>NW_027286874.1:34595698-35838198 GCF_022747635.1 Hetaerina americana | reverse complement strand
CTTGAGTTTTGTCTACAGCACTAAATGGACAATTTATATGCACTAAAGTAGTTAGGCAATATCAGACACTTGTATTTGGTTTTTGGAAGTTGAGATACATTCATGTAATTATACCAAACTATTATGTATGCATTAAAATCATGTAGTTTGCCCCCATGGATTTATCTCCTGAGTTTTTTTCTAAAAGTGTATCGAAAGTTTAATTTTTAAATATGTCATAGTAGACTATCCAGAACAGTAATCATAAGTGAATATGGTACTGGGCTTAGTGGTGAAAGTTTCTATAAGATATTCTATAATTGCCATTTTGGAATGTATAGCCATATCATGGAGCAGGGACTCATTGTTTTGTTACGGTTATTCTTCATTTATTCAAGGTTAAGGAATGCATAGTCCTAAGCTTTCTGTTGAATTTTTCTTGTCTGTCCTGGACTGTGGAAGTCTTTCCTGTTAATATATCAAATTTTTTGACACTTGAGCAGATTATTAAACATTTTGTTTTAAATATCAGTTGAAAATGCCAAAACATATGCCAGTCATCAATTTTATAAATTATGTATTTTGCATGTTCATCTTGTATTAATTAATCATTTAAGCTGTTTTTTTATTACAGATCCGATTTATGTGATGATGATGATGACGATGTTATTGATCAGGGAGTGGTTGCAAGAATGAAGAACATTGGGTAAGCTAAAATTGTTTAGTCATTAAGTGATAGAGTTATTACTTCAATCATTCATCAGCTATCCTTTTTTATTCAAAAAGCCTTTCAAGTTTCAGTTCTCTGTTTATAAACCATAGTGTATATACTTCCCGCAATTCACCAGCTCAGAAGTAAATTAATTTTGAAATACATGAGCATGGACACCAAAGAGGAGCAGTATTAGAAAACAGTAAACCTAGTTCCTCAACATGAGTTTCTTGCTGTGATCATAAGTTTATGTAGTAATAGTACATGCCCGGGTCTGTTAGCCCTCTCCCAGAAGCAGAAAGATTAGAGGAAAACAGACTGGCCGAGGGCAGGTCCTCTGGTTTTGATGGACAGTGGTGTATGGCTTTCTTTATGATGGCCATACCTTTTCATAGGTCTCTGGGTTTCTATCTCATTAGCCACAATAATGATCTCACCCTCGACAGACCCAAAAAATCAGGGCCACTGACCATCCCTTACTCCCAAATATTCAACACATCCTCATCTATGTCATTCAAGTCTGACTGCGTAATGAACATTAATGAAAATAATTTTTGAATAATTTTTACAGCCAAATTAGGCACTATCTCCTTTTTTCAGACTATCTGAAGGAATCATAAGTAAGATCACTCCAAAATCAAGTTACAGAGAGTCTGTAAATTGTAGGATATTATGGTACCTGAGATTACTCATCAAACAGTAGTTATAAGCTGGTGTAAGCAGTTATGCAATTAAATTATTGGATGACTTGAGAAAAATATATTAGAGTTATTTTAATGTCATTTGGTTGCTGAGAAGAAAACTACGTTGAGTGGGTGAAGCAGTCTCAGGTGTCAGTTAATGCCTTTTGCTGGTGTCAATGGATAATCTGCCTGTAGCATAGCCTGATGTTGTGTAGGCAGTGCTCTATAGTAATTAATATTTAAATAATGACAGTAATCATTCCAGTTCCTTTGTCTTTTATGAGTGTAAATAAAACACTTGCATGGTGTTAGACATTAGTTAGTCCAGCATCTTTATGCTAGCTCATCTCATGCTGTTATTTGTAGGGTCATCCATGCTCAACATCAATTTTATCTTAACTTTTGAAGTTGATTTAGTTTTTTTGATCATAGTTTTTATCACTCTTTCCTGCAGCGTGCTTTGCTATTGCATAGTGATGTGCTCTGTAAAAGGGATTTTAAAATTTCTCCACTTCCATGTGTATGATAGGTCACTACCTTACCCTTACCACAAAAGTAGTTATGGTGCAAAGTGATTCTTTTTCTCAATGGCTCACGGAAAAATTAAAGGTTGGCTGATGGCAGCTGTGGACGGGCTACTATGGTGTTGGCCACAATTGTAGTGACCACGTTTTTGGGATGAATATGGAAAATAAATTAAAGTCAGCACATAAGCAACAGAAAGGAACTCCACCACAATAAATTGCTTCTGGCTCCCTTTTATGAGTAACATGTTAGTATTTGTAGTGCAGCGATTGAATTGAAATGCATTGAAACTTACAAATTAAGCACAGATGAGAGACTTTATGTACCCGCAACTCCTCTGTGTGGTGGAAAAAACAAATTAAATCAATAATGAGAAATACTATTCCATTCTGAAGTTTTTCTATGAACGTTTAGAAGATCTTAAATGATAGAGAGATAGTGAGAATTTTTTCCATTTGCTACTCTCCATGTCTGATATTTAAAATTCCCCCACACTATACGACTTCATTTTGTCAGGTTATGGTGATAAAGCAGTGAAGCAGATATTATGGAAGGGATGTGAGCGGGGTAATGTTGAAATCTGGAATTCCCTTTCATCAAAAGAGAATTCAAAAAGGATAAAAAATCCCTTTTTCTTAACAATGTTGAAAAAATATACTTTGAGATAATTCTATATAAAAAGTTAATTCACCACACAAGTAATGTCAAAATCGCATCAACAGGTATATGTATATAATATTCTGGAAAACCCATATGCAAAACTTTGCTCACACACTCTTCAGTTATAAGATATATCATCTTATAAGAATAATAACAATAATAAGTATGATACATTATTCAGTTATGGGTGATATTCAATTACATGCAGTAAAATTGAAGTCCTAGCAGCTTCAATTTTTTCAGGGGGAAACATTTATCTAATTTTGTGTTTGCATTTGACAATTCTGCTCACTTATTTGCCTTCTATTTATATAACATTTTCCCCATTTTCTGTAGAATCATTACTAATTACAATATGCTTATAGTTATTTGTACCTGCATTGGTGCAAATCACCTCAGCTGTCAGTCACCTCCTGTAATACTTTTTGCTTCTCTACTCCTGGGAGTAGTCGTGGTGGTTTGCAGTAATGTATTACTGAAAAATCTTGGTTTTTTACGTATGTTATTATTATTGAGGGTAATCTTGTGTTCAAGTAATTTTTTTGATGGTTCCAATATGCTGTTGGCTCGGCTACATTTTAGATTACTTTAAACAGCACTAAATAAATACCTTCGCTAAAACCTAAATAATTGCCATTCTTCAACACCATGCACTTCCTTCCTCCCTTCGTTCCATACCAAATTCTTTGCTTGCCTCATCTATCTCATCTACCCAACATGTATCTCATCTACCCAACATTCTACCCTCTACCACAGTCTTCAACAGTTCTTACCACAGTCTTTGACAGTTCTTACCATTAAATATGTATTGAGTCTATTTTTCTTGACTTCTTTGATTTCTCCGGACAACCTTCTTTCCTTCCCCACCATGGCTTGATATTCTTTTGTTTTACTTTCCATACAATTCAATTTTACCGTCATCCTCGATACTGGCGTCATAATAGTCTCCAGTCTATGTCTGTCCCCTTGCCTTAGCAACCAGATTTCCTCACCATAAAATATCTTTTAAAGTTGTACTTTTGTGAGGACAAAATAACTAGATGCTTATTCATGTATAATTCGTGAAACTGTACGTCTGATGCAAGGTATAAGATAATCATTACTAATGTATAAACCTGAAAATCTATTTGTTACACTCTTATGCCAAAACTGATGAATGCACAGATAAAGTTGAACTGTCATACAGGCTTGCATTAACACATGGGGATATTAAATAATTAATATGTGATCCAGGTTGTAACCCAGAGGTATTAATATTTATCAATTTCGGTAGATGGAAAAACTGTACATTCACTCATTGAAATATGAAATTATGTTGGTAAACATGAGTATTGATCTTGGGCAAATATTGAGCTAGTGAATCAGTTTCTTATTCTCATATTTTTGTATCCTAATCAAATTTACTAGAAAAGTCATTCAAGCATAAATTATTTATAATATGCATTCACTTCTTCAGGATTAGTTTCTTTGGATATGTATTCCTATAGTAATTTAGCCCACATTGAATACAGTTTTGAGGCTTACTCTTTGCCATCAAGATATAGCTGAAAGGGTATACTGGATAATGAAAGTTAACAACATTTTACATTGAATGATATAAGTTTTATAGCTCTAGCATGTGTGTAATGGGTGGACACACTGAGGTTTTTGATGGGCACATGTACAGAGGGACAATTCGATTTTAATAATATATAAATTTTTATAATTGCTCTCTATCATCAAGTTTCACCTGATACAGTAAATTTAACCTAGAGTATTCTCTCTTATTTTTGCACAATTTTTTCCCTGCATAGTATTTACTTTAAATCATGACCATTCCCTGTATCTATATGCATAATGTGATTTTGTATGCCTGCACCAAAACCCCTTCACTGTCCAGAAATAGGGATGTTCACAAGTACGACACCAGGGGTAAGGATAATTTTCAAAATGGCCATTGCAGAGTAGCAGCACTACAAAAAACTCAAGAAGTTTTGGGAAGACTGCTGTTTAATCAACTTCCTTAATAGTTAAAATGAATACTCCCCCAAGAAAATAAATTAAAAAAAAAAGTTGAAAAATTTCTTTTTAAATAATGTTTTTTATAGCGTCCAAGAGTACATAGAAAGAGCCAACGTAGGAAATTCTGTTTTTTAAATGTTTAATACTCATACATTTCATGTACATTATTATTCCTATGAATTTGTATGCATGTTAATGCACCTATGAATGTAATTGAATCTTAACAAAGCCCATACAATTATGTATTGCTCTATGGCGAATAAATCTATGTATCTATCTATCTTAATATTCAGTGTAATCTGACACATTTTGCATTACACAAAGACTGCAGTAGTTACAATTCATAAATTTCCAGATAAAAAATTAATGCTGAAAAATGACTCCAGTTACTTTTATATTTTGTCATGTTTCCATGGAATTAATTTCTTGGGTGATACAAAACAGTTTTCATTGTGCTCTCTTGAAGTTTCTCCCAAATGATATCTCTCATTCAGATATTCTGGGCACTCTTTAATGATAGTTATGAGGAGTATCTTCAAGGTCAGCATATAATTTTTAAATACCCCTGATTTTATAAATACTGACACTAGAATGAAAAACTAAATTTTCTTTTCTTAGAAACTTATGTATTTGAATTTTTTTTACATGAAACAATTTGATGTGTTTATACTGTACTTTTAAATTCTATAATTTTTATGGTGTGATATTTATTTAAATATTCACCGATTTGAAACACCGCACCGATTGTTTTGTGATTCAGCCAGGTTGGTTTTTGACAACATTAAATCACAATTATTGTATTGAATGTTAAATTCTAGCAGAAAAGTGAACATTCAGCTAGAGACTATAATATCAGATATGCACTAACAAGATACTATTGGGATCTGCCCAGGCTAATGAATTAGATGCTGCATATTGTTTCTGCATGAATGAAGGTTGGTATCTACAAAATTATTGTAGATAACCAATCATATTTATGACCCTTCAAAATCCAAAATCTGTGGGATTAATGCATTTTCAGCACGAATTGTTGCATAAGTATTTAGTCAGACAATCAAGCCATCTTTATGTTGTCATGTTTTGAAACTTTTTAAAAAACACATGTTTCCAGTAATCTCATTTCCTGGGTCTACTTACTTTAATTTGTGAAACTTGTGGTGACAGTTATTGATAAAAATATTTATGGCTAATCCTGTAATTTGAAAATAGTTTTATCTTTAACCTGTCGATTTAAGATGAAACCCTAGTATTCCCTTCAAATGCTTGCTCATGGCACATTGAATAGGTCTCAGCCAGTTGTGCAAACTTTCTTGACATGACTACTATATAGGAGACTCGATAGTCATTATATATTGGCTGTTAAACCGCTTTCACAAGTTTTTTTTGTAGACAACCATTCTAGACATGTAAATTCTCTTGCATGAAAAGATTTTATTAGTACAGCATACGAAAACAATAAGTGCTACTGATGGAATTAGGAGTTATATCTCACATGAGATGTGCACCTGTCGGTTTTTCTGAGATAAGATTGGGAAAAAAGAATAATTCTTCGATAAAATCTCTGGCATATTCACTGGGTGAACAATTTTTTAACCCATCATTAGATATGCTGCCATCTCTCAATGGCTGTTTGTACTCTGAATTTTTCAACAGGCCACATGCACCTCAAAGATTATTTTTATTTTATGCATTTGGGCATAAAATAATGGCTTTCATTCACTAGTGCAGCTTTTATTTTTTGGTATAAAAAAATCTTAGTTTCTATTATGACTCATTTTTTCATTAAATAACATGTGACTTTCCTTAAAATCAGCTTTTTTAATGGAAATATTTTTGTCAAACTCTGATAATGGGGAATAAATCAACACAAGGACTAGGCCATTGTTGCATATCATCATGCACCCCATAATTAGTAATTAAAAACCACAATTGTCAACCTGAAGGTTGGTGTGATAGTTGTGGATAGAGCTCGCCTCATACTAAGCCCAACATTTTGTGAATTTCACACATCAGGGAATGAGGGATAGTTCCGTTTGCTGTGATGCGTGTGGTTTCCCAGAAAGATCTGTACCCAAAAAATTGAATATTTTGGGTAAAGTTGAGGGTACTCAGAGGCATCACCAATATCAAACTCAGACTCTCTGGTGAGTTGGCCACTACTCAATGGACTACCAAACACCTAAATTAATTATTACATGACAGAAATTTACTTGGTGTGGTGGGGAAAAATTATTCTTTTTCTGACTAATGTAGTTTTAGATGGGCATATCACCTTTGAGCCAGCAGCTAATATTATTCACAAAAATGACTAAACATAGCAGAATAAAAAAATATTTTGTTTGAGCCGCTTAAAATGCTAATATTATTTCTTCAATAACATCTTAATGTACAGATTTGAAGATGAATCATTGACAAAAGCCATGTATGAAAGTCAAACATTGGGAAAAGCAGAAGAATCTCTTGACAGTGAAATAACAGCTGTGGAATATCACAGCTTATTGCTACATGAAGACAATATAATCTATGTAGAGAATCCAAATGGTTTTAAGCATCTTTTGGAAGTTGGAATTAAGGTAGGTACATATTTAGTTCAAGTTTATTTGTTCCCACATCCTAATTTAAGAGATTTAAGGAGATTTATTATTTTAGACAACCAATCATATGCTGAAAGGGACAAAAATGTATCAGCTATAAGATACAATTGGCCTCTGAGGTGTAGGGCTGACCAGATGAAACTTTGATAAATGCCTTATTTCCAAATACAAATTTGTGAAAAAATAAACTCCGGTGTGACCTGCTTACAAACCGAAAAGTCTAGGCATGACCCATGTTCCAGGGATCCAGGTTTCAATCCTCGGAAAGGCAAATGATTTTTATGCGCTGAAATTGTTGCATTATAATGCATATTAGCAGATGACTCCGTCAAAAGTACTGTTGCGGCAGCTGGCACAGTTTCTTGGAATTTATTTTTATTATTTAAAGTTATTTAAGTTTTTTCATATCCCAGTGCAGAGTTAAATTATGAATGTTCCATAAAACTAATACTCAACAAAGCCTTAGAATTATGTAAATAACAAATTAATCTAAACTTATGTCAAAGCTATCAATAAATTAATTGAATAAAATTGTACCTACTGACAACATAAGAATGTAGTTTTTTAATTCATTGATTGGTGGCGGGTTATTCTTCAACAAGTATAGTAATTTAGATAAAAGTAAGGTTTATAAACTCAATCTGATGATTGTAATTGTAGAGATATAGGTCATATTAGCCAAAATATTTCAGTGAGAGGAACGTAACATGACAATTGGACCATATATTGTGATTAAACAGTGGTTTTTCCATTAACCTCTGTGAAAAGCATTTGTAATAATGACCCAATATTTAATGTCATGTAGACAAAGGGTGGAAGCTAAACTTCCTGGAGCAATTTTAAAATGTTAATAGTCTGGTCAGGTTCTCAACACTTGTTCACCTCTCCTCAAAATTCACCTCTGGCACAGCCTAAGTTGCTCTCTCTTTAAAATAGTATCGGACTTTGGCCTATTTGTTGATTTCTTTCCCCCTTTCCTTTTATCCCCATTTCCCATGATATGGGTCAAACTTTTGCATTTCTTAGTTACCGTATTTTCCTATCGATAACGCCCGTGTTTTCTGTACAAAAATGTTCAGATGATCGATAAAATGACATTACGTGTTATGTAATGAAAATTGAAAAAACCCAAACATAGTTGTATTTTTAAACACACACATCTGATATAGACATAATTTTACACTCGCTATATATAATTTTCACGTGCATATATGTATGTATATACAGATGTGCGGCATCTGTACACGTTCAAGATAACTATGAAGCCCTGGGCACGTGGTATCTATACAAATTAATGATAACTACAAACTTCTGGGTGTGCGTTATACATAAGGTGTGCGTTATCGACGGGAAAATGCGGTACATTTGGCCATACTCTCTTTCCCCCCCCTCCATCCCAGTACTATCAGCACTCTCTCACCTCCCCTCGTGCTCTCTTCTAGTCCCATAGTTTACAGGAGGAAAACCCCCCTACCTTCTTTCCCCATTCTTGAATTTTGGTATAAATATGAGATAGCTTAATCTGAATTTTTCCTTGATAGTGACACAAGTATTGAGGCCATAGTTAGTAAATAATTTTTTTTTAATTAACCTGTTTTGTTTTGGTTTTATCGTTAATTACGAAATACTAATTTGTCCCTACTTGCCATAGGGTGCTCATTCACCATTAGTATGTCCTCAGTCATCTTCCTGGGTGGCCTCAAGTAATTTTCCCAATTTAATCTGTATTGTATGCAACAAAAAATAAAACTGCTATTTTTTTACCAATTCTATGAACCTAGGGTGTTGATATTGTTGGCCTGGATTGCGAATGGAAACCATCTTTTACTTCTACGAAGAATGGTGTTGCGTTGATGCAACTATCCACCAGGGATAAAATATATTTGTTGGATGTTTTAGCATTATCTGAAAGCTGTATGCAACTCTGGGTTGATTTCAATTTGAATATCCTTGAGAATAGAAATATCGTGAAAATAGGTAAGTAAGTTTTTAAATTATTTGTTGCTCAAGTTTTCTTTTAGCAGTTCATTCATAACTTAAAGGTACACACTCCTTAATTTATCAATATTGTACTAGTTTCTAAATATGTCAAATAATCATGTAACAAGATTATTGGTGTGTGTAAAATTTCTCTTTCCTCATATCTTCACCACAATTGATAAAACTCTGGGGATTTTATGCTGTCCTAAAAATCAAAAGTGTTAGCCTATGGCATGCGGATTTAAATATGAATATATTTTCATGCACTTAAACTGAAGTTTTTTCAAGCATAACGACACCAGTGAGGCACAGAAAATATTGGAGTGCTCATCTATGAACTCACTGCTAGCATTTCTACCGGTGTAATTTTCTATTTTCGTAATGCCAATAATGGAAATACTCAAGCAAAACAATCAAAGTTGTTGTTCATACCAAGGTTAAGCAACCTTGGGAACTTGCTTAAGCTCTTGACATATTTTATTGGGAATGCAGTGTAGGCATAGGTAAACAATTGAATCTAGAAAGTGTGGAATGAATCTGATGGTTTTGCAAGAGAAAGGCCAGTGAGTAATGTTGAGAGGAGTTCAGAGTTAAGGGGCATGGAGGAATTAGATTTTTATACTGCAGATATTATTGAGAGCAATTAATTCAACACATTAATGCATTCACATAATACTCAGTTTATTAATGACCCTATGTGCCTTTTTCCTGCTCCCAAAACTAAAAACCCTCCTCAAAGGAAAAAGATTTGCCACCATTCCAGTGGTAGATAAAAATTTCACAGAGGAGCTTATGAGCATTCCAGAAGAAGCATTCTAGCACTGTTCCAAAAAGTTGAAGCCCTGTTGATGTGTATGTACATACATATCAGGAAAGAGACAACTTTGAAGGGGACCCTGACCAATAATTTTTTGTGAAGTATTTTTTTTTGTAACAAATAAAGTTTGGGACCTTTTATTAAAAACCACGTATTCATGTTTTGGGAAATTGTATACAGTGTTCAATATATTTAATATTATGTCTTAGTCTTTATTAATGCCATCAAAATAGTAAGCATAAGTCAAGATTCCTCGTTGTTTTGGCTCACGTAAGTGTCACTTGTGATTTCAGGATTTGATATGGGTGCAGACAAATCCATGGTGCTTCAGTCAATGCCACTTTTGCAAGGATTTGGAGGATCATCATTTTTGGATCTGTCATCACTTTGGAGGATATTGGTCAACACTTATTCATTTGAATTCCATACTCAAGGTCAGTAGGAAAATAATCAATAATATTAACATAGTATCTATTTCCACTATAAAATGGAATTGGACCCTTATCTCACCCATTATTCATTATTTTCTTCAAGTGTCTGCCAAGTCTGACATTCTTAGTAGCTACGTAACTTGAAAAGCAGCCAATAGTGCTATTTTAAGTATGACCTGTGGGCATTTTCCATTAAAGTACTGCAAAAAAATAAAGTCATGTAAACACAATAAGGATAAACATATCAATAAATTAGGTGGAATAAGTTAGGATTTGCAACCTTGTTTTACTGATTGATGGACATTGAAGTTGCACCACCACCGAGGCCAGTCTGGAAAGTTGGTCAGAAAATTATTGGATGATTTTGCAACTTATATCTTACATCTTTAGTTTGCATCTACATTATCATAATATACATACCCTGCAAGCCGCTGCAAGGGCGTGTGGGGGGGCTGTTAGGTCACTACCCATAAAAGAAAACAAACCATATGCAAAATCAACACATCCAAGCAAAACTATACCCACAGTGGTGTATACACTCATGCAAAAACCCTTTCAACTTACACGCATGCTAATACATGTACTATGAACTAACAAACAAATGCACCTTCGAATGTGGTAAAAATTTATCCAACAACGTGCAAGCCAGAAATTTCAAAGTAGAAAGGCAAAATTCCAATACCACAGGGAAATGCATCATACCATAGTCTCCTCCCCCAAGGACACAGGGAATGTGACACAACACTGCTGGCAGCAGGAGGGTCTCCCCATACAGAGGGGGATGGAAGGGGAAACTTAAAAACAAACGAAGTAGAGCAAGCAATACTGTAACGAGCACTACATTTTTTAATTGCGTTCTAATGTGGTCATGCGGGAATGATTTTGACAGAAAAACATGCGAGGTTAGTGAAAGTGCATGCAATTGAGTAGAACTAATTATTCCCTAAACGCTGAGGGTGGCAAGTGGAATCTTTTCTATCTATAGCCCCTACAGTTGCTATACCATATTGTCCATGGGAAAGAGTCCTTGAATGTGTTAGTTCTGGCATCTATTTG
Organism: Hetaerina americana; assembly: GCF_022747635.1. Classification (NCBI taxonomy): domain Eukaryota; kingdom Metazoa; phylum Arthropoda; class Insecta; order Odonata; family Calopterygidae; genus Hetaerina; species Hetaerina americana. Next base: position 35,826,760 of record NW_027286874.1, on the reverse strand, counting down.
CTGAATTTAATGTACATGATCCATGCGACCAATGTATGTTGGAGTGCGAATAATTTGCAAGACCTTGGTGCTGAAAAATGTGGGTTTGAAAATATATTTGTGTATGGTGCATTTATGTTCGTGTATGTGTACGTATTCACAATATTAAATTCATATGCAAGCATACATTCTCCATGCAACAATGGCCTCTAAATGTTCTAGCTTGAAGTTAAGTTTCCTCGGAGTTAGTTGAAAAGTTTGTCTACCACCACAGTTTACTGCTGTGTTCATGTGATTGGAGTTCCATAATGTCAGAAGAATATTAATATTTTACCATGTTTTACTTAAGAGCATTTCGGAAAATATTAGCTAATGCTTTGAAAGGTGGTGTTTTTAAACATAATTTTATAGTAATTGATTCTGTGTTCATATTTCCTGGGAATTGCTCTTGGTTTAAATTATGGAATTATTTATAAAAATTTAACGGTACTCAATGGCAAAAATAATTTTTTAACTACGCATATAACTTGTGTTAATTATTACACAAGATATTCTACACTTAGGTAAGGATGGTGCAAAAAAGAACATAGTGACAAATACTTGCACATAAACAAACTTTGTGATTGCCTAATTTGCTGGTTCTATCAATTGAGTATAACAAACTGAATTTATGCAAATTAGCTGAATGTATCATGTACTTTAACACATCCGTATCACATGAAATGCTGTCAAGCTATTGATGAATTGGTCTAATAGTAAAATGATAGGAACAAAAGGTTCCACATTAGAGCTATACATTATGGTTGGTTCAAGTTTGGCCATATTTTATTCTAGTATTGAAGTACAAAATATTTATTTTTATTTAGGTATTAATTTAGCTTTAATTTCACAATAAAGTCAAAATAATTGGTCCCTAAATATGCAGTCTGGGATTAATTTTATTAAATGCTGTTGAAATAGGGATAAAACATATTTAGGAAAAACAAAAAAGTGTTGATGATACTTTCTTCTTCACCCAAATAATTTTCCCTTAAATAGGCTAAAATAAGCTCTTCCTAGTGTAACTCTGGATTATTTCAATATTTGGTGCCAGCTGTTTGCTTCCATCTTCCTCTGTTGTCGACATGTGTGTCCATGTTTGATTGTGTCTTTATGTTTCTTGGTGGAAGTGTGTTGCTTTCTTATACCTTTCTCTGTCACTTTTTTTCCCTTCCATAAACTTCTGCAGAAAGAGTGCCGGTGCATCGTAGTCTGAAATGATGATTTGCATCACTCGCTGTAAATTGCACTTTGTACATAGGTACCGTAATAATAATTGAAATATGTTTCAAGAACATCAAAAACTCAATATGAACTTTTTAAATGACAAAGACCTGTGTGCTAATGTTGTTAAGGAGTTGCATGTAATTATAACTTTAAGTAAATTTTTATTTATTTTTGTTGAAACCGAATGGTTCTATCAGGTTACATAGAAATCACATTTTCAAATCAGTATTTATTGACGTATTTCCATTTTTGAGTTGATGATGATATCTTATCCTCATAGATTTGTTCTTACTACCTGAGAGTTTCTAAGACAGAATCTATGTTTGAAATATAGTGGAACCTCACACCTCGCATAGTGAGTAATTTCCATGATGAGCAAAAATATTGGTCCCAATAATGACTCGCTTAACATGCATTTTTTCAGGTATAGAGTGATGAGAAGAAGGGAATTCTGTGAATGGTTGTGTGCCTACTATTTCAGTTTGCATTTAGCACTTGTTCTGCTAGCATCTTAGTGTAACTAGTGATCTCACATTTTTCCAAACTTGTGTTCAAACATATTATTAATAATTTATTTGTGCTGTGTAATAAGATTTTGTGCACAAATCAAAAAATGAACCCCATTGAAAATCCATAAAAAGAAAGCCATAAGAGAATGAAAATAACAGTATAAAAGAAAAGTAAAATAATTGAAAATCGGGAACAAGGAGTGACTGTGCTCACATCAACAATCGGTCGACATCAGTGATTTGCATTTTCTTCAAGAATAAGGACAAAGTTACAGTGAAAGATGCTTCAAAGAGAGTGACAAAATATCTACTGAACAGGAATGTATTCTCAACAATGCTGAAAGGTTGCATCTCATGTGGATTAAGGAAAAGCAATTGCAATGTGACCTTATTAATGAGAATATCATTTTTGAGAATAGGAAAGTGATTTTTACTGACTTCATTAATGTAGATGTCAGGCCCATCAACGGCTGAAAAAGTATTTAAGGGGAGCCATTTGTGGTTCAAGAAGTTTACGAGAAGAACCAGCACCCATGGCATTGTGAGGCATGCTGTAAAGCAGCAAGTTCCAACTCAAAAGCAGCAGAAAACTTCATTGGTGACTTCCAGAAGCTCATAGATTCTGAGGTTCACTGCCGCAACAGGTTTTTTATTGTTACAAGATAGGTTTCTTCTGAAAGGAGATGCCAAAATGAACCTTTATTTGTACATTTAACAGTAAAGGAAAATGCTTAACCATACCAAAAGCCAATGAAAAATCATCTCATGTTGCTATTTTGTGCCAATGATGCAAGCAGCAATTTGAAAATTAAATACCTGCTTGCTTACCATTCAGAAACTCCAAAAGCCCTTAAGAAGTGTTCAAAACAGCAGGCTAAATATGATGTGCAGGTCACAGGAAACAATTGTAGTGTCTTTACGTGGCATCGCCCTGATAAGGCAGTGGGGATGTGTGCCAGATATTTATTAAATGATAATTCTGAGTTGTATTTTTAAAAAAATATGGAAGCATCAGCAAAAATAATGTCTCTGGACATATCATAAATAATAAACTAAATATTTAGATTCTTTTTTGCTTTGAAAAATCAAATTCACATTCCCAGTTGATTCATTCCACAATAGAATAAAAGATGAACATGACTTATGGTCGCAGACAATGTATGTATAATTTTCTTTGAATAAACCTTGCATATTATCTATTTTTTGGCATGGAATGCATTATTATATTTTGCACTGTTTTATATGAGAAAAGTTAATTCTCTAAACGAGTGTTTTGCTTCACAAGAAAGATCACAGAATCAATTATGCTCTTTATGTGAGGTTCATCTGTATGTATACATTTGGCATAAATATTATCTATCTGAAGATTAGAGAATTGCTTATATTGACATAGGTGATAAAATATGGCTAGTCTTGTTGCTCAAGGAGCTGATACAACTATAATTGCTGGAAAGTCATTCTTTTCACTTTAAATATTTATATTTTGATAGTTGTAATCATTATCACAAGAGAATTTTGTAGTGAATTTCAATAACTGGTTTTTCTGCTCTGGCCAGAGTTAGGAAAAATTATTTAAGTATAAAGATATGTCTGGAAAGTTAAGGAATTTTAATGGAATTTTTTTCAGCAACGTTGGTTATGTACACCATAGTTACTGTACAATGGTGGACAAAAGTTCTTTTTATTGGGTTGAAAGAAGCTGAGTTAGGCCCTCCAAACCTTTGGCTGGATGGAATGTGACAGTCCCTCTTTCCACAATCCAAGTTTATTTCATTTTGGATATTTTCACTGAGTATGAGCAATAAATAACGCAGAGAAGTTTAAAGTTTCTTTTACTCTTGAATGGTGAGTTCTATGTTGTGTCTATTTGGAGAATATTTTAGGAAATTCATGTTAAAGAATGGTCAGCATGTCACTTGTGTAAACTATCAAGTGATGATATTGCATGCTTCTTCTGCTATTTCCACTTCAGATTATAAACATTTGCATGGAAAAGATGAGAGAATTCATAACAGTTTTTTTACGAAAACAAATATGAAACATGAATACAGAAATAAATGTGCATTTATTGTGCTAGTTTATGTTTACAAAGGAATTTTTACTGAAAATATTATCAGCAACACAAAATACTTATTTAGGCAGTTTCCTCAAATGTGAAATGTTTGCCACATCTATGTGTTACGAATTTAGATTTCTTCAATTAATTCATTGACCTTAGCTAGAAACAAAATTTCACTATTGAACTTATGAAGAAAACTATCTACATATTGCCAAGCATCAAGCAGTTTGGGTGTAAATTAAAAACTACTTTTCAGCATAGAGTATTGACGAGCAAAATTTAGTTTAGCAGTTCACAATGGAAATTAAACCTTAAAGGTTAATTGAAAGAATAAATAGACAATGAAAAAAATAAAAATTCTTACAATGAACTCTAATAGCTAAAGTTTTACAATTAGTGTTTTTGGTAGCCTATGTATAAAGTAGAGCCATTCAATCTTCATTCCCTGTATAATTGGCAATTATTGAAATATGAAAAGTCAACATTTTATGATTAAATTTTAATTTGATGTACTGTATTTCCTGACCTATAAGATGCACTTTCTTTACCCTAAAATTAGCGTGCATCTTATGGGGGTACACAGGTATATTTCGACTTCTGAGCGGAAGCCAATTTGCCAGAAAAAATACTATGATACATATTTATTCCTGCTGCAGGCATAGAAAATGGTTGTCGTTATTACAAATGTTGATAGTACAAGGTTTGTATGAAAAGTATTGGTAAAAATTTTATGCTGAAGTTTGTGTGAAGTGCTGAATTTGAACTGTCTTGTCTGTCGCATATTTTCATGATACCAGATAGTAATCAGCTTTTGCTATCAGCATGAATAGATAATTTCATCAGGTTTTACAATATCAAATAACACATACATGCAAGCATTGGAGTAATCATAACCTCAGTGTTCTGTGGATTTGAACTCATTTTACTTGAATTCGTCCCCTTTCAGAATGTAGCAAAAAATATATCAGGCAAATTAGTAAATTTACTGATTAGAAAAAAATTTGGAAAGATGTATTTGAATTCATCTTCAGCAAAAAAGATGCAATGCAATAGAATACTAATAATGTTCATTTAAATAAATTGGAGTTTTTAGGCATATATTTCAACTCAAGTTTTTTATTACTGGTACATAAGACAAATCCAATATTTGGCCATAATTTGAGGGTAAATAATTTCATCCTAAAAGATTTGTTTGAGAATTATCATTAAAACTTTTTTCTAATGTGCATGAAGTGCTGAATTCAGGCTGTCGGTCAAATGTGCCCATGATTGCAGATTTTATTGCCATTTATAAGCTGACAGTGCACACGATTATCACAGAAAATTTGGCGGTGCAAAATATCCGTGCTAAACTTGTCCCAAATGTTTTGATGGACGACATAAAGCAGAGTTGATTGTCTGCTTGCAAAGACTTTCTGCAATGGCATTGTGACAATTCACCAACCCCCCTACAGTCCCGATTTGGCACCAGCAGACTCTATATTTCCTATTCCCAAAAGTGAAAGGACACCATCATGGCACCCTAAGTTCCATCAAAGAAGCTTGCATTTGTATCCATAAGGACGTTCTGGAATACTTTTTATGTAAACCATGTATCACTGGTTTGAATCAGTTGTAAGGAATGGAGTTAAAGTATTTCAATCAAAGCAATTCCTAAGACAATTCCCAAATAAATCATAAATGTATTAAATATAGTGCAGTTTCATCTCACATGTGGTGCTGCTGCAATACTTAATACGCATAGGGCTAACAGGGATACCCTCTGTTAATACATATATGCATGCATTGTACCTCTCCCAACAAAGTCAGAGTCTTCTTGCATTCAATCGCAAGTAGAGTATGAGAGTTTCATAAAGGCATAGGAAATGGTTGCTTTTGATACAAATTTTGATAATATTATAATAATAGCAGAAACTAGGCATCACATGATAATGACCTCATGGGATCTTAAGACAGAAGATTGTTCTGCAGTATTGCATTTAAAATTGAATTTGTGAATAATGGCTTAGAACACAGAAGCAAAGCAGCTGAAAGGCATTTTGGCCCAGTGATGATGGATTGCTGGGACTATGATGAATAAAATTGGTATAGGTGTGACTGCTAATTTTTTGATGTGACAATCCAATTTTCTTTGCATTGTGTTAACATCAATATAGTTTGATCTTTTTTATCTGATCCTAGTATTTTCGTGAATTCTGGCCTGAAAAAAATCGGGGTGGGTCTAATGTGCCAGTGCATCTTACGGTATGGCCAGGAAATATGGTAGGTTTATATGTATTATTTCTTTGAATTAAGTAAGATAAATCTGGAGATAACGGGATGCTAATAATTCAACAAAAATCATTATGATCCACAATTTGACTTATGATTTGTTGATGCTTGCCTTCATAACTCATTTTCAGCTAGCTTCAAAGTAGAAAAAGTATGGAGACATCAGGAATTACTTATAAGGTTAATTTAATTGGTCTGTTGAACGTTTACCACTAGAATGCGAAATATTTTAGCTTACAAAATATGATACTGTAATTCTTATAGTTAGATAAAAAAAACCGTAAACACAGTAATCAACCCGAAGGTCGGTTTGGTAGGTGATGGTAGAGTTCACCCAGTACCAAGCTCAACGGCGTGTGAAATTCACACATCAGGGTAGGAGGGCCAGTTCCTTTCCCTGTGCCTGTTATGGTTTCCCAGGAAGATCTGGTACCCGAAAAATCACATAGCTTGGTGGAGCTGCAGGTGCCCTGAGTGTCTTGCCCGGGAATTGAACCCGGGACCCTCTGGTCAGTAGTCCAATGCGCCACCCCCTGGACTACCGTGACCCTGTATATTAAGATATGGTATCAAAAATATTTATGAACTCAGTAATAGTTTAGAATCTGAAGAAAGATTATGGTGAAAAAAGGTGTGAGAGTTCCAATTATAATCAGTATCAAATGCATCCAGGTGCTAGTATTTGAGGATTAATATGTTTAGCACTATCTCTTATACTCCTCTTAGCACAATCAGAGGTGAGGAAGTAAATTGCTCTTTCACTTGCTTTGATGTGAATGTGCATTGATGTGGCTAATCCAATGGGATGCATGCTTGCAATGTAACTGAAAGGTTACTCATTTGAAATCTGTCTCTGATTATTGTTGTACCTATTTTGAAAAGTTCTTACAACAAGACATTGCCGCTGCTGTTGTAAATCTTTTTAGTCGAGTTATGTGGAATGCTTAATGTATTTACTGCATAATTTTATCTATTGTTAGTATATTGTTTTGATTATGAATCTTATGTACTATAAATGGACCTATTAAAGTGTGTCACATGGATTATCTAAATATCCAAACTTAGTAGTAATGAGAATACATGATACTTACTTTGGGCCAGGTGTACCCATCAAAGATGAAAATTGATTCCATTGAAGTTTTGGAAGTAAATAATTTTCAAATACAATTAAGTATGTACATACCTGTTTCACTTCAGCACCTTAAATTCAAATATTCTAGATCAGAATGCATATGATGAAAAATAGAATGGTATTAATTGCTCCATATCTCTTGTGGTCATGTTAGCTCTATTATGAATACCAAAAGGCTTGAAGATATGGTTTTAAAGAGATGTTTTATGTGGTAAGCATCCCATTCTACCTGTTAAGTTATATTTGAGCTTACATTTTAATACAATCTTATTTCTTTCAGTTGACAAAGAGCAATCCAGTAAAGGTCTATCCCATCTTGTTTATCTTTGTTTTGGAAAGTCATTGGACAAATCTGATCAATTTTCAAATTGGGAAAAAAGGCCACTTCGAAGAAGTCAAAAGCTATATGCTGGTAAGTGTAAATTCTCATCAAGGTAAATTTAAATGCAGTATTTTATGTTCTTATTTTTAGTTATCTCCGTAGTTATTTCCCTGGGAATGGTACATCCTGACTTCGCTAAAGTACCTAATCTTCAGAAAGCCTGTTAGATTTTTCTATCAGGTATGTTATAACAGTTTAGAGGCTATCTTTTGAGTAGCTGCGAAAGGCAAACAAACAGTTTGTCTTCTTAAGGATTTCTGGGAAAAAATGAATATCATTTGAGCTTGAAAAAATTCAGGACTTTAACCTATAGGGCTGTTCTGGAACATGTATGGTCAGGCCTTAGGAGTAAATAGACCTTAAATTTGGCATTGGAATATGTCCTCAAGTAATTTTGAATAGGTACCAGGCCTTATATTTGGCCTGAAGACCATCAAATGTATCGACCAACAAGGAGGTTGGTCAGAAGTTTAACCTTAGGAAAAACAAGCATGGCATGAAAGCTTAGGATTATACAACGAGCCCTAATTTTTCATATTTATTATAGATCTAGGCTCAACTTGGATTGAAAAATGTCAAGAAACATTCAATCATTGTTATGAAATTAGAATTAATGATTTCAGGCATAACTTTGTGGAATTGTTCCATGATTAATAAGTCAAAATAAAACTGTGAATACGTATGAAAAATAGACTTTAATGCGACCCAGGTTTCATTGCAGTGCGGCATCATCAGGCCTGATGGAATTTAGAAAGTTTTTTGAAGTAGAGAATGTTTAAATGAGACATTTTAGAGGGTTTAAATCCCCCATATGTGAGTAAAGCTTTGGAGGTTATGTTGGAGCTAAAACAATCACAAGAACTTTGTATTCAAACTCAAGCAGGTGATATAGAGTTTCACATGGTTGCTTGGTGGCATGTGTACTTGAACAATGACCAAATTCATCAGTTGTGCTTTTATCTGTACTAGTAATATTCTATCCGTTGCCTGTTCTATGTAGACTACGCTTCTTCCTACCTCTTTATTTTATATTATGGCTACCCCACGTTGACTCTGGTCTCCGCCGCTGTATATTATTCTATAATTATCACTCCAGTAATCCCCACTATCCATCCATCTCACCTTGCATAACCTGAAATATTTATATTTCCTTCTTCCATCTCTTGCTTAATATTCTCTAATTTTACTGTCCTCAGCATTGCCCTAACATTCCACGTTCCTGTTCTTACTAATTTGGTCTTCTTCTCCTCCTGCGTCTTCTGTCCTGCTGCTGTCGGTTTTCCCTTGCAAGGGTTTCATGGGATGATGACGGTGGAAGCCTTGCCTCCACCTCTTATGGCTGTATATTTGCCTAGAATGAAAAATGATGAGTGTGTCATGGGTTCCTCACCTTTTTTTATTGGTCAATATGTTTACATGATCCTTGTTGCCTTAACAGGACTTCCTGTGACTTTCATCCTTCACTATTATTTTGACTTGCGGGTTCTGATATCATGGACTTGCAAAACCTTGAGGTTGCACCTACTTGGCCTTGAAGTCCAAAAATTATTGTGAAGTTTGAATTTCTGCTGGTTACATTTATTTGATTTTTGATTTTTTTGTGGCATTATGTATGGTAATTATGTCTCTCTGTTCTGTCATATATTTCGGCCATTTTGAATGTTCAGTTAATTGTTGACAGCTGTTTTGGCTTGTCTTCGATTTTTGCCTGTTCCAAGAAATGGATCAGAGAATGTGTATCAAATTTTGTGTGAAAAACAAAATTGAGTGCGCGGATGCATTCCGATAGTTGACTGTGGCAAACGGAGAAGCTATCTTGCACCGAAGCAACGTTTATCGGTGGTACAAAGTGTTCTCAGACGGCCGAGAAGATGTGAAGGATGAAGAGAGTGCTGGATGCCCAAGCACATCAACAAAAGACGAAAACACTGATGTAGTGAAGAAAATAGTATTGGCCAATCGTCAAATCACCATTAGAGAAGTTACTGAATACCTAAACATATCGATTGGCTCGTGCCATTCGATTTTACCAATGATTTGGGAATAACATGGGTCACCGCAAAATTGGTACGAAAATTGCTCAATTTCAACCAAAAACAGCAACACATTAACATTGCTAATGACTCTGTCTGCAACGACCCAAATTTGGTCCAGAGGGTCATAACTGGTGGCGAATCATGGGTTTATGGCTATGACGTGGAAACTAAAGCTCAATCACGCCAATGGAAGCTGCAGCACGAGCCAAGAGCCAAAAAAGCACGCCAATGGTAGAATCATGTTGTTGTTGTTTATGTGCATAGGATTTCCCTTTTATTCTCTACTTTCATCAAGTTCTATATCGTATATTCATGAGGTAAGAGAGAGCATGGAGATGAAGACATTTGGGGTTTACAAAAATTAATTATATTTCAATATTTAAATACAAAGATGCTCTGTGGTTCTGTGTAGCTTTTGTCAGGCATTATGGTATGTTAGTTGATGCCTAAATTGCACTTCAAAGGTTTTATGCTCATTGGACAGCTAAATTAAAGTGTGATTAGTTTGGTTATTCTACATATATTTCAGTTTGAGGAAATGTGGCATCCATGCTATAATTTTTCATTTTACTCTTAGGCTAGGGAAGATTGGTGGAAGAATGGTTTTAAATAATCTATTTTAAGCAAAATTTTCAATCGTGAAAAATATTTAGTGTTGACTATATCAATAAACTTATGACATTTTATTGCAGCTCTCGATGCTTATTGCTTACTTGAAGTATATGACTTCTTGAAAAAATCATCTATTGAGCAAAATATTGTATTTGAAGAAGCTGTTTCATCTTCAATGAAGGATCACAAATCCAGCCATGAAAAACAACGAAAAGGGAAAGGAAAAGGGAAAAAAATAAGGAAGCCTTTTGATCCTATGACTTTTTTAAATGTGAGTAAATATTTTTGTAATGTTGTTCATTGGAATGATTGCCACTAAATATCCTTTATTACGTTCAATTATTGGTATTTACCTATTGGCACAGGCTCAAAATGTTGAACCTATTTCGGAGCTACCACCAGTTTCTGCAAGCTCTATAAAAATGGTGTGTGATACAATGGTTCAAGGTCTTGGAAGAAAGCTGAGATCAATTGGAGTGGACTCATGGGTGCTACAAGCTACAGATAATCCAGACACCTGCATAAAAGTTTCTCAGCGAGACAGGAGAGTCATATTGACAAGAGGAAGCAATTACAAGAGAGTATGTATAATTTCTTACATTCATATTATGAACATTAAGCTCCAATGAAATCATAATGCGATAATGTATTATACTGATCATGTGAGGGAAATGCAGGAAATTGTCTTTTTATCTTTTGGGTTTATATATAAACAAATTTTATTTTTTTCAAGAAAAATATTTGTCCATTTATTATGCATTATTGCCCCCATTTCCTCACCTAATTAACTAATTTGTGTTTCCTTTTTATGAATGTGTCATATCTTGAAAATCCAGTGATGATTTATCTCATCTGAGCATTGGCAGACAAATAGAGTGGCAGGTGGAACTAGGAAAGACATTCTAAAAAGTGGCATAGGGGAGTCAAATGAGAATGCAAGGAGGTAAGGAGGAGTGAATAGAAACCTGCTGCCAATAAATCAATGAAAAGAGGAAGAAGGGAAGCAACAAAACTGCTTATAAAGTGGTAAAGAAATAATACAGAGAAAGAAAAACAAAACCCCTTAACGTCCGAGTTGTTTTGGAAAGATATGAATATAAGCTGAAGAAATTGGAACGAGGCGGAAAGAATACATTGAACTACTCTACCAATAGATGAAACCACTTGAAGGTGAATTTATCGAAGAAGAAATCTTGTTGGAAGAAGACAATTGGGGCCTAAAAATACTGATAAGCAAAGTGACAGAGCTGTGGAAGATGTGAAGAACAACAAGTCATGAGGAGTTGATAAAATGATTAAAAAAATAATGAAGACACTTAGGGTCAAAGCAGTGGATGCCCTTTTGGAATATTCAAAGATATCTGTGATGGTGGTAAACTACTAGAAGATCAAAAGAAGAGTGATTATTGTAACACTGAAGAAACCAAGTACAGATAAATGCAAACCACGGAGAATATTGAGCCTGATGCCTCTCTCACATTGAAAATACTTACTCGGATAATTAACCAAAGAATGGCAAGAAAGATAGAAGAAAGTTATGGAAAACCAAATCGAAATAAGGAAAACTGAGAAAAAAGGGAGGCAAAACTCAGCTTAAGGGTACTGACCAAGAAAATGAAACACCCAAACTAGCCATTAATTGTGGCATTCATGGATTTAGAGACGGCCTTCAACAACATTGAATGGAAAGGGATGTTCAAGATACAAGAGGTGCTTGGAATGGACTACAATGGCAATAGAATAATGCATCACCACCTCTTCGAGAATGAGGTAACAATTATACAAATGAAAAATGGAAGGAAAATAGAAGGCAGAATAAACAAAGGAGTTAGACTAAGATGTGATCTCTTGCCAGTACTATTCAACATCTATCTAGAAGAGGCAATAAAAGAAGCACGAAAATTAGGCATGAAAGAAGTTGGGGTGAATAGCAAAGGAATTAACATGCTACAGTTTATGAGATGACATTTCAATAGCAGCAGAAGTATGAGAGGACCTGCAAGGAACTCTGAATGATATGGACCAAGTACTTTTGGAATATAATATGGGCATCAACATGAAGAAAACAAAAAGCCTTTTGTGAACAGAGAATCTAAAGTCAGGTATCACAATTTGAAGAGTGAAAGGAGAGCTAGTGGAATCCTTCATCTCACTGGGCAGGAGTGTAACTTTAGATGAAAGAAATTTGACCAAAATCAAGAGAAGAAAAGCTCAAGCTATGAACTCATTCATTAAGAAGAATCCAAAAACCCTGAGGTTGCAATCAATGAAGCAGTTCATCAAAATGTTTGTATGGAGCATGAAACTCTACAGTTTGTAGACATGGAACATTGGAAAGGTGTATCAGTGAAAAATTGCAGCCTTTGAAAACTGATATTGGAAGAGAATACTGAAGATGAAATATATAGAAAAGCAGAAAAGGAAAGGATCCTGTAGGGAACTCAGCAGGAAAGAAGTAATAGATGGATTTTATACACCAAGAAGCAGATGGATAAGTTAGGAAAAGTAGAAAGGACAAGTGAAGGGAAGGTATCTCATGAAGACTAATAGACAAGCATGTAGGACAAATTAAGAAGGATGTAAAACAGAAAAGCTATCAGGGGGTGAGGGAATAAGCACGAGATAGAGGGATGGTAGGCTGCAGCAAACCAATCTTAGGATTGAAATGATCCATTAATTCTAGTCATGCAACTGTAATTGGAAACAGAAAAATAAATATCACACTGTCTTTGAAATCTTGAGGTGTGAGGTGACCAGGAGCATTGCCTAGGAAATGTATGATTTAGAAAGGGATTTTTATTCCTGAAAAAGTAATCTTTCACTCCCAGTAAATGTGATAGTGGCACAACTCCTGGAATGTCTAGTTTGGGTGTTTCATTTTTTTGGTCAGTACCCTTAAGCCGAGTTTTACCTCTCTTTTTTCTCAGTTTTCCTTATTTCGATTTGATTTTCACCTATGCTTTTGGATTAGAATTCCAGATAATAGGCACAGAGAACTTGGTAACATCTTTAAAGCCTTCTGAGTGGTATACGAGCAGAGGCTTTAATTTGTAATCCTCTGCTGTATTTCTGTCAAGCAAGAGCATCAGGTGATCCTTTGCCAGCTTAACAAATGGAATGCATTCTTGCCCTTTTACTGTATAAGTATGGCCAGTAAATCTTTTCCCAGAAGCCCCTCTTGTACAGGTTAAATACTTGTCCTGGTAGATACCCACCCTTCTTAATTAGTTTGGCCAGGACCTTTGGAAAATATTCCCAATTACCTTAAATTGTAGCAAGCTGCCATTTTATTTGAAATATTGTAGAATCCAATTGAGTGACTACAGCATTTTATTAAGAGGGTTAAATAACACAATTCCTGTTTTCCTACCTTACAAAGCATGTTTATATGTGATCAAATATGCCATGTTCTGAAACATTAGTTAACTATTTCTTTATATGTATGTTCAATGTTGACCACATTGGTGTACATAACCATTTTAATTTAATCTTTCTTCACAGTACCTTCGATATGTTGCACCAGAGTTTTGCTATGCTGTTCAGAATGATCAATTGGAAGACCAGATAAAAGAAGTGGTTAGGCATTTCAATATAGTGGTGAGAGAGGAGGATATCTTTTCAAGGTGCCAGGTTGGTGAAAGAGCTACATGCAGCAAAATTCATTTAGATTTTTGATATCATTGCCAGCTGCCAAATAATATTGTTAAAATTTTCATCTTTTGTAGGTGTGCAATGGGAGGGAATTCGCTGAAATTCATCATTCAGTAATGAAGAGAATTCTGAATCAAGTGACTGGGATAAAAGCTAGTGCATTAGAAAGTGCTGTTGGAAGTCAAACAGGAGAAACTAATAGAACTACAAGGAGAAGTACAATATGGTCTGGCCGTTCAATAAGGGAAGTGACAGAAGTCACAACAGTAACACTTATGGATGCACCAATAAAATGCAATTTCATTCCAGTGGAAGTATTGATGGAAAAGGAGTACTTCTATGTTTGTGAAAAGTGTGGGAAAGTCTACTGGGATGGATCTCACTGGCAGAGAGAGCTGAATAGAAAAAAAGAACATAATATTATTGTTTGATATGTGTGCAACATTAATTCTTTTATTACCTGAAATATTTTTGTATTCATACAATTTACAATTTGAGATTGTAATGATAGAAAATTAATCAAAACCTTTTAGACAATCATTTATATGAATGACTCTCTCTTAAAATTCTTATTGTAAATAAATCATGGAAAAACTTACAGATTGCTTAATGAATTGCATTGGCAGTAAATTTTAATTAACATTATTTATAGCTATTATGTGTTGGTACAAACAGTAACTTCATTAATCTTTCATTTAATGATGTAAAGTTTTGTGGCTACTTATGATTCATGATGAATTTTGATTAATATTTCAATGAACGACTATTTTCACTCCTTACTGCCTACTACTTTGCAGTCTAAAATTTTGACACATACAGCTCGGAAGAGATTGCAAGAGGGTTGGCAGCCTGAGCAGGTGAGTATGGTCTTTTTGAAATTTGTAATAATTAAACCCGTAGTCCAAATTTCAGTATAAAATATTTTTAGTTTAACATTTAAAATACAGTTTCAATTTTGTTATGCTTTTAAATTGGCAATGATGTCCTGTCTTATTTTTCCAACATGATAGACCAAAAAACCAAATGCATGCCATAAAAAGTAGAGCGTTTTTTGATTGTTACATATTAGTTGAGTAATACACAATACAGGCATCAACAAAATCAGGAAAGCTTTTTGATTAAATATAAGAATTATTTGTATTGATTCAAAGAAACGGCTGGATGTGCCGCAGCAGTGACTCTGAACATAGTTATCTGCTAATATGCATTAAAATGCAACAATTTTCAAATTGTAAGAATCATTTGAAATAATTTGATCATGTTTCATCATTTTTATTCATCTTCAACTTTTTATGGCGTGGAAAATATATTCAGAATCTCTCATGATGTGCAAACACCTCTGAAGAGTTTATTTAAAAATTCTTATCATCAATGCTTAATACATATATTGAGGTTACATATGATTAAGTCCTCAAATCTTTGACTTCCATGATTATTAAAACATTTAAATTTTATTCATTGTATTGATTTCTTTTGTGAATGTAATTAATGCTAAAATTCCTTCCTAAAAATAAACTAAGAGCATTGAAGCTAACATTTATTTCCTAGCATTAAATGGAGCTGAATTCTCTTGGCTTGGCTCTATATTAGTATGAAATAAGATATGGATTTGAATCTTCTTAGGATATTGTGTAATAGAACTCTATGCCATTGCCTTTCTTTTCTTGCATGGTCTTAAGGGATCTTTCACTAGAGACCCTGGTGAGTATGGTCTTGAGTTTGAATTGATGGATGGGGTTAGAAAACTCTAAAATATTACCGCAGCAGGTTCTTTTAGATGAGCTTGCATGGGCCATATTCCAAGGCTCTTGAGTCAGCTAACAGTTGGCTAAAGTATTGGAGATTGGCAACTGAAATTTTTTGTGTTTGATATGTCAGCCTTTCACATGAGGTTTATAGGAGTTGAAGTTTCAGTTTTCCTTCATTCAGCTACAAAGGACATCACGTTAACCAAATGCATTTTTGTTTTGAAATGAGAAATTGCAGTTTGGTGTTTAATATGAAAAGTTGTATTGATGAAAGAACACTATATTCTTACCCATGGAGTAATGTCTGCAAAGAATTATACAATAAGAAGAAAATGATGGAGATATGGATGCAAATATGAAAAGTTGTGGAGTTGGATTAGAAGAAGATTAAAAACAACAGTATGAGTGAAATTAGTATTTTTATAATTTCCATTGCGTATTTAATTTAGAGAATGCTTATCTGTTTCCTTAAAATTCATATTTTCCACTAGGCTTTAACTTCTAGTAATGTTTTCCTCTCTCTCTGATACATTTTAATTCGGTCTGTTATTTCTACTCTCCAATTTTTTTGACCCATAGTTGTCAAGCAATAATTCATGAATTTTAAATAGCTAAATTTTGAATACTTGTTATATCTATTTAAATATCCATTGAAGTAATGAATGTTGCTCCTGATTATTAAACATTTCATTTAATATTAGGCACATGCAAAATCAATTACATTCAATCTAAATGGTATTTCTAAATAGAATTCTATTTTGGGAGAAGTCAAATAAATCCCCAAGACCCTTAGCCAGCGTAATTAGGTGGATCAAAAGGTGAGTTCATGGTTTCGCAGAACCCCTTAAACCCTCCCTTCCATAGCTATGTCCCTGTTTCCTAAGTAGGTATGTATGTACATGGAATTTTGCGGAATAGATTATTGGCATGTAGAAACAACAAATTAGGAGAATTTAAAGATGGGGAAATAGTGAGTGAATAAATATTTATTTTTCATGCAAACCAGAGTGATACTCCAGATTTAACACCTCGAGTACCATTCTTATTCACCTGATCCTGAAATATAATTGGCGAGCAAATTGAGTTCATCCATTTGTCCATTCATAGTGATCATTGAGAAATATATCATTTCAATGTCATACAATTCATTCCATTACCAAAATGAGTCTGACTTTAAAATCACATTTGACTCTCAATATCAATAAGTGAGAATTCTCCATATATTTGAGTATGCTGAGTATACTATAAATTTATTTTCTGGCCCAAGACAGGCTAATTGAGTATCCTTTTTTGGTATTAACTTTTCCCTGTGAATAGTTACATCCAGTGCTGAAAAAGGCTGAATGCTCCTGTCTCCCAGGAAAACGGGAGGCAATCTTTGTTCAGATTTTTCGGGCAAATGTTTGGAATGATTTTCATGTGTTCCTTTTTAATTTTTTTGATTTAAAGAAAGGATAAGAAATTTTCCTGCATGAACCAACAGCTACCACTGTTGAAGCAATAGTGGGTATCACAAACAGCTAGAAGAACTAGGCAAAACTGGTGTTTGTAGTATAACAGAGAAATTGGATTTCCACTCTTTTGATATTGCAAAGAAGCTATCATCAGATGAACTTAGGCAATTGGGAAAAATTTTTCATCTTTGTTAAATTTCTGTACTACCTGAATTTTCTCTGTTTGATAGGGTCATAGTAGTTTCTTGTAGGCAATCCCACATTACGTTACGCGCATCTCGGATGGTACCACAGATTTAAAATGTCATTTTCAGAAGAGAATTGGCTTATTATGTGAACAATTAGTAGAAAGGTATGTAAAACAAAATAATGAAAACTGGTTGACTTGTAATTATTTTAGGGAATGATTTAAAAAAGAAATAGAAAGAAAAGTGGTCTTATGTCCCATTTAATACCAGTTCACAAATCACAAAGTGTATCCATCATGTCTGCCTGTTATATATCATTAACAATTGATAAATGTACCATTAATTAAACTTATTTCTAATCTATGTGATTGCTCTTTCAGAACTATTTTCAATATTGAAGAGCCGGAAGTTGCAGGGTTACGGGAAGATGAATTAAATATGGAAGCGGCAACTAATTTGGTTAGAATCTCAAAAAATGAGAAATAAAACAGAAGGTAACCATTTTGGAGACCTTTGTTAAGTACTCAAATAAAGTGAAAAACAAAGGGTAATTGCTGCGAGTTCAAAATCTGAAGCAGAAGCTAGCTTTCACAATAACCTAATTAGCTGCTAACGAAGACCAACTTTTCGATTTGTCTCAAGTAATGTGTGTGCTTTTTTATCTTAAATTGATAATGAGAACTGGAAAGACGCAGGTTTCTATGAAATATGCACAAGTTCATTAAAAATTCACTAATTGATTGCATTAACCACAATACATTCCCTAACTCTGGCAACCACTTCCATCTCATATATGAATATTTCATCAATAGCCATACAATCTAAAACAGCCTGCAAATATTTCCCCTGTGTACTCTGTGATTTCTAACCCCTGCTTCAGAACCTAATCCTACTTGATCTAACTTATTATCCTACATTACTCCATCCTACAACTTCAGTGTATAGACAAGTATGGTTAATTTTTACTGTCTATCTATCTCTTCTATGTGCTCCTTTTTTTCTTTACACCTTTTTGCGATGTATTGTCTACAATAAATGTTTTTTAGTTTTTTGAAATAACATACAATTTAGATTATTATAATGAAATCATAAATAATAAGTGAATTCTATTATTACAATTATTAATTACCTTAACGCTAACATTAGTGTTTCCTTGGTTGGAGTTTGTCCTCATAGTTGTGTTAGATGGAAAATTGAAGGGCAACAATGAAAGGCACAACTCTTTGGTTGAGTAATGTGTGGAAACTACCGGAAGTGATGTTCTCTAATAATCCATTAATCAACTGCTGTCGCTATTTTTTCTTTTATTTTTCCTGATATACCAAGAAGTGCAGCTTAGTCTTCAAAGTACAGCATAGTTTACATTCATATTGGCAATTCACATCAGAATGGAAAGGAGGATCTTTGGAGTGGTTGGTATGGTTGAGATTCGAGCCTGTGTTCCTGGCTCATACCAACTTCTGTGTTTTGCAATGGCTCTTGATAGCTGCTCTCACCAAAACTATTTTTGAAGGCCACTTAAAGAGAAGTTAAATGTCTGGCAAAACTGTTATTTAGCAATCTAACTCCTCTTTTGTGATTTGATATTTTTCTTTGAGTATCATTCTCATGTCTTGCATGTGTGAAAAAATATCTTCTAAGTCTTTCATTAACAGGTTTCATTATTGGGATTGATTATATTGGTACTGGATCCATTAACGTCTCAGTGGCTATAATGGCCTCTGATGAGGCTTCAGCAGGTAAAGATCAGTTTAGGCTTGCAGATATTCTTTGCTGACAACAAATCCCATCGCAAGCTCATTTGTCTTACTGAGTGGGAGATAGAATCTCCCACTCAGTAAGACAAATAAGAATGTTACCTTTCTCATAGTCCATAGATGGACTGTGAGAAAGGTAACATTCATGGAGAAAAATATGAAGAATGTGAAAATAATTCCTTTTTTGATCTTCCTTCAAGGATTCAAGGTCACACTGCAAAAAGGACAAATACAAAAATTTAGGACCTTAAAGGAAAGACTGAGCAAATAAGCTTGGTACTGAATGACTCCTTGGATCCCTCATGAATTCAGTGTTTTCTGAGGTTGATGTGATGCATTGCATTATCTATCTGTATTAAAAGCCCGGGTACTATGGTTGCAGAGATTATGCTACAAGGTATGCCTTATTTCAAATTACCTCAATTATAGTAGAATTAATGAAGAATAACTGAAAGTATTTGTGGGAAAAACGTTCTTGTGAAAGTGTCTTAGTGATGTAGGATAAAATGGTATTTAGCACCATGAACAGAGATGGTTTTCTGTAAATACAATTCTAGCTCTGTGCTGATAGTAATTTTGTTGATTAGAAGGGAGATGTCTGGAATATTCATCCCTTGATGGATATTTTGATTGACTGAAATGTTTTATTCAGTTGTCTATGGCACAAAATATGTACACCATGATGAAAACGTGATTACATTCTATGCCCATTGCTGCTGTAAGCAGTTTATGAGTGGCGAGTGGAAGAGATCTGGTAAGCTAATTTGGACATTGAGCATGCTGTCAGGTTTTTCAATCTATTGTTCAAAGCCATTTAAAAAATATAACATATTCAACTGCATCAGGGTCCACATAATTCATAATACGTCAGTATCAGGTTGCAGTCCTTGGGAGGAAGTGTTGAGCCAACTTTTTTGATTGATTGTCCTAAGTAAGTACATTGGTCTTCTAGGGGTATCTAAAGCCAAAATCCTCCAGATAATTTGTATCAAGTGCAACATGGGGTTTGGGACTTTTGCTTCCAAAGCTTCCATACAAATGCATAATGAGACAAAATGTATGTATTCTAATGGAGGAGAGAGGAGATGAGCCAATCATTTTTTTTTTAACATTCAGGAAATTAATAAAATTATTAGTGCTATTTTTTATTGAATTAGTTATAAAAAGTTGGTGATAAAAATGACTTTTAATTAGAATATTTAGCTGTCTCATCTTCTCCAATGCTCCAAAAAGCTACTTCAATCTCTGAAAATCTCTCCCTTTGCCTAATATTTAGATTAAAATATTTTTTATTTTACCAAAGTTGAATGAATAATACTTTGACATTTGAATTAACAGTAAAATATTTCCTTTCCACTGCCCTGAATTTAAATAATCTAAAATATTTTTGAATGGATTAAAATTGACCAAGTGGAATGAGTAATACTTTGACATTCGAATTAATTAATGGAATTGAACAGTTTTCCAAGAATGATACACTAGCAGAACTAACAGATGCTCAAGAGCTCTCATTGAGCTTTCAGGGAAGCAAAAGCCTTTATTTGGGAAGCTGTTGAGGGGAAAGGAAAATACGAGGCATATTCATAAAGTAAGGGCCGTTTGATTCTATTGATATATTGTCTCACACAGTAAGGTGGAACCAAAATATATCTGGCCAAAATTTTAGAAGTAGTTTAATGAGCCTGCAATACGAAACTAGTGTTGATTCTTTGATTCCAAATTTGACCGAATTTCCCCTAAAAAATCCGCCTTCAATCGTCAGCCAATCTTTGAAGTCAAACTGATAAAATTCCCGTTACACGAAACGTTTGAAAATTTATGCGATATTTGTGGAACAATGATTCCCTCATTTTTAGCAATCTTTTTTCTTCAATTTGCATAGTTTCAACGATTTTTCAAATATATCTCTATTTTATACTGCACTTTCAGGCTTCACTTCGTGGCACTGTGTGATGTCCATGTTGAATGAGTTCGTAATTTTCCGCTGACTTTATTTTACGGTACAATCTCTATTTTATATAAAATTGACTCGCTCTTTTTAGCCTAATGAAGTTTAAAGTAGGAAATTCAAAAGATGCCGCCGCCGACTGTCGCAGAGTTGTACAGGGTTCGTCCGGAAAATAAGTGTACTGATTTTTTCCCGCCGCTCCAGGCGCGCCCAGCACCGCTCTGACGGTCTGCGATTGGAGGGGGGTATATTGGCAAGCGACGCTGAAAAAGGCAGTCGGCTCTGAGCTGTGGTGTAGTGAGGAGCTCTGTTAACGCGAACCTCCACGCTCGACCCACGTCACGGAACGCGATGCCGAAGTTTTTGGAGCAGCGTTATTCCATCAAATTTGCGGTAAAGCTTGGGAAATCGTCTACCGAAACTGTCGGTATGATGAACCAGGCTTACGGGGAGTCAGCCATGTTCAGAAACATGATCTTTCGGTGGCACAAGATGTTCGTGGAGGGCAGAGAAGAGGTCGACGACGAACCACGGCCTGGACGCCCATCAACGACACTCACCGACGAAAATGTGCGAAAAGTTCGCGATGTACTGAACTCTGATCGTCATCTTAGTGTTCGGATGATAGCAGAGCAGTGTAATGTGCCAAAAACAATAGTGCACGAGATTATTAGGGAGCAATTACAGATGCGAAAAATTTGTGCAAAGTTGGTGCCGAAAGTGCTCGGTGATGATCAAAGACTCAATCGTTTGGAAATCGCGACACAACTTGCGGATCACTGCAAAAACGATCCACATTTTTTAGAGAACGTTGTTTCGGGTGACGAGACGTGGATCTTTGAGTACGACCCGGAGTCGAAGAGACAAAGTGCGGAGTGGCACACCCCATCATCACCCCGTCAAAAGAAAGCTCGCATGAGCAAATCTCGGATCAAGGCGATGCCCATTGTCTTTTTTGACAAAAGGGGAGTCGTCCACTACGAATTTGTACCTGAACGACAAACTGTAAATGCTGCATTTTACGTCCAAGTGCTCGACAGGCTTCGAAAACGAGTCGCCCGCGTCCGGCCAGCGATCAAAAACATCTGGCGGCTGCATCACGACAATGCGCCGTCTCACACCGCGCTTGTCGTGTCGGACTTCTTGGCCAAGCACGGCGTGGCAACGCTGCCGCACCCGCCCTACAGCCCGGACTTGGCACCACCGGACTTCTTTCTGTTCCCGAAGATAAAGAGGAGTTTGAAAGGAACGCGATACGGGACTTTGGACGCCGTCAAAGAGGCCGTGACGACGTGTCTTCGAGAGGTTCCCGATGATGCCTTCGCGGGAGCGTTCCAGGAATGGGAACGCCGCTGGAACAAGTGTATCGATTCACAAGGGTCCTATTTTGAGGAATATTAGCTTAAGATATGTAAAAGTGTAATACATTTTTTTTCCTGAGCTCAGTACACTTATTTTCCGGACGAACCCTGTATATGTCACTTGGTTTACTTATAGTATGTGCATCTGAAGGGAGAAGTTGCGATCGTTCGCGACTCTGAGAATAAAATCTACTTTTACGGAGGATCCCGGCTCAGTGTGGAGGCGATTGTAAATAGGGTGACACCTAATTTGTGAGATGTACAATATACCTTATTGGCGATTTTAAACGAATGCGCATTGAAATAGACTTCTATTGATATTATAACAGAGACATCGAGGGAAAATAGAGTATTAATGAGGTGTAGGATAAGCTATAAGTTGGGTAGAAAGACCTGAAAGGAATTCCGGAAAGTAATCTCAAATTACACATCTTTCATTAGTTTTTAGAAGGTTATAGCTAGATTTCGTAGCTATCATGAAAGATCTCTTGGACAGAACTCTTTTCTGAAGGCAGCAATTAGCTGCTGGTGCTCTTCTGCCTATAGATACCCAGACGAAATGATTTGAGTTAAGGCAGGTTTCATTACACTGCGGGACCTTTGGAGAGGTCTTATTGCTTAAAGTGTGCAGGTGACGTATTTCTCTTTCCGGTAGAAAATCCACATTTATAATCAGGTCTTATCTCCAACGCGGCGCGAACACGTCATAGTTCGAGGTAAGCTCAACCCTCGCCTATCGAAACCTAACTTCGTGTTTGTTACTGTGGTTAATCCTTGCCAATTTTTGCATGCATTCGTTTGAATAATCCTAGCATGGAAGTTTCATATCCATGATTGTGTAACGTATACATTTCCAATCCCAGTTTATTTGATTCTGCTGGTATGGTATTACTATTAAGTTACCAGCAGTGAATGTGGGAAAATCTTCCTTAAGGTCTTTCATTTGTGTATTTGTACTTGGCAGGAACAACTGCGCTATTTGCTTATCGCTTGGGCTGTGCTCAACACAGAAGAACTCGTTCCATTGGATTGAGGAATACTCGAGGGCTGAATATTGCTGAAGTGCATTGATTCATAAGGATTTTAAGCCGTTATAATTTTGTGAGAATTCTCTTCATACACGGCCCGTATTTATACTTACAAAGTGAAGTGCAGCATACACCCGTATATTTACCGTTGGGTGCATGGCCGCATAAACTTAAAATTATTTATTTGCAGAGTTGAGGAACGACGTAATTTACTTGTCTCCCAATACCAATGAAGCTGTTTTCGGAGATTACTTGTGCCTGCGTTACATGTATCTACCAAGCTTTGGATCCCGAACAATGATATCTAAAATCTGGAAATTTGTAAGCTTTAAGTCCAAATAGCGATCTAAATATATTTTTTTAAATTTCACTGCATTTCCTCCGCATCGTTCTCTCACAAAAATTCACAAAATAAGCGGTTGGCGCATTGAAATTAACAATTACAATTTTTTTATCAGCCCTTTTGTTGAAACACACTGTCTAAGGCATTGTTACTCGGTGGAAGTCTTTCATACTAGACGTAAATGAGGGAAAATTGACTTTGCAGATTCGAATAGAATTTTTATTCTGCACGACCATGGTTTCGTTGCAAGACAACGTCCTCACCACCTGTTGATGTGGTCTTGTAACGAAACCATGTCGTGAAAAATAAAAATTCTAGTCGAATCTGCTAAGTCAGTCTTCCCTCATTAATGCCCACCTCTTTTGGGCTTGGAGTCAGGTTTTGTTGTGGTCCCTCAAATCAATTACTTTTTATTTCAGTGACACGCACTCCGTAATTGATTGGGAGGAGTTTTCCCCATGGTATTACGTTATGTCGGAGTAAATAATCAATGTCGTAGATGCATGTACTACCACGATGACGATAGTAATGATAGGTATATCAACAGTTGCACTATAATATTAATGACGGCGAATTAATTTTGGTCTCTGAAGACGATTGAAATAAGGAAATTAACCGACGGAGATCGTTTTCACTGGCATGGTTGATGTATTCGGAATACCATGTTATCATCAGAAGTACGGGAATGTTTCAATGGCACTCGATGAATTATGCCCTACGATGTTTTCCATGCTAGAATTATGGAGCACATGGCCATTTATTTACTGTATAGTCTCTCACTAGCTGTCTGTATTGATTTTCTAACTTTCTGAATAGATGAATAGAATGATTTGAGGCATCTTTTTGTGGAAGCGATTCATATCAGAAAAGAAAATACGTTGTTCTTCCACATATATTTTACTATTCTTGACCTAGGATTCGACTTACAAATACTGATGATAGCTTTTTAAGTCGAAACCTAGGTCGTAAATAATAAAATATGTGTGGAAGAACAAAGTATTTTCTATTCCGTTGTGAATAGATTATAATGAACGAGGACAGCAATAGAATCAAAGTTTTTCCAGTTCTATTGCTTTGAATTTTCAGTGTTTTTGTCTGTTTCAAGTCAAGTCAGTATTGGATTGTTTTTAAGCCATTTCCAGTTTCATGATCAAATATTAATATTGATGTTTACCTTTGTAAAATATATTATTAGGAGCCATAAAACTTAGAATAGATACAAACAAGTGCAACAAAGTGTCCTTGCATCCTATATAGGTAGCTCAATGAGTTTCTTGAAGACGAATTCACAACCTCAACGGTATTATCCAATTATTTTTTACGCTGTTTCAAGCTTCATAATCACGGTGAAATAAACTTAGCCGTGAAAAAATAAAAATATGTTCGAATTTATTTTCATTTCTTGTAGGTGAAAAAGAAAAGGCCACGCGTCATTTCTTCTGCTTTTTTTACGAGGATAAAGTGAAAAGTTCTCGGCCTGACACAGAAATGGCGTTCTCAATCAGCGAAAATTTATGATTCCTGCCCGGGTGCACGTGTCATTAGTTCGTAAGACAAGTTTCAATTTGTTCTCTCAAGTAGTTTGTTTACAAGTATTGTAGCAGTAGACAGTAAGTGTGTTGAAGTCTAGGGAGATTATGAAGAAAAATAAATTAATTTTTTGACTGAAAATCGCAGTCTGTCATTTTCAGTCCGAGAACTTTTCACCTTACCCTCATATTTGGCGTCTTAAAGTTTAACTTCGTCGCACAAACGATTTTTTAACCCAAGAATATTTTGTTATCATGTATCAGGTTGTTCTTTATTGTCTGGTTTCAGCAGTGCGACTGCTTCGTGACAATTTTATTTTCTCTCTCAATTTGATTTCGCTTGCGTGCGCATGCGTTACGATTGCAATATTAGTTATCGCTGGGAGAAATGCTAGCTCAACCTGGAATATATGGAGCCGGATTTATAAGCTAAGGGATTGAAGAGCCAAAATTAGGTCGGTATACGACTTAATGAAAAAATACCCTTCTGAAGGATACCTCAGAAATTGTAGCAATATTTGTAATTGAAATTGAGGATAGTATAACTGACTCGCTTCAAGCTTATACAGAGGGGTCAGCGATAACTATCAGTCCAGACTCTAAAATCTGACCCAAGATAGTGTATGCATATCATGCAGGAAAGTTCAATCGGAATTCACTCTATGCGGAGAAGGTTTAATCTAATTCATAAGTGTTCATGAAGGTGTAATGTAATTCATCCTACACTACTTAGGTAGATCAGATCACAAAGATAAAATAAGGAGGATAGATTCCAGTACTGATAGATACAAATACTCATTCTTTATCCGAACAATGAGAAATCATAATAGTAAGAAACCGAAGTCACTTAAGAAATATTAAAAATATTGAATTTGCACGTCGGAACAAAATTAAACATTGCAAAGATGTTAGGTATACTTTCAGGTGCTTGTGTATGTTAGTAGGTAGTTTGAGTGTTTGCATGTGTGTGGGGTGTTAGTGTTCTTGCATGAATGTATGCTATGTTTTTTTGTGGATGTATGAATTTTTGGTTTTTGCATGCGGTTTTTTTTTCTATTCTAAATTACGGGTGGTGTCCTAACACCCCCCGCCACACGCCCTTGCGGCGGCTTGCGTGGTATTAAGTAGATGTAGATAAGTGAACACAGTGGGAAGAGGCGGCTGAGATACTTTGAATGGTGGGGAGTGATGGTGAATAAAACCAGTTCACTAATTGAGCATATTTAATGATTTTTAACAAGTAATTATATTTGAGGGCCAAATTCTGCTTGGGGGTTTCGAAAGAAAGAATGTAGGCGATAAATAATAAAACTTGGAAGTTGGACGTTTGCATAAGAATAATGAAAGGAATAGGAATTGACGGTGAACAATGGCGCCTAAAATATAACTGCCAAATCATGAATGTGAAGAATATTTCTCATGGTAGAACTTTGCGAGAGCAATTATGGTCGAGACTAATAAATCAATACATAGAGATAGATGCCCTGGTTTTTTACCCACAGAATGTATACAGAAAATCACGAATGTACACGGCCCAGGATATGTCTGAGGGCAAAATTCCAAGTCCAGATGGCCTCACTCAGCTGGTAAAAACGACTCATTCCTATGGTGTATTGCCTTGACAGCGCTTTCCTTCTCTTGTTTCTCTATCCTCTCCCATTTCACACCCCCTTTACCTTTTCAGAAGCATACGGCGCACCTCGGATATCGCCCTGCCAAAGCGGCTTTCATATCTTTCGCGAACTCATTGTAGAATGAAACGTTGACGAGGTGTCTACGAGGTGAGTCTAACCTCGAGATATTTGAGATAGTGTATGCTTAAGCAGTCCACGGCGAGGGTTATTATTCCTAAATCAGTAACAGACATGAAGGTTTAAAGAATAATTCAAGTGTAACGAAGCCTTAAAAAACGAAACAATGTGAATTTTTTTATATAAATGCGTGAGATTAGGGGAAATATAATATGTACCGATGTACTTGAAGCTAAACACTAAAATGGTGAATCAATTTTAAATTATTCCAGGACATATTTACTCCTCAATGTTTTGGCTCATATAATTTGGCGTGAAATCAATTTTTACTCTTCTAACTTTTGGTACTTTGATGCGAAATGTAAATACGAATGATTCCATAGAGTTACGTATTTCGGTGATAACTCCTAATCGATTCTTTTCTAGTAATTGGCTTGTTAGATTAGTTATACCAATTCATACGTAGAGGTGATTTTGTTACTTTTTCTAGGATATGATGGGTACATTAAAAGTGTCACGTATTAAGAAGGTGAAGTCGAACAGGTATGTCTGGTTTATATTAAGCTTCCAATTCATATAATCGCATTTTGTATGAGGAATAAGATAAACTTTTAAAATTAACAACAAAATTATTAACACGGTCCCGGTTTCATCATATAGGTCTTCAGGTACAAAACTCCTCCAGGATACACGACAATATATGAAGATTAATGCTTGGAGAAAAATATAGGCGGGGGGGAGGGGGAGAGTTGAGGGAGGATTGGATGTGGTTCCGCGAAGTTGGAGAAAGGAGAGGGGTTTTTTGGAGGAATGGGTTGTGGATATGAGGTTGGGGTGGGTGGAGGAGTGTGGGGTGTGTTGTTTGAGCATGGCGCATTCATTGGGGTTGCGCAGAAAGTGGAAGGCTCCAGGGAGGGTGAAAGAGGGGGTAGTAAGGTGGTAGAGGAATGCTATGGGTTAAGGGTCGCTAATGAGGCCCCTACCGAGAGTCGTTTCTACGAAGAGAGCCTTTACTAAGGAGGGTGGCAGAACGAAGGAAGTATTTCTGAACGAGAGATGTAAGGCTCTCTTTTTCGAAGGGAGTCTACACGAAGAAAACAAAGGTAAACAAAGGTCGACCCAGAACGCCCTTCGTTTTGGCAGCTCATACAAAGGAAGTCTTCAAATGCCAAGGGGGCTTTTTCAACTCTCGGTATGAATTAGGTGCGATCGCGGCAAACGATTGTAAAGGCAACCTTAGATAGATGACTATCGGTACGGGCGTAAGAAGAAGCCGAGAAAGGAGAAGCTGGTGAACCAAATGTCTCCTAAATATCTCCGTCAAATTAACTCAGGCCCGCACCGAGAGTCGTCTATCTAAGTTTGCATTCGCGCTCGTTTGCCGTGATTGCGCCTACTTCGTACCGAAAGTAGGGAAAAGCCCTCTTCGCATTCGAAGACTTCCTCAGTATGAGCAGGCAAAGACTCCAGGAATGGGCCTTAATTAATTATTGCTTGAGTGAGTCCATCTGATGTTCGAGTCTCAGCCGTGGCTGGATTCTTGGGAGGGGTCCGCAAAGATAATTACTTTTATTCGTCATGTTACTCAGTCGAGAGTGTCCATATCGATCCGAATATTGTCTTGTTTCTTATGGGGTTTAATTTTGAAAATCTTCAAAGTGTGTGATTGAATCGAGAGTGCTTAATATACTGTGTCCAATTGTAATTTCAAGTGATATTTCTCGTTCCTTTCAGGAACGTGAAGTTGGACGGGTGTTTCGCTAAGGATCAACTCGACGCATTGAAAAAAATCTTGGCTTTCGGGAGGAGTATCAGTCTGAAGCTATTCGACTCTCCATCTTCCATCTTTCAATTTGATTTGCTGCATTCGTTGACGTTAGCACTGTGCATCACATGGGATCTATTGATTGTTCTGGAGGTCAATGGAGCTGGATTCCGCAATACTGGGTAACTATATGACATTTGACCGGGAGCTGGGTCAGTTTGGAAACTCCGTCACGAACCGATGGTGGCGGTTTTAAGTACAAAATGAATTATTCACGTAATGCTGCTCAATAGAAGTTTGAAAATGATTTCTTCAAGGCTAGGAAAGGTGTTTACCGCGAGAACCAGGTGAAGATTCTAATTATTGTCCGATCTTTCGGTATTTTGTAACGAAGTCCTTTGGAAGTTCATAAAATTTAAGGATGATCCGATTTTTCTAATTTTAAACTTCAGCCGTAGGTTTTGTGTATGAATCGCGAAAAAAACAGTATTGTTTAATATTTTTGCAGGATGAAACGTCAATTTGCGAATACCACTTATTGTATCCTGGCCCCTCCTCAAGCATTGCCCCAAAGGCATTTAAATAATTAATCGCGGCTTTATTTTTGCATGTCAAAGTTTTTTTCTCGCAGTTATGAGTAAACGATTTTCCTCGCATCGTATTAATCGATTCTCTTGTTTCAATGGTATATTTTCCTTTCTCAATTTAATTTAGTTTATTGTGGCAACGGGCACATCACGTCATTATCAAGCTCAGAGGAAATCACTAATGGTTCATTTAGGATTTTGATCCAGGCGTCGTGCAATATTATATAACGTAATAAATTCCTGTTTGTTTGAATTTCATAGCAGATGAGATGAATTTAAGGCTACTTCCACGTTAGTTCCTCTACAGCTTTAGCTATAAGAGTGATGACTAAGGCGTGGTGGCCTTTTCATAAAAAAATTTATACTTGCACGCTCATAGTGCTATTTATCTCTCGTAGGTAACGGCATATCGGTTAAATCCGAGTGATTCATCTTCCTTTATTTCACCTCAACTCGAAGAGTTGCTGTGCATTTAATTCATACCGTCCGTTTAAATGCTCTCGAACGCATTTGTAATATTTCAAAGAATTTAAACTTAACTTTGCATTATTCCAGGCAATGGCCTCACTACACCTCTGAAGCAACAACTTCTATGAATTAAAACATCCTTCTGGTATCCATTATTTGTCTATGAGCCAATGCTACTCAGTATTGAATCCGTGATGGGAGGGCGGGGGGAGAATGGTTATTCTTCCTCTATTGAGGCTCGTTTCTTGATATTGATATGATAGGATATTTCTTTTATTCGGTTCCAATATTTTTTTATTGGGAAAAACCCGGAAACCGAATAAATTGTTATAAACAACACGGCTACATTTCGAATCTTATCGGCTCGGTCTTCTCTTTGCACCTCACTCAACTTCGTGGTCAGGGTCTCCCACGAAAGGCAATCCTGTATCCGCTCCTGCCACTTTTGGTTGAATACTCGTATGGGCGTTAAGGTACCAGTTCCTTGTCGTTTTATGCATGAAAGCTGTGGTATTCTTAAAAGTCGAGAGAAGAGGGATCCGAACAAGAGTCACTATTGAGCATATTACAGAGACACGGCAATTTAACAATTAATATTCATTGACGGCCATGGTTTCATCACTTTGTGGCATGATCAGTTGCTAAACCGTGGTAAACCATGGTCGTCAATAAATATTAATTGTGAATTGTACTATCTGTGCCATCTGTACAATGAAGAAATTTCGTTGATTAACGGCTAAAACAGTGTCATATATCAAGAGTCACCATCATAATTAGTCTTCAATCCCAAAATTAGTTTGCCACATATCTCTACTTAATCTTTACTTCGGATAACCAATTAATTGATACATATTTCTTCTTGAAGCAAAAGCGGCAGCAGCAGCACAGGACACACCGAGGAGGAGCGAACTCATTAGAATAAAGACTTGCAATGTTAGGACTATGTAAAGAACAGGAAAATTAGGCAATATAAAGCGAAAGATGGTGGGAGGAAATACATACAGATATTTTTGGGTTTTGCGGAGTGAGATGAACGCATAGTGGGGATTACTGGGGCGATAGTTGTAGAGTAATATACGGCGGAGGAGAAGAGAGGCAGCGAGGGGAGGCATACTATTGAACAAAAAGGTAAGACGAATCGTAACTAACGTAAAGCAAGCGACTGATGGGATATTATTAGAAGTAAAAGCTGAGTTAATGAACTTGGTCATTATTGAGGTTTATATGTCAACAGTTAATCGCAGAAAGAGAGAAATGAGGGTGCATATATGATCAATTAGAGGACAATTGCAGTTGTCCGTGGGTGGAAGCTTTCGATATGTTTGGGGGTTTGTAACGCTCTTGTGACCGAAAGGAGATACACACGTATTGGTGAAGTAGAGGACGAAGAAATGACCGCGGGGAGAAAACGATATGGTTCTGTCGAAGACGGGTAGATCATAACGAGCACCTGGTTTAGACATCACAAAAGGCGTAGGTATGGATGGAAAATGCCCAGTGATTCAGGGAGATATATTATAGTTTGGCGTATTAGATATTAATCTATGTTATGGTCAGGCACAGACTTAGAAAGAGCGTGATAAATTCGTCCAGTTTCCCGATAGCGGATGCGGTCTCATCACAATTTAGTAATAATGAAGCGTCCGATTCAAAATCACTGAGAAGGGTAGACGGTTTAGGGAATGGAATATGGAAGAAAATAGGAATGATGAATATGAGCAGGATTTCGAGAAAATCATGAGGGAGGAAAGGGAGCCGGGTACTGTAGAGGAAAAATGGGCCCATACAGGTACAGGCATACCTGTATCAAAAGATCGAAAACTGCAAGCGTAACCAAAGGTTCGGTAAATTGGAAAAGGACTGGGAAACCATGAATTACGGACGAGGTGGTTAGAAAGATAGATGAGAGGAAGAAATGGAAGAATGCCAACACAAACAGGTAGAAGGAAATATAAAGAGTTAAATAATAAAGTAAGGAGGGAAACAAATGGCGGGTGGAAGACCCAGGGTGAGGATATAGAAACTTGCAAAGGAAGGGTGTAATTGGGTCGCTATGCAGGAAGGTGAAAGCACTCAGGAAGTAAGGAATAGAAAATCCCTGGAAACAATGAAAGATAAATGAGGAGATTGAAGTCTTAATAAATATGAGAATATGATGTAGATGAGGAAAGGTTAGATCCAGATATAATTGATGGCTGTGAAAGGGCAATAAGGTAGTTAAAATAATTTAAATCAAATAAGGCCATAGGGGTAGACAATATTCGGAACTACTTAGGGGTTTAGCAATGTGAGAGGAAGAGTTTCTATGGACTAATTCGTAGCCTTTAGAAGGGAGGAATTTGGACGATTTCGTCCGATCAGTGTTAGTTTCAATTCCAAAAAAGGGAAAGGTAGGCATATGCAAGGACTAAGGGGAAATACATTTGATTTGGCACGCAGCTAATGTGGTTCTCAGGATCATCAATAAGAGGAAGGAGAGCTAAGGAAATGAATATTTAGGTGGTGATCAGTTTGGGTTCAGGAAGGGAAGAGGCTCACCTGATGCCGTAGCTGTAATATTGTTTCGTAGATTTCGAAAAGGCGTTTAATAGAGTGAAGAGGATAGAAATGAATGCATTGCAGAAAATGGTGAATTGGAGGGATAGGAGACTTATCCGCAAACTATGCATGTCTCTGACTGCTCAGGTGTGGAGGATGGACAGTCCAGATGGGCGGTATAAGGAAGAGGAGTAAGACACCTGTGCTGATAAACATGTATGTGGAGGAAATAGTTAAACAGTCATGGGAAGAACTGGAGATACGAATGAACATCGGTGGGGAATTCATAAAATCAATTAGTTAGCTTTGTGATCAAGATTTAGTTTGTCAGTCAGCCAAGGGGTTGTGAGCATTGCTGAGCCTTTTGGAAAGCCAGTTCGAAAGTATGGGATGAGGATAAACGCAAAAAAACGAAAGTTCTGCAGTTTTCGAGAAAGAGGTATGCTAAATTAAATACTAAAATTGGAGCTCATGAACTAGAATAGTTGCAACAGTTTACGTATCTCGGAAGTGTTTTGGACCAAAATGGTCAAAGTAGTAGGGGCATAAGGAGAAGAGATTTCCTTCCCACATGACCGCATGGGACTGCCATTAAAGAATGTAGTGCTCTTTACAGTATTACTTGCCCTGCTTTGTTTTCAAGTTTTTCCTTCCATCCCTCGTCTCTCTCTGTGGGGGAGGGACTGTCTGCCTGCTGCGGTGTGGCACATTTCCCTATTTGTGTCGGGGCGGAGGCCATGAGTTGCATGTCCATGTGATAGTAGAATTTCCCCTTTTTACTTTTCAATTCTAATTTGCTCGCTATTCGATAGATTTTTACTACATTTATAGATGCATGTCTATTTTAGTTGATAGTATATGTATTTGCATGCGTGTAAGTTAAAAATGTTATCGCATGAATATATTCGTCGCTATGGTGGTGGGTTTGCATAAATATGTTGATTTTGTGTGTGGTGTTATTCTCTCTTACGGGTGGTGTTCCAAAACCCCCAGCCGCACGCCCCTATGGCGGCTAGCGGGGTAATATTGTGGATGAATTGCATCAGGCAAGTAAGATTTCACAAGGAGGAGGGAATTAATGACAGTGTAGTTGAGTAAGGATATTAAGAAAAGGCTTGTGAAAACTTTGATATGGAGCGTAGTTATGTACGGCAAACATGGTGATTGAAGCGGGATGATATGCGTAAGTTGGCGGCTTTTGAAAGGTGGCGTGGAAAAGGATGAAAAAAGTGAAGTAGGCAGAAAGAATAACAAACGAGGAAGTGCAAGGCGTGGGGTAGGAAAGAGGATTGTTGGGATAAATCCAATGGAGGGAGGAAGATGGATTCAGAGCATTTTGATTGATGATGGGATGCGGAAGGATGTGATGGAGGGGAGAACGTTAGACAAGCGAGGAAGGGATAGGAATAGGGTAGGCATTTTGGACGAAATTAAGGGAGGAAGTAAGTTTGCTGGATTGAAGAGTAGAGTGCAGGTTATTATTTGTTAGGAGAAGCAAAGTAATTGTCGTAGTACTGCCCTGTAGCCTATGTTCATCGAAAATTTTCCCAAACCGGTAGATTACCAATAATAATATAATAATTTCTTCTCTTTGACATCCATCATTTCTTGTTTCATACATCCTATGCGCGCTTCCTCTCTAGTTCATCTGGTTTACTTTTCTCGCGACGACTAATTTCAACAGACCATCGCGGCTTTATGCCCTGTGGGATCATCCCTTCCTCTTTTCAAAATTTTGGTTATACTTCTCTCTTTTCCTTAAATTTATGGAATGTCTTCGTTAGTTTTGCCATCCGTCGATTTGTTTCTCACTATTCTCATCTCAACGCCACATTACCACTCTTCTCTACTCTGCTGTGGCCGTTGTCCATGCCTTATAATTGAGAAGCACGTCTTAAATCTAAGCTTTAATGGAGTGTTTCCTTTCTTCCAAGCTTGTATTTCGGGGTGTCATGAGACTGTGAATCTAGCAGGTTGCCTTCTTTTCATGGGCTATGCTAATCATTATTTCCGCCTATAGTATTCTTCCATTGTTGCTGAATCTGCTTCCAAACGAAATTATTTTTACTCTCCCAGAGTTTGGTTCTCCAGTTAAATATATATATATATATATATATATATATTGCTTATTACTCATCTACCTAGCATTATAATAAAATTGTTTTTATCTGCAGTAGGTACTTACTTTCACCTTCTTTTAAGTTAGGAAGCGTCTTCTTTAGATTTCCTTATTTCTCAACCAGAACAGCTATATCTCTGAGGAATTCAGCATCCTATTTTTTTTCTCCTTGTGTGAGCACTTACCAATTATCTTTTATGATTTCTTGTGTTACTCGCCCGATGCCAACTATGAGGAAAGATTGGTATCACATCCATGCCCTGCTGCCTTTTTATTTTTGGTTTTTCACTGCGAGATCAGATTTTATTTCATAAATCTTGAATGTATTCTGTCGTTGAACCACTTTTCAATCAAGATTATAAACATTATAAATCTTTCGAAATAAGAGCCTTATTTTTATTCCAGTCGTACGTTTACGAATTCCTCACGGTATGAGATTAAATTTGCTAGCTCAAGGGGATTTCTTCTGAAATAGAGATCCTTTGTTCCACTCTTTGTGGTGGCTTACCGGAAACATTAAGTTTTGAACTAAGGTTGTGAAATTTCCTGAAAGTTATATTTTTATGGTATTTTAATGCGCCAAAGAATTTAAATGCTATTCCTTGCCATCAGTTCCAACAACTTTACCTAAATATATTTTCTTCAATGGGAAACGTAAATAATTGTGACCGAGAGATAAATTCCTTTAACCCGTAAAATAAAAGTTTCAATAAAAAAACACATCCAATCATTTTTGTTTGACGTTAGAGTTGGAGACTTCCCAACGTAAAGAGGCCTTCAGCTCACGAAAGGCAACGGAAATGGAAGTTGCGGTGCCCTCAAGAAGCATACTCACTCAGGAAACTTGAGGGAGTTCATTCCACCTATCGGGTTTCAAATCAATGCCGATTCCCCAGCCGGTCTCTGAGCACCAGGTAATATGTGAAGGAAAATAGGTCTGGGGATATTATCTCAAAATCCATTCCATTCCAGCACAGTTTTATCTTGTCATACCGTTTCAAGTCGTGAAAGGGATAAAATCCGAGGTATTCATTCGGTTCCTAAGCACATACCTTTACTGACAGGCATATTCTCAGGAAAAGATTTCATAGAGACTCAGAAAGTATATTGACGGCGCCCACTGTCGATATAATAGCTGAGGGCGTATGCTTAACCGCGAAGAATACACTTGTACTCAGAAATGGGTTTACGTCGCTGGTTACGTGAATGAAAAGTCAATAGTAGAACATGATTTCGTTCACGTTGCCCAATTGCGAATGTTTATGGAGAATCATTGGGATAACTGATTCCTTACTCATCCCATGTCTCTATTATAAAATAAGTATTTTGAATTCTCTGTCATTTTTTAACGTTCCAACTTTTCTTACTTTCTAACTTTGCCCAATTTGAGTAATACTCTCCCAGTAGTGAGGCCCTATTTGTATGGGTGAGCGATTGTTTTCATGAGTGCTTGGGAGTGTGTTAGCTTTGTGTTTGTCCCTGGCGCGGAATTTATTCCCATAAACAGTCATGGATAGCGTATATCTGTTCATAAACCCAGGTATCCTTAACGGAGTCCCTTTAACCCTGTGAATGACCCCAATTGAGTTTGAGTGTTTGAGTCGGTAGTTGGTCCCTGGCGAGGAATTAACATTCCCGCTAACTCCTGCAGTAGGGTGTTCTAGTTGAGAGGTTGTGATTGGTCACTGTCGTAGAATTCTTTTCCCACAAACCATGACAACAAAATTGTGTTTTAATTACGGGACGAGTGGTGCTAACCTACAGGTATTACGGCTATAGGAGTTTTCATTTTATTTTATTAATCATTGGCATATTTACGACGAGTATAACCAATAAAAAATCTACCCACGCGACATGCGTAACTTGGCCAGTGATGAGGACTGGGTTAACGGTTCTGCCATCTTTCAGTAGCACATATAGTATACGCAATACCTCTCAAGCCGCCGCCAGGGCGTGTGGAGGGGCTTGGGGCACCGGTCATGCATGTAGAAATGTTAGTCCATACATGCTTTTGAAAATATAACTGCTAATAAACGAGACAAAGTACTCGTGCCCGTATGCATGTACGGGCTCGTACATCAGTACACCAACAACAACTCGGACAAAGTACTCGTGCCCGTATACATGTTTATGCATATATCCATCATATAATAATTGCTGTTTTGGACTAAATCAGGCAATTTTATTCTTTTAATCTTGTATTTGGGCGCTTGAGTTTATTTTTTTAGGATTGCGATCCACGCGAGGGATATTGCTTGAATGTATTGTTTACGGTGTTTGTCTCTCTCTTATTTCATCGTGATGGTAATATCTACCAATTTAATTTGGTGCTATAATTATTCCCTCGGTGTTACAAGAAAACTTAGTTGTTCTATACCTTTCTAAAGTTATAAGGCTTATCTTCTCTCTTCGGGAATCGAGAGGCTCCCAACCTAATTCCTCCGACATACCCGTCACGCTTGCTCTCTTCTCGTAGCACTTTTTAATCAATCCTGCAGATTTTCACTGAACCTTTTCCGATTTCTGAATCAAAGTTTTCTCCCGTGGATTCCAAATGTGTGTCGCTTGCTTTAAATGTGGCCAAACTAAATCATAGTATCACTTCTCTCTTAATTTTTCATTGTATTTTCCAGCAGCCCGTCTGATGAAACCCATCTTCTTTCAGGCTAACCCATCGCTAGAGTAGTATTAGGAATCGTTTGTTGTACCAATGAAAAGGAACATAAAGAAAAAAAAAATAAAAAGTTATTTGCTCTACACACCAATCGATTTTAATATATATTATTAATTAGCTTACTAGAAACCTAGATAGTGCCTTCCAAGCACAACACGAGTGTGATGGTTGTTGGCCATGACTTAAACCTTCCGCACATAAATTGGGACACCAGCTGTATAAGCATGAATCCTGATTCTAAATAGTCAATTTTATCTTTATTTATTTTTTTACCGTTGGAGTGAAGTAAGCTCATTACCTCTAAGTATTGTGCTAACTCACGAAAAACATTAGGAGCATCTTTGTCATCTCCTAAATCATTATAAATAGATGTCGTGTTTGTTGGTATTGAATCTGAGGTAACCGGGAGTCTTGGTCTTGAATCACTCACTGCATCAAGTGGTTAAGAAAGCATGAGGAGAGATCGAATTTTAGATTTTTTTTTAGCCATTATTCTCCTCGAAATGACTTCACATATGTACGAAAATAATGGCATTAGGGATAATAAGGCCATCTTTGCCGAACGAAAAACAAGAGTGGAAAATATTATTAAGCTGAAAAGAAAACAGCGTCTTTTCGAATAATTCAACTTCTATGAATGCACGGAAATATCTGTGGATTCACAGAATTGAATAAACTGGAAAACAAATGGAAGACTTTTTGACGGCATGCTTCATAAAGAGATTGAAACAACATGCAAGTGTTTCTTAGATACAGCGCCCCGTAAAATTGATACTTTTATACCCACCAAAGTAAAACATTTTAATTGAACCTTTATTCTAGTGTTAATGCCTACTGCATGACCTAATCTCCACGTTCACGCAAGCTCCATCGCGCCTCGAAATCCATATCGTTTTGCCCCGTGTTGATTGCTTCACTTTCCTCATTACAATCGACCCATTTCCTCAGATAGCTTTTTCATTATCAGGTCCATAAAATCTTACCAAACGCTTAATGGTTTCATCTGCCAATTTACTATTTCTGAATGAGTTTCACAGCATTACGTAGTGGATAACGTGTCGAATAATGTATTGTTCACTTCTAAAAAACTGTTTTCACGAGCGTCGCGTATTTTCTCAGATAGAGACGACGGATCAATATATTTTTGTTAGTTCTAATTTTTGATTACCTTCCGACCTCTGTGTATTGATATGAAAAAATAAATGCCCGATTCGTTAATATGTGAATATAATAAATACTCTACTACTATGTGTGTGAGATGTAATAAAAAACTCAGTTTACTGAACAAATAAAATTCATCCTGCGACTGGATTGCCTCTTAAGTAAGAAAATGAGAGATGCACATGATTTGAAGACCAGCATCTCTAGCTAAATTATGGAAATAATAGGTATGGAAACTAAAAAAGAAAATACTAATTATCATTGCAGGTACTCATGTAGCCAGCCATCATCGATTACAAACCGGATTTTATTCCCCGCAGGATGGAGCTAAAGATACGAAAATACACAAAGTACCATCCCACTGTTTTGAGTTTAGACGTTAATCAGTTATTTGCCATTTTTGCAAATGTACTCACGACATCTGGATAGAGTATTAGAAGTTCCATGAGGCAGTACATTTTCAATTTATCTATTTATATATCCTGCAAGCCACCGCTAGGGCGTGTGGCAGGGGGTGAGTACACTCCAGATTAATTTTACCCGAAAAGGACCCTACCGCGGTCGAACAATATTATTATGATCGCCTATCGTTCGTGGAAAAAATCTCATCTTAAATCTATCTGTTCTGTCCTAAATCTCTACAATTTTAGTAACATGATCTCTCCCACCGTAGTATGATGGGGGTAATAATATATTTTCAGCATCACTGCTAAAGAGACCTCCTCCTAATTTATGCTAGAGCTTCCATCTGTAATTTAACCTTCGCTCCGTTAATTATTCCCAGCCTAGCTGACCTAATACTTTTGATACGCTACTAAATTTATCATAACAACGTTCTACAAATCTAGCTCCTCTACGCTGCACACAATCCAATTCGGCAATTAATCCAACTTCGGGAGGATCCCATATACTTGTAGCATATTCTAAAAGAGGCCTAACCAACGAAAGATAACATTTGTCTTTGACCTTTTCATCACATTTACCTCGTAATCTTCTAATATATAGTAATTTTTTGTTAGCTTGTCCACATATTCCCCGTATGTTTCACCCAGGAGAGATCGTGAGGGTGGGTAACGCCTAGTTATTTAATTGAGTCGGCACATTCCATTTCGGTGTTCCCAATGCAGGAGGCTTTCTGGTGGGAATCGCTCTTTTACCAAACATTTATGACAACGCACTTTTATTAATTTAATTCTAATCGCCAAGTGTCGCACCAGCGTAGTAGTAATGCATTAAGTTCATCAGACAAAGCTGCTGTGTCTTCAGGATCACGGATATCACGGTAAACCGCGGCATCATTGGCAAATAAACATATCTTACCAGTGGCTACGGATTCAATGTCGTTATCGTGAAGTGGGAATAAAAGAGGTCAGATAACACTTCCCTGGAGAACACCTGAAGTAAACTGCTGCATTTGAGCTAACTCCGCCTATCACTACTCTTTGAACCTGACCATTCAAAAAGTCTTTAATCCAACCCCGGATATTTTCATCTATGCCATATGCTTCTAGCTTTGCGAGTAGTTTACTATGGGGTACTTTGTTGAAAGTCTTCTTAAAATCTAGAAAATTCGCGTCCACTGGAACATTGCTCTCTCCCGAAATAAGAATATCATGAACAAAAAGTGCAAGTTGTGTTTCGCAGGACGCTCACATGATGTAGCCTTTACCTTTTTCGGAATAGGAACTAAAACTGATCTCACGAAGTCTTCCGACCATATTCATTCCTCATAGTAACTACGATACAGTCCATATAGCCTCTTCCTCCCACGTTTTCCTAAACATTTCAGTGGCTCCGCAGGAATGTTATCTACCCCCACGGCCTTATTTAGTTTCATCTCCCTTAATGCGTTTTCTATCTCATCGTGGAGTATGCCTGGACCTAAGCTCTCTTTCTCTACGTCATGTTCCTTTTCTATGTCTAACTTTGTTGGTCTTAAGTTCTTTACTATATAGTTCTTCTATATATTCCTTCCATCTCTCTTGGATCTTTCCTGTGTCAGCTATTATCTTACCCGCCTTAAATCTAACTGTTAGCATAGATCTTCCTGTCTTACTTCCCGATAAAGATTTAACTTTGTTGTACAGCGCACCAATTTCACCCTTCCTCTGCAAACTTTCCATATCCTCAAACTGCAGCATCGACTCGTAAAAATTAATGGGCACTCTAAGGGTGTTTTAAATTTTGATGATAAACATGAATGTACTCAAGAGGGATGTCAAAGGAATATAGTTGAATCATATAATTTCAAAAGTAAGCTAATGGACGAAACGGTTTGAAGCAAAACGTTGACTAATAACTGCAACAAAAACATGTGACGAGGAAAATGACGCGACAATATAATTGTATACCTACATTTGGCTCACAGCTTGAGGAGTTGCAAGAGTCCATTAAATAGTTTTAGAAACTTGGCTATATCCTGAAGGCGCGAACAGGCTGCACCAGCCTCGAAAGCTTAAACCTTCAAGTATGGTTCTAAGGGGCCCTGAGTGAAGGAACGCG
Organism: Hetaerina americana; assembly: GCF_022747635.1. Lineage (NCBI taxonomy): Eukaryota > Metazoa > Arthropoda > Insecta > Odonata > Calopterygidae > Hetaerina > Hetaerina americana. Next base: position 35,785,942 of record NW_027286874.1, on the reverse strand, counting down.
TAACGTACGGATTTACGGTACCTAAGGACTAACGCATTTATTCATTGTATAACTATCGTGTGGAAGTAAGTTGTTTAACACGATTTTAATTTAGTAGACGAGGTGGCGAAAGACTAAGACGGAGAGAATTCTTTGAGTCAACATGGAGAGTATGAGATTTTTATATTGCTGTGTCGGTATCCTAGCATATATTTTTTAATCAAAGCCCCCAAATGTGAACAAGTGGGGCATGAGTTGAAACTGTAGTTATTCAATAATCAGTGTTATCCCATTCGGTAACTTTTTGGATCTGAAAGACGCCAATTTGAAATAGTATAAAATGGTAGGCAAAACTTATAAAAGGTTGATTTTTCGCGAGAGGAATCATTAATTTTCTAATTGGGAATTTTATGAAGCATTAGGAGGGTCAGTGAATTTAAAAAAAGCAAGCGACAAAGGCAAATCATTCGAAAAAGAGTATATCACTTAAGGAATTCCAGCGTCATAGGGCAGAACTCAAGGCTAGAAAGTGATTTCCCTAAGGGCCATAAAAGCCGAATGAATTGAAGCATGGCATCAAGACAAATTACGCTGATGCCTTCCAAACTCGTAGCTGCTTCCAAAAGGATAACAAACTGAGTTACCATAGGCATTTTTTTACATTATTCACTTTTGCATGCATTTTCCACCTCTCCTGCCGAACACTTTTCTCTGAACATAAATAAAAACATGCCATCATCAAGTAAACGGTAAGTATGAGATTGAAGGCACAAACTACATGGCTGTAACTTAAACATAATTGTTATTTTGCGTTGTGAATTGCTTAGGGTTTCATGACTAACCTCCGATTAAACTTTATCATTAGCCTCATGGGGTCCATTTGATGCATGTAGAAAAATTTACCACCTTGAGGAATAACCAGTTTTCATTAATATTCCAAATTAAATGTACTCGGAACTTGGGGGCCAATGGAAAAATCACTTTCCTTTTCAAAGTGACTAGCCACTTGAGAAGTACTACTCTTAAATGAGTCTTAAACATATCATATAAACATTTCTGAATTCCTTTCATTTAATTAAGTCCGGTGAGAACGGTTGGACAAATTCTTGAGTGATACGGACGTGCATTAGAAATCTACTAGAATTTGCTAATTGAATTGTAACTTAGGGAATAGGGAGTCGAGGCATCTTTTAAGAAACACTTCTATCTATCTTCACCGTATGATACGCCGTCCATTGCTGTCATATGCCTGCACTCTCGTGTACTTATGGTGGCGAATTATGACACCTCTGAGAGAATTTTCATTTAGCTCGTAGAGGTTGAAGAGTGCCATAATGGACACTAAAACCGATGCTCGCCTCTCGTTATCTCATTATGGAGAAGCTGTATGAGTAACCCGGTCTGTTCTCCATCGGCGCATATGTATTGCCAATGGTATCTTTGTTCGAAAAATTGCATCTTTCCTCGTCAGCATGAATAGTGAAGTTTTCCACTACTCATTGGGAGATAAGAATTTTTTAAGCATTTACGTTTTTGTAGTACGCTGCAGTATTATGGAAATATTTTCACACGCGCTAGTAACTGTGTGACGAATTGTTTTTTTCATCGCTGATTTTATGAGACCCAATGAATTTACTCTGTATTTGTTCGATTGTTTTATATTTTCTTCCTAAATGGATATCAATCGGCCATACAATTTGGATCGTTGCAATTCGAAACTTCTTCTTCCGTGCCATTCCAAATTTGTGTCAATCCATCAATGAACTGAAGCCATTTGCCCTCCAGAATACCCATTTTTGGATTTACTTTTCACACCACCTTTGGTACTTCAGTTAGCAGCCCTCATTAATACTCATATGAGATATAGGGTTTCACGTGCCTACTATTCCCTCATTCAAGTTTTATCACTCGATCCATTTTATCAGACTCACACTCCAATGCATCTTTTTGATACTTATTTTCTTTATTTTTTACATGAATCAATTCCCATGTATGTCTTCTAAGTGCTTGCTTCCTCAATGCGTCGCTGTCAAAATCTGGAATATAGTATTTTCCTCCTGTTTCGTTGAATGAATATAGCGGACGATATTTATGTGTTCTATGTTTTATGAAGTGCATAGCGTCAAGATTTACCTAAGTTATGTAATTCCAGAGTCCATTTACGGGTTCTAACTAAATCCCTCGTGAGCTTTCCGTGATCAGTATGGATTGAGACCTTTCTGGTCTCCTGTTAATTTTTTTAAGCAACGTCTGCGATATATCAAAGAAATAGCACATGATTCCTTTACCTTTTCACCGAGGTGGACGTAAGGAATCAATTGCACCCAAGTGGAGACGACTGCTTAAAAATTGTCGTCTCTCTTCGCAAGTTGACTCAGTGCACATAAACGGCGGTTTTGTTAACAAATTCCCTGACCCTCGAACGTATTCCCCCAAACCCCACTTCCCTTTATGCGAGTAGAAATGTACCCATCCACCAACTCTCGCACTTCGCAATACACAATTCCTACCCACCAAGCATGATATTTCCTAATATCTTACCACTCATCCAAGGAAATCGAGAAAGATTTTCCACTATTAGCACCATTGGTCCTCTTTTTCAGTGGTTTTCAGGAAATAGAGTGCCATTAATTCAAGTTAATATATGGGCATGAACTCTTGGGTGAAAGGAAGTAGCATCGGAGGTTATATTGTTTACGCATCATAGATGCGTAAGTAATGGTAACCTGAGGGTGCTTTCAGCTCTCTACATTTATGTCATTCAATTACTGATGTTTGTTCTTCAACTCGTCTATACCTTTGAAATTGTTTTACATGATATGTAAAAGATGCATACAGAATATCTGTTTCCCCAAATGAAATTTTAAATGTGTTTGAATAAATTTCGATCTTACAAGGGTATGTCTCATTATTTCGATTGGTTTACAGATGGCAGCGATGAACTGCGACCAATGGCGGAGGCATACTTACCAAGGAGATATGAAGACGTGAGGAATAAGAAAAGATATTATTAACTAACAGCTCACTAGAAAATGAGCGAGTAAAAGAATATCCTCTATGGCCTCGTAATTTCATGAATCCTTATGTTTGCTTTTATGCAACACAAAATTCTTAATTCTTCGGAGGAATCCTCTAACATTTTCAATCAGTGTATTTTAATTTGTATTGATAAAAGTACATGTCTAAGATGTCTGTAATGTTGTAGTACTAATAAAATATTTTTACATGTAAATTTCCTAATAAAATCTGTACGAGAAATTTCAAAGGAATAATATTGCAGCCAATTTTTTAATATTGAAATATTCAGTAATGATAATTTGACTTTTAAATTTTAAGATTATAATTGTTTCCCTCTTGAAACATATTATTGCAAATACACGGGCCTATAAGTACGAAAACATTGTGCACTTGGAAAAGTTGTACGATAAAAAAAACCCACGAAATTCAGCATGGATGAGAAAGCTCTACATTTATTACGTTAATCATAGGTAACGTAGAGGTGAACAGGGGAATTTTTATCTCGATAAATATTTACGAAGAGTGAATTAGAGTTTGGTGCCATCTGTCGGGCGAAAATATTCGCGAATTCGAGCGGCAATGTAGAGAGCCGCTTGAGCGCGTCGGCAGTGATGAAAGTGAAGGCATACGCCATCTACCGGAATTGATCGGAACTAATGTCCCGAAAATTCCACCCGGCCCTGCAAATATTTTTATGGTACCAATTAAGGTAATCACATCAGCCTCAGGACAGCAAGATAGACCAGAGAACACACCAGTTTCGGTCATTTTTTTGGAAATTTCCAAAAGTTTTTTCGGCCGCCCGCCCCGGCGGCCGGCAAAAATCGGCCCGAAAAAATGAAATATGTCCCAAACTTAAGTGTTCTCCCGAGCCCTAGCGTCGTCCTGAACGTAATACAAAAACCACTCGCTAAGTTTCTACCCAGAGAAAAAAAAATTCAACGGAAAAAAAATTAAAAAAAAGTCACCCTAAAAAAGAATCGAACCAAGCTCAGTTATTATCACAACCTATAAACCACTGCTTGTCCCACCCGTCTAACCGAGTTCTTGTGATAATCCTTGTCCCATATAATATTTAACGTTGAAAACTCGACACTTAGTCAAATTTTTGGAAATATGACCATGATGAACTCAGGTGCCGACAGGTAAGGTGTAGGCCCCACTTTTCATGAGCTGGCCTGCCTCGGCAGGGAGGAAGACTCTGGACTTAGAATATGTCGACGACGGTGGGAGTTGGGAGAGATAAGACGAACAGCAGGTCGGCAGGCTTATGAAACAGAAAATGGTACCCAGGCATGCCGTATTAGAATATATATACGATTTGGCATGTTGCGTTGAGGCATTCAAATGTAAGGCGCATTAAAACCGGGTACATCATTGCTTACCCCTTGCCCTGGTATCGGGCGGCATAGCGCTAAAAAGAATGGCGGGTCGAAATGCCATTAAACAACAACTTGAAGCTGGCAGGCCTTTTAGACCCAAGGTGGAGGAGAAGAGAACAGAGGCATTCAATGTGCATCTTAAGAGAATAAAGGCACCACAGCATTGCTCTGTTATATTCGAAAGCTCTAAATGGCAAGGCGCATTCAAACCGGGTACATCATTGCTTACCCCTTGCCCTGGTATCTGGCGGCATAGCGCTAAAAATAATGGCAGGTCGACATCCCATTAAACAACAACTTGAAGCTGGCAGGCCTTTTAGACCCAAGGTAGAGGAAAAGAACACAGACGCATTCAATGTGCATCTTAAAAGAAGAAAGACACCACAGCATTGCTCTGTCATATTCGAAAGCTCTAAATGCACCCTTGCCTTTCAATGCCTCAACGCAGCATGCCAAATCGTATATATATTCTAATACGGCATGCCTGGGTACCATTTTCTGTTTCATAAGCCTGCCGACCTGCTGTTCGTCTTATCTCTCCCAACTCCCACCGTCGTCGACATATTCTAAGTCCAGAGTCTTCCTCCCTGCCGAGGCAGGCCAGCTCATGAAAAGTGGGGCCTACACCTTACCTGTCGGCACCTGAGTTCATCATGGTCATATTTCCAAAAATTTGACTAAGTGTCGAGTTTTCAACGTTAAATATTATATGGGACAAGGATTATCACAAGAACTCGGTTAGACGGGTGGGACAAGCAGTGGTTTATAGGTTGTGATAATAACTGAGCTTGGTTCGATTCTTTTTTAGGGTGACTTTTTTTTAATTTTTTTTCCGTTGAATTTTTTTTTCTCTGGGTAGAAACTTAGCGAGTGGTTTTTGTATTACGTTCAGGACGACGCTAGGGCTCGGGAGAACACTTAAGTTTGGGACATATTTCATTTTTTCGGGCCGATTTTTGCCGGCCGCCGGGGCGGGCGGCCGAAAAAACTTTTGGAAATTTCCAAAAAAATGACCGAAACTGGTGTGTTCTCTGGTCTATCTTGCTGTCCTGAGGCTGATGTGATTACCTTAATTGGTACCATAAAAATATTTGCAGGGCCGGGTGGAATTTTCGGGACATTAGTTCCGATCAATTCCGGTAGATGGCGTATGCCTTCACTTTCATCACTGCCGACGCGCTCAAGCGGCTCTCTACATTGCCGCTCGAATTCGCGAATATTTTCGCCCGACAGATGGCACCAAACTCTAATTCACTCTTCGTAAATATTTATCGAGATAAAAATTCCCCTGTTCACCTCTACGTTACCCATGATTAACGTAATAAATGTAGAGCTTTCTCATCCATTCAATGCTGAATTTCGTTGGGTTTTTTTATCGTGCAAATTTTCCTAGTGCATAATGTTTTCGTACTTATAGGCCCGTGTAATTGCAATAATATTTTTCAAGTGGCAAACAATTACAAGATTAAAATTCAAACGTCATAATTATTATAATAGAATATTTTAAACATTAACCTGATTTAATGAGCAAGCAATTATTCGTGATCTGACCAATTATAATGTTTCTTTTAAATTTTACTTACCATCAGAAGAGGCTCCAGAGAAATCGAGTGTTGGACCTCCTCTATTTGTATGTTACTTCCTTCCCCGAATCATCCTACTACTTGCAGGACGCACTACGTAAGTACCGAAAATCTTGATGCTATGCACTTCATAAATAATTGAGCAGATAAATATCGTCGGCCAACTTCCTTCAACGAAACAGGAAAAAATTCCAGGTTTTTACAGTGACTCGTTTAGGAAGCAAGCACTTTGAAGACACACGCATGGGAGAAATAAATATACTGTTGAGTGTCACGACAACCTAATAAAATTAAAAGGATGAATGAACTAAATAGAGGGATTAGGAGGGGGGGGGGTAGGAAATGATTTTCAATCAATTTAACGACTGACGGCTCGGAAGAAGTTGCGAATTATAGCGATACAATTGCATGTGAGTCAAAGTAAGAATTGAAAGGGAAACGTAAATGAGCATAATCGAAATATATATTTTTGTAACAATGTAATTACAATTTCAGGTGAAACGACTCTGATATTAAAAATACAATAAAAATGCGATAAAAACAACAAAAATGAATAATTTCCAATGAAAAGATCCCTTCAGCTAATTTACTATGGGCAACGGAAATGGAAGTTTGAATTTTCATATGAAGCAGATTCTCTGTGCCTCAGGAATTCATTCCGTCGACCGGTTTACAAATCTTCGATGATTCTCCATCTGAACTCTTGACCACCTGGTAACCTGCAATAGAAAATATTCACAGGTGATATTATTAAAGAAAAATATTCCATTCTAGCATACTATGGGTAATTCTAACTAAAGTATATTTATAGCATAGCATTAGTGGATGCTAGGATGGAATAAAGTCCGTTAATCTCTGCCGATGTTTTAAAGACCAGAGGTGATTCAATCCTAGTATTCACCCCTATACACATTCTTTTCTAAAAACATTTTTTGTGGCAACGTATCGCATTGACTCAGAAATGAAATTAACGACGCCCACTGTTGTTATAACTGCAGAGACCATTGAACTTTATAGTGCATAATTCTTACAAGCACTGATAAGTGACGCCTCAGATGACGTTAATGAAACGTGGTTGATTGAACACGTTTCCGTACCTGTTTGCCCAAACGCGAAAAAGTATGGTGGGCTTAACCCTCCTGGTCATTGTGCATACCAAAGAGAATTTTTCTGCATCCCTACCTTGGGCAACAAATTAAGTGTGACCCTGAAGGCCCTGAAGCACTGATAAGTGACGCCTCAGATGACGTTAATGAAACGTGGTTGATTGAACACGTTTCCGTACCTGTTTGCCCAAACGCGAAAAAGTATGGTGGGCTTAACCCTCCTGGTCATTGTGCATACCAAAGAGAATTTTTCTGCATCCCTACCTTGGGCAACAAATTAAGTGTGACCCTGAAGGCGTGTTCATAAATTCGACATAGTGCAACAATAATGTCATCTGAATTCTGTTTGTGTCCACCACGGGACCTCAACTCTGTAGTCACACAAATGCCATCGGCTCCCGTAATCATTTCGTTGCATAACATTCTGATTGCTACACTTTACTTGAAATTGCTACGAATTCAAAGTTAAGAAGACTTTCTAAGATAACTTCTTAATATTCCGCACCAAAGGATATCACAGAACCCATACAAGTTTCCTCTGACTGCTAATTTCCTGTTTCCAAAATGGTGTCATGGCCATGGACCTAGTGGATTAAGCGTCGGGTTAAATAAATTGCTATATTGCTACACTAAAACTGTTTAAACGATAATCACGTATGTCCTCATCTATTGGCGTCAAACAAAGGTACTTCCATTGGTTATTATTTTCGATTACCTTCAGATGACTTCGAGTATTTATTCATTTGTATACAAGAAAAAAATACGAGGGTCATCCGGAAAGTAGTACCCGTTCGTGCCGCATGAAGTGCTGACGACGCGAGTAGCCGCTGGACGAGGTCAGATAGCTTCAGTGGCTTGTCTGCCTTCTCTGAGCCAAGTTGCGTGACGCTAGCATTGCCTGTGTTGTTTCTGTGATTGTTTACAATGTTTAAAAAAATTGAGAACGCCGCCAGTTGTGAAGTGAGGGCAGTGATTAAATTCCTCAATGCAAGAAACGTTCGCCCATGTGATATTCATCGCCAATTAAAGGAGGTGTATGGAGACAATGTAATGGACGAGTCGTCTGTTCGGCGGTGGTGTCGCAACTTCAACATGGGGAGGGGGAACACACACGACGATGAGCGTTCGGAGAGACCGTCTGTCATTACAGACCAACTGGTGAGCTCAGTTGACGAATTCGTGAGGAACGATCGGCGCGTCACAATTGATGACATCTGTGAGCATTTTCCCAATGTTTCTCGAACAATTGTTCATGAAATTGTTAAACACCATCTGCATTATGCAAAAATTTGTGCAAGATGGGTCCCTCGCGTATCTCAATGAGCTGGCGGCGAAGGACTATGCAGCAGGAATACAGAAACTTGTCACACGTTATGACAAATGCCTTAATTTGCTTGGAGATTATGTTGAGAAGTAGTTTAAAGTATCCTCTTTCAAATAAAATTTTTTATGTTTGTTAATATTTACTTTTGTGTCTTTATTTCACGAACGGGTACTACTTTCCGGATGACCCTCGTATGTCTAGTTCGCTGATGTGAAATAAATTTAAAAACTTAGTTCATTGAAGAAATACATACAAAGCGTGACTTGGCTCTGGGTCCAGTCTTAAAATGAGTGATCTTTAGGTAATGAAGATTAACATTTAAAGACTGAATGAATGAGGCATGTAAATCATAAATGAAAACGGTTTTTATTATATCAAGGTCTAGGTCATCGATGACAAACCTAATGCATTACCTGATGTACGGAGTAATTGGGACGAAAATGTATTAAGCATAATTTTAGAATACTTAGAATAAATGATTTTTGAATCTCACCGCAGTTTTTAGATATTATGGCGCCTTATTTTTTCGTGAAAAGTAATTCTTAAATTTGTCATCTTTGCAGTTGATACCCCTTATTTTATTTTCATTATTTTATTACCATAGAAAGACGGAGCTTATGATTCATTTTAAACATAACTGAAAAAGAGACGTACATCCGATCCCATGTACGAGCAATATATTCTATATCAGAGCTAACTTTAGAATGGTTACATTCGCTCTCCTACCCTCTCGTCAAATTTCCTCACTAGGCTTTTAATTAATTCTAATTTTTAGGTAGCTTGTTCAGATATATTACCTGTGTTTCCCCGAGAGAGGCTATGAGTAAGACTAAAAACCCGAGTATTTTATGAAGTCTACAGTAGCTATTTCGGTATTTTTGAAGTAGGTGTTACAGGGAGAAATAATCCTATTCCAAAAATGTATCGGTAATAAATACTTTTCCAAGCTTAATTATAATTGCTATGTGTCACACCAGCTATGTATTGCATTAAGGTCATCTGCAACGGTGTGTTTGACGGTCATAAGATATTTGGCATTTTTACAAATTTAAAAACGATTGAGCTATCTCGATCGAGTTATAAAAGACTAACGAGAGAAAAAATTTGGGTGACAAGAAATAATTACTTAGGAAACTAGATAAAAACCGATTGGGTAAAGAACGCCAACTCCGACAATTGTTAGGAGGGCGCTGAAAATAGTGCAGGGATAGAGATGTTTTCGGTAAGAAATAAGACCGCCATGCGTCAGCATTCAATCATAAATGAATAGAAATCGACTAATTTCATCGTTTTCTTCTTAAATTAATGGGCAACAGGATGCCAATAAAGGCTTTAGAGCCACCTATCCTTGTATCGGATCTTAAGTATAATTATCACATTTAAAAGCCAATGCCATACATAATAAGCAAGCCAAAGGATCTTCACAACTCAATCAGAAAAAAAATTACCACTGATAAATACCAAATGAATTGTTCTACCTCGCAAGTACCTACCGAGCCACGCCGCGCATGATCATTTCATGAACCCTTGCTTTCGTGCGGAAGTATTTATATTATGTAGCCCCTTTCGTGGATTAAATGCTTACTAACTGCATATAATCACTACAACATAAAATACACAATGGTCGCACATTATACGATAGTAAACTGAATAACTAACTCCCTTTAGCATACATTAAAGCACAGACTCATAGAAAAGGATAAATAATATGGTGTTTTAATTTGAGTGAAAAACATGGTTACATTCGCACTCCACATGATGGAAGATAAAATGTAAATGTTGGAAGTAGTCCTGTTAAATTTTACGGAGCAGTTAAATAATGAATGATTTAAATGTAGATCATTTGCATTTTAGATTTAACTGTAAATCATTTCTGAACTCCTGGGAATACACATTTTGAAAATAAGTGAAATAATAACCCTCTTTAGGCAATTGCGATATACGAGTATTGCCATTGTTCCGTCTGCAGTAAGACTTAAAACAAATAAAGGCTAGCAAAGTTTTTTGTTAATGAAAACATATTACGCCATAGCCGTCATTCAAGAGAGGGAAATACTAAAAATAAAATTAAGATGACAATAACTTGATATCTCTTGTAAAATGAATGAAAATTATAGGCTTTGCCCATAATATATTTATTATGCTATAGACGAGTTTATCGTATTATATTATGTCGGCATGCCAATCAGACAGAATTTAAAGTGAGTCAGCACTGGTTTAGCCCTTCAGTATGTCACCTATAGCCATATGATACGCTTTTTCTCGTAATACATCCAATAAAATATGCTGCCAAAGTAAAAAATATCATTGATGCAAGGGAATGGAGCTAAAAATGTGAGGCATACAATTTATCATTAATTGTGAGAAAAATGCGTCCGATAAAATGAAGACAATATTGCCTAATCAAATGACCTTGGCCCGTAAGTTTGAGGAGCGGCGAGGACGGAGAATCCTGTTAATTGACCTAAAATAATTGACGTTTATTAACTAAATATTATTAAAACTCTATTTATCATTCATCTGTGTGTACGCCCGCCAAACATGCCAATGTCCACTCCTTAAAATCATACTCGAGTCATTAAACATATAATTCGATGACGAATTATGTTCACTCCCTCTTGATATCGAAGTTTTATTATCAAAAGTGCGTTCCGCTATGGGCTACCTCAATGCAGTAAATAATGCGAATCCATTGAGACCAATTTCGAGAGAATGAATAAAAATCGAAAATATTTCACCACTGAATGAATTGTTTTGTCCACAATTCTATAGAGATACGAACAGCGATTGACAGAATAAGAAAGTCCAACGAATTAGCAACGTTTACATGCTAGAAGTGCTTTTGGATAAGTAATTTCATATTTTAATGAGTGAATAACACAAAAGTTTGTATAAAAAAACCGGGGACACCAATGAAAAATTAATATGCCTACATAAATATTCAGATTTGTATTTTAGTAGGGATTATTTGATGTCCTGTGACATAGATACCCTGTGAAAATTTAAAGATCGTGAAAATATTAAAAAATTATTTTTATTTGAAAACTTTTCCAAAATTATGAATGAGCAAACTTATAGTAATTTGGACCCAAGATACAAGTGCAACTAAAACTAAAAATGAAATATTTTTCAATGTAATAAACTACAAAGCACCGAGTTTAGTTACTCGCAGCAGAGTTGGAGGTGCGCCTAACTAGTATTTCGTTAAAAATATTATCAAATATTAAGTTTGATTTCTTGTCATATTCATCTTAAGAATGAAATTAAATTTTAAATGGTCGGATCGTTCTTAAATTTTAGAAATATTAGGATTATCATATTCAAATTTTATCTGGACCGCTATTTGTTGGTACTCAAACGCCGATAATGAAAAATACAAGTTTTATATCCGTGACATATCTATTACACATTATACTGTGACTAATTAAGGCAATTTTGGAGAAACAAAATTATATAAGCTATCATTGATTTTGTCTCACAGTATTTCGTCCGTATTTTGATATGCTTGCTACCAAAATTTACTCAAATGCGATGTCATATTTAACTGACTTGAGTGAAAGTGTGAAACGATGTGAGGAAAATCGTTCGCCAATAACTGAGAGAAAAACGTGTGACAAGCAAAATGAAGCCGCAATCTAATTATCTAAATGCCTTTGGCTCAAAGCTCGAGGAACGGCAAGGATCCCATAAAGTAGTTTCCGAAAATTGACGTTTTAATATATATAATTATTAAAGACTGTTTGTTTCCTGTCATGACTCATATTCTAAGCTAAGGTTGCAATTTCACGTGAATAAATAATCGGATCATCCTTTAAGTTTATGAGCTTGAAAATAATTTAATTACAAAATCCCGAAAGACAGGACAAAAATGAAGAGCTTCAAATAGTTCTCGTGGTCTCATGACTCTCACCTTTACTAGCCTTCAAGAAGTCATTTTCAAACTTCTATTGAGCGGCATTAAGCGAATCTTATATTTTTTATTTAAAACCGCGACCTTGAGTTCGTGGCGAAGTATCCGAACTGATCCAGCTACCGGTCAAATTCCATATAGTTACCCAGTATTGCGGAAGCCAGCTCCAGTGACCTCCGGGACAATTCAATAGATCCCATGCGATGTACAGTGCTAACTTCAGCCAATCAGCAAATTGGATGACAAAATGGACGACAGAGAGTCAAATACTTTCAGATGGATATTCCAGAAAGCTAGATTTTTCCGAGTGTCGAGTGAATCCTTTGTGAAACGCACATCCCACCTCATGTTCCTGGAAGCAACGACAAAGGTTACTTACAATGGCAATTGCAATGCAATGGCAACACTTATTTTCCGGACGAACCCTGTATATCCAGATCGTTATGGACACACTCGACTGAGTAGTATGACGAATAAAAGTGAAAACCTTTCCTAGAATCCAGCCAGGGCTGTGATTCTGACGCACAAAATGCGATGGACGCACTCGAGCAGTTAGTTTGAGGGAGATATCGAGGAGGGGGGCGGGGAGGAGAAAAAGGTTTTGGTCGACCAGCTTCTCTTTCCTCGGCTTCTTCTTACGCCCGTACCGATAGTCATCTATCTAAGGTTGCCTTCTCACTCATTTGCCGTGATCGCACCTACTTCGTACCGGGAGTGGAAAAAACCCCTTTGCATTTGAAGACTTCCTTAGTATGACCAGCCAAAACGAAGGGAACTCTGGATTGACCTTTGTTTACCTTTGCTTTCTTCGTGTAGACTCCCTTCGAAAAAGAGAACCATACGTATTTCGTACAGAAATACTTCCTTCATTCTCACATCCTCCTTAGTATAGACTCTCTTCATAGAAACGACTGAACCCACAACCCTCACACTCACCCGCCCACCAAAACCTCCTACCCATTCCTCCAAACAAAATCTCATCTTTAATGCTTTCGTGGAACCACAGCCAATCCCCCATTTCCCCCCTCAACTCTTTCCTCTTGTCTACCGTTTTCTTCTAGTCTTCACCTTTATACATAGTCATGTGTCTTGTAAGAACTTTGTACCCGAAGATGCCACCTATGTGATGAAACCGGTGGTACCGTGTTAATATTTCGGTAGAGAATTTTACTAAGTTTATCTTATTACTCATATGACATGCGATCACGGGGAAGGCTTAATATCAACCAGACCTACCTATTCGACTTCACCTTCATAATTATTATTATTAAGTAATATACCGGTAAAGGTAGGTTTTGCATGGACACAACTACCAAATAAATATTTTGTGACTCCTAACAAAACACAATCCAACAACCTACTCTACGTCAAGTCCTATACCTCTCTGTACTTCATCCCGTCTAACATCCCTATTCTATTCCTGCCCTTTCCTCGTTTGCCTAACATTCTCCCCTCTATTACAGTCTTCAACATCCCACTGCCGACCAATATGCCTTTCATCCATTTTTTCTGCCTCCTTAGGATTTCTCCCAACAAACCCCTCTCCTCGCCCACCATACGTAGTACGTCCTCATTTATTTCCTCTCGGTCCATTTCAACTTCTCCATTCTTCTACGCACCCACATTTCAAAAGCCTCCAATCTATTTCTATCATCCTAATTCGGTGACCCCTTTTCCGCGCCGTACATAGCTATGCTCCATATTAAAGTTTTAACGGGTCTTTTCTTAACATAATTACTCAACGTCCCCGTCATCAACTCCCTCCTCCTTGTGAAGGACTCTTTTACAAGCGCAATTTTTCTCCTTACGTCTCTACTACTATGACCGTGTCGGTCCAAAACACTACCGAGATACGTAAACCGTTCTAGCTGCTGCAGTTTTTTCCTTCCCATTTTAATGTTTAGCTTAGTATTTTTCTTTATAGAAAATCGCATAACTTTTGTTTTATTAATACTGATTCTCATCCCATACCTGTCGCACTGAATTTTCAATTCACTAAGCAATGCTTGCAGCCCCTTGGCTGACAGACAAACTAAAGCTTGGTCATCAGCAAACTTAACTGGTTTCACGATTTCCCAGCCCACTTTCATTCCTACCTCCAGTCCTTCCCATGCCTCTTAAATCATTTCCTCTGCATACAGGTTGAACAGCAACGGTGATAGTGGGCAACCCTGCCTCACACCTCTTCCTAACACTACCCAACCGGACTCCCCGTTCCCCACTCGCACCTGAGCAGTCTGAGACATTTACAGGTTGCGGATTAGCCTCTTTCCCTCCAATCTGTTCCTATTTTCTCCAATATACTCATTAGTTTTTCCCAGTTCACTCTATCAAACGCTTTTTCGAAATCTACGAAACAGGCAAATGCCTCCTGGTTGTGTTCTATAGTATATTCCTCTCGATTAATAATCTCATTACTGCAATGGCATCACGCGTACCTCTCCCCTTCCTAAACCCAAACTGATCATCCCCTAAGTAATCATTTGCCCTACTCTCTATCCTTTTGTTGATGGTCTTAGAAGGACTTTAGCTGCGTGGGATATCAAACTTATTGTCCTGTAGTCCTCACATGATGTAGCCTTTATCTTTTTCGGAATACGAACTAACTTTGATCTTACAGTCTTCAGGCAAGTTTCCTTCCTCATAGATACTACGAATCAATCCTTATAGAGTCTTCCTTCCACATTTCCCTAAACATTTCAGTAGTTCCGCAGGAATGTAGTCTACCCTAGGGCCTTATTTGTTGTCATTTCACTTAATGTTTCAGCACCGAGGTCTCGCAAATTATTCGAACTCCAACATACATTGTTCGCTTGGATCAAGCATATAAAATTCGGGAAATAGATGCCAAAACTAGCAGACTCAAGGACTCTGCAGGGTTATAGATAGCAAAAATATCACTTGCCACCCTCAGCATCTAGGGAATAATTAGGTCTACTCAATTGCATAAGGCTAAAAGGTTCGGCATTTTACCTTCAGAATTACTGTAAGCTGATTATTTACTTTGTATTTTATTTATCACTCCATGCCGATTTCCTACGGCATGTTTGCCTAGAAATCTTAAATGTATATGCAGCCATAATGGAGGGTTCATATATGACACTAGTAGTAGTAGAATCGATCAGAATTAGGTTTTTTATTTACCCACAACATCAATACAAAATATCGAGATAAATCCGTGAAAACAAAAATTCCATGCTTATTCTGCTAATCATTACACGAAACACGGACCTTAACAGATTGGATTGAATTTAGCAATTTTTCAACTCAAAAGATTTTCCACCTCACTTAATTCAATTTCAAAATCCAATGCTTTTCCTTTTTGTACCTCGCTTACCCAGAATTCTCCTTTTATCAAAATCTAATATTTAAATATTTCGCATAGGAAACAAAGTAATTTTCGTTCTTTACTCACCAAAGGATAATGAGAAGAACTTAACAGCGTGACACCTACCCCTAAGTCAGGTAAAAATGATTATTTCCTTTGATTTTTTACAATACAGTATTATTGAAAATACTTCCTCCAAACATTTGTTTCCAAATATATTATCGAGTTTTAAGACCAAGGGAAAGCCACTGCTAACTATTTGCTTAAAATTCCCCGGTTTTGCAAAAGATGAGGAGAGAGTAAATTGTCACAGTTTAATTATTGTTCATGGTTAATGATAATGAAATCACGTTCATTTTTTGCTTGATATGTTTCTTACGGACTTTCTGTAAAAATTGGTATCTACTTTAAGGATATAATTTTTTTTTCAATAACGCAAATATGATTGGCGATAGGGAAGAACCCAGTAACTACTTACTGATTTCTCTAAGTCCATTTCATTCAAAGCCTTGGAACACATACATGTATGTTAGTCATTTCCATAATGGGATACATTGATAACCAGACTTTACTGATATAAAATCACTATGGATTCCAAAACCGCCGATCTTACTACTCAAGACGTTTTGGTATCGGGGGAATTTAATATTCAAGTCGATACGATATTTATGGATTTTAAAAAAAGCGTTCGACAAATTGCTCAAGAGATGTTAATCTCTGCGTAAAAACCTTTGGAATAGATCATAATAGTGTGTGCTGTACTTGATGATTCTTCAAATCGATTAAAATTAAAGAATTCTCAGAGAACCCTCGGGAACGATGGATCATTAATGACGGCGCGGTTAGTAATATATTCGAAGTAACGCCATTAAACCACTTTTAATCGGTTATTAATTGCATGTACATGAATAGCATAGCAAAGAGTGAGGAATGACTGTTTGCTGACTATGCATTAGTAAACACATCAGCAGAATATTTGGGTCAGCCTTAAAGAAGCCCAGTTTTATTAAACGGGTTGTATAGAATGTACAATGAAAACGTAAGAGAGCAGTAGTGATACTATGATTTAGTTACGTCACATTTGAAACAAGCGACACATATTTGGAATACACGGGAGGAAAATTTAATTCAGGAATTGGAAAAGGTTCACTTAAAATCAGCAGTATGAATTAAAAATTGCTATGAGAAGGGAGTAAGCGTGACGGGTATGTTGGTGGAATTAGATTGGAAGCCTCTCGATTCCCGAAGACAGAGGATAAGGCTCATTACCTTTAGAAAGGTACAGAACAACTAAGTTTTCTGGCGACACCGCGGATATTATTTTAGCACAAAAATAAAATTGGTAGATTCGACCACCGAGATAAAATAAGAAAGATAAGCACCATCACCGATAGATTCAAGTGCTCGTTCTTCCCTCGCGCGACACGTATTCATAGCAAATTCGTAACCAAGCACTCGAACGCGTTTGCTTAAAGACGAACATTTTATGTATTAGTATTTACTGTATGACATCTATAGGTACGTATGTGCGTATATGTATAAATGCTTAAGTATATGAGATAATATATATTGAGATACATTTATGTACTATTTAAAAGAACCGCGGAAGATGTCGCGACATTTATGAATTAATGGTTGCACGTGCGGTACCCTAACAGCCCTACCCTCACTATACGCCCCCGAGGTGGCTTGCGGGGTCTTTTGAACATGCAGTATACTGAGACCTAGGAGCTATACAGGAATGGCGCAACATAGGGAAATTAGAATGAAATTATCAAAAAGAGTTTAGCCATGAATGTTTGGTGAAGGAAAAGTTCTGCTCTGATTGTTTACAGCGTTATTCAAACTAAAATCAAGAATGCACAACCTATCAAATATTAGGCATCACCCTTACCCAGGAAGTAAAGATACACGGCAAATATGCAGCGAACCTAACCGAAAATCAATTTTTATCATGAGGATATCGAGGAAATGTGATGAGAAAGAGAGAGAGAGAGAGCATTGTTACTTCTCGCTTTGTTAGGCCTCACGTGGAGTAT
Source organism: Hetaerina americana (assembly GCF_022747635.1). Classification (NCBI taxonomy): domain Eukaryota; kingdom Metazoa; phylum Arthropoda; class Insecta; order Odonata; family Calopterygidae; genus Hetaerina; species Hetaerina americana. The sequence goes on along the minus strand of NW_027286874.1, from coordinate 35,768,273 downwards.
TTGGGATCCACATGAGGCAGGTTAAATAAAAGAATTGGATCATGTGCAGCGCAGGGGAGTGAGATTTGCAAAAAGAAGCAGTGTTGGAGGATTTAGGAGGAACAGCCCTACATATAATCGAGGTTTAGTACACAGTTTGAATATCCTTAAACTAAGCACTTAGGTGGTTAGCATCAGGAATGATGCCTCTTGAAATAGATTTATGCTAGGCATTTCCTGTCCCGAAAGGAACGGCATGAAGTGCACTTATTTACGTTTGTAATACATATCCAAGATTTTTTCATTGCTCTCCGATCAGTCAACACTAATAAACATTCTTCGTAAGAAACACATAAATATCACAAACATAGAATGGTGAAATTCGCATTAGTTGCAGCAAAAATTAAAAAAATATATAATGATTTATAAAAGATTTCTATTAAAAAATATAACCTTCCGAAAAAGAGAGCCATACGACTATCGTGCTGAAATTCTTCCTTCGTTCTAACCTGTGCCTTGGGAAAGGCTTGCGCAGGAGGAACGACTCTCGGTACGAGCCTCAAATGCCGGCAAATGCTCCGGAAGCTAACGAGGGATTGCTACAGTGGAGGAAGTCTAATAATATTGGAGCCTTCCTTTTAATAATTCACCCGAACATTAGACATGCGCCCGCAAGGAAGAAGTATGCTGAAGATAATTCATACTGATGGTGAAGGGAAAAGCTAACATTCTAAATTCACTCTTCCAAACCGTTTTCACGAACGATGTTGCCACCGCATATCTCCAAGAAAAAATATATACTCAACCCATGGTAAAAATAACTGCGGATCAATAAGAAATTATCAATTGCTTAATGAGATCAAGCCCAAAAAATCCCTGGGTCTCGAAAATATACCAGCTAGGGTGATAAAACATTTTTCTCCTAACATCGCCCCGTACCTTGAATTTATATTTAACAAATCCCACGTATAAAGGGGCGTATGAGAGCAGAGAAGGATATTTCGTCGTGAATCTCAAAGGGAAGGCCGACATCTCATGGCTCGAGAGAATCTAGAACCGTAAGGGCATTCAACTTTTACCAATGAAAATGAAGCACTACTCAAAATTCAAATACTAGGCCAAGGAGACCAATTCGTTTCATCGGTGTCATAGGCCATGTCCTACATTTCAAGAAAAAAACGTTGAGGCCATTAAGTCACCTCTGAATGAAAAAGGACTTAACGTGATACCGAATTCCATTTTAAAAAACACCCATACATCCCAGTTTCAAGCTATTTCATAAAAATATTTGGGAAGAACGAGCGAGGTCTGGATTAGTGTAATAAATAATTACTTACATTTAAACCAAAGTACTCTGTATACTCGAATGCTTGATACCAAATTCAACACGAAAATTCTCGATGTTGTTTTCTGAGGTGAGTTGGAAAAATATTTAATTGAAAGCAGTTTTGGTAGAAGGACCTCCGAAGCCGTTCTCCGTTAACGACTAGAGGCTCTTCAACCTTTGAGACCAGCTACGGATATGGATTTGAGCTGGCGCTACACCTACTAAAATTAAATAAAATATCTCCCTCCAATTACGGCCTACCTTATTGCCTGCAACGTGGAAGGAGGCGACAGCATGTGGATGGGGAGGGCAGCAACTGAAGGGAGGAGAGCGATCTCACAAAACACGGACGAGGAATGTCTCAACGCTACGCCATCTCTGCGCACTTCAACTATCCAGCGTTCCAATTCAACCAGATCGGGAAGGACGCCTGGATTTGGCACTTTGCCTAAGGAGTTTGTGTAATAGACCTTAGGTAGGGGAAAGTGAATGGAGGGAGTACACGAGGAGTACGGGAAGGCTCACTACGCGAGTGGAAGGGGAGCTACGTATGTACAGTGCCCGTAGTATGCGGTCGGTTGCTTCTGGTTTGGGGCAAGTTTCTTATTGTCAGAGGTGTAATTCCTAATTCCAGAATCAAATATGCCTCCCTAGGTCAAGTGCATAGAATTTGGGGAGTTTAAATTGCGTGCTTTGGAGGCATTCCTTCGCCTTCACTGACCGACGTTTTGCGTTTTGCCCGTGCACCATCACGAGAACCTATGGTAGCAATTGTTGTAGAAACGAATCTCGAAAATCAGCGCCGAAAGATTGTGCAGGCGATGGCATGTGAGTATTTTTTCATCATGGTTTTAGTTAATATCTTCACCTTTCATTCATTCTAGCTATTATGTGAAAATGCAACAATTTCAAAGTGAAAAAATCATTCGCCTTTACCGGGTTCTCGGTAAAGGCGAATGAATTTTTCGAGTTAAAATTGTTACATCGGGATGAACATTTAGCGGATGACTTCGCTAAAAGTTACTGTTGCGGCATTTTCTAACGATTTTTAGAATTATTTCCACCAAAGGTTCGTTTTAGACGGCCTCCAACAAACTATAGTCGTCCATGTATCGTGAGAACTTCCATTTATTTGCCCTAAATTTTTAACTTCTTCATTTCTTCCTAACTTCTACCTGTCTTCTTGCCGTCTAAAAAGCCTATTATCTTCCTTTCTCCACACCGCTGGAATAACTTTTATCACGGGTTTCAACGTTCCACCACCTCTAAACATTTCCTTCATTGCCTTCCTCTCTATCCAACTTATTTTCTTCTAAAAAAATAATTTCGTAGCACTAATAGATTGGCATTTAATCCCAACATATTTTTTGCAAAGAGTAAAGTTTAAACTTAAGTATCATATTTCACTTTTTCAAAAAGATGAATATAATCATATTTAGTTAATAACTTTCTTTCGTAAAATTGACGTTTTCGATATAATAAATACATGTAACATATACTCCAAAGGGAAATTTTTATTAATATGTTGACAAGAGTTTCATTTGTAAAGGATTAATCAGGGAAGTACACTAAAGATGGCGGGGTTAACAAAGTGTTGAGGGGCAAGGGGAAGAAATAAGAAGAGTGAGGGAATTTGCAAGTACGAGAATGGAATACATCATAAGCTTCTTGGAGGGTGAATGGCGAGACCAACTGAGGCAGAGGAACGAGGCGATGGATAGAAAAGAATGTTAAGGGAAGATGTAGAAATTATTACCTTGTCTGGAAGCGAGGTAATTCACTGGGTAGAGTGTTCGGCTGCTGACTGGAGGGTCTCAGGTAATGTCTCTGTCACACCATGATTTATCCAGGATTTTCTGTCTATTAGTTCTGCCTGGGTGATAGCAACCGCCGTACAGAAATGAACTAGCACCAATGTTATCATGTGTCAACTTCACTTCCGCAGTTTCAAATGCGAGTTGAATTCTGCTCTCAGTTCTGTGATGGTGGTTTGTTCACTCACGGAACCGGCACTAATGAATTTCCTTCCCGTCGGCCAATTTTTCTCTCCCCGATTATCTTGACTAAAATACTGTGGGTTATCTTCTATTTCATTTAAACTAATAGAAGACTACTTGTAATGCACATACTGGAAGGAATGCGCACTTCTTGGCGCAAGCACTGTGCGAAGAAGCCCTAACCATTCGAGCAACAGTTTAGTTCAGAAGCATAATTTATCGAACAGACGGGCTCAAAAATCCTCGGTTTGTGAGAAAAATGGAAAAATCATTTGTCATCCATAAACGATTCTTAAGTTAAATTTGAATGATATTCAATTACCCTTCAGATATGTTGTTATTTCTACCGAAATGCACTATTATGCTCTTCTATCTGTTAACAACATGCTTCTTGACTATGAGTAATTTTGACGAATATACAATTTAAATTTTAAAGTTAATGTAGTCCATTTTTACTCATAAAATGTGACGTGGTACAAAAATTGAATTATTTTTAGGAAATAGTGCGGTATCTTCTAAAGGTCATTTTGAAATCACTGCAAAAGTTTTAATTGCATCCCGGTTTAAAAAGCTGTTATCATAGGACCATTATTGCGTGCCACCTTTAGGGGCTTCAACTTAAGTACATTTTCTTATGAAGTCCTCACAAATTCCTAACAACTTTTCTTTCGATTTTTTAATCACCGTAACATAGAATTACTCGTCACAATGCCTTGTTTAAACGGAAGGCATTGTTACACGTTTTCCTTATACAAGTGTTCTACGTACTAATAAGTGGAGTAGATGTTCACAAGCTGGTTTCATAGTCTGCTAATTCAAATCTAACTTTGTGTAAAACCTCATTCAGGGAAGTCTACTCAATAAAATTAAGAACGCAAAGTTATTTTTATCGATCTGAAATGCTCTCATTAAACCAGCCTCAGTCACCAATTTTAGTAGAACTAACCTCCACCAGCTGTGAATTACATTTGCCCTCCATTTTGCGGCGTTACACTGACAGAGACTGCTTTTTACCATCCAGAAAAGAGTTTGATACTGTTACTTAATGAATCCCTCCTCTGATCTACAACTGCGAATACGTGAAAGAGATTACGCATTCTGATGATCACTGGAGTCAGTGACAGAGGTAGAGATAAAGTGTTACTGGTTCGGTCACGCATGTCAAATCATTCAAAGCGTAAGAGCCAGACTTAAATCCATGCAGCACGAGAGTTCCTCTGTGAGGCGACTGTAAAAACATCTGACGCCAGTGGGGTGGCCATTTTAGTTATGATGTCGATTTAAAATCACTATTGAAGTAGGTCTCGGGAAATTACCCCAATTGATGATCTTGCGAAATTATTACGGAAGAAAATATAAAAATTAGTCCCTTAACTAGGACACCCAGCCCACTGGGGCAGGGGTTACATCTGAAATCGGAAGAGACTCGGCTTCCGAGGTCATCATCGCACGAAAAATCTAACCACAACAGAATATTCCAAGATAATGCGGGATATGCCGACACAGTAACTTTTAATGGAGTCATCCGCTAAAATGTATTGCAATGCGAAACTTTCAGAGTTAAAAAATCATTCCCTTCGATCGGGATCACGGTTAAGGCGAATGATTTTTACACTCTGAAGTTGTTGCATTGTAACACAACAGAATAGGGCGCAGATCAAGACCACGATAGTTAGAATAGGGGCATGGAGGAAACGACAGGGATGTAATAAAACATCAAAAGAGAAATGAAGAAAGGGGGCATAGATATATATGTTACATTTGTGTGAGATGGAGATACAACAGGAATTATTGGAGGGATGAATTTATATGGAAATATTACTACACTGATAATTAATTAGTGGATATTTATAGAGGAGAGATCTAGAGAGTCAACGTGGGAACCCCGCAGTAACGTGTAGAAAAGAGTGACAGTGAGTGAGTGAATATAGAAACGGTGAGAGATAGTATTTCATTAGGAATAAGAGGAGACCCGCCAAATCTAGCTTTAATGAATGTAGCTGTACAGTACCGGCATGTCCAATTTCTGCTCACTAAAACTCCGTGTTATTAAACGCTTTAACACTGAGTGCCGCTCTTTATAAAAATACCAATTTTCTTAATTCTTCACCCTTTCAGAGAAATGTGAAATGAAAGACTGTGGATTTATTTTTTGGGGCACATAAATTATTTGTTTTGATCTTTCAAAATCCTAATATCTCCTATGTCGCACGAAGACTTACAAAAACTGTGGAAACCCCGGAAGAACGAAAACAATTGAGGGAAATTCCAGCCAATATCGAACATTAATTCACTTTTGGAGGTAAGTTTTTCATTTCATGGTCGACCCAGCTAATTTGATGGACTCGATCCCTAAAATAACCTCTGTTAATTGGTTCAAATCCCCATGCGAACGCGGACGTGTTTTTTCAAGAAAATTATTTTATTTAGTGGCGCATGCGGTGCGATATGACGTAAGCAGCAAGTGCTCTCTAAAAATCTAATGACATTTTAATAATAGGGCAAGTTACACCAAGCGAAGAATAACCTTAACCCGTGCTCCAATATTTCCGTTAAATTACCAATATATTACTTTAAATGAGACTTGGTGATCGAAAACCTCCTCTAAATTTATTACCCATTGACAATTTTTTGCGATGTGTGTTTCATGCTACTATTAAAGTCTACATTTTAATGCTGCGCTTTACAGTACATTATGCCGAATTTAATTACATGGTTCGAACAATTCCAATCAGTGATTAACCACGGATGGTTCAGGATCAAACGAAGTCCTTTTGCAACAAAAATAAAAGTGAATCCGCAAAACTGAACTATAGCAAATTGCATAGAAATAGTGCTTACGATAATAATATTTGAAATGAGAAATCGAAAGGAAAGAAGAAGGGAAACTTCAATAAACGAAGAAGAGCACAGCAGTGTGGATGAGATGTACAGTGAAACAATAACTTTTATATGGGATCGTAGATTTTCGCTGCGTTCAGATGAAAGACTCTCCATTCTCGGGATGTCACCGCGTAGGTAGTCAGACAAACAACTGCGCGGTGACATCCCGAAAATGGAGAGTAATAACTTTTATATTTGTAAATGGTAATTGGGATTACTATGTTAACTTATTACGTAGTAGCTATGAAGAAATGAGAAAAATAACTTAACGTTTACCGATTTCCATATTTTCCTCTTTCTAAGCCTTAACTATTTCTCTGAGTACTATTCGTATTGAGAAAATGTATGTTCATGAAAACAAAAAGGTTTCGATATTTCTCAGAAAGACAAGTTCTAAGGTCCACCGAACAAGTTTTGAATACTCTCCGGAGAATGTCTGAGTGTGAGTGCATGCATCAGATACATATTTTCAGGTCCCTTATGCATATGGAAAAAAATAAATTTGACCCATCGAAGCTTTAAAATCCAAAAAAAACTTGGCAATATTACCCTTATTCTCAGAGGAAGAATTAAATCTTCTTCCCTCTTCTCACCGCTGTCAACCTCTCTCAAACTTAAAGTTTCCTTCTCCTGCGACATCCCCTACCCTCCTGGTTGTAAAGCCACCCGCTCTTCCCTCCTCTTCTACTTCTTCCCCCAAACCGATCGATCAACAGTTTGACTCGTTACCTATTGTTGTTCTGGATATAAAAAAAAGTTCAGAAGAGAACATAGCAAAACGGGAGGATTAGGGAAGACTGGGGATGTTCCCTCTCGGAACTCTCGCAACTCTCCCGTCAGTCGGAGATAACCCTGGTCAGCTTGTGACCCAACGATAAAACTGTCTATGGAAAGATCTGGTACTTTCCCCAATATCGCATTTTTTTAACCTTGTGACTATCCGTATTGAAGAAATACTCGTCCGAAATGCATAGTTGAAAAGGGTTGAATATTATTAAACGCGTTATGTGAAGTTGGGACATAACCCTTACGGAAGAGCATCTGAGAAGAAAGTGAAAGTGGGAGAGACGAATGAAATCTACATGTTATCCTCTAAGCTATCAGTATGAAGAGTGGCAGGGGGTGTATCCACACAAGCCAGTCACATCACATGGTTGAAGGTTCGGCTACTACCAGAAGAACCCTTAACAAATGGTAAGTCTGGATACCCCAGCTTCACCCAAGAAGAACGACCTTTCGGATACCAGAATTCTCCCGGAAACCGTGAGTTTCCCAGGGAATGGAACTAGTTCTCCTACCTCCTATAATACACCTTAAGGTTTAGTACGAAATGGGTTCTTCTCTCACCTTTTAAGCCAACTTTCAGGTTGATAACCGCGGATTTTTCCACCTTCTGGAGATCTTCCTGGTCAACAATCATGCATAATGTCCGCGTGTGGTCCGGTGAACGTAAACGCAGCAGCAAGAAATGGCAGCAGGAGGGTCATGGGTAGACACACTCCGCGGATTTCCTGGTGATCGATGGAGTTAGCGATGCTGTTCCTTGGTCCGATTCAGGAGAAGAATTTGATCCTATGCGATTGAAAAATTGAAAATGAAGAGATAACATTCCAGTTTTAAAAATAAATAAAAGAAAAAATACCAATAAAGCAAGCTTTATACATTGAAATATGAAGTTTATCTACTTTTTATTATTTTGTAATTAATGTTTTGCATCCAAATTTTCCTTAGGAGATTAATCAGTAAGTCTACTATTCGTTGCTTAATTTTGATTTTCATGTTTACAGCAAAACAATATTTGATTTCTTGCTTAACATGTAGCAGTAGTCCAGGAACGACTTTATTAAAGTCATAAAATTTTCTTCTTTGAAATGGCATTGAGATTGAAATGTGGTTTTTATTTCTACTTACTTACTGACTAAACGTGAGCATAGATACATGTCACAAATCAAATATTTGAAAAAAACATGATAACATTTATTTCCTTTTAGGTTATATTTACATGATATTTAAATGCTTATGAAACTGGACACTCAGCATCATATTCCCTTTACACGTGTACAAAAGCTACGACCTAAATATACATTTAAAAGTGAAATTAAGATTATTTACAAAAATTAAGATAATGATCAATATGTGAACGCAGAAATGTGAGCGTTGTTGATTTATACATGGATATGGAAAGCAGTCACATATATTTACATGCGAAGTGTGATCAGAAAAGGACAGGACTGATTTAAAACTTGTTTATTTCGACGGATACGGCTTAATCGAGCTTGTCGCCCTCAAAGTACATGACTTGGCTGACGACACACCTTTACCAACTTTTCTTCCGTCTCTCGAACCTTGCCTGGTAAGCCGCCGTACAATTAGTTTTAATGTACGCAATAGAGTCGAATCGGCGCCCTTTCAAGGTTGATTTGAACTTTGGAACTAAAAAAAAGTCTGATGGAGGAAAAGCCATGTCTCATATTTCCCTCAAAATCACCCAGGGGTTTCACAATGTAGAGCCTAAAATAAATTCAAGACATGGAATTATTATCGTGAATTCTTTCACACAATATTTATTAAAATGCTCTTTTCCGTAGATTTAATAACCCTTTTCAACGTCATTTGGTCCGTAAAATGCGATATAATTAGGCTTAAAGAAATTTAAAACCACCTTTATGATTAATGTTTCGTGGATAGTTCTTCAATAGGCAGTAATTCTGGAATGAGAGACAAATGAAGTATTCAATGAAAAATTAAAACTAGATCCTTCTACTTCGCTGGCAGTAGCTTGGTAACAATAGTGCTAAAATGATAAGACATGCAGTGACATGTAGTTAAAAGTAAAACAGAAAAGTAGAGAAAAAACTGAAGCAAATAATTAATGCAAAATTATTTTTTACTTATGCTCTACATTTATTTTACGGAGCCCTATCAAGACCCTTCATTACACTGGAAAATTCATTAAGAGGTAGGAAATATCTACGGAGAGCAGAATGAACGAGTTGCTAATTTCATCCAATATTCAAAGTGCGTTAAGGATTTACTGTACGCTATGCTTAATGCTAACGGAGAAATAACTTTTTCTGTTAGCATTTGAATTAGCGAAAGCCGTATATTCAGTGCTCAAACTAAGCATAAGATTTTAAAATAACTTGGGGAATCAGAGCAGAGAAAAACAACTCCATCTGAAACAATTGATTTAAAACTGAATCTTTGAAGTTTTATCTCCCATAAAGGTCTTGCTTCAGTTAATTCATTCGGTTCTGTTTAAATGCAATTCAATAAATTGAAGAGTTCAGCATGTGTGAAACCGAATTTAATGAATTTGAATGTAGCCAATAATTAAATTACAACTGCAGCTAATATTTAAAAATCTGTTAGCTGATATTGCAGCTCAAGGAGGGAATACAAATATAACGCTGATTTATATGGTAGCTACACTCAAAAGGTTTTTACGTTCGGTAAAAGAAGACGCTTCCAAGATAGATTCTGGATTTCCCCCACAAAGGAAATCCCGTTTCCCGCAATATGACTGCGATCACTTCCTAAATGGAGATTTAGGAAAGGATCGCAGACGATAAAAAATTTTCCCTCAGGCTTCACCTCACTCACTAAACTCTTCTCCTTGGATTAGCGACGGGGAAAATATAATAGAATGTATTAAACATTTTCAATACCTTTCAATTACGACAACTCCCTTCCTCTCTTCCTTTATCCATGATTTTCTTTCCTCCGTCCACGTTACTCTCCTTTTGTCTTTCTCACTCTTATCTCACTTCCACGTCAAAGATGACCACCTGGATTCAATCGCGGCCTAATGAAAAAGTATCTTCCTTTGTCCTTGGGTCTTTTATCTTTCCCGGTCGTTCCCCGCGTCAGAGCCTTCAACCCCCCCTTCTTCCTTTGTTCTCGCCTTAATCCCCTCTCCACACCCTCCCTTCTTTCCCACCCCACCCTTCACCAAATTACGCCCCTACCCAACACCACGGAACTGTCGTCTCTCCGCGTTCCCCCGCCTCCCACACAGCTATTTCGCTTTCTTTTGTCTTCTTTAACTGTAAATGTCAAAATGCCGTTACTGTTTCCTTCCTCTCTGTGCTCAGGGCTTTAATTACATAGCCATTATCAGCTATTATGAACGCATCCGATACATCTAAGCGGTTTTCGTCTCCCTCTGTTCATAACTCTATAAACAATAAGTCAAGTTCCACCTGAATCATTACCTACCAAAAGGGAAGATACGCCTTCCAATAAATATTTTCGCGGGCTAAAGGGAATAATATAATAAGATATGAAGGTGAATATGAATGAAAAACTACAGTTTCACAATACATGCGTAAGGAATGTGTGTGCCTGCTTTTTCGCTTGCTCGATCCTTTGGATGTACAAAAAATAAAGATGGGCGTGTGATCCAGACCTGTGTGAGGAAACGGAACATTCATCCACGCCAAGTCGTTTTTACCCTCTCTCAGCCAGTCTACTCATCCTACACTGCCTAACTCTCCCCAGTGCACACCATTTTAGTGATTCTATCCACTTTTGTCTAGACCCTCACCTCCAGATATGTTCCCTCATTATTCCCTCTTCCCTATTCACAGACGGACTAATGAGATTGTTCGTACCACCGCGATTACGCTGAGGATTAACCACCGAAGATGACCTTTAAGTGGCGCTCCTGTGGTCATTCCGTTGCGGTTGGCGGGTCTCTATATCCATACGTATGTCCCTCCGTGCCTCCATTCACAGCTATGCGGCGAAGATGACAACCGAAGAGAGAGAATTATTTGCATGCCCCATGTTTGATATATTCCCATCAGGATCCTTACGTTTTTATTGATTTGATATGCGTCACGGTGGCATTTTTTTACTTTGTCCGCTACAATATATAGGGCTATTGGAGTTTATAATTCACGTATTTTTCCTTACCGATCAAGACTAAGGTTAGACCCTTCCAACTAGGGACGGAAATTACAAAATAGGCAAACTGCTATAATACTCCATAATACCGTGCTACCACCTAAAAAAAATCATTTTTGTGTATCGACTCAGAATAAAGTTTCAGCGTACTACTTAACGAAAAGCACCTTTAAGAGTTCTTTAACCGGGGGACTTGATAAATTCATTATTATTTGGAGCAGGAGAAAGGTCCAGGCTTTGGGACACAAATGGGTCCAAATTCAGCCGTCCGTCTAAGATTCATCACCCCCGAAAATGGGAAGAAAAAAGGGGTCAGTGTGTTGCGCGTGAGGAGAGTTGGATCGAGGGGACAGAAATACGAAAGGCTGATAAACAAGTTGCTCTCGCCAGAAGGAATTAAGGCCAGGGGCCGTCTACTCTTTCCTGTAACAGTTACCCCCATCTTCCAAGCCCACGAGGACCGGGAATGAGACCGGGGAGGGGGTAAAGGTACATAGCGAGAGAATGGAGTGAGAAGGAGGGAGGGTCGAGAGAGTAGGTATGGGAGAGGCCGGCGGGGGAGAAAAGTGGTGGCCGCATCAATATTCTCTTTCGAGTGCCCGCTCCTAAAGGTCACGCTACTCGTGTTTCATCCCGAGAGAAGAAGATGTACTTCACTATCTCATGGGCTCAAAAGATCCCTTCACCACTCCACTCCATTGCTTTACGCCCGCTCGTTTCGCTCGCGGGATTGCGGCTATCCCTCCTCTCAAGCAGCCGCAATCTACCATAATATTATGAGCTATGCTTGAAGATCGGATTATCTTTGTTGATATTTCCTTGAGATACGTATTTTTTTCCTCCTGATATCTCCGAACAAATATTGTGGCATGGAGAGCAGGTTTTTTAAAGCTCGGCCTCAACTTCAGTTATCAATATGAAGATTCACTGACTGAAGCTTTCGGCACATTTCTCTCTTCAACTGGATGTCACAAATCTTTTTATCTTTTTGGCGTATTCCATTTTGGTTTTACTTGGTAACTATTACCGTTCATTGCATCTATCATTATTGCTCTCAGGAGGATATTTTGTTTTCTAATAGAATGAGATTACCAGTACATCTGGAGATTAGTGTCCTGTGACCTCTTTTATTACCAACTGATCGTTGGAAATCTTTATTCGCTATCCAAATTGATCCATTTCCCCTTTAATTTTTTTCTTAGATGGAATTTATTTCGCTTCTAGTTTTCTTTTTCATACCACTACTGTAAATCCATCCATCTCAGCCATGGAAAATGTTTCCCTCTAGCTCCACATATATCTTGATGAAATGTCTTTTTTAGTCTAAACTTACATTATTATGTTTTGGTAGAGAAAAATACCTTTTCTTGATAATATTTAAATGCTATTATTAATAAAATTGGGACAAGTACTCCTAAATCCAATGTGAACTCCAAGACGTGAGTGGCGAACTTTTGATTGGTGTGAAATAAGGTTACCCAATCAACGTAAGCCGAATTAAAAAAAATCGGATGGAAAATATTTTAATAAATATTATTTTGCATACATGAAATTAATTTTAATAATGTAAACCTTAATGAAGTTAAAATTAGTAAATTACTCTTTGAGTACTTTTGTTATTTTCCTCTGTTTTCTATCTTAATCAATTAAATAATTTTTTCCTCGAGAAAACTGCGATAGTAAAAAAGGGCAAAAAAGGGAAAGAGCAACTTCAATGTTTTCTAGACCAAAAAGGCTGGCTTTTACAAATGCATTTGCGCTAATCATGGATTCATAGAAACTTCATTTATGAGAAGTTATACATTCTATTTAGCACGTGGATAAAAAGAGATGTGTGAATTTACAGAGTTTTTAATTGTTTTTATGAGGAAGAAGTTCGAGCAAAAGTTTCGTGAGGTCTATTTTAATTAACTAAAAGGGAGGAGAGAAGGCGTCTGGAAGAAAAAAGCCGTAGAAAATGATGATTATTGAGCCAAATATTTAAGATCGCCCGCAAACAACAGGATTTCGGGAAATAGGAAAAAATGGTAAAGATCAGTTAGAGTTACGCACAAGGAAGGAGATCAGTGACCACTTTGTTCTTTGGAAAATACAAGTAGAAAGGAATTTAAGGGCATAGTAACTACATGCTCGTCTATTTTGTGGGCTTCGTGGGGACATTCGACCGAATCAGCGAACAAAATTTAAGTTCAGCAGTAGGACGGAGCGTGGGAGTATTCGACACGAATTGAAACCTCTGCATGAATCAGACTGCACAAGTAAGACTAGTACATATAAGAATGAGTATGGGCAATGTAAATTATACGAAGGAAATTAATACAAGGTTATCCGATACTACCATGACTTGCAGTTTAAAAGCAGATGAGGACTTAGTATTTTGAACAAGAATAGGAATTTAGATGGTAAGCGATGTGAAAAATTGCCGGGGTTGCTGATCTACGCTTTAGGATTTACGTAAAGAAACATTGAAAAGACTTTTTCATTTAATAAATCTAATGTTAAATATTTAATATACAAGGGCTAAACGTGGAATTGCTGTGATATGGGAGTTTATTGAAGAAGGAAAATAATAAGGTGGATAAAGATATATGCATTATTTAAAGTGTTATGGAGTGGGGAAGAGAAGAAGTTGGTCGGGATTTAATGACAGAAAAATTGGACTTAGAATATACTATATTATGAGATACGGAGGTTGGAGAATTCATTTGAAGTTAGGTAAAATATTAAGTCAGCATGAAAGTTAGGCTTTTTTATATAGCATGCTGGGTATACTACCTTGATCAAAAAGTTCCCGGAATAACCACCGTGTGGCGCTCCCATCGTTCCGATTTGAGTTCTGTTTTTTTGTTAAATTGGTACATCTGTTGTTGATATTCCCTTTAAATCTTAGTGTCATAACTTGACATTTGCAAAAGTTACGTAGCCAAGAGTACATCTATCTCTGTGTGTGTTGGCGATTTGTTACAATTGCAGAAATGGATTTAAATTTGCAACAACGAACTTGTATTAAATTTTGCGTAAAAAACGGATTTAGTGGCGCACGGACGTTGGAAATGTTGGAAAAGTGTTTCGGCAACGATTCTCTAAAAAAAACGGTCGTTTACCAGTGGCACGAGCGGTTCAGAAGTGGTCGTGAGTCAATCGAAGATGATGAACGCAGTGGCAGACCATCGACATCGAAAGTCGGTGAAAAAATTGATAAAGTAAAAGAAATGTTGGTCAATAACCGCAAATTAACCATCAGAGAAATAGCGGAGGACTTGAACATTGCCTATGGATCCGCCCAAGACATTGTGGTTAATGATTTGGGTTTCCGTCGTGTAGCAGCAAAGTTGGTGCCAAAAGACCTCAATTTCATGCAAAAAAGAGACCGTGTTGACGTCGCAAAAGACATGATTTGCGAGGCTGAATCCGATCCCACATTCATCAAAAGGATCATTACTGGAGACGAGACGTGGGTTTATGAGTACGACACGCAATCCAGACATCAGGCAAGTGAATGGCGTTCACCAAATGAGCCGAGACCAAAAAAACCACGTCGTTTTCAGTCAAAAAAGAAGGCAATGCTGACGGTTTTCATGGATTACAACGGTGTAGTGCATCATGAATTTTTGCCAGAAGGCCAGACAGTAAACAAAGAGTATTATTTGGGCGTTATGAGACGTCTGCGTGAAGCAATTCGCCGAAAGAGACCAGAAATGTGGGCAGAAAACTCGTGGATTTTGCACCATGATAACGCACCGTCGCACAGTGCTATCATTATTCGTAATTTTTTGACGAAAAATGCAACAAATACCATCCAACAGCCACCGAATTCACCTGATTTGGCTCCCTGTGACTTCTTTCTGTTCAATCGAGTTAAAAAACCATTACGGGGAACGCGTTTTAGCAGCCGAGAGGAAGTAATGGAAAAATCGCAGGAAGCACCGATGGACATACCGAAAACCGAATATAAAAAATGTTTCGAGGATTGGATCAAGCGCTGGCATAAGTGTGTTGCAGTCGATGGGGATTACTTTGAAGGGGACAATATAGATTTAGATGAATAAACTTGTATTTTTAATTTTCTGAATAAATTCCGGGAAATTTTTGATCAAGGTAGTATATTTGAGTAAGGACAAAGAAGGAATAAGCTAAAGGAAAATGGATTTCTTTGTCCGGAGGCCAATACCGATGTGCAATATTCCTCAGCACTCTGCCCGAGTCCATACAATACGTTAGATTACTTGTCATAATTAATATTTTTGTTTGTTTTTTGTAAATAATCATTCAAATATCTCTTTGACTATTTGACACACTTACTTCTGACGGATTTCCATCAATATTCAAGAAAAGTTTGAAGTTTAGGATGATCGGCACTCGAAAGTAATAAGTAAAAAAAATGGCTCGGAAATAAAATGACTTTGGCCCCTACCGGGATAGAGGGAGGAGGAGGATTGAAGCGCTCGAACCCTGGCTGCGGCTGGGACCAATTTGTTTGATTTACGTCGGGAGCATGGGGAGGGACGAGGAACGGTCAAATTGCCGCGCGAAAAGATTCCGCAGCCAAAAAATATGAAAGTGTGTGTCTATCGTCGAAATTTGACGTCAGTGCCAAGTGCAAAACCCTCAATGGCTGTCGCCGGCGGAAGGCCGCTAAATTCCCTCTAAGGGCGACGAAGCAGTCGCGGGGCGTCGTAAACTGCTTTCCCAGATTGATCCGCGACGCCATCGTGATTGGAAAAAAAGGGACCGTTTAATTTCAAGAGAGATGAAGGTTGCCGTATTAGCGGAGATGGTTTGAACTCCACGGGACAAGGGAGGGGTAAAGGGGACGGATGGAAGGGGGACGGGTTGACGGGAGTTGAAATAAGGGAGAGATAGATATGGGACCAATGAGAAAAGTGAAAGGAGGAAAGGAGGGCGCGGGGGACCCACCAATAGGAAACGAGGGAGACCCCCGACCGTACATATGTGTCGAGCGATTGAAAGAGATTAGAATAAAAAAAATATTATTTCATAGTAGTCGTAGAAATAGATTTATTTGGAGCCAGCGAATGCTGAAGTCATTTAGCACCTCTAGGAACCCAATACTTTTATAGGAAAGAAATGAAACTGAAAGCAATTAAGTGTATTGTTAACATTAAAGCCAAGAGGTGTACCGAGTAATACATCCTTTGTAAACAGTAAGAAGCGTAGGAGATCAGATGCCTTTAAAGAAAATTACTCGGCTAACAGATTTTGGGCTATTGCCTAGGATAGAAACAAGGCATCCCTCGATGATTGGCCAGCTGCGCGCCGCCCAATATTTAGACGTCATAGGGGAGTCGCAATCTTCACAAAGAGGTGAAACATTTTCTTCAGTGGAGACGAAAGAAATAGTCAGAGCACAGTGCCCTATTCTCAATCGCATGACGGTGAACTTCTCCCTCCGTGCGCAGAAGGTAGCCATACTGAAGTTTCACAGTCCACGAGTTTCACAGATCTTCAGCCGGTATTCTTTAACATTTAAAAATAGTAACATTCACGGTCTCCTTAGCCGCTCAATCAGTCGTCTCATTTTCGGCAATCCTCATGCGTCCAAGAAACCGCAGATAAGACACTTCAGCACCCTTATGGTGGAGGGTGACGAGGATAACTATATATATATATATACGACGATAACCTCGGAGTTAGGATGGAATGGGGAAAAACCAGAAGTGCAGATTGGAAAAGAACGGTTGTCAGGGAGAGTCATCTTGATAGCCAAGAGATCTGCTGTAGCGGAATGAGCTTTGGCTTAATGATTCCATGATAAAAGGATGCCACAGTGCAAGTACATGCAGAATTAGATTTCGACCCCTCCGTGTATACGTCGATGAAGTTCGAATTCAGATTAAAGGCGTTTCCCTGAATCGCTAATGGCCCTCGGCTGCAGTCGAGGAGGATTTCGACGAAGTAGCAAGCAGTGTTTAGAGCTCTAGAAGTGAGAACTTCCATGGCGGATGGTCTGACTATCCTGCTGGATATAAATATAAAAGCTGAAAACCAGAGTTCTTGATAAAATAATGAAAAGGAATACTAAGGGTCTTCGTTGCTCTCATCTTTCTGTTAAAATAAAAAATCATCGGCTGAAAAATACATACTCGGAAAAAACATGAATGCTCAGTCATTGATAAAATCCCAACAACGTTGTTACACATGAAGGTATTATTTCGGATACACAAGGGCGGCTTCCCCGAGTCCGAATACATTCTCATAACTCATTACTGGGTCTGAGAGCTCCGATCGCTAAAAGCAGTCCATAATCATCCGCCGTCATTGAAGGTTTCAGATATGAATCTCGCCCAGATGAGTAGAGGAATAAATTGCAGTTCAGTTTTGACTGTATTAGTGTTCTGCATATGATGAGAATAGTCCTACGGTTAGCTCTTCACGTTGAATAGATTAAGTATCGTAAAATATTTAAAGTTTTAAGCAACTATCTTTTAAAAACTAAACAGGGTCACGCATGCTTCATCGGTAGTCTAAATTAATTTCAAGGAAACGAATAGATTCTTCATAGAGAAAATGCCTTCAACGCAGATGTAGTGCAGGGTGAAAGATATTTCCTCGCACCGAGTAAAAATGCATGCATTTTGCTTCCTTAGAGGAGAAACGAGAGCCATTGGATCGGGACCATTCTTTCAACCTACTCTAAATCAGCCGAAATTGTTTAGCCGCACTACCTAATTTGGACGATTGGAAAAAAAATCGCTAAGTCATCAACAACCCAGGAATCCATCACTCCAATACATCATTAATTGACTATCATGGCGCACAATGTTACACTTAAAATAGAGCCTCGGGAGACAACGTATCCCCAAGTATAGAGACGAGATAATGGCTTGCCTATTCTGATCCTAAAAAAGCGGCGAGCTAAAAAAATGTGAATAAAAATAGGTAAACTTTCCCTAACGTTATAGGTAAATTTTCCCCGGTTGTGTAACATGCTTAAAATTTTACATCCGCAAGCTCTGTCGCATGACTTTACTGTATAAAAAAAGACGGCTATGACACGTTGACGCATGAGAAAACCTTCCTGGATGTACAAGTTACCTGACCGAAGCAAATGGTCAATTGTCGATCTACTACGCCGAAAACTTCATTGAACGTGAGAATATGAACGTGAACGTGAAAGACAGTTTCATCTCTCTAGGCACGAAACTAGCCAGCGATTCGCCACCCTCTCCATGCGTTTGCAGCTCCAACTAGTCAGAATGGTAGTTTGCCGAGTTCTTTTCTTTCTTTCCTGGGGTTTCGGCTTTTTACCAGGACAGATTCCTGCTTCTGATCCGGAAGCCTTCCTTCTTTCCACAGTTGATTAAAAGCGGTTAGAACATTGTGGAAAGATTAGTGGGACATATATTTCCGTCATGTACAAGATCGGCACCATTCATCGAGGATTTCAAACCTGCTACGGCAAATTGAAACTCTCACAACGTAAACGGTTCCCGGTTTAGGGATGTGCAGAGTTCCACTTTCGAAAATCTAGCTGATCCCTCTCGGCACGCCTCATAGTTACCGCGAAGAGTGGGTGGTAATTCGAGCTACTCCCGATGGTGGTATAAAATTGCCCAAAGGTTTCGCTAATATCAAAGGAAAACGCTATAATGCGGGAGTTGACATCTACACCGAAGATACAAGGCGAGTGGCGCAGACCCCTCATTTTATTGATTTTAGCCGAAACCTCTGCAACTCGTGTTCTGTGGTTTAGAGTAGACACGTACTTCATTCTCGACGGCCGCTTGGTCTCTTTTACGGTTTGGCATGCCTTCGACTTTAGTAATCGAAAAGTTTGAACTTAAAAACCAGTTGGGTATTTGTTGAAAACGCGTGGTGTTCGTTTTCTTCTCTGAATGGCATCCGCTCATTCCTTGGCCCACCATGGAACAAGCGGTCGTCGGGCATTGCCGAAAGCTGCGGTAATGTTATAATTGGCTACGCTAATGATAGCATAGGTCAGAGGCTGGGCGTAACTCGAGCCACCGAGATCCCTACCGTGAAAGTATATATTCTTTCTAAAACCTTGCCACTTGGCATTCCGTAAAAATCCAAAACTCCGAATGACTAATATGTGGGCTGAAGTATTCACGTCTTGTTAAAATCATAGAAAAGTGATCACACCCGCACAAGCCCGTGTGTACGGACATTATATCATAATTATACTAGCAGAGCATATGACTAGATTGATGGAGAATACATTTCAATTTTAACAGTTAAAATGTGTCTTTTACTCATTATTCAATAAAAGAAAATTAAAATTGTCTAAAATGTTCACTAAAATTCATCCTCTGTTGACTATAGACGTCTGTTTCCCCAAAAGGGACTGTGAGCGTTAAAATCACCCAGAAGCACGAATGGTTTCAAGAGTTGTCTGGTGAGATTTTTCAAGGCGTATTCGAGTGCATCACCCTTGAAGTTACAACATTTAAACGCCTCCCGTGCTGCGAATGTGACAGCAATTACTTCTAACGATAATTGAAAATCAGCTCGGGAGGTGTTAAGGGTCTCCCGAACTATAGCTTTAGCTATCTCCTCAGGTCCTTAGGTCCTGAGTCCAAATGTTTAGTATTCTAAACAGAAAAACCAAGAAGGATTCAGATCATGGGTTAAAATATTTATTTCCAAATGTTTTGTAGTCTAAACAGAAAAGCAAAGAAGGATTCAGATCATGGGTTAAAATATTTATTTCCCCATTGTCTGCATAAAAATCGTTATTAGTAAATTGTAAAAACCATAACGTACAAATAATAAAATATAATTACAAGGGAAAGAAGCTCTGAAGTATCTATTAGTCAAAGCTACGAGGGTGATCCCCTCCCTATTCTCTTTATGCCTTGTTAGCTAGACTTTTGTCTCCGATAGGGACTTTTCCATTTCTTCCACATAGGAAGAGCGTGAAGGACTACGGAAGGGTGTGACTTCGCACCTTTTGTCATTATTTTTAGCTGGTGACACGGCTTTAGGTTTGCTAGTTACCGTCATAGATAAATAATTACTTTGTAGTTTCCTTAGAGGTCTTCGGTGCCATAGATTTTACGTTTTTTGAGACAATAAGTTCGTAGCAGACTTTTGGTTTCTATACCCTGGTAATCTGTCCGGAAGGAAACTGCAGCCTTGTTTACGGGCTGACAAGCAAAAGAGCGAAAAAATGCTGCTGAAAGTAATTTCCTATATTTACTCATATTTCGCACCTCTAGGTATGGAAGTTTATTAAGTGCTTCTATTGCCATTATTTTCTTTTCTTCCAGCTGTTTAGGGCATTCGTGGGATTAGACGAAGAGTGCTCCCTCTCAATTCACACAGAAAATTAAAAAAGAGAACCACACATCACCCCAACGTGTTTTTCTTTGCCGCAACGCGGATAGATGGACTTGCCCTCGTATCGTTGAGAGCTTGTCCAAGGAGAATGTGAGGATGATAGATGTTGTGTTGATCGCCTCACCATTTTTCTTGGTCGTCGACCGTGGGCAGTCGATGACTCCTTGCGTATCCATCTCTTGTTTTATCTCCTCGATGCCAACATGCAAAAGGTCGCAATGAGAAATTATTCGTAGGTTAAAGTTTTATGTGCTTTAACCCGAACAGGAATATTCTGCAACATGGCCGTACCAATAAAATGTTCACTCAGCTTTTCGTATTCCGTTTCTATTAGTAGTATACCATTGCCAGCTTTTTGGGAGATTTTAATTCTCCAGATACAGAACTAGATAAAACTTTACATATTAGGAAAGGGAATACCTTGGAAAAAGTTCCCATCTCTATAGAACATTGCATTATTACATGTCTTTTAATCATTTTTCTCTCTCTTTCTCAGCTCCGCTTCACTCTTTGATCGGAGGGAGAAAATAAAATTTACGGAAGTAGGGGAAAGCTGCGCTTATTTTCACCAGCGAGCGCGTTTTTTTTAAGACAATTATGCCAATTCGGTAAAATCGGTCATGGATTAAAGGAATAAAAATGTAAGGGAATGGGGGATATCTTATACCCAAACGTTCACTCGCGCGCTCAACGAAATCTTCAACGCAGCCGCTTGTGCCGGCCCGTTTAAAGTTAAAAACAGCACTCGCGACGGGCGCGCGATGTTTCAACGTCCACCTCTTTGACCGCCTCGGTTGAGTTGAGAGTGCTCCACGAGCCACTACCGGAGGGGCGTTTGACCGCGGAAGCGCGGACTGTAATAATTCACTCCGGCCCAAGAATGATATCGGCGACGCGTCCCGGCTGTCCTCGCTTGATGGATCCTCGCAGGGGAGCGAAACATGTTTCCCTACGATGGACACGGCACGTTGTAAAATGTGTGCCTCACCCTTCTTCCGTCGTTTTGGGACGCACACGACGCTGCTCCTCTATTAAACACTAATCCTATTATCTTCAGAGTGCATGGCAGCGCGCACAACACGCATTGAAAAACAACACAAAAAAGCAAGGGCTGGTCGGCTGCGACAGCCTATGGCAAAGAAATGCAGTCTCCAATGACAGGTGTTCGGCGTGCCATTAGATGATGCTGTAGCTTCATTGAAGGAGGCGTTCAGTATTCAATAATAATTACTATAGATACACGTGAAAGTATAGGTAATGCTAAAAAAATTGAAAAATGTTTGGGGAAACCAGTTGGCAGTCGATAGAAAACTTTTTAATATTGGTTTCTTTGATGAAATCGTTAAGTCAAGCAAACCCTAAATTCTTATGGCATGAAACTCATCACATATTTAGTTGAGCCGTGCAATCAAATTATTACTAATAAAAATCATCCAAACAGAGAACATTTTGCCATTGAAAATGAAGCAATATACTATACACTTGCATATTAAATAACCGCTACAGGATTGATTACACGAAAAGCATTTTTCCATAATTAGAAGGCTTACACCGAATTCAGAGATTTTTGAGGGAGACGGCATTGAAAAAAACTGGGTTCACACTACATTAATTTAGAAATTAAACTTTATGGATTTTTCCGTCGGTTGTGTACTAAGAATCATACGCGTGAAAAATTTCAATTTTTCCGCTCATCTCAACAAGTCTTTAAAAGGTGTTAATGAATGAGCTATTTTATCAATTTCTTCGCCGTTTTAT
Source organism: Hetaerina americana (assembly GCF_022747635.1). Taxonomy (NCBI): domain Eukaryota; kingdom Metazoa; phylum Arthropoda; class Insecta; order Odonata; family Calopterygidae; genus Hetaerina; species Hetaerina americana. The sequence continues at coordinate 35,746,100 of NW_027286874.1, read as the reverse complement.
TTTCTATTTTAACCAAAAGTACGGAGAATACATAATTACTTAACATCAAAGGGAGTGTGAAGACACTAATAGAGTTCATCGTAGATTTTAGACTAGAGTTTTGGTCAAATAGAGGGCAAAAATATGGGAAGTAGAAATGAAAAAACCTATGAAAACGATCGAGAGCTTTCAAGGAAGAATAAATATACAGTAAGTGTCACTACAAAAAGAATGATATCTTCACAAATCAGTTTAGGAATAGTTTTAGTTTATTGCCACAGTATATAGAATAAATGACGAAATAAAAAATAAATGAGTTGGCACTGAACAAACATTTCAAAGGCCAATATAATTTTGGAGACAGAAATCTGGCTAACGGAAGGCATCAAATATGGTAAATCTTTTCATTCGGAAATAAAATCAAGATAAACCGACGCAACAGGCAAAAGAAGCGGTATTTCAGTAGCAGTAAAGTCTCAATTAAGCAGTTCTGTCATATCCTTCAACAGCAATGAATAATTAAACAGCTTCTACGAGTGTACCATCAAAAAAATAAACAAAATATACATGTGCTCTCTTGCTAAGGACCAATTTTAACATAAAGTAATTTACCAATTCGAAACCCATCTTGCGTTAATAACTTATAAACGAAACCTTAGTATATGTATTGCTCATCGGCCATTCGACGGACGTCACACTCACTCAAAGTGCTCTCCAAAAAGCACCTCAAGTAGGGATCGGGATACCACTGAAAAAATATTTGTTGTCTCCAGGATCTGAACCCGTGTATGTGTGTGTATACAATATATATATATATATATAAACCATATACACATATATATACATATATATATATATACATATATATACACATATATATACATATATATACACACACATATATATATATATATATATATATATATATATATATATATATATATATATATATATATAAACCATAAACACAGTAATCAACCCGAAGGTCGGTATAGTAGGTGATGGTAGAGTTCACCCAGTACTAAGTCCTATACGGCGTGTGAAATTCACACATCAGGGTAGGGGGGCCAGTTCCTTTCCCTCTGCCGGTTATGGTTTCCCAGGAAGACCTGGTACCCGAAAAATTACTTTAGCTTGGGTGGAGCTGCAGGTGCCCAGAGTGCCTTGCCCGGGAATCAAACCCGGGACCCTCCGGTCAGCAGTCCAACGCTCTACCCACTGGACTACCGCGACCCATACATACATACACACACACACATATATATATATATATATATATATATATATGTATATATATATATATATATATATATATATATATATATATATATATGTATATATATATATATATGTATATATATATATATAATGGGCTGACACAATATAACACAAATAGAAAAGAATAGCAACATTTAAAAGAACACTCAAACGGTAAATTGTTCGAGGTTTCGGCCCTCTCAGAGGCCTTCTTCAAGTGAAACTGAAAATATGCTGGAGAGGGGAAAGGGGTATGGGCGGGGAGGGGAGGTGTGGAGGGAATGCTGGGAGGGAAATTGAAGATGGCGGTTAAGGGTGGGAATTTCGAAAGAACGGAAAGCTAATATGTAGGCGGATTCATGAGTTCTCACCTTTATGTTGGTGGCTGAATCAGGTAGGGATTCTAGGATACTAAGAGCAAAACACTGGTCGATTGAAAGGTTGTGGGAATTGGCGTGTGAAGGGATAGGGAGAGAAGAGAGTGAGGCAGAATTGCAGGAGTACCGGTGATTATTCATTCGAATGGATAAGGGGGTAATGCATTCGCCTATGTAAAAGGAAGTGAAATGTTTGCATGACAAAAGATAAATAATGTTTTTTGAGAGGCAATTGGCGTGGGAACGAGGTGAGGGGGCAATGAGGGGATGTAGGGAGAGGTGAGTAGACCTAATAAGAAGACAGATTTTACATCGGGGGCGGTTGAAAGTAGGGGAAATATCAGGAAATTTGTCACGGGGGGGCGCCAAAAGGTTGGTGGATCTCAGAAGGTTTTGGAGATTGGTGGGTCGTCTGTATGCGATAGATGGGCATTGGGGTAGTAAGGATGAGGTCGCGTTATTGTCATGTAAAATTGGAAACAGTTCTTTAAGGAAGGTTTTCAGCCTGTGTGATCCGGGGAAATAGATGGTGCAAAGGTTGAGTCCTGCGTCAGATGTGGGTTTGTTTTTATGTGGTGTGTGTGGTCAGGTGGAGCAGTGGATTTTATTTTGTAGTAGCTTTTCTGGGTAACCGCGTTTGATTGCAAGATGTAGATTGTCAAGGTATTTGTTGAGAGTGGCTGTGGTGTTGCAAATTCGGTGTCCGCGGATAGAGAGAAAGTAAGGAATCGAGCGTTTCGTGTGTTCAGGACAGCTTGTGTGGTGTAGGTATTGCTGATGGTTAGTGGCTTCGATGTGTACTGAAGTGGTGAATTTGTTGTTTTGAAGTGAGATGTCTGTGTCAAGAAAGGTGATGGTGGAGTCTGAAATGGAAGAGGTGAATTTAACAGTGAAAGATGAATTTAAGGCGGATAAGATTTTGTTGAGAGAATCAGAGCCATAAGTCCAGAGAATAAAAATGTCGTCTATGTAGCGGACCCAGAAAAGAGGTTGGAAGGGTTGCTGTGACAGGAAAGTCTCTTCGAGATGGCCCATGAAGAGATTGGTGTATGATGGTGCCATCCTCGTTCCCATCGCTATGTCTTTTGTCCTTAGGTAAAAACAATTTTGGAAAGAGAATGAATTTTTAGTCAGGGCGAAAGTGGCAAGATTGAGGAGAAATTCAGTCGAGGGGTGCTGGGGTAGGGGGCGTAGAGAAAGATAATTCCGGAGGGAGGATAAAACTTCTGCATGGGTAATAGAAGTATAAAGTGTGGTAACGTCGATGGTGGCCATAAGTAGGTTGGGTGTGGAGGGAATAGAGACAGAATTTAGACGGTTGAGGAAGTGGTATGTGTCTTTCGTGAAGGAGGGCAAAGAGAGTACAAGTGGTTGTAGGTGGTGGTCAAGGAATGCGGAGATTCTTTCGGTGGGAGAATTGTAACTGGAAACTATAGGACGACAGGGGATGTTGGGTTTGTGTATTTTTGGGAGGAGATAAAACTGGGGTGTTTTGGGGTTTGGGGGTGAAAGTAGGGATATGTCTTGGGAGGTGAGGCCTTCTTCTGGTCCGGCGTGGAGGAGAAAATACCGAATTTCGGTTTGGAAAGTTTGTGTTGGGTTTTTGGTGAGAGTGGTATAGGTGGATGTATCGTTCAGGTGAGCGAGGGCTTTGGAAATATAATCATTGGTGTTTAGAATTACAACAGAGGAGCCAGAGGAGCCTTTATCGGCGGAGGTAACAACGATGTTGGGTTTTTAGGGCATGACGTTCGTTCATGGAGAGGTTATTTTTTGGTCTGAGATGTTTTCTGAAGGATTGATTGGAAACATTTTCGATAAGGAGACGTATAAAAATTTCGACATGATGGTTACTAAGAAGGTGTTTTGGTTCATAGTTGAAGCCGGTATATGTGTATATATATATATATATATATATATATATATATATATATATATATATATATATATATATATACACACACACGAAGTCTGTTCAAAAAGTATAGCGAATTTTGAACTTTCGCGGGTTACGTATATTAGATTTTCGATTTTTTGTGGCGTTAAGTTGGTATTTATGTCTCTCACTTATACTGAAACGTTCGGTCATTTTCAATGTTCAGTTAATAGTTGATAGCTGTTTTACTTGGATGTGTTTTGGCTTGTCTTCGATTTTTGCGTGTTCCCAAATTTGATCAAAGATTCTGCGTAAAATTTTGTGTGAAAATCGTAATAAGTGCGCGGACGCATTCCGAATGTTGACTGTGGTATATGGAGAAACTACCTTGGACCGAAGCAACGTTCATCGGTGGCAAAAAATGTTCTCAGAGGGCCGAGAAGATGTGAACAAAAAAGAGAGTTCCGGATGCCCGAGCACGTCAACAACAGACGAAAACATTGATGAAATGTAGAAAATAATATTAGCTAATCGTCGAATCACCGCTAGAGAAGTTGCTGAGGACCTAAACATATCGATTATTTGGTCATGTCACGGGTGGCCGCGAAATTCGTTAAAAAGTTGCTCAATTTTGACCATACGCAGTAACGCATTAACATTGGTAATGAGGTGTTGGACTCTTTCCGCGACGACCCAAATTTGCTCTAGAGGGTCATAACTGGCGACGAATCATAGGTTTATGGTTATAACGTGGACGCTAAAGCTCCATTATCCCAATAGAAGCTGCAGCTCGAGCCAAGACCGAAAAAAGCGCACCAAGTTCGGTCGAATGAGAAATTTTTGCTCCCTGTTTTCTTCGATTGCAGGGATAATGAGTTCTTGCCACAGGGTAGAACGGCAAGTAAGGAATATTACCTGCAAGTTATGCGCAAATTGCGCGAAGAAATCCGCCACAAACGCCTGGATTTGTGGAAAACAAAAATTGGCTTTTGCACCATTACAACACCCCTGCTCAAACATCGTTACTTGTGCGCAAATTTTTGGCCAAAAACAACACACTAATGATGCCGCAGCCACCGTATTCCCCAGATCTGGCCCCCAGTGATTTTTTCTTGTTCCCGAACTGAAGAGGCCCATGAAAGGACGACGCTACGTTACGATTGACGTGATAAAGACTGCATAGAAGGAGGAGCTGAACAAGATCACAAAAAATTATTTTTTGAAGTACTTCGAGGATTGGAAAAAACGTTGGCACAAGTGTATAATATTAAATGGGGATTACTTTGAAGGGAACAAAGTAAATATTAATGAATATGTAAATAATTTTTGAAAAAAAACAAAAGTCACGATAATTATTGAATAGACCTAGTATGTATGTGTGTGTGTGTGTATATATATATATATATACACACACGAGGGTCATCCGGAAAGTAGTACCCGTTCGTGAATTAAAGACACAAAAGTAAATATTAACAAACATAAAAAATTTTATTTGAAAGAGGATACTTTAAACTACTTCTCAACATAATCTCCAAGCAAATTAAGGCATTTGTCATAGCGTGTGACAAGTTTCTGTATTCCTGCTGCATAGTCCTTCGCCGCCAGCTCATTGAGATACGCGAGGGACCCATCTTGCACAAATTTTTGCATAATGCAGATGGTGTTTAACAATTTCATGAACAATTGTTCGAGAAACATTGGGAAAATGCTCACAGATGTCATCAATTGTGACGCGCCGATCGTTCCTCACGAATTCGTCAACTGAGCTCACCAGTTGGTCTGTAATGACAGACGGTCTCTCCGAACGCTCATCGTCGTGTGTGTTCCCCCTCCCCATGTTGAAGTTGCGACACCACCGCCGAACAGACGACTCGTCCATTACATTGTCTCCATACACCTCCTTTAATTGGCGATGAATATCACATGGGCGAACGTTTCTTGCATTGAGGAATTTAATCACTGCCCTCACTTCACAACTGGCGGCGTTCTCAATTTTTTTAAACATTGTAAACAATCACAGAAACAACACAGGCAATGCTAGCGTCACGCAACTTGGCTCAGAGAAGGCAGACAAGCCACTGAAGCTATCTGACCTCGTCCAGCGGCTACTCGCGTCGTCAGCACTTCATGCGGCACGAACGGGTACTACTTTCCGGATGACCCTCGTATATATATATATATATATATATATATATATATAGTAATTACTAGACGGTGAAATAATTACCTCAGAACATCTGTACGTTAGAGTGGCTGATATGACAATAGAGAAAGTAGTGGGTAAAGGTGGAGAAGAAACTCTGAACGTAAACTGGCAACACTTAATTGACTTATGACTACAAATGACTGACTAACAGAGATATTCTTCCAAACGAATGGATTAACGAATATGCTTGGAGTGAGAAAGAAAGAAAATTATTATGAGATTACATTATAGTAAATAGGTACATTAATAACAATATACAGGATGTACACGTCACAGAGGAACTAAATGGAATACATATCATTACTTTGTGGTTGGAAAAAGAAATCTAACAACGCACTGAAATAGTGAAGAGAAGGTCATGGAATATAAAGTAGATCGCTTACAAGACTCGCTTACAAGAAGTAAGATAATACCGTTAAACGGTTATAACGAAACAGACTAAGTTACTAATTCATAAAACGAATGATAAGTGAAGAGGCGGTTTGAGAATAGAGGGATAGTCATTAAAAGTAAGCCATTAAAAAAAGGCGGCAAACGAAGTTTTAGGTTCAAGACTGAAAATAATAAAAAAACAGAATGAAAAATATGAACTGACGAGCTAAAATTAGAGATTAAAAGAAGAGGGACGCTTATCTAAAGTGGACACGAAATAAAAACTTGGCAGAAGGAAATGAAAAATATGAAATAAAAAGAATTAGAGTAAAGATAGCTCTTCAAAAAGCACACAGAGAAGGGCTTTGACCAATTTAATAAGCCAAAGATTTATCTATGTGACCAAAAAAGAAATGCAATTGAATTAATATGAAACTTTGACTGAGACAATATGGACAAAATATAAATAAATATTAATGCAGAACAAGAGTGGCTGCAATGACTATACAACTTTGGAAAGACGTAACTAACAAAGACGAAGACATCGATTCTGGAAATTACGAAGGGAAAGCTGTTCTTCTAACCATAGAATATTGAAATGCGGTCCCAAAAAAAGCCAAAGCCAGAAAGATGCAAGGACGAATACGTTATACATGAATTTGTACAAGTACGGAGATACATCTGCTACACAATGTTCATAAAATGTGTCCAATAGTTGCTTGATACATGCAACCAGGCCATCGCTAAGTAAATCTAAGGTAGTTAAACCTATTTCCGAAATGGAAAATAAAGATGATGTAATAACTAAAGAGTTATTAGTAGATACAAAGTCGAAAATAGAAATAGTCAAATATACCACCGTAATATCCAAATGAATTAAAATGATAACACAATGAAAACAGAGTGAAAACAATTATTGAGGGCCAGAGTGGATTTCGTAAAGGACGTTCAATCATAGACACTTTTTTGTCCTGCGACAGCTCACAGATAAAAAGGGAGGATATAATTTATTAATCTATCTGGTTTTCTTCGACCGCGACAAAGCTTTTGATACTTAACAGAGAAGGTTTAAGATGGATGTCATACATAAGCTGTAAGGTTGATGATGAAAATAAATTTGAATCTTCCAACAAAGGAGTAAGAGATCCTTTCCTCGGGTGCGCTTTATCAACCATACTTTTCAACTTACATCTTCTGCAAGGCGTTTAGCGGGGGGCATTAGGGCAACACCCATACATTTATATATAGCTGATAACGAACCACATGAATTTGAATATATGTTAGCTAATACAAAAAATCACTCGTGCACATTGATACCTATACAATTCACGCATAATTATGTATTTGACTAAATGATTTCATTGAATTCTTTAAGTTAAAATATTCGGGTGCTTGGGTTCGATTTAGTTATGCTTGTGTACCGTGCGAGGGAAGAACGAGTTCCTGAATCTGTCAGTGAATGCGTGCGTCTATCTTATTTTATCCCGGATAGTCGCATCTACCCACATAATATGTCGCCATTATAATTCCCTCGGTCTCGCAAGAAAACTCAGGTGCTCTGTACCTTTCTAAAACGCTACTACGTATTTCCTGCTCTCTTTGTGAATAAAGCTGTTCCCGACCTGAAACCTCCAACACACCCGTCCCGCTTACTCTCTTCTCGCAGCAACTTTCAACAAATCTAGCGGATTTCCTCAGAGCCATTTGCAATTCCTTGATTAAAATTTCCTCACATGGATTCAAGATAATTATCGCGTATTCAGAATGTGGCCAATGTAAAGTTTAGTGAACTCTTAATTTTCATTACGTTGACCTACAAAAACCGCCCAATAAATCCTAGCCACTTTGAGGCTCTTCCACATTATCTTCTAATGTGTGTACACCATGAAAGGTGTACACAAATAACAGTGTACGTAACATCCGAATTTGACCTGTCCTGAAATACCGAAATCGATCCCGTCTATTTTCTAATTTACATCTTGTTTATCTTTTCCCTCAATTTGTAATAACTTCAGCTGTGTAAATTTTCTAATATTAAATTCTAACCCGCTTTCCTTTCGCCACTCTGAAATCACCTTAATTGTTTGAGGGTAGTACACAATCTACTGTTGCCTTATTTCTCCATAAATCACAGAGTAGTTTGCGACTAATCTATGGTTACAGATACCGTGGACACTTAAGTCGTTAGTGTATACATAAAACAAATATTAATAGGTTGGCAGTTAATAAGTCCAAAATGAACAAATGAAAAGTGTTACCTGAAAATAATACCGTTTATAGATGACGAAGTTTTGTTTTCATCGAACAAATATGATTTAGTATCAACAGAATTACTGCTTAGAAAAAATGATAAGAAACTTTGAAAGAGGGATACTATCAGTAGACACAAAGATTAAGGCAATTTTTTTAAAGAAGCCATTACAACATATTAATTATACATACTCAGAACAAGCTGCACGAACAAGTCTCGAGCTAACAAATTGCGTAGCTTCAGGCGTGATGTTGTGGAATTTGAACGTAATAATGAATAAAATAGTAGATGTTTCCCTCGAGATATTGCATAAAGTGTGGTTGACAGGAAATTTCGTAAAAACATATTTTTGGCGTAGGCTTCAAATGGCACTAAAGTAACATACCTATAACATACACATAACATAAACATACAACAACATACACATAAGGACAATAACGGTAGTCCGAAAGGAAAAGATGAAAATGTGGCGTTAATTGAATTGTGATGAATATCAAAAGGATTGGCCAACGAAGACGAACACGAGGGATAGGAGAAGATAGAAGTAATACAAACTTTAGAAAAGAAGAGACGACCTCCTACGGACACATTAGGAGACACGACGGCCTGAAGGCTACAGTCATTGAATGAAAAAAACTGGAGAGGAAGATCCCAGATGAGGGGAATTGAAATGAAAATTGGGTTGACAGGATAAATAACACAGATTGGATAAAAGAAATAAATAGCATCAGTCGTCAAAGAGTGGAATTGGCTAACCATTTAATGGAGAAATGGAATGGCTAACCGCAAAAGAGTTGGATAGAGAGATGATTTAAACTAATTATCGCATCGATCACCAATGACGGCGATGAAAGACTTGTTTATCACAGTTATGGTTGCCAGTCAGCACTCGATGAATTATTGTACGGGTTATTGACTGTGCACGTTGAAAAATCAACGGCTTTGAATAAATTTACTTCATCCAGATACTGCCGCCCGACGATAGAAAATATCTATATATGAAGCGATGTGTAAACAATTTATTTTCTCGCTAGTAAGCCTAATAAGAATTCGCAATTAAAAAATGGGATTTTTTATGAAATTGAATAAACATAGTTTCAAATTAAAGATAATCTCATTTGTGTTGCCGGAAACGGGAGACCCGATTACTGCATCTGACTAACCCGAACTCTTGCGCACCATTGAAAACTGCCTCAGTACATGCTAGGTTGAGCACTAAAGATATTCACTTCAGCGGAAACATACTATATACTTCTAGTTTGATTTTTTAAGGGTTTGCAGTTATATATTTACGCACAAATATCATCTCACTTAATTAACACAAGGCAAGATCTGCTTAAGTCATTGAAGCTAGATAATAGCTATAAGTGAGCGTAACAAATACACTAATTCAACATTTTAAAGGTATCCATTATTACCTCATTGATTTGTTTCATATGTACGTCGAGGAACTAAGAAATATTTTCAAAAGCAATAGCACTTCCGCTGAAATATTTTTAGAATCTGTGTAATGATCAAAATATTTGTTTAGGTATTTATTACTCTTTTCTAATGGTATGAAAACCCATGGGGTTGTCTTGAATTAACCTTTAAGATGTCAGCAATTAGGAATTATGTTTTATTATCTAAAAGTCACAAGGAAATTATCTAAAAGTCACTTTTAAGGAATGATTTCGAGCGCCTATTATAGGAAGAGTGCAAGCGAAACAAGGCCATTTCCCGGATCGTAATTGAAAAACTATGCCATAAAAATTGTTTAAAGGCTGTATTTGAGTTTTTCATCAAATTTCTTATGTCCATTTACAGGACATGAGGAATGTATATAAAAATGTAATTTTGCCTTAGCCCAAGCAGTAGAGCAGGCAGTGAGGGGTTATGACGTCATGTATTATTGCATCCTTTGGGGTTAGGGACAACTAATATGCAAAGTCTCAGCTTTATAGGTTTCCCCGGCTACCATAGTTTGTCATAGGCCGGGGAACATGGAAACTGGTTATTATGTAGTTGCATAGGGTGTGTACTTTCGGAGGTTGAGTAGCTCTAGAGCGCTGCTTACTCAGTTGAAGTTTTCGTTTTGGACCGTCCGCAAGTTTTTTGTGAAAGTGGAAGTTAAACTTCACTGGAAATATGTTAGGCTCAATTGAATCCACGTGAGATGAAGCGTACTTTTTTCCCTTTCGCTTCAGAAGTTTAAATTGCAACCGAAAGTTTAAAGAGATTTTAAGCAGCCACGTTGCAGAAATGCAAAACTTTGTCTGGATGCGAAAACTTCCTCCTATTTAGTCTTCATTCCAGTTTTTCTTCGGAGTCCAGTTAAGATTCGCCATTATCTTTCTAATCCATCGTCTCATTTTTTCGCTTTTGGTTTTATTCTCACACATTTCTCCCTTTTTTATAGCATCCCAATTTTCTCTTTTAGCTTCACCTTTCTTCTTCTTCTCTTTTCATGTTTTTACCAACCAAAACATAACCCAGGTGTATATTATTCAAGATTCCTTTCTTACTGTTGGTTTAATGACTTCATTACTTTAATTTACATTTAAATTCCGGGTCAATGTGGAATAAAAACGGCTGTCAACACTACACTTTCAGCAGTCTTTTGGAAAAAATTAAACCTCCTATAAAATGTTATCTAAATTTTTTTAATTAACTGAGTTACAACAAATAATTATACAGATCCGAGAAATTCCACCTAAAATTATAATTCATATACCTAATGCTTCCTTCACGCAAAAGAAAGATCTATTGATACTAAAGTGGAGGACTTGAAGGATTTGATTTAAAAATATATATAGTTAAATAATATATAATAAATATGACATTTAATTTAATTCATGTTAAAAGAGTATAACTGTTACTATCAAGGGAAACAAATCGGAATTGCACAGAAGAGAAAGTTTAACAAGACTTCTCCACCATAGACACTCTCCAACTAAAGAAATTAGATTCAACGAGTGGTCCTTCATGCTAATGAACTAAAAGCCTGTCCAACGATTTGGTTTAGGTTTTTTTTACGTTCTCTTTAGCTTCATTAATAAGTAATATTCATGTAATGTTTTTCTAAAGAAGGGTGATACTTTATTAGATAAATAGAATTTACATTGCTCCTATAACTAACTTTAATCTTTTCAAGTTTAGGCAATTGTAGTTAATTCTCGTCCCTATGCTTGCATATTTTATTTCTTCAGGACTTTTGGAATTCAAACTTTGGATAATTGTAATAGGCCGTGGACCCATGAATTATGCCAGAGTTGAGCGTCAAGTGTTTATGCATCCACTTTGCAATTATTATTGGTAATTTAAAGCCTTTTTATAGATATGCTTAAATAAATCTATCCGACATCCGCCGAACTTATCAAATAAACACTTTTTACACGCACATTTTGACTTAGTCATTAATGAATTAGCATCACAAATACTAATGAAGAATTGAAGGAAATTCACTTGGCAATGTTCTTCTGAAGTAACTCAACTCTGTGAGTGAATGATCCTGTCTGGAAAGTTTCTAGACCCGGTTATTTTAGGTATTCAAATTCATAGAAGGGAAATCTCGCACGCATTTGATGAAGGTTGCAAGAAGAGAAGTTATGCGATATTAACCTATGGAGCGGAAGACGAGACCTCTGACCAGAACCCTGCTTCCTCTTTTGGTAAGACCACACCTGAAGGGAGAAACAATCAGTGAGTAGCTTTAGGTCTAAAATTGTAGGCTGATTTTGCAAGTAGGGATTGGATGTCACACTCTGAAGAAATAGAATTTAAGGAATTCCTTGAACGTCGAAGAATGACCGCAACTGTTGAGGGTCAGTGAGCGAACGCCCTTAAAAATTTGACACTGTCTGTACATTAAAGGAATCTTTTCTGTTTTGGTCAGCCTATGGCCCGGAGAGAAATCGTTCCGAACCAAGTAAACTTAAATTCAGACCTTGAGGAAACGTTGAGGTGTTCTGTGTTATTTATAGAATATCGTCGGTCAGTAAACCGGAGACTTTCTGTAGGTCTTACTTCAAGCTGTGAAGAAGTGCCCTTCTACCACAAAAAAAATAAAAATAAAATAAAATTTTGGCGAGTTAAAAAAATACATAAGAATATTTTATAGTAGAAGTATTCCTAAAGCATTTTTCAGCTTCGATCTTTTGAAATCTCTAGTGTAGCTTTTAGCCCAAAATGCTGGGTGTCATCGGAGAAAATGGCGGTGAGGTAAATTACTTACTGGACTGCAATTTGACGCCATGTGCCATGAATCGATTCTCAGGAATTCCGTGAATTTTTCATCGGCATTCAACGTCGTATTAGGAACAACATGAACAACGCTGCCTCCGATCGGATCCCTCGTTGCGAGTAGATTGAAGTCGAAGTCTCTCTCCTTCGCGCCTTGTGTTTGTTAATTTGTGGCACGCGGATCCGAGCTCAGCTGATTCGATTAAACGTACTCATTTGCCATCAAAGTAATTTTAAAAATACGATTTATGCCTGAAAACTTGGAAGATCCACGTGAAAATTTAAATTTGACCTTATATTACGTTCTCATCTGGATACCGAGAGCTTCTCGTCTCCCTTTCTGCCACAAACAAGCCATCCAAACTTTCATCCCCTACCGTGCTTTAGGCGTCCAAAGAAAACGTTTCCCTGAATCGGAAAACGAACCGCGAATTTTTGAATTGACCTAGCCAATGCGCAGGCTCCAACATCGCCCGGGATCCAAGGTGCCGTCTTGGGTGACTGTCTCAGGGGCAATTTTTCATATTGCCCACATGCAGTCAAACGGTTAGCTTTAGCACAATTAGCGCTTCTCTAAATCTTTATAACCCCCCAAATAACCGGACCACCTGGAATTGAGCAAATGACCTTCACAGTCAATTCTCGCTCTCTAATTAAATAATTAAAAGGCATTGCTCGTTATTTATTTCATTAAGCACACTCGGCCGGGAGAGTGATCTTTCTGAGGCCGGTACAGGGATACCAGTTTGATTCGGGCGCCGAATCGCACCCTCCACCAAACTCGCTTGCGGTAGACGTCTGCGCGAGTGTGGAAAGTAGGCCCCCTCTCTCCCTCTCCTTGCAGTGTTTCTCCCTCCCTCGCTCCACCTTCCCGCCCTATCCTCCCTCCCGCCCCTCACCCACCTTTACCTCACTTTTCAATTTCCTCCATCCGACACCAGCCTGCCCCCTGCCTCCATTCACCCCTTCTCTGGGCCTCACTCTCCCTTTCCTCCTCTCCCGAATCTCCCGATCCCCTTGCAACCCTTCCCTCATCCAACACCTCTCCCCGCACCTCACATACACATACACACTACTCTTGCGCCGCTTCTTCGCCCTCCTCCCTCCACCCCCTCTGGCTGTCCCTTTCCACCCCTTCGGCACCGGTCCCGGGCACAGCAGGTATTCGCGTCCTCTTCCCTCCCCTCCTTAAACCCTTGGGTGGGTGGGAGGGAAGGCTGGAGCAAGGGGGAGAGTGCGTCCTTCCCCTCCAAAAGTCATCCCTTCTCCCCTCAACCCGCTCCCACACCCGCTCCCGCACCCCGCCCGCCTTCGCCGGGTTTCCCCTCCGACCTTCTCCTCCATCGCCGCCGCCGCAACCTACCCCTCCGTAACAAGTAATATCGACCGCCAAGTTTCCTCCCCACCCCTCTCCACCCCGCCCCCTCACCCCCTCCCGCACATGAAAGATCTCCGCACTCCATCCTCCATTAGCCAACCCTCTCCCGTACTCTCCCCTTTCCTTCCTCTCTCCCCCAGCCATTCTCTTCTTCTCCCGGCGTTCCCACTGCCCTACTTCTTCACCCCGGACTTGTTTCCCGCTTTTTCCTCTCTCCTTAAAGTCCCCTACACGCCCTACCCCCCTTCCCTGCTTTCGGAAATCGTTTTGGTGAGGTGGCCGCTGAGCGCCGGACTCCACCCTTGGCGTCGAGACCCCGGGTTCCATTCCCAGGGTGAATGTGGCGAGGGGGGTATAGAGAGGGGGAACGATCGTCGAGGAGCTCAACGGGGTCTTTCGTCGGTATGGTCCCGGTACAAGATAGGAGTTGCGTTGAACGAGGTGCGTAATGCAGTCCGTCGGATAGAACGCTGGGTATTATAACCGTGTGGTTTCCGATGTAGCTGCTGATCACGTTACAATGTTCCTTCACATCACTCCTTAAGTTCTTGCAAATCACTCGCTATCGTTCCTTCGAAGCTTTATTTACTTAATTTATGCGTCTATGCATTTATATAATTGGTATCGTAATATTGCTCCCACCACCTGTTATACTACGGCTTTTTGATTCCGTTGTGGTTGCTTAAATAAATGAAACAACTTTTTACTCCCTACGTGTCTCGCTCAAAATAAGAGACAAAAAGAGTTTCTGGAAAATGAATGTTGGGATGATGCAACCTCTGACTCTTGCAAGATAAATGATCTAGCAGTGTATAAGCTAACTACTGAGGCATTCGGAAGACGAGCAATTTTCACGTAATGTAACACGTGCAACATATACAGCTGAATGTGTTAGCCGGGTGAATAAGCAACCACTTTTTGGAAGAAGGCCTCACCTACTGTGTATCTGCAGTGTCTACCGATAATGATTTTTCTTTTGTCGAATTTGTAGCGCAATTAATCATCGGGTGAAAGAGTAACATTTCCATAAAACAGCTATGAGTACTACAGTACAATCGAATTTGTCTCTAAAGAGCACAGTCCGGCTATTGAAATATCCTTGGCGCCGAAGAACCCTCCAATCCCCATGGCCGGTTTTTTTCCTGGGGTAGGTGAGGTAAAAATTCTTATAAGTCCCCCTTCCCCAACCGATAATTCGTACGGTAGCAATGTTGAAAAACATTCTCTAGCTGATATTCATGATATTTAAATGTAGATACTGAGGAAGGAAAGATATAAAGAGAAAATCACATACCTAAAAATAATTCTTGAACAGATCTCGGAGAGTTGAGTATGAATGCCTGAAGAATAATATATAACTTTTAACAAATAATTTTTAGCCTTCTATTGAATTTTGGGTGCTATAAATTGTCACAATACAATGTCGATTTCAAGTATATAGAATAACTAATGGGGCTCACATAGCGACATAACACCTGGGAATATTTTGTGTGTTGACTCAATATGCGAACTCAAAATAAATATATGTATATTAATAAATATATATATCTAAATGTACATGTATGTATTTTTATATAATTTTGCAGATTTCTATATAAGTTCGATAGTCAAGGCAAGTCGAAGGATCCTTGGTTCAAGTCCCGGTCAAGGAAATATTTTTGCACTTGTGATCTGCTTGATTCCGCCTTCCCTACCTCTCTTGTGTTCGTCTTTTATTAATGTTGCAATCCTTTCTCCTGATATCTATATCCATGCGAATGAGTCTATTATATAATATAAATAAATATATATATATATATATTTATATTTATATATAATTATATATATAATTTTAATTCTGAATGCCTTCCACAAAAATCTTTATTTCAAAGTTTACACCTTTAATTTACAACTTGAAAGTTCGATTTGCGTGCAATGAAATGCCGAACAAGACTGGCTATAAGGAACAGAACTAAAACTACCTTGTCTCATGACAACCGCTACGGCCGAGTTTACGGCCGAGTTTGCGGGGAGTATTACTATGCTTCCCGCTCCCGCGGGGAGCATAGTAATACTCCCCGCGTGTATCTCTGGCATCATATATTTCCATCCATCCCCGTTCATTCACAACTGAATCACTCCCAAGGCCTCCTTCGCCCCACCTTTCTCTCATTTTCCTTATAATATTATCCCTCACTTTAATTCGTGCCTTCTACGCAGAGATTTGAAGGCGAAGTGCTCCCGGCAGGCGTCGAAGATATTACGAGGACGATAAGCGTATCGGAAGTTTGGATCACAAAGGGAGGGTAATGAGGGGTGGAGAGAGAGAGAGGGGGGGGAGAGTTGCGGGGTAGGAGAAGAGGGCGGATCGAGTGGCGGGGGCGGAGGGTTTAGAAGAGATTTAAAAGGGTCGCTCCTTCCGAGAACATTTCGAACTCAGATTAGGGACGTGAAAATAGCAGAGGGGATGAGAAGTGGGAAACCTTCGCCCTCATCCTTATTTTGAGTGGTGGAGGACGTTGCTTGGAGGATGGGAAAAATAATGCCCACACAGACATACATATATATATATATATATATATTTATATACACGCCCCCGGTTTGCGGTTGTTTCGTCTAATATTGGCGGTAGTTTCTCCTCAAGTGTTTGCGGTGCTGTCTTCACCTCCTTCGTACCTACGACGTCTTTCCCCGGATATCGTCCCTCTCCCTCAGACCCCCATATCACTCCCAACCACCCACCAACTTCTTTCCCTCCTTTTATTTCATTTTTTCGAAAATTCCCTTTCGCTATTTTCTTCTCTCTCGCTCCCTTCTCCTCCTTCCCACTCACGTCCGCAGGGAGAACGGCTCTGTCTCTCCCCACCTCCTTTTCGCCCTCCCCCACCCCGCACATCCACCCCACCCCTCGCCAAACCGTATCCCAGGGGTGGCTCGGGCTTGTTGCAGGGGATGGAGAGCGAGGCCCTCGCTGTAAATGTAGACGTAAAGCACGCTCTCCTCTCCTCCCATTGGGCTCCCCCTTCCCCTCGATACCTTCCCGCTTATCTTCATCCTTCCTCCGTAGACCTCCCTTCCGGCTTAGTGCCTCACTCCTCCTCTTTCCTTCCTCCCTCCCCCGCCTCTCCCGCAAAGCACTCCCATCGAGGACCCCACCCCCTTTCCCGTTTTCCCCGCGCCCTCAAAACTCTCGCACTCCCTCCTACTCTCCCCAGCCTCCCAACTACTCCCAATCTCCCCGCGGGCATTCTCTCCCTTCCCCTCTCCTTCTCCCCTCGTTCCCCTCCATCACCCTCTCTCATCCCCTCTTCCTCTTCCACTCCCAAACTCTCTCCTCCTTTTCCCACCCATCCCACGCTTTTAAAACCTCCTAAGCCGTTCCTTTTCACCCCACATTCTGACCCCCCCCCCGTCATCTCCTCCCATCCCTACTCATCCACCCTTCCCATCCCCTCACCCTGCCCTATCCAGCGCCTCCCGTGTAAAGAGTTCCCCGTCGAAGATGGGACGGAGACGTGCCCTCCCCTCCCTCCTCCGTCCCAAGGTTTCCCCCTCTCACCCATATAAAGGCATTTCTGTGTGCACGTCCATCTTTGTCCCCCACCACTGCAGCTCTCTCCCTTCCCTGCGCCCACCCCTTCTCCATTTCCCTACTACGTCCCCCCTACCCCCGCAACTTCTGCTCCGCAACTTCCTCCTCATCCTCCACCTTCCATCTTTTCCGGATCCTTTTCCCACCAACTTCCCCATCCGAGACTCCTTTCACAAAACGTCCCTTTCTCTTCTCTTTACATCCCTTCTTACTTCTCTCCCAAACTCGCCACCGCTGGTTCTTCTTCACGGGGCTTTAAGCGTTAGGATGAGCTTGAGATGGGCGGTCTCAATTTCGCCAGAACAGGGTCGTTCACCTTTTGAAAAAATTCTACAAAACACACTTGGAATCTCGTATAGCTTTCCGCTATGGCAAATATTTATATTCTCTATCAGAGAGTGTCCCTGGCTTTTGAAAACTTCCCTTCTTATACATGTTTTTATCCTATTGACTTTTTTGTGACTATATGCTTACTTTTTCTACTGGTGTAAATGTATTATTTTATTGTGTCTTTGGACGCACTTTGAATTTTTATTTCCATCTTCAAATGTTTTCGTGAGAATGTACCTCTTTCTGGGCAAAACTGTGATAATTACCTGTAGACTAATATAAATAGTGAAATACACACAACAACTAACATCATACATATTATAGTCTCTTTTATCATTTTTTATCCAGATTTCTGAAACATAGGCATTTAACCGTAAAATTGCATGGGAAAACTGATGATAGCACACTAGGGCATTTAACAATACGCACAAGACTGTACTACTCCGCCAAATATAAATGAAATTTTGGTACCTGCCAATAATTAATCGGCCAAACTCGATTTCACGGCATGAATTTTTCAGTTTCAAATATATTTCAAAGAATTGGCCAGAGTGTGTAGGGTTGATTGAACTTCCCGATTCATTATCACCCTTTTGCAATTTAATTTTTATAAGTTCTTCAGCGTTACTCCTTATTTGTATCCATATTCCTTTCCAATCCCCAAAATACCAATTTTTCTCTCTCTAAAGGAGTGTAGCCGTAATACTCTACCATTTGAGTCGATGATAAAGGTTGGAAAAACAAAAGTTTTCCTCAGACTTTACGCCGTATTTTTCGTTTGTACTTCCCTTTTGCTTGAAAACTAAGGCGTTGTTACATAAGAAAAGTGTTGCAGTACGTTTCGGTGAAATAAATTTCCATCAATTGGAAATAAAACTCAAAATATATTGCACTGCAACATCCTACCGTTTTCACTCAAGCTATGATTTAAATTTTCGGAGAATTTTAAACTAGTAGCACATGGCTGGTAAAATTTTGAATTGCGTTAGTATGAAAATTTAATGAAGTACTTTGTATAACAAACAGTGTATTAATCATATTTTAATTTGTTTGGAAACTGTGGATTTCAACTACCTTATTTTTTCCAAAACTAAGGTTATAACTATAAATTGATGCAAGACACAGAAAAATACTACCTTGATCAAAAATTTCCCGGAATTTATTCAGAAAATTAAAAATACAAGTTTATTCATCTAAATCTATATTGTCCCCTTCAAAGTAATCCCCATCGACTGCAACACACTTATGCCAGCGCTTGATCCAATCCTCGAAACATTTTTTATATTCGGTTTTCGGTATGTCCATCGGTGCTTCCTGCGATTTTTCCATTACTTCCTCTCGGCTGCTAAAACGCGTTCCCCGTAATGGTTTTTTTAACTCGATTGAACAGAAAGAAGTCACAGGGAGCCAAATCAGGTGAATTCGGTGGCGGTTGGATGGTATTTGTTGCATTTTTCGTCAAAAAATTACGAATAATGATAGCACTGTGGGACGGTGCGTTATCATGGTGCAAAATCCACGAGTTTTCTGCCCACATTTCTGGTCTCTTTCGGCGAATTGCTTCACGCAGACGTCTCATAACGCCCAAATAATACTCTTTGTTTACTGTCTGGCCTTCTGGCAAAAATTCATGATGCACTACACCGTTGTAATCCATGAAAACCGTCAGCATTGCCTTCTTTTTTGACTGAAAACGACGTGGTTTTTTTGGTCTCGGCTCATTTGGTGAACGCCATTCACTTGCCTGATGTCTGGATTGCGTGTCGTACTCATAAACCCACGTCTCGTCTCCAGTAATGATCCTTTTGATGAATGTGGGATCGGATTCAGCCTCGCAAATCATGTCTTTTGCGACGTCAACACGGTCTCTTTTTTGCATGAAATTGAGGTCTTTTGGCACCAACTTTGCTGCTACACGACGGAAACCCAAATCATTAACCACAATGTCTTGGGCGGATCCATAGGCAATGTTCAAGTCCTCCGCTATTTCTCTGATGGTTAATTTGCGGTTATTGACCAACATTTCTTTTACTTTATCAATTTTTTCACCGACTTTCGATGTCGATGGTCTGCCACTGCGTTCATCATCTTCGATTGACTCACGACCACTTCTGAACCGCTCGTGCCACTGGTAAACGACCGTTTTTTTTAGAGAATCGTTGCCGAAACACTTTTCCAACATTTCCAACGTCCGTGCGCCACTAAATCCGTTTTTTACGCAAAATTTAATACAAGTTCGTTGTTGCAAATTTAAATCCATTTCTGCAATTGTAACAAATCGCCAACACACACAGAGATAGATGTACTCTTGGCTACGTAACTTTTGCAAATGTCAAGTTATGACACTAAGATTTAAAGGGAATATCAACAACAGATGTACCAATTTAACAAAAAAACAGAACTCAAATCGGAACGATGGGAGCGCCACACGGTGGTTATTCCGGGAACTTTTTGATCAAGGTAGTATGATTCCTCAATATTTTATACCTGTACGTAATCATCTACTGCCACAAACAGAATTTAGTAAAATTTTAAATGATAGCTCCAGTCCGATAAACTTGTTCTCAGAGGCAATCTCTGTATAATATTGGATGAACCAGATGAAATCCCTAAAATGGGGTGCACAATTGTAGAAGGCAGTTGAATACGTAAATATGCATTTTCAAATGATAGTAGCACATCTATTCTGTGAAAATAATACATAATAAATGCAATACATAATGACCAATTAGGTAGCAAACAAGACGAATCTGGTCGATGGCGCCGCGGGGGACTCCAACTTGCCGAGAGTGCGATCTTCCCGATTTGGATCGTGAATACTACAAGGCTGATGATGCCTAAATTCGAGGCATTCCCAAGTAAATACTTAACCACACAATAAGTTATTTGTGGCAGGATGGAAGCTATTCATAGGAGTCCTTATTTAATACATTCAGATAAAAATGTTTAAATAGCTTGAAATTCGATGTGGTGTTTATTAATTGTTTTACGATAAAAATAATATTTTTCGCTATGTATTTTCTATCCCAAAGTAATACATTTACGGGTCATTCATGAATTTGGAATTTAAAAAAATTAAGAACCAGTACCATTGACCTAATGAACTTCATTGATTTTTAATCATTTGATGATTAATATATTGTAGCTTAAATGTACCTGCAAGAGACTTCTTTTTAAAAGAAAAAATAGCTATATTTTAAATAAATCTCCGTCCATCTTTGCATTAACCTTCGGAAATGCATTGTGGAGAACACGCCTTAGGGTCATCTTAACCATAGAATAAGACGAGATCGTAAAAAAATTGTAAATTAAGATAAAAAAACAACCATTTAATAAGGAAATACGGTTTTCACAATTATAAAGCAAATTTCGTTGGCGTCTTGCCCAATAGCGTTGGGAAAAATAAAGTGGAGAGCCAAACGTTTCAGAAAACATCTTAGAGTTAAACATCTGAGAATGCTTCTCCTGCCAGTTAATTTGGTCTACAATGCTTGGGAGATGTGTTTCGTTGCTTACTATTAAAGTTTACACAAGCATAGATTTTGAAAAGAATCGTGATCCCCAATCATTCATTTCTCTTAGGTTAAGTGGCTGCGAAAATACAAAATCTTAATACCAAACCATTAAATCAACTATCTCATCTTTTGTGAAGAAAAAGGAAATTGGAATCCCATAAAGAGTACACAGAGATTCGAAGGTAATTATGAAAAGTTGAAAGGGTTGAAGGTGAGGTAATTTCGGTGGAGTCTGCCGCAAACTAATTAAGGAAATGATAATAAGATATTTTCCTTCAAATCCTGATTGCTTTTCATTGCGTTTATTTAAAAGTCCGCCATTATTTTTTGAGGCTAGGTTAGATATTCTAGTGCTATGCGGTTAAAGCATGTTCTTCTCACATTTAGCTTACGTCTATCAACATCGATACAAATTAGCCTTCGCAAACTCCTCGTTAGAACAGGACTAAAGGGTATAAGGTTGTCTAGTTTGGTGGATAAGGCATTCCATCGGCAAAATAATGCTTTTCTATCCAAATAATTACCAAGGTAAAAACCTTATTCTACCGATTAATAATTTTTTCATTGCATAGGAATGTGAAAACAGCCTTTTAACATTCCTGGTTAAAATACTCTAATGCCTATACTTGAATCTTCCAAACACAATATATATTTTCCTCCGAAAGAGGTTATATAATAGTATTCGTTAACAATTGAAACATTTTTACCTATTAAAACTTTATGAAATTACTTACAGGTCTTAATTTTTACGGTATGTGAATCTTAAAGACCGGCACGCCAAACATTTTACAACAAAATATTTTACCTCTCTCCTGACGGAATTTGAACTGGCAATTTTTAATGAATGAAATTTGTTAATTTTAACCTCATTTATCTTGAATGAGACGGAATATGATTTATCTCAAACCGCGATTGACGCAAAAGTTGATACTTGCATTATCATCACTGTCAACACTTCATTCATGCTTCCATGGAAAATTGCATCAGGTGCTCGAAATTTGTTTGCTGATTGGTGCGGGCGACCGTGCTTTTTTCGTCGCACAACCACTTTGCACTCGCCTATATCCTCACGTGTCATCAGTGAAGAGTGGACTCGATGTTGTCAATTTCTCCCGGGACCGGAGGCCCCCTGTCCGTCCGTGCGCCCACCCGACCTTTCTCTGCGCTAACGCCCGGCAATTGCTTCATCGCTCATCTCCCGTTTTCCTCTTCCCTGCGCAATTCCATCCCCCTCCCTCGCCCTTCCCATTCTTTCTCGCCCTCTTGCCCTCCCATTTTCACTCCCTCGACCCTTCACGCCAAGGAACACCCGTCGCTGCCAATTCCGAGATCTTCCTCCACTTCCAACATCCCTCCTCCCGCTTCCAACTCCATGGATTTCGGGGCTCCCTCCGCCCAACTTCTCCCATCTCCACCGCCCGCCCTGCCTCCCCGCCTCTAACTCAGCTGCCCTCCTCCTCCACCTCCCTCCACCCGAGGCTCATTCATAAAGGGAGTTTTAGCATTGAAGAGAGTGGAGCCCCCCCCTCCCAAGCGCCCTTCCTCTTCCCGGCCCTCTTCCACGCGTACACGCCCCTGGATTGGGATTGCCCACTGATTGCGGGACTGCCATGCATTCTTCCGAAAACGTCTGAAGACATTTTAATGATCGAATCACAAGCCCACCTTCACCCACTTTCCGCTCACCTACCCAAAAATCCTTGATTGTTCCACAAAAACGTCCCCCCTGACCTCGGCAGCCATTAAAATGATGCCTTAAATCCCAACCCCCACCTCCTAACTAATAACTATACATACGTATATATGTGCGTCGGCAATTTTATATTTGCATTGCTTCAGAGAGGGAGTCAACCGTCTGAATGCCTTCTTTTCCCCGCCCTCATTTGGCCTCACTCTCGACCCCATCTAACCCAGTGTTTTCATCCCGCTATCTCCTCTTCCAATGCAAAATCGTCGGCGTTTCCATAGGAGGGGGGCCCGAGGATGGTGCTGGAAATCTTTAGCCCCTTAAATGCAATCCGAAAGTTTCTCAGCGGGCGTAGATGGGGCGATTAGTTATCCATTATTTTTGTTAGTTTTGCCTCCGGGGAAAATAGGGAGCCCGGTCTTGGGATACGGGCCGAGTCCATTATACGAGGGTCATCCGGAAAGTAGTACCCGTTCGTGAAATAAAGACACAAAAGTAAATATTAACAAACATAAAAAATTTTATTTGAAAGAGGATACTTTAAACTACTTCTCAACATAATCTCCAAGCAAATTAAGGCATTTGTCATAACGTGTGACAAGTTTCTGTATTCCTGCTGCATAGTCCTTCGCCGCCAGCTCATTGAGATACGCGAGGGACCCATCTTGCACAAATTTTTGCATAATGCAGATGGTGTTTAACAATTTCATGAACAATTGTTCGAGAAACATTGGGAAAATGCTCACAGATGTCATCAATTGTGACGCGCCGATCGTTCCTCACGAATTCGTCAACTGAGCTCACCAGTTGGTCTGTAATGACAGACGGTCTCCCCGAACGCTCATCGTCGTGTGTGTTCCCCCTCCCCATGTTGAAGTTGCGACACCACCGCCGAACAGACGACTCGTCCATTACATTGTCTCCATACACCTCCTTTAATTGGCGATGAATATCACATGGGCGAACGTTTCTTGCATTGAGGAATTTAATCACTGCCCTCACTTCACAACTGGCGGCGTTCTCAATTTTTTTAAACATTGTAAACAATCACAGAAACAACACAGGCAATGCTAGCGTCACGCAACTTGGCTCAGAGAAGGCAGACAAGCCACTGAAGCTATCTGACCTCGTCCAGCGGCTACTCGCGTCGTCAGCACTTCATGCGGCACGAACGGGTACTACTTTCCGGATGACCCTCGTACTTTTCCCTACTTGTTCCACTTCCAGCCTCCAGTGCGAGAGGGATTACGTAGCACCGTCCTGAAACCAGATCTTGAAAATTCATATCCCGGTGAAATTAAGTTTTCAAGCAGTGCTTTCCCACGAAAATACCTCGGGTCGGAAATTTAACATTAGATCAAATATATTATTCTCATGGGGCATAAACAAAATTGTTATAAGTATGGCCAAACATATTCTAATCTTTGAGAAATTATTTTAAAATCTACTAGCTGAGAGTTTTTTTTAAAATTCTAACTCAACGAATATCTCTTAACTATCTTTGAGAGAAAATAATTATAAATGTTGTTTCCATTTCATACAGGAAATATAGAGATTTTCAACACTAAAAAGCCCAAAAAGGGACTTAGTTAACAGAACGATATTTTTAATGAAGGATTTTGAAAACCAAGATATATTTTATATTTTTAAAAAATGATTTTATCATTACTATGAGTTGAATTAAATAAATGGCAGGAGTTACATTTTTTAACGGAGAAAATGGTTTCAGGATTTAATTTTGGGAAATTATTCATCACGGAGATAAAGAAAAATCTTTCTTAAATCCACTAATGCTTTTTAATACGGTCCGTGTGTCATCAAGTTTGCATATTTAACCCTCCTTAAACTATAAACCGTCCTCATTCCCCTTCAGCTCTTCATAATGTTGCGTAAACCCCAGTAATATAAGACATTACACCTGAAAAAATCGCGAGGCAACGAAACCCGGGTCGTAAGACATCATTAGTTGCTTGAACGCATTTTTTTCACTACCTCCATGATAATATTTTTATGCTCACAATATATAGTGCAAAAGTTCAACTGCATTTAATAATTTTAGCTTATTGTAAATTGTATGTGTGGTACAATTTCATTGATTTTATTCCAGTAATGAGTCATCGGAAGCCATTGAAAGTTGAAACACGTTCTGCTCGCCTACGCACGAAAAACGCTTTTCACGAAGTTGTTTCTTCCCGTTTAAACAAGAAAAAAATTATATGTGGCTAATTCCGAACTCTGGGAAAGATGACAAACACACTTCACATCAGTGTTCGCGAGAAAATTGCGATTTCGTGGCTGGTTTCGCGGATTCCTCCGCGTATCAAGATGTCTCACGAGCAATTCTTCTCTTATCAATGCGTAGGTGGCATCTCAAGAAATTATCATTACTTCTAATAGTGCTATTAAGGTTAGTCGACACTCTTCTCTCAAAGAGGCAGCGGCGGTGTTCATGTTTTATTCTATTAGACCTTCAGGTTCTACTTATTTTTAAGTTCTCCTTATTTTTAAATTAATTGCCTTCACTAATGCCCTTTTTATGACCTTTTCAACCATTTCTAAGTGTGCTATAGAATATAACGACTCACCATAAGCCTCCTGTAAGATTACCTAGACCTCGTATGACGAATTTTTTAGACGAAAGCAAAATTTCAAGTCAGTGTTGCATGCTACCTCCATCGTAAGCCTTAGTGAATGTGCTTCAACATCTACTACTGATGCAAGACTGGAGACAAAATCAATAAGACTGTTACTACATATATATCAAATATTAAACTAATGACATAAAATATACAAACGATTTGCGCAAAACATTATGTAGATAAATTATGTTGGATCATCCAGCATTGAACAGGCCCTGTATTTTAATTTGTAACAATTCTGTTCCTTGAAAGAAATTTTGTTAAAATATACACTGCCGGTAAAAAGTGAGAGACACCTTTTATTCCTTTGGAAGCTAATGCTTGAATTCAATAAGGTATTATTAGTAGCATAAAATTATGCTTGAATTTGCGGGGACGATCATAGAAAAATGTAATGCATACAAATGTAATACAAAATAATCCAAATATATGAGAAAAATCCGAAAGGTGAATAATAAATATACGATAGGATAGTAAATTCATTTTATACAAACTTACACCGAATGTTGAAGAGCCAAGAAGCTGAAGAGAGAAGGCAGGTGTTAATGCGGAAAATGCTATCACAAACAAAGTTAAAAATTTTTAAATGATAATAGGGAAAATATTATAATAGCATAAAACGAGAGACTGAAATATGTACGTGATCAAGTGAGATTATGGGCCAAGCTCATCGTGTGTTCCAAAGCACAATGAAATGCGAATATTTAAAGGAAAAAGAATATTGTTTTGGTTATGCATCAAAGATATACAATGGAAATGGTCATCAGTAGAACATTTAAAAAACTAAATCGGCGTAATCTTTCTCATTAGCGCTCATAAATTCCTCTAGAACATCATATCTATAAATTATAGCTCACCGAACAAATGGAACACTTGATGGAATACCACATCAAACATCCGATAAGAGAAAAAGCCAGTAATCAATATCACAGAAAGGTTAAGAACCATTTTGAAACATAAAAATAAAATATAACCCCAGGTCATAAAATGATACCGACTAAATTACTAAAGAACATTCATAAATATATAACGCATTACTTACTTGAATTATTGGTTGTCCTTATGACAGGAGAGAACGTACCAAATGAATAGGAATTACTGTAAGGTACTCGCATCTACTAAGCAAGCAAGACGAAAAAATAGAGAAAAATATCATTAACCTAATTAAATATCAAAATTTCGAAACAAACCATTATGTAATGTGATGCCCAGAGAAGCAGTTACTTAAGGATTCTCTGATTGAATGAATCACTGTCATATAAATTTCATATGATTAAAGTTCGTGTGTCAATTTTCGTATAATACTTAGCTGAATGAAATACATGTAACTGCAATAATCAACCATTTGGTTAGTTAGAAATTTGACAATTAACTTTGCAATAACGACGAACCCTCAGGCATTTGACATACAAAGATTCATTTCTCGCCTAAGATTTCCCATAAATAATCAATACCTTCATTATGTAATCGATAATCATCTTCGATAAAGTCTCCCACAATAAATAGTTACACAAACTTAAATGCTGTAGTATCAATGACAAAATAATAAATTAGTTAAGAAGCTTCCTATGAAATCGTAAAGAATGTAGTTGTAATCGATGTGTTTCGCTCAACGAATATAGATGTAACTGCGGTCGTCCTTTAGGGAAGTGTAATGGGGTCGTTTCTATTCTTAATATACAATAATGACTTAAGCTTATACAGTAGCAGTATCCTCAGATTATTTGCTGGAAACACAGTGGAAGACAGATAAATATGAGGTTCATCAGATGGCAAGCTACACTCTAGAGACTTAGTAGACACAATATCAGATTGGTACAAGGAATGGGATTAGTACTCAACAAGGGCAAATACGTAGTTTTGAAAATTTTAAACAAAGAAAATGGCGAGTAGGACATATATTATGTAATAGAGGGCAGATCAAGGCATTTTGGGGCAGCTCTAACGCTACGTCTTCCTTGGGGAGCTCATATCAGGACAATATACGGATCCGCTTGAAAGATACTCAGATTCATTAAACGGGCAGTGGGGATATTTAATAAGAAAGTGAAAAAGACGTGTTATTTTACTCTAGTTAAGCCTCATTTGGAATGTGCCGCAAGAATTTGGGATTCTTGGGAGAAAAATTGACAAAAAAAATTAGATGCAGTCCAGAGAAAATCTGTCAGATTCGTGAAAATTGTTATAGTAAGGAGATGAGTGTGGCAGTTCTTTAAAGGGGAATCAGGCTGGGAACCAATGGAAATGCGGAGACAGCAAGCGAGACTTAGACTTTTAGAAAATTTCACAACAAACGAGCTTAACGTTGAAACTAAAGAAATTATTCTGGTCTCGCACTGTTAAGGTAGATCACACCATAAAGATAAGAAAAGGGAGATAGATTCCAGGACAGATAGATACAAATCCTCGTTATTTTCCCGGACAATCAGTAATCATAATAGTAAGACACAAAAGTCACCATAGAAACATTAAAGACATTTAATTTACAAGTCAGGATAAGATTATACGTTGCGGAAACATAAGGTATATTCGTAGGTGCATGTGTGGGTTAATTGATAGTATAAGCATTTGTATGCGTATAAGTTTAGACAAATTTTGTATGAATATCGCATTCGCCTCTGTGGGTGTAGAGTTGCATTAATTTGTTGGTTTTGCATCTGGTTTTATTTTATTTTATGGTTGGTGACCTAACACCCCCCACCACACGCCCTTTCAGTGGCTTGCGGGATTTTGTGTAGATGTAGATGATACCCGAAAATTTATAGAGTTTCGGTGAAGCTGAGATGTCCTTGTGGAAGTGGAGTTTGGAAAGACAACAAAGAACGGGCCAAATTAAAAGGTGAGAATAAAGACAATAGTTTTCTCGAGTTCACTTCTGACATATTGGGAATTATTAGGGTCCCAGTGATACAGGTACATATGTATTACCTGCGAGCTGAAATAATTGAAAAAAAACGACTAGAAACATTGAATTTGAACGTACAGTCTTCCCTCTCCACATTTCGCTAGAAAAACCTTCGTTAAGCAACCCACAAATGACGATCACAAAATTTCACCATCATATTTTATTTCTTTTATGAAGGCACGAGGTGTTGTGGCCCAAGGACTTATAAAGCGTAAATCAGGGTAAACGCGCGGGTGAAATAGGATTTTTCTTAAATTTATCAAATCTTGGGCGAGGGACACCTGTGCGCACATTAATCTCCATCTGTGCTCCCCAAAGGAAATCCAGCAGTGCACAACGAACGCAAGGAACTGATCCGCTCAAATGACAGTCGGAGTTCGATCAGCAGCTCATTTGAAAGGAGAGCGGATGAATTTGCACCATCCATCGAACAGCTCATACAGTTGTGAAAGAAATGCACTTCCGACCTACGCCTTCGTTGAGAGGACGGAGATGGGGAACGATGGCCGATTTTTGGGCACCGACGGGAGAATTTGACGAGTGGCGCTCATTCCGGCGACGTCCCATCGATCGGATGGGCTTAGCAATATATATGCACGGCACCGCAAACATCCACTTCGCAAGGAGTGGGCCCAGGGCGCCGAACTCGGCAAATATCCTCTCATCCAAGCCAAACAAACGAGGAGGATGCGAGAGGAGCCGGTCACGAGAGGGAGGCTGGGAGAGGGGGAGACGGGGATAGCCTAGGGAATGGGAGGACGGGCTGAAACATGTGCGACCGGTAAGTTTCTGGCCTTTGAGAATCGAAAGCTGGGCCTCAAGAGGATGCGCGCCGAGCAGCTGTACTAAACCGTTCCACTGATGGTTGAATGCGTTCTTCACTCGATTCCGTTCGGTTCGTATATCTCTGTCAACGCTGGGTAACGCTTTCTGTATTAACTGTTTCCTTGGCATTAAGTCTGTGCTGCAAATGTGATCCGATTTCCGTTTAAAGTGAAGGTTATTTAAGGGCTTTGACTATCAGGTAGGGCGAGACGCGTAAAATAAACACTTAACAGGAATGTTTTCCAAGTTTTCTCTTACAAGTCGGTAATTTATTAAATACAAAATTCGATTGTTCTCTTTGAAATTAGCAATTCAATTTTATGATCAAATTTAAAAGGTTGAAATAATCCAACTGTAAGATGTATTGTTTTCAAAGATTATGAACACCTGAGATTAGCTATTGAATCATGACTCGGAAGCTGTATTTGAATAAAATTTTCCTACCTAGATATGCCAATTAGTTATACACGAGTTGCAGAAAATATTTTCTGAGACGTTGATGTTCCTGAAGAGATTCAATGTAAATATGAACTTATGCAATGTTTAAGGCCTAATGCAGGAACACAAAGCTTTCGGGCTTGGAAAACCACTGCGGGTTGTGTTTTGCCCCTTTGAGGGGCAGCATTTAGGATTTTAAATTGGCGGACGTAGGCAAAAGCTTTGAACAGATGGATAGTTATCATGTAATTTTGAATACCAGGGTAGAGATGAATAGAAAACTGGAACTAGCATAATCTAATTTCATGAAAAGGCGCATAGTCTTTAAAAAAATCGTTATGGTATGAAAGGAAGGATCGGAATAGAACTGAATATTTGCACCGATCGGTATTACCGGAGCTTATATTCCCGAAGTACTTAGTTCATATCATTCAGAGTTGTTTGCAGGTCCTCTCATGTTTCTGCTACTATTGCGATGTCATATGCAAACCGGAGAAAGCTAACTTTTTCGCTACAGACCCCTACTCCTTTGATGTCCAATTTTTGTGCTTCTCGTATTGCATTTTCTAGATAAACGTTCAATAGTGCCGAAAAGGGGGTACATTCTTTTATAACTCCTTTGGTTTCTATTTACCCGCTATTTTTATTTGCATGATTGTTACCTGATTCTTGTAAAGGTGATGGATTATTCTTTTGTCGTTTAGCCCTTTCCGAGGGCTCCTAGTAAGAGTACTATATTTTTATAATCTTTTCCCATTCGAAGGTTTTCTCAACCTTCATGAATGCCATGTATAATGAATTATGAACATGAATAAGTTAATTGAATAATACCCTCTCATCTGATTATTGCCTCTCTTTTCCCTCTCTCCTTTTATTCTTTGGCTAATTATCTGAGTATAATACGTAATTTGGACAGTTGATTCCAGGTTCAGAATCGTCCTATTCTAAACATCTCATCCGGTTCAAGTAAGATACCAAGTACATCTGGGCTTTCTTAACACAAAGAACTCGCTTTCCTCGAAAACTCATTGCTTTTAAATAGAGCAAGGATAAACAAACGAACCAACGCACTACATTTACGATATTGAACTTGTTTACTTGATTGCTACAATATATTTCTGGTTTCATTTCTTCTTTACGAATACTTCATGAAATAAACTCCCATCAATCATCAGAAAATGACTACTGTGTCAAAGGCCTAAGTACCAGTTGACTTTAATTCAATAAAGGACATTTCATAGTTTTTCCCATCTGATTAGGCGTGAAAATGTTACCCGTCCCGTAGAAAACTTTATGTGAACTATGAATATTTTGGGATCTAATTGTGTTTAATGCCTGAATAAACCTAGCTGTAAACATCTCTTTAAAGTTTAGTAATTCGAAGTAATTTTATAATGAAATTTTAAAAAGTAAAAATTTTGTTGGATGTTGGGGGAGTAGATTTAGACGGAGGGGGCGTGGGTTGGGATGGATGGGGGCGAAGAAAAACGTCAGGGGAGTATGTTATTTAAGTAGTACAAAAAGGAGGGGGATGTAAGGAGGTGGGAGAAGGGAGGAGAACTTAGTGATTGAGCCAAGATAATTTTGGGAGAGGGTATGAAAGAAGGGGCAAGCGGCAGGCACGAATGGTTGACCAGACCGTCTATTAGGGAAAGCTGGGTTGGAAGAAAGGTGAATAGGGGACAAGAGGGAGGAAGGAATCAGGGCATGAGGATTTTCTAGGTGTATTGGACATCAAGGAGAAGAGAATGCACGGAAAACACCTTATTCTTTACTAAGTCTCCATTAGCTCAATTTTTTCTTACTTTGAGTTGCTCCAAAACGCCCATACTTCGACTTTCACTCCCATATCTCCTTCCACCATATCAATATATATATATATATATATATATATATATATATATATATATATATATATATGTATATATATATGTATATATATATATATATATATATATATATATATATATATATACATATATACAAACACGGTAAACGTCCTGTACTCTGTACCTGATGACGTCGGTGGTTAGACGAAACCGGTTGTTTTAAGTAATATCCGTGGAACTTAAGAAGTTATTATTTTTTAAATGTTATCATTAAGTTCCGTAATGTTGAGCCGGGTACCCTAAAAATCAATTATTACAATAAAACTTTAGAATGCAATCATGTTATCCACTGAGTTTCAAAGTTCCAAATCAAGATAATGAAGCTGTTATCTTATCATTTTTAATCTCATAACAAACACTATGCCAATATTAGGGAACTGTAACAAAATAGTACCTCGGTGTCATTTTTTGGGGACTGAATTACTTACATAATGATATAAATATGTAGAATTTGTTAAGAGTTAACATAAAGTGATGGTATTAAATATCTTGACAAAAGTGCAATGAGATCATTACATCAATTAGCGATCAATTTGTCGAATTGTATTCGAACCGAGAAATAAAGCACGCGCGTGGCGAGTTCGCTGCGATTTGATAAATATACTTGTGTGTCCTGAGGTAGTATTTAATGAGCTGAGATGCTTGAAGGACATAAAAATATGCTTGAGAAATGATAAAAATGCTGCTCACATTTCGTGATTTCAGTTTACCTAGATTTCTCAAACCAAAGCCAAATTTAATGTTACAAGATAATAAAATCGGCGATGGGACGAGAGAATCCTGAGAATAATCATGATAATAATAAATAATCATGAGGCAACATATTTATATATTTTAGTATTCCATCAATGGGGCTGTTAAAAAAACCACATTTAACTCTGCATGTAAAACACTTATTCAAGCGTATGCACGTGTGTTTCACGGGTCACCTGGCTTCCCCGGGCCTCTCTCATCAGTATCCAGGCGGCTCGATAATTTTAGTCGGTGTCAACATTTTCTTCCTTCGGTTCCGGCCATACACGGAAATTATTTGTCGGATCCCATCAGCATGTGGGATTTGCCCTAATTTTCCGATTCCCTTCCATCCTTCCCTTCTCTTCCTCCTCCCTCCGGAGGGGAAACAGAGGGCGGGGAATATCCCCTACTCCATCTCTGGCTCCCTAGCCAGCTACACTGACGTCCCCATAATATAGAAACGTAGCAGGAAACTTCAAGTGTGCTGTGTAAATAGCACACCTTTTTTATCCAGCCCTTTGCGAGAAACGAGGAACAAAATATGATAGCATTCATAAAGGCCAAGGCGACGAAACCGACAACCAACTAATCCCCGTAAAAAAGGGTAGGGAATCAAATACGTGCGATCTCATTGAGCGGTCCGACGTCCGCCACTCCTCCAACCCACTTCGTTTCATCTACCAGAAATCTCTCATTTTAGTTCCTCGCCATTTGCAATGTTTGACCACTATGACTCTGTTAACAGCTGTAAAATGCCTTAAATGAGAGAAAATAATGTGAATAATGACATACGTTGAATTCTAAGTTTGCTTTCCCCAATTAGGCCACCTTCTAAGCTCGAATTCAGAACAAAATTTCTCTGCAAATATGGCAACATTTTATGTTTGGTGTAAATACAGGTAAAATTTAGTGGAAGCGTTTTATAAAGCATTGATGAATCTAATAACTAAGGGAGTTCTATATCGATGTTTATATAACAAAAATATTTCAACGGCGAGTCAAAATAAATATTGATAAATTAATTTGAAATAATAGCATTTCAACGGTAAATTGCGGAATGTTACGGTCAATGGAGTTAAATGTTTATAAGTCATTTGAAAACATTTTAAAAGGCTCAATCAAGCAATTAAAAACCTGTTGTTGTGGTTATCCATTGAAAGATTATTTCCAATTTTTATTTTTCTGAATGCTTTAAGATTTTGTTACATAAGTTATATGTATTAATAAATATGAGCTACATGCCTTAATGCATGTAATCACTCTATTATTAGAATTTAAGGATCTACCTCCAACTGATCATTCTTAACATCAAGCAACAAGGAATATCAACTGCGTATTTTTATAAAACCCTCGCTATAATAAGATTAATTAATACGAAGTAAAAAAAGCCCATTTTAATAATATCCATTTTAATTTGAGCAAGAATTTTAATTTTTGAGAGACAGTGAGAGCAAGAGAGGCAATGAAAGCAACTTATACATTTATCTTCTCCCTCCTAAACGACGGTGTGACTTCGTCTTTCCGGTAAAGGAAACGAAAAATTTAAATCTCCTTATAAGGTGGCAATCAATTATAATGATATAATTTTATCTTCGCTATCATAATCAAATAAAAGATTTATTTGATTCTTTCATTCACATTGCAAGCTTCATTTACTAATCATTCTGAATCGACACACTTTTGTTACAGCGCACAGCAGAGAGGAGGGCTGGGCTGCGTGCAGGGTTTTTAATTAAAACCCCTACTCGCCTCCATCACGGCTGTCCTTTTCAAACGGAATCCTGATTACACCACAGCAGAAATAGTTAGAAATTAAAGCGTTACAAGAAAAATCTTTCCTTTCTAAAATCATTTAAATCGGACGTTCATTCGCTACCTCACCATTTCAGGGGGTCTATATCGTACATTTAATGTGGGTGTCGGGAAAGCCAATTATGGTTAATTTACTGTTGAGGCAATTCATTCCTACTACAATATATTTAGTTAGTAAGTTTGATATATATATATATATATATATATATATATATATATATATATATATATATATATATATAGTGTTGGACCGCTGGCCACAACCTGAGCACCTGCAGGTCCACCCTAGCTAAACTGATTTTTCGGGTACCAGGTCTTCCTAGGAAACCATAACCGGCACAGGGAAAGGAACTGGCCCCCCTACCCTGATGTGTGAATTTTCACACGCCGTATAGGGCTTAGAACTGGGTGATTTCTACCATCACCTACTAAACCGACCTTCGGGTTGATTAGAGTGTTTATGGTTATATATATACATATATATATATATATATATATATATATATATATATATATATATATATATATATATTGGTGAGAAGGGAACAATAGCCTCTCCTGTCTTTTATTACAAATAGAGTATGTAATAGACTGATAGCATGCTATGAATAAAAAGTATTTCCTGCAAGAAATAATTATTACTTAATTTCCATGATAAAAATGATAATTATAAACACATTAATTTTCCACTAAAATATCTTATAATTTTTCAACATTCGAAAACCAATGTCAATGTTTAAACCTAATAATATTTGCTCGCAACTTTTGACTATAAAGCGCATTTTATTCAGCACTAAACTATTATTAAATAATACCTACTCAAATTTAAACATTTTTGCAACTTTATATGGAGAATGGTGCTTTAATTCACTTTCTCTTACACTGTTTCCTTATTTAGACTAGTGTAGATGTATGAAAATATTAATATTTATTAACGATAACAAGGGGAACGAGTTAGACGCGCCCAAAAAATAATGTCATTATGATGCCTGTTTAATAACAGTAATACGCATTTCTCAGCGAGATGATAGGAATTATGGCGCCTACTATTGATTTAAGAGTGGTGAATACGAACGAATGGAAGCGGAATGATTATAAGCTACCCACAAAGTATTATATTTCTAATAAAGATATTGCCTGCTATTTTGAAGTAATGCCAAATAAAGTACTCATTATTATAGCATTGTTCATATTATTTAATCAAAATTATTTAAATTGTACTTCTGAGTAACGCAATGTTAGAACGAATGCATTACAGAATATTTATTCCATCTCTAGAGAGCGGGGATATTATGTAAAAATTATGAAAGAGAAAGAAATATGTACTATTTATAATTGAATTAAATAAATGTTGATGAATTATTATGCTACTGTCATTAATACCGTATTACCTGAAAATATTATCGATTCCATGTAGTAGGGAGAATTAATTTCGATCACAAATGAGAAATTGGCTGTCAAAGAGAAATTTGAATTGGAGAATGTATTTAATTCAGAACCAAATAAAAATATTTAAAAACCTTCAAGAATATTTGCAATTAAAAATACATTACCCTTTCTCTAGTCAAGAATCGCTGATTGATTTTCGATAGCTTATTGAATTAACAGAAACTGACGGGAAAATGAAATCGGGACTAATTTGATCAACATCCTCAGGCTGTGATTTATTCATTCCCGTAGAGGTGAATATGCATAACAAAATCGTAGAAATAATTGAGGACCCGGTTGCAATAGATCATAGTCCTATCTATTTTGAATCAGCTTTTGATAACATGTATCACCATATTAAAATAAAAAATCATATAGCTTATTTATCAATTTTCTTGAAGTTAGGCATACAGGTATGAAATAGCGGAATATGATTTTTCACGCTGCAAATATTCATTGGAAATCCTAAATTGAGGAAGGGAGGAATTGGATAATAATGGTTATTAATTTATTTTCGTGGTGGCAAAATCCTTCCATCCAGCGTTTCCAGCCCCATCTGTTATAACTTTTCCTCAGTTTCTTTCTTCTCTTCCTTAAAAAAGGTGGCTTTCATCACCGAAAATTCGTAAACTAGTGAGCTTCCTTTTTTTTGCGTGTGTTTCTGTACTTTTGTCTTTGTTCACTAGTGCTAACTTCATAAACATTATATATATATAGTATATACAGTGTATATATATATATATATATATATATATATATATATATATATATATATATATATATATATATATATATATATATATATATATATATATATATACAGGGCGCGGCGCTTAAATCCGGACAAGCACGCGTTTCTTCGAATGAAATTTCCGGGCCGAATTAACGAAACCTTCCTCAGACTTCTCCGAAGCATTATCCTTAGCCACAATATCGCAAACCAGAGTTAAGCGCCGCACCCTGCATATTAATGTGTGTGTATGTTTCCACATATTGTGTATATATATATATATATATATATATATATATATATATAGATATATAGTATATATATAAATTCATATATATTTATTCCGTCATATGTGTCCACTTATTTCTTCGCCGTTAAACACAGTACATTACTTCCACACTTCTTTGCAAGATCCTGTCCGCAGCTTCAATACTGTTTTATTCTTTAGGCTGTGAGAAATGAACTGGCAACGATTTTTCTAATATCAGCGAGGGCAAAGAAAATCTTGCTCAACAATATGAGAGTTAGTTATGACGAACGGCATGACGAACGTGCTAACATACTGCGATAATTACACTCATCGCCCAAAAATTCCCTTTCATTTAGATTTCATGGATCCATTCGGACGCGGGGAGATTTTGGAAGAAGACTCCTTAGAGATATTACAAAGACTGTTTGTCTGGAAATTTTTACTCACAAAGAATATATTTTAATAATTGAACGTTTCAATGATGTTTTACGAGAAGGGGTGACATTATATCTTTTCGATGCATTTCATGTTTCGATCTCAAGAAATCAAATTATGTCCAAAAAGATCCGTTTTGGTTTCTAAATAAATGGGCTTTGCTTTTAGAGTTTGTATGCATCACTAATGTGGTCTTATTTTACCAAGAATCCCGGTAACCTTTTTGCCTAAAAATCATACTTTTTTGTGGGTTCTAAAGCTATTTTATTTTAAATATCTTACAAGTAACCTGTCATGTTACAACTTAACGAGTGACATACAACTTGTGTGAAAGACGGATGAAATAGAAACGGAAGCCCATTTAAGTGCTGAAAGAGCGCTAGAGATAAAGAAGAACGTGATTAAAGTTTTCACGGCATATTTATCCGAAATTTCACATGACAGGCATTTAAAATTTCAATATTTCGAAAGAGGTATACGCAGAAACCGGGATGCCCTTTCAGAACCGAAAATGATGAAGGGGAACAAAGTTGGGATGAATTATTCGCGTTCCACGGCC
Source organism: Hetaerina americana (assembly GCF_022747635.1). Taxonomy (NCBI): domain Eukaryota; kingdom Metazoa; phylum Arthropoda; class Insecta; order Odonata; family Calopterygidae; genus Hetaerina; species Hetaerina americana. The sequence goes on along the minus strand of NW_027286874.1, from coordinate 35,708,435 downwards.
TGCAGGAATGTGAGAAGACGGTTCAGCAACCAGCGTTCCGGGAGGTTTTTTTGGTAGAGAACTCAATTCTGGAAAAAGCATGCAAAAGAGTCCATACATAATAAAGCGAGAAATTCAACTCAACTCCATTTTTTCTATCAAATTTATGAGTTCCTCTTTTAAAATTCAAAAGTAATTATTACGCCAATCATTACACAGTGACAAGCAGTTCATTATATATAGTATTAGGCGTATTTAGCTTTTAAATTGGTTCTATTATCATTTCAAAAGAGTCATTTCCATTTTCAGAAATGGATTCTCGGAGGGCACATAGATTTACATTCCTAAAATGCTTCCGCGAATTAATTCAATATCGCGAACAAAAATGCCCAGTTGAAAATGACCTTATCTCTAATGCTCCTCCGATCTGTGCGAACTCCTACAGAAGGCAAATAAAATCAGCATCTGTCGGCAGCGCCCTCAAGTCTTTCCCAGCTTGAAAAAGGAATTCTAAACGGGAAGTTTCCAATGCCTAAAGGCATTCTCCAGCATTCATCATAAATGTTTAAGTGGCAGAGAGATCCTCACTTTAAAGTTGGACTCCAGTTAAAAATGTCTCCAAAATAAGGAGTCATGGGGTGGAAGGGCACCTATTATTTATGGAATTCACCCCAAGTCCCCCAGCAACGTAACAAAAACACGAAGCAAATAAAATTCTAAGTGGCTATTATCACAGAAATATGGCAGTTACGTGTATGAACGGTGTCGTCAGCTAATTGAAGGGTTCCAAGGCACTGTGAACTCATTAATTTTATCGGCTCATTAAAAAAGAGAGGGTTTTCCTTATCATAGCGTATACAAATGCGTTGCTTTTGTAGCTGGAAGTCAAAAAAGAAGCTGTAACCTTAAGACAATTATTACGTTTTAATTTATCAAGATATGTATAGCATAATAGAGTTAAGTTCCAACAGAGAGGTAAAGACAGAGTTTGGCTTTAATTTCCGATTTCCTAAAAACAATACTCTAATAAACATTGATGCGTTTCTACTTCAAATATTTCTCGTACAGATGAATATTTTTACATGCTTTAATCATAATAGAGCTCGCCCCAGTCGTTTTTCACTGGTCAAAACATGTCCTTTAAAATTTATAACTGGTCCTTTCTTTCAGTGACAAATTGTTATCTATCGTCTATTAAAACTTTTAAATTCGATCATCTAACCTGATAAATGCTCTAAATAAATTTGTATGAACTGACTAAAATAAAATTAAATGCAAACGAAAAACATATAGCATAATATGACATCATTATGTCATATTATGCTATAAGATAAGAAGAATTTTCAGCTTTGTAAGCGAACTCTAACGAAGTTTTTCCGAAAATACGACATATAAAGTTAGATATAGTGGAGTTTTGAGAAAGTGGTTCAATTGAATTGAAAATGATTCCCCAACCGCACGAAAGAAGTAGTCATTTATAGCACGAGTTGAAAACACATCTTTAACATCAAATCTGCTGCAAGGGATAGTGGTCATAACGTCCTCCAAATACATTTACAATATAATCGATCTCGCAAACATTCACATTATATTATATGTCAACGATATAGTAATATTCGTCGAATTAATGAGACCAGCTCATGGCAGTTATTCTCCGGCGATTTGGAAAATATTTTTGGACGGTGTTAAGAAACGCAATTGGACAAAATCAGAAGTACCGTGATTCTAAATTAAAATGAATAAGAAGCATGATTCCAAACACAAAACGAATAGGACTGAATCGAGGAATAAGAAGGGAGCCACGTACATTTTAGACAATCCTACTCTCACATTTCATGAGCACACAAGTTGAAGGAGGATGGAATCTGTCCTTGAGAACCTCGGCTTAATGAAACGAGTTGTGAGAATAGATCACGAGAATTACTAAATTTTCAATTGTTTTTAACAACTTTAGCGGCAGATAGTCAGGCAAAGAATCTACCAGAAAAAGTGTTTGTTAAGGAATTAGAGATAATTTTTTTTAAAAATCGCTAAATTCGAAAAAACAATACCGCAAGAAGTGGGACGAAGTTATTGGATAAAATATTCGTAGAATGGTAGCCTCTGCGAACACAAATAGGACAAGCGAGACGGGCTGGGAGACTCTATGAATGGTATGAGGTTCTCAAGATTTCATCTGACACCGAAAAAATCATTAGAACCGCAAACAATTCCGGCATCTTAAACTATCCTGATTAAATAAGAGGTATAATGCCTGGAGACTAACTGTGAAATTGTGTGGAGCGAAATATCATGACCCCATGTAAAAGCCTCGAAGGCCACCAAACTATTCGTGGGCTGTTTTTACTGTCCTCCCGCAAGAGACTCAAGTGTGCTGGAAAGTTATCTCGTCTCAGTATTTCGGGCCATAAATCTGGGACCTATGATTCTTGTTGGTGATTTTAATTTATCCATTTGCTGGGAATCTCCCACGAACAGCCACTTCCTCAATGCTAATGACGAGTATTTTATTGAAAATGTTTTAAATACACTCCAACAACAATATCTTGAGAGCACCCACGGCATAAGGTAACTCTGGACTACCTGCTCTCGATTACTGCACCCGAGGATATAACCCCAGCCGAAATGGTTTCGACTCCGACTACCATTGATGCCCAGTTCTTCTTCCGCGGCTCGTGGAAATCCCGTGGTGCTTCTCCCACTCCCCCCTAGCCCTTTCATGCCTGATCGAAGGTTCGCTAGGAGAACATCAGCTGCTCCTTCGACCTTATATTCTGGAGCGTCCTTTCCTCATTATCCACTGAAGAAGGAGTGGACTTCTTCCATGCTGTCCTTGAGGACATTATAAAAGACTTTGTTCCTCTAGTTGAGCCCAAGGTAGAAGACTCCCCTCATGGTTTAAACAGGATACTACACATGTTCTTGGTAGAAAAATCCCTTGATTGCATCTCTCTTTTCTTCGCCAAAATAGTCAAACACCGACTCCCACATTTCCGCAATATGTCCTCCAATGCTGTTCTGTCTTTTTTATCCATTTCTAGTCCCCAAAACCGCCGACTTAAAGCTGATTTAAAACTCCTCCACAACACCCTAAACTCGACTATTGATTGCCCTGTACTGCTTTCTCTCTTCAACTTCAGGATACCAACTCAATCCACCCGCACCCACTCCCCACACCATCTGCCTATTCTTAGGATATCCCTCACTAAGTACGCACCTTTATTTTTGCCTCTCCTACCTTCTAAATTCACTCCCTCACACTGTAGATCCTTTTAATTTATCATGTAGCAATTTCACCAGCCAAGCTTTATCCCACCTGTCAACAAATAAAATATTTCCCTTGCTCACGTTTCGACTCTCGTTATTTATTGCAATGCTGTTATTGTATTCTACCCTCTTTCATGTTTTTGTAATATTTTTCACTGTGAATTAGCGCTATTGCTGGGTGTGAATAATTTTTTGAATAAAAATACAATAAAAAATAATCTTCAACACTGACATTTTAAAATTCTATTTCTTTCACCATAGGATTCACGGTCTTGGCCAAGACCTATGTAAACCAAAAGCATGCAATTTTGATTGAAAGTTCTCGCTATTATCAGCCATTCCCTTCACAAATTTTTTATATTTTCCCACGATTATATGATTAAAAATTGTGTCCCACACTCCTTACTTCCCACGCAAAGTCGTGGCGGCTCTCAAGGTATGATATGACGAGATTCCTATTAGAGTGTAAATTGTCCACTTGAAGTGAAGTGCCCTGAACGTACCTGGGCTCCTACTTCGTGCGTAACTAGCGTGTCTTCCGACACCAGAGGTTTGCGGAGGAAGGTACCTTTGATACTCAACCCCATCCTTATGCTTATTGTTTTCGCTTACTTTTGATACAAAATTCATGACGCTCACGTTATTCGCCGTACACCTCTCAATTTCCTTCCTTTTCCTCTCCCGCCACTCTCATCTCCGCATGTCGCTTACAATGCCACTCTTCACACCACCGCCTTTGACCTCCTTTCCGATGCTCCTCCCTTCTTCGGTTTAGTTCTTTATGACCTTACATTTGAATCTTTCAGTCGAATGGTAAAAATTGACTAATGTTTTACCCTTAGCATTTGTCTGGGTATTCTCCTCTAATGGTTTTCGCAAAAAAACGAAATTAAAATGCTAAATTTGAGTAATAGAGCCTCAATCGAACGGACGATGTAAAATCTCTTTCCGTTTTTTTATATTTAGTTTTCTCTAGGAAAAATCAAACTGATTTTTTTATCCAGAACTTTAATGCACCATAGTTTTACACCATTTATTATTCTTTCATCTAGGTAGACAAGATTCCAAACTAGAGTAATACTAATAACAGCCCAATATTCAGAACTTTCTAACATGATCATTCCGGGAGAAATATGTAAAAAATAAATGTATCAACAAAATATTAAAAACCAATGTACCTTTAAAATTGAAATTATTGCATAATGTTTTTAACGAATAACTGAACAAAAGAGATGAGATTTTAGCGTAAAAGACTATTTAACAACAAAGAAAAAATTAAAAATACACATATTTACATTAATATTTTTTTTCAGCAGGGTGGTATGCTTAAGAAGAAAAAATATAAAGGAGTCTTCGTATGGGAAGAGGCCTTGGCAGATGGTCCTTTGTCAAGTAAATGATCAGGAGAGAGGAAAGGAGTGAGGCAAGGGGCTAGGGAGGAGGGTGGCTAAGAAGGGGATTGAAGGTTGAGGAAGGAGGGGTGGCAGGATATTTAAACTTGGATGTTGCTATGGTAAATAGATTTTGAAAATGTTGATGCCAAATTAAAGATTGGACTGATTATGCGTTGAGTGCATGTACTAATACTAATTGAGAAAACATTTTCTGCATAAAAAGAATGATCGTAACCTACGTCCTGCATTCTATAGTTTGCCAATGTTGGTAACAAAGTGGTACCAACTTATTTCATGGCCATAAATAAATAATTTTTTCACCAGGATATATATGTTAACCCTCCTTAGGTTTTCACTCGGGCCATTTTGAAAATTCACACAGAAAGAAAACAAATTATTACGGGAGGAAGGGGGAAGATGAGGAATTAGTATTTTAATATTTTTTAGACTTCCTGTGAAAACGTTATTGTAAACTATCTTAAAAGGCTTGCCGGATAACGAAGTCTAAGTTGCTTTGGCACACGTTTTTTATTTGGTAATAATCACAAAAAAATAAGATTACAAGTTAAATGATAGCAGGTTTGTCATTTTTTTTTACAGAACGGGCGGTGTTTCATCTTCCGCCTCCGCCTTTTTCGTCCTTCCACGCCGCCTCCCAACGCATCTCTCCCTAACCTCGCCTGTTAAGAAAACTTTTTCCCACCATCATCGTCATCATATCTCCTACCGAGCTCCGAAGCCCTTAGAACTTGGAACAGTGTCAATCTTTACGAGCCACTTTAGATATGCCTTCCGTCAGCAATTTTCCCGCGCGGGTATTCTCCATTTGGGATGGAAGCGGTGGCAAAGGGTAGGAGAAAAAAAACTTTTATATTTACCCACAACACTTTTCGTTAGGGTTTTATGTGATAGGCATGAATGCTTGGGCGCAGGGTATCATATAAAAATATCCCCATGCGAAAACATAAATACATACCAATAAAGTGAACTAGGCTAAAATCATTCCTTTCCTTCCATATAAATTGCTCATTCAATGCCTTGTAGTCCGTAGATATATGCATTGGCTCAAAAAACGTAAATAATTATGAAATAATGCATTGGTGAATCAAAAAAATTGATTGAAATGAAGATTTTCCGTGAAAAAACGCATAATAGCTATTTTAAGATGCGTGGAAAATAAAAAAAATTAAACCTTTAAAGCTACAGGTATAGTAACTATCGCACGTTCATGAGAACATTTCATAGTTGCTGAGAATGTGATCAGCTAACTGTGATCCTGAGGAAAAAGAGTTTTTTTGCCAACCATCAACGGAGAAAACTAAAAGTGTTGATTGAAAATCCATTTGGTTGAGGAGGAAATGAAGGTTTACTCAATTTTAAAGGACTGTAAGAAACGAAAAAAGCACGGATTTTCTTTCAGTCTAATAGATAAAACGATTGAAAATCATTAAGTTTCAATTTGAACAAGGGATAAACGCTGATTTTTTTCCTCTTCCTTCAGAACATTGCACATGAACAAAGTCTGCCAATATAAAAATATTATAATTGGGTTATCAAATTCTACATACTTATACACAATTAAATTTGGTCAACCTTACTGAAAATTGGCATTATTGGTATATTACATAAACTTGTTGACACCGTAAAATTGGCATATTACAGAAAATTAGTAGCGTATGTGAAAGTGATGGTTTGTCTCTTTGTTTGCAAGTATTTGTTTAAATGTTGATACGTTCATACAGACTTTAGAAATATATAAATATTTATATTAATTCTGCCCACGGAAAATTGAAAAGTATATTACGTTTTATCGTAGCGAACACAAAACGTGAAAGCCCACTGTCCTCTCTTTTTGGGTTTGATTTTTTGTTAGCTTGGAAGCCCCAAGAGACTCAACCAAAGGAAAATTATTTTAATAAGAAATGATAAAAATTAAAATTCGTATTAAAATAATTTTTGTTTTATATTTCTGAAAAAAAGTCACCTCGACCAGAATAAGTACATAAACCTTTCCTTTTTGGAGTGTTTTTTAGAGTAAAAGTAGCATAAGCCTTGCCACTCCCTACTTTCATCAGTGGGACTGATGGTAATATTTGCGCTCAATCTATCGATCAAATTAAATAACTTTGGTTGAAATTTCTTTTGCCATGACTAATATAAAATTTATCAATCCTATTGAACGCCAAATGTTCTCCCAGTTTGTGGTTAGTAACTGAAAACATGTTATTGAGCTATTATATTTCATGAAGTGTTATTTTTATCCTTCTTCCTAAGTTGTCAGTTCCAAATAATACAATGCATGCCATGAGAAACGGAATTGGTGGAGTATAAAAAATTTCTGCGTTTTTTATCATCAACTTCCGAGTTCCGCAAAGAAAAATAATTTTGAAATAATATTTTTCCGCTCTCCGATTCCAACATTTTGTATGGCAAATGTCAAATGAGTAAGCTCCGACTCAATAACATTGAGCGAAATTTAAATGGTTTCATCATATGAGAAACTGTGTCTCATTCAAGATATTTCAAAAGACAAAATCCAATTAGGCACTCCATATTCTCAAAGTTTATGTAGTTTTCTTTTCGCTCTGGTTTAGAAGAATAAGTCCTTAAGGATATGAATGATAAATATAATACATAACAACATTTTAGGGAAACTCTGAAGCACTGCTTCTGTAACAATATAAAATTGAGACTATTGCGTGTAATTTTAAAGGCAATAGATATTAGTTGTATAATAAATACTCTATATTAATGACTAAAATTGCTGGCCACTTGCAAACGGTGATACTGTTCAATCCTAGGTCTGTATGCTGAGCCTAAAATGATACCGAGTAACAAAAATTTCCCGTTTTGAAGAAATTAGGCAAATGCCACAGTAAAAATATTATGCCTAAACATATAGTATGTATAAACTTTACGTTATATATGTATGCATAAATGTTATATAAATATAAATAAATAAATATATATATATATACATATATATATATATATATATATATATATATATATATATATATCCATATCCATCCCCGGACTACAACCTTGACGTGGTGGAAGGGCTTGTGCGTTCCGATGACCCCTAAAGCTGTGCTGGCGGGAGTAATAATAGTTGCTTCTGGTAGGATCACCCATGACAGATAGGTCAAAGGTTGGGAGCCAGACGAAAGGTAGTCCACGCAGCGTCTGTTCCTCAGTGAGGCGGCTGCAATGGCGTCTGACCCCAGTGGGGCGGCCAATAAGTGATGGCGTCACGTTAAAAAACTCTATTGAGGAAGGAAACGGGAAACCACCTCAATTATCATTCCCAAGATTAACATGATGGACTATACAGAGATTTTGAGTCCTGGAAACTAGGGGGCTCGGGCCTATCGGCCGTGTGCCGTGCCCGGCCGCGGGGGAGGCAAGGCTTCCGCGGTCGTCATCCCACGAAACCCTTGCAAGGGACAACCAGCAGCAGCAGGACAGAAGACGCATGAGAAGAACAAATTAGTTAGAATAGGAACGTGGAAAGTTAGGAAAATGTTGAGGACAGGGTAATTAGAGAATGTTAAGCGAGAGATAGAAAGGGGAAAAATAGATATTCTAGGTCTATGCGAGGTGAGATGGAAGGATAGCGGGGATTACTGGAGTGATAATTATAGAATAATATACAGCGGCGGGGACGAGAGCCAACGAGGGGTATCCATAGTATTAAATAAAGAGGTAGGAAGAAGCGTAGTCAACATAGAGTAGGTAACGGATAGATTATAACTAATAGAGATAAAAGCAGAACCGACGAACTTGGTTATTATTCAGGTATACATGCCACCAAGCAACCATAAGGAGGAAGAAGTCAATAGTATATACAATCAGAGGGCATAAGCACATGTGTTCCAGCAGGAGAACATCTGATAGTGATGTGGGATTTGAATGCGACGATAGGTGAAGGAAGAGATGGTGATGAGGTGGGGGACTACGGTTAAGGCACGAGGAATGACCGCGGGGAGAAAGCAGTTGAGTTCTGCAGGAGACAGGGGTTAGTCATCACCAACACTTGGTTTAGACACCACAAAAGACGTAGGTATACATGGAAAATGCCAGGAGACTCAGGAAGGTATCAGCTAGATTATATCCTGGTTAGACACAGGTTTAGGAACAGTGTGATAAATTCGCACAGCTTCCCAGGAGCGGATGCGGACTCTGACCACAATTTAGTTGTTATGAAATGTAGCGTCCGTTTCAAAAAGATAAGGCTGGGACGGCGGGTTAGAAAATGTAATGTAGAAGCATTGCATGGTTTGAAAAAGAAGGAGTACCAACAGGCGGTAGAGAAAATCATGGAGATTGGTAAACAGCCAAGTACTATCGAAGAAAAATGGGAAAGTTTCAAGAAAGGGTTGTCTTAAGCCGCAAAATACACTATTGGAACCGTTAATGCTAGACGGACTAGGAAACCATGGATCACAGATGAGATGATTGCAAAGATGGTTGAGCGGCGAAAATGTAAGAATGTAAATACAGAATTAGGAAAAATGAAGTACAAAGAATTCAACAATAAATTGAGGCGGGCAACAAATAAAGCAAAAGAAGCATGGTGGAAGACGCAGTGCGAGGATATGGAAAGTCTGCAGAGGAAGGGTGAAATTGGTGCGCTGTACAGCAAAGTTAAATTGTTATCAGGAAGTAAGAAAGGAAGATCTATGCTTTCAGTAAGAGATAAGGCGGGTAAGGTAATAGCTGACGCAGGAAAGGTCCAAGAGAGATGGAAGGAGTATATAGAAGAACTGTATAGTAAAGAACTTAGACCAAAAAAGTTAGACATTGAAAAAGAATATGACGTAGAGGAAGACAGCTTAGGTCCAGGCATACCCGAAGATGAAATAGGAAGGGCATTAAGGGAGACGAAACTAAATAAGGCCGTGAGGGCGGATGACATTCCCGCGGAACTATTGAAATGCTTAGGAAAATTTGGGAGGAAGAGGCTATATGGGTTGATTCGTAGTATTTATGAGGAAGGAATCTGGTCGGAAGACTTTGTGAGATCAGTTTTAGTTCCTATTCCGAAAAAGGTAAAGGCTACATCATGTGAGGACTACAGGAAGATAAGTTTGATATCCCACGCAGCTAAAGTTGTTCTCAGGATCATAAACAAAAGGATAGAGAGTAGGGCAAATGATTACTTAGGGGATGATCAGTTTGGGTTTAGGAAGGGGAGAGGTACGCGTGATGCCAATGCAGTAATGAGATTATTAATCGAGAGGAATATAGAACACAACCAGGAGGTATTTGCCTGTTTCGTAGATTTCGAAAAAGCGTTTGATAGAGTGAATTGGGAAAAACTAATGAGTATATTGCAGAAAATAGGAATAGATTGGAGGGAAAGGAGGCTAATCCGCAACCTGTACATGTCTCAGACTGCTCAGGTTCGAGTGGGGAACGGAGAGTCCGGTTGGGCAGTGTTAGGAAGAGGTGTAAGGCAGGGTTGCCCATTATCACCATTGCTATTCAACCTTTATGCAGAGGAAATGATTAAAGAGGCATGGGAAGAACTGGAGGTAGGAATGAAAGTGGGTGAGGAATTTGTAAAAGCAGTTAGGTTTGCTGATGACCAAGCTTTAGTTTGTCAGTCAGCCAAGGGGTTGCAAGCATTTCTGAGTGAATTGGAAATTCAGTGCGACAGGTATGGGATGAGAATCAATATTAATAAAACAAAAGTTATGCGATTTTCTATAAAGAAAAATGCTAAGCTAAACATTAAAATAGGAGGGCAAAAACTAGAGCAGGTAGAACAGTTTACGTATCTCGGAAGTATTTTGGACCAACACGGTCAAAGTAGTAGGGACGTAAGGAGAAGAATTGCGCTAGGCAAAGAGGCTTTCACAAGGAGGGAGTTGGTGACAGGGACGTTGAGTAAGGATGTTAAGAAAAGACTCGTAAAAACTTTGATATGGAGCGTAGCTATGTACGGCGCGGAAACATGGTCATTGAAGCAGGAGGATAGACGTAGACTGGAGGCTTTTGAAATGTTGGTGTGGAGAAGAATGGAGAAGGTGAAATGGACAGAGAAGAAAACAAATGAGGAATAACTTGGCATGGTGGGCGAGGAGAGGGGTTTGTTGGGAGAAATCCTATGGAGGCAGGAAAAGTGGATGAAGGGGGTATTGGCCGGCAGTGGGATGTTGAAGACTGTGATTGAGGGGAGAATGTTAGGAAAACGTGGAAAGGGAACGAACAGAATAGGGATATTGGACGGGATGAAGGGAGGAAGAAAGTACTCAGAGATGAAGAGGGACCTGATGTAGAGTAGGACGTTGATTTGCTGGGGGTCACAAATTGTTGAACAAGTAATTTTGTCCATCCAAAAACCTACCTTAAACGGTAGATTACCTAATAATATATATATAATTTATATATATATATATATATATATATAATTTATATATATATATATATATATATATATATATATATATATATATATATATATATATATATATATATATACCTGTATATATATAAATATAAATATATATATATATATAATTATTATTGTAGTACAAAGCCCGACGGCGTGTGAAGTTCACACATCAGAGTAGGGGGGCCAGTTTCTTCCCCTGGGCCGGTTATGGTTTCCCAGGAAGATCTAGTGCCCGAAAAATCACATAGCTTATGTGCATCGCATAAGTGGAGCTGCATGCAATCTCATAGCATAGCTGCAGGTGCCCGGAGTGCCTTGCCCGGGAATCGAACCCGGGCCCCCCAGTCTGCAGTCCAACGCTCTATCCCCTCGACTACCGCGACCCCTATATACATATATATGAAATAGTATTTTACACTGCGTGTATATTTTTAAATTCAATGTATTATAGCAAATCTTCTACTATCCCAATCAAATTTAGGAAAGCATGACCAATTCAACTTTCATTAAAATGCTGGGTGTGCTCATAAAAATCAATATACCTGATCTAGGAGTGATCCCTGGGAAACACTACCTTAAGCTGAGTCTCCCAGTGGAGACTGTTGCATAAGTGATATCAGTGCAATGTTCATTGTAGGGGCAGTTACAATGGCATTAGTACTTTCAAAATACCATTTAAATTTCTACAACAAGACTTCAACTTAATATTTACGGTAAAATAAGCATCCTCAATCGATATATTTCCATTATATTTAGGTTTTACAAAAATATCATGTACATCTGACTGATTTCTCATTATGTATAAAGAAATAAAAGCTCAATCTTTAACTTATATAAAATATAAAAAACTTTTCAGGAGTTGATATCGATTCGTGTATTTTTAAAATTTGTTTTTTTTTCGTTCATCAACAAAACAAGCAAAGAATTTAAAAACTTGAAACATTTTTAGAAATATGAATAATTTTCTGTACTCTATTGCAGCCATAAATAGATTTATATCTTCAAAGCAGGGATGGCAATTGAGGAATGAAAAGAACACAACGTATTCAAATATGATAAAGGCGTTAGTTCACCAGGTCAATGGGCTATATCTAAACCGAGTTTATTCCTTGGATACTGCTATCGCGTCAATCTATTTTCAATCAATTCATCTCCTTTTACTTGGGTATGAACGTTTACTATGCTGATATTCTAAGGCTATCCGGTGAAATAAACAAAGGAAGTAATGAACATGAATGGAGGTTTCCAAATATCAAGAACACGGTCTCGGGCAAGTAATACGGGTACTCTCCATAATCCGGAAGTAGCTTAAGTAGTAGGTATAAACTTGAAACTGTGATACTTCATGAAAACAATCCTCCGAAAAATATATAACGATTCTATCAGCTAATTTCTACTTATTTACATTTTTATTGAAATCGGCATATTTAAGAGCCGTAGGAAACAGAGGAGAGTAGTAATAGGAGAATGACTAAATTCATGAAAAAATCATTTTTACAACGTCTTTATCATGAAGTACCTGTCGAGACCAATCCCTGCCGCAGTCACAACTGCGAAAGGGTCTAGCTACTTCAGTGTACAGCAATTACAATAGGATAATTAACATTTTTGGTGGATCAATTTCTTTCATTTTGACGCATTATTACATTAGTCTCATTATGGAATCGATTATTGAAGTTTATTATAATAGACAGCTTAATTTTAAGGGACGGTGTAAGACTCTTAAATTCTTAGTTTAGCAAGAGACTGACGGCTATAAACTGGAGTAACCCGGGTTCGAAACCCCATCCGTCGCAACAATCAGCAATTTCTTCTGAACACTTCTTTTGACCCTAGTGTGACTACACGGATGTCAGAATCTTCTGGTCAAATAAAGATAAAATTGAAGGAACTGGACTCTCTCCTTAAAAAAAAGCAAGTATCACACCCACTGTAAGGCATAGTGCAGGATGATTATCACCCCAAGATATCAAACCAACCGAATTACTGGTTTCCTTATTATCCATTTCATAGAAAAGAAAACGTTCAAATTGTATAATATTTTAAAAGGTAAGACTTTATCATGTATTTTATGATTACGTAGTCCCTTAAGTATTATATAGACGATATCTTAGTTTTTTCATATAACCTTATTGTTCTTCCATTGTGGCCTAGTAGTTATGAACAGTAAACTTTCGCCAAACTGAGCCATGACTGAGCTTAAACTGATCCATTGAGTTTCAAAATGAACCAAAGATAGAGTTTTCTTCTCATTAAATATCGTTTGAAATTATATGTAAAGCCAAAAAAGCTGCAACGATTAGAACATAAAAAACTTATCACATATCTCAATATAAATATGAATTTAAATTATTCAAATATAACAGAAGATGGTCATTAAAATTTAGATAGAAAAGAAGGTTAACTTCTACACGTACTCGTAAGAATTGAGTTTCCAGCAATTTTATAGGTAGATTATTAAGAGAAATCGCTAATGTAAGTTATTCAAAAGGTTTCTTAATGGTGAATACTTTTTTAACATAAGTACATTTGACACACTTCGGTTTAGTTGGCATAGTAATAAAATAATCCACGCTGGCATATTCATAATTTATATAAAATGTGCATATGCGTGACTTAAATTAAACATGTTTTACATTAATTCATATATATTTACAGTCAAAGATACTATTCCACTGGCTTCATGCAACTTTAAAGTGTTTCTGACGACGAAGATAATAGTGATAAGATGACAGTGCACACCATTATAACTGAAAATTTAGCAATGCGAAAGATCTGCGCTTAACTCGTATCGAAGATCTTTATGGATGGCCAAAAGCAGTCTAGTGTTTGCTGGCAAAGACCTTCTGGAACGGCATCTTTACGATTTCCAAACCCCCCTTACAGTCGCAACTTGGCACCAGCAGACTATTTGCTATTCCCAAAAGCGAAATTCTCCATCAATGGGCACCACCATGGGAGCCTAAGTACTGTCAAAGAAGCTTACACGCGGATCCTTAAAAATATTTCGGAATCCCACTACCAGGGAGCCTACGAGTCGAGGAAAAACTTCAGGCAAAAATATTTCGACGCTCAAAGGATGTAGTTTGAAGAATCCTGAGGCATTGTAGCAATTTGAAATAAATTTATTTCTCCGAAATTTGCCCCTATGCGTTTTAAACAAACCTTGCATGCATTGTTGTACTTCAGGATGTAGAGCTCTGGATAATGACCGGAAGTTCGATTCCCGAGTACCGTTTTCTTGGCCCAAAATATGTAATTTTTCGGGTACCAGAACTTCTCGGAATACCATAGGCGGCACAGGGAAAAGAACTGGCCCCCTAGCCTGACGAATTTCACACGCCGTTGGGCTTAATATTGGGTGAGCTCTACGGTCACCTATCAAACCGACCGTTTGGGTGGACAACTGTAGTGGTTTAAATTATTCATAAAATTTGAATGATTTTTGGGGTTCCTTACCAACGCGCTTGAGTTTATATGGATCAAAATTCTCCATCCCGTCGCGTATAGTACTCAAAAAATTTTGCACGTGTGTTCTGTGTCAGCTCTGATGAGTTTATAATCTGCACATTTGCTGTTTGAGTTTTAATTTCTCTCGAAGACCTTCATTTCAATGTCTGTCTCGGTTGGATATGCGAATTTTATTATAAGGGTCTGCTGTATGAAATAGTTGTTTATTGATACGCACAATATATCAAGATCCATAATAATTATAACAAGTTTAAATATACAAAAAGGAACAGCAGTCACTATTTTTCATATTGTTGCGTTGATTATATCAGCATAAACATATACTTTAAAAAATACAATTTCGGCAGTAAATTTTACGGTTCACCTCCAATGCTTGAAGGAGGTCAAAACTGAGGGAAATCTTGTTGCAAGTGTAGCTGTGCGAAACTGGTTCCATTAATTTTCGATAGGTATTACTTAGTTAGTCACTTCAATACTTGAGGGACGAACGAAATAAAAAATTGCCCATAAATGATAAAATACTATTTTTGTTTCATTTTTAGTACAATGACCCTTTCATTTAACAGAAGCCATTTTTAGAGATTCAGCACACCACCTTAAAATGTATACATTTCTTTGGCATTGATGCATTTAAAACGGCTCTTGAACCAGGGATGGTAGAAAATTGGCACCCCTAATTCACTGACATCTAGAAATAGGGCCATCGGTCTTGCACTGGTAGCAAACGGTCTGAAGCAAGCTCCCGCTGATATCTCATGGTGTGGGACTATCGCTGTTCAGGAGTAGGTAGTAGGTACCTGTAGCATTTGAGCCCATCGCTCGCTTCACTCGTCCGTTTGTTGAACGCAGCAACAAGTCGTTCCAGTTTCAGATCACGTGACGGAAGCTCTGAGGGAATAAAGGAATACGAATCGCAGTCGCCTTCTTCTTGCTAATTCGGCCATTTTCCTCACGCTAAATTTTAAGCAACCCTTACATCCTGATGGGGGTTCTTAAATATGGATTTCCCTCTCCTCTCTCTTCTCATTCTCCCTTCCTGCAGAGGCCTTCCCCGACTCCTCCTACCCACAACGTTGTTCCCAAAACGCCGTTCGCCAAATTTTCCGTTATTTGCTAAGTGGGTTCCATAATTCGTTTCGAAAACTTATTGGATGTCCTTTACCGCTCTATCCCCATACATCCCCTTCCATTTCAGGAAAACACCCCAAGACTACCAACTTTTTGGTCTCACGCCCAGCGAAACATTTGTGGGTTCCTTTCTGTAACCTACAATGAGCATCGGCAAGAGTATCTCCCCTGTAGTAGGAAACGTACGTGCGGACGGTTTTTTCGGGGAGCGGGGAGAGTGGGCGAGTATCAGGGGGATGGGAGTTTTGTGTCCGGAGGGGGAGGGGAAATTCAAGCAAGGGAAATGGAGCGAGCGAGGGCGGAGTTGGGGAATGGGGAAAGGGATGAGAGGGGAATGAGACGAGTGGGAGAATGATTGAGAGGGGGGCAGGGTTGGAGAGGCAGAGTGAGAGAGAGAGGGTGGGAGGGGAGGGGAGCGCATGATGGGAATGTGTGAGGGCGGAAGGGTCATGGGAGAGAGAGAAAGAGAGAGAGGGGGGAGATATGGGCGACGAGAATGGGGGTTGGACGAGGTCGATGGGGAGAGGAGTGAGGAAGAGAATGACGTGATTGGAGGACGAGGGAGGTGAGGAGAAGGCCAAAGGAAAGGGACGAGAGAGGAAGGAGCAAGAGTTGAAGGAAGGGACACAAAGGGAACGAGCGCATGAAAGAAGGGAAGGGAACGAGACTTGATGAAGGAAATATCGGCAAGAGTGAGAAAAGGTAAGGAAAAATAATGGGGAAAGAGCAACAGTAGTTCTAAATGGAGCACCGAAAGAAAATATAAACAGTAATAAAGAAACGAGTAGAGAGAAAGAGATAGGTTGATAGAAGTTAGAGTAGAATGAGAGGAAGTGAGTGTGAGTGATTCTCATCAAACAACCTGAGGCAACAGTAATAAAATTTAATCTTTAAAATTTATGGAATACCATTGAGAAATTGAATTGGGAGATGGAAATTTCCTTGAAGGGGGAACTGCTTTGAGGTGCCTTAATGAACTAACTGTAGTGTCTGTAGGCTGGCGCAGAATACGACCCGAAGAACAAGGCTGAGAAAGACAAATGAACGTTGGTGTTTGGAGAAGGAGAGACTTCGAGGAAAATTGCTTGCACCAAAAAGTATTTTTAATACATCGACAGTATGGTAAGTTTGAAGATTCAGAGTAGGAACGAAAATCCGAAAGACAATGACAAACCAATCGCGAAGATAGGAAAGAGAGGAATTAAATGACATTTTTAAAGAGATGGAGATGCGGGGAATGGAGCTAATAGAGGGAAGGAGTTTGTGGAACAGAAAGAGTGAGAGACAAGACAGAAAGAGAGAGAGAGGAATATAACCTAGGAAAAAATGCATGAAGGAAAACGGAGCATGATTACTGAAAAAAGGGGTAAACTAGCTAGAGGTGGATGACAAAATGGGAGTAGAACGCCGTGAGTCGGCGAAAGAAGAGGTACTGGGCGCTGCAAACACGGAAAAAGGGTGGGAAAAGTGCACCCATGGCAAATGAGAGAAAATGGAGCGGAGGTGCGAAGGAAGAGGGCGAATTGAAGAGGCACAAGAGGACCAGGAGATGGGGAGAAAAAGAATGGTGGGGAATGAGTGAGGTAGTTGATGAGACAGGAATTGAGGGAAAACTAGATATATGTCTGTATTAGGGATCGGAGGATGAGAGGCCGGGAGGCTCCGACGAGGAAAAGGGAGTAAGGCGAGGGAGCGAGAGAGAGAGGGGGGAGACAGGGAGAGGGGAGACGGGGACGATGAAGGGAGATGAAAAAAGGAGACTAAAGCATGTAAAAAAAATGGGAAGAAGTGGGAGGGACTATGGGGCTGGCGGGACACGGGGACCTTAGGGCAAGCCGAGACATAGGGGTTGTGGAGGTAAAAACGGGAGGGGGCATGGTGGGGAGGGAGGGAAAGGGGGATGGGGGGAGGAAGAGACGCGGGGTTTGCCGGTTCGTTCGGGAGCACGTGAAGGAGGGGTGAGTGTGGCGGTCGAGAGGGGGCAAACCAGGGGGGCGGAGCAAGAGATGGAAAGAGGGGTGGGTGGGCGAGGGGCAGCGGAGGTGGCGACGGAGGCGGCGGGCGGCGCAGCAACAGGTTAGCTCCACCAGTGCCTCAACGCTCCTGCTCCGAGGCAGCGAGGGCCCCCATTCTCTTTTCCTATCTCTTTCTCTCTCTCCATACCTCTCTCTCCGCGTTCCCCCTCCCCTCGTTCACTCACACGGGCTCTCTGCTCTGCTCCCCGTAGGAGGCCTGACTCACACGCTCAGAGGAAGAGAAAGAGAGAGGAGAGGCAGAGAGCGGCAGAGCTACCCCGCCGCCGCCGCTGACGCCGCCGCCGCCGTGGCCCGTCTCCCTCCCGCCCCTTCCACCACCCGCCCGCCTAGCCACCACCGCATCCAGCCAAATACCCGGGAAAGGGAGAAGAACAGCTCCCTCTTTCCCCCCTGTTTCCCCTCCACCCTCCCTACTCGTCGCCCTCCCTCCGACGCTCGCTCGTTCGCTCTCCCGCTCTCCGCCTAAAACTGCAATCACGGGACGAGGCGTTGGGTGAGTGAGCGCGATTGTGTTCGCATCGCGAGTAAATATTTGTACCATTATGTCTATCTATATATCTATAGATTAATAGTCCAACTCTCTGTCTCTCTCGTCTTTGTTTCTCCCGGATCTATCTCACGTACGTCCATGTCCCTTTTTTGTTCCCTCTTCTCACATTTGGTGTCTCTTTTCTCTGTATCCATCATTCTTTCTCTCTCTCTTTTTGGCATGCTTCTATTCCACGATGTGCTCCCGAACCTCTTCTCAGTGCTATGTTTTGTGTGGTGGTGCCGTGAAATTGGTTTCCCTGCATCGTGCCCGAGAAATTTGCAACCTCGTGTCGGCGGAAGCGCCCAGCAGGACTACTGCAGAATTTTCCGGGAAAATCACTATTAATTTTTGCCTACACTCATTCATCTTCCGGACATTTATGAACGTTTAATTAGCTTCAATGGCGATGCACACCTAGATCTATCGTAGTCTGAACTAGCTCAGTGTGATAATGTCCCCTTCTACACTTTCAACTGTTCGAGAGGGAAAATTCGTGGACTTGTGTTGGACGAGATACTCCAGTTGTTAGATCGGTCGCGAAGTTATTTACCTCCTGAGTCGGACTCGCTTGTTTTCTTCCTCACCCTTTCCACGGTAAACTTAGATTCGTGTGGTTGGAGTACACAGTGATTTCTCTCCGTTCACCATTTGCACTGCTCCGAAGTTTCTCCTCAGGAGCCCGAGGAACTACAAGTAAGGGTTTATTTTTCAATTTATTTTACTCTCGAAGATCGCTCCCAAGAGTCTTGAAGGCTGCACCTCCAAGAACCTCGGCTTACTCACGGTGCTTGTGTGAGGTCCGCCGTTGCCTTTGTCTTTACTCCTCGCTCGTGTGACCGCGCGTGCCGAATACATCCGCCATGGACGACAAGACAAAGCAATCCCTCTGTGATTAGAAAGGAGAGAGTGGGAGAAAAACACAGGACACTGCGACAAAATCCCACGTCCTCCAAGAGAAAGAGAGAATAAACGGGAAAAAATCGTTTCCCATTTACCTCCCTTTCTTCAGATCCCTATTAAAGAAGGGAATTAGTGTCTTCCTCGCTCTAAGACCTTTCGCTGTCGTCCGATAATAAGGTCTATTAATAAAGCATTTCTCCCCTGCCAGTCTCATCCTTCATTCTCGCCTCGCCTCTTCCTTTCACCATTCTCGGGTGACCATAGTCTCTCCCACCTCTCGCCTACTACCCAGCTTCGGGAGGGCCGTAGGTTTTGTCTCCCCCCTCCCCGCATCGGCGGTTTCCCTTGCCGTTAATGAGAGGCAATACTCTCTTTTTGTCCTCCACGCCAAGCCACCGCTGACATCCGCCGCAGCGATTGTACGTGAGCGAATCCCTTCCCCGAGATGGACGCCACCGACCTCTCACTCACGGGGTCGAAAACCACACAAATAATTTTCACGGAGACACTCTCACAGCCACGTCATTCCACATCCACGCGTAGAATCCCAGTCTTCGCCGCTCCCTTTCCCTTGCAATGTCTCTTCATTTAGTTTTTTCAATCCTCTGAACGTGTGGAAAAGGATTTGGCTGTCGGCATGGTGGAGGGAGAGAGGAGGAGCTATGCGTAGAAAGACAGGGTTGGAGGGGGCCAGCGATGTGGTGGGAGAAAATTGGGGGGAGGGGGCTAGGGGGAGGCGGTGAGTAGGGCGTGAAACAAACGGCTCGTAATCCTATTTTGGTACACATTTTCATCCCGCCATGACCTCTCTTTAATACTTAGCGAAAACCAGCAGGGCACTCCCTCTCTCACTCCAAAACCATTTCCATTTTTACGGAACGTTTCTGTCAGCCATACGACTAAGACCCGGCCACGAGGGCCTGGACGACTTAGGGAGGGAAGTGGAGGGGATGCTGGAGGGGTTGAGTAAGGAGGGAGGGAGGGAGAGAGAGGAAGATAGGGGAGGGGATCGTGGGGGAAAACGAAATATCGGAGGGGGAGCTGATAGTGGGGGAAGGAGATGTGCCATTCACATTCTTACGCAAACACACACACACACACACACACACACACATACAACCACCTCACATGAAACGAACTGACATCAGCACGAACCCTCGTTCCGTGGCGGCAGGACGACAAAAAAATCTTAGACGAGTACGAGCTGTGCACTCTCGGAGCACGCGGATTCCCCAGAGAGTGGCAGGAGAGGAGATAAGTGTTGCCGCTCTTCCCAGGCATAGCTCGGCGGCGACGGGAAGGAGACGGATTGCGCGCCGACCGCGTTTTCAGAAGCTTCGGGTAAGAAGTGAACAGAGCATGAACAGAACAGAACAAAGCATGTAATGCTAAGGCCCAGTTGCTCGCACTATTAGGAACTTGCGTGGCTTAAAGGGTTTAGGAGACGCGGAAAGTAACTTCTCTGGAATCCATGGCATTGATATCTGTTCCTAGTATCTTTCCCCTTCGGTGTTCATCTCGCCGGAGTCGTTAAATGGAAGTAGATATACAATTAGTTTAAATGGAGGCAGCTTGTCATCTTACGATGACTACAGCGATGTAGTTAATCGAGGTTGTCCTGTCAAGTGCAGTTATTAAAGTTATTAGTCGTATATTATTTTACGCAACTGGGAAAACCGGATTTCCCGAGTTTCCTACTTTCCCAAAGTCAGAAATTTCTGACCGAGAATCCTTTTAGTACTTCCCTCATTTGCTATCAGCAAGGGCTTTCCTAATTTTGTTTTTCATATCCTTCTTAACAACTATCTCATTCGCTCTCTCGACTTCGGGTTTACTTCGAATCAAGTGCCTACGTTGTTGGGAGGGTCACTTAACCTTCAGGATATAAGTGCTATCTAAGTGGCCTACACCGCAGGATGGTCCTAAAACTGTTCGAAGTGAAATTTTATTTAACTTAATGAGGGTTAATAGATTCCATAATTCTGTATTATATTGTTATCATTACATGATAACAGTATGGGAATGGGGGATAAGTGCATAAGTTACCACTCATGTTCATATTTTGTTTCACAGTATTTTAGTCACAGATTCACACTTGGTCGCTCTCAGGTTCTAGTCCTACGGTCACCAATCACTTTATTGTCAATCATAACGTTTACTGAAGTAATTATTTTTTACAATTCCTACTAATTTCTTATATTTGCTGGTGTTAATTAATAATTGGTTTTATAAGTGTTTTATGGCTTTCAGTTAGACAATATATGTAAAAGCAAATTTCTCTAACATTGTTTGTGGAATGTAAACAAAGTTATAGTCAAATAACAAAATGGTTGAGGGTAGGGAATTGACTATTTCTGTTGAAAACAGGTCTCAATCTACTTTTTATTCCACTATTTCCCTTTACTGATTCGTCTTAAATGGAGTTTTTCATTTATATATTTGTTGATCTATGATATATGTCAGCACCTCAACGTTACCTCTACGCACTGACAAAACATTACAATGATGACACTATAAATGATACATGCTTTAACAGTTTTCAAGAATTTTATCATTATATTTTACTCAAAAATATCTAACCTACATTCTTCGTTTTATATGCATTTTTTCGTTTATTATTTGGTTGTATTTTCAGTATTTCAAATGCATTTAATCCATATCTTTATATGTATATATATATATATATATATATATATATATATATATATGTATATATATATGTATATATATGTGTATATACATATATATATATATGTGTATATATATATATATATATATATATATATATATATATATATATATATATATATATATATAACGATATTTCAGCACGAACATTCAAGTTTACATGCCCTGTAAGTTGAAAATAATCCTGCATGTCAATGACACTTTGTTTTGTGCTTGATAAATTCCTTTTGCAGGGTTAATTAATTTGCAAGACAAAATATATGCTGGTTTAAGTGAAAGGTTTTTTGAGGTTTGTAAGTGGATTGACACTTAGGATATAGGGATCTCATTTGAAAAAACTATGTAGCATTGAATCGTAAGAACAAAGTTCGTGCAATAATTTAATGTGTATATTAAATACATATGGGATGCATCTACTAGGTCTAAAGATTTACTTACACAGGCAAATTATAGAATCAAGGCATATTCATTTTTAATCTTTGATATGCATTAAGTAATTAATTTAACAAATTTTTCCGATTTTCGGGTTGGTCAGGCTTATGATCTAATTGCAATGGTTCACTCGATCTGGCTACTTTTAAGAAATGACTCATTCAGATAATGATGCACGTAAAGATTCTTGTAGTTCAACAGTGACACTAGTAATTGCCAGTAAAATAGAGATCAAACAATGAACTACGAGTGCGAACCCTCTGGTAAAGTGATATAAGAAACTTCGATTTGTTACAAAATATGAGGCATTACCTGGTGCTTGATGATATGATAAGTTATAATTATTATTTTATGAACAATTTATTTAAAGATAGAACAGTAGGAGATCTCGCAAAAGACTTACTGCAAAATATTTAAGAGAAAATTATAACCAATGTTTTGAGGATGATACAGAATCACTCCTTGTAAAAATTCCAAGTGGTTTTTCTATGGACAACGAAAAGATATTTTAATGCTCCCGTTCTGGGCATTCAAACTGGAGAAGCTCTCATGGCTTGCTGTTACCGTGACCTTTAGTATTTGTTTCATACGAGTGACTGTGTGATTGCGTGGGGTGGTGATGTTGGAACGGCGAAACGCAGGCCTGTTGATCAACTACAGAGAGTGGGCGTGTTCCCAAAGTTTAGGGCTGATATTAAAGCCGAACTAAACTTCTGCGTTTTACTGATGAGATTTTGGTCTAAGGACAGTTTATTTTGGGAGATATTACTAGAGTCTGACAGTGTACACCCACACACCATTGAAATACCGCGTTTGTTTCGGGAAAACAATCATTGGAGGTACTACTTTATAGGAAATTTCCAACCTACAATTCCCGGTTGAGTTGTAAGGAAACTGTGACCTTATGGGCTTCGAAAATTCTTTAAAACATCATGGTTGAAAACCACTAAGTTTGATCCGTGCATGAAGTTGGCTAAACTAAAATGTTTCAGCTAAATGAAACTGATATTGTTTTAACTGTTTTGATTATCATATAAAACTGTTCAATTTATCTCACATGAACTACAAAATTTATCATGGTCCTAATTTTCGCTCAATTAATTTTTGGTTTGATGAATTTGGAAGTGTATATATATATATATATATATATATATATATATATATATATATATATATATATATATACATACACACACATACATACACACACACACACACACACACACACACACATATATATATATATATATATATATATATATATATATATATATATATATGCATATATATGTGTTTTGTATTTTTTGCGATTGAAAATATTGGAAGGGGATGGTGAAAGGCAATTTTAAAAGTGCCTTTGAAGTCAATATATTTTTCAAATTAGATGAACTGATATAAATACGATACGTACGATAAAAATATTTATTCTCGAGATTCACAAAGTGATGTTCAATAGAACCGAGGTAGTTTTGCGCTTCAACTGAAATTGATATTTTCAGATTAGCAATACCACAAACAGCAGAAGGAATTGATGCGAGTATTTAGAAGAAATTAATTATGAACATTCAATAAAGGTACAGAAGAGGCTTTCAACAATTTAAGAAAAGCTTTGCTTAGATTTTTATGATAATTTATGTTACTGCATTCGCGAAGATGAGTTTTTAAGCCACTCCATTAGCATTTAAAGTTGTATTTCACACTGGACGGTTTTAATTGTCTTGATCAGTAACTTTGTCTTCATATATTTAGAAAATATTAAATCTTTTACACGGGGTATTTTGCTTCAATAAAATAAATACTCTATTTGCCGTAGCTATAAGGCATAAATACTTTTCATTCGCTGCTTCTATCCTTTTCATTCTATTCTATTTCCATTATTCCTTTCTTCGTGCGTAAAATTGAAAATTTCGCATTTATTTTGCTTGATACAAGATATAATACCTCAAAAAGTTATAGTTAGACTCCTGGCTACCACAAAATATTCTAATAATTAGAAACTTGCATATTGGCTAACATTAGACGAGAAAGGGTCAGCAGTACATAAATGAGGAGTATTTATCAAGATATGACAGCGTCATTGTAATTTCAGTATAATCAGCCAATTATCAACTCTTACTGTGTTGAATAAAAAGAGTCCTTGAAAAGATATTTCAAGGATTGAGGCATATTTCGATGCAAATTTAATGACCATAATTGGTCATTCCACATAAAATACTTAATTGAATATAATCCGGATCTCGACGTGAAATACTATCTGTCTCGGTCTGGTGTCATTGATTTTTCTCCCATGGTTTTCCCGTAGGAACAAGATTGCTACTACTAATATAAAAAGAACTGATTGAAATTGAACATAGCAATAACTGACCGTAAAATTTCGAAAAACATAAGACCTTTATATTTGTTCCTATTGAGTGGGATTAAAGAAAATACAAACAGCTTCAGTAATTGCAGAAATTTTTAGCAATCGGGCCACCCCGGGGTAGCGATCTGATGTGAGCACGACAGCTGTCCCAGGAAAGCAAGCGGGCCGGACCGGATGTGAAAGAAGGAGAGAAAGGGGGATAGAGAGTGGTCGTGCTGTGTGATGGAGGGCTGCATCTTCTGCGCGGATGCGAAATTGATTTACGGAGCGAAGGAGTGTCGTAGTCATCCGAGGGGCCCTTCCGTGCGATCCCTTCTTCTTCCCGTCATCACCTTAGCGCCGTGCGACTCCGTTTCGCCTTCCTCCTTTGTGAGCGCCGCTCCAATCGACGACACCCCCTCGGCCGAAGAGAGGCTTATCGCTCGGGCAGGAAACTTTTTCTCCGGCTCGTCCAATGCCATTATCCAGATCCCACGCTCGCGATCTCCCCGACGACTCTTTACGTCATACGTAGTCGGGATGGCGGGGGAGGGATGAAGGACCGGCCGAACAACCCGAGGTGAACGGACTAGAATTACCTTTCACGCACTTAAAAGGAAAGAAAAATGCCTCTTTACTTTGCCCTTCCGTAACAACCAGTAACCGATTCTTACAAACTCTGCAGAGTGTTCAGCGTTCACTTGGAGGCATAACACATGTCAGTCATTGAGAAGCGTTGATTAAGTTATAGTAATGCTCGTAGTTAATGATTAATACGAAAGGGATTATACTAGCATATGATAGAAAGAAATGGATGATTTTCGTATTTATGAAATTTTATTTTCATGAAAAGTTTGTTTTCGGTGGTTGGTTACTTTTATATTATTTTATATTTTATGGCCAGATATTAACGATTTCTTGTGTAAGAATATTCTTCAGTCTTTTAAACTACTTAAAATTGCCTTTTTTACCAAAAATAATGAACTGAAGAATGAATTCCGCATGAAGTTATAGCTTTATTATTAATATATGGTATTCTTCACACACCTTAAAATTGCGACATAAGATTCTAATTTACTTAAGTCAAACGAAAAATCTTAAAGGGGCTCTCATCTGTCTTCTTCTATGCTTGTTCAACATTAAGATTAGCCAGTAACTCGGGCACGGGCAGAGAGACGGGCAACGGATCTTGAGTTTTTAAAATACTTTCTCTCTACTTTAGAAATTAATGACAATTATAAAGAGCGTTCCCGGTCAACCAGCTTAGTGACCCTAAAATCGTGACAATTTTTATTTCCGTCAATTCCACATTGCTTGCGCATAGTAGACGAAGAAGAACAACTTACGATGTTTATATTCACTGATAATTTAACTATATTAATGGATTATAGCATAAAATGCTTCATTTAATTTGAATTTGAAAGGAAATTAAATTGATTCTTTTTATTACCTTATTTTTAAATTGAATTGATTTATAATATATTAATATGGGCTGCTTGGAAATCCAAATCTTAGTTGTTGCTCATTTTTGAGATAAACGAATAAAGTAGATACTATTTAGATTAACGAATGAAGTAAAAAGATATTTAACCAGCTCAGTCGGTAGCTTTTATGAAGAAGTTCAGAAAATAACCAATAGTTATGAATAGGTTTGTTACGACGACGATGTTCACGTTTTGCAAGTCATAAGGGTAGAAATGCGGACATTGTCAGATAAGGATGAAAGCATACCCAATGCATGACCAAGAGGAGAATGAAAAAGTTAAAGCCATCGGCAGCACAATTGAAAGGATATGGGACAAAATATTGGAGGATTTGAGGGGAGAAGATTTGAAGGGAGAAAGAAAGAGAAGAGGGAGTGAGAGAGAGAGAGAGAAGGAGGATACCACAAGAAGGAGATGGCCTCAGCACAGCGATGTACACACAAAGGGACAAGATGGCTTTGGATCCGATTCTTAAGGAGCGACAGTAGATCTGCTTAGCCGGAAACCTATTGTATCGGACCCTAGCTCAAGAGAGCCGTGTTCACGGGGGACTATTGTAGAGAAAGCAGAGAGGACATCCCCAGCTTTTCGCAGTTTAGACCAAAAGGAATGACTCCGAAGAACGGGTGCACCACACTCAGGGGTTGCTTTCAATTTCCCTCTGTTGTCCATTTTGAAATCATGTAGTGGAAAATGGAGGTAGGAAAGCAAAACTAAAAGAGATAAAAAGCAGCTTAAACGATTAGAATTGTATGATAATGGCAATAAAATTATGAGCATTTATATACATTATTGCGGCTCTCGCGACTTTACTTTTCGTGATTGATTAAATGCACAAAAATAATCGATTAATATATATGAAGATCAAATTAGAATCGGAAGGCATGGATTTAATCGGCATGAATATGATAGATTCATATTCATTTAAATACGACAAGCTACAAAAACCAAGCTTCATGTTCTCCATTTTGTAATTAATTAATATTTGTGGGAGATGTATTAGTACACAAATCTAATTTCTTAAAGTTCTTTACCGTGCAGGCGTAATAAAATATTTTAATATCAGAGAGTCATATATCTGCACTCATTAACTTGAGAAATTCAGTCAACGTGTTTAATGATACACCAATATTGTAATAAGTATGTAAATAAAAACACGTTCACCGCAAAAGTGCATGAATGCTGATATATACACAAGTACTTTTATTTATGCAGCAGGATGGTGAGGTAACCCAACAAATGAGTGAATATATCATGGCTTTGGACTAACAATTATTGTCGGAATCGATTCGTTGTATTCGTTTATTTTTTTGAGATATAATTATGCAAGTCAACCGATCAGAAATTCCTTCATGCATCCCTTTCATCTCGCAGAGCATATTCTGATTGATATAGATTTCTTCAAATTAGAACGCTGCATCCACCAAAATGTGTACATAAGTTTTGCAAAAATTCTAAAATTTACAATTGATTATCCTAACATCTTGTTTCCAATAAAATTTAAGTTCTTACTTCATACTAAGTTTATACACATTTAATTATGCTGTCTAAATATACCGTGAAAAAATGGATATTATTAAAATTACATCCTCATAAGCTCTTACCTTACTACTGAAGAAAATACGAGTTTTTGGTGGAATAAGTGAATATAAATCAATTTAGGTTAAAAAATACTCAATATGAATTTATGTAGAATTCTCGTATGAGATTCGTATTAGAGACCCTTACTAGATAAAAGTGTGAAATGTTCATTTAGTTTAGGGGCGTGCCAAAATCTTATTTCGGATAATGCTTATCATAGAAATTTAAAAAATTTAATTATATTTCGCCTTAAGAAGTTAATGTTCCATTACTTACGGTTAACGGTTTTATTATCATAAAGTCTAACTCATTTTCATGTGTATATCCTAGAGCACAATCAATGAATGCTTTTCAACTGGTTTAATTGGCTTTTAAGCGTCGAAAGCATATGAAAATCTGGCAAACATGCAATAATTCTGAAATTTAGTCAAAATTTTCCCCATAATTATCATTTTTTTACATTTATATTATCATTATTCTGCGGCCAAGGGTTATATTTTTTCACCTTTAACCTAAATATCTAAACCATAGAAGAGTCCGTATTTTCTCTGCAATCTTCCCGCCACACCTACATAAAAATTTAGAAACATGAACGGTGAACCCAATCATAATATCGGATTAGCGGGAAATTTTCATTGCCCAAAAGATTCGGACTATATTTTCCACGTACGTGGATGATGATCCGGTCCATTCGCAGTTCTGCTGATTTATCGGAAATGGAGGCACGCGAGAGATTATTGTACTTACGAACCGGTAGTAATTTGGCCGCGCGGGGGAAACGGGAGTAAACGGGGTTCATGAGGGGTAAGAGGAGGGGAGAATGGTAGGGGGAGAGTAGTGGACGGTCAGGGGAAAGAGTCAAGGCGGTGGCGTGACGGAAACGCACTTTAATTCCGTCCTCCCATTTTAATTTCCGGCCACTCCGCGCGCCTCTGCCATCGTCGGGGGAAACTTGCCGCTACTAACTGCTGGCTCTGCATGCACCCATCTCACCTAGGAAAGAGTCGCTAGTCCGTCGACGCCGGGTCAACGAGCCCCGATGCCCGCGGAATAGACGATCGAATTTCGCGTCGAACGCATGTATTGAGCTTGCGGCCACCGCAGTGGAGAAGGCAGGGCGTAGGGGAGTCGGGGGAAGGGGATGGGGCCTGGCAGCCGGCGGGCAATCATTTGAACGAACGGGAGGGAAGAGCGCGATGCCGCAGGCCGTCCGCGGATTTGATTTTTCCTACGCTATCAGAATTTCCCATCCTTAGCAACGAATATAGCTGATCGCGCTCTTAAACGCGCTCGATCAAAGCAGGAGGAGAGGAATTGAATTACTCAGGCTGTAGGGTTTCTCAGTTAAGTAACTGCCATGGGTGGGAATCGAACACGGCTATTTTAATTTACGGGATGACCTTGCGGGACCTAAAAATCTCACAGGTTAAAAGTGAAATGACTATGCAGCGGGATTTAATTTGTGAAATTCATTGCCTGGGAAAACATTTGGAATTTTCCAGAGCAATGCAGCGCGGTTGTTTTCATCGTATATCACTCACATCGCGAATTTAATTAACCATTAAAACCCCTTGTGTAGCTCATTTTTCTGAATTAAAATTACTGCACGAGAGAATTTGGCGCCCTGCGAAGTTGAGTGGATTCTTAATGCGTGTTCTTGGTTTAAGCTCACATCATTCGAAGCAGGAGGGCGGGAGGTTCAAAGGAGTGGAGAGCGTAGATTTTAATTCAATGCTGGAAACAAAAAAGTAAGGCCATTAGGCATACTAAGGAACACTATCGCTCACACACCCTTTGGGTTCGCCTCTCTCTGCTGAGACATCACATATGTGCTATCATATAAGGATTTTTCTTCGCGATATTCTGCTATCTGATATCATAATTACTATTTAATTCCTTAAATCCAGTTACTTCGACTGAAAATAATACTAATGCTTCAATTATCTATTGCCAAATTCTGAGAAATCAACCTCGAAGGAAACTAAAAATTGTTTCTACCATCAACAAAAGGTGTAGGTATCTATGATGATCAATGGTATAGGAGAAACAAATACATTCCTTTAGGCTTACAGGCAGTATTTTGAGAAAAATACACTTAAAACCAATGAGTAGGCTAAAGTGCATTATACTAAAATTAAATGGGAAAGTGACCCGATTACTTAGTCGCAGTATATACCTGAGACCAATCAAGGCAGGGTAATAAATTGGTAATAATTATCTCTGATGAGAATGCTTGAGAGAAAATCGATTATCGTCCTTCTATAGGTAGTTTGATATGAAGATGTTCACGCTAGTAGTAGAAGGAGACAAGATTATGCAGATGATTCTTAAAAGTTTCTGAAAATACTCAAGCTTAAGGAACACCGGAGGAACACACACGTTAAATTGCCGTGAACACTAATTGACCCTTAAAATCCAGGGGAAAAATCAATTTGGTAAAACAATTGTGCAAATACGTTACTTAGCTTAAACAGAAAGTCAAAGTTTTAATACATACTCGTCCGATGCGTAACTCTTGTTATCATTCGTAGAATTTAACTTACGCCACTTTCATGAGGCTTTCAATTTTCATGTGAATTACTTTTCTTAACTTACTCTCTGATTAATGTTTCAACTTAACTATTTCGCACATATTACTTCTTTATTCAAAATAAATTATCCTATCTATTCTTCTGTTTTGTGAACATCTTGATGGGTATCAAATAATTTGTATTTGGACACATATAAGCTGAGCACGGCTTTCATACAATAATATTTTGTTCACCCAAAGTTATTGACTCAAAAGAGAGAAAGAGTTTGCAGAGCGTTTTAAAGTAATGTATTATGCATGTAACTTCACAAGATTACTTTATTCACTGGAAAATTTGGAACAAGTTTATAAGGTTACTACTGCTACAATAGTAATATATTTGTTGTACTATCAAGGGATGAAGACTACTTGTATTAATGACTTGTGGCAGGGTGATTGCAAGTTATTACTTCACTCTCTTTAGACGATGGTAATGATAAATCAGAAAGATAGATTCCATCAATTGAAAATTTAAATTTTAAATAACTCAAAATAATAAAACATGTAATTAAAAAAGAAAATGAAGTGCGCTGGCACCATTTTAAACTAATACATGTTCGCACAGAGAATTAAAAAATTATTTTCTTTAATAATTCCACCAAATAAGATAATACAGGCATCCTGTATTATCTGTTGGTCAGCGGCATAAGACATTTTTAAGACTAGAGGAACGGTTTTGGGATGAATTACCTCTTTTAATTTTATACTGGTTAAAAATTGGTCTAGATATCTAAAATGTGGTAGAGGAAGACATTTTAACAAAATCGTGCCGTTAATACGTTTTAGAGTGTAATCAGGAGTATTCTGGCCGGATGCTGGTATCTGTTTCTTTTGGATCCATTTAATGTGCGAGTACTTGCTTGATAGAAAATTTTCAAATCACTCATTAATACAGAAAGAATGTAATGTATTACCTTTGGTGTAGGTATGGGGTATTATATTTCTGCTTACGATAATATCAGGGATATTGATAGATATTTATGGTATTCTCTAGCAGTTATTTGTTGGTGTTCAGTCTAAAGCAGCTTAATATTTCGACATAGGCGCAAGAAGAGGTTAAAAATTTACAAATGGGGATTGCTGCCAATAATAAATGAATAACCCGACATCGAATGACTTCATATAAGGTTTTCTAGCCCTGAAACTGTAAAACATTGAGATTAGAGAGGCATTTAGGTTAAAACATGTCGTGCTAGGGATTACTTTCCATTAACCTCTACATGCAACAGCTTATAGCTTATCACTCGAAAGTAAGATCAAAAGTGTACCTCCTGACGCCTGCTATGCGTGACAGTGAGTAACGTGAGGTAGAACCTCCGGTGATGGATGTAGGCACGGGAGGGATTGGTCGAAATAAAAATAGGTAAACGAACCAGGCGCTTTTCGAAAAATTGGTTGACCTAAGTAGGTAGGATATTGGGTGTGGGGGGCGGAGTTAGTTTGGTGGCTCCGTAATGCCCCCCGCGGAACCCCGCAACCCCCGCGATCCTCGGTGACCCCCCGGCGTCCCTCCCATCCCCCCCTTGTGCCGCCTCTGCGCCCCCTCTTAATCCTATCGATCCCCTCAGACTATTCATTCCGCCCCTTGCACTTCGGGACGACGCCGATACCCCGGGGGGAGCGATGGGATTTTAGGGGTTCTTTCGAGATGGGGAAGGTTATGAGCAGTCGATCTAAACATAGAGGCCTTCATCTTTCCGCGGCATTTGAGACAAGTCAGGGATCGCAGTGTACGCCCCCTATCATTATTACAGAAAATCGAGCGCACAAAAGTTTGAAGGTACGCAGATTCATAATCGCATTTACGCCGCCAGCACATCGAAGGAGTCTATATCGTTTGAGAGGAAAGAGGCGATGGAATTTAATACGAGAATTCTTGAGGATTGCAAAATCAGCTCGTTTAAAAAAGAGAGCAATGCAGATAAATGACACGGCAGATAAGGAAAATTGGAAACGCTCTCAAGCGGCCAAATATCTGGGTGAAATCGATAGAAATACTGGAGGGCTACCTGCAATATTTAATTATTATTGACTAATACTGTTTTCGTTTCAAGTGATCGGTCATCTAGGTTACTATCGCAGGTTTCCTAGCAAGAATAGCTCATTCAGAACGCAAGATTTAAGCTCTTGGCGTGTTTCTAAATTACAAAGAATTACTCAGAAAATGAATGCACTAATTACCA
The DNA here is from genome assembly GCF_022747635.1 of Hetaerina americana. Lineage (NCBI taxonomy): Eukaryota > Metazoa > Arthropoda > Insecta > Odonata > Calopterygidae > Hetaerina > Hetaerina americana. The sequence continues at coordinate 35,676,050 of NW_027286874.1, read as the reverse complement.
GACATTTAGGTCCTTTGATTACACTCGAGTTAATAGGAGACGCATCAACCTCGGGCTTGAATTTACGTGGCATCGCCCACCATTAGCAACTCTCTACACACTCCGTGTCACTGGTGCGCCGCCGTACCTTGCCTTGGAACCAGATCTCAAAAGGTCCAATAGCCTAAGCCTCGACTTTTAAGGACAGTGTGTGGTGGTCGAATCATTACCAACAGGATCAGTCCAACTACATTCATAGTTAGTTCATTCATATATAGTGGTTTATACTAAATTCCAGAGAGGAGGTAAATTTCATTCAAGAATCCATTATAATACTTCTGTGTTCTACTGCACTAAGTTTTTATTCCTCCTCAATTTGCGATGCACTGCGTGTACCTAAGTGTTCGAGATAAAAACACATCATTTTCACAAGCCAAAATGAGAACTCATTAATCTGAGGTTACTACTCATATGGGACAAGTTACTCCCACTAGCAGATGTGCGAGAGACAATCATCTTTGAAACTACGTCTTAAGTTTTAATTAAGCAGAGCAGAAATAGATGAGAATTGGAATGCGAGACAAAATGTTACATGGTTATAACTAATAATCAGTCTAACTTTTTCCAAAATTATCCACAACATTCCATTAATTCAAGTGACTCCATGCTGTGAAAACAATTGAGAGCTCATTTTTACCTGCGAATTTTGTCGATGGATACGTAAACATTCCTGGAGTCGATAACACATGTTTTTCCCTCAATGATAAAATACTCTCTTTCACCCCTTTCTCTTGTCAGCGGACATTCTGGATAATTTGGACGAAATGAAAATATAGAAGAAAGAGGCCCAACGACAGAAAATATTCTGATGTACGGGGGCAGAGTTTTCAATCGCGACAGCCATACTAACGAGGTCAAATCTTTAACAACCCGCAATACATAAAGGTGAGAGAAGGATGAGCTGAAATAAAATAAGAAAAAAAGAAGAAGAGCTCCCGAAATCTTTCGTCCGTGGGGTTTCCGATAGTGAGTGCGACGAGGAGGGGAGGGCGACTCTTCGCGCATCGCATCGAATTAGAAAGGGCGGCGGCGACGCCGCGTCGCTCGCATATTTTTCTCTCCTCTCTCCCCTTGCTTGATGCGAGAGGCGCACGCAAATGAGCATGCATTGGGCGCGTTTATCATAGCGTGCCGTGTGGGCGTCGGGTCGGGTGTGGGGCGGGAGGATAAAGAGAAGAGGGGCGTATCATCCAAAAGGAAGGTTAGGATCGGATAGCAAGGGGGCGTAGGGTTGGGGGGGGAAGAGAATAGGTAAATGTGGCGGGGTGGGGGTCAGGCTATGAGGGTCGCGAGAATATGGTGGGGTGGGACGGTACCCCTCACGAGTGATTTCGAGCGAATCGGAAGTGCGAAGTCGAGGTGGTCGACGGCGGTTGCCTTAGCCGTCCTACGCGGACACACGAACCCACACCAATACCATCGCACACACACACACTCCAAACCATTGACAAGCACGCTCTACCCTCGTTGCGTGCGGGAGGCGAGGCATCTGTATTCCCTAGCCATCTCTCACTCTCTCTCTCTCCCCCGCTCATATATGCTCCCTCTACCATCGATGGAAATTGATCCAACCTAACCAACTGTTGATGCGACGCGGCCTGTCATGTGACCTACTGATGGTCGGCGTTACGTGCGAGTCATTGCTCCCTCGCCGCTCTCCTTGCGGCCGCCTACTACGTCGTTGTCGCAACCGCCGTTGGGGGCATGAGGGAGAGTGAGCAATAATGAGTTGGTGACTGACATTCATCTGTTGATATCGGTGGTGGCGGAAAAAAGGATATATTCATTAATCTAAATTTTGTGTTTTTATAATCTCCGGGAAGATAAATCGTGGATGTCCTTCACTTGAAATTCGAAATCGTTATACGCGTGGCGGAGTGAGGAGGGGGATAGAGATTGAGCCCTACTTTTGATTTACGTCCATGTTCGCGGTGTGTGCACGAAATTCAAAATGCCACCTCCCTCCCTCGTTTTTCGCTTGGGAAAACGTTATCGTGATGCGACTGCACAACGAGAAGTGTAAAAGAGACGTGCTCAGCGTCTAGGGATTACATCAAAGCAATACGTGTTGATGCGATGTTTGTGATCTTAAAATAAAATAAATTCGTCTTGTTGGGTTTTAAATTTTAATGGATTATGGAGTCAATTCACCGGTTAGTTTTCCCGAAAACAAACCGGTGTTACATTAATATTGCGTAGAAAAATTTGGTTTTCAGTAAATCCTCCGAATTCATTAAGTAGGTTACACAAACCAAATACGCCTCAGAACCACTATTTCGCTGCTTATGGAAATATAATTATCGCTTGTTTAACTGGTTAATTATTTGCATCACGGGTCGTAATTAACTTTTGTAGTTGAAGTCCGGATAAAGTGATTTCCACACTAACAAGAATTGAGACAAAGCTCATTGAAATTCATCAAAAGAATACATGTTGTAACTTCATTTAATCTAACTGCGCGACAACTCGCTATCTCTACAAATTACGGGACGACCAACAATAAACCACGATACAATCGATCTCCGTTTAATCCCTCCTAAAGTATTATTTATTGAGTTTTACATAATTCCATAGCTTGTTTCATCATAGAAAATAAGCTACTTCACATTATGAAGCATGTTATCTTTAATTTGTCCCTTCAAGAACATCCAATGAATTCATAAGTTTTAGTAAATCTCTTCAGCAAATTTTGATCTTTCATCTGGGGATCATTCTATTCACGAATGCTCGGGCTGTATCTTAGCATGATATTTCTTAGGGTATAATAAGAAACTGAAGATAAACCTGACAAGATTTCATCCCATATTCTCTTTGCAAACGGTAATAATCCAGAGTCTTATTTTGGACACAAGTAACTGTTGCATCGTGGTCTAGCGTCGACGTTCAACATGATTTTATTCAACCTAGCTTTGAAAACATCTGTAATAACAGCTTCCAGCTTGATAATGGCTGATCACGATGATGCCACTTTAAAATATAACATTGAGGGAGAATAAGCGGGCAGTAAACGCCTTTTAAGATTTCCTGCCATCATTTAATCCCGCTGAGTGATTTTGGCAAATACCTGCCAAGTATTTCTGCCAAAAAGGGGAATCCTAAGAACTAGATTGAAACCGAGGTATCGCTAGCAGATGAGTTTTACGAATTTCTTGGAATTTAATCAATGGCGTTTCATACATGTATGGCGTTTCATCAATGACATGCGTTCAATTTACTACATCCAGAGTGATTTGAGATGAAAAGCCATTGCTGCATGAAAATTTTGCTCGATTTTGATACGCTCAAGATAGGATAAGGAGTTAAATCGGTTGAGAAAATCGGTCAATGAGCTGCACGCAAATTTACTGGACGACTGATCTCACTGGTCAGGGGAAATTTTCATGGGAGCTCAAAACCTTCGGAGATAAAAATATAACCCATTCAAATTTTATGTAGATGATGTTGGGTAGCTGTAGTGGAAATATTTGAATGCTGTTCATCATAAACTTGCTCGTACACTTCGTGATTAAAAGCGGTAATTTGACTTGCGAAGATTTATCACCAACATTTTTTATTTAATCTCATACTTCCTCCAGATACACATGGTTAAGTACCAAAAGCTGGGTAAGTTTCACCAATTTAAAATTTAATTTATACGTATGTGTAGAGAATTAGGGAAAACGGTGATTTATCTTGATAAATTCCAAAGAAACTGCGGGAGATGCCGCAACAGTAACTTATAACGGAGTCATCCGCTAATATGCATTTCAATGCAACAATTTCAGAGTGTAAAAATCATTCGCCTCCGTCAAGGCGGTGGTTTATTTGTTTAAGGTACCTCTTTTATTGACTCCTAATATACAGTCACAGTTTTCCTCCAAGTTAAAGGTTTTTTCCTGAATAGTTTTTCTTCGGAAGGCAGGAAACAACACGATTCAATTCTTCCCTCCCGGTCTTTTTCATGCAATAGGTCATTATAGAGCAAATAAAATAACAGAGGTCAATGTATCAATGCTGTAAATATATAATCTAAGCTTCAGTATAAATCACAGATAAAAAATAGCCAGAAGGTTTATTTTTTACTACTTCGCACGCGTACATGAACAAAATTGTAACGGTATAGCCAGAAACACAAGCCGTCCATCCTTTCTGCGTATTTCTTTAACAAATGACATGAGAAATAACTTGTTCAACGGGGATATTCCATGCCTTATTTCACATACCACAGTCAGTTCTGCATAAAGGAAACTCCTTTGATTCTCGTTAGCAATTGATTCATCATGAGTAGGACGGAACTAATGACTCCATAAATGAACTCAGAACTAGAGTGGCACAAATGTATGGTCTTTCGATTTATGACGTCCATAGATGGCAGTAGCGGGAGTAGAAATGAGATAGAGGAGAAGGCTGCTTACAAAAATATTCTCAACTAAAAGCGAAAAGCGTCAACAGATTGAATCTAACTTCCTATTAATTTTAGTTAGCCTACGTTTTTCTCAACATATTGTTTTAGTGCATTACAACTAACTCAGATATTCATGATGGCCTCGCCAGTACAATGGTAAGGGACACGAGGGTAGAATATGCTGCATCATAATCAACTATAGCTTTTTGCATCGCAAGTGTCTTATTTGGAGTAACGACTCAGGTGATATGCCGAGTGATTTCACGGATGTTAAAACTACCCCTCTTGGTGGCTAGTCTTTTTATGTCAAGGCCTTTGATTCAGGTCAAGGCTTTACATGCCAAAGTCTTTGATTCGATTTCCTACGTGGGAGTTCAACTCCCAATAGATGGAATTTCGGAAATTGGTCCGAAAACCATTCGAAAGGTTATTAAACCAATTCAAAAATACCAACTTACGGAATAGATTTAAAGAATCAAATGTAAAATTCGCTACATTTCCTCTAACTAATGGCACTATTACAGTCATTTCCCTTAAATTCTCGGAGAAAAATCTGACTTTTCATTACTGCGGTCACTTCCACGGATGGTACCGTGATGAAGGCAATATAATGCTATAAATTTGACCTTAGTAATTAGAACCGTAACATCCCTTATTTTTAATTAGTTGTTTGAATATATTTCGAGAATTCCAGCAATGTCTAAGAGCCTACGACTGCTTATTAAAGCAGGTATTTATCGTGGTGGGCCAATTTCGTTGCTCTTTCAGACCACGAGCCCGATGACCGTCAAATATTCACATTTTTTATCTCATTCTAAAATAAAATATTTTATTCACACATGCCACACTACACCGTTGTAAATTTAAAAAAGCCCAATCTAAGAATGAAAGAGAGAGTGCGAAATTTCATATTGAAATTTTTTTTCAGAGCAAGGTATAATTTATCGCATTTCCGTCACCAAATCACAGCGTTGATTTGTCAAGGAAACATTAAATGGAAATTTTAGCCACCGATTTTTCATCTTAAATTTCAGATTGGGATTATTTGAGAGAATGGAATGGAGATACGTTAGGCAAAAAATTAAGTTTTATGAATGAAAATGCCAGTAAATACTTAATAACGACGGGTTACCATGGGAAGACCTTCAGATATTTAATGAGCTCTGGGCACTATTATAATAGAATGGCGTGGAATAATTAAAATGCATAATTTCCATTCATCGATTTTATAAAAATGTATTTTGATGGATATATTTTTTAATAATAATTAATTGAAATATATTTTACTTAGAGCTTTCCCTTTCTTTCAGCACATTTAATAATGCTATGGAAATCAATACATTTTGTATTTAGTCTAGGTGACGGGATTAGTACAGCACAAAATGCACGGTATCTAGGTGTGCGCGGGGTGAAGCCACAGGTATTTCCATTTTTAAGGAAGGTAACTCTTAAAAATTCATGCTACACCGCTTCGCTTTTGCAACCCTTGAATCACATGGTGCCCACGAGTAATCGGATGGTGCTCATTTTTGCACTAAATTCGGAAAGAAATGCTTTTCATGGTACCGCATTTCCTCTTATGCAGGGATGCTGTGAGACTACTCCACTTAATAAGCCTCTCTTTTATTGCGAACATGTGCGATATATTCACGTCGCAAAAGTACATTCCATTGCTATCATTTAAACAGCGAACGATCTTCTTAATGCGGGCCCATAAATGATTCCACTACCGTTTAGCTCTCCCCTAAACAGGAGAACGGCCATGTATTTATCTCCAGCCGTGCATTTTGAGTTAAACATTCTTTTTGCTAATGCAAATTCGCTCTTTCATTACTCTTCAAGTGCTAAGTTTATTTCTTGTTTCATCTTTGAATACTTGATACTTTAATGAATCTGCCAGGCACGGAATCGTTTCAGTAATTGGTGGGAAATACGAGTTGATAATTTTAGTTTTAGGCGGTTACACTTCAAAGATATCTTTCATCCAGTCCCTAATTTTGGTGTTTGAGGTCAACATTTTAAAGGGAAACATGGTCAACTAAGTGAAAAAATCTCAGAATTTTCTAACTATCCACTCTATTTTGACACTTAACAGTCAACTCATTTCTTAATTATTTTAGAAGAGAAATTCCAAGCAGCGCCATTTTTACACAATATAGAGTTAAGCCAAAGCAGCCCACAGAGAGCACTTTATGCTAAATTAATTTTAGAGCAAAGGAAATCTTCATCTTTGAACTAGATCACGAACTTTTATTAATATAAAGTCAAGTAAGCAGTTTTAAACCTGATTTGAACGACGGATAATAGGATACTGACAAAAATGACATGATACATGACCGTAATAAAAAAAATGTTGATAAATTTGACCGTCTGAATTTAAAGACACATACATCCATGTTCTGTAATCGTATCATGTCTTTTTATAATAGTGTTGAAGCTAACAAAGAAAATTCATAATTTAGCCTACTTAAATGGTGCTTTACGGAATAAAAATATATATTTATATACTGTATATAATAAATAAATAAATAAATAAATAAATAAATAAATAAATAAATAAATAAATAAATAAATAAATAAATAAATAAATAAATAAATAAATAAATAAATAAATAAATAAATAAATAAATAAATAAATAAATAAATAAATAAATAAATAAATAAATAAATAAATAAATAAATAAATAAATAAATAAATAAATAAATAAATAAATAAATAAATAAATAAATATACATATATGTATATAATCAATGGCAATGACATGTTTTCCAAGCCACAGTTAGAAAATTAAGCAGGGAGCTTTGACGTGAAACTTTATTCTAGAAATGTGGCGTCAATATGAAGCGTTATTACTGACGATTGAGAATTTATAATAATTGACAAAAAGCCTATTTCTTTACAATATTTGGTCATTAAATCAGACCATATAGAGTACACTTCCAATGATTGCCTGTGTTGTAGAGAATTGGAAAAAAATGCCTTTGGAAAAAATTTAGTTATAATCTTGGCGTAATTGGAGAGGCTTTAATGTAAGTTCTACAATGAAACAGTTAAAAATGAAAACAATAAGTTTTTACCAAAGCGACGTTTCTTGGAAATATTTTTATTCAAAAATCTTACCCAACAGAATGGAAATACTTGCCCCTCATATGGTCTAGCTTGTATGATATAACTCTAGTAGTTAAGTCATTTAATTGTAAAGCAACAAAACAATTAATTAAACACCAAACGTTCATATACGTGAGTTTTTAAGATTTTATTATAATCTCTGCCACACACTAGTCTCAAATGTTCTCTAAACTGCGGTTCTAAAGCCACCAGATAGACTGTTTATTTTTTCAAGCTACTGTCTGGATGGCAAATAATCTTATGCCGCTTACAAAAAATAAAACTGCCTTTACCGTTAATAAAGACCCTATTTGACTGTCTTGTGACAGGTCGAAATTCACTTCTGCCTCTTCTGAGCTATATATATATATATATATATATATATATATATATATATATATATATATATATGTATATATATATATATACATATAAAGCTTTAATTGATGCCATGAGCTCAGAAGAGGCAGAAGTGAATTTCGACCTGTCACAAGACATATAATATATATGTATATATAAATAATAATATATATGTATATATAAATATATATATATATATATATATACATATATATATATATACATATATATATATATATATATATAAATATACAGACACACATATAGATATATCTAGTGAGCTAATTTCTCGTTAATTACATAAACTTTATAGTTGTGCAAACTTTTTGGAGATACTCTATCGAAGGTTCTCTTGAAACCTGAAAGTACTTTATTCACTTGATTTAAACCTATTACCAAACCTCTTCTTTAATTGTTTTCTCCGCAACACAAGAGTAGCGGAAAAAATCCAGCAACATGTCCCAATATAAATATTTCCTAACCGCTAAATCGGTAGTGGCACAGGCTTATTGGGCTCACATTTTTGAGAAAGAATTTCAAAAGAATATTTAAGATACGTTCCACCCTCATAGCAAGTTGTTGACGTTTATGATATTAGTCTGCCACAACATAGATTTTCCCAATTACTACCTCTGTTGGTGGAAAAAAATTTGGTTTTTAGTCTAATTTCAATTACTAGGGAAATATCCTTCTTTGACGGACCTAAGGAATAACTTTGTAAGTATGCTGCTCTGTGAAAAATGAGCTCCTTAAATGAACTCTCTTACCATTTTAGTCGGTATACATTCCAGATTTGATCTTCATTTCGACGTTTCAGTGGTATTTAAGTGACAATAATAGTCTTTCATTAGATGCTCGTAGTTAATGGCCAGTGTGTTGGAATGTTCACAGTTGACACAATAGAAAAATGGTTTTGAATGCTATTTTCATTAACACTATCGGTAGCAGTGTCGTAAATTTTACTTTCTCTAGGTTATGCTGTTGGCCGTTTTAATTGAATTTATTTAATATACAACAAGAAATATTTCGATTTTTCCTTTGTTAATTTCTACAGCGCTGTAATTCAGAAAATATAACATATAGGCTTAATTGTTTTTCTTCCAGTTCGTCATTATGTTAGTTCATCTTTTTCAAATTAACTTATGTTCACGTCGCTACCATTTAAAATATATTTAATCTAGGAGCGCATTATGTATTTCCACCTTTATGCTATTCTAACCTCACCGCTATAGTATCTAAGTTCTTTACTTAGGAGGTTGCCTTGAATGCAAGGGAACCTTTTTTTACTGTTCTAGTAAATGTTTTTGATTTCAGAAGAAACTAATTAAAATTCTCTTCTTGAAATAATCATGTGTTAAATCGAAAACTCAAATTTGATTATCATTTTCTAAAATATAGGTTTATAGCCGATAATAATCTTACTTAAATCTATGATTGATATAATTTCTGGATAACATTTATTGTACAAGTATACTCGCACACACCTCAACACGGCATTTTAACCATAAATTGCAGATAGAGGCCGATAGAGGACATTTAGAAAAACTAAGGAAGGAATGCGGTTTCTATTCGTCATGTATATTCAACCGGTATTCGAAAGATAACCAAAGTATGAGAATACTCATAAAGAAAGAATAAATTAAGCAGAAATCATATTTTTCTTTTAAATAGGATGAAAAACCTCCTGCTTTTGAATCGGAAGTTAATGGTAAATGTTAGATAATTCCTTCGTCATCAAATGTAACTACATGATGGTCACGCCGAACGTAATCGATGAAAATGACAGTTAGTTATTAACAATTTGAGTTTGAAAATTTAAATTCCCATTTTAATTGAAAATAATAATATTCACTAGAGAAATAAAGTTGAACTTATAACAAGCCATGCCATTGACAGATCTACGCCACGCGTTAAATTTTATTGTAAAATGAGCATACAAAATGCGTATTGCTATTCGGTTTTTAGGGGGGCGATCGACAGCTGAGGTCATTTGCGCCATTAGGGGTGGACAGGAAAGGATGAAGGGTGGAGAGAAACCCGGCGTCGGTATTAGCCTGCTCCTGTCGAAAGGCGCCAAGGGGTCCGCTGCTTAACTGCCATCCGACGGACGTCGTATTCACTCAACGTGCTATCCACAAGGCACCTCAAGTAGGGATTGGGATGCCACTGAAAAATATTTGTTGTCTTCAATACTTGAACCCGGACCCTCTCGTTGGTAAGCCTGTACGTTAGCTACCGCACCATCTCGATCCACACCATCTCGCATTTTAAACTTATTATCTCATTACGGAAATCTAGTCGCTTCTGCGAATAAAAAGTTATAGGGATTGCCATTTATCTTTTTTTTATATTTGCCATATCTAGTATTCTCGGCAGATTTCTTAATAGCGAGTCAGATAATTGATATGCGCAATTCAATCATAAAGTCCTCCTGTGCCGATAAAGTGGGGAGATGAATTTAATTGTAAATTATCTTGCGGCAAAAGTTCTTAAAGTATAATTCAATGCAAAATTATTCCAACTAGTATTATATGTTCTGATGGACAGACTGAAATGCGAGGTCCGATAGGTAATGTGTATTGGAAGTTAATATGCCCTCAGAGGTGGAATACAAACAAGAGATTTCCAAGATTCCGGGTCCATCCCTATTTGTGCAGAGTTTCACCGACTGGGGAACAAGTTCTCCGTTTCCTTCACGCATCCTCTCAACCCTTTCCTTCTGAGTGAGCGCAGAAGAGTATATAAACTTAAGAAAACTCTGGAGAGAATTCCCACTCTCTCATAATCATAACGAGGAATTATAAGGTTTCATCTTGAGGATGTTCACGTGAACTTATACCATTCCGATTCCAGAACAATTAAAAATTGCTATGCGGATGTTTTTAAGACCATCATACCAGAATATCATTCAAATAGGTAACTAAATAACATGCGAACTACTTTTAACGTCCGTGGCAAAACATTCCCAACTGTAAATAATGCAAAATCAAAATTCAATAATTATTTATTTAAATATCAATTATGAAAGTTAGCAACATATTAAAAAATAATCATTATATAAAGCGATTTATAAGTAAAGATATTACATTGATTGTCTGGAATCCTAGAGTAATTCATTATTTTAAATCCAATCGTGGAATAGATAAAATCGATGGCCGGCGCATGTTAGTTCAGTAACCTATATGTTAAGGTTTCAAAGGAAGTGTTCAAAATATGAAAATCAATAAAAATATTATTTATCATTGAACGACAATTTTAACTACGAAAAATATAATAACGTAAGGGGTCAGAAAAAGCCATTGAAGACACTTCATAGCTCATAAGGAATATAAATGCGAGTAGTAATTCTACAAAAGCGAATACAAAATAATGCCGTCAATTAAACAATCTCAACATAATTACATTTGCACTGAAACTATAATTGATTGTACACGCATATCTGCAGTCTACTTCTAAAATTCCGCAGTTAATAACCTGATTTGTAAATAAATTCCATGTGAAAAAAATATTGATCAGATCAAGTTATTGAAATCCTCTAATCTTGTCATTGTCAAAGGAAAGGTGACCATATATGGAAGGAAGAAAGGAAGATCATCTATGCGGATGGCCACCGCTCGTTGATAGGTGGCCAACAAAAACATCAGGTAGAGGTTGCACCTCGGCATTAATTAAAACGAACTAGTTTCGGAAATCCGGGAAATAATTAACGTAATCTCATCAGATGAAAAGAAGCACGGGGCGAGTTTGTTCGTTACTGGGCAGCGGTGTTCGAGCTCAGAGGAGAAAGAGAGGGATGATTTTAATGGGTGGAGGAAGGTGAGGCGGAAGGGGGAATTGCGGTGGAAAACGACCAAGTTTGCGGACTCGTTTCTGGCCTAGGGTAATACATAAAAGGACGCGGAAAGGGATATAAAATGTGGCGTGAAAATAATGCAGCATGGCGTGAAAAGAGAGGGGGTCTGTCGTTAAAGGGAGGGGAAGACAGAGGGGGGAAAAAATAACATTTATGTTCGCGCATCGATGGTCTCGGGTGAGGGGAAGGTGATGAAGCTCCTTTCAGCGTCGCTCGCCCTCCCTTCCTACCTGAAAATAAAAAGTTTCGACGGGGTACGATATAGCTAGGGATTTCTATTTCAGGGTTCTTTCGGCAACTGATGCACGTGTTTGTTGTGGGTTCACACCCCTATGACCTCATTCACGCAATTTTGAGACCGCCATCATTACGACCCCTCCTCTCCCTCTCTCAGACTACCACAGATATTTCCTGACAGAATAAGGTGCGACATGAATCCTTTCGGTCGTCAGGAGTTACGCTACTTCGTGTGCTGGGGAAATTAGTTTTCCTTCGTCCCTAAACCAAGTTTTGACCCAGAGAGGATTTGAAGGTTAATGAGTGAATCACCACGTCAGGCTCAACAGAGAGAAGAGCACTTTGAGATGAGGGGCTATTCCAAACAATGTAAAAAAGGCTCGAACTTTCTACCTAGTATTTCCACCCAATATAGGAAGAAGTGCCGTGCGTTGGTGTCACTAAATATATTATGTATATCTAACTTAAAAGGGAAAATAAGAACGGCATAATTCGACGGAGTTGGCCCACGAATGTATCAATTTTTCCGGTTTAGATAATGGGGTCAGCTACGCCGTCACTGGTGACACTACTCTTCAAGCCATTAATTAATTTTACTTCAGTCTAACCCTGTTTAAGTGTAGGTCAAAGGATAGCTCAAAAGTTGAGTACGCTCATTATCGTTCTTAATGATGTTATCTGGGACTCACAACTTCTATTCTCTTCACATAGCCGATCACTACTCGTATATTAGCTTGTCTAACTTCCATTACTAGTTATTCAGAAGGTTAGGTACTTTTTCCTTATTTATTTACATTTAATTTGATATCATTACTGAAATACGAATATGTTCAATGACTTCCTCGTTGCATCGTATTCCATTGGATTCTTTCCGCTTCTTTGGGGTTCTTTATCAAACACGGCCCATTCAATTTGATCTTCATCAATCTCCTGTAGTACTTCATTTCTATTTTTCCAACCTTTTCTATGAACAACGTGCATGCCCCGCCTCTATTGAGACCGTGTATGTGGATATGTGATATGTACGCATGCGACATTAATGTGCTTGCAGAACTGATTTAGTGGGTTTTAGACAGTCGATTTTTTCTTTCTTAGAAAGCTTTCTTGACTTAAAATATTCTGTTTTCATCCTTTTGCATTATGCATAAAGTAAACAGCCGAAAGCATCATAGGAGAGTCTTAAGAATGAAAGGTTAAGAGGGATTTCGGGATAAGGGTAAAGAAACAGAATTTTGAGATAGCTTTTATCGAATAGAATGCAAAGTCAAAACAATAGTTTTTCGAAAGCTGTGATTTAAAGATTAAACCAATTTCCTTATTTTCTTAATCTTGTTTGGTACTCGTCTGAAGTTCACCAAAGAAGTAAATTTCACAAAAGAACATGTCATGCTAAGTTATAATGAAATTCGATGTCCATACGTGCCAAAATTATTAATTATTTTAAGTTCATATCCTCTAGCTACACCATCTAATCTTGAATTTATTCATTTGTAGCGGTTTCCTGAAATCGTCACTTTGAAACCTGAACCGCCAGTAGTTGCCAACAAGCGGTGAAAAAACGAGTGAAAAATTGCTAAATAAAACGCCGAATAAATATTTATATTTCATTTTCTATTGCTACGCCGTAAACTTTCATGCATGTATTTTCTACTCGGCTTTATTGCAACAATACAGGTATGATAGATGAATTAACACGTCTAGTGGAGCGATTGAAAAAAAACATATCAAAATTATAAGGTCAAATCGTACGAATAAAAAGGTGTACACTCAAGAATGTTCGAGGGTATTAATAACCAATACATTGTTTTGAAATCGTGAATAATTGCATCAACTCCCATAGAAATATTAATATGCAACAAAAACTTTGATTTGACGATGTTCATGGCAAAAACTCAATGCTGTCGCTTAGATCAGAAGGAATTATATCCCGGAAAAGTCAGTTTCATCATGCTCCTTTTCTTCCGGCGGTAACGGCGAACTCGCCTTCGTTACACGTTCATCTGACGGGGGAAATCTAAAAGGCTCCTCCGAGTGGCAGCTCTGCTCTCTCTTTCTCTCTCTCTCCCTCCTCTTCTCCGCGCCATTCATCTCTCCCGTCGACCTGAAAGAGCCTCACCACCTCACCACCTCGCCATCGCCGCGTTTTAAAAGGCGTTTGCCTCGTCACCCCTGCCGCTTCTCGTACGATGCCCCGACATTTCCCCGCCCTCTTTTATTTATTCTTCCTTAATCCTCGGCGCAAATCTCCCATTGAATTATGGGATTCATTAAATAAGCAATCTTCTAAAAGATCCGGGATAAAAACTTGGAGTATAAGTCAAGGTGAACTTTTTCTTTGCTCTGGTGATGGACGTCACAATTCTCCAACGAAGCACATATCCGCGTTTCCGACACAGTTTTAAGAGGATGACTGGATTTCACACCACATCCCACCAATTATAAAATACAACAGTCGTCTAGATTTTGTCTTCCAACGATGAAAAAAATATTCTCAGAAAACTATATTCTGCGGTTGATTTTTTGATGCAATCAAGATTTACTTTGTGAAAATTGAGTTGGTCTTTCCTTATCATCGTAATTGAAATCAGAAATGACTACTTTCATTTTTTTTAATTCAACAAAACTCGTGACCAATAAGGTGTGATAAGAAAAAGACGACTGATTTTACAACTCCTTTATTTCGACGGATAAAGCCTAACAGCACTTTTCACCCTCAAAATACATGCCTTTGCTGAGACACACCTTTGCAAACGTTTCTTCCAGCTCTCGAACCCTGCCTGGCAAGCCCCTTTAGGGATGCTTTTCAGATCCGTCGAACAATTAGTTTTAATGTCCTCAATAGAGTCGAATCGGCGCCCTTTCAAGGTTGATTTTCACTTTGGAAACAAAAAAAAGTGTGATGGAGCCACGTCTGGAGAGTAGGGTGGCTGCGGGATCACGGAAGTTCTGGTTCTGGCGAAAAACTCTGTCACGATCAGCGCCGCGTGAGCCGGCGTGTTATCGTAGTGGAAACGCCATGCATTGTTTCTCCACATTTCCGGCCTCTTTCGGCTCACTGCGAACCTCAGCCTCTTCATAATCTTTAAATAGAAATCTTTGTTGACGGTTTGAGCTTGAGGGACGTATTCGTAATGAATCAGCCCTTGACAATCGAAGAAACACACCAACATGACCTTCACATTGGACCGAGACAATCGAGCTTTCTTTGGTCGCGGAGAATGAGGACCTTTCCACTGAGCAGACTGGGCTTTTGTCTCGACATCACAACCGTAAACCGAGGTTTCGTCCCCGCTAACGATGGTTTTAAGAAACTAGGTCGGCATTGGTTCGATCCAGGAGTTCCTGACAAATGTCCACACGTTTTTGTCTCTGTTCATCAATCAGCACCCGCGGGACAAATTTTGATGCGACGCGTGTCATGCCCAAAATGCCTATCAAAATTGTCTGACAGGATCCAAAACTAATGTTCACTTCCTCGGTTATCTCCGTAACAGTTAAACGGCGATTTTCCCGCACCAAATCGTTCACCAATTTGACATGGTTGGGGTCTGTCGAAGTGGAAGGCCGCCCCGTTCGCGAATCCTCATCTATTGAGGTTCTACCCGATTTAGAACAACTGTACCACTCAAAACACTGGCTTCGACCGATGGCTTCATCAAAAAAGGGTTGCTGAATCATTCCAAATATCTCAATAGCACTTTTGCCAACTTTGAAACAAAATTTCACGCACACACGCTGTTCCTCTAGCTACTTCATCGCCGCCGTTGCAACCGGCGACGGACAGGTTAAGACGCGTACCGCTGCTGCTGCGTAACGTAAAAAAACGCAACACCTCTCGTTTTAGTCGTCAGGTGTGTCGCTAGATAGCCCACTGTTTTTCGTTACGATCCGTGGAACGGTTTGCGCAGAATAAAATTAGTCCGGTCTTTTTTTGATCACACCTTGTAAATAATCAATCCACTGTTTTTACGCCTGTATGACATGCAGGTATTCAAAACGGATGTATGAAACTTTGATATCAATTTTGGTTGGGATTCTTAGCAAACTTGCTCATTAGACAACATACATAAAAGCAGCGGCAACGAGAGTAATCCGGCATACGCAGGTAAGGAATGCGTACATAACTAGAACTATTTTGAACTAAGTGATATCAATGGTAATTTAGCCATTGAATGAGTTTTGAAATAATAAAAATATTGCATAATTTAAGGAAGCTCTTTACCAAAATCCTTACACATTGAAATAATCTGTAATTTTTTGATTGAAAATCTTGGTTCAACATATGGAAAAGGAGTCAGGGCGATATCAATGTACCATGAACGGAAAAAGGGTTCAGGGCGATTTTCATGCACCATATAAGGAGAACATTCACTCGTGGGTGTCCAATTGTTATAGATACTTCAATCACTATAATTTAAGTATTTATAAAATACTTAGACTTAGATGCAATACGTAGACTTGATGCAGTATTTTACGCAAATCTGAGAATAAGAATAAAAATACACCTGATGAGGTAAGGTGTGACGTGAGAAAATCAGCAATTTATCGAAATGAATACCAGAACCGTATGGTTACATATTTTGTAAAATACCTCAAAGATTTATGATCACAACGTCATTTAGTACATAGCTAATTTTCATCTAAATTGATTATAACTACTCAATCCGATTTTAATTATTTCTAATATCTTATCGTTCAACTCACGCAACAACACAACGTATGAATATTTTATGGGACTGTGTGCAAACATATCAAAATAAAATAGCTCCATTTCATTCTCTATATCACCGAAACAGGCATAGTTGCCATATGTTGGGCGATGGTGGCGACGGTTTTTAAGACACTTAGAGCTAAGCTGGCGGGAGCAATAAAAGTTGCTTCAGGTAGAATCACCATTACCACATGGGTCGAAGATTAGGTGCTACACGAAAGGTGGTCCGTGCAGCGTCTGGTCCATAACTGAGGTGACTGAAAAGGCAGCCTTGCAAAGCGGAAGCGGCAACATCAGTACATATGACACAGAAGATAAACGAGCTAGTTAAAATAATTTAGAAAATAAGAACGATTTTGAGAACAGGAGCATTAAAAAATATAAAGCGAGAGATGGATAGAGGAAATAAAGATATTTTAGAGCTGTGAGAGGTGAGATGGAAGAATAGCAAGGATTACGGTAATACGATACGATAGTTATCGGGTAATACATGAGCATAGTGGACGGGTTGCATCAATACTGAACATAAAGGTAGAAAGAAGCGTAGTAAAAATATACGAAGCTACTAATAGAATAATACTCATAGAAGTAAAAGCAGGACCAACGAACTTGGTAATTGTTCAGGTCTATATGCCTCCAAACTCTCAAAGGGCATACAATCAATTGGAAGAAATAATGGCAACTGTTACTTAGAGGAAACATTTGATAGTGATTGGGGATTGGAACGCGACGGTAGGCGAATATATATATATATATATATATATATATATATATATATATATATATATATATATATATATATATATATATTCGCCTATATATATATAAACACAAGGGAAAAATCTGGTCCCCCTACCCTAATGTGTACATTTCACACGCTGTTGGGCTTAATATTGGGTAATTTCTACCGACACCTACCAAACCGATCTTCGGGTTGATTACTGTGTTTATGATACGAGTATATTTTTATAATAGGTACATAATAATATATATTATAAAAACGCATATTTTGACATCGCGAAAAATCTTTTCATTTTAAAGAATTGTGCACATAACCAAGAATTGGAAATATTTATGGCTGGTTATATTTTCGCTTAGACTTCATGAAAGGTACCTATTTTTCTAAAGGTTAAAGAACTTAACATTTTAGCGATAATAATTTTCTCAAGCAAGACCCTTATTTCCAAAGGGTAAAAGTGAGCACGGAGAGGACTTGAAATTTTCCACTGATAATTTAGGATGAAAGAGTCTTACGAGCTTGGAAGGACGGTGGGTATTAAATTTCCATTGTATTTTTTCCCAATGCAGTTTCAGCAATTTTACTACGCGGTAGTTATCGTTAATTGCCCAAATATTGTACAAATACGGGTGTAGAGAGCCACATAGTGGACGGGCGCGCTAAAACAGTTGACATTATTCGTAACTTAGAAAAAATGTGGGTGTGAGTGGAAGTATGATAAATCAGGACGGGATAAGCAGAGGAAGAAGAATCTGAGGGATTTTACTGGGTAATTTTGGGTGAGAGAGGGATGATGGAGAAGGCTAGGCTAGGCTAGAAGTTGTTCGAAATCGTGTACACATACTTGAGGAAATGAACGAATCAAGGGTTCGCGCCAATTAACACCCAGCCCGTACATCCGACATCGCAGAATTGGAATATCACCAGCTGCCGCCGACACGGGAGCGCGAGGCGATAAGTACCTTCTCCTCCTCTTATTTGGGATTCTGAAACTACGCGACGATTTCATGCTAATTTGGCCTTGGTGAAAATCGTAAATCCACCCAATTTTCTGCGATTCTTTTGGCGAGTTGTTACACTTCACAATCATTTCATTGAGTCCGTACACATTTATGGGACACGGTTTTTTTTTCAATTGTCGAGGTATTTACGTCTCTAACATAAAAATTGAAAATTTCATGGCAGCAATGTTCGTGTCACACGGGATCCAAAATACATTAAGTTATAATCTAACAATTGAAGTTACCTTGTGAAAGCTTCGGCAGTCAAGAGGAGAGGTACCTTCATATGCAAAAACATGAGTTGCAATAAAAGTAAAATTACTGGCAATTCTAGCAGTCTGTCGAAAAATATTAGTTTGAAAAACTGGGAAAATTCCAATTGCAATCTCGAAGAGGAAATATGCCGGTCACGCGATTTAATTGGTGACGCTTCTATTCGGACATCCTTTCGAAAACTCAGCTTTTAAAACCAATCATTATTATTTTCCTCGATAAAAATCCGGCTTATTTTCTGCAAAGCGGTCGCGGGAAACGAGATACTAACGGCAGCAGAAGGAATTCAGAGAAGGCTTCCCTAATAAGAGCTGATGAGTCCGTGGAAGCAGGATTTGTGCGCGAAAGTTCTCCCGAGCTGCGTGGGTCTATCATTCCTCCTTCGGAACAGGCGAAGGACGGAGGGGAGCAGAGCATAAGTGTGAAACGAAAGTAGGGAGGGAAGGCAGGCGGAGGAAGGGGGTCGGCCGGGGGGGAGGGAGGGTGGAGGGAGGAATTGCTGAGCGTGCGATGGAAAGTGTCGCATTGCGAGACTGCAAATAAGAGTTCATGGGTTGGTGATAAGGATTCAGGAGGGATTTCTCGCGCTCTCTCGCTCTTTTCGAGCCCCGTTGCGAGAGGATTAGTTTCGGAATAATATCAAAGGATTGGGATGAATCGATTGAACAGTAGCTTCATGCCTCATTTCGATGACATTCCAGGATCTGAAGAAGATTCAAGCTGTGGATATACAAGTCGCAAGAAATTGTGATCATTAAAGCTCCGTCCGAAAGCTTCGGCAAAAATCGTCATCTAAGTGCAATAGGATGGACGCCAATAAATTAAATAAGGTATGGTGAGGATACAGCAGTAACATTTGCGGAAAAATCCCATTTTTCAATTCATTTTGGACTCACATTACCTTAATTGGAAGAATGTTAATGCACTTAAGAGTAAATGGTAGATACTTCGATGTCTATCTGTAGAAGACTAAACGTTTTATCCTGCAACGATCACAATCAGAAAAACCAATGTTGGAGTTCATTCCTAAGGTGCAGAATGTATGACTTATGTTGCGTGTGGGAGACGCTTTAAAATTAGCCTATATCTGAGTTTGCTTTAATATTCTACCGCTGCTCCTTTATCTGCCTACTAATTTCAACTTCTCTGTTACTTCTAATTGATACCAAAGTTGCGTCATTACTGACTACATAAACGGAAAGTTCAATGCACAAACAGCAAAAACATTTTTGTTCCTTTCGATACTATAGTTCATTAAATTATTAAATTACGTGAATTTTCCATATTTCGCACTCACCGGGAAGTGAAGCTCGCCACATGCAGGGTGATGGTCTTCAGGTTATCTCCATCTATTTAGTTTTATCTGGAATAATTACGTGATTTTATATGAGCATTAAAAGAATGCTGACCGAGGTGAAAATTCAAATGCTATTTTGGGATTTTGAATGGTGTCTGATTATTTCCACATGAATAGAGGAGGAGAACGCCGCTAAGAAACTTCTCGCAGAAACGTGACGTAGGAAGTTGATTCCAAGAATACTCACGAAGACTCTGAACCTTGATATCAAGTGTTTGATCTTCGCTCCGAGTGAATAATGCATATAAGAAGATTACAGCCAACGGCGCCGGAACAAAGGAAATATATTGCTTCTAGCATAGTAGAGCATGAGGTACACCGACAATTAAAGAGGTTATTACCTTCCTTTGAAAATAACCAAAGGGAAATTATATGCCAAGGTTAGACGAATACTAAAAGTACAACAATATAGTGTAGGCTCTCCAGTCAAATTTTTTTTCACATTCTACTTGATGAAGCTAAATATTGAGGTTTTCGGTTCATAAATTATATTTAATTTACTCCTTTCTGTTATTATTACTTAATGATGAACGCCCGAATCTTCAATCAATATTCAAATGGCCATTTAGAGAAAAATAACAAAATTATGATTCATTAAATACTTTTAAGCCCAAATGATTATTATAAATGCGTTTTCTGACTGATATCCATTGAGCTCCGCATGTTTTACGCATATTGAACTCTGTAGCTGATTTTTTTACTGAAAAGCTACAGAAAATATTTGCTAATATTATGATGATGATTTCTTAAGAAATCCCATGAAATCGTTATTTCTTGCATATTTAATTACACTGAGAAAGACAACATTTTTTTAAATGTCATGTTTAAACGATATGTAACTTGAGATTGTCAGAGTTAGTTATTTTTCATTTAATTATTTTTAATGCTTTATTTGTTGACTTAGCTCATTTTTAATTTATTGCCAAATATTTTACTCACGAGAGGGTTTTTATGACACTGCTGAAGATAGACGCTCTACTGTAGTAATACTTTATCAAGTTAGCAGCTTAAGAAATTAAAAAGTTGCTTAAAATTCAAATTTTCAGGAAATAGTCTTATTTACTCTGAAAAGGCCGTGTTAATTCCGATTTATGTCTTTGGACCAACGGCAAAATATTATTCTTACGTATTACTCCATAATTACAGATGAAACAATTATGTGCAGAATTTAAATATTGGAAAATTTCCAAAGAAACATGAGATTCCGCAAAAGTAACTTTTAACGGAGTTATCCGCTAATATGCATTTCAATGCAACAGTTTCAGAGAGTAAAAATCATTCGCCTTGACCAGGCGAATGATTTTTACACTCTGAAACTGTTGCATCGTAATATTGGAGTTTATTTTCTGTAATAAATCGTACCAGATCGGCATTCTACACAATTTTACGAACGAAATCAAAATATCAGTAGCAGGAGGGAAAATGTTATTCAAGCTTAAAAATGGACGATATTGCGTAGGTATAGTTTCATGTGAAAAGTTCCATGACAGAGATACATATAGGCTGGAGTAAATTGGGGAATAAGAGAACACGGAAAACAGATAATATTTCGTCCGTATAAGGCTCATAATTATATTTCCTACCACTTAGTCCAAAGGTCACCGTTTGGAAAGGTATATTATGAACTAACGTCATGTGAATATTTTTATGCCTCTAATCATATTTTAATCCACGTAAAGGGTGGCAGGTGAAACGTAGCCACCACTAAAATTTATTCTTGAACCAGATGTCATCCGTCATGAAATGCAAATCCGAGAGACTTAAATACGAATATGTTTATTCATACATTGTGAATGGTATTATACTTTGTTTTTCCCAGCATAGTCTGTTGTTAGACCAAACTCACACTTCTGGGATTGAATTTACTGTAGCTCAGGAGCTCATTTAGAAAAAAACTACAAATAACGCCTCCTCTTTGCTAGGCATGCCAATAAATGTATGCAATATAAGTTAGGACATTCATAAAGTTTATTACAATCGATGAGAGTTAGTAATTACCTAATAAATGGGACTCGGTAAGCCTACAAAATTAAGCTCATACAGGAATAAAAGAGGTTTTCAATAAACAAAGCCAAAAAATGAGTTCATCATAAAGTTATTTGACAGCAAATTTGAACTTCTAAATTCATTAATAACTTTTTACTCGAATGATAACTTATATCTTAAGCTCTGATAAGTTATATCTTGGTACGAAAAGTGAAGAGTCAGGCGTGATGTTGTGGAATCGAGACATAATGAAAACTTCGTTGCAATTTTCCTCAGTTAAAACTTGATGATGATACAGTGTATCGAAACCATGGTCGGCAATAAAGTTTTAACTGTGGAAAATTGCAACGAAGTTTTCATTATATCTTGATATTTGACCCTTGGGCTTCCTTCGGGGCGGACTCCCTTCTATGTCCCAAAAAATACCATAGTATCTCAAGATGTGCCCCAACCATCTGCCTTTTCTTTTCCATATGTAATTTTATGTGCCCTTTACTCTTTCGTTCTTGTTTCTCTTGTTATTTTTTTCACATTCAGAATCCGTCTCAGCGCTACCCATTCCCCCTTGGTCTACTTTCCCAACGGACTATATCTCTTCACCACTGTGCCATATTCCTAGAGACTATTTTCACGCAATGCTTCCACATTTGTTACTGTTTCTTCCTTGAATATTTCTTTCGCCACTATGCATTACCGCATTAGGTTACCCTCCTCTTGAGGTTATTCTCCTTCCCTTGATAAAGATTATTTCAATACTACACTAGTTCAAATTTCTCTGCTCGTAGCGTAGTTTCTATTTCCATATTCGATCTGCCTTATTCTCTTTATTTTGTTTTCAATGACATCAAACTTTTGTCATTAATTGTTACTTGATTCTTTACCATTAAGAATGTGTTTGTAGGCGTTGACAATTTTCTGATGTGATGACGTTTGAGGAAAATGAAGAAAAATATCGATTAAAGTATTTCCGTATTCACCACCTGAGTTTTCAAAACTGCTTAGATGAGTCTTCACTGGTATGAAAACTCCACAACCCATCCTATTACGCTTGTTCCTTTGGTATATCTTCATATTCGGAGGGAATTCTTCAGTCTTTGATATCCTTTGACAGTCACCTTTCTATTCAGTATATTTAAGCCTGTGAATACGCGCTCAATGCCACCTCGTTTAAGTTTGATACTGCAGCAATCAATAGTATTTCAGTAATACTCGAAGATATTTTTCTATATTCTGTCATATTTATTTTGCTTTTATTCAGTTTTGTACGCCCTTTTCTGAAGTCATTAACTTTTTCCTTGCATAACTCTCATTTGTTGCCCTCTATATGACCGACACAATTTCTCTAGCTTAAGAAAAAAAGTCGAGGCGTGGTCTGTCAGGCAGTTATCCCGAGTGATGTATCATATGTTATTCCGCATCTTTTGTTTTGAGAAAATAAACAGAAGTAGCGTATCAAGGCATACTGATCCCGATGCGTCAGGAAGGAGTGACAAGATTATATTCATTCGTTTGAAAGGAGAAACGATCCTTCAAATCGAAGCAGTACGTACCCATTCACATGCCTTGCTTGTTTGACAGCCTTAATCCGACTACGATCCATCACAAAAACCAAGGCGATTTCAATAGAGCTCTAGTTTCAGGAAAATTGGGAATAATGCGTCATGCAGTATTGCACTGGAAAAAAAGGAAAATATTGATTTGAGATATCAAATAAAAACCTTGATAAATTTCAAGTTTGCATGCTATGAAATTCTTTGGCAATGATAACCTTAGTGATGAAGAGACATATTGTGATAGAATTTAGGGAAATAACCGATGTAAAATTGTTTGTAAAAAATTAAGAAACACAATGATGAATATCGGACCAAAATTATTGGAAATTAATATTTTAGAATGCGGTGACCAAGAGAGCGGGCCAAAGCAAGGAGAATCTCTAAAATCTTCCCAAGAGTTTTTAAATTGAATTGTATTATCAAAGGATATATAAAATGCAAAGATTACAAAGTATAAAAGAATTCTGGAGAAAATAATTAACAGAAAAATATAAAACAAAACATTTTCCACCAAGTTTAAAAATTATATTTTGACAAATAAAATGTTTATTAGAATGGCTGTTCAAGTAAATTTTTCGGTAATTCAATATCAAAATTCTAGAAATGTTAACTTAATGGTGACAGTTTTCATAAACCAAATACTATTTCTTTTACAAAAGGTTCTAGTTGAGAATTTTATTCATTTAAACACATAATTTTATGACATCTTTTTTGAATAGTTTGTTAAAAACTTAACATTACGCACATACTGTACTTTATAACCTTTTATTATTCTCCGTTTCCTATCATAAATATTATTACAAATAAATTACTAGGCGTACACATAAAAATATGTTATTTAATAAGTTCGGCGGATTTTGGACAGCTGTATTTAAGGGTATTAAAAAGAGAATTTAAATTAACATTAATAATTGCAAAGTGTATGCATTAAAAAGGTTTTACGCCCAACTCAGACAATTGAATGGTCATCGTCGAATTAAATTACCCAGAGCTTGATTTTCGATTCTCCTGAAGCATAAAGATAAACAAGCATAAAGAGCAGATTTGGCCCACAATAGGCTTAATTTAAGTAGATTAATGCTATAAGGACTATATAAATGCTATTTATAAAGTAGATTATCGCTTTTCTTTTAAACACACTACATGCCTATTACTCCATAATTAAGCCAATGAGAGCGCAAAAAAGGCAAATCGTTCCACTGGATTTTAATTCATTAGCATGAAGAACCATTGGTTAAATCTAATTTCTTTAGTTGAAAAGGGTCTGTGGTGCAGAAATCTTATCAAACTTTCTCTTCTCTACAGTTACAATTTATTTTCCGCGACAGTAACAATCATATGTATTTTCCACGAATAAAAGTTAATAATATATTTCTTATATATTATTTAACATTAAACACATTATCGTACGCAGGCCTAGGCGTAAATGCCATATTTCATGATTGAATTCTCGCGACCCTCGTTAATGTTTGAAAGTACTTGAAGCATAGCATATCACTAACCAATGTATGGAACTGCGGTTACTAAATTTTCTATCATTAAATAATTACGCTAAGTTGATTCTGATTATAAGTTGCTCTGCCATGAATTTCTAAAGTTATCTTAATAGGTTTTTTACCATTTAAGGTATATTTTGGATGGACACAGACTGAACAATGATTAATTCCTCTGACAGTACCAAAACACAATCTGATATCCAAAACTATTATAAACCCTTCTTTAATACCACGTACTATCTTCCTCCCTAAATTCCATCCAACAAGCCTATCCCTTTCCAACTCCTTTTTTGCCCTAAGTTCTTGTCTACCATAGTCCTGATTTATACGATGGGTAATAGGAATTGGTGGTACCAGAACACGATATAAACCCAATTTTTAGGGTTTCTCGCCATGAAATTATGTTGGAACATTTCTTCTACGCGTACGAAGGCCTACTCAAGAAGAATGATTGGTTTGCGTATTTTCTACGCTTCTGCTCCAGGCGCTGTCTGTCAAATCTCCTCCATATAGGGTGAAATCCCTCTCCTTAATAGGCATTCTGTCGATTGATTGAAATATTCCCGGTAGATATGTTAAGTCATGTTTAATTTACCCGTTTTTCTCTTTTCCTTTAAGGAAGTACTTAGGTAAGTAAGTAAGGAAGAGCTAGCAAGAAATAATGAGCTCTACGGCCTCTCAATAAAGAAGAAAGGGGAAGAAAACTCCAATTAAAAGAAGAAAGGGGAAGAAAACTCCAATGGCCGTAAGGATTTTTTCAAATCCTTACGGCCATTGGAGTTTTCTTCCCCTTTCTTCTTTAAGGAAGAGCTACTTATTATATGACCACCTATGTTATTAGTTGGTTCCAATTTTACCCAGTTATATCTACATGCCACGTAAAAAAACCCATAAGTAAGAATGAAAAAACAGTATTTCTCTAGTCGATATATATTTAAACAGGGTGGTCTGAGATTTGGATCCATTTATCATTCTAATATTTCGATATTTCGCATTGTTTTG
This sequence comes from Hetaerina americana, assembly GCF_022747635.1. Lineage (NCBI taxonomy): Eukaryota > Metazoa > Arthropoda > Insecta > Odonata > Calopterygidae > Hetaerina > Hetaerina americana. The sequence goes on along the minus strand of NW_027286874.1, from coordinate 35,649,950 downwards.
ATTACTTCCTGGTTTGAATGGATACCTCGGAAGTACAACAAAATCTACCAGCGGAGAGGTTTGAAGGATTTGAGCTGCAGAGGGACTTACATCCCTCATAGCTATGATCACTTCATCACTCTTTGAAATGAAAAGAAAGTGAAATTTAAAAATGTCTTGATTTCATATGAATAAATTGTGATGCATCAAGAATGATTCCAAAACTATACAATAATATAAAACAATTCCATATATATATATATATATATATATATATATGGAATTGTTTTATGGTTTGGTATGGTTATAGTATTGGGTAATAGGGTATGGTATGGTTATATAGAATTAATTTGATTCATCTAAATTATTTTCCCAAGCAATTAGTCTAAGATGAGAGTAAATACGTGAATTATTTATTAATTACATTTTGTTAGTTCGGAGGGTGAAGATATCGCAGTATACCTATGTATATTCAAATGAAAACTTAGGAAAAATACAACAAAATCAGTTTAACGCCTAAATCTGATATGCGTATGGCAAGAAACCGCAATAATATTTTAAAAAATGAAACAAGGTTAATAATATCAGTTCATTTTCTATGCACGCTAAATAGAGCGTCTCTACTATCAGTTTGATTTATTAAAAGACAGATTAAAGTTCAATTCGTATTCAACTACAGTCTGCTTGTGGAGAAATATTTTTCCATAAAATCATCAGAATTACCGAAAGAACCGCGAGTGCGAAATATTCATTCATAACTTGAGAATAATCCATTCCCCGAGCAAGTAATGGATCAAATTTCTCGTGGGATATTAATACCATGATTTATTTTGAGCAAATTCTCCATTTGTTTTGCTGTATGCTAATATCTCTTTATCCTTAAACACCCCTGCGCTGATTTTTCCAGCACTGCTTCTCCTAAATCATCCCTGCTCTTCCTTTATAATTATTTTCGTATATTTTTATTTCCAATATGACTTTTGGTAATGCTTCGATTATCAATTTGCAACAAAATGAAGCACAATTAACAATCACCAGACCGTTAATGTTTTATAATTCTACATTCATAAATCTGTATACCCACTAGAAGGTGGGTTTACGGCAGTCCTCTATGTTTCCTTATCTAATCATTGTGATCCCGACAATTACCATGAATCTCAACGTGCAAAATCCACCTTACTCCTATTTTAGACACAGTTCTCCATGCTGTGTTTTCTGCTACGCATAATCTTTTGTACACATACTCGTGTATTTGGTCTTTCGCATGCGCCTCTATCACCAGATTAGGAAGGGTCATTCCTCTCGTCTGCTACTACATGTTGATGTTTCATCAAGGATCATTACTCCACACACACTGGTACATAATTAAATCGGAGTAGTTAGTTGACTTCTCGTAAAGGATGCCGTATTAGCAAGAGCTCGTCTGCGTTTCATACCTTTCGAGATTCTTACATCTTGAGCAACGCTATTTCCGATATAGATGATACTTTTCATTAGTTTTAATTTCTCTCCCCACCACGCGATGTCTAAGTTAAAATTTTCTTGAATTTGTTTAAGCATTGAAATTTGAATTGTAGCTATTTGTGACTCATCAAATTTATAAAACAGTTTTAATTTATGCAGTTAATTTTTATTTTTCAGAGACTACCGTAAAAAATTCTCGAGAACACCGACAAATATAAACCGAATTCGAGAAGTATAGATCGGAATAGACATATTATGGTTATATAAGACTGGGTCAAAGCTTTTAAATATAAGTCTATTCAAACAAAGTGGATTACATCCTTAAAATCGCATTGTAATGGATGAGAGAACTTGGGATTGAGTAAAACATGAAATTCAAGAACAAATGTAGGTGCGTTAAGCATTGATTAATATACAATGTCACTAAAAAAGCACAGTTCAATAATTTGAGTGGAAAAAACTGATCATACAACTTAAAGGACGCCGTTGTGATAGTTTTTGATTGAAATTTAATATTTTGTTTAGTGAATTGCATGAGGTTTCTGGTTTGAAGAAAATAATAATCCTCACCTATTAGCTTTAAAATGTGAAACTCGCCTACATATTTGAGATTGAAACACCACATTTACAGAGGAAAATTCACGCAGGGATTAATATTTTTACAAGTTATAGTAGAATGAATGTTCTAACATTCCAAATCCCTATTCTTACTGCTTTGACCCTCTTTTCTGTCTCCTGTATTTCTGCTGTCGACTTCGCTTTCGCTTTGTAAGGATTTCATGAGATGACGGCTGCAGAAGCCTCGCCTCTCTCGCTGCTGGGTACAACATACGGTCCAGCGGACCGAGTACCGTAGTTTCTATGACTGATTCTAATAATTCTGTCCATCTATCATAGGTTCACGGGATAATATTTGAGGTGGTTTTCTGTTGCCTTCCTAAATATTGCTTTTAACTATTACTCAAATGATCTCCCCACTGGAGTCAGACATCTTTGTAGACACCTCACTGAGTAACAGACGCTATGCAGATTACATGTCCTCTGGCTCCTCACTTGGTGCTGTCTGCCATAAGTGAGTCCACCAGGAGAAATATGACTCTCCCACTATCACAGCTCTAGGGGTCACCAGAACGTACAAGCCCTTCCATCACGTCAAGGCTGTAGGCAATATGAGAACGATTTTAAGGAAAAGTAATTTGGAAAATATCAATCGAGTGATGGATAGACGAAAAATAGATATTTTCTGGTTGTGCAAAGTGGGATGGAAGGATAACAGAGATTACTAGAGCGATAGTTCTAGACTAATATACAGTAGGAAGGTAGGACCCAGCAAGGGGTGGCAATAGTATTGAAAAAGAAATAATGTAGAAGCTTTGTACACATAGAACAAGCGAGCGATACAATATTAATAATAAGAGCTAAAGCTGAACCAACGAACTTGGTAATTGTCAAAGTCTACAAGCCGCAAAGCAATCATAAGAAGAAATAAGTCAACAGAATGCACAATCGATCGGAAGAAATAGTGCGGGAGCTCCTGGAAGGAAACATTAAATAGCAAAGACTCAGGATAAATGGAAGTAACGTGTAGGGGGCAATATCTTGAAGACATTATGAAAGATTTAAGTGAGATGGAAAAATATATAGGGGAAACATATGGTAAATACTTGGACACAAAAAATATGATGCAGAGGAGGATAGATTAAGTTCAGGGATAACTGAGGACGAAATAGAAAGTGATTCAAGCGATATTAAATCAAATAAAGTCGCAGGGGTGGACATCCCTCCAGGCGAAATATATAAGGATTTAGGAAAATGTGGGAGGAAAATTTTTTATGAGTTATTTTATAGGATTTATGAATGACGAATTTTTTCGGAAGAATTCGTCAGATCAATGTTTGTCCCAATTCCAAAATTGGGAAAGGTAGCCATGTGTGAGGACTGAAGAAAACTAAATTTTATTTCACACGCAACCAAAGTGGTACACAGCATCATCAATAAGAGGATGGATAAGAGGAAAAGTGATTACTTAGGGGATAAACAGTTTGCGTTCAGAAAGGGAAATAGCATGCGTAATAAGAGCAGTAATGATGTCATTAACAGAAAGAAATATAGAATACCATGAGAATGTATTTGTGTTTCGTAGATTTCAAAAAGGGTGTTAACTTGGTAGAATAAATTAACTAGTTGCAAAAATAGGAGCAGATTGTAAGGATAGGAGAAATCCGGACCCTGTTCATATTTCAGACAGCTCAAGAGCGGGTGGAAGATGGAGAGTTCGGACGGGCAGAGCTGTGAAGAGGAGTGGGACAGGGGGGACCATTATCGCCTGTGCTGTTTAACGTGTATGTGGAAGAAGTGGTTAAAGAGGCATGGGAGGAACTAGAGATAGGAATCAATGTCGGTGGTGGATTCATAAAATCAGTTCGATTTGCGAATGATCAAGCTGTAACCAGCCACTTGGGAAAGGGGTTGCAAGTATTGCTAAGTGCGTTGGAAAGTCAGAGGAATTGACATGGGATGAGAAAAATGAAAAAAGTATATGCGGTTTTCAAGAAATAGGAGAGTAACTTATGTATTGAATGAAAAAGAAGAGGATCGTTAAAACTATGATATGGAGCGTGGTTTTGTGTGGCACGAAAACATGGCCGTGAATGGATTGTAGGCTTTTGGAATGTTGATGCAAAGAAGGATGGCAAAGGTTAACTGTACAGAAAAAATAACAAACTAAAAAGCTCTAGGCTTGGTAAGGGAGGTTAGGGGACTCTTGGGAAGAAATCCCAAGGAGTAAGAAAAAATGAATACCGAGCGTTTTGAGTAGCGATTGGATGCTGATGACTATTTTAGGGGAGAGAAATTTAGACAAGAGAGGAATAGGATAGGCATGCTGGACGGAATGAAGGGAAGAAGGAGGTATGGGGAATTGAAAAAGGGTTTACTGTGGGTTAACATGCCAGGTTGTGCTTTGTACGGGGATGTAAAGAAATGAACCGCTGTGGCATTGTCTAGTCTGTGTCCATTCAAAATATATCTCAAACGTAGAATATCAATGCGCACAATCGAACCCCATTATATTGGTTTTGGCTAATTTGGTGCTTGTATTATATATATAAGTTGGCTAAATTTCGGAATAATTCAATAAGGATCCGTTGTTATGATTTAATTAATCCTTCCTCTAACCTGGTGATGATCAATGAATTAATTAAATTAGCAAGTAGCCATCTTAAGCCCAAAGAAAAATATAAGTCATATAATACGCAACCAAGTGTATAACACATGACCATGGATCAAAAATGACTTGAGTTGGGATCAGTTAGAATCAGAATGAAACTAAATGTACTGAGTTGAACTAAATGATCCCATTTATCTTAAAGCCCATCCAGGTTTTTTTTAAAAAGAAGAGTTTCATTCTGTTTCACGCAGAAGAAATTACATCACACATATATTGAAATTTTAGGATCGAGAAGAATTGATGCTGGTTTCCCCATGGAATTTTCTGTAGATGTTGAAGACTAATGTTAAAATTTGATCAGTTTCATGATGACCATGGTAGTTTCGTCTGATTCTTAAAATTATTGCTCTTTTAACCTGCATGCACATCCGGATTTTGTGAAAAAATCACTGTGCAAGGAATTGAAAAACCATAGTCATAATTTTTGTTACTAACAAGTAAGACTGGACACTGTTTGACTTTTTAGTTTTATTTATTACCCTTCGAGCCACCACGAGGGTATGTGGTAGGGGGTTATTACGCACCATACTACTCTCTACCCAAAACATCTTTCCCTTCAACGTGGTCGGCCAAAGTCATTTAATTCTGATCCCTTATTATTCGTGGGTAAAATGACATCTTAAGTGTATCTGTTCTCCACCGATTCTATCGAATTTTATCACATGGTCCCTCCTACTTATTCGTGGGTAAAATGACATCTTAAGTGTATCTGTTCTCCACCGATTCTATCGAATTTTATCACATGGTCCCTCCTACTGTAATACAATGGGGCTAATGACACACCATAACAAGCTAAAGAGACATACCTTCCTTTAATGGAAGAGATTTAATCCTAATTTAGTCTTCGCTCTGTGAGTGATTCCCAACTTAGCTCCACTCATAATTTTGATACGTTACTCAATTTGTCATAACAAACTTTCACAAATCCAGCTCATCTACACTATACGTGGTCCGATTCGGCAATCAATCCAACATCATGAGGATCTCGCGAAAGATAACATTTCTCTTTTACCTTTTCTTTTAATTTCCCCAACCCTCTTCTAATAATCCTATTTTTTTGTTAGCTTGTTCACATATTCTCCGTATCTGTTTTACTAATGAGAGGTCGTGAGTGAGGGTAACACTCAAATATTTGATCGAGTCTACATTTTCTATCTCGGTGTTCCTGATGCAGTGGGCGTCCGAGAGGGAAGAGCTCTTTCACCAAAAACTCATCACTACGCACTTTTTTTAGTTTAATTTTAATCATCATGCGTTGCAGTTAAACTTAAACAGAATAAATTTTGGATTTGTACCTCGCCCTCTTGATCAGTAATTATTTCAATTTTAAACTTATTTGCTGAAGCTTTCATTTAACAACTACGGTTTTAATTTTTTGCAAAAAACTGCACATAAAAGACGACAAAAAATTTATAAGTACACTTTTTTACCGAGATCAATTATTATTGCTGATCGAAGAATTCGTAGTGTTTCCATTTATGCAATAATGTCGTAGTAGATCATAAAACTATCACATATGACATTATTTGATGCTTGATTGAATCAATATCCGTTGGCTCAAGTGATACTACAACCTTCAATAGAGCTGTATTGTTTCACGAACAAATTATATAAACAATACGTCCAAAAGGTAAATAATAGACTTACGCAGTCTAAGCTAAAATATGAAAATATTAACTTTACAGAAACTGGCAAAACACCGTGAACAAATTCACCGAGCACCGAGAATTTTTATAGAAACTGGAAATTGACTATGACACCAGTATTTTAAGAGACTTTTTCCCGAAGTTGTTGGAATTTCGATCACCAAAAAGTTTTGCAATAATATTATTGTACTGTTATGAAAGAATATACTAGAAATAAACTTTCAGCCTATCGATTTTTTGAATGATTACATCCATGAAAACACCAAGGGAATGCAAAAACTTATCACCACACGAAAACATGGCGATATTTGAGGTTTCTATGTCAACCGTTCAGAAACTACAAATAGATGAGTATATTGTAAGGATAAAGACAAGGGAAATATTTCCCGTGCTGCAACGAAAAACCTGGGAGAGAAGTTGCAGGTGGCTTTTGAACTTTTTTTGCTTGGAAAGTTTTGATAAGGAGCGTAAAAAAATCATGACGTTCATCCCTTCCCTCCTCGTCCAGTCCCATTTCCACGTTCAGCAGGCAAGAGATACGAGTGGGAGCAGTATTAATAACTTGGGGAGATGAAAAAAATAATATATTATTCTTAAAAATCTAAAAAAAACCACCAAAACGCCCTCAGAAAACTCCTATAAAAACCCACGCCGACTAAATATTAAGTTGAGACAGGAAAATATAAAAATATCTTGATTTTTTGCAAAAAGTAATTTTTTTTATCTTTATCAACTCACAAAGATTTTAATTGGTCCCTTTAATTATAAATGTCTTTTGAAGGAATTAGTTTCCTCGTCTAAGTAACCCGGTAAGATATGAATTAACTTATTTGAATTTCAAGTGTGATCTTGCAATACACAAGGAATTCAATTATTCTGCTCATCTTGTTTTGTATTTACGTGTTCTACAAAAGAAAATGTTTTTCCTACTCATTACAAATTCACAAAAGCTTCTGAGATAATAATAGCACATTAAAAACCATCGGTCATTGCTGAGGTCCAACATTTTTTTCTATTCCAATCAAATTTCATTTACAGTTTTTGAAAGCCACAATGTAGCCGATAACCAGATCTTGAAGTAGTTTTCTTTATTTTCGACTTTATAAATTTAATCCTATCACAAAATATTCTAACTGTTAAAGATTAAAGATCTAACCTATTTTCTAAATCCTGGACAGAAAATTTAAATTGAAGATTTTAGATATTTGAGTAATCACAGTTGAATTTTGTGACACTTGGTTCCGCAGAATACCTGTATATGTTCCTTGAAATTAATTACAGTGAGTATACATGCAATGTTTTTTTTTCAACATCCATGATTCTGAATTTAATTAACATCAAAGAATAGGCGAAATTGGGAGGTTACCGGGTATTTAACTAAGCTAAAGGCCCTAGCAGAACTCCTGAATTTATGAATTTACGTGGGTAATCCCAGAAGTACCCGACCCAACAAAGAAAACACAAATATTTTGGAAAAAAATGTATTCATTTTTCAACATAATCTCCTTTCAGCTCTATACACTTTTCCCAGAGATGTTCGTTAAGTTCGATACCCTTTTTATAATAAGAACTGTCTTGCTCCTCAAAATAGCCATTAATTGCCGACATCACTTCGTCACGGTTGAAAAATCTTTGACTACCGAGCCATTTTTTCAAGTTTGCAAACAGAAAATAAACCAAGGGGGCTAAAGCTAGCAAATAGGGTGCATGTGGTAGCAATTCAAGCTATAATTTATGAATTTTGGCCATTGGAATAACGGATTTGTGAGCTGGTGTATTGCCTTGATGAATCAACACATTATGCTTAGCCAACTACGACCGCTTTAGCTTGATTTCTTCGCTCAAAAGTTGCTATACTTTGCATTATACTCGTCGTTATTAGTTTTTCCTTTTTCAAGAGAGTCAGTGAAAAGTACTTCATGCACATCTCAAAAAACCGACGCCTGCAGGTGCAATGGTCTTTGCCTTGTTTGTAGCCGGTTCTCCCTTTTGAATCCATTGTTTTGATTGTTCTTTTGTCTCAGGTGTGAAGTAATGGACACATGTTTCATCCATGGATATGAAACGGCGCAAATATTCTGCTTTGTTGCTGTGAAACTTTGCTGAACACTCAATTAAAACATCTTCAAGACAGTGGTTTTGCTGGAGTACGAGCAACCGCGGCACACATCTTGCACACAGCATTCTCATGTCCACATTTTCAGTTAATATGCGATGTACGAGACTTTTTGAAATGCTTACTATGTCTGCTAGCTCACGCACTTTCAGTCGACCATCATCCAGTATCACTTTGTAGATTTTCTTTACTGTTCCTGAAGTCGTCACCTCATTTGGTCGACCAATCCGATGCTCATCTGGACAGCTCGTACGGCCTCGTTTAAACTCTGCTACCCAATATTTTACTGTTGTAAACAAATGAGGAGACTCACGCAGAGTAGAATCGAGTTCAACTTTTATATTAGTTGGGCTGATGCAATAAGTACGTGTAAGTGATAAAATTTATATTTAAAGAGAATTTAAGAATTCAGCTCCCTTTTTTTTCTCCGATTTTCAGTTCATCAAGATTGGTTGGCAATACAATGCCACACATCTCTGCCTTCTGCCTTCTTCTTATGTCATCCGCTAAAGTACAGTGTTTGTAAACTGTTCATGCTGAAGTATATGGCCAACCAACGCGTTCAGTTTTCTTCAGTTTCCGAAAATACCCACATTTTTGAACGGGAAGTTTAGCAGTGTTGTTAATTTCATGTGTGATTTTTAACATCTATGTCTTAGGCTCATTCTACTCATCATTGTTGAATCTCTCGTGACCTTTAAAGGTAGCATAATTTGGAGAAAAATATAGTATTTTTGCCCTATCTAGCCCTATGTTCGCATTTATCTAAATACAGTTGATACGAGTCTAGCTCGGAAGAGATATTTATTTATTTTCTAGAGAAATCATGTGAGTTGACTTCATTAATAGTCTTATCCTCGGGGTATTGAGTTAAACTCTGTCGTATTTGCTGAAGTTCGCAATTTTTCTCAACTTCATAGTTCCGCTTATTAAACGCGGAAATTAAAAGTTTTCTTGACCCCCACCCGTGTCTTTCAGCATGTAAGTTTGCGTGGTTGCCTTGAAAATGCCTGTTTCCAGGTAGAGTTCATCTGCAATTTTCTTTCAGCTTCTTGATCTGGTAAAATCCACTTTTGCCAAGTTTGATTTTTCCATACACAATATTTCGTGGACTCCTTTCGTGCAGACCTTGAAGTATTGATGGTTAAGATGATATTTTGAAGACTAAAATTATAGCAAAATTTTCTGGAGAAACACTAAAAAAATCATGTTCATCTGACATTCTTACCATAAAATTTTCATATAAACTAGAAATTAATCGCATGATATGGCTCGTATCATAAAATAGCTAGTAACACGTTTAGTGGCGGCTTAAACACCATGGCGTAATAGCTGAAAACGGCTCTCTGTCCTTTTCGAATCTATTGGTGCAGAGCGGAGTAATTGGATCGACCAACGCATGAAAACACTTGGTTGAATAGGGGATTCGGACACGAGATTGAAGCCAATACATAGTTGAGTTGCCCTGCCTGAGAGTCTATGGGTGAAACTGGCCGGGAAGTCTTCCGAAGTGGAGTGATTGGAGATTCGAAGGCTGATGAGTGACGGAAGCAACCATCGTGATGTGTTCGGAGCGGGAAGGAATTCGGAGCCCAGTTCCAGAATAAATTAGGAGATGTGGTGGAGAGGGTGGGATCTGATTAATATGTAGGTCGATAATTCCGCAATGGAGGGGACCTCTTTCAACGACCTCAACGCTATTTTCAGAAGAAGAAGGTATTTTCTAGATTTGCATGAAATATGCATGCTGTAAGCGTTCGCCCGCTTTGTGTGCCGGTGCTGGGCGAAGTAACCCAGCAGGGTACACGTGAAAAATAGGCCCAAGCGCCATTCTATTCCTGGACTCTAGTCATTGCCCTCAATTGTTGAAAAAACTCATGTTTTTTCCGTTTTTCTATATGAATAAATTTTGAGTAGAAGTCACTCATGTCAAACTCATCACCCATATTCCTATGCCATATAGAAAGAGTCAAGAAAAGGCTAAAATGTTTTAGTGATCAAATAAGCATTAAAATGATACTTTTTTCATCATCCATTTGCACATAAGTTAAGGTGGTGCCAATTTTTCTGCGATGGCTTTTAGTTCAAGTTTTTCTATCAGAAATTTACTAATTACCACTTAGATTATCAATGTTTGTTTGGCTCTTCGGTCGTAAAGTTTTTGGAGAGTGCTTTAGGGGCTCATTAGACTTGGTTACATTCACAAATGCCGTAAGGGAAATTTAATTGCGGGAGTCCAGCACACACACTAGAGCCGGGTTTAGAACTCTTGTACTAGGATTAGCAGGCAGGCGATTTTCGCCGATGTAAAAAGAATCTGGTTCTTTCTCAATTCTAGGACCTAAACACATTTCGTTTCTAGATACTTATTTAACAATAAAAGAGACCAAAACAGGTAAGAATGTTGCCGATGAAATTTTTCGTTTGGAAACGAAGGCGAAGTTCACAGAAATCCAACTTATTTATATGGCAGTTCTAAGAGCGTTTTAATGACCCTGGAAAAAGTGTTTGAATTTGGCCCAAATTGTGGCGAGGTTTTGATACTCAAGAGATAAATCAGGAAAAATAATTTATGAGATAAAGCATAGGGGTAGCATTTATTTCAGCATTCGTCTCGGTTCTCCTTATCGGCAAAATGGTAAGCAATTTGGGAGCATCCGTAGTGGTGATAGCTTTCGCGTCGATTAAATGACGAAGTTTAGTTGGGACCTTTGCGGTGCCTCTCGAATGATTGAATTTGTGACCACAACTTGGATAACTCGTCTGGAATGCAAATACTCTCGCTGGCATCAATTTCCGGGGAAAAATGGAGGGTGAGACCCTAGTGGTAAGGGGGTTTGAAATTCTATGAATTTCCTCTTTTGGTTTTTCTCGGGGATTTACTAGGATCGAGGGTGAGATAAATCGCGTTAACAACCAACCAATTTTTTGATTTAACGGCAATTTGTTAATGTTTGAGGGTAACGTAGCTTCGGAATCGGAAACCGCTGCGGTTGGAATGACTACCATTCGGAATCCCTTTAAGAACGCAGGCGATAATTTAAAAGAGAAGTAGCAATGATCATTTGAATAAGTAAAATCCCCCACAATGATGAACATCAAAAATAATGCTACCGGGTCGATTATTTTAAAAGTTTGGTAGACAGTAGAAAGCAAAGACGAGTGTCAATTTCGAGATTTAAATTTCTCATAATTGCTTCCTTCATCAAACGCGTTCAAAGAATTGATTTAATAGTACCCTGAAATGAGTTACTGATTAGATCGTCTAAAAATACACAGTGGTTCTACGTACAGTACTAAGAGATATACTATATTTATGAGATTTTTTGTCAAGGACTGTAAATGATTATGTCTCGAATTTTACTTTATAATGTTCAGAGTATCTACCATTTGATAGTATGTAATTTTTTACTAGGATTGCAGTAAATACTGATTTAATTAAGAATAAAAAAATGGTTCCGTTTTACTTGCTACCCAAACAATTTAACAAAATAAAATTACTGAAAAAAATAATCCGCGCAAAAACACAAAAATTTTAAAAAATAAAGAAGAATCTCCCCAACTAAATTCTGAAATCAAGGGAATGCTATTTATACACGCATAGTATTCCAAGAATATGAACATATATATAAATACAAAATGAATCGATAGATACTATGAAATTTAGTATTTTAAGTTGAATGAATCCAGTTCATGGGTAAGTTGAGGAGGCATCGTTTTTTATTTCAAAATGGTAAATTAAATCTAGCTCCTGCTTAGGCTAAACGACGATTTAAGGCCAAAAAATCTCTTAAATATGCCCAAATTCTATAATATTACGTGATAAGATTCAATTCAGTTTCAAAACATTTCATCAAATTTATTTATTTTTTTAACTTTTCTCCCCTTCTGGTTCACTTAAGAAATCCTGGACACACATTTGGAGGTGGTCCCCGGTTCGAATTCAATTTTTAGGTGTTAGAAATGCTAAGCGGAAAGTTGATAAACTTTTGGAGATTTAACGATGAAACACAGTATTATTTCATAATGTATTTCCTCTTTGCCTCGGTGTCAGCCAGCCCGGATGTCACGTACATATTCAGCTTTTAAACAGCGCTTGGTAATCGATTCTTTCCGTGCAGTGTCTTCAGCGGGAGTCCATACATGCGTTGCATGACCACTCATCGGACGCCGTCCACCCTTTCACGCCTGGAGAGACGTCCTCCCGTCCGAAACTTATCGAATCATCCGGCGTTTACCCCACACGCCGTCGTCGTTCCGTGCCACGGTGGGGTTTTGCTTCCCTTTCCCATCCCATCCCCATACCCTTCACTCCTCGGTTGCTCAAGGTCGACTTCTTATTTCCCGTCACCCAGATTATGGCCCTCTCCTCGAACATCCCCTCTCTTAATCTCTTTCCTCTGAATTTTAGGGTTGCAGATGCCCCGGTGACGTTAATGGCTTGCGGGTAATCGGAATCCGAGATGAATCTTTGGTGTTAATGAGACACACGGGTCAGGGTCGCACCTTCCCTAGAAGGAAAGGGGCACGCAGTAGTCCAAGATATGAGCGGCGAAGGAATTCAGGGGTGCATGCAATGATATTATAATGACCGCGGGCATACGCAACCGATTCGTTTAAAATCGAAAACGAGCCTCATATTTCACCTTCCAAAATTGAATTACGGGCAAATTGCAGAAGGGAAGCAATTCCTCGTTACTGATAAGATGCTAATAGGGGCTTGGCCTCCGGTAGTAATACGCAGAGGAACTTCCAGAGATTGTGTGTGAATGGTGGTATGCGAGTTTCAAATAAGCCGATCATGGTTCGACCAACCTCTACAACATTTGAAAGGAGGAGCGGGGATAGATCCTTGGATGGTATTTTATACGTGCTATACTTTAATTTTTGCCTTCTTTGCATTATTAATGGCCAGCGTGCCCTTGAATTTCGGTATTCTTACTTTTTGAATTTCCACCGGGCTTTCACGGGACAATATTACCAGGGTTCACACGATAGCAATGCCCAGGAAAGAAATTGATCTTTCGTAAGATATATTAACCTAGCACACGAAACCTGTGAATTCCAATAAGTTTGGAATAATATCTAAGTAATAAATAATTCATAAAAATTTTCATTTTTACAAATCAAATTAACATTGCCAATTATCAAATCGTGAAATCGCAGGCTACTATTTATGGAAACTTTCAACATTGAAAAAGAAATACACAAAGCACTTGCGATTTCAACCAAAATTTTAATAAAACGGCACGAATGTCGACTCCTTGAATCATTTCCGGATGACTGAGGTCGGGTACCAGATATTTCTAGAAAACACAGGCGGCACAGGAAAGGGTATTAGTCTCCACACTCTGATTCGTGAATTTCAGAAGCCACTAGTCTATGACTGAACTCTATCCTCACCTATCAGGTCTATATTCGGGTTTATAACTTTGTTCTGCCCTATTTATACCTTAGTTCAACGCCTGGTCTAATATACCGAAAAAACAAGGGAAATACCACATAACATGCCCTGTGAACATTGAAATTAAAATTTAATTCAATTCTAATAAACGTGTGCTATCTGGATCAACTCATAATTCTCTTTACACAACTATTTTGCAATTGAAGATTCCTTGAGTAATTTTTTTTAGCAAGAAAGAGATACTTTCAGCTGGTTATTTCTTAGTAGTCACAAGTAAATTTGCCTGAAATTATTCTATTGGTTTGCATGAGTATTTAAAGCAATTTAAAGAAACCGTTGGATGCTTTACTGTATTCAGAATAAGAAGCAAAACTAGAAGAGGTTTTAGTTTCACATAAAAATTGATCATATGAAGATAGTATGATCTGAATTTTCCAATATTATAGTAAAATTTCATTAGAGGGGTGGTGCATCCTTATCGAGACGTAGTTTACATGCCATTATTCAAAATTAACTTTTGCAAGCAAAATTTTCTGGTGATGAGGTTGCTAACTGGAAAGAAATCTTACAACTAAACCACTTGGAAAAGTGACACAATGACATTACTTGTTTTATACATTTGCATGGTTAATGTGTCCAGAATTACTCGTAGCTCATCTCTATATAACTGAATGTAAACGCAGGGGAAATATATTTTCAGGGATCATCTAAAACTAAATGGAATGCCAGTATTTTATTTCTCAAGAAGCATCCGTTTTTGGATACCAAGTGCCCATTAGGAAAATTTCAATCGAATGATTTTTCCCAAATTTGGTTTATATTCCTGAGTATTCTGAATTTCATGCATAATCTTTATACTTACACAAAATCTATTTCATACATAATTTATCCTTTTGAAATTGTTTTCTCTTTGAATTGGTAAGGTGATCTAAGGAATGAGAGAATAAATACATATGTACTGTAGCATACTGAATCTTAATATTTATTAATTTCGGCTCATTATTAATTCATTTATTCGGAAAGGGAGTCGGAACGTGTTACGGCTGTCTCGATGGTCACCAAATCTATCTCGCCGCTTATTCATTGTATTACTACTACAAATCAAATTCAGGGTAGAGGATGGCGATGTTGCAGCGATAAATGCATAACGTCGGAGAATTCGCCTACTTCAATTAGCCGCCAATTATTATGCTTTTGTTCTCTTATTATATCTTTCTATCTACCCGATTACTCTAGATCTATACTCTATTACATAATATATCATTCATGAATAAAATTATCTCTTTATTGTATCGAAATAAGGAAAAAATAGAATACTTAAAAAAAAATTACCAAATGAAATGTGAAGTATACTCACTTGGTTTCTTTTCGAAACATAAATGAATAGAACCTAGTTGGTATAACCAAAAATAATACTTGGCAATCTTCATATCTCCCCCACTTGGACTACAACCTTGACGCGGTGGAGGGGCTTGTGTGTGTGCGTTCTGATGACCGCAAAAGGTATGCTAGCTGGAGCAATGCTCCTGGTAGGGTTGCCCATGCCAAATAGGATACCGTTTAGGAAAAGAAATTACCGCGGAGAGAAAGCCTGCATAGAGAGTTCTGCTTAAGATCCAATAGAGGCGGAGGAATACATAGAAAATCCTCGGGGATTCAGCAATATACATATCAGTTAAACCACATTATGGATACGCACAGATTTAGGAACAGCGTGATTAGTTTTGTCGGAAGCGAGTGCAGATTCAGATCATATTTTAGTACAAATGAAATATAACGACAGATTAGAGACGATAAAACAGGAGTGATGGTTGATTGAGTGGAATGTAGAAGCACTGATCCGGAAATGGGATAATTTAAAAAAATAGGTTGGATACGAGAAGGTACAAAAAATCGAATGATAAACTGAGGCGTGATACTAATAGGGTGAAGGAACTGTGGTAGAAGACAAAAAGCAAAAATAAGACCCTTACCATAATCATGTTGTGCTCACTGACCGCTTTTAAGGCACCAAGCCGTCGTCGCAATTTTGTATCCCCTCTTTTACGATATCAGGGCAGTATGAAGGCTACATACTGTTTATACATATTTATTTCCTCCACTAGGTTGAATAATAAATTATAGCCACAGATATCAACCCCAAAGGTCGGTTTGTTAGGTGAGGCTAGAACTCACCCAGTACAAATCCCAACGGCGTGTGAAATTCACACATTAGAGTAGTAGGTCAATTCCTCTAACTGTGTCGCCTATCTCAGGAACATCAGGTACCAGAGAAATCACTCAACTTGAGAGAAGGTGAGGGTATGCAAATGCGTCCCCAGGAACGTAACACGGGCCCTCTGATCAACATTATTATTCTACCCATTGGACCACCAGGTCCCCAAATGAATTATATAACTTTCTCTCCAGCTATAGCAATCAAATCCGCAAATATATACGAGATGAGTATTGGCCTTGACCCTTGACTATTGGATATTTTTGGAAGCTCTCATAGGTTCCGAACACTTATCCCCTACTTGAGCTCTTGCGTTCAATAAAGAATTTACGTGAAGACTTTCATATTTGGGCTACACTTTCCCCTCCCGTAACATTAAGCTCACATTGTGCAATTTACTCGGATATTTCTAATGTAACGAAAATACAATATATTACAAGTATATCCATCAAGGAACAAATATAAATCTGGAAAAATTTAAATCCTAGGACTAATTTAAGCCTCCTGTTGCTGGAACTCATTAAATAAATTTTTCTTTCCTCAAATAATCGCTGAGATTTTTCAGAGGGGGTGGTAATAGTATTCACACAACAGGCCACCAAAAGGCCCGAATAAATAACTTATTTTCATATTACATTGGAATTATTGAGCTCTGAATAATTCATACTATTCATATTCATACCTATTCGAATGATATTAAAATATACAAATTCATTTTACCTCAGAACTGAAAATGTTTTGTATTCTTTCAACTGCTGACTTCAACTCTTTCAAATATATTTAGTAGAATAAATCTCTGACTAATTTCTGTTTAAAATATCAGTGGACGGAGGCGTTACGCTTAGGGAAGTAGGGGAATTTAAATTGACGAGACCCTAAAAGAAATATAAAGTTACACAACTCGATACATACCTGAAACTATTATCATTATTATTAAGCGCACAAACTACCAATTTTACTACCAAAAAAGAACATCATACTGAAGCTAAATCATACCCAATAGTTAGGGTAATGGAAAATACTATTATGCTTTCGTCAATATCTGACTGTCTTATAGAACATTAACTGGCTGGAGACCGTAGCTCTTCATAAAAAATTCTCAGGGATATAAAATACAGAAAAATAAACACAATTAACCACGTATATTTGCTGGACACACAAGAGCACCGGTGGGTTTAAAAATCGACAGCCCTATTAAACATTATCGTCATATATTTGAAATTAAATATATAATTAAAAGTCGTATAAATATATAATTAATTGAACAATTATAACAAAATATTTTGAGCTGCGCATTAAAAATGGGGATCAAGAGGAATAACAACCTGTGCCTTTGACAAAGGAAGAAATCCTTAAAGCATCCTCGACTCACATAACATGAATCCAACGTAGCTACGTTTCTCAATCAGAGGCGATGAAAGCTATCACGAGAAAATAGTCCTTCCTGTTCTCGAAAGGATTATGGAATATCTCAACTACTTTTTTAATTACATATATTGGCAGAAAATATCCGTGCGCTAAAATTCTGCTTCTCTATTCTTTGAGTAAAATACGAAAAATAAACCTTGGCTAGTGATCCCGGTAAGGAATCGTCACAAAATAGAAGACACTTTATTTGGACCCGTATTTTGAGCTCGCATTACCATGCTTATGAGGGATTTGATTTGGATTTAGTCTGAGATTAGGGCCATGCAAAATAGTGTGATAAATTTGTGAAGTCTATGCTTATTAGGATACTCGCAGTTTCTACGATCAAATCAGCAATTGAAATAAGTTATAAACAAGAGTTTGATGCATTTTTTGGCGCCAGTATGTTCAGGAAATAAGTTGATTCATCAATAAGATCTTACCCTGGTAGTACGTAATGTGCTATTCAGATAAAATCATCACCTAGTCTCCGGAATGCATCATTGCGTGCACTCTTTTATGAAACAGAGTACCCGGTCCACAATCCACATTGTTAAGAACGAATTTTTGTCAAACTCGTTTCGCTATTTTCTGAAACATATTAATATCGTTAGACTTGTTCCTCTTTCATTAATCTAAGCTGAAAAGTGCATTAGCATACACACCCAAAATCAAACAGTAAATTTTGACAAAACAGCTAAATTATAAATAATGAAATATCTTTTCTTTGGCTTACAACTATCAACATATCTTCCCCTATTATAGGGAATTTTATTTTATTAAAGCAATAGTATTAT
Organism: Hetaerina americana; assembly: GCF_022747635.1. Lineage (NCBI taxonomy): Eukaryota > Metazoa > Arthropoda > Insecta > Odonata > Calopterygidae > Hetaerina > Hetaerina americana. The sequence continues at coordinate 35,631,693 of NW_027286874.1, read as the reverse complement.
TTTATTACCTGAATGAGGACAAATTTTAATGTTTTACAATTGTAAGGCTAATCGTACTGATTTGATGATGCCGCAAATCGGTGAAATCATGGTCGTGGAAATAGGAAAATGATCATCTATTTGTAGAATTGAAGTGTTTTTATTTTTCCTGTACTTTGGAACTGTAACGGTTCAAATAGTATCATATGCTCCGAGAAATTGATTCATGAATCTTTGGAATACTCTGTCTTAACGTCACCAGAGATTTAAGGTATATATGTCAATAAAGTTAATAAAGGTAAAGGTGTATATATGTACACCAGTGTGTGTGTGTGTGTGCGTACTCGAAGATCAGTGGTACAACTCCCGGTCAAAGAAACTTTTTTGAACATGTTATACTACCTTGATCAAATATTTCCCGGAATTTATTCAGAAAATTAAAAATACAAGTTTATTCATCTAAATCTATATTGTCCCCTTCAAAGTAATCCCCATCGACTGCAACACACTTATGCCAGCGCTTGATCCAATCCTCGAAACATTTTTTATATTCGGTTTTCGGTATGTCCATCAGTGCTTCCTGCGATTTTTCCATTACTTCCTCTCGGCTGCTAAAACGCGTTCCCCGTAATGGTTTTTTAACTCGATTGAACAGAAAGAAGTCACAGGGAGCCAAATCAGGTGAATTCGGTGGCTGTTGGATGGTATTTGTTGCATTTTTCGTCAAAAAATTACGAATAATGATGGCACTGTGCGACGGTGCGTTATCATGGTGCAAAATCCACGAGTTTTCTGCCCACATTTCTGGTCTCTTTCGGCGAATTGCTTCACGCAGACGTCTCATAACGCCCAAATAATACTCTTTGTTTACTGTCTGGCCTTCTGGCAAAAATTCATGATGCACTACACCGTTGTAATCCATGAAAACCGTCAGCATTGCCTTCTTTTTTGACTGAAAACGACGTGGTTTTTTTGGTCTCGGCTCATTTGGTGAACGCCATTCACTTGCCTGATGTCTGGATTGCGTGTCGTACTCATAAACCCACGTCTCGTCTCCAGTAATGATCCTTTTGATGAATGTGGGATCGGATTCAGCCTCGCAAATCATGTCTTTTGCGACGTCAACACGGTCTCTTTTTTGCATGAAATTGAGGTCTTTTGGCACCAACTTTGCTGCTACACGACGGAAACCCAAATCATTAACCACAATGTCTTGGGCGGATCCATAGGCAATGTTCAAGTCCTCCGCTATTTCTCTGATGGTTAATTTGCGGTTATTGACCAACATTTCTTTTACTTTATCAATTTTTTCACCGACTTTCGATGTCGATGGTCTGCCACTGCGTTCATCATCTTCGATTGACTCACGACCACTTCTGAACCGCTCGTGCCACTGGTAAACGACCGTTTTTTTTTAGAGAATCGTTGCCGAAACACTTTTCCAACATTTCCAACGTCCGTGCGCCACTAAATCCGTTTTTTACGCAAAATTTAATACAAGTTCGTTGTTGCAAATTTAAATCCATTTCTGAAATTGTAAAAAATCGCCAACACACACAGAGATAGATGTACTCTTGGCTACGTAACTTTTGCAAATGTCAAGTTATGACACTAAGATTTAAAGGGAATATCAACAACAGATGTACCAATTTAACAAAAAAAACAGAACTCAAATCGGAACGATGGGAGCGCCACACGGTGGTTATTCCGGGAACTTTTTGATCAAGGTAGTATGCTTGATTCCGCCGTCCCCACTATTTCTAGTTTCGTCTTTTAAATGTGTTCCTATCCCTTACCGTTATATCTATTTTCATGTGAATGAATGTACATATTTATACATACATACGTGTATTTATATATACATGCACATGCACGACTTTATCGTATGGTGTATCTATACGCACACACACAAGATACACAAACCATATGGTGAATTCTTGTATAAATGCAAGCATAGGTACAAATACTATTATTTCTAATCCACCACCGAGTCTTAAGAGAATGAAAAATGAAAGATATGATTATTCGGGCTGTTTTTAATTTGGAGAAGCATAGCCTCTTTCTTGCGCAAGCAGAATTTTTATTATTAAAAACGGTGCTCGATTATGTTTTGATAGATTTCTGCGATCTCAGAGAGCGACGTAAAGCTTGAGATACCAATCATGCGCTGTTTTCTGGATTACCTGTAATCCAGGCGATTCCCTCAGGTGAACAGCCAAACAAACATAATCAGAAGGAAAGGATATTAAAAAAGCACGAAAGAAACGGCTTTTGTAGATATACCCTAAGAGACAAATAACGGTTGTATTGAACGAAGCTGATGCTCACTGCCGCCTAAGTTCATCTATATTAGTACAAACTATGAAAACTTTCATTCACCGTATAATTTCCCATTTATTGGAGAATATTAAACTGAACATGTTTATATTGATTCTTCAAAGAAAATTGTTTTCTAGATATCGTTGTTGAATAATTCTGTTAATGATACTGGTAATCTTACGGAAGTATATTTTTTCAGCGTTGCCTCGTCTCATTTTCAGCCGTTATTATTTTCATGCATAAATTAGGATGCAGGTCCGACTCCTTTTGCTATATTGACCTCATTAGGAGGGCAAGCTTAATGAAATAAAAACTGGATATTCACCGCATTATACGAGGGTCATCCGGAAAGTAGTACCCTTTCGTGAAATAAAGACACAAAAGTAAATATTAACAAACATAAAAAATTTTATTTGAAAGAGGATACTTTAAACTGCTTCTCAACATAATCTCCAAGCAAATTAAGGCATTTGTCATAACGTGTGACAAGTTTCTGTATTCCTGCTGCATAGTCCTTCGCCGCCAGCTCATTGAGATACGCGAGGGACCCATCTTGCACAAATTTTTGCATAATGCAGATGGTGTTTAACAATTTCATGAACAATTGTTCGAGAAACATTGGGAAAATGCTCACAGATGTCATCAATTGTGACGCGCCGATCGTTCCTCACGAATTCGTCAACTGAGCTCACCAGTTGGTCTGTAATGACAGACGGTCTCCCCGAACGCTCATCGTCGTGTGTGTTCCCCCTCCCCATGTTGAAGTTGCGACACCACCGCCGAACAGACGACTCGTCCATTACATTGTCTCCATACACCTCCTTTAATTGGCGATGAATATCACATGGGCGAACGTTTCTTGCATTGAGGAATTTAATCACTGCCCTCACTTCACAACTGGCGGCGTTCTCAATTTTTTTAAACATTGTAAACAATCACAGAAACAACACAGGCAATGCTAGCGTCACGCAACTTGGCTCAGAGAAGGCAGACAAGCCACTGAAGCTATCTGACCTCGTCCAGCGGCTACTCGCGTCGTCAGCACTTCATGCGGCACGAACGGGTACTACTTTCCGGATGACCCTCGTAATTATCTAGTAGAGTTAACCTGACATTGACTCATTTATTTTACAGCCTTACTGATACTAAGATGCTTGCTTTGTTGAACTTTTTAAATTCGCACTGACTTATTTAAATAAAAAATACATACATAATTATTTTTTTTTAATTTATAGGCCAAACTTGTAAAAGATATTTATGGGTGGAAAGTTGATACCTACATTATTAGAAAACCTACTGTAGCTCTTGAATTCAACCATATGTGTATCTAGTGACATTTTATCTATCTACAAATGCCAACAAGTTACCGACATTATGCAATTTAAGTATCGTTAAAAGGAACAATATATACTATTTTTCTAAGTTGATCTTTTATGCCCATAATTGATTTTTGGCATCACTTTTCTCAGAATATAGGTATTTTAATATTTAAAAACGAACTTTAGCATTGATATGTTTCACCGTCAAAGCGAAGTGACTACTATGCGTCGGAATCGATGAGTAAATTAATGAAGTACGGAAAGCGCTCCATACTTTTTTCACTCCATTATTTTATTCAATTATTTTAGCAAGGGTCACAATTGGGTAAGGAGAAACTCGTTTACGATGTAAAATTCTCCTTACCCCCGCAAAGTTTAAATTTGAAAAATATAACTTTTTGGACGAATTAACCTTAAGCACCAATTTGAGGTAACTTGCATCTCTGAACATACAAGCATAATGAGCTTCTGGCAAAAACCTTTCAAGTTGAATTTTGATAATTTTCACCTTTATGGATAGATGAAAAAAGTGAACAGCCGACACTTATAACACAACCTGTCTCTTTTTGAAATGTTGAAAAAACTCTTACAAAGAGTCTTAATCCGTTTTAATGTTGCATAAAGTTATTCAGTAAAACAAGCTCATTAGACATTTCTAAAATTTTAAAGCCCACAGTGTAAAAAATTTTGCCAATAAAATCAGTAGTTCAAGCATAAAAAAAATTAATCAAAGTATAAAATCAATCTTACGTCAATTGGCAATAAAATCTACTTCGGACAAAAAATTACGTAAATAAACGCAAATATTGCTCTTTGCGTTTACTTACTTTATTTCAAACAGGTAAACAATGAAAACCTTTTTAAATGCCCGGAAAATCTTCCGGAAAAAAAATTCTTCTATCATGCGAACACAAATAACTAGAAAAAAAGGAGGAATTAAAAAGAACACCAAATACAAGTATTTATCACAATCGTAGAGTAAAATCGTAAAACTACCAGGACATTTTCTCCTAGATTTTCGAACTTTTTATAGACCTATATAAGATTAATGAAAAACATAATGGGTGCAGACGAAAAGACAACATTATTTCATTGCGTCATTTTAACATCACTCACTTTACCTCTGGAAGGTATTGAACTCATGTAAACTGAATTTTTAAGTACAGATGCGACGTATCTTCCTTACGATTCAAATGAGTTCCAAATTACAGATTATTTTATTTTATACATGGAATGATTACATCTAAAAAGAGGTTTTACCGGATTATAACCGGAAGTATTACTCCCTTTAAAATTATCGTAGAATCCCTGAAAATATCTACTCAATGAGACCTCTCACTAGAGATAGAATATTTACAATTAATGAAAAGAAATACCTGGAAAGCTTTTCTTCGAAACATTTAAAAAAGAAACACCTTATAATTTCTTAAGGTATCTTTTTTCATGCTAAAGAATTAATTAACTTAAATTTAAGGCATAGGAATGTAACTTATTGAGCTTGAGTTCAACCACAGTCTGAACTAACAACTCGGTAAATGAAGGCTTAAAATTTTACATGAATAGTCCTCATGGTCGAATTTAATTCAGCATTTCTGAACACTTCGTATTTCCACGTCACGAACAAAGACCACGAAACTCTATCGGTTCTCAAAACTTTTCCTCTGAATAAATTTTTCATCACGGCTTTCCATTAGGAAATAATTTAGTCATTTTAAAAGGGGTGGTATGAATTTTCCACAAATTTTGTTTGCTTTTCAAACTCTGATTAATTCAGAATTCGAGATCCGCGAGAAAAGGTAGAAATTGCGATTAAAAAAATATTTTGATGAACGATTATTGGTCTCGAACAAGGGTATATTCATACTTAACTCCAACTTCCTTGCTAGCCATTTATAAAGGCGACAGATATAACAGAAATGAGGGCAAAAAGAGGCATAATAAGCAATTTAAGCAGTACTACTGCTGTACTACTATCTGCTCTCATGACAGCTTCAAGGACCTTGACTACAATCACCGCATGATTTTACATTGAAATTATAAGCAAAATAGAGAATAGAGTAATAAATATTAGAAAAAAAGATAAAAATATATAAAAAAGACAGACAACCGACCATTTAAACATACTAAGCACTATACCAGCATAGCAACCCGTATTGCAACGTGGGTGATCGCAGTAAAAGCGCAGTGCGTTTAAAAATTAAGGTTACATGATAAAATCCACATTTCACAATACGGGGCTGTATTTTAACACCGCAATTCTGGAACTACACCTAAGCATGAGATATTAGAAGCTTGATCCCTAACATTGGCCTCAATAAACAAGAGTTCCTCGTACGTATCTGATAGCCCAATAAAATTTATGCAAATTAATCTGTACATTTAACTCCTTAAAAACGCCTTAATAAACGCCTTAATAAACAGGGAAACGGGCATGTTCATCAGTTCTTGAATAGGACAAAGTTGTTAACACCTTTAATTGCCGTATGTCAGCTGGAGACGTGAGAATATTATGCAGTATACATTTCTGTGTTATAGACGACCAATAAGTTGGATAGACGCCCTTTCCTCTAATCAAGAACGATTATTGAGGAGTCCAATATTATGTGATTAACTTCATCCTACGGTCCTTGCTTATTAAATATTGTTCTTATTAAATTAGGAGAATGAAACCCTTCATCAACTTGAATTATTACTCAATCATTAGTACGCGCGTCTATTTGCAGGAGATTCGAAACGGCTGGGTACGTGCAGATTTCTATCTCTATTTTTGACTTCGTCAATTGGATACTTGGCATAGCCGTAGAGGGAAAACAGTTTCTCGCACCGGCACAAACTTCACTCGCCGAGAGTAAGCTTCCTTCAGATAAGGCGGATGCCCATCAGCAGAGTTGAGAGAGAGAGAGAGAGAGAGAGAGAACAGGCCGGGATTTTGCCCGTTAGATTTTGGTTTAAGCCGCCCCCCCCCCGCCCTTAGACGACGAACTTTGTCTTTTGTTCGATCAGTGGCACTCACTCTTACTCTCGGGACTCGGTGATTCAGAGGAGGGAGAACAATGCGATTTACGAGACCAACGGAGGAGATTTAAAGCCACGGTGATGCCTCGGCGATCCTCTGTGGGAAAACGGTCAGAGTCAGCCGTGAAGTGTTCGTTCTTTGTCGTCTTACCGCTGATATCCGCGACAATACCCCTTCCTGAAAGTCAGTGTTCTCCGGTAGGATTCCTGGGCTCTCTATGTAATAGTATACTTGACATACTTTCCTGAATGCTGAATGCACAGAGACAACTTGGGATTTGTGAATCTTTCAAAGTGGCGAGCGACCAGCAAAATGATTAATTACTATTATTGTTAAAAGCAAGTACTGAGAAGGCCGTTACTTCAAAAAAATCGAAAAAAAGCGTCAATTGTCTGTCACTTTCAAAAATTTCAGCACTATGATTCCCCTATCCATAGCTGATCCGTATGCTTTCAAAAAACAAATCACGGTCATATTAAGGCAATGTACAACGATCTGGGGGAAACGGTTTGTAACACGTGTTCTGACCGTCCATCTGATTGCGCACGAATATTGAATTTACACCAATAGAAAATGTCTGAAATTTTCTTCCAACCTTCAAAAATGGACATAATAATCACTTTCATGCTGTAATTTACTCACATGAATTATCTTGTCGAGAGGTTAGTGCAATTCCGGCAAAGTAGCACAAGATTTGCGAAGACTGGGAACCATGGTGGGATCATCTCAAAGGAATCACCATAAAGATCGTGGCTCGGAATATTTGAGCAGGAGGTGTGGATGAGGCTCGCATATTCTTTTCGAGAGGATTGAGAGCCAAGGAACTTCAAGAGGAATCAGCGAAAGAGCTAAGAAGCCATGCAAACAATGGAAACTCCGAGCATTCCAATAAGATGTGGATCTTAAAGCTCAGAGCCGACCGTTACAAAGGAAGCCACATCTAAAGGAGGAATCAGAAATCTCACCACAGCAGCTGATAATTGCAATACTAAAGCAATTTTCAATTGTATTCTGGTTGTTCCCCAAATAAAGTCATACTTCGATGTACCTTGAAGTTTGAATAGAGCGCATTCACCTCTATAGAGGGCATTCACAAGTAATTCATCACGTATTCAAAAGTGAACATTTAGGTGTGACGTAGAAACACACTTGAACAAGTGTTTTACTTGTAGATTCACTTGCCATTGTAGGAACTACACATGATATAATCCCATGTGATTAAAAATCGGTTGGCAAATATGCTCATGGTTTTTACTGAGTCTTTTATTCATTGACCATTGATGATTATTGTTTTGAGCGAATGTATCAAGATGTAAGGAGAGTTTTGATGCATTCTGCCGCGTTAAATTTAACTTGAGATTTAAAATAATCACTCATATCTCCAAACTATAATTTATGCGTAGACTTAGTCAAGTGAAGGTAAAATATAAGATATAAATGACTTTTTGGGAAAGAAAAGTGTTAATTCATTGTGATGGAGTGAAACATTTCTCTTAGTAAAGCATAATGAATTACATTCAGAAGTCATCTCGAAGGGAAAGGAATATTTTGATGAAAAATTAAAGATAAAGGGTCACTCCTGAAATAATCTACCGATTTCCCATGATAACTTTCAAATGTGGCATCTTTTATTTTTGAGATGAATGAATCTGTCTCCCGAGGCAATGGTTTTTTTACGAAATCCAGTTCATGTGTTACCCAATCGATGGAATGGAGTGAATAATGTTAGCAGTACTGGAAAGCTAAGAGTAAAAATCGAGTAGGAAAGTATTTTGTCTTACCCCGTCTTAATGCTGTAGTTCCGTCTTACGTTCACTTACGGGTGAAGTGAAGGTAATGACGAATATCGAGTTGAGACATAGCAACTAAATATCCATTAGCCGATATTATAAGGACTTTTGGTTTTAAGATCATTAAGAGATCATTCTAGATGATAAATATTTAATCAAAAGTAAATATGTACCAATTAATAATTTTCAATGTGAGCATTTTGTTTATTAGCGACAAAAATGTTAAACGTAGCTAAATTTGGTCCAATAACCGAATACTTTCTACTTGGATGAAAATTTATGAAGACCAAAAAGAAGTCGTAACACTTAGGTATTGTCATTTATTAAAAACTACCTTCAGTGAATTCAGATAACATCTAAAGAATTTGGATTGCATTACCGAAGCTCGAGCAAAGCCGTAGTATTACAAGTATTTAATCTTCGTCATTCCGTAATCGATGTGCAAGAGTTAAATTTTTTTCACCCGCACCAACTTTTTTGACACATTTTTTTTTGAAGCTGGACTCGTTTTATCACGAAAAAATAATTTATTGTGACCAAATAATCGGATATGATAATTACGTTTTTTTTTAATATAACAAAGAAATCCAGAGAATTTCTTGGTGTATATTTTATCTACGAAATAAATGACCCTTGCTATTGCTTGCGCTTCTATCCATCGGAATGAAAACATTTTGAAATAATCTTTCAGCTTAAATCCGGCGCATGAAACACCATTTCAAATTTAAAGGGAAGGGAGATAAAATTCAACTCAACTAAAACTATTCGGGAATTCGGACAGATAACACCATTAATTAAATAACAGTTAATGATGACCGGATTGTTACACCCGTATATATTAAATTTCTCTAATTTTCATTGATTTATCACGAGTAAATATAACTTTTCAGGCGCTCAAGCTTTTTTAACGTGTACACACCATAATTTTTATCCGTTTCAGTATAGTACGGAATACTGAAGAAACGCATAAAAAGTAAGGATATCAATTTCTTTGATTAATTCTGTGCTATTTTCATGCAATCTCTCCTTAAAAATAAATACACGGTTGTCGATTATCAAAACGATTAGGTTTATAAATCCAGGAATAATGGTAATTAATCCTCTTTTTTTGTGCTTTTCACACAACTTGACCTCTCCAAATACATTTTCTCATCTCGCAGTTCGACGATCTCTTAATGAGGGATTTTGTCACAGCCTGATTCAGATAACAAAGAAATGTTAAACCTACCTTTAGAGTCCACGCCGTGAGGTTTAGGGGATTCATATACATTATCCGAGGTAACATTTGCTATCGGGATTTCACCTTTATTTTTTATTTCAAGGGGTTCGAGGGAGGGAAGCTGGGGGAGGAGAAGAAGGGATTGAAAGTGAAGAGAGAATTAGAATATGGGGAGGTCGTGCGTAGAGTGTATTCAAGAGCGTGTTCCATTTATAGAACCGGAATTTGTGTGATCGTTTAAGCGTTCCTTATTGGGCACTATAGCTTCGGTCCTGGAGGATACAATGTCGAACCGGAAGAAGAGAGGGAGAGTATGGGAAAGAGGAGGAGAGAGAGAGAGGGGGATAAGGGACAAGGGAAAAGATAAATTACACGGAGAGAGTGAGATAGGTGAGGAGACAATTGGAACGTTACCGATGTCCACGCACTCCTGGTCGATCTGCTTTCATAGCAACTCAAAAGGTGCGTGGGCGATTTCGACGGGCTAAAAGCCAAAGGGAAATTCTTGCCTTTATTCCCCAGTCTCCCAGTTAGCGTTACCGATCCTCGACCTTCTCCGACCTCTTATCCATACCATTCCCATCCCACTCCGGCTCACTCACTCTCTCCATCTCTCTCTCTCTCTCTTGGGACCACGGGGCTCCATTCATACGCACGTTTACGCACGCTGGTCGCAGGTGTAATCTCTCCTCCGCTCCCGTTAAAACACACGCCCCATTCAATCTGCCCACCCACGCAGCGAGAGCAACCCCTCCTCCGCCCTTATTTCTTTTTCTCTCTCACACCAACCTCCCTCAAATTCTATCCACCCACCCTACACCATCCCTCCCACGCACGACCCTATCCCTCAGCCGCACTTCTCCCCAATCTTGACTTCTCTTTCCAACCCCCCCTCACACGTAGACATTTTATCTTTTCCTCTTAAAATGTCTTTCCTTCGGTCTCAGCCACAGTCTTCACACAACTTCGCTGCATCTCCCTCTCCCTCTCACTTCAAACTCCGTTCTGGAAAACTTCTTCCCGTAAAGAAAAGGAAATTTTCTTAGTTTTTCCTTCCAATTTTTTTTTATCTCTCACTCTTACCGTTTCTATTTTCAGACATCTAGAGTTATATTGCACTCTTTGGATCGAATGACGAGCCAAGTGTGATGGGAGTAGCACGATGTTGTCCCACCTAACGTTCCGGATGGGGGTTATTTTTTTCTTTTATTTCCTTTGCATGACCTTCCCTCTCCCAACGCGACTGCTAAGCCTTCGATCAAATGACGCTTTCCAGAAAATGTTCCCAATCCTCCCGAAATTTTCATGTGGGTAGGAAAATAAATCTGGATTTTAATGGGTTGTCCAGACGAGTCGGAATCCTAGTCAGTACTATCGTTACAAGAGTAAGCCATCTTTCGGGGCTGGTACACGCAAAGACAATATCAGTGATTTAGCTTTGCAAAAAATGCCGTTCTGATGAAATCACAGTAAATAGCGTAAATGAAAACCTCATGATGTTCATAAGAACCTCTAGAAACCCTATCTATAAAACCTTTTTATATTTCCAAAAAAACTGGTTTTGAGCTGATTTATTGATTTACATGAATAGGAACTCTCTCATTGTTGGAATTACGGACGAATCTGAGTCAGGATTCTTCACTGGAGCAAAAATGAGCATCTAGGTTTTCCGGGTCAGAAAATATAGATTTTCTATCGTAAATACCAATAACAGTGTGACTTTTGCGTGTACCTCACTGCCTGATTATCATGAAATAATTCACGGTAGCGGACAGCGAATTATCTAGAAATTTCACTGCCTTACAAATTCGTGTGTGCCATTTTACCGCATTTATGGCTATTATTTCATCGAGGAATATGTATGCGAGTGCCCTGAGATTCAGCTGGGTGGAAGTAAATGCTCCTAATTCCCCTAGCCTTTTCTTATCTCAGAGATGATTCGCACGATTTGTTTTATTTTTCTACGAACCGGTTACTAAATAATTGTTACCATTGCTAAAAAAATTAAAAAAAAAGTTTCAAGCATGATGTAAGGGAATATCATAATTAATTAAAAATTGGCAATTTTCCACAAAATAAAATTTAATGCGACCGGTTTCAATATAACAGCATCATTTTCAGGTGTCTAAAACAAATGTATCTACATCATCATCAACTGATGATGATGTAGTTACATTGAAGCAGTTCGCATTAAATTTTATTTTGTTCAAAATTGCCAATTTTTAATTAACCAAAGCCATAAGCTATTCTTTTACTTTTGCCGTTATTACGAATCGAACGAGATAATTACTTTCATTATTTTCCAAAAATTCCGGATTAAAACGTGACTATGAGAATTTGCGTGAAATACATGTTAAAGTAATAACTTTAGCTTAAGCTAATTCAACCTAAATTTAAAAAAAAATAATTGTTTCTCTCTTCAATCTTATTTTTTTACCTTTCCAAAATGACTGAGCTGGAATATTAGGAAGGGTTTAAATTTTAATCAAATCTGCCTTAAGAAGTATTTCCTAATCACCAGATGCTATATTTTAAATACATTTTTCATGAATAGTCTTCAAGCAATTTTCTCAACTTACTCAAAACCAAACATAAAAATCGGATTCACTCGAAACTTGCTAGTATCTTAGTACATATAAACTTAATCCGCCTCAAACCTCTAATCCTTACAAAGAATTACGACCTCATTTCCCAGGTTCCCTAGTTACTAGTAATTGAAAGTATTTACGATTAATAGTGAATATTTGAACTTTCCTCTGTAAAACAGTAAATCTGAAAAACCTGTAATTCTTATTAAAAATGTGAAAACTTGAAGAATTAAATGTTGATTTGTCTTGGAAGGCTTACCATATTTTTTCTTTTGCCTTTCTTGTTCTACAAGTAGCCTTTTGAGAGAAAACATGCTAATTCTTCCATGATGGTCGTCATTAAAAATAAAAGATAAAGAATAATCAGTCAACTCAATCTAACTTCAAACATTTCCCACTTGGCCTTATGTTTTGTACCCTCCACTTCTACTTCTCCAGTTTGACTGGGGTTCCCGATGAATGAAACTTTCGTCTCCTTCCATTTGAAAGTAGAATATTTCATGTCAACCGTATACACTTTACCTTAATGGTCTTATCTCGATTCTGCAAAGAATCGACTCCATTGAAGGCGTTCAATGCCCGCCATGCCGCATAAAATAAATCGTTTCGCACGGTAAATGTCATTTATTTTTCCGATATCTCCGCTTTTTACAATCGACTTTTTCCACATTTTCTCTTCCTGTTGTTTCGGTAAATTTTCAATTGCAATTATGGCCCTTCTTCTGTTTTTGCGTGTCAATAAACTCGGACTCGTATAGACATTAAATCAAGTATTTAGAATTTTTTGAATATTTACTTCGATTATTCCCACATACAAGTTCAAAATAATGCTCTACTATTAATTTAAACGTTAATACCGTTGTTTACGGAAACTGTTTATGAATAGGTTATTTTGGTGGCTGGCCGTCTTTAATTTATTTCAAACCTTTGGTAATCCAATTCCTTTGCGGATATCTTCTTATGCGGCTGAATGTGACAAGGTTTTCGGGACCTTATCATGTCGCCTAAAGAAATCAATATTGATAAACATTCCTCTGGGGTGTTCGGTAACGTCACCGCCAAATTCACTGGGCAATTACTTCGACTTGATTTAAGAAAATATGTTCCTTTGACCGTAGTTCTTATATATGTGTGAAGATATTGTGTGACCATTATTACCATGGTTTATAATTGGATGCGGCAGGAGTAGTTGGGGACGGGGCAGAGAAGGAGAGGGGCTTAAGAGAATAGTTTACATGAATTAAGAAGCACGAAAGAATTTACAGAGAAGTCGAGAAAATTATCAGCGTAAACGAATGGGATGAAATACTTAAAAATCGAGAATTTTCCAATCATTGCTGAATACATTAATTCCCAAATCTTTAAAATGAACGACAGGTAAATAGGATCTTTTTTCTTAACTTCAGCATCAATAAATACCTAATCAAATTAGCGTTGACGGTCGAGCCATGTTTTAACTAATATTATGCCTATATAGTTTTTAAATAATCCTATTTCATGTTATATGTACGAGTATGAGCCATTATATATAACCCGTAAAACTGGTTGGAGGCAATAATAATCAAAGTAACTTCCTGAAATTTATTTTACTTTTCTACTCATTCACCATGTACATTCAGATACTTATCCCATCTCTTTAGAAGTCCTTGATAGCCGACCACAAAGAAGTCTTTTGTTTACTGGCGCAGCCAACGGCTAACATCTTCGGTCTACCACCCAAATGATTCTTTAGGGCCCCGATGAAAATTACTGGGGGCTAACTCGGGACTACGATGGATGTTCCAAGAGTTCTCAATATTTTTAAAAGCTCCAGCGTTTGTCTTGCTGACATTTACTACTTATTTGTAGATTTTCCCTCGTATTTTTAGTTTCATATATTTTCCCTCTAGTTGGTATACGTTTAAAGTTACTACAGAAAAATTTCAAGTTAAAGATAACCCACACTTTTAGGCTTCAATGTGGTCACCGAAGACTTAACTAAGTGTAACGTACTTATTTTAAATGCAAATGTCCAAATGTATCCAGTTTACCAGGTCTGAAGAGATGGATTTTACAAAAAATGAAGATACTGGTCTTTCTACGCGCAAATTGCCGGACAGGTCACAATCAGTGAGGAGTCGCCTTATAGTGGTGTCTGTGAGAAGTAAAGCACCGCGTTGCTGGTGGCCCTATCTCGACTTGTCTCTGCACGACAGCGATTCTTGCCAGAGCTTGCACACGCTCACTGTACAAATTCTTTTGTCGTGAGAATGAAGGTGCTAGAGAAGCAGTACTTGTGCACCTAATTTTGCTTTAACCTCGGGAAACTTATACAATGGTTTAAGGGGTGTCCGATGAAGAACCTATAGATGTGGATGACCCTCGACGTTAATAAACGACGCCCACGTCAACAGCGTGAGTGATTAAGTGAGTGAAAATCGTAGGTTAACTGTCTGGGAGAATGCCAATGAAGTTAATATTAGCGTTTTATCGTATATCACCATGTCGACAGATATTTCCAGCATACAGTGCGTCGCGTCCAAATTAATGCCGCGAGTGTTAACGGATGAACAGAAGCAGAAACGTCTTGACATTAGCCAAGAACTGCTCAATCGTTCAAAAGATGACCTAAACTTCTTTAAAAAAATCGTCACAGGCAAGAAACCTTGAGCTTTTAGTTATGATTAATAAACCAAAGCCTAGTCTTCACAGTGGAAGGGATCATCTTCTCCACGACCCAAAAAAGCTCGAATGCCGCGAACGAACGTAAACGTGACCGTTTTTGATCATTTTCTTCGATTGGGAAGGGATTATTCAACATGAATACGTCCTCAAAAGACATTCATCGAATGGGTTATGTAGTAGTTTTTATGGGAGGCGACCGACAGCTAAGGTCATTTGCGCCATTACGGATGGATGGGAAAGGATAGGTGGATAGAAATCTGGCGTCGGCATTAGCCTACTCATTTCGAAAGGCGCCATGGGGTCCGCAGTTTAATTTCCAATTAAACGGACGTCGCACTCACTCAAAGTGATCTCCAAAAAGCACCTCAAGTAGAGATTGGGATACCACAGAAAAAATATTTGTCTTCTCCAGGATTTGAACCCGGGGTCTCTCGGTGGGAAGCTTGTACGTAACCGCACCATCCCGATACCCACATTGAATGGGTAGCACTATATAGAGGTGATGGGAAGGTTAAGCATAATGTTGTAGGAGAGACCAAAAATGTGGCAACAAAGCTTTGGTGCTTTCATCAGGACAACGCACCGGTGCACACATCATTGATTGCTACCAAGTTATTGGCCGAAAACAGCACACCGGGATTCCCCCAGTCACCCCACTCTCCGGATCTTACTCCAGTGCACTTTTTCCTATTTCCTACGTTGAAATCACCTTGAAGGGAAGAAGATTCGTAACTATTGAAAAAATTTAATGAAACTGTACCGCAGACTTTAAGGATATCCCGAAATAAGCGTTCAAGGCGGCATGCGAACGCGGGAATAAACGTTGTATTGGCAGCCAATGGCTGTATTTTGAAGGCGATAAGCAAGTTTAAAGGGAAACAAATAAAATCAAGTATTTATTCAAAGAATCTCATCTTTTGCTGAATAGACCTTGTATATGGAAAATTGAGATTTTGATGAAGATAAAACTTGAAAATTTGAAAGACATCTGAATTTGTAGTCGATTTGTACAATTAATTGCGTGGATTGCTAGGATTATTTAATAAACCATCAGACTATCTATTCAGAGTTCCTCGTCCGTGCCTGAAGATCTCTCTTCCAATGTCTCACCCTACATCCTCATCCGTCACTCCCCCTTTCCCCTCCGAGTGCCCCTCAGTTCTTCCCCCTAGACCCTGCCACAATTCAACTTTTCATCCTCTTTCTCCTCTCTTCCTCTCGCATCGTTGAACTCCCTTTTCCCTCCTTTTTCCTCTCTCTACCTTACTTTCAATTAGAGGAGGTGTCCTCTCCTCCAACCAACCCGGCCGAAGAATCCCTGCATTATCAAACAGCAGTTCAATGTTGGATTCGTCTCCCGCCCCGGCTCTCGTCCTCCCTCTTCTCTCCTCGCCCCCTCTAACTGACATCCCAACCGTCCCTCAGTCATATATATGTCATCGATGACAAATATTTATGTGACCCGAATGGGTTTTTCTCACCCCTCTTGAAGTAATTGCTCTTTCTTGGGTCGTATGTTCAGCTTTTATTGGTGCGCTTCCCGCGAATAAAGATAAAACTGACACGTTAATTAACCTCTCATTGAGTAAACTCGGCAGCTCTTTTGAAACGAGGACGTTTTTTTGGCAGAAATCTTTAATCACACCGACTTAAAATGACAGATTCGATTAAAAAATTTGTCGTTTAGATCAAATTTATGCCCTATAATGCTGTACTAAAAGACACCTTATATCCTATACATATTTAAAATGCTCTCAACATAATGTTACGTCGTCAGTAGTTTTTAATGCGACGATACTTTAAAAAAAATTAATCCATTAAATTAGAATCCTTTTTATATTGAAAAATTATAACTTAGTAATCCCAGAAAATTTTATTTAGATGCGACCCAGCTTTTGGCGCTCAAAGTCATCATTGGGTACTACATAAATTCTGTGGAATTAAACAGCTATAATATGTCATTATAGAAAGAATCGATTCCATAAAGTCAAGCCTAAAGCAACCAATTATATTTTAGCATCCTTTAATAATAGAATGTTGACTTGTGTCAAGAATTTCACGGATGAAGTCATCCGAGAGCGACGCGGTTTTATGCTTTGTAATGATACCTAGAATCATAAATTATTCAAATCGCCAACTTATAGAAGTTAAGAATACATTAAACAAAAACCCTTCACGTAGACAGTAATATTTTGCCTTCTGAAAGGATAATAGTAGAGCGCAGACGTAACTATATTGCACAATGACATCCTTATCTCTCAAAGAAACCTCACGCAATTGAAGACACCCTCTTATTATTATTATTATATATATATATATATATATATATATATATATATATATATATATATATATATATCGTTCCCTTATATTTTAAACGACTAACCATCACATTAAGAGGCAATATAATCTCGACATTTGGCGAGAAAGACACTTGTTTTCACTAAAATATTGTTGTTCTGGCATTCCCACATTGACATTTTAAGTTCTTAAGTGTCTTCTTTTTTCGTTTGAATTATGACAAAAATCGTGCAGCCACAGGGTTCGCTTTGCAGAAACATTCATTACTGGAAAAACAATAAACAAAACACTTGTAATTGCCACTAAAATTTTATTAATAAGACCCAGGTTTCGACTCCTTGTGTCATTTTCACCTGAAGATGAGTCAAGGAGCCCAAACTTAGGTTTTATTGATGAGAAGTCAGTCGAAATTATAAGCGTTTGTCTATCCCTTTTACAAAAACATTGAGTGTTCTTGAAACCTATTCAATGTATTCTGTTCTTGGTTATACTTTGTAATTAACTACTTTTCTTCGTTTTTACTTTACAAGTTGTTGACCTAAAATATGATCACAAGAATATTCAACATTACTTTTTCTATCCGAGGCATTTCGGTGAATTATTCACAGCATTAGTATAAACTCGTAATTTTATTCATAATTCAGAAAAACAAATTGAGAAGTAATGCGAATTTCAATATTTATGAGTCAAAAGATTAAACGCCATTACAAATTGGAAGGTATAGTTTAATCATGCAAATTATTTTCGATGTGCCATTTCTAACTTTGTGCAAAATTCTTAACTTGCAAGTTGGACGTCACTCGGGAGAGACTTGGTGGAATCTCTTACTTTGATACTGGATAGCTATTACGTAAAATTAACGTTCTTTAAAACTAGATTCCCATGAAAAGTGAATACATTAGGTCAAAATGAAACCTTTGATGTATACCTGTACTAATCACAAACACCCTCTAAATGGCAATCGTTTCAATTTACAGGATATTTTTGACTTAAAATTGCCACTTTATCAATAAATGTACACGGAAAATATTTGCACCTCATAGCTTATGCTCCATAAAGTACCTACATCTACAACTTGTACGTCTAAAATTGTCATACTCCATCGTGCCGACATAATCAGTAATGTGATAAGAAAAATTTGATTTTTCAAAACGAGTACTTCTCAATCTCTTACGGTTTACATTCCTTATAATTGTTTCCAGCGCGCTTAATTCAGCAGAGCCATACCACACTCACCGTAATAATATATGGATTTATATACCTATTCCCTAATTCCTAAATAAGAGTGTCGATGCGGATATAATTAAGGTTGCTCCTCTACAAATCGACCATATTTTCGTTCTAAATTTTTTACGCATCGCTGGGTTGCTTTCTCATACGTATCTAGTTTTAAGGAAAGTACGAGGGTCATCCGGAAAGTAGTACCCGTTCGTGAAATAAAGACACAAAAGTAAATATTAACAAACATAAAAAATTTTATTTGAAAGAGGATACTTTAAACTACTTCTCAACATAATCTCCAAGCAAATTAAGGCATTTGTCATAACGTGTGACAAGTTTCTGTATTCCTGCTGCATAGTCCTTCGCCGCCAGCTCATTGAGATACGCGAGGGACCCATCTTGCACAAATTTTTGCATAATGCAGATGGTGTTTAACAATTTCATGAACAATTGTTCGAGAAACATTGGGAAAATGCTCACAGATGTCATCAATTGTGACGCGCCGATCGTTCCTCACGAATTCGTCAACTGAGCTCACCAGTTGGTCTGTAATGACAGACGGTCTCCCCGAACGCTCATCGTCGTGTGTGTTCCCCCTCCCCATGTTGAAGTTGCGACACCACCGCCGAACAGACGACTCGTCCATTACATTGTCTCCATACACCTCCTTTAATTGGCGATGAATATCACATGGGCGAACGTTTCTTGCATTGAGGAATTTAATCACTGCCCTCACTTCACAACTGGCGGCGTTCTCAATTTTTTTAAACATTGTAAACAATCACAGAAACAACACAGGCAATGCTAGCGTCACGCAACTTGGCTCAGAGAAGGCAGACAAGCCACTGAAGCTATCTGACCTCGTCCAGCGGCTACTCGCGTCGTCAGCACTTCATGCGGCACGAACGGGTACTACTTTCCGGATGACCCTCGTATAAGTCGTATTTTCTACGAAATGGCTAACGAGTATCAAAATAATACATTCTACCAAGTTTCTCCAGAGTGGCGTCCAACTTGCAAGTTAGTGGAATAATCAGTTAGTGTTAGTTTTAGTTACAAGTCAGTTAGCTTAGTTCTGTGTCTGGCGTTAAGCAAATTCGTATCACTATGGAATTGACACATTATTTACATAAATGGAAATAACTGGGAGTAATTTTCTAAATCCGTAGAATTACCTTGAGCTTAAACTGATACCAGATATCGGATCACATCAGAACGCCTGGAATATATATATATATATATATATATACACACATATTTATATTGAATTTTCACAGTTTCATTATGCAGATAAAATTTCCCAATCATTAGCAGAAAACGTGAAATTCAGTCATAGATCAATCGGTAAGGAATTAATAAATCCACGATCGAACTCAGGGTCCTCAACCCTTTCGAGAAATTTTTGAAAATGAAAATCCAAGAGAAGATGGAGAGACAGGCAATTGGAAAATGGCGTCGCAGAACAGAGAGGAGGCAAAGGGTGGAGGAGAGGGAGCGGTAGGCAGGAGGGAAATGAGATACGGGGAGAGAGAATGGGCTGAAAAAATGAGGAAATGAGACCTGGGAGGGAACTGGGGAATATGCTGTTGAAATAACGACGAGAGAAATATGGAGCTTGGGGAAGACGGAAGGTGATGGGGAGACGAGGGTCAAGAAGGAAAACATGGTAAAGTGTATCATCAACCCAGGAAAGTAATGCCTAACCACCCCGCGGATTAAATTCTTTTCATTCGTAAATATAAAAAAATAAGAGAAAATAGAATCGACAGCACGAGGGAACCTTTCCACGCATCCATTTTCAATTAACACTTTTTTATTGAACGCGCTGAACGTCATAAATAGATCATCTTCTCAAATTTGAGTAGAGGCTAATACGATAGCAATCACTGACTTCGAATTAAAACGATGAAACAATACTTTATCCTATACTTCAATCACGGTGAAGTGTAGCTGTAACTGATTATGATAAGCCAAGTAATCCGAAAATTATGGTATAGTCGTAGTTACAAGTGACGGGGATTCATTTTTTTAGGGAGAAGTGCGGTAACTAAACCAAAGACGCAATGTAATAGAATACAAAATAGAGGCAAAGGGTTGGCCATAACAAAGAGATCTCATGAGCTCTTAAAATTTTCCTCTGCTGTTGTAATTTATTACTTCACGCATAGCTATTCTGTGACTGCTCTAACCCTTATTAGTGGGAGTATTCTGTACTTTTTAAGCAAACATAATATGAGCAAACAGCAATATTTCCTTAGCGGAAGATTCTATGTCTGTTGGGATTCCGGTTAACTGCCTATCATTTATATTTATCCACATTACGAAGCAACACTAAATGGAGACGATCAACACTAAACGGAAACAGAAGTTAGCATCTACAGGGCCGAACAGGAAAGCGCGTCGAAACAAGAGGATCCATAAAATAGCACAGGGTCCCTTAACTAAACAAATACTTGAAGGCTGTTTTGTTTTGCCGTTAACGTTTATTTACCGCATTACTAGCCAATATACCAACCCAACCCTCCTCGTGAACTCGTTCGGAATGAAAAGTTTCGTCACAAGTGAGTGCGAGCGAGATAAAACAAATACCAACTATCCACTAAGCTAAGCGTAGTGTGTGTCGTGGCCGAAATTGCTTGCATTGAAAGTAGGCTCGCAGCCTTCCAAAAGCAGTGGCGCTTAGATAAATATCAGGAGAACAGAGGGGCGAATAATAAGGGAGATGGATAATGAGAAAAAAGGAACAAGAGAAGCGATCGGAAACACTATGGACTTTAGGATAAGACTGTAGAATAAATATTTAGGAACTTAACAGAGCACAGTTTAATCATGTAAGATATAAATAATAATTTGGTTTTTAGGTTAATAATTTAAAATATAGCAGATAAGAAAAAAGAGAATTGTATCGATCAGTTATTTTAAAAAGAAAAAAGAAATAGGTACTAAGCATCATTTTATGAAATTATGTGTGAGAATAATAGGATTGGAAGATACAGTAAAAGTGGAATAATACTATAAAAGAAACCGCGAGAACGGAACAGGATGCAATGAGAACGAAATCTATGAAAAAAGCATGGGATGGAGAAGAATATTGAAGGTGCACGGAGCAAGGTAGAAATATTTAGCAATCAGTGAATAAAATATCGGGTGACAAAACTAGTATATTGGAAATGAAATGTGCTAAGGTTGATTCCCACATTGTGGACTGTGTACATACCGTACGTATATCATGTTGCTAACATGCCGATAGTAAATTAGTGATTTGCCTTTCCCTAATGTGTAGACGATCTTCAGGTATTCCCTTGTAACGACAGTGCTCTTCCAGATCGACGACTGTGTTGACTCCGGAAGTGTTATCGCATGATTGAGCATAGTCTGCACGTGATCGGCTCATGTTCCATCACGTGGGAATGGAATTAGATCAGGCGTCATCTGTAGTCCGGCGCCCTTAGTGCCATTTACTGCACCCCGGGCGCCTTCGGTGACCGGTGAGCTCACATAATTGTGCATTCGGCGCCCAGTCTTGCCATTATCTCGTATCATGTTGGCGACGTTTGCATGAAACAAAGGTAGGCCGCCTTTTGGCGTCTTTAAATTATTCTTGTAGTATGGTTGTCGACAAATATATTACATACGTATCATGTCAACTCTTTGGTTATTTCAAGATATTCGAAAAGGAAAATTACTCCACTTTTAGGTCCCCCGGGTTCGATGCTTCCCATGTCCTAAATTCCTTTTATAATCATCGGTTCCAAATATAAAAATCATAGGTTTAGTGTCAAAACTTTCCATGATCTATCCACCAAAAGAAGATAGTGCGAAAGAAGAATCGTAGATGTTAGAGTTCTAAGTATTTCGTAAAAAGTCTGTATTCCCTACCCATAGTAAGATGCATTGATGTTTTTCGATCGTAAAAAATTAAATATTAAGTATTGAAACAAAATCATGCATTGAGAGTATTGCATTTTTTATCCAACCTACTTTACAAAATCAACACCTTAAAACAATAATAATAAAGGAAAAACTAAAAATTTCCGTTAAGAGAAGTTGGAAATCTCTGAGGTGTAAAAATGAAACCGCGAACAATCTCTAATGTCCGATTTTAGAGTTAAACAATATTTAAATAAACCTCCCGTTTGATGTCGCCATACTAAAATATTTGTCAAGCTTTCTGTAGTTATTTTTCAGGCTTTAGAACATAGTACTGGCATACCATTCTCTTTCATCATGATCGGCTAAGTAGACCTTATAATTGAAGAACTACTTTCTATTTTCTTCTACCATCTATTACCGCAAGATGTTAAAAGTTATTGCAGAATGGCCACTCTTACGAGATTTCCCTGTTTTCAAATACAGCTTTTCATTTTCATTGTGTATTCTGTCGAAACATGGGGTGCAGTAACCCGAGAACCGCCATAGAACGACCCATGCAGGAAGAACGCAAGGAATAGGGTCCGCGCAAGATCGTCTCCGACCGACATGCGCACAGTACAGACCAGAATTCAGCCTGAATAATGTTCGCTGTAATCCTACTTCGCCGCGCTTTCAGACTGATTCCTACACAACGGACTCAGCGCGCACCGTGGGTGGACTTGGTTCTCGTCGATCATAAATTGATACGATCATCAGGCATTTGCATACAAGATGACTGTCGCGTCGGTCGTGGCCCGTCGGTTGGCTGCTGTTGCCATGGACATTTCGGGTCTTTTCTTAAGATCGCGGTCGATCACGGTCTGTATACAGTCCACCAGATGTGAACGGCTTTACCTGGATCGTTCTGCTTGACTTGTCGCAGCTGAAACATTCTTTCCCCTCGGGTGCCTTCGGGGATCTCACACGCCTGTTAGTCTCAAACTCAGGTGTATCGTACCAACCCGCATATTTATATCAATTTGGTGGAATTTTTAGATATAGTTGTGGTCGTCTTAAAACTTTTTTCTTGTCAAAGTTGAGGATAAGGATAACTTCAGTTTATACGTTTCTGTCTAATTACAATATCTTTACAATGAGATACATTTTTAATGCAAGACTTGAACACATTTGGCAACGGCTAATTTTCACTTATGTACGAATTTTTGAATGTAAGAGTTTAATATAATCAAAAGTAGGAAAAAATTACATTCACTTAAGAGAGTGATAATGACGTGTTGAAATAAGATACTTAGATTCATAAAATTAATCGCTACGGTGACAACTTCATTCAACTTCGCAGGACCAAATCTACACAGGTGGAAAACATTAATATGAAAGATATGACGTTAGCTTAACGAAGTTTCATCTCTGATTCTAATACACGAATTTACAGTTTGTACTGAAATAATTACAGTATGATAGCGAAACTTGCCTAATTGAATACATTATATATATATATATATATATATATATATATATATATATATATATATATATATATATATATATATATATATATATATATATATATCACTCCCCTCACCCTTACCCCACACATATCCTCTCTGCTCTTCCCCCGAGAACGGTATTCTGATGATGACGGCCGTGCCGTCGAAACGTCAAAACTACATAAGTGAGTGTCCTTTCTTTGTGTTCCTATGTTTTCAAAATCTATATTAGGGTTTCTTTATTTCAACAGAGAGACACTGGTATAGTATTCAAGACAAGGATTGGTGTAATTTTTTACTGTTATAAACACGCTAATGAGCTCTAACCGAAATAGTTACACTTAATTCAAGTTCCATTATATTTGACTAACTTTTATAATTTATGAGTTTCAGACGTAGGATGAAAATCTCATTCCTTAGCACTGATTTGGTAGATCTCATGAACTCATTACCTATTATCACTGCTTCTCTCACCCGGTAATGCGTGCCCATACAGCATGACACATCCTTCAAAATAACCGTTTCCAGAAGCAACATCCTTTTACCCATTATATTCAGTTGGTACGCTGGGCTAAGAACCATCATAGGGCAAAACTCATGCAGGTCTGCTAATGATACGGCTTACGCACACGATACAGTTCGCGCCTGGCATGCATGCACTCCATTATGCAAAAATCAGCTTATCGCATTGGGAATAGGTGTTATTCAAAGCGATGTTTCGGTCCCTGAAGCCAGGGGTAGCTTTCATCGCGCTAATAGGGGCAGACGAATCACCAGAAATGACCGAAAGGAAAAAATTAAAACAATATGAGAAAACTCGGGGGTTGGAAAAACCGATAACGCTATACAGGAATGTTAAAGTAAAGACACGATATAGGTGGTCAATAAATACAGACGGAAGAGATTCCGTGAATGACGACTTATTGAAGAAAATGACCAAACACTTGAAAAGAATGCAGTTTGAAAGCTTTTTTATAAACCGTCACGAATAGCATGGTATAAAATATACGGCAAATCCCGGAGAAGCGCGTAAAATACCTTAACAACTGATTGAAATACATTGTTCCTTCCAATTTTCTTACCCCTGTACGATTCAGTCGAATAACTTGGGTCTTGATGGTATTGCGTGATTTAGCCAGATATCTAAATTATGTGGCGATTAAAAAAAATATTTACCATCTCTAAGAGATTTATTTTGCTTAAATGTTCCTTTTAAAATACCAGAGGCATAAATTGGTGGAGATTCAACTTCCGAAAACAAGCATTTTTTAATTTCGAGATTGGCTTTTATCTTGATGGAACATTTGCAACCTTTAATTGCTGTTGTGTTGACTTACGTCAAGATTTTCAAGAAGAAGTTCTTCAAACCGGATTCATAATAGATACTGCATGAATACACAATTAGTTGATCCTCTAAAGCATGCACAACTCTCTTCAGGATGATAAACTTTTTGTCATGACACCAAAGATAAATTTTTAACCGTTTTTCACGACAAATCCAGCATTCCTACCTCAAAAGCCCTGTTTTTAAATATATACTTGTAAAATTTCTGAAAGCTTGAACTCATTTTCTGCAAAATTTATCCCGAAACCTTCTTGATATAATTTTTCAAATTCCTACTCTGGCTTTTTCGATTAAGGAATTGTTAAAATAGATATTAGGCTAGTTACATTATGCATGAAAGTGATGCGATAACAGCTGTTTAATGTGAATGAGGAAATATTTGTTTCAAGTGTATCTGAATAAAACACTATGGAATATGAATGTGACTGACGGAGTGGAATAGAAAATAACGCCGGAAGCAAAGATTTAATAAAAATGGAAGGAAGAGGTTTTAGTAATCCTTTCCGCGGTATTTAAAGAGGAAGAGACGTGGCCAGATGACTGCGTTAATTCACTTTTACTTTAAATCCGAACGAAAAAAAGACATGTTATGAAGACTGTACGACCGTAACTTCGATTTCGCATACAAAAAAGGTATAAATAAGAATATTCAGCAAATGTTTGCAGAACCGGGAAATGGACCGCGTGAATATTATTTTGGTTCAAGAGAGGGGAAGAAACGCGAGAAACAGAGAAGGGACTGGAACAGAGAGAGAAAGGAATGGTGAACATTAATGGATGTCCTTGCTTCGAGATTTTCTAGCGTTTCTAGAGTTTAACAGCGGTCAAAAAATACAAATACAAGTAGTGTAAGACAGTATGATAGGATATGTTGCCAGTCATTATAAACTTCCATTTGAATCACTGCGAGCATTATATCGGGGGAAGAGAATAGGGAATGTCAGTTACAAGCATACTTGTAAGACAGGATTGATCGCAATCACTTGTACTTCTTAATTTATGCTTAAAGAAAATGAAAAGAGAGAGAAAACGTATGCGTGGGAACATGAGTAATTACGGAGATAAACAAGTTAGATTTAAGATTGAGTACAGCCATTGTGACTACACAACTTAAGCTTGTACCCTTCCACTATACTTTTATCGCATTTCGAACTAGTTTCAACGTTGTTACATCATTAGATACACCATTATGTACTACACATGGGTTTGAGAAGTACATAATTAACGTTAATATGCATTGGGATACATTCAATGTATTTAGGCTTAAATTTGTGGAAATCCATTGCCACTGAAGTAAAAGTAATCAATGTATTATTTAAAAAAACAATATATTCTATAGATCCCGGGGATGACGCCGATGCGTTGAAACTAATTGTACCTAACAGAAATTCAGTGGAAAGATGCATTGTTTTTGTTTTTTGATTCAGGTATACATGGGGAACTGGGCTGCGTGGGAGGGACTGAAGGGATAGGGAGAGGAGAAAGGGAAAAAGGGGAACGAATGAGGATGTTTTTCTGGGAAGAGAATCTTATTCACTTATTTGTATAAAAAGGGGGTAAGTAGAGGAATATAACGTAGTAACGTCTAAACGCGTTGTACATTGCAATAACAGTCAAATGAAAAAGTAAGCACCGAAGTCGATTATTCACAATGAATTTCAACGAATTAGAGCACGCCACAGTAACCAAGTTTACAGTAATTGTTTGGTTCAGAATTGCAGAGTGACTCTCCAAATCATGAGGAGAAGAAGGTTAATCATATGAAAATGAAAGAAAAGAGGTCTTCAGTAGGCAAAAAAGTCAAGTTCAACATAAAATCAGCAGGACAAATTACAGAAAGTGAAAGATGGTACTCACTTAAAACGTCAAGGGATATAGTAATAAGGTCATTGGAGTAAGAATGGTATTTACGAATTAACTTCCACAAAGATGAAGGAATAAATGATAGAAATGGAGGTAAAGACGCAAAGAAAAGATGAGCATAAGCATATGGAGAGAATAGATTTAGAGAATATAGGAAAAAAGTTTGCGAAAACAAGCCGAACGAAGGGCAGGGCAAATAAACATGTTTTAGATTTGATAGGAGAGGAGAAGGAGCTGTGAGGGTAGGGGAATTTGTTCGATTCGAAGAAATTAAAAAGGTAGACGGAGGAAATAATGTCAAGTAGTGTGGGACGTGATAGGCTGTTTGACAGAAATGATAATGTTTGTATGAGGCAGGGAATAGGAATTTAGGACCACACGACTGGAGTAAATGATAGGAAGATGTGATGAGGGAGAATTTTCTTAGTATTTGATACACAAGTCGTGCATTTCTGTCCTGTATGTACATGGCGATTTTTAGTAGTTTTCAGAATTAAATGCCTAAAACTATAATACAAGTACAACCAAAAATTCATCAGATAATAAACCTATACATGAAATCAATATTTTGCCAGTTCAATTATTTAACATTACCAGCGTCGACAGAAGTAGCCGATAGTAAAGGGATAGAAGTATTTCTCCTCCCGAAACCGATATGACAGCCCACTGCGAAACAACACATTCGCTCAATAAACACGCTCAACAAACAAGTTCACATAGGACCGCGCTCCCCAAGGAGAGGACCATTATCCTGGAAATAGTTACAGTTTGGAACTTATCTCACTCTTCCTCAACCAGCGAATTGAATACAGAATTGGTTCCTAATTTGGCAGAAAAATATAGGACGCATGCACCAATGTTAAAAAACCCTCCCACACGAAGCAACAACCTTTTGCAGATTCAAAATGTGCTTCTTTCCCATAAATATCACTTATCATCAATAAAAAATTTCCGTTATCCGGAAGGATGTATATAAGTTCTTTTCAAATACCATTCAATTACTAACTCTAGACCGACTAATAACTTTACTAATTAACAATGGCTCACATGACCACGTCAGTCGATATCTTCAATCAACCCGACTACCAAATAATGCTTAAAAAATGGTCGACCGATATAGTATGTTCGAAGTGCCTCAGTGTACAAATATGGTTTGCGTGAAAACATCATACTATGTTGACATGTTTTCTTATTAAGTTAATTGGAATACTATCATGGAATATTCTCAGGAGTCCAAGAATTGAAAGTATAGGTACGGGATTTTAATTTTAATGCAAAACTTGTGGAATGAGAATACAACTTCTTTCAAAGTGGAAGCTGCTATTGTGAATTCCCATGACTAGGCGTGTTAAGTTTTTGTGGTATACAGGTGAATTTGAGCAACACTGCCTCTGTCTTCGCAAAATTTAGCGAAGAGTTAATACAAATACAAAAGTTTGCTAAGGAGTTAGCGTGAAGATTTGATTTTTATGGAATGGAAGAAAAATGAAGAAGCACAGGATTTATTACGGGAGGGAAGAGGTTGGAGCGAGATGGCAGTCTGAGAAATTGAATGGGCAGTGATGGAAGAAAAAATACTATAGGCTACAATGTTCTTTGGAACCATGTAGCAGTGAAAACTTGATTAGTTATTTTGTCCCTCAAAAATATATGTAGAAGCTATAAACACAGTTCAACCCGAAGGCTGTTACCCAGTGAGGCACAGCATAGACGCTGCGTGCTATATGTGTGTGTGTGTGTGTACACACACACACAAACACACACTCATACATATATACTACTTTGATCAAAAATTTCCCGGAATTTATTCAGAAAATTAAAAATACAAGTTTATTCATCTAAATCTATATTGTCCCCTTCAAAGTAATCCCCATCGACTGCAACACACTTATGCCAGCGCTTGATCCAATCCTCGAAACATTTTTTATATTCGGTTTTCGGTATGTCCATCAGTGCTTCCTGCGATTTTTCCATTACTTCCTCTCGGCTGCTAAAACGCGTTCCCCGTAATGGTTTTTTAACTCGATTGAACAGAAAGAAGTCACAGGGAGCCAAATCAGGTGAATTCGGTGGCTGTTGGATGGTATTTGTTGCATTTTTCGTCAAAAAATTACGAATAATGATAGCACTGTGCGACGGTGCGTTATCATGGTGCAAAATCCACGAGTTTTCTGCCCACATTTCTGGTCTCTTTCGGCGAATTGCTTCACGCAAACGTCTCATAACGCCCAAATAATACTCTTTGTTTACTGTCTGGCCTTCTGGCAAAAATTCATGATGCACTACACCGTTGTAATCCATGAAAACCGTCAGCATTGCCTTCTTTTTTGACTGAAAACGACGTGGTTTTTTTGGTCTCGGCTCATTTGGTGAACGCCATTCACTTGCCTGATGTCTGGATTGCGTGTCGTACTCATAAACCCACGTCTCGTCTCCAGTAATGATCCTTTTGATGAATGTGGGATCGGATTCAGCCTCGCAAATCATGTCTTTTGCGACGTCAACACGGTCTCTTTTTTGCATGAAATTGAGGTCTTTTGGCACCAACTTTGCTGCTACACGACGGAAACCCAAATCATTAACCACAATGTCTTGGGCGGATCCATAGGCAATGTTCAAGTCCTCCGCTATTTCTCTGATGGTTAATTTGCGGTTATTGACCAACATTTCTTTTACTTTATCAATTTTTTCACCGACTTTCGATGCCGATGGTCTGCCACTGCGTTCATCATCTTCGATTGACTCACGACCACTTCTGAACCGCTCGTGCCACTGGTAAACGACCGTTTTTTTTAGAGAATCGTTGCCGAAACACTTTTCCAACATTTCCAACGTCCGTGCGCCACTAAATCCGTTTTTTACGCAAAATTTAATACAAGTTCGTTGTTGCACATTTAAATCCATTTCTGAAATTGTAAAAAATCGCCAACACACACAGAGATAGATGTACTCTTGGCTACGTAACTTTTGCAAATGTCAAGTTATGACACTAAGATTTAAAGGGAATATCAACAACAGATGTACCAATTTAACAAAAAAAACAGAACTCAAATCGGAACGATGGGAGCACCACACGGTGGTTATTCCGGGAACTTTTTGATCAAGGTAGTATATATATATATATATATATATATATATATATATATATATAAATATATATATATATATATATATATATATATAAATATATATATATATATAAATAAATAAATATATATATATACTAGCTGAATACCCGGCTTTGCACGGGTTAGGGAGAAACAATAATATAAATATGCTACATAAATAAAAACAACAAATTAAAGTACAATAATACACTACTTCATACAAATTTAAGCATCTTTTTTATTTAACACCTGTTTATAAACTACATTTTTTGTTTCATATCCAGGAGAAAGAATATATAAATTTTTAGGCGAACCTACTCTGGAGCAAGCAACATAAAGTTGCCCGTGGCTAAAACATGGCGATCTAAGATCAACACCACAAAACTTTAAAGACTGTCCCTGTGATTTATTAATGGTAATTGAAAAATCTAGCCGGACTGGAAACTGTAGTCTTTTAAAGTTGAATGGAAGATCAGTTGGGATTAGAGGTATCCGTGGAATAAAAATTATTTCACCTTTTCCTTTTCCAGTTAAAATGACTGCCCGGATTATATTTTTCATTAATTTTGTCACACACAATCGTGTCCCATTGCAGAGTTTTGGTGGATCTAAATTTCGCAATAAAATGATTGGAGATCCTATTTTAAGTATAAGGTGATGTTGTGGCAATCCAGCTGGATCAAGTGAATTTAGGAATTCCGTTGGATAATTGACGGCTTCGTCAGCATCCACTACGGTATCAACCGATTTATATTAAATCACGTCTCCTGGCAGCATGGCTAGTATCTCCTTGTTAATTTCATTAACATCATCGTTCTTAGGAGTAAGAATGGCTCTTTCTCGCAACCATTCTAAATTTTTATAATTTTGATTAACGTTAGGATAGACTGCTTGTATCATATCGCGGACAGTTTTCACCGATACACATAAATCTGATGACAATTTTATCATACCAGATGCATATATATACTACCTTGATCAAAAAGTTCCCGGAATAACCACCGTGTGGCGCTCCCATCGTTCCGATTTGAGTTCTGTTTTTTTTTGTTAAATTGGTACATCTGTTGTTGATATTCCCTTTAAATCTTAGTGTCATAACTTGACATTTGCAAAAGTTACGTAGCCAAGAGTACATCTATCTCTGTGTGTGTTGGCGATTTTTTACAATTTCAGAAATGGATTTAAATTTGCAACAACGAACTTGTATTAAATTTTGCGTAAAAAACGGATTTAGTGGCGCACGGACGTTGGAGGGTTCGAGATGGTGCGGGGGCTAACGTACTGGCTTCCCACCCTGAGGGCGCGGGTTCAAATCCCGGCGGTGTTGAATATTTTTCAGAGGTATCTCGATCCCTACTTGAGGTGCTTTGTGGAGGGCACTTTGAGTGAGTACGCCGTCCGTCGGATGGGACGTTAAACTGCGGACCTCTTGGCGCCTTTCGTAAAGAGCAGGCTAGTGCCGACGCCGGGTTTCTCTCCACCCTTCATCCTTTCCTGTCCATCCCCTATGGCGCAAATGACCTTAGCCGTCGGTCGCCTCCCCTTAAAACTACTACTACTACGGACGTTGGAAATGTTGGAAAAGTGTTTCGGCAACGATTCTCTAAAAAAAACGGTCGTTTACCAGTGGCACGAGCGGTTCAGAAGTGGTCGTGAGTCAATCGAAGATGATGAACGCAGTGGCAGACCATCGGCATCGAAAGTCGGTGAAAAAATTGATAAAGTAAAAGAAATGTTGGTCAATAACCGCAAATTAACCATCAGAGAAATAGCGGAGGACTTGAACATTGCCTATGGATCCGCCCAAGACATTGTGGTTAATGATTTGGGTTTCCGTCGTGTAGCAGCAAAGTTGGTGCCAAAAGACCTCAATTTCATGCAAAAAAGAGACCGTGTTGACGTCGCAAAAGACATGATTTGCGAGGCTGAATCCGATCCCACATTCATCAAAAGGATCATTACTGGAGACGAGACGTGGGTTTATGAGTACGACACGCAATCCAGACATCAGGCAAGTGAATGGCGTTCACCAAATGAGCCGAGACCAAAAAAACCACGTCGTTTTCAGTCAAAAAAGAAGGCAATGCTGACGGTTTTCATGGATTACAACGGTGTAGTGCATCATGAATTTTTGCCAGAAGGCCAGACAGTAAACAAAGAGTATTATTTGGGCGTTATGAGACGTTTGCGTGAAGCAATTCGCCGAAAGAGACCAGAAATGTGGGCAGAAAACTCGTGGATTTTGCACCATGATAACGCACCGTCGCACAGTGCTATCATTATTCGTAATTTTTTGACGAAAAATGCAACAAATACCATCCAACAGCCACCGAATTCACCTGATTTGGCTCCCTGTGACTTCTTTCTGTTCAATCGAGTTAAAAAACCATTACGGGGAACGCGTTTTAGCAGCCGAGAGGAAGTAATGGAAAAATCGCAGGAAGCACTGATGGACATACCGAAAACCGACCGTAACTTTTGCAAATGTCAAGTTATGACACTAAGATTTAAAGTGAATATCAACAACAGATGTACCAATTTAACAAAAAAAAACAGAACTCAAATCGGAACGATGGGAGCGCCACACGGTATCCGGGAACGTTTTGATCAAGGTAGTATATATATATATATATTATATATATATATATGCATACAAATATTTCTGTGGGTAAATATGTAGAAAAATGTCTCGATTAAGTGATCACCTATTTACACTTGGTGCACCAATAAATGAATGAAGTACTGCGGGAAAACGTGATGCGTTTATGCATCGAACTCGGATATATCTTTTCGATACCTTCCGCGATGGTAGGCGGGCGGCAGTGAGAGAGAAGTGGGTGTCCGGGGACTGGGCGGAGAGCGAGGAGAACGAGTAGCGCGGAAGGGGGAAGTGTGGGACGAAGTGAGGCGGGAGAGGTTGAAGTAGGGGGTAGAACCTCGGGAGACACACTTAGGAGGGAAAACTCGTCGGAGAGGAAGAATGTTTATCGCGCGCGTCGTATTCCGCAGTCGATAAATTTGGGGCAAAGGGAGTGTGGGAAAGCGAAGGAGCTGGCGAAAGAGGAGGGGAATGAATGCGCTTGGGAAGAGAGGGCAGAGAGGGCAGAGAGGGAGAGAGGTAAAGGGAAAGCAAGAGGAGGCGGGGAGAGGGAGGGAGGGTGGTCGAGGAGCGCACACGCAGGACGGGATGTGGGGGCCGACTAGGGTGGGTGGCAACCGTGGGCGATAAAATATATTACGCCACGAGGATAGTGAAGGAGAGGTAGACGGGGAGGGGGAGTGGGCAGGTAAGGGGGGGTAGGAGTAGTAAGGGGGATGGAAGGGAATCAAATTATGGAAGTTAAAGGGCAAATGAAATCAGTGGGAGAAGAGTGGATAGGGATGGGATGGGATGGGAGGTGAGGTAGGGTGGGATGGATGGGAGCCGCGGGGAGGGGGGGGGTAGGCGGAAGGGAGCGACCTGCAGGGGTGGGCCGAGATGGACTGACTGGCTCTGTCATCGGCCGGAAGACAGGTGGGTGGGAGGGGTTTTGGGCTGGTTTTTCCCTAATGTCTCTGTGCGTGTGTGGGTGGAAGGGGGGGAGAGCGGTGCGGGGGGGATCGTGAAAGGCCTGCGAACCAAAAAAGAGAGGGGAAAAGGGGGGGTGCTTTTTCCGAGGCCTCGAGATGCGAACGCGAAACATTGATGAGCCGGTGTTTTTGCAAGGACGGCGCACGCGAGCGTCATGGCGACGTGAGGCTAGGTGCAGTGAGGTCACGTGGTTGAACTCAATAGGAGTGGCGCACAATGTGCTGAGTTTTCGGAAGTGTCGCTAAAATCCAAATATTTCCTTTGAATCTTTTCCTCACAATTACACGCAAAGAGTCCATAATATCCGTATAGCAAAATAAAGAAAATAATTTACCATTATTGCGTTCATTGAATTAATCCAGGAATATGTTTTAACAAAACTAGACATTGTATATCATAACCGAAATATATCTGTTGTTTTCAACTGGAAATGAAATTAAACATGGAATCAATCTTTTTTAGAATATTTAAAGGCAGTGTGTATCTTTGTATAAGCTATTGTACACCTAAGTATGTGAGTCAATAAAACATATTGCTTCTCTTTTCTATCTAATGATTAACTTTTTTGCGGATCTTGCTTGGCTAAAAGTCATGAATAATAAAACATAGCTTTCTCAACTAGAATACTTTGATTGAGGGATTTCCTTTGCTGGGAAAATTAAAAATCCTCATATTAGCTCTGAATATTTCCTTTCGAACAACATAAAGAAAAAGGCTGTCAAAGGCTTTGCTTCCTTATCTTATGAAAATTAGCGCTTTCCCCTCTTACTTGCAAACCTCACCTTTTGCGAGATCCTTGTACATTTTCTTTTTACGTACATATCTCTTCAATGATTTTTGGCCTATTTTCGCCTTCAGTATTTAGCCGTTGGTGAAGACCGAGGTGACTCGGTCTTGTTACATTAATTATATACCGACAGCCTACCTGGATGCGTTTCCTCATGTAATATTTGTCTACACCAAGTAGTCACATTTTTATATTTCTTGGTATTTAACATTTATGGCGATGTCATTAATGCTCCAACAATTCTTCACGACTATTGGCTAGAAAGGTTTAATCCATTTTCAGGGGAGCATACCACAGTAGTGCATCCCTATCTTTGGTGACTGAAGGGAATTGAAGAACTGCAGGTAAATGGCTTACGCTTAGACAAGATGAATCCGAAAATCGCGAAAAGATAACAGCCACAAATCGTTATTTTTTCAAGAAAATGAAAGTATGGGGGTCTGAAAAAAATTCAATCTATGGTTTTTGTGTAACAATTTTAATTTTCAAGAGAACAAAAGAGCAGGTTTGCTCGTGGGGTTCATTCAGAAAGCAAAATTTCCCTACTCCTTGTTTAAATTTCCTAGGCCAAGCTACTTTGTGTATGGACTGTTATTAAATTAATGTTTTATCCAAATTGATTTCTATATAAAATTAAATTAAAAAAATTCTTCATTTGAAATTGCTATATTTGATGCCCCATTATTTTGAACGCCATTATGATGAAAATTTTCGAAGCCACATATATTTGTATTATTATAATTTTCAAATTTACACTTTTATCCTCAACTAAGTATGAAACATACCACTGCGTTATTGAAAAAGTGCTTTAGTATGATTCCATCCATTTTTAGTAATCTTCAAAAGCATATCATCGATTCAAGACCTCTCGTCCAGCGCATGACCTTGACAAATATAAACCATTCTATCCACAGCCGTATATTTTCTCTATTGTCTTAGTCAACATCACATTCACCTTTGGCGATTTTGTACCAATTAACCTTCATCTTTAAGGCTTCTAAAAATGAAAATGGAGCAGCTCGCTTTGGAATAATTGTTTTCATCCCGAATTGCATCTTGCATTAAGCCCTTTGAACTGACTTCTTGCAATTCAATAGGCAGACTCCACTTTTCCATACAAAGGATTGTTTTGTAATTCTGAAAATAAATCATTCAACCATTTTCACCAAGCACTTATTAACCTACTACAGGCTTATTTTCCTATTTTGGACGAGTATATGCATAATATTCCACTTAACTCCTCTTTTATCTGGGGACTCCTTATACGGCTCCATTTTTCTTCTGCTTGTTTTAGAAACTTATAAACCCAATATTCATACATTCTATTCTTGACCCAATTAGCCAGAACATATAGTTTTCCAAAGCTTTCCTTCAGGAGTGCAAAGAAAGGTCAGCTTCGGCTGAGTTTTTCAATTTTCCATCCGCTATATTTCCAACTGCTTTACTTAATTGTAATTTTAATGACGCTTCATCGCAATGAAGTTATTTTGAGGGGAGGCATCTATTCAAGTGTAGCTTTTGCAATCGCTGGATTACTTCCAAAACCTCTCCTAGGTAACCGAGAAAAAATTGAAGTTTCTATAATATTTTGTGCCCGGCCACATTTTCCTCAGGCGAATTAAAACTCATTTTCCTGTACTCTATGCATTTCATTACCCTATCCTTTTCAATGCTGGTTTCGGGATGGGAATGAAACTTTAGTAAACCAAATTTTCCTCTCCTAAAAGTACTACTTTGTCATAAATACTTGGTTTGCTCAATAAGACCTTAGAAAAACAAATTATTTTGGATTTTTTTATTTTTCAATATAATCTCCTTTTACCTCGATAAATGCCCCAGCGTTTCACCAACCTTTTTAAGCTTCCCATAAAGTAGGGTTTCGGAAGGTTCTCATAATAGACGTCTGTGTTGACGGTACCTCCTCCTTCTACGTGAATCGTTTTCCGCGAAGTCATTTTTTCAAATTCGGAAAAAAACTACTGGGGACCAAATATGGAAAATACGTTAGATAGATTCACACTTTAATTCCGTACTTTTTACCATCGAAACTGCGCAGACGTGCACGTGCAGAGAATATTTTCTTTTCCAAATAAGAACTTTTTCCTTGATTTCTTCGCTCAACCGGCGCGATGACAACACATTTATCGTTCCATCTTTTTGCAAGAAATTGATGCAGATTATTCTTTGTGCATCCCAAAACACCGTGGCCATCAACTTGTCGACCAATTTCACCCTCTTCGCCTTCTTCGGAGCCGGATCGCCATAAGAAATCCACTGTTTCGACTGTTACCTTGTCTCTGGAATGTAGTAGTGTATCCATGTAGTGTTAAAAATTATACACCGACGCAGAAAATAGGACTGTGACGGAATACCGCCAAACCAGCCTCCTAATCGACTACACAATTGCGTTAATTCTCGACTGAGAGCAAACGCGGCATCCATTTCGCCGAGGTTTTAGTGCACCCGATTTTTGTGCCTAATTGAAAAAACTCTTCCTTGTCATATGCCTGTAGCCTCAACTATTTCGCGAGCTTTGATACGTCGATTACTCAAAACCCTAGCGAAGATTTCGTCTTTCAATCCAGAAGAGGTCCTTCCACTGAACATCCTGAACGGTGCTCATCATCTGTGGATGTGAGGCCACGTTTTAACACATTTACCAATTTGTAAACAGTCGCAAACACAGGGGCAGATGTGCTATGAACTTCATCCTACACGACTTTGATCTCCTTCTAAGTCTTTTGTTTTAGATAGAAGTGTTTAATTACCGCACGAAACTCATTTTTTCTGTTTTCCTAAATAAACAACAGTTTATCGATTCTATCTTCTGTGGACTTTTACTTTTTTACCTTTCCAAGACGTGTAATAAAGGTCACATTTCCTTCATTTTCGGCTTCCAGGAATCGATTTGATTGATTATACCCGGCAATACAGACATTGGAGTATCCTGGCCTTCCTCATCACTGTATTCTCGGCTCCCTGTTCTTAACCTCCACATACTATATGTACTTCCAACTTTCTACAGTCTTCCTCCAAGTCTTCCACCAATCGCTTTTACGGTCTTCTCTATTTTATTCCTATGCGCATTTAGAATCTTATTTAAAAGACTGAGCAATGGCCCTTCTGCTCCTCTTTCACACGGCGCGGCGTCGGGCGATCGACAGGCAAAAAAATCTCGTTCTATTCAATACTGCTCTTATCACTTGGTTTCCATACATCTTCCAACTAACTTATTCATTCACATTTTATTTTCATCCAAATATCTGGTTCAACTCAAAGGCTTTTTGGCTATGATTCATTCTTATCCTCTAGACTCCATTCATTTTCTCTGCGCCATATATCTTTCATAATATTTTCCTTTCCACCCTTTTAGTAGTTTCTTATAACGATTTCTCACGTTTCTACAGACATGAACTGATTACATAATAATTATCTCTCTATTTATGTTCACTACTCTTGGAATAAATTATTACGAATACTTATATCGGAAATAGCATCTACTGCGAATCAGTATTCTCACATTTATTTCCTCTGAAACACAGACTGCTTTATAATTCATAAGAGGCCCAAATTATTGCGCTTCAATTATTTTCTGTTTCTCAAAGCAGGAGCAAAATGTCACTTAATGGCTCCATAACTCTAGGAATCGAATATGAGCTCTTGACGTGGAAAGTTAAGTTATATCTCATCGCTTTGGCATGGGTATTTTTTGGTCATAACCGAAATGATATAACTAATCATACTTATCCAGGAAATAATAGACAGCACCTCAGCGTGAAAAATTGCAAAAGTTATACTCTTACAAAGGAATAAGACAACAGAGCATATTGTTGGATTAGCTGGTAGGATAGAGGTCTTACTATGGCATATTCATGATAGAATCATTACATAAAAAGGACATATCTATCCACAGTAGAATCTGTTAGAGTATGGTCTAATTGAATACCTATAAGAGTATGGTATGGACAAAATTATATATTGAGCATTTATTCAACACCAATGGCAAAAGTAGGTAGGCGAATGGTTATGAAACAGAGGGTGGGTAATAAAGAGGAAATAACTCACTGCCAATTGACCAGAGGTTCGATAAATACACTTAGCTGAATGAATCTACTTTGAAAAAAAGGCAATAATACAATAAAAAGTCACAGTTTACAGAATACCCCACCGATTGTGACAACCAATCTAAAATCCATCCACTGCTTAGATTTCAGTAATTTGCCTTTTTTCCCTAAGCTCTCCCTAATATAACTCTCGCCTAGTACTCGCCTACTAAATATGGATATGTTTACATTAGC
Organism: Hetaerina americana; assembly: GCF_022747635.1. Classification (NCBI taxonomy): domain Eukaryota; kingdom Metazoa; phylum Arthropoda; class Insecta; order Odonata; family Calopterygidae; genus Hetaerina; species Hetaerina americana. Next base: position 35,592,946 of record NW_027286874.1, on the reverse strand, counting down.
TACCAGTTGAAAATTGAAGCAATGAAATAATATTTTTCTACAAAAATCCCGATTCCTGGGCTCTTATTTACATCCGCGTGACCATGAAATTAACAGATTTCCAAAATTAAACTTAATTGGAGTACCCCGAGGGTATTTCTGGTCCCTAGAATTTTGTAGTAACCCATTTCTTCTAATTCGGTGGAAAAATATCTTAGGCAATAAAAAAATTACTTTGCAAATGAAAATGTTGTTAGGGTGGAATCCCATCTCTGTAACTTTCTGCACGGTCGGAAATCTTCAAAATAATAGCAGAGTGATTACGTAGTGAACAAGAGTACAGTAGATGAGGGCATAACCACACAAAATGGGGACAATGGTACGAAGTGGAGCTGGGAAGATAAATGCTGAGAGAGTAGAGGAGGGGAAAGAGGTGAGGGTGAGAGAGGTAATGGCTGAAGTAACACAGGCTTTTAGGCGTGGAAACGAGGCTGTCCTTCTGCTCCCCTTTCACACGGCACGGTGCCGGGCACTCGAGGGGAAAAAAATCTCGTGAATGTGCAGGTGATCAGCCCCGGGCGTGCTCGCCCATCGGAGGGTGCATTCTTGCGTGGAGAAATTCAGCGCCCCTTGCAGTTCAGGAGGGTGAAACTCGGGTGCAATTGCGGTGTAATTGTGAAAAATAACTATTCCCGGGAGGAGTGCCCGAGATGGAGACTCTAAATCACTTGTTGTCGGCTATGAAAAAGGGGGTCGCGTATTCCTCAATGTTACAAAATTTTGCTAAGGTAACACCACGCTGTTGGAAGCAACAGTAAACAGTGCAGCGAACATGAATCAGAATGAAAGCCCTCAAGATGAAAATTAGACATTTAATCGAAAGGCTGTACATTTTTTCACTCAGATTAAACATTATTCCCACACGGCTCTTAACAGATGCCATGAAAAAAGCATGACTCGGTGACACTTACTAATATGGAAGAGACACTTCAAAATGTCCTATTCTTAATTGTTTTTATGTTCTTTTATTTTCAAAATTTCTCTGTCCTTCTCAGTGGGTAACAGAAAATAATGCCTTCATAGAGCACCATTTAGGAAGAGACCGAAGAATTTTCATACGCCGCACCGTTGGGCTTAATATTGTACCCTCACCTACTAAAAACACCTTCGGGTCGATAACTGTGGTTGGCTCTATTTTCTGTACTACGGTAAGTGTACATATTGTTAAGCATTAAGGGCCCATAAATGAATGACTTTATGTATAAATCCATTCATTCTTATATGGTGTATTTGGGGTTTTGCCACCTTTTAGCATTTAACATCCTACCGCATTAAAACGGGATATCTACTCATTCAAATTACACGGCAAAATAAAAATACAGAATTTGAAAGAATAAAGGATTCTAAAATATTAATCACTACTCCATAATGATTTTTTTATATAGCACCTCGCTGAGAAACAAAAAATCACTTAGTTGAATTTAATGCACAGCCGAAGTTCCTCGTACATGAGGCGCTATTCTACTTTCAGCTCGTCCTATTTATCACATTCCACCTAGTATTTCGGGAGCATTGCACCCGGAAGAGTGCGTTTCCCAATTTTATCCCATTGAAAACCGTTCCATAAGAGAGTGAGTGGAGTGTTGACTCTCAGGAGACGGTACGCGTGTCATTGGAGATGGCGGGCTTACGAGGTGCCGCGTGTAGGTGAAGCGTAATCTTTCTCTTGGGCTCGTGTCTGCGTTCTATTCGAGACTTCGTGCGTGGCTGCGCTTCGCCTTTCAGTTCGCGGCGATTACGCTGAGCGGAGGTGCGGGGTAATAACGGGAGAGGAGCGCAAGAATGTGGGATTAAAAGAAGAGGGAACCCGAGCGGGAGATGGAGACACGAATACGTCAGCACACACGTATAAGAACGCCCTAGGAAGAGGAGGTTTTTATTTCTCGAAAAGATACGCAAAAATAAAGTCTTGCTCACAAATAGAGTAGAGGGGGGAGAAGTAAAAAGACATGCTTTCCCCTCTTCTTTCACCACTCCTTGCTTCAAATTTACGCCTTCCCTCTCTCCTTCAGCCATCCTCCGCAGTGCGTGGCTGCACCGACTACTTTAACTTTTGAAGTAAAGGTCCCCGAAACTGGCTGCATAGATGCCTGCGTTGCATGGGGTCAGTCCTTTGGATACCACCCGCGGGCGTTTCGTGAAGCAAAACCGCTGGCCTTCCACCCATATCTCTCAATTTCTTCCCATTCACGAAGCTACAAGGATGCTAATCCCCGCGCACGCCTCCAGGAGAGCTGCGAAGTGATGCATGTTACACTTTACGGTTGTATCAGGGAGAAAGAGGGGGCAGCTCTGGCGCGGAAAAGGGGAGCTAGTTCCGACGAACCGCCTAAACCCTTTGAAAATTTACGGCAACAGTTCACGGATCCACAACCGAGCCCCCAAACTATGCTCTTCGGAGCCGATCAACTAGGGTTTACGGGATTGATTTACTGCCATAAAATTGAACTCAAACCGCCTGAAGTTAATTCGAGGGCGTAGTGTATACCTTAGGTTCACATAAAAGTTACGATGATGGTGAACTTAAGAATTCTTAAGTTTTACGACGGCGGTAACGCCTAAAACCCAAGTCGTGAAGTATTCGACAAAATAAATTCCCTCTGTCTCTTCGTTTCAGAAAAGCGGCATGAAAAGGTGAGACATTTATCTTCGGCTGCGACAAACGATAGACACGTTGGAAGTCAGGGTTAGCAATAGATATTGTTATCATATACTGAGGAGAATTACCTTCAGATATCGGTCAGAAGAGAGGAATGCTTAAATTTAAATAGTTTTACACTGAATTATTCTTTTTCAATAAGGGACCATGAGAGAGGGAAAGCTCTCGCAGTTACCAACTTTTTCAAAAAATATTTTTTTTAATGAGCTATTTTTAAGGAAAATATTTATTTTGATCAAGGAAGGAGTAGTCAGGGATTAAAAACTGATGCACGCTATAATTATACTCTGTTAACATTACAAAATGCTAAGCATTTCGTACACTATATTTAACTACCACAACCACAAATAATTTTAAAACAGATTAGTTTTTCCTATACACACTTGGACAAAAATGTCACAATATATCAATTAAGTTTCTAGAATAATAAAGAAAAATAAATAATTTTAATGTATGTAATTTTTAAAGAATTCATAAAGGAAATTGATGTCTCTAATACATGCTAAAAAAAGTTCTTTTAGTATCAAGCGAATGAGCTATTTTCTTCCCAAAGAGCCCCAGCCAGCTCTGCTCACGCGAGAATGAACTGTTTGACCTTTCTTCACCATTTTCACAGCGCACAACCACAGCTTTACCCTCGAGGGTCGATCTCTTTGACTTTGCTTGCTCCTTTTGGGAAATTTTTCGCTTGAGCCGAAAATGGGTCCAATTAAAAGAAAATATCGATGCCAAGCTGGTGAAGGTATGCAATTCTCTTTTTCTCATATGCGTGAGAGCCAACCCTATAGCTGAGGCGGCAATGACTATGACTTGCCTATTGAAATTCAATACCATGAGACGGAGGGATTTGGGATATCCACCAAATCCAAGATCTCAACAAATCGGTACTATCCGAGGCACTCAGGTGCACAGCTTTCTGCAAAGGCGGCAGAGGATAACAGAAGGTTTATTCACATTCTTCCCGCAAGGACCTAGATCATAATTTAAACTTTTCCCTCTTCACAGAGTCCAAGCCTTCTCAATTAGAGTGCAGTCTTAGTTTTCCTCCCTTGAGCGCTTCCGTGAATGCGACCCTATTAATATTTCCGAATTAATTCCTCCTCTGTTTTACGGGCATGGAGAGGGGGAGTGCGTGAATCAATTTTACACTTCTCTCTCTCTATCTCTCTCAGGGTTCACAAGGTTGGTTCGATCGATCTTCCATCTCACGCCCCGTGGACGACCGACCGGAACTCATTAGGATTACACCCCCAAACTCACTTACTCCCTCCCTCTCTTACTCCACCTCTCTCTTTCCCTTATCGTGTTCTCTCTCTATTACCCTTCTCATCTGTTGCTTCATACCACGCTCTTCCACCGCCCCGAGAGGAAATTCCGAAACGGTTCGGAACTCCGCCCATTGTCACGTCTTCTTTGGAGAGATTATGCTTTCGGGGAGCGGGATTTTGGTGAGTGACTGATGAAGGGATCTGAAAAGAATCTATTTCGCGGTCAGCACTGTTATGCTGTTTTTCTGCAGATCCTCTTCTACGAAAAAGAAAGCCGAATCCATACTATGGTGCAGCTGATCTCACTACTATTGGAATGAGTGAAAACATGCCACAGGAGCCAATGACGAACTGAGTCGGCACTTTTATTCCAATAATGCCTCAGGGAGTTCAAATTATTTCGAAGCGCCAACCCGTCCCGGTCCCTCAATAGTAATCACAAGGGATTACAGAAACTCTTCGTTCGCTGTATTGCATCACAAACTGTGGCTCACGCATTTTCGTCATGTGAATGGCATAATGGTGACTTTTCTTTGGGTAAACAGACACTACGGCCCACATTATATTTGGAAAACGAAGAGGCTAAGAAAAAGAGAACGAAAAAGGGTAAATTAAGAGATTCAGTACGTGACTGTTAGGATCTCGTTTAACCGTCAAGTCTGAAGAATCCAGTGTTCAAAATTCATTTCCGACGGACATAAATTTGAGCTTGGATTGCTCCAACGGCATTCCAATATGGATAGGTATAGCAGTAGATAACAGATTCTACTGCCTGGAACTTGTTTTTCAAAACTACAAGTCAATTTATAGGTTCTCAATGATTAGACTTAAATATAGCAGCGAAATTGTAATTTAAAGATTGCGAAATCCATTAAGGTATGAAGTGTTGTACTATACATATGTATAATGCGGCTGTATGCCGCTGTATTATTAAACTACAAGGGATTTTGAAAGCTTTGCAGAAATGGGACCCCGAAATGACACTATGATGTTCGGCTTCTTATATAAGCGACGACTGGACCATGTCGACGATTTAATCATGTATTATATCAGAAAGACTACTAAAACCCAGTTAAAGAATAACATATCACTGGAAATTGACTCTCTGGAGTTCATAAAAGAATCTCAGTTCTAATGTACCTTTTTTTTAATTTTGCAACTTCTACTTCCTGTATATACACTTTGGTGCCATCTTTAATTAACTGAAGGGTACAACTGAAAAAAATATGACCTTGCCTGATTTTGATCTTGTTTCAAGTTCCATTTCTCACGTTTAAATAACTAGAAGAACATGATTCAAAATTACGAAAAATAAAAAAATCAGTGAATAAGGGCAAATTCTATTAGTATAGACCATAATTAAGTAATACCATGCCCTAAGCGCAGAATTTTTACTTTATTACATAGTCTAGGCTAGTTTGTTTGACAACTCCATGGAATTATCTGAGTTTGCTTCTCCTTTTTAAGATTGAGTTTTAATTAGGAGTGTACGTGCAGGCTTCAGATTTGGCTTCGTTCCTCAAATGCATGTGGAAAAAAAGGAATGTGTGGCGAGCACGCAATATCAATTCAGTTAACTTTACGCAAAAGTGAAGAAATTTAATTAAACGGTAGGCAAAGAACCAGTGAGAAGCAACACTCCAAGAGCGCATTAAATGAAAAATTTATTTTGAAATCACAAGAGACCCATTTTTTAATCCTAAAATCAAGGTAAAAACAATAATTGTATACGGCATATTTTGAAATTCGAAGAACTAACATTATTTATCCCTTGATACCGTGTAGCATTAAGTTATTTTTACGAATATTTCAACCATTAGTTCAGAATGGGAACACTGAAATCATTCGAAAAGCATCTCTATTCTAAGCTCTTTCCAATCTCCTTGAGAATTACAATTGAAGATTTTAACGATATACTATATCTAGGATAATCAATTTTCTAAAAATTTTATATTAATCGAACAGTTTTTTTAATCTCCTGGTAATACGTAGGCTATTCGAGAGATACGAAAAAGTTACACTGCTCAGCATTTAATTAGTGGTGGAGGAGATTTCAATAGACCATGAATAAGAGGCTCGACTCGAGAGAGATGACTTGGAACGAGAAGATAGAACTCCAACTTCGTATTTCTTGAAGTAAGCTGCATGCGTGTATCATCGCCCTATCAACGCTACTTACCTACGCAACTAGTAGATATTTTTACCTTTTCATGGTAAAAATACCTACTTATGCACACCATTCGCCAAGTGAATAAAACGGGTCAGAGTGATACTGTTAATTTTCATAGTGTAACCATATAAATGTAAACATAGAGGCAACCAAAAAACAAATTAGTAAAATGAGACTTACTGGCAGTGGCGAAACCTTCTTCGTTGTATATCCTCTGCAGTACTTGAAGGCGTCCACATCCTTGAAAAAAATGGAATTATTTAAAAATAATTAGTCAATACGAACTTGTGGATTTACCAATCCAGTGGGTAAAGTGCTAGGCTACTGATTTGAGGGCCTAGGTTTGATTTCGTGTAAACCCTCTGGGCACCCTTAACTCCGATCAAACTGTGAGTTTTTTCTGTAGACAGATTCTTGAGGGTAACCGCAGGAGACACAATGAAAGAAACCGGCCCCCCTCACTTGTGAGTATTAAAAGCCATTGGGTTTAGTGCTAGGTGACCTCTAACCTAACCGTTGAAACTAATTTTAGGGTTGATTACTGTGGTGGAGAATTGAAACACTTTTTCAAACAATCTCTTACAACCGATTCATTCATTTAAACGAAACCAAGAGGTTCAATTATAGAAATAGTATGATTAATCCAAAATTAAACTTTGGTTAAAATTACGAAATAACGTTAAAAAATGAATGTATTGTATTTCCGTGGCTTTTAAATTACCACAAAATGAACAAATATGCCATGTATTTTGCAAATAAAGCTAAGTAATTCGATACAAAAGTAGATGAGTAGATCACCAATGATTACTACCAAATGATTTCTGGTAAAAGCAGTTTTATTCTGCACTAACTCTTCAAATACGAAAACCGAACTTGTACCTCGCCCATTCGAGTGTTTCCTGCAAAGCTGTTTTGATTTCTTTTAAAATAAAATAAAACCCGAGTCATCAACACACACTCACCTCGTAAAACCACAACTCATCACCTCTAGAATATTTCATGTATAGGAGAAGCCGAGCGGTCAAGTGATATTGCGAAGCCTTGGAATAATGGGAAAGTGGATGGTTTCTTGTGAAGAGGGAAGAAGGGCGCCAAGAACCACGTAAAAAGTGCGATGCACCGCATGGCGAGTTATATATCCATTAAAAGTAGAAAAGAAGATGTTTCTGTCCATTGAGGAACGGTGAATGAAGGTGAAGCTACCTTCAAACTGCGATCTTTAGGCTGCCGGAGTGTAGAGGGAGTAGATTGCGTATCTTTCGCTAGAGAAAACTACGTTTATTGATCAGTGTCAGTTGTGGCATTTCTTTTTTTAATCATGATGAACATTTTTCCTTTACGAGATAACTTAATTTGCCTTCTTGTCACCACCGACCAACCCAGCCATTCTTCATTCCCACACTACTCATATATGCACATACAGTGCTTGTATTTGTGTACGTACACCTATATACACATACATATAGCTATATATATACATATATATATATATATATATATATATATATATATATATATGTGTGTGTGTGTGTGTGTGTGTGTGTGTGTGTGTGTGAGTGAGTGTGTGTGTACATATATACATATCAGTTCCGGATGCTTACTTCCTCCCTTCATTCGGTAAAATATGCCTATCCCGTTCCTTCCCATTCATCGCTTGCCTATCATTCTCCCCTCTATCGAACTCTTCACCATCTCATCATCAATGAAAATACTCAGCATCCACCTTCCTTAAACTGAAGCTTGAATATCCGCACACCTAATTGATTTCATAAATTATCTGCCGAATTTCATTCCTATCTCCTGTTCTTCCTATACCTCCTATACCTACTATCTACCCCAGTATTCTACGATGTATTAATTATTTCTACCCAACTTACTAATTGGAAATCACTCTCGAAACATACGCAACAAACAAATACGTCCTAACTTTACTCTATGTTTCTCACCGTTAGTGACCTCATTCACACTATGGTATCAAGTGTACCTCTCCGCTTTCTGAACCTAAATGGATAATTCCTTAAGTAATCATTTGCCCCCCATTCTCTTATTGTTGATCCTGATACCGTTTCTACTGCGTGTGAAATCAAATTTAATGTGCTTCACTCCTCACATTTGGCTGCCTTTCCCGATTTTGGAATGCAAACAAACACCAATCCGACGAAATCTTCCGGCCAAATTGTTACCTGATTAATGCTAGAAATCAGCTTATAAAAACACTTACTCTCACGTTTTCCTTAACCCTTAAATAGTTTGCTTGGAAGTTTATCTAACCCTGAGGATTTATTTGATTTCATTTCGCTTAAAACACTTTATCCCTCGTCCTCAATTTTTCCTGGACATATATTTCTCCTTCCCCGCGATATATTTTCTATGCCCAAGCTTTTTGGATGATATATTTACCATAAAGACCCTCTATGTTTTCTTTTCATCCCTATTGAGTATTTCATCATGTATTTAAAATACTTCCCCCGATATATTACTTCCATTTCTCTCGAATCAGCAAATATTTCCTTTCAGGCATACCCGCAATTATTTCTTTCATCCTCCACCCGTAGAAAATCAACGTATTCTACCTTTCCAGGTCAAATAATAAATATTGCTAACTTATCATTAATATCGTGCACGGCGTTTTACTTCTAATGTTCAAATGGATCTTTCATTCTTTTGTACAGTGCACCCATTTCATGCTCCCTTTGTAAACCCTCCATATCCTGTTATTGTTACCCCGCTCCTTTAGCTCAATTAGTTTCCCGACTCAGTTTTCCTTTCAACTCTTCGTACCTTCTTCTACCTAACCTTGTGTTTCTTCTATCTAAGTCTGAGTTTTCATCCTTCCATTTAATTTTTTCGCAAATTCTTGCGATCACCTCCGTAACTCACGGTTTTCTTGCCTGTTCCTATAATCTCGATTGCGACTTTCGCCATACGTTTTTATATATTCCAATTTTCCTTCTCTTGTACCCATCTTCCTTTCCTCATTAAATTTTCTGTACAACCTGCTAATACTCCTTTTTTATATTCCTGGTTTATGCTCTTATATTTCATTTTTTCAACCTTCTTCCCAGTTTAGTCAAATGGAATCTGACGTTCCACTTCACTAGAAGTAAATTATGTTCTGAATTCAGATCATCTCCTGAGACACATTAATGGATTCATTACGCTTTTTCTAAATCTATGCCTGATAATAATATAGTATAGACAAATAGATGTCTTCCTGCATTCCCGACAATTTACATGCATATTTACGCCTATTGTGGTGTTTCAAGTAGGTGTTTGTTATGATCAAGTCCTGTCTTCAGTGGAACAGAAAACCTTCTTTCTCCCCGCGGTCATTTCTTGTTCTTAAAAGGTAATTCACTATCATTGCTCTCACCAGCTGAGCTCTAGGAGTCATCAGAACGCACAAATCCTTCCACCACGCTTGTAGTCCATGTGGAGGGACGGTATACATAAATATATAATTTTATATGTATATATATATATATCCATATATAATTTTATGCCATGCACAAAAATTATGTTTACCATATAAAAGATTTATTAAAATTGCTCGTGTTACTAACGGACGTGTCAGAAAAGGGGAGGTCACCCGTCCGGACACCAGCAGATGTAGTTGTATAGCTCAACTGTTGACAAAAGGGCTATCACCACGCTTCTAAAACTATGCGAGTTCCTCATTTTACCTGTGTGTCAATATATTTATATAATAGACAAATATATTGACTTTAGTTCTAATTTATGTCATATACAAATTATGGAGTAGTTATTATACGGCCCTCTTTTTCTCGCAGGCAAGGTAATTTCATAAGTTCTCCCTCGTGAGCAATAGCATATATTATTATTTCATGGGAACACGATGTGTACGTCAAATCGCTGCGCAATTACATAAAATCATCTTTCCTAGCGTCAGAATTTTTCAGACCACCCTATAAAGCTCTATATGGCTTCTTCCAAGGGTCTCTTTTTATCTCTCTCCCCCCCCTTTACCGCTCCCACGGCTCCCCTACGACGCGCGTTCCTCGAGTCCATCCAAGCGAAGTATATAATCAGTTCCTTCTTCTCTTCCCATCTTTTTCCAAACTTTTGAACGAAACACCTTCCATCACCATATCATGCTCGGCAATTCGTAATATGTATTTACTACCTATCTTCCGCGTAATCCGAATTCCCACTTTATGATTTACTTAAGTGATTTTCTTCTTTTTCACTTTCGCGAAGTTCATTCAAATGAGATTACTTCAAAGAGACTGAATGGTTGAACTTGACGACTAGCCGTACCCAATTTCTGACTAACTTCTGTAACACTCCTAATATGAAAAATGATGATACGGCCTTCGGTGTGTCGTTGTGTAGACTTAAGGGAAGGGGAAGAATTTTTTCTTTCTCCATAAAATTTGTCAATCACTAATCCATTCTACTACATCATCATTAATCAATTATATATATATATATATATATATATATATATATATATATATATATATATGTATGTGTGTGTGTGTGTGTCTATTTGGCGCATACCTCAGGAATTCAATGGATCTTCGATAGACATTTGCTTATGATTCAATAAAAAATCTCGGTAAGCAATGAATAGAATGGCCTATCCACTATTCTTAAGATATTGTTATTATTAATTCATACGGTGCTAAACTCCTCAGCCATTTCGCCAGATTTTACTCACCAGATTTTATTTCTCAGATAGGCACTCGATATAACATTTCTACGAACAGAGTAGTCAACGTGAAGGTTAGTTTATGTTAGTTTAAAGTGAAACTCACGATGAAATAAGCCCTTAAGATTGTGAAATTCACACATTTAGGGAGGGGAAGGCAGTCGTTTTTCCCATGGCACCATCAATTTTTTACGCAGCTATGGAATCTCTAAATATATCATAGGTGAATCCTCTGACTAAAGAACATCGAGAAATGGAGTGCTATCTCGTAAGAGTATCTAATTAACGTGGCATCAAATTGACCAAGATAGCGACAAAACAGAATTTTGAACGGCCGGTCACCAGAAGTTGGGGTTGCGTCACTTTCGTGTCCCTTTGTAGCTGTCACGAACAAATTGCCATGTTGAATAGTCTGCGGGGACCATAGTCTTTTCTTCACCACACGGAATTAAAATAGTAATCGAATTGAAAAAAATTATTTTACGCTGGGACTTTACATAATTCTTCTAAACTTTTTTACAGCCCTGTAAAAAATCAAAAATAATTTCCAATGCCATTTACTTCATGGTTATGAGTAACAGCCCTAAAAATTATACCACTGAAAAACCACATTAATATACATATATTTAGGTCATCATCATTAGCATATCAATCTTGAGAGTGTTTAAGAGTTTACTGCAACCCTCCATTTTAACATTTAAATTTTACGCCCTTCTTAATTTGTTACATGCATGTAGCATGTATTTAAAAATATATGCATAAAAATAAGCATAATAAAACTAACCATGCAATAAAAATAAACGACGCATGGATTAAATGAGACCCAAAATTGTACTGTATAATTTAAAATTAATTTTATATAACACTGTAGGCATTTTATGTAGATAAAATATAAATTTTAGTATAATTACCTAAGGCATTAGAAGAAAATATCAGAAAAAACTGTAAATAATATCATACATATTACAGAATAATTTTTTTGTTGCTAAACGCTCGAAAGTTTTCTAGTGACCGTTTATTACGCATTACGTAGGAAAGGAACTTCAAATCCTTCAAGAAGTCTGGTGGAAAGGTTCATTATGTACGGTCGTTCGATAACATAGTATAACCATTTAAGACCCGGAGTTACTCGTATGATATGCATTAGATGAGTTTTGGAGTTTAATTTGATTGAAGAGGTACTTAGGTGTTTGCGTCATTAGGATATTAAACGTGAATATGCAGTTGTTACTCTTTTGTCTTCGATAAACTACCATTTTACTTTATCGTACTAGGGAGTAACATGATATTTGAGTGTTACGTTGATAACATGACGGGAGTCCTGAACTTAGCAGAATTGGCAGTTTCAGTTACATTCGCTTTGTCATACTTGTGAATTCCAGAGATATGCAGTCAATGCGTGGAATGGTGTTAATACCGCAAGACAGATGAAAGAATCCGTGATTATTCAATTTATTAAATTATTATCATATCAATTTGTTTCTGAACTCACTGCTCCACCCATTATTGAAACTAACATTTGACATTATCACGCCCTCTCTTTTAAATGCTAGAGAAGTAAATTAATTAACAGATATGAAGCAAGCATACTTCCCAGGGATCGCCCCAAATTTTCTGAGCTGGGAGAGGGTGATGTATGTATGCTTTGTGAGAGGGAAATATATATTTGAGTGAATAGAATGTGGGACTCAATTTTACTGCGCAAATCGTCCCATACAACAAAAAGGTTTTGATTCGCTACGCAGCCTATTCACGGCAAGATTTAGTGAAATAAAAATATAAATATTTCAATTCCGCGGAATGAGCATGAAATTCACTAAGAAAATAACATGATATATAATATATACAGCCCATTGGCGGGCAAAAATGTTGTCTTACTACCAAAGACAGTGATTTTTCATAAGCAATGGTTTCAAGATGGGAATATAAGAAGTATTTTCAGCTCCATAGAGAGAATTACATTCGATGAAAATTACAAGCAAGAAAGAAGAAAAGCATTTGCATGAAGAATAGAAAAATGCAAAGAAATAAATTATTGCAGTCGTCTACGTGACAGTGTTCGAAAATAGACAGTCAAGTTAGTTCAAAAAATAAGCGCTGAACTGTGCTTGTTTATCACTAAACAAATATTTTCAAGCAAAATTATACCTAATCGGGAGAATGATTTCAGTCAAATGTCAGGTGTAATGAATATGATGACGCATAAAACATATGTAGACACACCGCGCTTCTATTTGACCCGCGTAAATTTAATGCAAAGGATGCCAAAATGCTAAATGACTGGGTTTTTTTGGCAATCGCTACTTTGCTCTTCTAAATGCGTGAATACCCATCTGTTTATCACTTTAATGCCATTTAATTCGAGCAAGAAGGGATGTACATAACCGACGAAACCATGGCACACTTTCCGTCCCTTATCAATAATTTATATCCATCCCCGACCGCAGGGTCACCAAGGGAAACCCGGAACCCATATCCTGCCCTATCTCTCGCCCTAGTTAGGGGGAGTAGCCGAGGATGCTTTTAAATTGATCAAGTCTACACTTCATATGTTGTCTCCCAACCTCCAGCGTGCTGTCCGAAATGATCAACAGGCCAAATTCACTCCAAAATCTCTCGGCTGAATTATGCATTCCCTTCCTAATTCCCCCATCCAGAAATAAAGCCCTCCAAACGTTCACCTCGGTTTTTACTCCTACTGCCTCTCCCTCCTCCCATCCCCATCCACGACTCTCTCGAAGCGATCTCCGCTCCAATTTCCATGCATGAGGATCGTGACGTTAATCCGCTGTACACGCACCGCCAACCCGAGAATCGTGTCCTTTTTCTCCCCATCCGACATTGTTATTTATTTTCTATTTTGCGCTTCGCATTTTTTCCCGCGTACGAATTTAGGTGCGTGAGGGCGCGGGCCGCTGTTCATCTGTCTCCGCGTCCGTTCCCTCCCTCCCATTCCAGTCCCTATCTCCCCACATTCCCCACCCTTGATTCCCTATCTCCCTCGCTCAACTCGCACATGGACATATATAAAAATGAACCACCGTTTGCTCTCATCTCACTGAAAATCTTTTCTTTCTGCCTTCACGTATATTTTCCTTTTCCCCTTTCAAGCATTCCCCAGTCATGTAATACTTCTTGTCTTCATTTTTCTTTTGGCCTTTCTGTCCTTGACGATCAATACGTATACGCATGAACATATATAAGCACATTTTTAGCAGCTGTAGATGTTTCGTTCAGCAGCAGTAAGTGCAAAAAGGGAGAAGGATAAGGAGAGAGCTTTTCACCCAAAAGCCATTCTGAGGATCACAGCCTCTATAACCAAATAAAGGTTTATGGGCTCGAGAAGTTCATGGAAACCAATTTCAATTTTTTGCTACTTATTTTTAACATACATCATCGTATGACTCTAATACATATGGCCTCCAAGGATGTGGCTTTATGCTCATTTTATTGTGCGCGTAAGGAGATATAAATACGTACAATTATACCTTAGAAAGCAACTATGCATTTGTGCCCACTTCATATTGAGGTGAATTCATTTCTTGGTAGCCTTTATGCGAATTACGTGCGGAGCTGAGAAAGAGGATCTGTTTAGAGCTTGCTCAATTTCAATTTAATGGACGAATTCGTTGAATACGCTGTGCAATATTTCGTAATTCAATGAGCGCGAGTGGCACGTCATGGATACCGGCAACCCCGCCGTTTGCCGTGCTCTGAAACCTCGCCAGCGATCCCCATTGACATTTATCCTTTCATCTCCTACCCCATCAACGCTCCCGCCTAAACCTACCCGGTCCCAAAACCCCCCACTCTTCCACTGACTTGCTCCTATTCCCTTCCTCCTTCCCTTCTCCTTGCATATCCTTTCCCTTCCTGTATACTCCCGCTCGCTTTTCCCGGATCCTCTGTCTTCACCCCCGTTTCTCTATCTCACGTGGCGACGCGTGGTCGATGCCGATTCGGTTGGCTCAATCGCTCCCTTTCGTTCCAGGCCCTCCCACGCTCTCCTCTCCTCGCCGCCGCCGGAGTCATTAGGGGCGGTATCCGCAGAGGAACGTCCGGCACGACAGCACCCAACACAGCAGTCTCCGCCATCCTCCACCGTACTCCTCCTCCGCGCCCGATGGTAGACGGCCCCGCGGCGGGCGTTCCTTCTCCCGGGCCGCCCCCATTCCCTCCCCTCCTCCCTCGTCCACCACCTCCGGCCCACCGTTCCCGTGCCTTCCTTCCCCCCTCCTCCGACTCCCCTCCTGCCCTCCTCCGCTAAGGCCGGGCGAGAGCGCCGCGCGGTGGGAGGAGGGGCCACGGAGGTGGGGCGGGGTGCGGGGGGGGCGGAGGGGTACGGAGATCCCGGCTCTCGTGCGGCGCGTCCCCCCGGGCGGCGCCGCCTGCCCCCCTGCCCCCCCGCTGCCGCACCGCCGCCGCCTCTGCCACCCGGGTCGCCGCTCTCAGATCGCGCCCTCCCACCCCCTCCGCCCCGCTCACCCTCGGCCTCCCTGCCCCCTCCCTGTATACCTCCGCCCCCTCTACCAGCGCCTCCGCCGCCGCCCGCCAGGCCCTCCGCCTTCGAGGGACAGGCCTCCGCATCGGCCATCGCCGTCGTCTCCGGTGCAGGACAGCCCACCCCCGCCTCCGTGATCGCCCCGAGGCCCCGGCCCAACCAGGCACGCTTCCCCGGGGCGTCCTGCGTAATCCGGGTCCCTATCCCGCAAACCTCCCGGCAGTCCATCTCGCAGCCGCCGATCCAACAGCAGCAGCAGTTGCAGCCGCTGTCGCCGGCGCAAGCCCGGATACGGGCGGCCGTCGTACCCCAGATCCAGGTCTCGCCCTCGCCGCGGTCACCTAGTTCATCCCCGTTCCCCGCCCCTCCGCCGCCGACCCCCGCCTCGCCCTCCTCTCCGGCCTCCGTGTCCTCTTCAGCGGCGGTCTCAGTTCCCATGCCGGCCGCCGCCATGTTCTCCAAGTTCAAGTACGGTGGTGCGCCGCAGAACGTGCTCGACGGCAATCCCATAATGCAGTTCTTCGAGATCGGGAAGCAAACGGCGACGGCCGGCCCTGAGCTCGTGTGGAAAATCCACGATGCGTACCGGAAAAGCGACGGGAAGGTGAGTCGGGGACAGGTGATCTACCTCCCTTTGGAAAGCGACACTTTTGAATGGCATCCGGGAAAATTAATGGAAATGATTAAAAATAAATAAAGGCACGTTTTTTGAAGTTACTGTCACACAAATCGGATCCCTGATAAATTTGACGAGCACTAGAAACTCAAAATTAAAACGTTAAATCGAATGAGGAAAAAGTCATCAAATTTCAGGAGTTAAAAATTCCATTAAATTAATTATTAATCAAACATGGCCAAAAGAAACACGTTTCGGATGCTAACAGGACTTCCGAGATTTTGCGTCAATTTTCAACGCATACGCCATTCATAATTTAGGTGATGCCTCCCTAAGGCTCATATTTCTGTGGAAAATAAATTTGGCGTTGTATGTTTTCATTAAACTTGCAGCACTCTAGCAGATCATTGGCGCTCATTTATCCTACATTTTCATAGTAGATAAAAATATATGAATAACCATAAATATTCACCCGACCCGCCAATATTATAAGCACTCTAAAGTGGTTGCCATCTTGTTTATTATGAATAAAATCCTATTAGCCAATAATCGCAACAGATTTTTTAGACGTCTACATCCAAAAAAATCATCCTTTCGAGAAAATGTTGACGAATCTCTAAGAAGACGTATTTTTCTATGAATCGTCGAGGGCTAATAGAGGAAAGCATATTCCAAATGTATTCACCATTAATTCATTCATGCTCATTTTGGCAATGCAAATGAGTAATGGATGTCGAACAAGAATGATAAAATTATGGTTCATTTGAATTGTAAAGTTATGCATAAGGAAATTATGTAAACATTAAAACACACTTCACTATACATACTGAATTCGTCTCTTTACTTTCTGCTAACAAAAGATGAATAGGACTACGGTAATTTCATTGCAGCATCGATGAAGTTCCACTGATACATAAAATACCTTTTTGGTGATATAGTTGGTCCAAACTACTGACTTACGTGCATGAATTATTTTGAGGAAAGAGAGACATTAAAAAATTAAAATCTTTCATTATCAGACGAAAAAAATGTACGATGTTCAGTTTAAAACTGCATTCTTTTTCGTGGAAAAAATTTTCTATTTATATCATAACCCTTTTGATGATCCAAAATGCTATAAAATCAAAGATATAAAATCTCAATCCGAGCAAACAAATTCAATATACTAATATACAAAAATAAAGAAAGGGTTCTTGACATATGTCAAACCTCACTCCGATAGATAAAAAACCCGAAACCAATGGTTACAGTGATTGCGTTGCAAATTTGATATTTCCTTACCAAAACTGGTTGCTTTATAAATATTCAATGTAAAGGAAATTATGAATACGGAAATGCAACAACACCTGCGCCCTTACTAGATATCCTTAAAGTATTAACATTAGATAGCTCAAACAGCTATTAATATGAAAATATCTAGTATATTCATCGGATACAAAATTAGGAGAATTATGTCCCACCATTGTCCACTTGCTTAATGATGTAATATTTTCCTTTCTCGTATTATAACACTATATCACTACTGAAAAGATTTAGCACTGGTTTATTTTTATCATTGTACGTCATACGAGTATACGACGAAATTGTCAAAACACTGGCGAGTTAGGGCAACTAAAAAAAAAAAAATCCTTTTTGAAACTACGATTCCTCCCTCACATAAACTGGATGTAACAGAAACCTCCTAAATTTTAGTACGTTGCCTTGCTTAATTGAAACGACTGAATACTTTAAACTTTCCAGGAAGAAAATGGGGCGGTTCAATCTTAAAAAAATAGCCTCCTAGTCTATCTCATTTCTTTTTCACAATTTCAATATTATCCATTCTTCGTGATCAAAACATAGCTCCATTACAGAATAAAATATTGAAAAATATTAAAAGCATCCAATCGCTCAACTGAAAGGTATTCTCCTTGCTTGCATGAATGTGTGCGTGTGTGTGTATATATATATATATATATATATATATATATATATATATACATACATACATACATATATATATATATATATATATATATATACACACACACATACACACACACACATTCGCATGGATATAGATATAAGGAAAATGGATAGGAACACGCACGTATAAAGGACAAACACAGGAGAGGTGGCGAAGGCGGAATCGAGCAGATGACAAGTGTAAAAATATTTTCTTGACCAGGGTTTGGGCCATGGATCTACCGACATGCCGAGCCGATGCTCTAACCACTTGAGCTATCAAGGAAGCATAATATGCACTGAGATCTACGGATCTTTATGCAACTAAGTGCCCCGATTCTTTGCCCAGGAGAAGGTGTTATGGAACTGTTTCACCCACCGAAGGAGAAATAGACGGCACATGAGGAAAGGACAGTAGGAAAGCAATCATAGAACATCATGAAGGATAAGAACAGTGCGTTTTGTGACATGCATAGCATAAACAAGATGACGGCCACATTGGCCAAATACACATTCAAACACGAAAACGAGGACCGCTATATGGCGAACAAATATTCATTCTCATGAAAATAGATATAAGGAAAAGGGATACGAACACGTACAAAGGACGAACACAGGAGCGGTGGGGAAGGCAGAATAAATAAATATAAATATATATATATATATATAGTATATATATATATATATACATAGTAATATATATATATATATATAAATATATTTATATTTTACATATAACTATATATATACATATATAAATATATAAATATATATATACATATATACATATATATATATATATATATATATATATATATATATATATATATTACTAGAAAATATACTGGTTAAGGTAGGTTTTTGGATGGACAAACTACCAAATAAATATTTTGTCACTCCTAAAAAAACACAAACCAGCAGCCTACTCTACATCACGCCCCTCTTCATCTCTGAGTACTTCCTTCCTCTCTTCACCCCGTCCAACATTACTATCTTGTTCCTGCCCTGTCCTCGTTTGCCTAACATTCTCCCCTCTATTACAGTCTTCAAAAAACCCACTGCCGATCAATACGCCCTTCATCCATTTTCCTTGCCTCCAAAGGATTTCTCCCAACAAACCCCTTGCTTCGTGGCTTGCGGTTTCGTGTTGTGGCTTTTGATATCCCTTTCTTGATACATTCCCATTTTTCTTTGATGGTGATTCAGCTGTTTACCATCCTCCATGATTTTCTCTACAGTCTGCTGATATTCTTTCCTTTTCAACCCGTTTAATGCTTCTACATTCCATTTTCTAACCCGCCGTCCCAGCCTTATCTTTTTGAAACGGACACTACACTTCATAACAACTAAATTGTGGTCAGAGTCCGCATCCGCTTCCGGGAAGCTGTGCGAATTTATCACACTGTTCCCAAACCTGTGTGTAACCAGGATATAATCTAGCTGATACCTTTCTGAGTCACCTGGCATTTTCCATGTACACCTACGCCTTTTGTGGTGTCTAAACCAAATGTTAGCGATGACTAACCCCTGTCTCCTGCAGAACTCAACTGACCTCTCCCCACGTCATACCTCGTGCCTAAACTGTACTCCCCCACATCATCACCATCTTTTCCTTCGCCTACCGACGCATTCCAATCCCCCATCACTATCAAATGTTTCCCAGCAGGGACACACGCGATTATGTCCGCTAACTGATCGTATATTCTATCGACCTCTTCCTCCGTATGGTTTCTCGGTGGCATGTATACCTGAAAAATAGCCATACTCTATCCGCTGCCAGTTCTATGTTCACTAACCTTCTTCCTACCTCTTTATTGAATACTATGGCAACCCCTCGTCGGCTATCGTCCCTGCCGCTGTATATTATTCTATAATTAACACTCCAGTAATTCCCGCTATCCTTTCATCTCACCTCGCATAGACCTAAAATATTTATATTTCCCCTTTCCACCTCTCGCTTAATATTTTCTAATTTTCCTGTCCTCAACATTGTCCTAACATTCCACGTTCCTATTCTAACTACTTTGGTCTTCTTCTCCTCCTGCGCCCTCTGTCCTGCTGCTGTCGGTTTTCTCTGGTAAGGGTTTCGTGGGATGATCACGGCGGAAGCCTTGCCTCCCCCGCTGCCGGGCACGACACACGGCCGATTGGGCTGAGATATTCTCTGTATTATCCATCATTTTAATTTTGGGAATATATATGTATATATATATATATATATATATATATATATATATATATATATATATATATATATATATTTATATGTATATATACTACTTGCCAACACAGAAACATATAAAAAATAAAACATATAGGTATTCCGAATTATCAGTAGCGCTGCCACCTTTTTCAAGGAAGAGAATAAACTGAAGCAGCTCTTCTGTCCTTCTAATACAGAAAAAATGCTCACCGATAAGCTTAGACAGTCTGCGGTTAATGCAGTGGACTTTACCTTCACGCTTCTTTGCAATTACAGCGTAGATTCTTTAAACTTATAATTTTACGAGACCGTAGAGCTCAAGTTTCCTGCTCTAATGATATGTCATTGTTGGATAAGATTAAGATAGTTTATGTAATTTCCCTAGTTTCCTGACCTTATTCCTTCATTCTCTTCAAGGAAACATTTTCCTGCCCGTTAAATCTAATTATTTAATTATTATTACACTTTTAAAAGGTTATTGTTACGTTACCCTCCCTAAAGAGTTGTTCGATTTCAGTTCCGTCTGCGGTTCTCTCTGCTGAGACAGCTTAAGAGAAAATAGTTTGGTTCTGGTTGGCAGAAATCAAATACGGTTACACGGTGTTCGGCTTTACCCAAAAGGACGCCATTTCTCTGCATAGGATTTCCACAAGGAGCTTCCTCCCAAAATTTAATTCAACCCGAATGGTATTTATTCCCCTTTTAATTCCTTTGGCTTGGAGATACGACAACCTCGAAGGCGATTTCTCAACTTATTATGTACTCAAGGCGGATTGTTGGTACTCCGATACTCGATACTGTGTTTTCTTCTCTTATCTGCTTCAGCTCAGTTAAACTAAATACGCTTTTATCATTGCGTACATATTATTTTTTGGTACTCATGAATATCACCAAGTCAAAAAATATTTTCAGAGTTGATCTCCTACTATGTAGAAGATCACAAGCAGTCTGTACCAAAAACACATATAAATTCATGCGCCACATCTCTATTTCCTAAGGAATTAATATTAACAGTTAAGTTTTCGTTTATGTCATAGTTACAAACAAGCATTGTGATTTGAGAAGAGACTACGAGGTGATGAAGTGCTCCCGACCTTCTAATTTACCGTTTCTCTTCCACTCAAAACTCAACTGACGCAAAGTCATTGTTTTAATTGTATTCCTGAAATCTTTATGAAAAATAGTGTTATTAATCAGGCCTGTTACAATTGAAATTTCTTTATTGTTACTACTGTTAGGAAGAAGACTTGCACTTTCAAGTAGGAACTTGACCATACAGTCTTAGTCAAAACTCACCATTGTAGAAGATGGAACGCTAAAAAAGATATAGAACATCACCTCCCTAGTTCTCGAGTTTGATAAAAATAAACGTCAAAAGGGCATGCAGCAAGCGTCTCCATTATTAATAAAAAAAGATATTCCTTTTAAAAAGGCATAGGATATTAATGAAAGAGAAGACAAGATTCGACATGAATGAAACACCGGATATGCGATTTACAATAGCTGGTAAAAATCAGTTAAAAATGATATTGTTTATGGGTAATGACAACATTAACCAAAACTAAAAACGATCGTACTTGAAATGATGAAAATTACCAATTCGAAATGTAAACATAATTGGATTCACTGCGATTAAATCGGATATTTGCACAAAAGTATTTAAAAATTTGGAAATGAATTAATTATGCGTATAGAGAAAGTCCTAATTGAGAAAAGGTACAAAAATGGCAAATGTAAAGACATTTGCATTATATCTAAGATTGGGAATATTATATATTTTTTCTAAAATAAATCATTGAGAATTAGAGACCTAATAGATATATTTAGATCCTCTATTTAAAACATATTAAATGAACTGCATAATGTATACCACACAAGTAAAAAATAAATGTGGTGGTCATAAAGTTGTTCTATATGTATTTTATGCATATATAAATCATATTTAATTATTTTTTCAAAATAAACTGTAATATTTTATAAATACTATCCTATTCTGTGTGATTCCTCAATCGATAGTCGACACATTTGGAGAGGTGGTCTTTGCTGAGACTAAATTTTAAATCAGGTTTTGTGACAACCACTGCCCTCCTCGTAGTGTGTCCTAAGATATGGTCACAGTGTTAATGCTTGTTCCCTGAATCAAATAAAGAGAAACTACGAGTGAGAATGGCAATTCAAAGTTTCATGTGGAAGACAAATCACTTAATTCCACCAACATTTATTTGATTATTCTTTTATTGGGATTCTCTCATAAACTCGGTAATTTTTGAAAAGCTCATCCTGAAAAATAGACATTTTAAGAACTCCATTCGTCGTGAAACACTATTGGTCGTTACTGCCATCAGAAGAAATATCCGCCATTAATGTAAAATTCATTCTCTAAATATCTATAAACCTATTTCACTAATTGGTGCGGGCATCATTACTTCATCAAACCTCACTGGTGGGCGTATTAAGCCCAATTATTCATTCCTATTGAACAGGTATAATCAGATAAGGATCTTTCTCAGTGTGCCCCGCCGCAGCTGAGAAACGCACGTCTCTCAATTCCTCTGAACGACGTTGAGATGCAAGGTGCGAGGAGGATTGAGCAGATTCATCCCCAATGGTGGGCACCTCCTGAGCAATTTGAATGAACAGGATCTACTTAGCACGGCTTATCACAATTGGTGACCAGTCGGCAAACGCTCAATGACTCTGGGCAGGGATAGATGACACACACCGATGCACTGATTCTATGACGGAGTGGACGGCAGTGCGGATCAAACGGAGATACACCCGGATCACTGAGCGCGCATTTTCATTAATATTTTAAAAGATAATATGGCTCATAAAATGCACAATATTTGTTAGTAAATTTCCAAGAAAATGTCATATGATATGAAAATACGAAATTGTCTTTACAACCTATTGTCTTAATATCAGTTTTTACCCTACGGTGCGACTCGTAAAAGATATCGGTTGGCTCATGGCAAATGAATGATCCCAACTCGGGCCGAAGATTGAATGAATGACAAGATGAATATGGATTGAAGACCAATTGAAGTACACACATGAACTACTTATTGAATAAAATATTGATCTGTCAACTAATCGCATTGCGCGATAGCATATATGAACCAAATGTAGTGAAGTCGAATCAAAGACAAGCTGAAAAGTAGTAGCAGATTTAGGGTTGCCGTTGTTTGCGCCATTAGTGATGAATGGGAAAGGAGGAAGGGTGGAGAGAAACTCGGCACGGGAATTAGTCTACGCTCAAAGTAAGACTCCAAGGGGTTCGTAGTTTAACGTCCTATTTTACGGATGGCGTATTCACTTAAAGTGCTCTCCACTTACATGTGTTGATTGGGTGGAACTGAAAATAAATAATTACCATAATTTCTACTTGGCGAGCTAAATTTAAAAATTTAATGGCTCGTCTACGAGGTGAATATGACACGATTATTCAAGCTCGGACAATTATTTCAGGCTTCCAAGTTAAATTAGGTTTGTTTAAATCTACATTATTACGAATAGATTCCATTACTTTTTGAATCTACAGCAACTAGAAGTAAAAGATGAAAATATGGATAAATACACTTTGCATCTTCAAAAATTGACTTTGTGGTTGGCCAATTATAATTATGTAACAGTAAAGGGGTCAAAATTCGAGAAAAACTTTAAGGGGTCCGCGGCCAGAAAGCCTGGGAACGCATAGCCCTGAGCACCAAGAAGTGATTCGTGAGAGGTTAAGGGGTGCCTACCACGTCCTTCGAAAGAAAAGGGTATAAGTTATAACCTAAGTCGGTATTTGAGTAGATTATCGTAGAATATCATCAGGCACTCGTTTCTCAAGAAGACAATTAATAAATCCTTGTGATTTACTTATTTCTAATGGATTTTAAAATTGACTTTTAGAATTGAGTGATTGGGTCCAGATTTAACTTTCATGTGCTGGTTATACTATATTCCCGAGAAAATAACCATAAATCTTTTTCCTGGAAATCTAAGATCCAATTCAGGCAAATATTTTTCATTCATTCTTTCTGGCATTTCTTTTAATACGTTTCTTTTCTCTTCACGGTATAATGAAAGTTGCGGCGTCACTCCTGCTTAGTTATAAGAATATTGTCCTGATTCTACAACTTCTTTGCAAGGGATTTTGCAAATATTCATGACTAAATAAGCCCAGGTTTTTGAGAATGAGGAGTCCAAAGTATTGGAAAGCTTTGGCTATTGCCATCTGAGGACTACTGAAACACATTGGTATCGGTGACCTCGCACGAGAAAACAACAAGGAATGAACTCATGTGGCATTTTACAAACTGAGGATTCCCTTTCGATACCAAACTTCTTTCAGACACCTGCCTCGCCTCTAAAAGCCATCTCAATTAAACCTTGAGCTAAGCGTCCTCAGGCCATCACGCTGGAAAAGCCATAATTTATCGGACCGATTGGGTCGAATGTGGATTACACGTGTATCCTATAAGCTTAGGCCCCATGACGCAAAGGGCGCATCCCGAAAAATCTCCCCGGGAACGTCAAATCAATGACTGCTCGCGCCGTTCAAAATAACCCCGTCCGCAGATTTATTAATTTTTTTCTCCGGTTCCACTCGACGATCCGATGTCCACCCGCCCACTCTTGCCTCGACGATGAAGTAGAGGCGATTGCTGTCTACAGATATCCACCCTCACCCCACCTGTTGAGTTCTCTATTTTGCATGGTTCGCCCCGTTTTTTAACGTGCTATTTCACAGCCCCCTTTCCAGGCGACACGTGGTCCCCGAGCCAGCGTGCCCACAGCAGAACACTCATTACGCCTCCGA
The DNA here is from genome assembly GCF_022747635.1 of Hetaerina americana. Taxonomy (NCBI): domain Eukaryota; kingdom Metazoa; phylum Arthropoda; class Insecta; order Odonata; family Calopterygidae; genus Hetaerina; species Hetaerina americana. The sequence goes on along the minus strand of NW_027286874.1, from coordinate 35,568,067 downwards.
ACTAGCTCATGGGACATCTCCCCATATCGTGCCGTTTCCACGAAATGCATCAGCTAGCCGTTCAAAAACCAAAACAACGTTTCCGTACAGAAGCATTATTCCCTTCTCGCGGGGAAGATTTTCGACGCGGGCCTATACCATCGCCGTTTTCCCTTTTTTCAGGTACAAGCAGTTGCAAATTCTAAAAAAAGATTGGCGTTTGTCGTGGGAGGGATGGGTCGATCGATAGAGTCGGGACAGATAAGCGTGGTAGAAACAAGGGCATCCGGGATGCCAACTTTAGAAATAAGAGATCTTCCCAAAGGTTAAGTGGTCTTTCCTCACCCTGCGTGCGATATAGTCGTGCCGTGTCGTCGTATTCATAATAAAGGAAGCAAGCTGGCGATGAAAAATGAGGTTCCCACCGCGTGCATGCATTTGGGGAGAGATTCACAATAAAATGCATTGAAAACTGTAAATTTTTCAACATTTCTTGAAATAAGGTACACCATGTAAATCCAGATAGATTATTAACCTTTCGGTGCAATTGGAATTTCTAGCAAAATCGGATCAAACAAATAAAGATCAGACGGAAGGCTATAAAGGGCGACTTTCAATTCAGAACTGGATGCAGAATATTTAAAAGCAAGTCGTGTGAAAGAGGAATTCCAATACGAAGTTAATGAGTCGCATTCGATTTTTATTTCTGAAAGCAGAAATAAGCAGAAAGCAGACAAATATTTGGTATCGGAATCTTGAATTCAGTTACCGGTCACAGATGAGCGGGGACGTTTCAAAGGACTACCGAATGTGGCGCTGAAATTCACATTATTTTTGTGGGAAGTCATTTCCCGCGATCTGCCGGTAGATATATCTTGGGCGAGAGAAGTCCCACGAAGATTGAATATCTCTAGTTTATAAATGAAAGAAATTCCTATATAATAACTAAATGCCAATGTTCTTATTCAGTAATTCATTGCGTAGCAGAGTCAAAAATCCTCCTGTATCGTTCCCAAACGTTTTCCTACGAATTATGAGTCCTTACCCACATTTCTCTTTTTCGTTTTGGTGATTGTAAACTATAGGAAATTAACAATAATGTATAGCAGAAAATAGGGGTAGATTGGAAAAATATGCGACTCATTCACAGCCTGTACATGTCTCAGATTGTTCAAAATCGAGTGGCTATTGGAGAATCGAGATGAGCCGTGTCAGGAAGAGGGGCAACGTAGTGTCCATTATTGCCGGTACTTTTCAACGCATATTAGGAGGAAATTTTAAAAAAGGCAAGGGAAGATCGGGAGATAGGAATGAAAATCTATTGAAAAATCATTAAATCTAGGTTTGCCGATGATCAAGCTTTAGTTAGCTAGTAAGCAAAGGGGATACGAGCATTGCGGAGTTCATTTGAAATTCAGTGCGATGGGTTGGGGATGAGAAGAAATGTGAACAAAACGAAGTTAATGAGATTTTTGTTTGAAATAGAAAAGCTAAGTTTATTGTAAAATACGTGTTAATAAGCTAGACCAGGTGGAGCAATGTAACTATACCGGTCGTATTTTTGACCGAAGTAGTCAAAGTAGTAGGGATATCAGAAGAAGAATGACGTTAGGTAAAGTAGCTTTTGCAAGGGAGAGAACATTGATAAAGGAGATGTTTGGTAAAATAACGTTGGTAAAGAAAGACTCATTAAAATTTTGAATTGCACCGTAGTTTTTCATTGCGCGGAAACATGGTGATTAAATCAAAATAATAAGCGTGGATCAGAGGCTTTTGAAATGTGTGTGGAGAGATGAAATGAAATGGAAAAGATAAAAAGGGCACTGAATAAATATGGGAAGTGCAGACTGTTAAGAAACATTTATGGAGAGTATTTTGATTGGTAATGAGATGTTGAAGACTGATAGAGGAGAGAATGATAGACAAGCGAGGAATGGCTAGAAATAGGACAGGTATGTCGGAGTATGCGGATTTGAAGAACAGTTTATCGTAGCATCGGATTTTAATTTGTGTTTGTTAGGAGGGTCAAAGCAATAAATGATGTGCCGACGTAGAATACTAGCACTAATAAAGGAACATATTATCAATAACAACCGTACATTATAACATTTTATGCCTCCAAAAGGAGCTTGCCTTCAGAAAATATCAATTCTTCTTAAATTTTGCTTCCTTTATTAATAGAATCAGAAAAATGGAATATTCTAGCTTCTTTTTTTGTTTCCATAAATCTACTTTATGAAACTTATATTTTAAAACTAACAGAATAAGGAACATAACTAAGGATTATTTATAATGCCAACATTTATAATAATTATTTTCTGATATTTATACAGGTGTAAGATAGAATGCTTTATATGATGCAACCATTCTAGATGTTAGCATGCTCGTGAATTTAGCAGCCAGGTTATATTTGTTTGATTCAGTATGTTTAGGCAATTTTATTTGAATTCTTTATTGTTTCCCTTGCTCACCTCATTTGTTTATTTTAATTATGCTCATGATAGTCAACCCTGACTCAAAACGTATAATAAACTATTTACAAATGTTATACAAAATTTAAAAGGTTGGGTATCTCCCTCAGAAAAACTCACTGTATTTCTACCGACAAACATTTAACAAACATTTTCTAGTTTTCAAAGTATTTCGAAAACCTTAAGGCTTTTTTTTTAACCAGAAGCATCTCCTCTAAGCGACAAATATTCTTCTATTTTTTTGTAGTTTTACACGAGCAGATTGCAAACCGAATGTGATAATGTAGATTGAGCATGTGCAGATTGCTAACAAGAGCAAATTAATTTCTTCGTAAAACACGTATCCTCGCAGAAAAGCATATAATGGCATTTAAAGAGTGAATAAAGTATTTCGCAAATCGATTTCACTTCATAATGTTGCTGTGTGTCAATTAAATTATAAAAGCTCTTAACATACCAAAACATTCTAATTTTATTTAATTTCACATTAAACATACCAACATTTAGCTCACTTAAGATTGGCTGCGCAGAACCAAATTTTCCATTAATTGATAAAATATATTGGAATTTTTCTGCGATATATCCATGGAATTATCTTTTGAAAGCGCCTAGCGCTAACTTAGAACCTGAAATAAAAGCCGCGGGTTCTTTATATCTTGAAATAAACAATCGTACCTTTTATAAACAGACTATTTACAATGAGAAGTTATTGTAGCCAAGAAATAACTATAACTCCAACTTAGTCAAATATATCATTGACCAAAGGGTGACCTGATAAGTGGGAAAAGAGCGCACTCCGTACTACGCTATCTGCGTAAGAAATCTGCCACATTCTACTAAGAGGATGCCTTACTTGACATATTTACTTAAATATGAAATTCAAGAACTAAATAACTATTATATACCCCAGATTGCAGAAACACCGTATACGATCGGATTCAATAACTTAGCACGCCATTCTCCCATGCTATAGGTATGCGTGACTATTTGATAAGCGAAGTCATTGACACAGCAATCTTCATCGTGCTAAGCACAATGAAGAGAGTATTCGATTCAGAGAGTTCCACTACGGTAATAGAGCTTGATTCATCCGAGGCTAATCAGTGCCTGTGCCCTATGGGCATCCTCACGTGGCGTCCTATTCGCATTCCCTTCATTCGTTAAAGACAATGCCCGATAGTCAACGCGGGCAGTTGTTTTGCAGTCTATTATTCCGCTCGAATCCGGGGAGGAGGATGAAATGAAACGTTTTTTTGTGCAAAAATTCATTTGTACGGCATATTTTAGCGGCGCTTGCGTAGAAGTCCAAAGAAATGTGTTTTAAACTATAGGAATATACAGGGTTCGTCCGGAAAATAAGTGTACTGAGCTCAGGAAAAAAAATTTATTACACTTTTACATATCTTAAGCTAATATTCCTCAAAATAGGACCCTTGTGAGTCGATACACTTGTTCCAGCGGCGTTCCCATTCCTGGAACGCTCCCGCGAAGGCATCATCGGGAACCTCTCGAAGACTCGTCGTCGACCTCTTCTCTGCCCTCCACGAACATCTTGTGCCACCGTAAGATCATGTTTCTGGACATGGCTGACTCCCCGTAAGCCTGGTTAATCATACCGACAGTTTCGGTAGACGATTTCCCAAGCTTTACCGCAAATTTGATGGAATAACGCTGCTCCGAAAACTTCGGCATCGCGTTCCGTGACGTGGGTCGAGCGTGGAGGTTCGCGTTAACAGAGCTCCTCACTACACCACAGCTCAGAGCCGACTGCCTTTTTCAGCGTCGCTTGCCAACATACCCCCCTCCAATCGCAGCCCGTCAGAGCGGTGCTGGGCGCGCCTGGAGCGGCGCGCCCAGCCCAGGAGTCAGTACACTTATTTTCCGGACGAACCCTGTACCTCGCAAGTATTTAATAACAGTTTCGTAAGGCACGCAAACAAAACATATTTTTGTGAGTACACGACGTTCTAACTACGGGTAGTACATGTAATTATCGGATTTAATTTTTGTGCCAGAATCAAACGAGCCGACACTAGATGCGTTTTGTTGGAAACGCTACGCGTGAGTGAAGAACGATTCATGGCCATGTGTTTTCCACCACCTCCACTCATATTTCTTCCTCCAAATTTACTCGTCGTCTACTTTCATTCCATCTATTTCTTTCTCACACGGAAACTTCTAAAGGGCCCATCTTAGCCATCAAATCCTATGACGCGGCGACGGTTATTTTAAGCCCATGCTCATTCCTCTGACCATAAACTTAATGTCGGAAGAGAGGGAAGAATATCAGAGAATTTGTTAATTAATGTCAGAAGATGTAATCTTGACATCATTAGCATTAAAGGGACTCAGGAAACCCTGAGCAATAACGAAGCGACGTAAGATATTCAGTTAAAATAGACATAGCTTGGAGTGAAAAGTGTGATTTGATGTGAACTGGGCCAAGATTTACTTTTTGTAATTTGTAATTTGAGAATGCAGCGACTGAAAATGGCAAGGAGTATTTCTTTAGGACTGCTATTATACAGAATATGGTGGAAAGTTAACTCTCTAATTTAGAAAAATAGGGGGTATTCAATGAAATGTAGGTTCAGCACTAGTTCTTGGACGATTCTGTCAGTTACGTGTATCTTCCATTCAAAGTATAGCAAATTTTTCCCATTAAACGTTTGATATTTTTATCATTAGCATTTATAACGACTTAATCATTGACCAAAATCCAATTGCAGGCCTAAATACATATAGTAGATCAATTATTGGCCTTGAGAATTATCCTAATAGGGCAAAATTTGTTTTGTTGTTGGAAATAGTTTGTTTGTTGCCTCATTACGGAACTGCCGACAATCATTGAAAAAAGTCAGGGGTTTGAAACCGAGTATAGAACAACCATTAAAATTAGGTAATTCTGTAAGTAATATGGGCGATTCCTGTATATTTTAATTCAAAGAAAATACAACGAGAGTGAATTGTTATTCAGGGAGATATATAATGAGTTGGTTTGATTACGTATTCCACTTAGGTCGATCGATAGAATTTACTGCATCTACTCATTTCTAATCAGCCTCGGAGGCAGATGCCATACTTCGGGATGAAGAGGCTACCTGATCCAAGTTAGATACTGCGTCTGACACCTATATGCCTAGCCATCATTGTATGACTGAGACATAAGCTATGTATAAGTATATATATATACATATATATATACATACATATATATATATATACATATATATATACATACATATATATATATATATATATACATATATATATACATATATATATATATATATATATATATATATATATATATATATATATATATATATATATATATATATACATATGTATCAATTAAAGGAAAATATGCATCTTTCATCTATTAATTTAAATAAATTAATATATATATTTCTATAAATTTAAAATAATAGATGAAAGATGCATATTTTCCTTTGCTTGAGAGAAATAGGTGCAGTAAAATGGCTATTCGCTAAGCTTAAGAAAAAAGTTTTGGTCTTAGATAGAAAGGAAGTCTTTGTGGTAAGACCCTTAATACTAGTTTTTAACAACTCTTTTTCCAGAGAATATATTTCACAAGTTGCCAATTTTGTTAACATATTTGGGTTATGTGACTTTAAATGCCGAATTTCAAATGTTATGCATAACATTTTTGTTATTTTAGTAATGAGATACTTCAATGACCATCTGTTTTGGAACCTTGATAAAAATATACTGCCAGAAAATATATTTTTTTACTAGTAGCTCGTTCAACTATCTGAAGTTTAATTTTGCCCTAATATCTGATATTTACCCTTTGGGGAATAATTTATTCCTCAAGAAGCTGTTTTATGCAAATATATAATAAAGATTCGAGTACCTTATAAATTATAATAAATTTATTATTGTTCTGCACATGCAATATACTGCATTTAACTCATTGTGGCGTCGCACGGGTAAAGTTATGCTAGCTATCAAGGTAATCAAGAGATCAATGATATTGTGAAAGCGGGCATGAAGTAATACAAGATTCTAATTTGGTTTATCATCTACTGGCAAACTGGACGCATTAAAACTTACCAATAATGTTTCTCAATCGTTAGCATGTGGCAATGGAACTGAAAAGACTGGTACCTGGCATATCTTATATTTCCTTAGTCATGAAAATCCATTAAAATCCTCGGACGAATAAAAACATGACAATATGGCGCAGAGCAATAATGAATTTCCCCATCGACAACCGGACACTCGTACTACAATTTTTACCTGGAATATCGATGAAAATTAACAAGAGATGGCGAAGGTAATGAATGATTATGAGACGAATATGTGTACGTAAAAACACAAGAAAGATCTGATGTCATTGAAATTGATAGAAAAAAATGTGAAATATGGAGGGGAGTTAAGGATTGTATCAAAGCTAAACAATGTGCAGACTTTTTAGTAGAAGTGAAGTTGGTATTTGCGAGTGTGTACTGCACAAATGGGTACAATGACTGAAATTTTGAAGTGCGAATTCTGGGTAAAATTAGAAGAAACCTAGAATGAATGTAAAATAATAGTCATAGGAGATACGAATCGCTGGATTGGGGCTGAAGTGTTTTTTTTTCTCAAGGAGAGAAGGTTCTGAAAAAGCGGGGAAGCCCTTTATGACATTCGAGTGGATAAAAATATTTAAAATACATGTACAAGATCAGTGTAGAAATAAAAAAAGGAATTATTTGTCTCAATGACGTGGTTTAAGCATGCATTCATACATTTGTATGCATCGATGTGCGTTGTCGTACGAGGTTTGTTCAATACTTAGTGATCATATATTTTTAATCGTACTATTAATGTACATACATTTTGTTTGTTTATTGGCTAAGTATGCATGTGGAAAAGGTCACACTAAATTGACTGCAGTGTTGCATTAGCAGCAGCCGCTGCAATTTGCAACATGTTCAGTTCAACTAGGGCAGCCATGTATTTAACAAAACGCGATGATGAGAAGCGCATCCACAGTTTCTTCAGAACTTGTGGAACAGCAATTAGTCACATGATGTTACGTCTGAACTGTGGGGATAATGAACACACTTTACAGTGACTTCCGCTCCATTGTGGCCGTTGCCAAAAAAGCCTCATGTGCAATTTATCTGTTACGAACGTGCGGATGGCAACCAATAAAATGTATCAATGTTTCTGGCAGTATTATTAACATTATTCTACGCTCTTCACTAATAATGGCAGCAACGGTGTTAGTGTTTATTTCCGTAAGACAGTCACTGGAGTACCGGGTCCGCTTTCATTAAAAATTGATTTTTTACACAGTTGAGCTTATTTCTGGCATTGCTATAGACCTTCATAGTCTCAAAGAACAGACTTCCCATATGGGTGAATTCTTCTCGGGTCTTCCGCCGGGTCAATGGCTCCATAGCTGCCGACGTTTCGATTCCCGACTCGGTCATCTTCATCAGGGCTGATTGCCGTTCCACTTTTTGGCGGAACGGCAATCAGCCCTGATGACGATGACCGAGTCGGGAATCGAAACGTCAGCAGCTATGGAGCCATTGACCCGGTGGAAGACCCGAGAAGAATTCACCCAACTAATACGCCGGGAAAGCACCAGATCTTTCAGACTTCCCATATTCCTCCTTTAGCATTGCTTAGGCCAAGACTGACGATTTGTTTAGCCGAAAGCAACATTTAAATGCAGCATCGCATGTTAAACATCGTTGCCGTAAGCAAACTTAACATCTTTCACCTTTCATCGGCTTCCGCTTAAATTAATGACTCTTGTACCACAAATGCATTAAGCACTAAGTAAGCAACATAAAATAAAGTTAAACCTTCTCACAATAAACTATGCGAAAAACAATTTTATGATCCTTCTTTATTTAACAGCCATCGTATATGGTGGGAAATTGTAATAAGAAACTATAAGAGGGCATTAAGAGTTGTTGCACGTAGAACTTTAGGGAGAGGGTGGGTTGGATGGAGAATTACGTGGGCAAAATATATAGGGCTCGTATAAGACTACAGAACCTGAGAGTAATATTCGAAAGATTGCAAAACAAAAACATAAGAATGAGGTTCGTGTGTAAAGGCTTCTCTGAGGATAATCGTGACAGAAATTAGATATATTTAAAAATATATATGTGAAAAAAGGAAGGGTGACCCGGGACAGAACAAAGGTATCGCTAGTTCAATGCGCCGCAAGAAATTTATGATTAACCTAAGACGTGAATGGCAAAATGAAAGTGGTTGTCCGACGAAATGAAGTAAAAAATTCTGAGACTGCAAAAAAAGAGATCTACAAGAAGGTAATAGCAGACAAAGATTATAAAACTCATAAGGAGAGAAACAAAGGTAAAAATGTAGTAAGAGCAAGTACAGGAAAAATTAAAGTGGGAGAAGGAGTGAAAATTCATAGTAAAATCGAAACTATAGAAAGTATAGAAGATCTTTTGAAAATGGTTAACAATCAAAGGAAAGAGAGGCCAAAGGAATAATTACAATCAACAATACAATTCATCATATAGAATGGGATGAATTCGGAGTAAGAATGGGTAGACAAAAACGAAGTGAGGTTGTGACAGGGATAAGAATGTTCAATAATGGAAAAGCTACTGCATTAATTTTTAGAGCTAAAAGTAAAAACATTCACCTTCAACTGTTTCACGATTATTTTGTGCTTAGTACGAAGTCCTTTTATAATTTGGAACAAATGAGAATATCTCGTAGAAAAACAAATAACCATGCCAAAACTAAAAAAAAATGCTCAATCGTATGATTTATATCGAATATGAAAGCTAAATATACGAGGGCGATTCGAAAAGTAAGGTCTCCTATTGTTTTTGCATGAAAAATCAAATTTATTCTCAACTTTGCGTACATATTTGGAAAGGTTGGGCATTTAGCTATTTTTCTACATAGTCGCCTTGACGATAAATCACTTTTTGCATCCTTGTAACCAGCTTTTTAATACCGGCATCGTACCTTTCGCCCGCCGCGTCAAGAAGCCAACTGACGACTGCTTCTTGCACTTCCTCGTCTGACTTGAATTTCTGTCCTCCAAGGTGTTTTTTAAAAGCGGGAAACAAGTGGTAGTCGCTAGGGACAACGTCCGGGCTGTAAGGAGGGTGGTCGATGATATCCCAGCCGAATTAATTGAATAGGGTGGTCGTTTGATGTGACACATTTGGACGTACATTGTCATGATGCAAATACACTCCTTTAGTGAGACACCTTGCTGTAGCCGAGGACCTCCGACACAATATTCTGCGCTGAGAAGTGGCCACTCTCTTCATTAAAGCCTTTCTTTATCTCATGAAAGGTAATTCCCTGGTTATTGCGCACCATCTCGTCAATTGGAGCCACCTTTGATTCCGGCAAACTCGGCCGCCCCGACCGCTGCTCATGGTGGACGTTTTCCCGGCCATTAAAAAACTCCCTACACCACTTCCGTACGTTTTTGATGTCCATACACTTCTCATCGTACACTTCCACTAAATGTTGACGAATATATATCGGAGAAGCAGTCGTCAGTTGGCTTCACTACGCGGCGGGAGGAAGGTACGACGCCGGTATTAAAAAGCTGCTTGCAAGGATGGAAGAAGTTCTTGATCGTCAAGGCGACTATGTAGAAAAATAGCTAAATGCTCAATCTTTGCAACGATGTACGCAAATTTGATTGTTCATGAAAAAAATAGGAGACCTTGCTTTTCGAATCGCCCTCGTAGCTGGGCAATGATTGGCCAATGTTTGATTCACGACTGTGTATCAAATGCATGCATACATAAATGTTTACTCATATTCGAATAGAAATGATATGTATATTTGCACATTTTAGCCGGCTACTATATGTGCATAACCTTTCAGTGAGCATTGAAATATTTTTCTCGTCTTATCGAGATGAACATCAGTTTTTTGGCCCGATGAAGCAAACTTCTTATAGTTAGATGTACCTGAATAACGACTATAAGTAAGGTAAGATAGGCTTGCAATGCTCATTAATACACAATAAGCATGCATATGGTACCGGCACAACGATAAATTATTCTCAGATTCCCACTAACAAAAAAAAGAGATGAAGAAATTTAATTAAGCTTAAGCTGTAAAGGTTGATTTCCAAAACCAAACCATTATTTTCATCCATAAGAGAAAATCTTTTACTTAGTTTCGTTACGTTAAAAAGGATATTTACGATTGGAAACCGAGAAATTAATGCCAAATGCACCCGGTTACGTTACTTTCGGCTGCAAAATTTACCAAAGCCGTCAGGAGACACTTATTGTTATTTTTATACACAACTTCCACACTGGTGGAACATCAAGAGCCCTTATTTCCTCAAGGTTAAATCTACCTTGCTCTTGAGTTTTGATTGCTTAAAAGGGGAATTCTCTTTATCCCCCTCCCCCCCCTCCTTAAGACAGCGGAAATGGAGGACGGAAAAAAATAATAATTAGGATTTGGTTAAGGAACATGCCAAAAGAATGTTTAGTTTGAGATGAGTGTCATTACAAGGATGTGGAGAGAGATATGGAAGTAGATCGAGCTACCGGACAGGAAGGGAAATAATTGCCAGAGTAGGGGCTGTCCATGCCGAAGGTATGTGGGAGAAGAAGAAGGGGAGGTGGAAAAGAGCGAAACTTAATCGGGATGATTGAGTGGGGGCGGATGAAGTGGAAAGAAATGAGAGGCTGGAGGAAGTGTTCGGAGGGGTCGGAAGGAGCACGGGAGGGAAAATGAGGCAGGGTGGGGAAGGAGAGAGGGGGTTTTAGGGGAGAGGAGCGGTAGGTTTGGGAATGAGAGGGTCACCCTTCGACCGAGGCTGATGAAAAGGGCGACATAGGGCGGAGGTGGCGAGGACCCCAGTCGATAATGGACGCTTGGGGGAGGATTGATGCCTTTGTCACGGCGAACCGGAAACAGAGAAGTTTCCTATTTAGTCTTCAGTCAATTAAACGACGGAGCGAAGAGGAGAGGGATAGGAAGAATGGCCGAGTAAATAAAAAGAGGATAGGTAGGGATGTGGGTGGAGTAGCAACAACGTTTTAAGATAAAAAGGGTTTATTGGTACCCTTAGTGAATTACGGCGTCGAAGTTAACATTGTTTTTGAGCTCGTGGGAGGAATGGTTAGCAGGGATCGGATGAAAAGGCGTGCGCTGTTGGAAGTGATTTTTACAATAAGATTCATTTTAGAGGAAAAACAGCTAAGAAAATGGAGTAACAGAGGGAAAGTGGCGAGAAAGAACGTGATTTGTTATTTTAATGCGTTTAAAATAAGCATTTTCTAACGTATTATTTTGCGCATTTAATGTCAATTTAAAAGACAATTATGTTTCATATTACACGACTAATTCTTTTCATCCAGTAATATGTAATGGGCACATTAAAAACATAAAATAAACTCACTAAATGCGTAGCGCGTGGCGGTTATTTTTTCTAAGTGTATTATTTTGGAGCCTTCACTGTGAAATCAAATCTGGAGCATCACAGGGTGCATTAAGAAATTCGTTCGACGGCTTATCCATTAAATACATTTAGAAAATTAAAACGATAACACGAAATGGCTACCTGCTTGCATTAGATTTCATGATTACATTAATTGAGTTTGAAAATAATGTCATTGATACTTCTAATTCATTCTACCTTTCTTTTATCTTTAAGAGCTCAGTATTTTCATCATAAAGGGGAATTGATTTTGTACCGACTTATTAAATCTACTACTCTCTAGTATTTAAGGTAAGAAAGACTCCATAATATTTTAACAATCTCACCAGATAGGAGAATTTGAAATCACAGGAGCGCAATGAGAACTTCATGTAAATGTAATTTTTTTACATGATTTAGGTTCGTCAGGGCTTAAAAATGATCAAAAAAACGAACACATATCTCTAATGAAATAACAAAAAATCAGCGGCAGAAAGTAACTTTTGAAGACTAAGCATTAGTTTATCTCTGAAGGATTATGAATATCCTTGGAGTTATAATAAGGTATTAGGAAATGAAATCAATTTGAATTTGTTGGAGTGTACCTTTAAATTTACTTACAGATGAATTCAATAAGTGCAACCCACAATATCTTAAAATTTAGAAGAAAGAAAAACTTTGAGAATACTTAAAATAATGATTTGAGAAATGGGAATGCTACAGAAGTGTGCGTACTCGCAGACTCGCGTACGAAACAAATATTTAAGTAATCAAGCCCTTCTCAGAGCATCGAAAAAAATTTCTAATTAAAGGATTTTAATTATTTAGATTTTCCGTAGACCTCCCTGATATTGAATCAATCATTTATTATACACGCAGACAGAATTATGGAATATATATTATTTCAAGGTATTAAAAATTCAACCGGTTGAATTTGTGACATTTCACAATTTGCCGTGAACTGTGTCGACGTTTTATAAAATAGTACATTTTTTGCGATAGACTCATACTTTGCCAAATAGTGGGGACCGAAAATAAATGGTAAATTAATAAGTATTTAGAATTTATATACGTTTGCGTATACGTATACGGCCCGACTTCCTGAAGTAAAATTGTTTTTTCCAAAAAATCTATTAAATATTCTTTAACCTTGGAGAGTTCAAGCTATCAGTTGAATGCCTGCCGCAATAAAAAAATAATCGCTTCCCCGAAAACTTAAAAGACAGATGTCATCCCTTTTCAACGTAAAACTTCACCAAAAGGACGAATTTAGTGATTTGAAGGTGCATACCAACTTTTTCCATCCATTAAAGGAGAATTCCAATATTTTTTTTATTAGCTCCTTTAGCTCTCAGCCACTCGCAGTCACCGACCGCTCTCTCATAACCACGTAGTCCTTCTGCTGCCCTTTCACCGTCTCTTTCTCTCTCCCCGCGAGTTACACCCCTATAGTCATTCTCCATCGCCACCCTCGACTCTCAATTTCCCCTCCCCAAGCCGTTTCCACTCTTAAAAGAGCCTATATTTTTGCGGTTTCTCAGGTTCAAGAGCAATTGGCATGCACCTCCGCGTCTTCCACTTTTATGACGAAAATATTCTCTCGAGTGCAGTGAGCAGTTTTCGACCGCGTCTCGAAATATTACGCCCTCCCCTGTATTGACGCGCAGAATATTTTCCAGCGTTGAGTGAACGGGCTTCCAATGAAAGCGGTCCCCGAAATTAAGAATAGAGAGTACCACGAAATATCTTTCGTCATGCCCTACCAACTAAGAAGAGCGAGTTGAACGTGCAATGGCGGCAAGGTGTGAAATGAATCACTTAATCACCATACAAACCCCCTTCCTTTACCAGAAATGTATCACCATTCTGTATTTGATTAATATATGTATTCAACCAAAACGAGATTATGATGATAATAGACGGGCTAAAGACCGAATGATTTGGTAAAATAACTATTTTCAGAGGGAGAGGGCTAAGAAGCACAAAGAGATTTTGCCTACGTTCAGCGCGCATAACACATAAAATATTTTATTCTGCGGGTAGTTTTAATTTTCAATAATAACATTAATTTCTGTAATAAATGCATCCATAGAACTGCTAAATTACCTTTAATATGATATCAGTAGGTAATTAGTAAATTTAAGGTCTTAAATTAAAAATTGCTCGACAAACATTTAATGCTCTTACCGATAAAGTTGAAACTTTTATTAAGGAGCTGTGTACAATTAATACTTGATGATAAACATCAAAAAGCAAAATTTTGAAAGTTAAGTAAAATTTAGTCACTTTTCTTTGAGTTAAATATCTCACCTTACACTCTTTCCTGACGAGATAACTTTTTTGTGAAATAAACTGTTCAGTCAGTGAAATTCAGTATATCAGTGTTTGTACCATATCATTCATTCGCTCTGTTATGAAAGTTTTATCATCATTTTATCCATAAGTTCACGAAGATACGTTATGATATAATATATGAAGTGGTCAAGAGTATAACGTGATAATTGCACTGTTATTTATCATTCTAAACGCTACAGCAAGTAATCTTGTTCATTAACTTCGTTCCGTTGTCTGGGCAGTCGTGCAAGGGTGGCGGAGGGCAAGGAGATAAAGAATATATCACCGACCATCATCACATGGGTTGAGGATCCTAAATAAACGTCAAAGAACTTTCGTAGATTTTAGTGTCGAGTCGAAATTTGCTTCCGAAATTATCATCAAAGGCACTACACTTATATTTTATTCTGCGGGTGCTTTTGCACGACAAATACGCCATTTTGACACGCTGGTTAACAACTTCTTTCATGTGATGAAATTCTAAGAATTGAAATACATTGTGAATTTTTCCTCAAATTAAAACCAATCACAAATTATTTCGTAAAATTATCGTATAAATTTCAATTATACCACAGTGGAAGCATATCATTGTCCATTAAATTTTTCTATTACCCAATACATTTTTTCGATTGTGTTGTAATAAATATGTGTCGTTAATATACTAATTTCTCTTACTTTCGACAACGAATAATCGTTCTAAACACACCCTTTTATACGTTCTGCAACTTCACTTTCTTCCGTTTTTAGATAGGAATGGAATCACCTTGCTTCAGTAGTTTTCTTTACATATGACAGCTTTTAAGGTAGCCCCCTGGAAGAGTTGATGTTCATGATTTAAAAGTAAAGGGTACATTTACATTCTTGCCTATTTAACGCATTGTAAACTTATTTCCGGTAGAAATAGGGAGTATGCCTACAAGTAGATTCTGGAGACTAACTCTAATACTAATCAGAAACGGAGACACTTAATCGATAAATTTTACTACGTAGTTCAAAACCCTTCAAATTAGCCTCCTCTTCTCCTCGTATTAATGGTGAGAGTAATGGAATACA
This sequence comes from Hetaerina americana, assembly GCF_022747635.1. NCBI lineage: Eukaryota > Metazoa > Arthropoda > Insecta > Odonata > Calopterygidae > Hetaerina > Hetaerina americana. Next base: position 35,552,818 of record NW_027286874.1, on the reverse strand, counting down.
ACAATATTGATGTATGTAAGAAAGTATAGGTATGTAAGTCTCCAAATTACGCTCTCAGTTTAATAGGTTAGGTAAAATCAAACCTACACGATAACAATGTATTTAAATATGATTCAATACGAGATGCAAGAATAAATTCTCGAGAGGAAAGGGTTGGTTTAATACCGAGATTTCCTCGATTTCAGGGCAATTTAACCAACGTGGTATGGCGAACATAAACATTTCACGTCAGTCTTACCCTAACCCCCCATGAAGATATTCAGAGTTGTAAAACTAAGGACAAGGGCATTACCACATAGATACGAGGATCATAGTTTTAAAATTTAATAAAAGCACAATACTTTGTAATATGAACGAGCCAAAGTACTCCCGCCAGTCAAAGATATTCTTGATCGAATTTCATGGAAGGGATGAATTTCATCCCTTCCATAGGCGAGCGGGTCAACGGGGGAGTAAATAAGAGAAAATTACTGTGTCAGCTCTCACGCAGCATTTCCATTATCTCTCACTTAATCTACTCTTCAATAATGTAGAACTGGACATTTTGCTTTCCCACATGAAGCAGGACTATTACTCTTGTCCACAGAAACAAGGGGCTTTTTCATGTATCCTAACATCACCAAGGTTCGATGTTTTGCCAATGTCGTTTTAGCGCATTATATCCATTATTGAAACACACATAAAGTAATAGATAAACACACGCAATACACAGGAACTCTCAACTCTTAAAATATGTCAATTTTCTAAATAATCAGTTTTAATGACACTCTCTAAGCATAAAGAAAGAAAAAGATCAATATCATAGGCCGCGAATTTTAAGAACCATAACCATATTTGAGTTTTTTTAAGTGCTTTTTAATAAGGATAGACATCGTTGAACCTACAATACACGAACATACGATCATTCGAGTGAAATTCCAGAAAAAAGCGAATGTCAGCACTTTAAAAGAGATCTTTCAACGACATCCTAAGCATAAATTACATATAACAGCACTAGATTCATTCATATTGACCAACATTCGGCTTGAAATAATTGCGAAAATATATTAAAAATACAAAATAACTCTTAAATGGACGATGCAAAGGATGCCTGAGGCTCATGATTTGATTCTCTTCCCTTCAAATCAAATTCAATATCACTAAAATCAATTCGCATTTTGAGTTCACATATTATTTTTTTAAATTATATTTTTTTCTTTTTTTTTACCGGTTATCTTTAACTAGGACATCCTGGCTTGCAAGCTATCCAGAACACAAAATTTTAAACTATCTCGAAGTGCGATTTATCATTTCGGAGATGTATTTCGCAATTCATTAATGCCAGCCAACCTTAAAAGTCTCAGAGGCATGAGGAACACTTTGTAATGTGAAGCTGTTTATTTTAGTTTATTCGGATCATGGACTATGAATATTTGTGGTTCTTACGTATCGTCTTTGAAACATCCGGAAAATGATACATAATTGAAGGGTTCGGAAGTCTAAGGGCTAAAGCTCTAGTGACCTGAGGGTCTTGGTTCGATTATCTGAGACAACAATGAGGAGCTTCAGCTACACTCAAGCTGCGTAACTTTTCGAGTACCGGATGATCTCGGGAAACCACAGGTGGAAAAGGGAAAAGCCTGACTACCTTTAGCGTAAACACGCAGTTGGGTGACCTCTACCGTCACGTATTAAACCGATCTCTGAGTTTATAATTTTGTTTTGGGTTTATATACCCGCACATGTTATTATATTAAATATAAATGAAGGTGCCGTTAGCTCGGCGATAGGCGTTTTTGCAAGGCTATTCCAATGCATGAAACTACTAAACATTCAAACCACCAACATTATTATACTCACAAGGTAGGCTGGAAAAATTCTGGGAAATGTTATTTTCCCCATTGTATTAGTATTTTTCGCATTCCTTTGTTGAATTTCACTCATTTTCTTGGAAAACATAGTAATGGGGCGCACTTTTTGCGGAGTCTCCGAATTAAAATCTAAAGCTAACTTTATAGCTAAGTATAACAGTGACAACACCTCGCACGAAGCCCAATCATCGTGCGGAATTCAAAGATAAGAGTAGAGAGGGTCTATTTCTTTCCTTCTGCCACCTGCGGATCCCAGGAAGACCTGGAATTCGAAAACTTACATAGGGTTGTTGAGGCTGGAGGTGACTAGGGGAGCCCTCAGATTTGAAACCTGACCGCTGATTAGCCAGGCTCCGCCACCTGAAAAATACTCCTGATCATGCGGTGGCAGCAATGGATTTCAGTCTTTACTCTATCATCACTCGAACCGTCATATTACTACTACTCTGAAAACCCTACCCTTCCGCCAAGGGTATCCTTGGCCGGACACGAACGCTTTCATTAAAATATGTACACAAAGTGGCTAATGACTATGAACTTGAAACCTCATCTATAGACTGATCAATACTCGTATAAAAAGGCCTCTAATTGACGCTTATGTGATTCACATTTATTTTTTTGCTGAAGTACTTGTTATCTATTTTTGTGCTTGCTTTCCACATCTACGAAAAACATTACATTCCAGGAATACTAAGCTATCCTATCCCACATATGAATCAGATCGTATTATATTGACACCGCATCTAATTTAATAGTTCCGCATGCCACGGGTCACTACTCAAACTCCACGGGTTAAGTCAGGAAGGACGTACAACCGCGCATTGTTTTGGTGCCTTTCGTTTAGAATAGAAAGTTTTAATCTAATTAAAGGTCTTTCATAAGTGCACTTCTCACCTCAACAGTATATAATATATGATAATGTGTTTCTCTATTCACGACGACTGCGACTAAAAACTCAATCAATGAACATTTTTACCAGCTTTTACTTCAAACAGTGATTAATGCATCTCCAGATTGACACTCATTTTTCCCAATCACATATACGCCACATAGAAACCCATGTCGAAAAAATATAAGTCAAAAATAAAGGTGCCATAAACAATAAATCATATTATTATAAAAAAATGATTCAGAATCGCACCCAAGAGTAACTTATGAAGATAATTTCAAAAAATTACGATAATAACACATTTATTATGTAGAAGTTAAGAAAGTTAGAAACCTATGAACTTGACAGTTTTTATCCCTGAATTACTTTTATATACAGGTATGAAAACAGTAAAATATTAATGCAGAATTATGAATGCGGAGGTTTGAAAAGTAATGTAACATTTACCTTAGTAAATAAATAAAAAATTAAGGAAGTAAAAAACATCAGATTACTTCCTAGTTCTTGTAAAAATTTTAAATCTGGAAAATAGAGCAAGCTTACACTATGTTCTGGATTCTTAATACTTCTGAGTACGATTCTTAATGCCTTTTTATTAACTAATGTCAACGTAAGAAACCCTGAATGTAACTCCATGAGTATTTCATTTAATTTGTCGTTGTACATTCAATGTGGTGTTAGACGCATATGATCGCATTCATATTCAATTAAAAAATGGCACACTGTTATTGAAACTTGAACGTGCGTAGTTTAGGTTCCAAAGGTTTTGTAACTACTTGGTCGCAAGCCAAATGCTCTTGCGGATAAGCTGTTCCTGCGAGCTTGATTAGTTAGATAGAACGTCATGTGTCGAGGATTCTACCAGGATTAAAGGCTAATCGATCGTGAGGAGACTAATACTTCACCCGGGTCGAGAGGCAACAAACGCGCTCCGGCCATAACGCGCACCACTCATTCCGAGGGCAATGCCTTATCGGAGCAGAAGGCAAGAGAAGGATCATTGTGTAAAATAAATCTTCAAGGCGCAAGAATTGTTTCCACCTTCATTTGCTTTTTCTTGGAAACATGTATACATAAAACTTCAGTTCACGGAATGGAACGGTGGTCGGAAATAATTAGGATGTTAACAAAAGGAAATGAAAAGATATTTTTGACGCAAAAAATACCATTTCTTTCTGTGACCTTTCGACGATTGATATTGCAATCGTATCTATATATATATACACACACACGCGACAAAAGACGTCATATATGAAGGGTCAAAATAGCAGATGGAAGTTCATCTTTCCTCGTTCAAGGGGTCTTCTATTTCCGTGTAGGCGTCAGCTCGTCCTTTCATCTCTCCCGATACTCGCTTGCATGCTGCGATAGGAATACGCTATATCTCTAAATAGAATCCGAAGCCAACATGTTATCTGTCCGTGTTCACGACCCCTAGTGCTTTAGATCACATCCCATTTCCTTCTTCGAATTATCTTTTTTTTCATATTTTCTTTTCGTTTTCCGCATCCTCGATAATTAACCGTATTAATAATATCAAGCGCTCATTATCTGCAAACCAACTCTATGGCTCATTCCACTCCGATGGCAGTTTCTTTAGAGTCTACAAAACGAGGGAGTTTTAACAATCCCGCTGCTATTTTAGATTTATTATTTTATGGGGACCTATACGCTCTCGTCGCTCCTCGATTCCAAGAAATTTTCTTTTGCCGCTGAAGACACTGAAAAACTGTCCCTAATTTTGGCATAAGGAGTGCAAGGACTCCCGCTCTTGAGGACCAAAGCTATTTTTAGTCCTCGAGTAATGCAGCAAGGTGGGCCCTGCAGCGTAGAGATTGCTTTTAAAGGTATAGGAGAGAGCATGCGTGATACAGTTTTTAACTAACCAAGAAGCGAAGATGGATTAATTAATAAGTTCTTCGGAACCTTTTAATTTTAGCGGAAACATTTAAAATTTAAATCCCATTCCAAGCAACAAAAAAAAACGCGCCGCATAATTTTTAATCTCATCTTATGGCCGAAGAAATATTTTCTTAGTGCACACATCAACAAATATTTCTTAGTCAAAGGTCTATCGGGGCAGCCATGAGGGCAAATACACAAATCCAGAGTACTTCAATAAATTCGATGTTTTCAGACTAAAAATGTATTAAAAAACAATTTTATTAACCATAAATAATTAAATTGACAGTTAAATCGAAATATTTTACATCGTTTTAGCCGTTACTCGGTGGATTTTCTCCCTTGTTTGGATAACAGAATCACAGCAATTTTACCATTATTATTTATTGACGATCATGGTTTCGCTATTGTGAAGAAATAAATATGGTGGAAAATCGAAACAATCCAAATCACAATAGTTTCATTTTTTGGAAGATGACATTTCAACCTTTGTAACCTTTATCAATAAAACGGATGGAATAGAATAACAGCTTGAAGTAATGTCTCAGATGTTTCGGAAACACTTTCATGCTACGAGGGTCATCCGGAAAGAAGTACCCGTTCGTGAAATAAAGACACAAAAGTAAATATTAACAAACATAAAAAATTTTATTTGAAAGAGGATACTTTAAACTACTTCTCAACATAATCTCCAAGCAAATTAAGGCATTTGTCATAACGTGTGACAAGTTTCTGTATTCCTGCTGCATAGTCCTTCGCCGCCAGCTCATTGAGATACGCGAGGGACCCATCTTGCACAAATTTTTGCATAATGCAGATGGTGTTTAACAATTTCATGAACAATTGTTCGAGAAACATTGGGAAAATGCTCACAGATGTCATCAATTGTGACGCGCCGATCGTTCCTCACGAATTCGTCAACTGAGCTCACCAGTTGGTCTGTAATGACAGACGGTCTCCCCGAACGCTCATCGTCGTCTGTGTTCCCCCTCCCCATGTTGAAGTTGCGACACCACCGCCGAACAGACGACTCGTCCATTACATTGTCTCCATACACCTCCTTTAATTGGCGATGAATATCACATGGGCGAACGTTTCTTGCATTGAGGAATTTAATCACTGCCCTCACTTCACAACTGGCGGCGTTCTCAATTTTTTTAAACATTGTAAACAATCACAGAAACAACACAGGCAATGCTAGCGTCACGCAACTTGGCTCAGAGAAGGCAGACAAGCCACTGAAGCTATCTGACCTCGTCCAGCGGCTACTCGCGTCGTCAGCACTTCATGCGGCACGAACGGGTACTACTTTCCGGATGACCCTCGTATAAGACCAATGTTAGACAATACACTACATACTGCAGATATCTCGTATAAGCATTTCATTATTATTTTTCACTTTTCAGAAATCAACAGTTCTTTTAAATTATTGAGTCAAATAAAATTGTACTGGGCACTATTTTCGCTAAAAACAATACGAACAAACCTTAGAAAAAATGAAACACTAATGCTTACGCATTAATGACAAATCCAAAGCCGTTTTTTAATTACATAATAATAATATTTCTAAAAATATTCCCTAACGAAATACATCAATAATCTCTCTACTGAAATCGGGAAAGGAAAGAACTAATCCCATTTATTTCCACCCAATTACTTTAAACAGTATTCGGGATTAAATGATAAAGTTACTTGTAATAACTGCCTATATTATTCTATACATAGAAATTAAATTATCTCAAAAATATAACATAGTTTTCGAATAATTCTTTCTTCAGTGATTTCTGTGTTATCACCAGAATGGCACATTAGAAGTGATTTTTCAAAGTATTACGCAAGAAAGACGTTTATTGACCTTATATAAAGAGGATATGAAAAAACGCGTCAGAAAATTTCGCCGTTTTCCTGACTGGAGATGCAATACAATGCTATATTTTCATTAATATTATAAACGCAGGAGCAGAAAGCATTGCATCTTCCTCTGAATGGCTCACTCAATGTGGATATTTTGACACAAATTTGCACTGACTATGCCATGCATGCATCAACATTAGCCCACAATAAAAAGAGCTGAAAAGCAAGGCAAAGCTGGTAGCAGAAAAGCAAAATGTTGTAATTTTTAACTGAAAAATAAACAATGCTAGTATAAAAAGTGTTTTATTGTAGAAAAAGAAATTTGAGTCAGTAGAAAACACATGTAATCTGGGACACGTATGCCTATGAGTTATTATTATTTGGTAGTTAAAGTTTAAGATAGCATTTGATTGGACTCAACATAATCATCCCATCACTGGTACTTCCACTCCTCGTATAACTAAACGAAACTTGTCACCCCTCTCTCAAATAAACTGTTCTTCAACACAGACTTTCAGCGATGCATTTATTTTCCTCTCCTAATGAAACACATTCGGACAACCACTATTACAATAAATCCTTCTTTAATTATGCAGTTTCCTCATCCTTTCATTCCATCCAACAACCTTGTCCTTCACCTACCCCTACTTTACTTACCTAACATTCATTCGCCTCCTATATCATAGCGTTCAACATCCCATTAAAAATCAAATTGAACTCAATCAAATTGTCATTTTTTCCACCCTCTTTCAGATATCTCTATCATCACCTACCATGTCTAGGACTTCTTCGCTTGTTTTTCTTTCTGTCCATTTCAAATTTTTCATTCTTCTCCACACCTAAATCACCTAAAACTTCCTACCTAAGCTTCTCATAGTGTCTCAAGGACTTTGCTTCTCTAATGTACAACACCATGCACCCTATTAACATTTTAGTGTATTTTGTTAACATCATTGCCGGACATTCCCTTCATCGATTTCCTCCTCCTTGTGAATGCTCATTTGTCTAATGCAATTCTTCTTATATGCCCAAACTACTTTGACTATTTAGGTCAAAAAACGTTCAAGATAGGTAAACTATGTCAATTTCTCTATTTTATGGCCTCGTACTTATATTTAACTCTGGTTTGCTCTTGCTCAAAAACCACATAACCTTCGCTTTTTTAACATGGGTATTTATCCGAAACCTATCACACTGATTTTTTAATTTGCTCGGCAATGCTGATAAACCTTTTTCAACGAATATCTAAAACTTGATAATCTGTAAACTTGACTATTTTTTTATAAAATTCCCAAAGGCTTTAACTCTGATCTCTATTTTTATCCATGTAACTTTTAGCATTTCCGCATGCATGCGTTGAAAAACCCGACTGATAATGTGGATCCCTGTCTAACTCCTTTACTTAACACTACCCATCCCGGCTCTTCATTCATCACACATATCTGAGCGTTCTGAGACGTTCTCGTTTCTGATGTCGCCTATCCCTCAAATACACTCTTCTTTTCTGCATTAAATAAACTATTTCTACCCCATTACTAAATATTTGCCAAGCCGTAATATGGTCTAAATTGTATCCCTCTGAGTTATTGGCTGCTATCCACGTTTCTCCTGCGCTTATTTTGGTGTTTAAACAAGATGTTTGTTATAGTTTTAACCATTTCTCCTTTAGAACTCTAAATATTTCAGCCCCATTCATTCCCTCCTCCTAAACCATAGTCTCCTACCTCACTCCCATCTCTCCCTTCACCACGTTTCAATATCCCATATCCACCAAGTGCTTCTTTCCAGGAACACCCGCAAATATATTACCTTTGATCCTACACCCTGTGGTCTTCTTTTTCGGTTGATTGCTTCGTGGCATGTAGATTTGTAAAATGGCCAAGTTCAAAGACTCTCCATTCTCGGGATGTCACCGCGTAGGTTGTTTTTCTGACAACAGTTTCGCCCGTGTTTCAATGAGCGTCTTCAGGTCGAAGGTTCACTTTGACCTGAAGACGCTCGTTGAAACACGGGCGAAACTGTTGTCAGAAAAAAACCTACGCGGTGACATCCCGAGAATGGAGAGTCTTTCATCTGAACGCCGCGAAAATCTACGATCCCATATGGCCAAGTTCTTTGGCTCCGATTCTACTTCTGTTAACAATATTCTATCACTCGCCTGTTCTATGTTTACTACGCTTTTTCCTCATTACTGTCTTTAACGTGACATTATTATTTACTAGCCTGGTGGATAATCAAAGCCGTCAGCCTGCAGGTTGGTTTGATAGACCAGAGAAGAGATGTTACATAGTACTAGACCGAACGGCATGAGAAATTCATCGTTCGAAGTACAGTTCCCCTTCCTGTGCCACCTGCGCTTTTCAGAAAGATCTGTTTTCACTGAAAAACACACTGGTGAGGGTACTCAAAGGGATGCCAAGGAATCGATTCATGGAACTCTAATCAGTAGGATAGTGCTTTTCCACGTTCCTCCTTCTGCAGTAAAATCGATAAATTTATGTTCATGTTTTTCATTATCTATTGAAAAAATTATTTTAGATAACTACCCAAGTTATATGTAACTAAAAATATATTGCGTCATAATATATGATGGTTTAATAGCTGACACACTTACCAACTCCCTTTCAATGGAAGGTAAATATTCCTCGTACGCAGGAAAAAAGGACAGAAAATACCGTGTACGGCTCTGCCCCTATTGCTCGTTCTAATAGAGTGTAAGCTATAAATCGCCTGAATATTACCACTGTCACTGGAACATTTCGAACCAGCCCCATAATTAGCCTTTACACAGAACAATGAAAGCACGCTTGAGTGTCCACTAAAAATTACTAATGCCGCTTTGATAGCAGAAAGAATATTATACTAAATAGACCAAGTGACATGAGGCAAAAAGTTCCCTTAATAATCATAGTATAAAAAAAAAAGATGAAGAGCCATTAGTTCACACTGAAAAAAGACAAATTTTTAACATTTTTTCCGGAATGGATGCAAATAAGTTTATGCAGAATTTTCCGCAGGAAGCCATCCGAGAAAATCCGTCTGTAGTCCTCTCAAGATTTTGAAGCCATGAAAATCAGTATCAATGTCCATACACATGCACTTACACTACGGAAACGAGCAGGGCATGCGAATTCAAAATTGTTATCTATCCAAATGTCATGGAGGGGAGAGGTGTTTCGCATATAGCTTCCACGGCATGATATGCGTAAAATAATGGGCCTCAATAAGGAGTTTACAAGATTAGTTTTACATTTAGTTTGCAACTGCAATTTGCATTATGCAAACCGTATTCTTGCGTACATAGTGATACACTGCTCCGCTATTCATTAAATTAATTTCATGTCAAAAAACCTTGCATGCGTGTAAAAATACTTCTAACTTAAAAATGCATTGCATAATGCTTTAACCTTTGGCTAACTTCTACCAAATTACAAGATTCTCTAATGCTCCATCATCACCATATAATATGTAACAAGAATCATTTACATAAATGAATTCCGCATAAGTGTCTGTCCCGGCGTCGTTGAATTTATTCATGATTTAAAACAGAAATATGCTCTCAGAAACCTTTTTATAGATAATATAAGTGTTGCCCATTATGACGTTTATTGCTTTTTATTCTAACGATTATCCCACATCTCGGACAAAAATCGAGGATATTGTTATTTAAAAACATACTTGAGACCAACAAAACAACATTATAACCTAACCAGAGAGTATTCAAATTCTTCGCAGGTATAATGTGGCGTAATTTAATCTTTAAACTTTCACGAATCAACACGAGTGGGAGGTAACTCGGGCTTACTGGCCAGTAGATATCGCAGATAAGTTTGCGTCATAGTTTTCAGTGTGTATTTATGGGACATGAGGGAGCTAACGGACTGCCACTATACCTTCATCTCGTATCGCAGCTTGGAAAGCAGTCGCGTGGGAATTATAGCATTCCCTTCTCCGGAAGTAAGACATAAATACTTGAACCGTGCACCGGCAGAGGCAGTCGTTCATAAGTCTTCAATTCTACTTCGCCGCACGCATGTAGCGAATGATACATGCTTGGCTACGTCATTTTAAACCACATCACTCTCCTTGTTGGGAAATTTAATATAGATATAATACTAAAACTTACTGATCTGAAATAATTGAGGAACCCGTATGGAAATTTCACGTGATTGGAACGTGTAACATGTCGAATGAAAACACTACTGATAAAGATAATTATATCCTAAAAAAGTTCAAGTAATTTCAAGCCATTTACATACCTAAAAGTATTATCGAAGGAAAAAAATCGTGGGGAACATTTACTTCTAATACCACTTAACAAGTAGTATACTCGTACGAAATCCAACCTAAACCTTAGAATAGGAATTCCTTTGCTAAAAATACAATAATATTCCTCAGATGGAAAAAAATAAACCCACAACAATGTAAAAATATTTCAAGTCAATAATGGTGAAAGTGAAGTAAAATGTCAAAGCAAGTTTCATAATAAATATAAGGAGAGCAGATACATTTCATTAATGAATGAGAAAAGTAAATATCCGAGATAAACGCTACAACATTTTGTCTTCAATGAAATATCTTCCATATCTTCTAAATTAAAAGAACGTAATTATCAATCTATTGGATTACCAATTGTAAAATTATCACAGGCATTCTCTTTATCGTTATTTAACGGCATCAATAAAATTTACTGATAATTTAATGATAAAATAAAACACTATTCAAAATAAATTTGATTACAATTAACTAGCGGCTCAAACTGGTAAAAAGTTCAAACTTACGCCAATTTGAAAATGACCGGAAATGTTATTTTTGAGCCAATAAAGATTGCAAATTCTTAATTAATTAATTCGGCAGGCTCTAATTATTAGGCGAGTCTTCAAGTTAGCCACCCGACAATTAAGCCAAGAATGAAAAAAGTTAAATCAACCACCAGAGGACGAAATTACTAATTATTATATTATTTTATGCGCACGAGATGATAGGTATATTTTGCATTCAAATGCATCTAAGAAAGTAGCGGTAAAATGCAGAAAAATGCCCTTTAAACGGTCGAATAATGCCTTAGCTCTAATTCACCTTCTGCGACAGCGTGATCTGCGAGGGCAATTTATTTGGCGCGAAACTTGCCGAGAGATTGTGAAATGGCGTGTATTCATGAAGTATTTGTTCTCGTGATCGATGTTCAGGGCTCCCCCTCAGCTAATATTCCTCCTAGGCTCCTCTTAGGTCAGCATTTACCTCCATTTCGTGGGTTGGGCATGGGATTTTCCGCGAGGGAAACATTCAAAGTGTTGATTGTTATGAATAATAAATTTCCATTAGTATCAGCATTTCCCTTCACCATTTTTGAAGATGAAAAATAGCTTTAGGAGCTTAAAATTAGAAAAGATTACATTTGGATAAGGAAGACTAAAATAATGCGCCTTTTCATTTTTAAAGATAAATCTGAGAGTTACATGAGATAGTCGCGGTTAAATTAACATTGCGCATATTAATGGGAAAAAATATGAATTTAAAAATTACGACAATTTTCAATGTTTACGTCTTTCAATTAATTAAGCTTTACCCCTTCATTAATTAAAAATTGGCAATATTCTCCACAAAATAAAATTTGTAAATGCGACCGGTTTCAATGTAACTACATCATCGTCAGGTAATATTCATCACTCGGTGTGTTACCTGACGATGAAGCAGTTACATTGAAACCGGTCGCATTTACAAATTTTATTTTGCGTAAAATATCGCCAATTTTTTAATTAATTATGATATTCCACCATATCACGCCTGAAACGTCTCTTTTTATTGCCCCTTAAGATTCGAGTAACTTTTGTTTAGTTAAAATAATACACTTGGAATGAAACTATTACCAAAAAGTGCAAACAAAAAGTAGTTATCGAGGGCTTTATTTCAGGGAGAAATATCTCGACAACTTTTCCCTTAGCTCTGGGCAGTTTTAACTTACTGTTGACTTAAACTCATTAAAATTCAATTCGACGATTCAATGAAGATATTTCTCCTATTTAAACGTAGGTTTAGAATGGTATCTAACGACTATCTAGTTCGTAGCGAGAACTTCCTCTTCCTTTGCCCTGCCTTATTTCTTTCTCCATTTCTTCGTAACTTTTTCCTGACTTCATGCTATCTAAAAGCTGACGCTTGCTCTTCGTATCCCACTTACCCAACGTTCTCCCTTCTATCACGGTCTTCAACATCTCACTACTTGTCAATCTTTCTCCCATTCCTTCTTCTGCCTTTCCCGGGTTTACCTTACCAACTTCCCCTCTTCGTTCACTCTATTTTTAACTTTAACGTTTGTCTTCCCTTCTGGCCAACTAATTTTTTTCAACTCGCCGCAACACTCACATATCTAAAGCCTCCTGTCTACGCTTATCCTCTTGCCTCAAAGGCCAGGTCTCACATCCGTATAAAGCACTACGCTCCATATGAACGTCTTTAATAATCTTTTCTTCACACCATAAATAATTGTTCCCACCATCGATTCCTCCTTCTTGCAAATCCCTCTTCTACTGGCACAATTCTTTCCCTGAAATGCCCCATACGATGCCCCTTTTCCTCTAAAATACTGCTTATATACATGAACGGCCACATCTATTCTAGGTAATCCCTCCTACCTTATTGTTTAGTTTAGCTTTCCTGCTTCTCGAATATTTCAATTGTTTGCTTTCTTAATGTTAATCCTTATCCCGTATCTCCCGTACTGTATCGGTAAATCACTCGATAATAACTACCACCCCCTGCCTGTCTGAATCACCATTTTTTTATGATCTGCAAATCTGCGTGACCTGGTTATCTCGCCGCCCACTTTGATTCCCAGCTCAAGCAGCTCTTTCAATGAAACCCTCAACATTTCTTCAGCATATGTTCGAGAGCTTCAAAACTCTCACGAAGCAAATACATGGGCATTCAGAATATATTTGATTCTCCTTTCTACTAATGTTATCATCGCTACAACAGCGTTATGCGCTCCACTCTCCTTTCTAAAGTCAAATTAACCTTCTCCTACGTCTGTGTTGGTACTCTTTTATAATTGATAATTCCTTATTGTAAGGGAAACCAAATTTATCATCACAGTGTTCTCATATACAACCACTTTACACTTTTTTAGGGTGGGGATCAAAATTTACCTGAGGAAACCTGTTGGCCAAACTTCTGCCTCATAAATGTTACGTATGCGTTCAAAGAATCCCTTCCCTCAATATTTCTCTAAATTCTTCACTCATTCAACCTACCATTCCTGAATCTCTTCTAGCTCCTAAATGATTTCCATATCTTATCCTTTTGGTAGGTATAGTTTTTCCCTTGCTATATTCTGGCGATTCCGTTACCTTCTTATATAGCATTTCTATTTTTTCTTACATCTGAAATTTCTGGTTACCACTATCTTTCACCTATTTCACCTTGGCTATTTTAGTTTCTCGCCTAACTTTATTATTTAGTTCTCTATACATTGTTCTTTCCGGTCCCCTGTTAATGTTCCTCTCTATTCTTCTTTCATCAATCCTCTTAAGCATGACCCATGGATTTTTAATAATCCCATTCTCTAATGTTTCTATTGTTTCCTTTGCTGCTCTTTCTGTCCCATTCTTTAACTACCCTCTCGGCCTATGTTACCTCAAACATTTACATTTTTTCATCCTCACTTAGATACTAACCAAGTTTCTCCTGGCACTCCTTCATTCACAGTGCCTTTAAATCGTAAATATTCCAGTTTGGCACTCTTCTGCCTTTTCCTAATTCTTTTAAAATTTAAGTTGCATTCATGGAGACAAATTTTCATTCGAATCTGCATTTACATCCAGGAATTACGTTGATTACGCTGTTTTTAAATGCATGTCGACCAATGATAAAACCCAACTGGTACCTATCAATGCCTTCGAGCATTTTAAAAATATACCTGAGTAGGCGATGACGTTTAAACCTGGTTTTAATATTCAGTACACTCCTTCTGCCAATTTCCACTGTTCCCTCTCCGCGATCATTTCTAATTCCTTAAATATACTTTCCTCCCTCTCTTCCACCCCTTCACTTTCCTAACCCTACGTTACAATCTTACATTTCATTTAGGAGCTTCCTTCTTGGGACGTTCCTAATTATTTCTTCTAATTTGACGTATAAATTGTCAACTTCTTCCTCCCGCTGACTACTTGCCGGAATGCACATCTCGATTACTACTGAATTGGTCGGGCTGCCTTTTATCTCTGGCATTAGAATTTTTTCACTCGCCCACTACATACTCACTACACTTTTCGTCAGTGCCCCGTTCAGTGTCAGAGTTAATCCGCATTGATACTCTTCTCTCGCACAAGACTTAATACTCAGTAACTGTCACTCTAGGAATACCTGATGTCTACCATCTTACCTCGTACAAACATATCTTTGAATATTATTATAAAGGTATTTTTGCTATGGACACCATATTTTATTACTGCTTTCTAAATTCGTAAATGAATTGAGTAAATTTTTCAATTGTAAATGTTAATCTCGAATTAACCCTTAACCACCGCCGAAGAATCCTCCAAGTCACTTCAGGAAATTTACAGAATACGCTAAGTTTCTCCAAAACCAGCGCTGTAAATTCCAGTCAAACAATTCTTAGATTACCAAGCAGACTCGTACTCGGCTTCTTTTAGAATATTCTATTTTTCACGACGCGTTCAGATTATGAAAACAAATGACTCTTAGATTTTCAGGGCCACAATTTCTCCTCTCCTTGCCATTTATCTACACACGTACACTCACTTCTTCCAGTGATACCCTTTGGAAATAGCTCTGGGCGGCCATTTTATCCGGATTGATTCCCAACTCGGACGTGAAACTTCCACTCATTTTTTCATAGAAGAGTGGATTCACAATATGGGCGCTCATCACCAATAATATCAATACTATTATATTTTCAACATTTTTGTTATCATTGCATTGCGCCCAGCTAGCGAAATGAGAGCAGCGACAAGCATCTACACGTACACATATCCCGCGCACGTGCCATAGAGAAAGGAGACCAATTTCCTTCCCGGGCTCCATTTAATCCCCACACCCACTTCCCCTTCCTCCGCTTCCCTTTCCGCTCTCTCTTCGTCTCCCCCTTTTCACCTGCCACCCCCACGGGCGCAAACTTCGACCTGCCCCAGCGAGATGAACGGGGGAAGAGGAGGGGCGATGGGAGGAAGAATAGGGGGACAGGGGGAGGGGAGGAGAAGGGCAAAACACATGCTCATCGAGACGCTGGCTCCCTCTCTCTCTCCCGAATCCGCCTCCCCATACATACACACACACGCACCCGCACACGAAGACGACCACCGGGCCCCATGGGAGGCGGGAGAAGGCAAGGGAAAATGTGGGGGTAGTAGAGGCTTGCCCTTCTACCGCCCGCACCATCCCCCCCCCGAGGCTCGTCTCGGAAACAAACATTTCATCCTCTTCCCTGCCGCCTCCTGCCATCGCGGGGGGCGCGGTCTGATGGGATATGAAGAGGCAGAGAGAGGGAAAGAGAGAGAGAACAGTACGGCATATGCAGGTTCATTAGAAAATTGAATTACATCGTCCCATCGTATTCTTCTTTTTCTGTTTTCCACTCTCTCCCTATCCGGCGCTCACCTCTCCCTCTGCCTTCTCCCCGACCACCAGTGCGTTTGGGTGGGACGAGGGCAAGAGTGGAGGTGAGAAGGAGGTGAGATAATCCAGAGGGGTATTCTTCGCCGAGGATTCTCTCCCGCACGCCCTCACTCACTCGTTCGGTTTCCGTCATCCCTACACGGCGAGTATAGTGAGTGGTAGTGTAAAAAATCAGCGAGTCAGCAGCCAGAAATTAAAGCCATTACCTTTAGTTAACGGATTTCCATCGGTATTATGTCACGCGATTGGCTGGCACTTGAAGTAACTTCGGTCATATAATCCCTCAGGAAAATCAAACTAGGGCGTAACTTCCAAGTAGTGAACGGAAAATATGCAATTTTTGTTTTCGAATGAAGGAAAACGCGTTAAGAAATACAGGTTTCAGCTAGGCTTTTTACCTGCCAGTCTGGTTACATAATAGTGTTGTTTTCCGGAATAATAATGATTACTAATATTAACTGGAGCCGCGCAACTGTTTGGCATCTCGAACAATATTCACTTCCACAGGGGCGCGTAACATTTACTTCTTCTATTTTGATATGGAATGGCACCATATGCAAAAGGCTTGCATAAAAATTATCGGGAACAATTATTCCTGACGTGAATGTACCTCGCAGCAAGCAGGCTCTGTGGTGGGGGTTCTGACCTTTAACACGCGCCAAACGCCAATCGTCAGCGAGCGTTCGGTCAGGCTATATCGTGACGATGGTGGGACCCTGTCGAGTGACTCGGTGCAAGCACAAAGTGTCGCGAACGATTGACCAGTGGTACAATATCAAATTTTGTGTTGGGTTGGAAAAATTGGGTACGGAGACGTTGGGCATGAATTTTCAAGTGTTTAAGGATGAAATCATGTCACAAACTGCAGTTTTTAAGCGGCAAAAGCTCTTCAAAGATGGCCGAGAGGGTGTGGAGGACTAGCCCCGCGCTGGACAGCTGTAACGTCAAGAACCGACGAGCAAAAGTGTGCGCATTATCGCAGATCGTATCGGCATTGACGAGACGACCATTACCTTTACCAACACCATTATCACTGAAAATTGTGCGATGCGAAAGTTCTGCGCTAAACTTGTCCCGAAGGTCTTGATGGACGACCAAGAGCAGAGTCGAGTGTCTTGCAAAGTCGTAAAGGACATCACCAGTCTAAGTGCCGTCAAAGAACCTAGCAAGGGCACTCCGGTATCCGCCTACTAGGGAGACTTCGAGTTGTGAAAAAGCCGTAGGCAAAATTGTGTCGACGGTCAAGGATGCACTTTGAAGAGTTTCGAGGCATTTTAGCAATATCTGAAATAAATCTACTTTACAAAAACTTTTCCCGATATCTTTTATACAATCCTTGCATAAATAAAATGTTGAACGACTAGAAGCATGCTTATTAAAGCATGAAGAGTTATTTCATTATAGGTGTTTGTAAACAAACAGAATATCGAGTGACAACGATGGATCTCCTTAATACACGTAATCACAAAAAATAGCTGAAAAAGTAAATTATGTATCACTTAAAATATGGTAAGAAGGTTAAGGGCTACTATCAGCTCTTGAATTGATATTACTCAGAATCTATTATGCATAATATAGGATCTTTCAATCCGTGAACAGATTAATGTGCGTTTGGCGTTACCAGTTCAACGAGTTCTATCTTAATTTTACTCCTTAATTACGGTCGTCAAGGAGATATCTGCCACCAATCCACTCGGATTCTCTCCACTACAAGTGGCGATGGCCTAAACGACTCTCGATACACCTACACGTGAGACTACACGCTCTCTTCATTCAAGGGCAAAGGGAAGAGAAACAAGTTTCAGTGTCGTCGACCAAAATCCCAAAGGAGACGTCTGAGTCATTTGTCAAAGTCCCGTAGCCAGAGCCAAATTCCTTAATCCAAGGTCGGCAAGCTCTCCACTCGACAAGGGGGGCACTAAACTCGGTTTTGGTCCCATTGGAAGACTACATGAAAGTATATTGATTTCTTTTCATGCTCTTCGTATGATTGCGACATTACTGCTCCTTTTTTCCTCTCTTGACGACCGAAAGAATTACTAATCTGATAGGTGCTGTACTCAACAGCTCATCTTTGAAAGCAGTAGGATAAACTATCACCCAAAGCAATACTAATTCAATCACATTCTTAGTAAATTCCAAGAAACTACGGGAGATGCCGCAGCAGTAACTTTTAACGGAGTCATACGCTAGTCGCCAGTCGCCTTGACGGCGAGTTGTTTTCTTAGTAATTAAACACGATTTCTGTGAGCAACGGGGTCAGACTGGACACTCTTGATACGAGATCTCGTATAATCACAAGGCTTTATTTAGTCTTGGAAATAACATGAATTCACTCTCACATTCACACTGTTGGCTAATGGTCATCATTCGCTTTCACTCACACACTATAACCATCCCTGATTCTCACAGTATTTGTATTGGACGACCAAGAGAAGACAATTTTCACCGCCTAAGTTAGGTGAGTAATTACGCCAAGTAAGGGTGTAAGAAATGTTTTTCGATTTTGCTAGTTTTTAGCCAAGAGGTTCCGGGCAGTTTGTGGCTAATACCCCATATTACTTAATGATGTATTTCATTTTAGGTGTTAGCAGCATGACACGCAAGTAGCGAATGTAATTATACCGAAATATCCCGTGTCTACAACAAGAGAAACCAAAAGTTAGCAACACACTAATTAATCACGATTATGTTTTTCCATTCACGTTTATCGTTTTGCCAGGTATGTACTGCTAATATACATTACGATACCTTACTATTTATGCGTTGAATTATTCTCCATTAATTGACACCGAAAGCCTTTTTTTGTAATGTTTTCGTTTTACTGATTTCCATTATGATTATACAGGTATTTATTAATTATTACTCTGAAGCAGAAATAATTCATATCATCTTGCCTCTGGTACGATTATTGTCCACTATTGTCACCCATCGGAACTGTTCCCTAAGTTTTGTTGGCTAACATTTTAGTCTTCAAGTTGCACGCCCGCTCCGAAAATAACCTATATTTATAATACTTCCAAAACTGTAATCCTATACTTGTGAAATTGAGGTCTCTGCACCATTTTTTATTCTTAGCTCTTTTTTGGCAACTCTTTTGATACCTAGAGAGAAAAAAATTTCCGGGTGATGGCTTTCTTCGATTGGTAATTGACTCGACGATCTATTTCTTACTTTTCTAAATTGTTCTTACTTTTATTTCTGTTAGTAGTCAGAGTAACTTCCATGACATTTGAAACAAGAATGACAAGAATGGATGCATTATATTAACTTAAGGGTTAGGGTTAATGCATAATGGTAGTAGAGGGATTCCCGTTTATAGGTAAACAAAATTCTACATAATTTTAATTGGGCACGGCATAACTACCACTGCGAAAATGCCATTTTCCTCGTTGGCGCATGTTTCCACCCCTTTCACACAGCCACATGCTTTTGTTAATATTATAAAGGAATTTCCTCATGCATAACTTCACAGATTTCGTCGATGAGATATGCGAAAATACTTTCGGATTGTTTTTTTGGCGAAGAAAAAGTGAGAGTAATATTCTTACGAGCCCTCATTCATTAAGCCCTGAGGGACAACAAATTGGCGGACCACGAAGGCACCTTTCTCCCAAAACGTTAATATTTATCATGATGATATTCATTCCTACCACTTACGTCTCCCATTACAAGTCCTCGGCTTTGGAAAATTAAGCGCCAAAACTCGTCAATGCACTCGTGCAGTGGACTCGCTCCAGGAGAAATTACACTGCGGAGATCAATAACCGAGTCTTGTCCACAGGCCAGAGAAAATTACAACCCCAGTTTCATGACCTCTTGGCAAACGTACTGAACGAATGCTGTCAACCGCAAAATTTGACTGCAGAATTTCGAAAGGTAACAAAATGTTTCGAGAAAAACATGAATCAATTTCTCATCAAAGGCTCCACTGGCTTGGATGACTTATCCTTCGCGCTGACTTTTAGAACCACATTACTTTTTTTAATTGGTGCTCATATTCAGCGATTACCAGTCGATTAAGAATGTCTAATTTAATATTGCTATAATCATAAAAAATATTACAGGGTACCCCTTGAAGGTTGCCTAATATGGTGTGAACGTAAATGAATATGAACATTTGCTTTGGCTTTTTGGTCCGCAATGACTACTCCCATATCAATGGGACCCCATTGATAATTTACTCCTTGCTATCCGAATATAAACAGGGTTCATACCCTGTATTGACTGAGTAACGGTATTTGAGATATTTAAAAGAAATAATCAACAAAGGAGCTTGATGAAATTTGCAAAAAGGTGTAGTAATTGTACCACAAAATAGCAAGGTTTCAAGTAGATCGAATGCAATAAAACTGCTAATTACGTAACAAATTCCATGAATTAGTATTACGAAGACAGTAATAATTTAATGCGGTAAGCAAGTGGACTATGGGAAGTAACTTATCACATAACTTAAATATTGCTAAGGTTCATTATCTTAAGCCTCATACATAAAATCAAATATTCAAAAGCTAAATATTTCTATCTTTGTTGAGTTCTGCCTAAGGTACACTACCTACTACATTTAATCAGCTCAAAATTGCAAAAATTCATATTATTTAAGTTACACCGCCGATATAAGTATTCTAGTTTTTATTCGAGTAGCCCTTTATCAAGAGTTTAATATTACTCAAAGAGGTTAAATTTTCCGTCAAAGCTTTCCATCGACAGCGACTGGCCTAAGCGATTAGGCCAATTGCTTTAGGTGCACAAAATCGACGTGAATGGACCCTTAGCTCACGAAGTTCCCCACATAACCCACTTCCGCGGAGCTGGAACTAAATAGTTGAAAGAACGATCCGTTGCCTAGTAATCTCCTGGCTGAGGAAATTTCACCGGTGATAATGGAAGCGACAGCGTCAGCCATTCAAGAGACCCACATTCGGCCCCATGCAGATTCCTCCCTCACTTCCACTCCTCTTCAACCCCTCTACCTTACCCCACCTCGGCTCCCCTTCAACCCATTGATTATCCTTGGAGTGGGCTCTCTCCCCTCCCCGAAACGACGGCAGGCAGCAGCGGTGGCGGCAGGATGCCCCCCTTCTCCTCGCTTCCCTCCCGCACCCCCCTTCCCTAGAGGTTAGTAGCAAGATCGACCGTCAATGCCGTTCCACTGTGATCCCATCCCCCACCTTATCCAAAGAGGTCAGGCGGACGTCTTTCGTAGAAGGCAGTCGCTTCCTCAAACCACCTCGCTTGAGAGAGATATATATCGTACATGTATATGCATGTTTACTATGCATAAAAAGGGCGCGTATGAACTCGCAAATAGGGTATCTTCTCTCCCTCGCCTTTCCATTTGCCCTCTTTACCCTTCCGGAGAGGAGAGGTGTGGTGGGGGATGTGCTTTCAATTTATTTTATTTTCCCGGGCAGGAACTGCTGGACAACCAATCTCCAGATGGTCGTTATGCCCACGCTCAAAGGCCAGTGATCGTGGAGAGCGTGAGTTTTCATGTGAACTGTGCAGAACTAGCCGAAGAAAAGGGCCGTATGTTTTAAAGATGGGTCGCGGAAGAGACCTAATGGGAAATATATCGATGGTGGTGAAATAAGAATGCTCCGTAACCACACTTCCCTAACCTGCTACCCACTTGTTGAGCGTTAGGCCCGATGGCAGCGCAACAGGTTTCTGTAAAGAGGTGTGAAACGATGCCACCCGGGGGTTAGCATATTTTTTTATGCTGACGCACGGTCGAGGTCCCCCAGAAAGCACCCTTAGTTCCACCGGGGTCAACACATTTGCTATGGAAGACGTGACACAACAGTCACCCTATTTACTGATGACCTTAGGTTGTGACTCCGAAAGTACTATTAAAATGCCATCATTCGTTTAAGTTAAACAGGTCCAATAGCACCGACCCCTATCACAAATAGTTAAGCCAGATGGAAGCCTCGTGATGAAAGAATGCACCTTTCCATAATGTGATTAGTTATTCATTAAATAATTTCACAAACTTGATAAAGAGTTGACTGCATTGCAGCATAATGATCCAAGCCGCCGACACAACCTTAACAAATGTTGCATCGAATGAAAAAATATACGTATAGTCGGTATTTATAATGGGATTTTATGTCGGAAGGGGTATCACTTAAATTTGATGACCCACAACGAGAGGTTTCTTGTTCTAATGGGCTTCTTAGCTCCTGAACCTTCAAACGAAAAGTAAAGAATTCGGATACATACGAGCATAATTTTAACTCAGGGAACGTGATTATCTAGTGGGCAGAGCGTTGATCCACTAAATAGTAACCGGGATCAATTCCTGGGGACGCCACTAGGCACCCTAAGCTTCACCTAAGTTCTGTGATTTTTCGGGTGCAAAATCTTTATTGGAAACCGCAGGCGACACAGGGAAAGGAACTGACACCCACAGTGCCCTAATGTGGGAATTTCACACGCCATTGGGTTAAGTACTAGGTGAGCTTTACCCTCACCTAGCAAACCGATCTTCTCGTTGATAACTGTGGTTGGTTTATTCAGATCATCTCGTCTGTTTTCTGGTTTTCACACGAGAAAGTCACGAAGAATCTCAATTCTGCCACGCAAAGATCGTATATCAGGAGCCCCTGTGAAATCCATCAATGATTCCGAACGTTGGCTCTTCGAAATTTCACCAATCCGAAAGCCTTTCACTAATAAATATCATGCATGATATGCATAACAGATATCATTTAATAAAATCACTGTATGCTTATTTTTTATAAAAATAAAGTGCAATGGTTTATGTGAAATTTGTTTTCTTATTTGCCTGTCTAATCACCGTAATATCATATTGCGTATAGATTCATTCTAGGGAGCAAATACCTTTCTACTCATTTAAAATATATGTATAATTTTACGAACAATGTGATATTCCTAATGACCTATTTTCCCAATCAGTTCAGATAATCTAAAATAGTAGAAACAAGACTATATGCAGGCAGGAAGTCCATAGATTACTCATTTTTTAGCCCAAAGCTGCTTTCAGAGCGTTAGAATATTGCTTGAGATTGACAGCTATAGTTCAATTTTCAGTTTCAAAATGGAGTTGTCCTTTCGGCGACCTCCAAATACCCTATTGAAGCTGAACAGAAGTGAAAAACGTTTGGGCATGTTGACTCATTGAACGACTTTCACTATGAAAAGCTTTCGCGTCGGAGATACGGGCTCAGAGGGAGTTTTGGAAGGTCGGTACGTTCACCGAGCATTATTCCATAACAAAGTCAGCTCGCTGGCGAAGAGCAAACCTGTGAGAGAGGGGATGGACTCTAAATACCCGGCGCGCCGGATATCACAGCCCTCTAAAAAGCTCACCAACACGGGCCCTCCCCGAAAAAACCCTCAAACAAAAAATGAAACGAACAGGGGGCAGAAGAAAGGATAGCGCAGGAGATGGACGGCTCTCCGTGATGGCACAACGACCACACCTTCCATATTCCCTCGGATATACGTGAAAACGCATCATCGTTTTCGTGCGTTCGTGGCTTCTTTTGAATGCGTGAGAGGAAGGGAGAAAAAAATTGAGTGAGAGGAAGCTTTACTTTTGACGACTGCCTGCGTTAAAACTTCCACTACATCGCCCATTACAACATTCTTGCTTATCATGTAGGAATATCCCATTTTCTTATAGATTTTTCCATGTATTTTGCATGATGCCTGTGAATTCGATGCGGGTTCCCATTAAAGTACAATGGCTATGGGAAGAGATTAGTGCCAAGCAAAATTTCATTTTTCAAGAAAGGTCGCCACGGAGAATGAGATCGTAAGGTGCGGGAGATGGAGGGGTCGGGAGGGAAGGAAAGAAATGCTTGAAAAAGGTAAGGTATTAGAAGAATTGAAGAGCATTTTTTCTTGAAATTCCGTCTTTGAAAGAGAGCATCGGGGTAGTGGCGGGAAGGCAGGTGGAAGCTCCAGGGAGAGAAGGAAAGGTAAACCCGAAATGAAATGGGAATGGAATGAGATGGAGAGGGAGAGAGGCAGAGATATAGAGAAAGAGAGGTCGTGGAATATAAAAGGGATTGGGTTCATATGAGTGCGAGAGAGAGAGAGAGAAAGGCGGAGTCGGAGGGAGAGAACGAGTGAGTTGAGTGTCGGTGGCAGAGCGGAGGAAATGGCAATGTGATATGGGAAAAAATTGGGGTGGGGACGACGGAAAGAAAGAACGGAAGGCGAGGAGGAATGAGGACGATTGGCAAAACGAAAGGGACATGAACCAACCCCAAGCGCGAATCTATTTATTACGTTTGTATATTTGACACAAACAAATTTAATTTTATTCGCGTAAGCGTACTTTCACCCACTCCAATCACCTTTTCGCGGCATACAAGAATTATACGCACGGGGAAACTCCACAACCAAGTAGGCAAGTATCCCAGGGGGCGAAAGTACGGGTACGCGAAAGTACATGCAATACGACAGGTGGAGAAGAAACACGCCGTTTACGCACGCACAAAAGCTAAGACTTGAGAGCTTCTTTTCCGCCATTGTTTCGGGCTCGTTTTTTTTCGTATTGTCAAATACCGGAAAGGACGTCTCCTCCGGCTGTCTCGCCTGTATTCTACGCTGACATTCAGAAAAAAATACGAAAAAAATGGTCCATATTCTAGCTACGACGGATTATTATCTCTCTCTTTTCCTCGAGGGGTCCGCCTATTCCATGATTTCACGTCGCTTATCCGCTTCCACGCACCTGCAGTCTGCGGGGGTGAAAACGAGCCTCGCGTTACAGCCAGCTGTAGAGTGAGTGGGACAGTGAGGAGGCGGTACACGGGAATATACCGACGCCGTGGGCGAACGCTTCGACCCACTGCATAGGCCAAGGGTCGACGGAGAGCTCGGGAGCGGTATTTGTCCTGTTTAGGGCGACGAAAATCGTCCCTAAAGCCTTGAGAGTTTACGTTTTAATTTTCACCGTTTAATCGCAAGCTGCTGATTTATATCATTAACAATTTTTCACAGTAAAATAATTAACGTTAACAATATTGAAAAAAATGCATTTGATAGGAACTACGTCAGATGATCGCTTTCATAATTAATACACTCAAGGATTTTAAAGCGGTTAAAACAGCCTAACAAGCTTAAAAAGTATTTTAAATTTCGCTGCACCATGTTAATGCAGTGTTATTTAACTTCATCCATACTTTTGCGAAAAAAAATGTTTTGTTTATAGTTGAATGAGGCATTATTCTGCACAGACAACTTCGGACTGAAAGTTTTTCGTGACAATTAATTCAAGCGTTATATGTAAACGAAAAATAAGTAAAATATAAACAATTTAATGGAGATTTACCCACCCGTAAGCTCATGGTGGCCTTTTTGAAGTTATGAAAATGTATCGCTGTAGTTCTCTTCTCGCGATATGCAATTTTAATTTCAATAAATTAGCATATGACATTCCTGCAAAGTGAAAACATGAAATAAATGTAAGTGGTCAGGAATTGTGGGTATAACATTTTGATATTCCGACAAAAGCATCCACTACATTAATGGGCCCTATATTCAAAGGGAACCTCTGAACACTTCACTTTGAAAACAGAATACCACTGTCAACAAGGGCATTGTGTTTTCAAATGAATTACAAGTCTGCATGAAAGTCTTCATCCATGGATTCTGATCCAACTGAAGTTTCTTAAACTATTATGCTGAATTTACAGTTGCAACCATGAAACTGAAAAATACCTCATGATATCTGAAAAACTTGAATATACCTATGCTTTGTTCCAAATATTGCCATTCTGGAATACCATATTCCATAGACGAGCTTCACAGTGTAATCGGATTCTTGTATACGAGTAGGTGCTCGTTTTCAAGATAAAACGGCGTGTGAATCTGGTACAATAAAATAAAATCAAAATTTACGTGTACACGAGTAAGGGCGGTAAATAAAACGGATGCGCATGTATAAATAAATACATGACAATACATTAATAATAAAATCACGCAAACAAATATAAACTAAAAACCAAGTATGTAATAAGTATTTATAACAGAGGGATGGATGCAATAGCATGGTGGGAGAGAGATGTTATGGAAGACCGGCCTGGAATGCGAGGATAAACGGTGGAGGGGACTATATGAAGAAGAAAGGTCGTCGTCCCCGTAGGAGAGTATTCAGCGCGGGGTGGGAAGTGAGAGGGGAGATAGAGGATGGTCTGCGGGAGTTCTCAGTCCGACTGAGAGAGTGAAACCGGGGTTGGGGGGAATAAGGAGGTGTGGTGCGGCAAGTAGTAGAGGAACCAGGAGTGTAAGACAAAGGAGATCAGGGCAGAGAAACTCTGAAGAAGTGGTAGGGATGATAGCTGCGGTCGGACGTTGATGAGAGCTCTCGGAGTCCCCGCTGTGGGGAAAGAGCGCGGCGGGACGTCTCCAACTGTTGCCGCTCATTAAATCTGCATCGAGAGAGACAGAATGCTTGGATGTCTCTTTCTCACCCTCTAATCCGATGACTCGGCGGGATTATGGAGGTGATTTCTCTCCTTAAGAGCCTTCTCCACGAAATTTTTGCCCTCCTTTGAATCTTCTCCTTTCGCCTAGTGCTGCGGGGGCACTTAAGTTTACATACGAAATAGTTTGTGCGCGGATCTTTTCATGGACAAACGATCTGCAAAACAGGAAAATTCTCTCCAGGAATTTACACCACCCCGAGTATTAATTCTTGGAATGTAAAAGGCTCGAAAATAATGGAGTAATCATCAAAGCGTGTATGAAATGCGTACACACACTGTTCCCACGTACTTCGTACACACCTTATGCTTGCGACTTACATCAATTGGTTTCTTTTCTTGTTTTCAATTTCCTCAATATTGTATACTCGACCGAATTTATCATTTTAAATTATAAAAGAGGATACACCCGTATGGGCTTAAGAAACAAGGTATTAATTTAGTTAGCACAACTTACGCTAACGTAGTATCAGCTTCTACCTGACCGTTCATAAATCCTAACTTTGTTATGATTTATTTCATCGCTTTCTATTTCCCTTAAACGTCTTATGAAGAGTTGAAAAAAATTGCATTGATATTATTTCAACTCTATATTTGTTTCCTCGAAGCAAACTATAACACGCATCTTCACGGCCAAACGCCACTGTAAAGGATTTCCACGCAGCATATTAGGATGAATATTTGAAAGCATAATTCAGTTTCTCTTGTAATCCCATTGGAAAAATTACCAATTAAATTACTGTAGAAATTCGTTCAGTGTAATATTTAATTCTCCTTTCACTACAACTTAAATACTGGACCAGGAAGTCTAGATAAACATCACTTACCATACTTATTTCCCCTCCAGCACCTTCTATGTTCCTGCCGCTTTTAAGTACTTTTATGAATTTAATGAATTCATTTGGGTCGCGACGCGGTAATTAGTTAACAAAGATTGAGTCCACACCTGTTTAATATGTACCATAAACATTAGTTTCTCTAGAAGGGAGAAAGAACTGTCGTTTCGTATAACTCACAGGTTTTATGTAGCATCTACAAAAATAATCAATTTTTGTCGCCAAGAATCAAATGATGCTAAATTCGTGCCATGGAAAGACGTCTCATGTCATTTCTCGAAATTCTGGTTTGCAGAAAATAACACATTGAGTTGACCTAGGGATATCCAGAGTTATCATCCGGATATGAATACAGAATGCACGTGTAAAAATCCCAAGTGCTATAGAATACCTAAAATGGATTGAAGGGACGAAACTATCCATAGCCACTCGCATATTTTAAACTTATTTCGCGAATATTTGACCGATCCTCAAGGAGGATTGTATTTAGAGGTTAATTTTTTATTGATAAAATTAGTCAATACAATGAACAATCAAAAATTAAATTGGCGATAGTGGCGCGTCTTTAATTTCGGTATATTGTATCATTTCTCATATCATGGGAATAGTTTCGTCAAATAGCGTAATAATAGGTAACGGCGTCTTTCGAACTTTCAGGTGGGTTATTCTTCTAATTTTCATTTTAGGTGTCCGTGGTTTGTCCTGCATGCACCTGATCCTTGTTAACTAATTAATATTGTTACAAAGGTAATTTTCAAAGAGAGGTTCGCCAGCATATTTCAGTTGAGTGCATTTAAAATAAAACACACAAAAACCAGGGAATAAACTAACTCGATATCATTTCTTTAATTAAAAAAAACGGTTAGAGGCAAGACTTTTAGATTTGATACGAGTACGTGATCGAACAACTATTTTGCAGTACTCACTGAAATCGGCTTAAACAGTAAAATTGTAGCAATCGACCATGAATGATTGCTTCTTCGCGTTGGAGATTAGTTTTTATGCCAGTATTTATAACCTGATACCACTCAAAACTTAAGCATTAAATCGACAAGGGTACCCAGAGGCACCAATAGACTCTTCTAGACAAACAACAATTTATTTATCCGCACAGATCACAGAAACCAAACAATACTGAGTGTTCAATGTTTGAATATACCGTATTGTACTAGAATATTTAAGACAAGTAACAAAGAGCTCTCTACCTGTTGATTTTCAGTCATTTAGAACTGTTTTACATTATTCTGAAATAGGATACCGCAAATTTGGTAATGACTATGATTCATCCAGAATAAAGTGTCCGTCTACTATATGCTTCGGAGAGGAATTACGGGGCCATATAATTCACGGTAACGTAATTGTCGAGGACCACTTCGTAACAAACAGTTAAGTTTTTAGCATCAAGACTGGTTAGCGGACGTCTTGTTAAGGGATGTCTTGGATGTAGGCCTTCTTCTCACTCCCTCCTCCCGGGGAACTTAATTCATTAGGTTGAAAGTTATGATGAGACAATTTAATTAATTAAGGTGAGGTATGAGGAAAGGCGGTATGGATGCGTAGGGCAGGTATGGGGACAGCAAGGAGGGTTTGCGGTTGGGGGACTTAGGTAGGTGGATGTTGGAGTGAAAGGCGAAGGGGTGGGAGGAAGAAAGAGGGTGGGTGAAGGGTGGAAAGCGGGATAAACTCGAGCATTTTGGAAGGAATGGTGCGGGACATCGAGAAAGATATGCTAATGACTTCGCCTATCCTCATGAACAATAAGCGAGAGCTCTAAATTTAATATTAACATTTTTACTTTTAGTTTTCATTCGAACACAAGCATTTGCACGTTGGAAAAAAGCTAAATGGAAATTATGAACGAGCGATTCTAAATATTCTGTTATCATAAATTACAAAGAAAGAACAATAAAAATCTTCCATTCATGTCTTCGACATACATGATGACTAATGATACTTACATTTGTTCAGATGCTCAAAATTGCCAAAGCTAGATAATGCGAGGCAGACTCCAAATATGAAATGTATCACAAGAGTTAATGCCGCAAATAGTGACTTTTTTACCAAACTACTTGAGGACATTTTTCTTACTACATTTCTAGCTTACTTTACATTATCAAACTCGAACAGATAAGATAATATTGCGATATTTTATTTATACATATTCAAAGCTTGAAATACAAGGTTAATTTAGAAAATCATCAAATTTTTAAATATTTTATCAAAATTAAATATCTTTATTATTGCAAAAATCAATTACGATATTTTAAATTTAATTGCACTGATCAATCTATCAAAGCTTTGGGAAAACTATACTTAAAATAACAAAATTTATTAGTTATTTCAGTAGCCGTTGAGCATAAAAGTGGGCATTTGTGAATTAAAACTCATTTGAATATCATTCTCGGGCAGGTCAAATTAAATACCAAAAAATGAAAACCTTAAAGAGTTATTTGCATTTGCATGAGCTCACGGAAATAAGGGTGAGACGATTGTGAAGACATTCTACCCTTAATTCCACACTCAATATTCCATGTTTAATGCCGAACTCAACTTCTCACAAGTTCCTCTACTGCAAGGGTTAAGGAAGTAGCAGTAAATAGTGTAATTTTCGAGTGATTTCTAAATTGCCTTTGAAAGTTTCTAAAACTCTAAATAAGCAGGCTTTACTTTATAATTGTGCTGCGGGAGCAATACTTATCACTTTAAGTGCCCTGAGCCTTAAGTTTAAGGCTCAGGGTTTTACTTGTAAAGGAGAAAGAAATTCGCCGGCTTTTCCAATTTTTTACAATTTCACGGAATTAAAGAATACCATTCGAAGGGTGCAGAGCTACTCAAGACTTAACGAATACACAGATGAGGGGCTAAGGAAAATGAGTAGGGGATTATTTTACCATAGGCTACACACTCAGTTAATGGGTTTAAGATATCCGAGCCTGTAAATGTGACAAGCTTTCCGTTTTCCTATTTACCTTAATACTCCATTAAAGTTCGCTTCTCGAAGACAGTTGCGACCTCCGTCCTCACGTTAGAAGTTCAGTACGAAAGAATATTTTATTCCTGATTTGCTCATTAAAATTAAGATGTAGGTTCATGACGATAAACAAAATCCTACAGATTTCATGCTAATTTTCATTCCCCTTTTCGCGCGCATGGACAAATTCAAGATTTTGGTTAAGGAGGTTGCATCGAGATGCCAATTATATGTCATTTTGATAAAATGTCTTCTATTTGTAGCTCTTATCACACCAATTGAACTTTATCATCAGGAGGAGCATGGGTTAATGGTGGATAACTACATTTTATTCTCACTAAAAACAGATTTCATTTGCACAATTATGTAATAAATGTTAAAGTGTAAACATAACATCTAACCGCATTCGTTAAAATGATATTAATTAATATATTGAAGAAAACTGCGGAACTTGCATGGTTGAAAAAATTGGAGCCTCAGAAGTAATCCAAAATAAGTATTAGAGCACGTTTCCAAAATTATTAAGAACTCTGAGAGGAGAAGATTGTTTATTTAGGTAATACTTTGTTTACAAACTACACAAAAATGGGTGAAAAACTAATTTTCATTACTCGTAATATATAAATTCACTATGGTGACGCATTATCTCGTGCATTCATGATCGAGTCATCTGAAGTCCAAAGCCTTCCTTTCCCATAAAGCATTTTGCGTATTTCCTTAGCTACCTCTCTTAAAGTCAACAACGAATTCAAACGTATATTTAAGAGCGCACCATCTCAACACCATGCGAGACACCCAACCACCCTTGGAAAAAGTCAACTGGAGCCCACAAAATAGGAACAGAATTGAGTAAAATGAAGCGGGACGAATGAGGGACAGTTTATATGAAAAAGGCACCCCATAATATACATCAATTTACTTGATCAGCATTTATTTAATTAATTCGCTTCCTATCCGAAATCTTTGGCCTCGCGGGGGTATGGAAGGAAAAGGTGGGGCTAACGAGTCACCACGGCCGGTTTCGGTACCTCCTACCTTACTCAGCCAGCAACACAAAGAAATTTATCCTATTAAGACACTCCTATTGTTACTTCATCTATGATGGGAAGCTGCTTTAAGCATTCTAATGCTGCCTGAAGAGATCACCAAATAGGAAGACGTAGAAGGCATAGTGGAGGCATAAGGATAGGATGTGAGGCGTTGCAAAGACTCTGAACTCTGGAGAAGCCGAATGACTCCCTAATTGAGCTAGATGAGGAGGGGTAAGCGGTGGAAAATACCATAATTAAGTTGATGATAATTTTAGCCTTTAAATGTGTCCAGAGTGATAGCGTGTGCTATCCTTTCAGAGTGATAGCGTGGCTAATATGGCTAATTTTTACGTAGATAATCTTAGCGTGGCTTGTGTTATTCTTTGTCTCTCATGAAGTTTTAAGCAAATGCCCAGGTGCAGGCCCTTGAGAGAATTATTTATGCAACCTGGACGAACAAGCATGGTAAAATAATACTCGTTACTGTGAAACGACTGAAATAATCACTCATTATAAAACATGAAACTCAGTAGATAGGGTGAAGACATTTAAAATGAATGAACTCGAAATCCTGTACGTGGTATCAAAAGAGCCACTTGAAAGTAATATCACTTTGATTTACTTGTCATTTGATATTTGCTTCCTTTTATTTAATGATTCCATGATGAATAGTGTGGTCTTCCAGTGGGTATAGCAGGCGACTACTAACCGAAAAGATGAGTTTTATTCCAGATTATATCTTCAGGTATTACCAGCTAAACTCAAGCTGTCTGTGATTTCCGTGGTACCTGAACTTCCTGGAAAATCACAGGTGGCAGCAATAAAAAAATTGAGATTCCAAACCTACATATGTGAATATCGCACGCAGTAGTACTTGTTAGTATTCGTTTAGCACTGAATGAAGACTGACCCTGACTTGAAGTTAAGACCGAGTCAATAATTTATAGAAATGATCTCTCATAGCAGCGTACAAATATGTCCAATGTCTTACGGCAGAGAAAGAAAGATTCTAGAGGATAAAAGCGCAGGATCAAAATTTTCCAAATCCCACCTAGGACGTGAGAGCATTTCGAGGGGTTCAAGTTCGAAAGCTACCTTACCACATTACCCACTCTTAAATTTCGATTATACTTACATTACTTTCGTCATAACTTCAGGTACTTTTAACTCAATCCTCCATTCTATTATCCCCGTCCAGTATTTACACTAAGAAATAGGAAATCGAAGCCTCTGGTCTGGTACAAGTGACAATCTGTTTCCGCAGCGTTGAATATCCAGCACTTTTTATGCCTAGAAAATTGGTTGAATTAAAATGTTCACTTTTAGGTTCTTAACTTTCAGATTATCTGAATATCATAATTTAATGTGGATAAGAATATTTATTTGCATATTGAAAAGTTAATATAATGCAAACTGAAAGCAGAATAAAATCGTAGCATTAAGAATAAAATTTCGCCTCACGAAACACAAGATCAATTTTATCATTACAGCTGACAGCGGCAAGCGATGATCTCATTCCGCGTTTACAGTATGACAGAATGAGGGAATATTCGTTCTATTTCACCCAACAGACGAAGTGAACAAATTTTTAGAGAGAATATCCGGTCAAAAAGGTAAAGACAAGGTAGATATGACATCTGTGGGTATGGCGTTTATGGATTCAGAGCCGTGGCCCTGTAGCAACTAGAGTCTTACAAGGTCCAATGACAGAGGGAGAATGCCGCGAAACAAGCCGCGCTCATTAACCTATTTGCGTAACAATTAGCAGAGCATTAAGAAAAAATCATTTATGTCAGAATTTTCAGGTTTTCCCAGTTTTTGCCCGGGTTACTGTCTTATTTTTCGGTGGCATGGAAAATGTGTCGCATCCTTAGTTAGTGCAATTCCAATACATCTAAAGAAAATATATTTTTTATTCTCCTATAACTCAAAATACGCAGGGAAATTGGGGTATAAAAGACTAATGAACATTATACTGGCAATGCATAAATACACAAGTAAATACATAAATAAATGAATATATATATACACATATAAATATGTGGGTCAATGCACCGAAGGCAAACATAAACAAATATATTTATGTATGTGTGCATATATATATATATATATATATATATATATATATATATATATATATATATATATATATATATACACATGTATATATACATATATATATGTACACATATTCTCATCCGAAATAATCTATTCCAAAAAGAACGAGAAGCTCACTGTCTGAGGAGAAATTATTTTTAAGGGCTATCAAAGTAGGACGTAAATTAAAATGTAATATGAGCCCACTCAACACAGATCTACAGAAGATAGGTGGCTAACATAGTCTTATGATTATATTCCAAAGACAATTAAATCGACAGGGTAAACTTAACCATGCCTCTGTAGCGCTAACTTCGCTGAGGCACACACGGAGACAATGAGGTTCACCCACAATGAAATCTGGCAACTTGATCCAAGTCGCGGCAAACTTTATTGTAGCATGCTTTCATATTTGACATGGCACTTCAGAAATTGGCGAAAGCTTTTTCTGCCTCAGAGAGGCCTGGGGAAAAAGAGATGCAAGCATTGCTTTAAAAACCACTAATGATTTCGCTACAATTTACCGCGTGCGGTCCTTTTTTTAACATTAAGAGAGAATAGATTTCCTTTAGCGGAACGCAATGACCCACGACCCAAGACCAACTCTTTCCACGTCCTATCTGTCAATTGCATCCAGAATGCTTAGTCGCACCGGTGGTATAATAACTTCTTCGGGGAAAAACTATGAGTAGGGAGGAACATCTCTTCATTAAAAATAAAGGGGGAACGCTCTGTTATCAGGCAGGATATGAATGCTTCTGATTAAAAACTAAATATCAACCCTGAGGAACCAATAAAGCAGTCAAAATCTTGTTAAAATGACCCCAATCTGGAGAGGTAAACCTGCCATTTAATATTCTGGTTTGGAGAATTTCACCATCATTATTACGTAAAGCTGCACGTATGTCTTGGTATTAATCGAAAATTGAATTTTAATGGTATCAAATTATTTTGAGCTAAATAAGATTTCAGCTTTCCAACAGTCCATTTAAATTGGAAGCATTCAATATCAAATAAAGATAAAATAATAAATGGAAAGTTTAAATTACTTGACTGCGAATCTCTCAAAATTAATCTGGGCTAAAATTATCGGGGATACATCGCATACGACCGGCTTAAATGTCCATCTTAACGGCAATTTATGACATAGCAACTCAATCTCTTTTAGGTGTTAAGAGGATTTGCCAAATGACGCCCAAGTAAATTCGTTCCAGCTCTTCATTTGCTTTTACGCGCTTCCTAGTCGTTCATCTCATTTCGTACTCTTTGGGTACTCTTGGACGTTTAATCTCATTCAGAGTTTTTGTTGGAGCGTTTATCGTCTACAGTAATACATCGATGATTAATGTAGGAGAAGGTTCCTTAATGACTGTGGTTATCTGTCAACGTAATCAGACACCACGCAAATCGAGGCCATAGGAGAGTCATAATGGCTTCCGGAAAAACGTTTCACAACGGTTATAGGTCTGAGGTTTTTGCTTGTTACAATTATGGGATGATACTCCTACTTCAGCAGTTGTTCTTTATTGGTTCATCATTTTATTCCATCTTCCGTTCGGCTTTTTTTAGCATACAGTAAACAAAAATAAAAAGTGCAAACAAAAGCAGTACGGCAGACATACGGTATTTATAAGTACATGCAACTACTCTTCTTCAAGACCTTGTAGGTCTAAATTAATAATCAAGACTATGAAACGCGTAGTAGATCTAACAATTAAGTATTATAATTTGTATATTATTCTTTAAGGACGAGTTTTGTCGTATCTAGTCTTTATGCTGAATTTCCAAGAATATTGTCACTCGGATAATTGAGGTTTGAAGAAAGAAAGAAATGGCCAAGAAAATTTCTAAATTATATGCTGCTGAATCAAAGTGGGAGAGTTTATAAAAGTGTCTAATAAAAGTCAATATTAATTAAGCGCCGAGAAAGAAAATTATTATAAAAATAAACGGAAAAGTTTTTAAAATGTCTTTGTGAATGATATGGAGTGTCAAACTCAAGAGTTTAATTTTTTAATTTTAATATTTTTCGTTCCCAGAATGAAGGAGTTAAATTTATATTTAACCATTAGCCTGCAAAATACCAGTGATTTCTAATTTTGTCAAAGGGAAACCAACAAGCAGTTCGGAAACAAAAATCATCAAAAATTATTCTTTGCATTTTCAGGCAAACAGTCGTCAAAAGCATAACTGCAAAACAGCCATATTAATTAATGAAACCAATGCTAAAAATGGCTTCCAATTATTTCTTACAAATTAGTAACCACTTCAGGTGTATTTACAACAGAATGAGCATTCGGGTTCTTTGTGCGCACATAAATGTTCATGTTACAATAAAATGGTTAAAATTTAAACGTCAAGTGAAGTGATTTGTGACACCCTACCATTATTCGATGGATTACAAAGAAAATCACATCGAGCTTTTTTTGGTGTTTCTCTCCTCTCTTTCATTCATTCCCAAAATTCATGAAA
Organism: Hetaerina americana; assembly: GCF_022747635.1. Lineage (NCBI taxonomy): Eukaryota > Metazoa > Arthropoda > Insecta > Odonata > Calopterygidae > Hetaerina > Hetaerina americana. Next base: position 35,516,817 of record NW_027286874.1, on the reverse strand, counting down.
AGGGGGCAAAAAAAGTTCAATGAAAATTAATCAAATTTAATTCACATTAAATCACGGAAACTCTGTCCGATTTTGTGGGAAAACGTGAGAAGAAAATCCTTTGAACTTTTTCATCAATTTCAGTGATTGAAGTAACTAGTAATATGAATTTTCATGTGACAACGGTTTTTTGTACTCAAGGGGGACTTAATCTTTAGAATAAAGAAATTCAATGATGAAATCCCAAATGTAGCTGAAAATTCTCCCAAATAAAATAGTTGCTGACAGTTTGAATAAGGTTCAAGATTTAAGCGAATATCACTCCAATGAATGCTGCTGAAAGCGATAATCTTGAGAAAATGACGTTAAAGTCTTATAAGAAATCAATAGTTTAATTTCAGAGAATCCTGGGTAGGCAACTTGGCGAACCAGGTGAAAAGAATATGCTGAAATGGATCAAGTGAGGAAATTAATCCATCGATTTAATGCATATCCCACCTATTGGGTTAGAGAATTACATGTGAAATGTGAATACCCTTCTACATTCCCAACTGGCCTTTCCTATCCCTATGGCTTTCCTTTACCATTCAGAATATGTAGTACAGTAAGTTTGTGTGTATTTACGAGGTCTGTCCGATAAATACGTCACTGAGGCCATAAAAACTTTATTTTGCAAACTTTGGTCTACATCGATTTTATTCCGTTCAAAGTACTCTCCATTTATTACCATGCACTTATTTAATCTTCTTTTCCAATGTTTAAAGCAACCTTGAAAGTCCTCGGCAGTTAGGCTTTTTAGTTTTCTCGTCGTTTCTTGTTTTATTGTGTCCACATCTTCCCAGTGATGTCCCCTCATCACATTTTCGCATTTTGGGAATAGAAAAAAGTCACAGGGGGCGAGATCTAGCGAATAAGGAGGATCATCAAAGATGGTGATTAATTTTTTTGACAAAAACTGGCGATCAATCAATGCTAAATGTGCACGTGCATTTTCATGGTGAAGGATCCATCCATCGCCTTGAGTCAAATTTGGTCGCACACGACGCACGCGATCTCTCAAACACTTGAGAACTGTGAGGTAGCACTAAGCATTAAATTGCTTGTCCTTCAGGAAGAAAAACACTATAGAACACCTTCAACATCACAGAAAATCAGGGGTTTGACTTTGATTTTCGATCGGTTTTTTCTTGATTTTTTGGTTTGATTTAATCCACTTGAAAACGGATGTTTCTTCAGAGCATTATCACCGTAAACAGCGGTAAACATTTCAGTAACTTCTCGATAAATTTTACCGCACTTTACCAAAAAACTTCATGCTGATTCGTTGCTCCCTGATTTCGTCAATTTCCATTTTCGAATAACAGTATAAACAAGGACAAAAACAAATAATATAACTGGCACCATACGCACAGCTCGACGATCCGCCAAGCACAGACGGTTCATTAGGTCTTAGGTAACATACACCGCTAGTGAGGAGGGTTATAGTCCGCGTCATGGCCCCTAGATTGCACCAATTCGCGCATTTATTGGATAGACCTCGTATGCATGCAATTGACCAATTTTGGTGGGCCGAGTCTCCCGAAACGTTAACGACTATACAATCCCACTGCAGTCCTGAAACTTAGGCAACAACATAACAATTGAGAGACACGTGTTGCATACCTATCAGGATGTAGCAATTTCTGGTTGTGTCCGTTTTAACGTCTCGCGTCATCTCGTGCATGGCATAATAAATATTCCTTTTACACGGCTCTTTATTCTTTCATTACACTCTTATACTGAAATTTCATAATTACCATTAATCTACTAGGATGGATTCAACTAAGACCTAAAATTATGATACGTGTAATTTCACAGGGTGTAGCCTCACCCCGTCAACAATACAAGGAGAAAGAAGAACATTTATGCTGGGATAAAATCCACCTTAAAATTAACAGAAAAAAGACAAAGCGGATCCTGATGTCAAAATCCATCGCATTTTACATATTTTTTATATTCAATAAAGGCATTCTCAGAATGGCTTGAACATACTCTCTATCATCTATCACATGCATGCAATATTCTCATTTACTCGTTACAGTAAAATTTACACGCCGCTTTCAGAAACTGCATAGGTTGGGAACATAAGCACTGGGATACAAAAAAGATATATCAACTCCCATAGTGGAAAATGAAATGGGAAATCACACTGGGTTTTCTAACAGGTTTTTCACTGCGAATAATTAGAATCGATTGTGATGCGCAAACTATGCCCCGAATTTTAAATACGAGTTGCTTGAAGATGAACATTTTATCGCTATTATACCATGAAAGTTAGCAGTCAATGTTGAAGAAAGAAATAATATTTGATATCAAGTTATAAAAAGAGACAAGGTTAAAAGAGACAAGGATATTGTATGAAATACAGTTAGGAAAATATCGGGTCATATTTAAATACGTATTATAATGAGAATGAAAACGCAATACGTTTGAGTCTCATTGTATATGCAACAACGCCTCAATTATGAAGAGGTATTATGAATCCAATTTTTTTACCATTAATATTTTTTATTATACGAGGGTCATCCGGAAAGTAGTACCCGTTCGTGCCGCATGAAGTGCTGACGACGCGAGTAGCCGCTGGACGAGGTCAGATAGCTTCAGTGGCTTGTCTGCCTTCTCTGAGCCAAGTTGCGTGACGCTAGCATTGCCTGTGTTGTTTCTGTGATTGTTTACAATGTTTAAAAAAATTGAGAACGCCGCCAGTTGTGAAGTGAGGGCAGTGATTAAATTCCTCAATGCAAGAAACGTTCGCCCATGTGATATTCATCGCCAATTAAAGGAGGTGTATGGAGACAATGTAATGGACGAGTCGTCTGTTCGGCGGTGGTGTCGCAACTTCAACATGGGGAGGGGGAACACAGACGACGATGAGCGTTCGGAGAGACCGTCTGTCATTACAGACCAACTGGTGAGCTCAGTTGACGAATTCGTGAGGAACGATCGGCGCGTCACAATTGATGACATCTGTGAGCATTTTCCCAATGTTTCTCGAACAATTGTTCATGAAATTGTTAAACACCATCTGCATTATGCAAAAATTTGTGCAAGATGGGTCCCTCGCGTATCTCAATGAGCTGGCGGCGAAGGACTATGCAGCAGGAATACAGAAACTTGTCACACGTTATGACAAATGCCTTAATTTGCTTGGAGATTATGTTGAGAAGTAGTTTAAAGTATCCTCTTTCAAATAAAATTTTTTATGTTTGTTAATATTTACTTTTGTGTCTTTATTTCACGAACGGGTACTACTTTCCGGATGACCCTCGTATATATTCGAGTCATGATTACTTTTACTCATAATTACTTGGAAGACTTAACGGTATTTGGATTTACCCGTAGTAAAACGAAAGCTAAAAATCTGTTAAACTGCTGGTAACTTTATTTTTTCTGTTTATTTTAACAGTGTAATTCTCTTTTCCTCAACTTGTTCGACATTTGATTTCAGGAGAATTATTCTAATTGGTCGATTTCGTCTCCTTGCAGGAGGTATCTGTCTTCCTTTTCGAGAAGCGAATTGCCGAGAAGCTCCACAAACCTAAGCGGAAAGAAACCGTGGCAGAAGTTCTTCGAGCAAGCGTCCGTCAACTGGAGAGGTTTCGACATCCGAAAGTGTTGCAGGTGTTGCATCCTGTTGAGGAGTGCAGCGAAACGATTGCATTCGCGGCAGAACCCGTTCTCTCCAGCCTCTCGAACATTTTGTCGTGGCCCTTGGCCCAGGGGCAGCCCGGAGGTAACTCCACTCCAGGCAGCGGAGGGACCAAGTCCGGCACAATGGAAGAGAAAGCACCAGCAGCACCACCGCCCTTCGCGAGAGAATATAGATTCCTAGACATTGAGTTCAAGTACGGCATTCTTCAGGTAATTACAATGCATTCAAGTCTGCTATAACATTTTTTTTTCCTTACTATCATCCGATCCACAGGCTCTTATTCCACGGGAATATTCTACTTTTAAATTACGTCACCATTCGGAGCTTTACATGGCACAGTGAATTAAAACCATCGATGTGCCGAAGCTAAGAACAATTACTCCTCAGTTGATCTGATGAATTATTCAGACAGTGATATTACCGCATCACTAAATATGTCATATTTTACTCGTAAGTAATCCCATGAAAATTCAGGAGTAAAATCCGTGATGAAAAATATGAACTCTTACTGAAAAGTTCCTTTGTGACGGTTCAATTAATAGGTAAAATAAATCATTTTCATACGTGTCATTAAAAATTTAATCGGAGTGTCTAGTTGATATGGGTAAAGATACATTTATGAATTAAGAAGGGGTGTAACAAGAAGTGAGTAGACAATCGAGATAAAATTATTATCTATCAAAATTCATTCATTCGTACCATAAATTTCTGTATTTTCTGGAAATACTAATCCAGTTGGTGACTTAGTAGGGCAATTTTATTGTAAAACTCCATTTAGGACAAACCCGATGACGGTGCGTTCTTCATTTTGTGATGAACTGATCGTGAAACTTCACCTCTGAGTGTTCGAGATATCACTGCCAATTGAAATGCAGGTCAAAGCGGTGGACGAAAAATTTTGCATTTGAAATCACAGCGTCAAAGCATGACATGAAAAGAATAGTGATGGTTTAAAGACGTCGAACTATGGCCTTGTCTTTGCGTGCCCATTCTGCGTCGAAGCTGGACTATCGCAATAATCCACTGAATCACAGTAATTTATTTTCGGGTTACAGGCAAATGGTCTACTTTTGGTGCTCGCAATAAGCAAAGGACTTCCAGAGTTTGTCTGGATATCCATGGGCTCTACGAGATCTGACATTCATAATCGTCTCTGGTTCAAAAGAGGGGTCTGCAGTGCCTATGCCCCCAGCAAAAGGTCTCTCTACACCACTACAGGGGTGCAAGGGTATTTAAGTGTTGAGCGCGCAAGAGTATACACGCCCGCGGGTGTGTGTGTGTGTGCGTGTGTTACCTTACAGCGGGATCGACTTTATTGATCTGGAGACTACTCCCGATTCATGTCGGGTACACCTGAGCGGCTCTTGCCCTCATCACTCTGACGAGGGACGAGAAAGAGACATGGGCACACATGGGAGGGAAGGAAGCGAGGGCGATAAACGCAAGCCATTGGATTTTTACGCTTCCGTTCGATGAGCGGATGGGAGGGGGAAATGGGGATGGAAGGCGAATAAAGTTAAGGCCGGGTCGGCGACAGAGAACTCTAGGAGGAAAATAAAAGGAGCAAGGTGAAGGGCTACGACCGAGCTGCTGACAACAAGCCTACAAATATAAACAACGGAATGAATTCAGGGCAATGCATGAGACTTTATACATAGATGCACGATGCCATTTTTGGAGGAACAGAATATTTGTTTCACGTCACTCTCTCTAACGTTGAATAGGAACACTGTGACTCATTTTTACAAAATATTACCCAACAATTCATGTCAACGCTTCGATAAATATTTTCTGACTATAATGCCATTGTCTTCTTTTCTATTATTTTTAAAATATGCTGTTTTATCATTATTTTGCAACAAATATCCCATTTTGCTTAATTAGGTTGAAAAGCATCAGAATTATGATATTTTACCCGATCGTTTACGAGTACGTTATGACTAGCAAAAATACGTTTGTGGAGAGGAAATAGGCAGAAATCCAGGTAATCCTCTTCAAAACCCATTCTGTCATATCAAAAGCCACTTCTTGAGGTATTATTTTGACCAGAATGAATTCAGTAAATCCATTTTCCATTCATTATAATAAGCGCTGCCATAATACATAGACAAATAATCTAAAATTAGCGTACGGGAGGGGCGGTAACGTATTTGCATAAAGTATGCAAGTTATGATGGTAACTTTAAGAGCCATAGACACAGCAAAAATAAACATAAAATCTACTGCAGAAAATATTTGTAATACGAAACGTAGGATAACATTCTCCAACAAATGTCTCAAACTGCAGAGAGAACAGAATGTATTTTCGTAGAGTGGGAAAGGTTATTCCCGAATAGGAGTATCCAGGCTATCCCCTGTAATAAAGTGGGTTTCAGAGGGTAAAACATTCACTGGGTAAAACTCCGCGCACTAACGCTCGGACAGGCCCAAAACGTCGTGCCTTGGCGTAAACCTTTTGGATGTTCTCCGCATTGTGACGATAATTTAAATCGTATTATTTATTCATATTTCGCTCTTACTTCACTCATAACTAGACATGGTTGATTGCGACGGGAATACTTTTATGGAATATACTCACATTTAAACTAACTTTTCTCATTTATCAAGATATTTTATTCCAACGATCTTGTTTTGGGTGCTTAGTAACATCATTAGGTAAGGTCCATCGCTTAATGATGCTGCTGATGCGCGAGAACAAGGTCGTCTGAATAAAATATCTTAAGATATGAAGCGAAGATATGGAGAAGTATAATATGTATATTAATTTAACTTGAGAAGTACAAGTATGAAATTTTCATCTGCAATTACAAAATTGTTTTCAAACTCCAAAAACTGGCAGTTTGAAAGAATCTGTTTTGCATTACTAAAGTTGAGCCAAACTTGCGGCCAACGCAGGAACATTCTTTTTCAAAAATAATAGCGTGCGTGGTTCTTATTGCTTCAAATATAATGATCCTTATCCATAATTTCACCCCAAGAGTAAAATATTCACAAATATTCAGGTCATCATACTACCTCGATCAAAAAGTTCCCGGAATAACCACCGTGTGGCGCTCCCATCGTTCCGATTTGAGTTCTGTTTTTTTTGTTAAATTGGTACATCTGTTGTTGATATTCCCTTTAAATCTTAGTGTCATAACTTGACATTTGCAAAAGTTACGTAGCCAAGAGTACATCTATCTCTGTGTGTGTTGGCGATTTTTTACAATTGCAGAAATGGATTTAAATTTGCAACAACGAACTTGTATTAAATTTTGCGTAAAAAACGGATTTAGTGGCGCACGGACGTTGGAAATGTTGGAAAAGTGTTTCGGCAACGATTCTCTAAAAAAACGGTCGTTTACCAGTGGCACGAGCGGTTCAGAAGTGGTCGTGAGTCAATCGAAGATGATGAACGCAGTGGCAGACCATCGACATCGAAAGTCGGTGAAAAAATTGATAAAGTAAAAGAAATGTTGGTCAATAACCGCAAATTAACCATCAGAGAAATAGCGGAGGACTTGAACATTGCCTATGGATCCGCCCAAGACATTGTGGTTAATGATTTGGGTTTCCGTCGTGTAGCAGCAAAGTTGGTGCCAAAAGACCTCAATTTCATGCAAAAAAGAGACCGTGTTGACGTCGCAAAAGACATGATTTGCGAGGCTGAATCCGATCCCACATTCATCAAAAGGATCATTACTGGAGACGAGACGTGGGTTTATGAGTACGACACGCAATCCAGACATCAGGCAAGTGAATGGCGTTCACCAAATGAGCCGAGACCAAAAAAACCACGTCGTTTTCAGTCAAAAAAGAAGGCAATGCTGACGGTTTTCATGGATTACAACGGTGTAGTGCATCATGAATTTTTGCCAGAAGGCCAGACAGTAAACAAAGAGTATTATTTGGGCGTTATGAGACGTCTGCGTGAAGCAATTCGCCGAAAGAGACCAGAAATGTGGGCAGAAAACTCGTGGATTTTGCACCATGATAACGCACCGTCGCACAGTGCTATCATTATTCGTAATTTTTTGACGAAAAATGCAACAAATACCATCCAACAGCCACCGAATTCACCTGATTTGGCTCCCTGTGACTTCTTTCTGTTCAATCGAGTTAAAAAACCATTACGGGGAACGCGTTTTAGCAGCCGAGAGGAAGTAATGGAAAAATCGCAGGAAGCACTGATGGACATACCGAAAACCGAATATAAAAAATGTTTCGAGGATTGGATCAAGCGCTGGCATAAGTGTGTTGCAGTCGATGGGGATTACTTTCAAGGGGACAATATAGATTTAGATGAATAAACTTGTATTTTTAATTTTCTGAATAAATTCCGGGAAATTTTTGATCAAGGTAGTATATGATGACAAGATGAAAAGCGAAGAAAATTCAGCCAAGTATGGACTTTCAATTGGTTGACAATTTGGCAAAGAATGTTGACACTCGAGCGCAAGCATATATATATATATATAATATATATATATACATATATATATACATATATATACATATATATATATACATATATAAATATATATATATATGCATATATATAGAGATGATTTCGTCGAAGTAAAACGGAAGTGTTGAATAACAAACTTGGACAGCAAATACAATATAAGAACAAATAAAAAGATCACTTACATGTTATTTCTTGATCATTTCAACGGAATCCAGCTCTGTCTTCATCGGAAGAAATAGAAGTGATGATGTAATAATGTAGAAGTGGTGAGTGTTGATTTATCTGCATCCATCACAGCGGCAGAAGGCAAAACATGTATTAAACTGGAGAATCAAAGAATGGAATAAAGAGAAAAGTATGTATTATTATTGGTGAAGCATAATCAGCCATGATGGAAGAAACTAGAGGAAATAATTATTAGTATAGACCATAAAGAATCAGGCACTCTATCACCAAGAGGCGATAACCAGGAGTTGGGGAAAAAGGAAGCTCTTCATTAGAATATTTTTGAGTGAACACTCGTACTGGAAGTGGGCTTCTCTTTGATAATTGAGAAAAGGCAACAACTGCCCCAAAAAAGAGAGAGAAAGCATACGAAATGTGAAATGTAAGAAAATGATACAAATAAAACATACGGGACAAATAAACATCAAAAAGATTCTATGACTGATAGGAGAAAAAGAACTTGACACGACTATAACCTAATTGGACGCATTTTGGGCCAGAATAGCCCAATGGAAGCATTTTATGTGGAAAAATAGAGCCAGAAATATTGCAGAATAAATCCAATTATGCGATGAATGGAACATATAATGGCAAACGTCAATTAAAATAACTCTGTAAACATGAACAGATTAGGTGATAGAAGAATTGAGAGGAAAGCTCCATGAAACCAATCTTAGAAAGGATAACCAGTGATGATGACTACGATGCTTTTGATACGCCATATGCAAATGCATGAGAAAAAACCTCACGGATGTCCTTAGGAAGGTGAAATTATGGGGCAGACTATAGTAACTTTAACAAGGTAGGCGTCATAATTTATTTTTATCTTCATGAAGCCACAAATAATTGTATATTCTTTAAGTAGACGTGTTTTACACCACGGGTTTAAGGTAGGCTAATAGGAGCGGTTTTTATCAAAATTAACTTAGGCCAATTTCTCTGAATATGAGAAAGTAGAATATCGACAATTCTAGTTTGTTTGATTACTTTGTCGGTTGACAGTTTAATTGCTTGACGGATATGAGATTTAATATTAAAATCAATTTACCATTAAAAGTGTAAATTCCATACTCTTCAAATACTTAAACGTGGGTCTTATGGCAAGATAAGGCGATGGTAGATTTCGGTGAAGTAAAATGAAGAATGAGGAAAAGTTTCGAAAAATATCAATTAAGGAAATGGGAAAAAGAGTAATTTTTCCGAGAGAAAAGTTACGGCTGACATTTTATGGACTTACGATTCCTTTATTACAGAATCGAGGATGGAGGAAATCTTAATTCCACGTCTGACGCAAGAAGCAGCTCAATTTTTCAAAATTATCATGACTTGGGTATTTTTGAGGAAAAGGTTTGATTATGGCGTAGGCGTCACTGTTTTTACAGAAGCGGAGTCTATTTATGTCAGCACCCAACCGAAATCAATAATGAAGCCAGAAAGATGCTTTATTGCAGCACAGAGGGAGCAAGAAGGGAAAGGAAATAATTAGGGAGGGTTCTCCGTCACGGGATTCCCAAACTTAGGAAGCAGGAATTTGATTTTTCAATATGAGTAGAGGAATCGCAAATCCTAATAGACAACTAATACAGAAATAAACATCCATGATATATCTTTCTCTGGCTACGCTAATTCTTCCTTCATTACTTCACAAACAGAGAGTTTTTACGGCAAGAAATAAAAGAAAGAATCAACTTGCTCATGTCATTTGCTCACATAGTCCTATGCATGTTCACTTGAGCTGATTGAAAAATTAATTACTGTTTAATTACAAAATAAACAAAATCAACAAAAAGAATGTTTTATTTGAATTATTTTCAATGATTATTGCAGTTCAGGAGATTAATCGTCAAGTATTAAACTATGAAAGCTAGAAAAGAAAAGAAAAAAGGAAAGTATTATCCGTTGATGGATGGCCGTATAGTGAAAACATTATTCCATGAATGTATACTGATATAAATGTGAAATGTATTTTTACTCTACTTACTATGTACTCTCTCATTCTGAGCTAAGATAAGGAATACTCGCCGGTGTATCCAAAGCTGGACGATAGACAATGTTATGAATATTAATACATCCATATCCTCAACAAAGGGTTGTTGTGGATAGAGGAAAAAGTAAGTATGATAAAGGGCACAGTAATAATTTTATAACTAAATCATTCCAAAGTTATTCCTTGCTAAAACCAATATATGTAACTTCGACAATTTGCTTAAGCTCATATTAATGCATCTATATTAACATTTTACCGCTTGTAATTATTTAATTCAACCATCAAACATTACCAGACTATTTAGTTACTCTGACAGAAAACCTTGCAAAATTAAACCCATGGTTTAAAAATAAATGCTTCTTCCTCCTATAGATGTATTGATATCAGAAAATATTTTGTTGATTACTCGATCCTCTTTGTAATATTATCTCGGAAAATTTCTAAGAGGAAAACAATGTGAAGTGCTTGCTATGAATGAATTAAGTAAAGCGATGCAAACTAGATTATACGTTGCATAACTTCCTAAACACTTCCCTGTGCGACGGATGAATTGAGTAGCAGTCCTAAAAACTTGACTTTGACGTCACACCGAGCCAAGTTTAAAACACCTGCGGGGACTAGAAATTATCTTGCTGAGACAAATTAAATTCAGAACTTAAAATATTCTTCTTTTAAATCATCCTTGAGAGCGTTTGGACCTATACGGAAGTTTAAAATAAAGAAAAAATGAACTGTAAAGCAAAAGAGGAAGAAGTAGATTTACTACTGAAACTAGTAAAAGGAAATCAAACTTTACATAGTAATATTTTGTGCCTTCTGCGATTTATTTCATTTTCACGGCTAACCGAAGGACATTTGTCTCTTCGAAATTTTTACATGGATCATTCAATAAATCCTTAAGAAAAAAATAGAAAAACAAATTAGTATAACAATAAATAAACGACCCACGAATCTATTTGCAAGGGTTAACTCGAGTCACGAGTTAAATTCCTCCTCTATTGGGTGTCTATTTTTTAATTTCTATTTCTTTATTGCTAGTCTACCGTTTATGGTAAATTTTAGAAGGACATAATACTGCTCTTTGCTATATCTCGCCTTAGTCTAACAAGAAACAAACTGATACCCACATACGTTGAAACTATTCTGCAATTCCAAATATTTTCTAAGTATCATCCTTCATTCTATTTTACATGCCTATTATTTCCCAACCCCTACCTTGCTTGCCTAACATCATGCCTATCACAGTCTTCAGTATTCTGTCACCAATCAAAACAGTTTTTACGCACCTTTCCTGCCTAACTTGTATTTCTTTCGAACACTCTTCTCATCCCCCCCACTCTGCCTAATACTTCTTCGTTAGTTTTCCTTTTTGTGCATTTTACTTTTTCCATGCCTCTCCAAACCCACATCTCAAAGGTCCCGGTCTACACATGACACCTTGTTTCGATGACCATATTTTCGCACCGTACAAAACCACACTTAATAACCAAGGTTTCCTTGCTCATTTTTTTATATTTTTACAGGATTGAGTAGCAGCAGCCTCACTTAAAGTTTCTGTTATCAACTTCCTCCCCCTTGTGAAAACTTCTGCACATAATGCAATTATTCTTGTGATGTCCCTACTACTTTGACACTCAATCCAGATGCAATAGAGAGAAAATAATTCATTCATGACCAAATTAGTCATTGAATCAGTATCCTACGTATAAATTCATTTTCATGCAAAATTTACCTTCTTCATTCACGGTAAATTTTCTGATCCTGAATTTCTAGATATAGTGTTGCCTCAAATATCTTTAAATGATTTACTCTTACTTCGATTAACGTCAGGAAAAATGCTGTCCTCAACAACATCATTACAACTCTAAAAAAAAATGAAGACCAATATGAGCCCATTATTCTACAATATATATATTTTCTCCCCTTTAAGTGTCATTCTGTATTTCCTGGCCCGCTTCACGTAATGCAAGTTGTATCTGCTCTCTTCACAGTCAGTTTAGCAAGCTATTTGGCGTAATTTCTAGCATGTTCAGCAGAAGGATCAGTGGGAGGATAGGAAGTACGTAACAGTAGTCTGCAGGTATTCGAGGGCTCAACGTACACATTTAAAAGCTCTTGACACAAATCCTTCAATTCCGGATATAAGTAAAATATTTGAAGGCTGTTTCCCTGCCTTTTACATCCCGTGCTACGCATCTGATCCGAGCCAAGGGATAAGCTTTGGTGTCCGTGACGGAATTTTCAATTTGTATTCTGCCCCACTTGGAAATACTGAGGAGAATATTAGACGCACAATAAATCGCACGGCATGCGTGATGTTAACCTATGGATCCTGTATGGGTATAAGATTAATATTACACCAGCATAGGTTTTCTGACGATCTTTCTTCCTTCCTCACCTAGTCTCCACCGCTCCAACAGTCTCAACAAAATTATTCCCCCATTATCAGAGATGCAAATAACCTCAGCAGCCTCATACCTCTATTTCTCTCACTCCACTCCTATGGAGAGTGCACTTGTAAAAACTGAAATAAGTTTTGCACTCCAACCTCTGCCAGTTGTAATCTTGTATAGTCCACCATCAAATGAAATTCTTGAGTCCCTAGGAGCGGTTCTAGAAGAACTCTAAAGGAGGAGGCATTTGATTATGAAAAAAATAATTTTTTAACTCTTTTATTTTAAAAAAATGTGAAAATCATAGTAAATTAGAAGTTAATCAAATGAACATAGAGACCATATCACATCATGCTGTAGGCAATTTTACTTTCGGGAGACAACAGGTCTTGAAAAGGATTTTCGAGCAAGAAATTTTTATTTTGAACTTCATTAAAACCAAAAGCATTGACAGAGAGAAAAATAGATCTGTTTCCCTTAGTTTCCACCAGTATCGCGAGTTCGAGGCTTCGCGTGCAAAACAATGAGCACAGCACCCGGGAGCGCGAGAAACTCGAGACCTCTTCTACAGCAGTTGGGGTCCACAAATCACGCGAGGAGATGGAGGGGGAATGGGAGCGGAACATCGGGGCAATAGAAAGTTCAAGGGATACTGTACTGCTACCTGGCGATGGTGCGAGTCAACAGAGTCGACAAGGTCTCCCACACTCTTCCCTTATTCCTTCACAGAGCCCACCATTCTACCGTGGAGTCCTACGCTCAACCCGTGTGGCACCTGTTATCTCTCTCCTTCGTACAGCCCCCACTTCCTTCAGTCCTATCCAACTCTCACTCCTCTTCCCTCGTGTTTCTCTCTTTCTCTCAATGCCTCTCATCTCGCCTCACGTGCGGCCGGAAAACGATATATGACACACCCACTAGGGAAATTCCATCCCGAAAATCCCCTGTGTTTCAGGTCGGAGTGCAAAAGAAGGCGGGGAAAGTGTTCTCTTTAGCCTCTTATTGAGAAGACGTGTGTGTGTCTATGTATACACACACACAAACAAACAAATATATATATATATATATATATATATATATATATATATATATATATATATATATATATATATGTATATAAATATAATATATTTTGGGAGAGACGGAGAGAAAGAGGAAAGAGGGAGAGATAAGAAGTGTGATAGAAGGCATCAGGTTTCAGATGAAAGACCGCGTGGTGGTAGCGGCGTAAAAGGAAATTTCCGGGGCGCAGTAAAATTAAACCTCCCACCTTATATTTTGTTATAGGACAGATTATGTGATAAGTATTTATGCTTAAACTCAGCCGTAGGGTAATATGGAGAGGAAGTCGATGACCACATGTTAATTATGCGCGCAATGGGATGGCATAATCAAAATGAAAATTTGATATCAGGCAGGCGATATATCTGTCTGAAAAGTGTCGGGTAAAACGGAGGAGAATTGACAAGCCTCTCGGGCGGCGTCAAGTGGTTGAATCTCCACAAGTCTATTGAAAAAGAAAACTTGGTTTTTCCACATAAAATATTTATTCACGACCTAGGTTTCGACGCTCAGCGTCATCTTCAGGATGACGCTGAGCGTCGAAACCTAGGTCGTGAATAAATATTTTATGTGGAAAAACCAAGTTTTCTTTTTCAATATGTATCGTTTCCACAAAGTGACGCCTGAAGTTATCTCCTTCCACAAGTCTAGCTCACGGTTTCACAAGTCTAGTTCCTCTTTAAACGTCGGCAACATTAGATTTAGCATATTTCCTCGGAATAATAAATAAGTCCAGAATTTATCGCACTCTTCACGACACATACAGTTTATTTTAATTCGAAAGGGGAAAAATGAACTGAATATTATTGGCGATGAGTTTACGACTGAATAGCGCGTTACGCATATAAATCATCCGATTAAGTTCCGTGGTATTTTTAATGCTCTTCGCCAGGAATGAGGACATTAGCACAAAGTCGATTTACTAAAACAACACTACCATTGAAAGTTTTGAATAGCCATTAGGAAAATATAGATGGTGAAACAAAACAAGCGGAGAGCAAGGTAGCATGAATATAACACATTTCCAAAGCAATTTCAGGCGTCATCTGCACGAATAATACTACTTCAAATAAATGAGATCTACTCGTATTATTATGCATAGAAAAAAATTAAAATTGCTTAAAACTTTATTACGAAGGTAAGTAAATAAATAACTGGCGAAACTGGTTAGAGGCAATAATAATCATTTAAACTTCATGAAATTTATTTCATTTTTATGTATATTCACCCTGTACATTCAGACTCATCCTATCTTTTTAAAAGTCCTTGATAGTGGGCAGCAAAGGTGAATTTTATTTGCTTCCGAATCCAACGAGTAACCTCTACGGTCTACAGCATCATCATTTTCAAAAGTCGGCCACCCAAACGATTTTTATTTGCTTCCGAAGCCAACGAGTAACCTCTACGGTCTACAGAATCATAATTTTCAAAACGTCGGCCACCCAAATGATTTTTTAGGAGCCCGAACATATGTAAATCACTAGTGGCTAAGTCAAGACTGTACGCTGGATGACCCAAACGTTCCTAATGAAATGTTCCTAATAACTCCAGCGCTTGTCTGGCTGGCATTTGCAACATATTTACTTAATCGTCAACTCACCACAAGGGTATCTTATTGTATTCCTCTACATATTGATCAACAAAATATTTATTTCCCAAAGTTTCACTTTGACATATAATAAATGTGAAACTCCAATAGCCGTAAACAGTTTACCTTTCTAAACAAAGTAAAAATGAAATTAGTTGGCTAGCGCCACAAGTCAAGAAGGAGTAAAAGGTAAAAAAAAAGGAGAGGATAAGAAAGGTGAATACGAATACGCGTATTCACCTTTCTTATTTTTTCTTTCTTACGGCTATTGGAGTTTCACATTTATTATATATTACTAGCCGTAAGAGCTCATTTCTATCAATATTTCACTTTGACCTTTCCCATTTTTATTCACTTCGATGGAAGCCAATATGAAGCTACAAACACTTTGTAGATGAGTTAAAAACATGCTGCATTAGTCACCTCAATGAAAAACAAGAACGCATCCGCACAAATTTAAGTTCACAGTCGTTTGTTATCACAGCAGTGTATGAGTTGAATTTATCTCATAGATCATGTTTTTGACTTCGAGTTGTCTAGGTAATGAAAATTGTTTGACTAATGCGTGATTAAACCGAAGTGAGGAACTAATAATTACAGAGAAAATGAAAGATACAATAACGTGCAACGTTCAAACGAAACTTGGAAGATTGATTACAATTTATTTATTTCAGATCACCGAGGCCTTATCATTCTTACACTACTCTGGGCACGTCATCCACCGAAATGTGTGTCCGAGCAGTATTCTAGTGACGAAGAGAGGAACTTGGAAGCTCGGAGGACTTGAGTTCACGGGTGAGGTTGACAGTTGATACCAAGAGTTTGTTTCCATTCCTTTCGGAGAGTGGAACTAAAACATCATAAGTACTGCTGGACATTCGAGACAGAATGATGTGTCATTTACAGGGAAACGGATATCCGCTTGTGATATTACTCAGAATTTAAATTGTAAATAGATTTATTTTAATTCAAAAGCTTCTTGCATTATGTTCATAGTAACCGAAGTTGGTCAAAATGGCGATCACAAAGGTCATCTGACGCTTGCGTAAAAGCATGTTTTCCTTTCTTGATTAACCAGGCTTCAATAAAGATATTTTTGAAAACATAAAATTTGCTAAAAATTGTGAAGTAAACGTTATAGACTTTGCTGATAGCTAAAGAATAACATATAATTAATTCTAATACTTTTGATAAGCCATATCTTCCACATATGGCCTATTTACATTTCATAAAGCATTATGTACTCAATTAATTTTTATTCTTATCCATATATGAACTGTCGACTCAGGAGTAACACCATAGCTATTAAGTTATTTTAAATGATATGCTTTCTATTCTTAATTTCACTCATTGCTATTATATTCCTCAAACTAAAGAGAGAGTGAACGACGTCGACGGCCTGGAACCAGTCACATGCCAGCCATGGACCTCACGGTTGCCTAAAATGGCGCAACCTGATCTCGATTACCTCGGTGAGTGTTTTATTACTTTCATATCTATAAATAGCAACCAGCACTATCGATTCGTTTATTTAACTCATTTCCAAGACGTCAAAGGCAGTCAATCATTTTCAAGGCCTTCTATCTCCTCTGAAAATGAGATATTTTCAAGTGGTCGCAGTGCTATAAAACACCGTTGGCTCACTATTTTTGCTTACATTCTGTTGCCTTACTTTAAACATTGATTCCCGGTTTTCACGGCAAAAAGCATTTTTTCCCACGAATGTCATCAAAAAATATTTCCCCCCTCGAAGTAAATATATGAAAGTAGAGGTATATATGCCTTCACGAACGTAATTCCGTACTTCAAGGGAGCAATTTCCATTTCCAAAAATGTCGTAATACTTAAGCAGTTGTCAAACCGAGAGCGGCAGAAAAATATGATTTTCAACGTAGAGAAAGTAAGCCAAGGCGTAAGTTTTAATGCCCTTGCCATGATGTTCAATAATATTATCATTATTAATTAATTTTTATTGCTACCTCTGACAACTTTGGGTTCAGATTTCGTTTGGTGACATGTTTCGGAGTTTACTTGCTTGTGCAATACATCTATACGACAGTTTACCCAACTCGAGCTATGTGAGGTGCTAAAAGTAAAAGCAGCACTTGACAGCAATGTAACGTAGAGTGTAATAAATTACGGTAGTATTTATATTTACGTAAATAATAATATCTTACCGATAAACGGTTTGTTTATCAATGGTTTCAGTCATTTTCCAACTTTGTTGCCTACCCTCATTAGCGATATACCCTTCATTTTGGGTGGTTAGATTTGTAGAGAGGGAAATTCCCGAGAAAGAAATTCCTCGGTCCTTGTAAAATGTGAGGTACAACTTTGATTCAAAGGCTAAAAGATCACAAAAAACAACTTATTCTCACTTATTATCCATTTTCAAGGTAAGAACTATCTTAGGAATTACTTATTAGTGGTAACCCTGGTTGGTGGTTCTTAAGAATACTTCAAATTAGCATAGCTAATTTAAATATTGGGGTATATTTGTTTGTGTAATGGGGAGAAAAGTCATTTAAATTTATAGAATATCAATTGCTATCTTCATATCTCAAATATTATTAAATCATGTGTAAGTTAACTGGCGTCCAGCTAAGAAGTCTTGTTTGATAAAGCAAAATTTTGGACATACCTTTGAATTAAAGCGCTCCATTGTACAGATGCCCAACCCTACCACACATAGAACATTCGAAGATAAATGCATACCTTAAATTTTACAAACCATTTTGGAGTTTTTACTTTTAAAATTCAAAAATTAATATTCCACGATCGTTTTAGGATTTCAAAAATTACTCGAAAATTACTCACGTCGCTTTTTCAGATTCTCACCCGTAGTTTACGAAAATTAATATTTGCTCAAAAACACATGTGTGTTAATATCTAAGCTATATGTTTTTAAATATGGCGTAAAATATATTTTAGCAAGAGGAACCTGTCATGTGAAAATTAATTTTAATGGTTCTAGCTGCTGTAAAACATATCTCGTCGAAATGATTCATTACACGCAACAAAATGCAACGACTATGTGGTCGGTGACGAGCTACGTGGACTCTTTCGCTCATTACTGCGGTGCTTAACAAGGGCTATAAGGACACGCAAGGCCGTCGCAGAAGATTTAATGATCCCACGGTCTTTAAAATTTGGGAAAAATGGCGTGCATATCCAGGTATTAAGCTAAGGTATAATGATATAAACCTGAGACGACAAATAGTGTGGCATATGTGGGCATAAGTTAACTAAAATGAATTGTTGCAAAACGGTAGACCCACTTCATATGGAAGCTGAAACAGAAGGAGATTGGTCAAGTAGAAACAGCGGTAATGAAAGGTGTAGTTAAAGGTGGTTTTTAACGGTTTAAAGGAATATCGTAACAGGTTTTAATTTCAATTATATATATATGACCGAGTATTAACATATATACATATATAACTGACCACGTTGTTGAACGAACTAATAGTTGACCACGGAAGTACTTCGTTACTGTAGTCTTCCGGGTTGTCGAAATAATTTCCAACTCCAGTTGATGGTCACCTGGTTGACCGAAATATCGGTATAGATTATATCTTAAATATTCAATGTTGGCTACAGAATTGACACCTTACACATTTACTTAAGGAATTAGATAAAAATCTTAATACTTTAGTAGTTCTCGACTAACAGTTTAGAAGTGATTCCACATCAAAAGTTATTTACTTGAATGAAAAAGGACTATGATCTAAAGAAGCCCTAAACGAAATAAAAACAAAGACGCTTTACACTAGGGAGCATCAAGAGGTTATAAAATTAATGTTTTATATTGAGAGATAATCAGCATTAAAATAAGGAATGAGGCGGTCAATGAAAAATTTAATCATTATAATCTGACAAATTATCACAATTCCATTGACTTTTGGTATCAGTCATGTAAATATCATGTTAATAATTGAAGTGCACAGTCTATTCTTCCTTTAATAGTTGAAGTTGCAGCATACGCTTTGGTTTAAGATGGAGGGAAAAAGGAAATCTAAATATAAACACAACTGAGCACGTCTCTGGCAGCTTCAAAGGATGACGTTAAGATGAGACTCGAACTTGGAGCTGATCTAAATTAATTCCGGGACGTTGACGACCTAGAAGAACGACCTTTCTCTCGCTTTCCATTCCATCTGCCGCTGTCAAAATAACAGCTTGCTCCGTCTTTACCTCAAAGTAGCCGAGACAGCGGATTTTTTTGGAAATAAAACGAATTAAAAGTTTCCTATGATCGATTGGCATCGCTTATTTAGAAATCCCTCACTGTTCCCTTTGAACTGTACACGATCCTCACCCTCTTCGGCCAACCACCCTTTCCATTCATGCATCGCCAGCCACGCTCGTTCCCCCGAGGAGAGGGAGGTCGGCACTATTCCTTCGGATGTACCCGAATCTCCCCTCGGGGGTCAACGCAAAATGAGGAAACAAAGAATCGAAGGGCGGTAAATGATGAGACGGGGAACACTGTGAGCAGTGAAGGTGACGATGCGAGCAAGAGTGTGATGCCTGTGAACAAGGCGGGGTTGGGGGTGGAGGGTATGATCATGTGAACTCACGCAGCCGAAGAGCGGCTCGTCGGAACGAAGGGAGGCTGGAACTCAGTTGACACCATAGAAAAGGGGAATGAGAATGAAATTTCCTAGGCTTTCAAAACCGTCGCCTCTCTCATGAATAAATGCGAAAAAACGAAGTCTATCAATAAACATGTACTTATAGCATCTCTTTGGGCACATCATTTCCCACCAAATGCCAATGAGACTTGTGAGATATTCAAATACAATTTCAAAAACATATAGTCATTCATCATTACTGCAATTGCACCAGTACAGCTGATTTCCGCGTAATGAAACTAAATTCACTCACTAAAGTGAAAAGTATTTTGAATTCAAGAACGAGAATTAGGTGAATACTTGCAGGGAAAAGCTTAAAAAATGAGGTTTCCAGTACTTTACTAATCTTTGATTCAACATTTTTATTGTTACACGGATTTTGAGTGATTTTCCTGATGCCAAGCTCAATGTCTTGCAAATAACTATTACACCCGTCAATGTAACCATAAAATGGGTGCTCCATATGTTGATGTCATCTCTCAAAAAATATCAATTCAATTGTAAACCCCAGGAGTACCAAAACATTTTTCATAAATCATAAAACATGTATGTGATTAAAAAGAAAGATATATTTTATTTTGAAAAAGATGTTTAGTATCAAATAGCATTTCGACTAACTTCATGAAGTAACTTCAATTATTAAGAGCAGGAAAGTTGCATACACTGCTATTTAATGACCAAACAACGCTCAGACTGAACATTGAAATTGTCGTGTGAGTCACTATAATTGGTCATTTGTTAGGTTGGACTTTTTTGATTATCCTTGAAATTTATTTTTACCATTATCATTCCCAATAGGCATTCGGTAATAATGAGAAAACAAGATGAACATATATGCCACTATTTTCGTACGGGTTTAGTCTCAGGCTACCTTGCATTCAAATTGTGATGCTCATGATCAAAGGCAGCAGTTCTATGGAAGTAAGACGCTCATTATTTCCCATGGCGACAACGGAAATGGAAATAATACACCAAACCATCTTATATGCATTCTTCCAGTAAAAAACTCAGTTCTCTCTCCAACGTAACAACTGAATACCCAGGAAAACGCAAAGGTACCTAATTACACCAGTCTCCTTAAGTGCTAAGGGGAACCAGTATGGATAAAACCCTCGAATATTATAACCAAGAGAAATCTAAGAGTTAGAATGGGTAAAATAATAAAAGATTTACTTTCGTTTTATGAAATTGAATTTTGAAGCGCAAAACTCAAATACAGTGACCTTACCTCTCATCTCGCGTGAAGCGATTTAATCAAAATGGATTTAAAGAGGGAACAAAAGGTTTGATGTGGTAAACAATTAAATGCTGGAAATTAAAAGTGTTTACATAAGAAATGTGAGAATCGAATGACGCGGGTGCAGCACTTCAGCAAATTGTTCTGAATTTAGACTTTGAATGGGCGGAGAGGTGTGTGAGTGGCGTGGGCTGTCGACGTGAGCGCAGCCTCCGGAGAAACGACGCACCACATCAAAAAAGCAAGATAGGGCTTCCATTTTCATGCTATTGATTTTTTCCAGATAATTCTATGTTTCAGCAAACCTCAATTTCAAATAAATCTTTACAAAACAAGATGGTTCCCCTTTTCTAAATTTCGCAAGCTTGCAGAAAAGTGAAATAGTGTCTCTTATAAATACTGTTTTACTCCTGCCCTCAATCGCAACTGGCCCATTAGCTCAGTTGGTTAGAGCGTCGTGCTAATAACGCGAAGGTCGTGGGTTCGATCCCCCCATGGGCCATATTTTTTTTTTCCTTCTCACAAAATCGAGCCTGTCAAAAGAATACATATGATATAGCAACGCATAACTACGGATGCTCTTTTAAAATTTTGGAAAATGACGTGCAGTGAGTCAGGATATAATTCAGGTCATAATAACGATTTATAAACCAATGGCAGAAATGTAACACACTCTTATAATCATTCCTTTCAAACTTCATGCATTCTATTGCATGTAAAAGTTGGCTAAAATTTATTTCCTAACTTTCAGTAATGCCCTAATCCTATTTATAATGATAATTACGAAAATATTTGTTTAAGTGCTATAAAGTTGATTTGTACCTCATTTCAAGACGTTGATCATAATGGCTTTCTTTCCCGTAGCTCCTGAAGTGCAGACGACGTCCACGTGCAGTATTCTCAGCGATATGTTCTCTTTGGGGATGGTTATATGCGCCATATTTAATTGCGGAAAGCCACTCATCCAGGCCAACCACAGCAGCTCAACGTACTTGAAGCAGCTGGAAGGGGTAAGAGAGAGATATTACTCTTGAGTGTCCACAAGACGTGGCTACATGATATTTTATTTAATGGATTACAAGTTTCCATAGGTATGTAGGACCAGGAAGCTAATACGATGAAGCTCAACTTCTAAAAAAATATTTCAGTTTTTACTGAAATTTTTTGAAAAACTGTAAAAAATTTGAACAGTTTTCTGAATTGATAAAAATAATTGATGAATGCTGCTGTCAAAAACAGAAACATGTACCATAAAGTTCGATTAGATAATTAGGATAAAATCATTTAGATACTCATAATTCACCTAATGAAGTCAAAATTATAAAGATTTATTTAGGAATCTACTTTTTCAAAGTCACTCATACGATTAAAATTATAGTTTAATATTATCTATAAATTTTCATCTCATTATTTTTCGCACATGATTTCTTTTAAATAAATAATAATCAGAGCCAAATGGCAGAATACACAGAAATACCCCTACAAACGTTTTGGGTGAATAAATGATTATTATCTGTATTTTTGACATTGCATACTGAAATAAAAAAAATAGGAAGGATTAAATAATATTAAAGGTAATGACAGTAAATGAACTGTTCCGTTCAATAAGAGCCTTTGCCACGTCAAATCAGCCTACGCTCCGGCTTCAAAAGCTTTAAGCTCGACACGATAATTGGAAAGAAACTGGCGGCCAATCATCCCGCTTGATCAATAATCCCGTGACCCGCCGAGGATACGTCAAAATTTTTATTGGGGGATGCGTACTAGTAAAGTCTTTCTGACTACATGATGGAAGAAAATATGCACAAAAATCGTTATAATTTAGATATTTTACAAGTAAGATGATTCAAAATGAAAAATGCACATATTTATGTTTATATAGTTATAATGCATTTAATGCCTCTGCTTAATCAACTGTGAGAAATGTTGACCTTTTGTATATGCTTCTCCGTTGTTTAATACATCATTGGTCTTACTGAACTGTAGAATTATAACTAATATTTTATGATTATACCTCGAAAAACATTAGACAATCTTATAGTAAAAGCCAAGCAGTAGATGGAGACCGCACTAATAAATGGGCTCGAAATGTGTTTTCAAAATGTCTCCGATCTTAGAACCTTTAGCAAGTTTTCATGGTACTCAGAAAGCATGCATCAAAAATCTTCCGATTCTATCAGTTATATTTATAATTAACAATTTCCATATTTCCTGTCGGTATTTTTGCACAAAAAGGAATTCAATTTTCACTAATCTAAATTTTACAATTCGTATTATTCTATACTAAAGAAACACTCAAGCGAAATTTTTCTTTTCCAACATCCGAGCATGTGGTCTCGTAGTTTTCTGCAAACCATTTGCATAGGCTATGGAATTATGAATTTTTGTGGATTAATATAGCCTAATACTCGACTGTGACATATAAGTAAAGGTCCATCATTACCTAGTCAGTTAACTAGTTGGATAACGCACCCTCTGGAAACGGATCTTTCGCGCCAGTAAACAACACACTCTATATCCACAGAACGCGTAAAAGATACTCTTAACACGTTAACCGTTAGCAAAATTCGCCCCTATTAGATAATATTTTTCCTTTCTAAACATGCACTCAGATGCGTACCAGCCGAAATCGTAGCCGAAAAGAATCTCAAGACGAGAAATATTATGGTCTTATGAAAAGAAGAGCAGGTATGAAACAGTATTCGAACGTGATGAGTGAAAAATTTAAGCAAGGATAGGACAATATCAAAGAAACAGGTGAAAGAGAACAAGTTTCCTTTCTTAACATAATACCAAGATTTTCTTTGCAGTGGAAAACCTGAAAAGAAACAGGGTGAAATGTATGCATGGCATTTACATGAGCCGGTCAATTTAGAAATTAGAGTCCGTCTAGTAGAAACCCTAAGACATCTTATTAGAACAATTCTAATTTTTAATTTAACAAAACTGGTGTTTTCAGCTCGAGGATCAGATCACCACTGTGATGCCCCGCATCCCTCAGCCGTTGCAAGAGGCAGTTCAGCGACTCCTCGACAGGGATACCAGACTGAGGCCTACTGCACAACTCCTCTCGCTCATCAAGTACTTCAGGTAAAAATAGCAAAAAAATCTATGGACATATACCACCTACTTAAAATTAAATAATGAAATAAAGTGTCCATACCTTAGACTGGGAAATAAGGAATTGAAATCTATTCCACTCTCTTTGAAAATAGCCAAATTTATATTTAATGGTATTTATGACTCTCAAACATTCCATTAAGATGTGTAGTGTGTAGCAATTTAAATGTGATTTAAATAAATGAGCTCATCGATCAAAAAGTTAAAATCAAATCTGAATCCATATACTAATGTCAACCGTCGGACGCAGAAATTTGCAATTTTTTTCACTAAAAGTTAACCGTTACGTCAATAAGCACGGGATCGCTAATTTTGAGTTTCTCAAATTGATTGCCTTAATGCGGCTGAAAGCATAAAAGTGTAATCAATACAGTGTAGCCGTCCTTTTTTCATACGCCAAAGGATTTATTTATGGCAGAATACCAGACACGTCACTTTTATGAGAGCTAATGTATTGACTAATGAGTTACAAGGAATACATGTAGCAAACCCTTCATATAGGTGTGAATTTTCCCCTTGCATCGGCATTCTTTTGAAGGTAGCCATTTTTTGTCTCTGAGCAAAAATTTACACTTTCAGTTCAATATCAATGTATGGAATGCCATCAAAACCAATGGAGAATTATCTATTCATTGCTTTTATGCATTCTAACACCTCTAACTAAACAACTGATCGCTACTAAAATTGTTATTTAGAAAGAAGCAAAGTTAAAAACCTACTAGTACCTTTAAATTTTGACATTGATACATTCGACCAAATTAATTTTTATGTTCGTTAATTTATAATTTTAATAAAGTTTTTTCTAACCCACCCATAAAATACATCTTTAAGATATTTCAAAATATTAATTCTTAGTTCATATTCGTTTGAAGATATCTTAATTTTCCCAAGAGCAAGCAATTGATTTTATATTTAAAGTCCTGTTATTTTGTACTTCACGTTTTGCGCAGTCTGGCAATTTATTCGTCTTAAGAAGAGGCGCAGTTACCATATTCCTTTAAATACAGCCATAAAAATAAAAAGGCCTATTATTTATAATGTGACATCGAGTATGATAGTAACATTTCATTTAGAAACGACGACTTACTACTTGAGCCGATCTCCTGATTTCCCAACCGACCGAGCCGATTACATTACGGAGTCGACGACAAGCTCCATTTAATAAGTCCTCTTCCAAAATATTGAATATTGGAACGACTACGATAAATTCATCTGCTATTACATTCATTTGAAATTTTTTGAGATGCTTATATTGGCAGTCCGAAAATCACAGCAAAAGACAGCAGAAATATGAGCAGGGGAAGAACGGACAGCGTCACTTTTACGTTAGTTTGAGCGTAAGTGTACGAAAAAAATTACACTACTCTCCTATAGAATAAATTTTGCAGGGATTCTAAAATTGCTACCCAAAGAAGAAATGGTGATCATTATTATCTCATATGAGGTAATGTAGAAGCAAAGGGCAGGAAATGTCTCTGATTTTATTTCGTGAAAAAGATAATGACGCAAAAAAACTCGGAAGCGCGGCTGCGCATATTCATATCCCACATGCATCATTCGACACGACCATCGCACTGCATATTTTGCAAAAAAAAGACCCATTAAAAAACGGATTCCCTTTCGCAGACAGAAATCGATGGAACTGGGTCACAAATACTTGTGTTCCAAGAAAAAATCGTGATGTGATTGACGTTGGTAATAACTCGGGGCAAAAGATTCGTGGCCATTCCCCTGGTCTTCAGCCTGCATTCACATGCACTACTGCAAAGGATTCAACTACGAGGTACAAGCAACTTTTTTTATCGGACAATTCTCTATTCATTGGAATGACAAAATCTAATTCCACAATCACATTTAAGGACATCCAGATGGAATGAGGTTACTCCAGTTATTTCATCATTTACGTTCACTTCCATGTTGAAACTTAATACAATTCCTTTACTTCGTTTCTTCATTACCATCATATCCCAATGTATGGCAATCAGTCATGTATCAATAGGGGAAAAGTCATTGCAGGAAAAAAGTCATCATTTTACGTGTCTGTATAGATTACTAAGCTACGCCCGATTTCCTTATTTCAGTGACCCCGCCGTTCAAGCTCTTCAGTTTCTCGATGTCATCAACATGAAGGACCCCACACAGAAGTCCCATTTTTACAGAAATACGTTAAAGGATGTCCTACCTTATATCCCAAGGGTAAGTTTATCCTAATTATGATATCTCACTTCGGAAATGAATTGCTTAATTATTTAAACTCATGACTATTTTATTGTGTATACATTTTTTGAGTGTGCATAAAACCTTTCTTCCCGTTTCTAGGGAATACGAATACTTTCAACATTTAAGAATAAAATAAATATAACGGGGAAAGGGTTATGACGGGATTCTTCAACTTTTTTTCTCCGGAGCATCCATTTAAACTTGACTTAGTAGAAAGACTAATGTTTTGGGAGATATTTTAAGTTTAATTGAACTCATATAGTCTTTCGGTGGACGTTTTCCAGAAATAATAACTCAGAGCGTCTTCAATGAGAGAATATTTTTCATTGCAGAAACTATGGTTTCAACATGTGTGGCCTCATCTGCAACTGGAAATGAGGACTCAGGAAGTTCTCGCTGCTGTGCTGCAGCCGGTTCTTTACATTGTTAGAGAGTGCTCTGCGGAAGAGTATCAGTCCGTCATCTTACCAGCATTTCGGTGAGTGGTTTCTTATTATCGTTTCACTTAATTTCTGAGATACAATTGCTATACAGCTTGATTTGGTGCAAGGAAACGCGTAAAAACCCACGTCGGCGTTCGTTTCTCACGAGTTGGTGAGCAATACGTACTCACCCCCGCTAGGAAGGCAAAAGTTTTGATTAGTCCAGAGACAGAATTCAGTCCGACAACTACCAGCAGGAAAAATTGAAAACCTGAACGAACCAAAGTATTTTTTTCAATGGCATCCTTTGAGCTCTAAAATGAGTTCCAAGAATTTGTGGGACCCTAATCATCGAGAGGAAAACCTGAGTAATTCAAAATTCAAATGCTACGAAAGCTTATTTTCGAAAAATTAAGGTAGATTATCAATACGAAGTAGCTTAGTGATCAGTATATTCCCCTGCTGCCTGGAGGATCAAGGTTTTAATCTTGATGGTCCCTCTCCATACAGGCATCTCAGATAACCTGATAGTTACTTTTTATCTGTTTCAAGGCATTCTCACAAATCCGCAGCCTTTGGGAAATACACAACTGGCCCTCCTCTCTGCAATATAAAAATTTCTCTACCCTTATCCATGCAATCGACTTTTGGGTCGACGGCTGGTTTTAAAATGTCTCTAAAAATCGCCGCCGAGAAAAAGTGTGAGAATTCGAGACCAGGCTTCGCGTCCAATCGAAAGACAGGACTATTAGATGCCCTTACATTGTAGTATGAAGGCTTAGAAAATGCCTTTCATCTCTCCAAAATAATAAGCAACGAGAACTCTCTTTGTTATTCAAACTGCACTAATCTACATGGACTAGAAGGATTAACTTGTTGTTTCAAATACAGTTAATTAGCTATGATTGGGTAATAGTTTAGTCGGTTCGCGGCAGCATTTGTTACAACATCCATTAATTACCTGTTTTAATCACTATTGCGGTAAATTCCGGGACCTAGTTGGTAATAGTACGAGGAAAATCAAGCTCTTCCTTTAATTTTAAAGATGGAATTATTCCACGAATGGCGTCGCAGGGCGTTAACATGGATAAATCTATTTTAGAAAAGTTTTATAAAGTTTCCTTCCTTCAAATGAAAGCATCTACAACAATAGTAATAAGTTAATCCACAGAACGGGTGAATTCATAGAAATAATCGTAACTCGTAGAGTAACTCGAATTGAAAAAAATTCAGTTGCAATGTCATGAAGGAAACGGTATTATAGCACGTCGTAAACTCGAGCACTAGGAGATACAATGCCGCAGCATTTAACTGAAGTCTATTTTGATAGGCGAAGGCACAGCCTCCCTTGTGTTACTCCCTACCACGTGTTATCAGGGTGGAGGGACAGTCTACGCCTTTACCGGTTGCAGTTTCACAGGAAGAGCCAACACGAAAAATAGCTCGATTTGGGAGAAGTTGAGGGTGACCGGGATCAGAGGCCATACCCTCCGCCCATTGAAATACGAGCTCGTACTAAGCTCTTTACTTTGAGAGTAAACTGCCAGTCAAGGTAGGCTTTGATAGATCCAGTTCGAGCTAAGCCTAAATGCACTTCTAAGCCCCGCCTAAGATGATACTAAATAAATATTCCATTATACAACGTTACAATAAACCGCTTTCACATTAATATGCATACTACCTCCCTTCTTTCTTCCCAGCATGCCAATTCTTTTGCTACCTCTACCACACTAATCTGGCATTTTCCTCTCTTACCGACCTTCAACATTCCATTTCCACTCAATATGCCCTATATCCTTTTTTCTGCCATGTTTGCATATCTCCGAAAGACCTTATCTCCTTCCGTAAGATGTCTAAAAGCACTTTGAAAAGTATCAACATATTTGAAAACAATATCGACGAATGGAATTTCTCATACTTAAAACTAGCAAAAAAGACAAGAAAAAGACCAGCTTATAAAATTTGATAAAACCTTCAGAGGTTTCGAAGCGAAGCAGTTTGAGTGGAAAAACACGTTTTAATGCCGGCCACGAGGGCTCCCGGGAGGTAGATTTTGTCCCTTGAGGCCAAATAAAAATAGATGTGCTCCGTCCAATTCATCGACTTTTAAATATTTTTAGATAGCTCACTAGCATTAGTAACTTCATGGGAAAATATTTTTCTATACCTTAACAATCTCAAAGTCCTCGCAGGACGAAAAATAAGCCCTACATGTAAACCTATGGTATAAATTCTGAATTATTTGCATCGGATGCAGAACTCCCACAAAGAAGGCTCACTGATGCTGTACACATCTAGTATCAAGCCGTGAATGTTTCAAAATATACCTACAGTTGCTAGGCGTAACAGTGAATATTATTATATGATCCCCAGAGTAAATATTTACAGAAAGAGGAACTTTATGTTTTTGGTATTGAATCTGAAACACCGAAGCAATTTCATCTTTTATCCAGGAGTCTCTCTATACAGCCAACGATCTATTAAAATCAGCATCTCTCAATTCAACATCAATTACTTAATGAATTAGCTTTCTATATCAGTGTATTTTTGTGCAGTTAAATTAAATATATGTAGTATGAAATATATTTGTATAATACTGCATCATAACAAACATGAAACCAGTGAAAATAAAATTCTGCTCAAGTCCTCTCGAAAGCCTCTAGGCGAAATCTGTCGAATAAAATGGGTATCTCCTTGCGTTGGTTATATATAGGCAATCGCGGTTTCGCTGTCATGACAGATGGCATCTTCAGATTAAAGACATTGCAGCAGCAAACCCGACCAGATAATTGTTCTTAGAATTTTAGCGAAACCGTCGTTGGTATGAGATACCTGAATCATCTTCAGGTATGATTATATTTAGTCCCTTGTGGAAAGCATTTACAGCCATTTGCGAAGGTGGAAGATTTTCTAGTCGATCGATATTGCATTTGCAAAGGAAGTTCCAAAACTGAAAACGCATATGAACGATATTATGGCCGTGAAAGGAATACCTAATTTCTACAAGCAAAAACATTTTTACTCGAAGAAGAAAGTAAACCAATATGTGGTTATAGCAAGAGTTAATCGGTCGGTTCTCGACCATCTAAATTTTATCTTTTAGCAATTATAAAATATAAAGTGCATGAATAAATATATTTTTCCACATTGGAGACAGAAATATTATTTTCGAAAAAAAAGAATACGCAGAATATTTATTTATTGTATATTACAGTACAGAGGGTGCGGCGGCAACATAACTCCCTTTGATCAAACGCAAAACGCTTTCAAAAAAGAAGTTATGTCGCCGTACACTGCATTTAATGTTCCAGGTATACTCGACGATGAGATAGAAAGCGCATCAAGGAAAATGAAATCAAATAAGGCCTTGGGGGTAAAAAAACATTCCGGCAGAACTAGGTAACGGTTTTGGAAAATATAGGAGGAAGAGTTTTTATTTGCTGATTCGATGCGTCTACGTGGATGGAATCTGGCCGGAAGTCTTGGTGAGGTCAGTGTTAGTTCCGAAAAAGGTAATGGCTACATCATGTGAGGACTATGGAACGATAATATTTGATTTCCCACTCGGATAAAGTTGAACTAAGAATCATCAACAAATGGATAGAGAGTAGGGAAAATGATTACTTTGGAATGATTGGCTTGGGTTTAGGAAGAGCAGAGGCACGCGCTATGCCATTACAGTAATGAGATCACTGATCGAGAGGAATATACGATAGAATAAAATTAGGACGTATCCGCTTGTTTCATAGATTTTGACAAGGCGCTTGATAGAGTGAATTGGGGAACACTAATGAGTATAATGCACGAAATAGGAATAGATTGGAAAGACAGAAGGCTAATTCGCAATCTGTACATTTCTCAAACTGCGCAGGTGTGAGTGGTGAACGTAGAATCCGGATAGGCAGTGTTAGGAAGAGTTAGTAAGGCAGGGTTGTCCTCTATCACCGATGCTGTTGATCGTGTGTGCGGAGGAAATGATAACAGGGACGTGGGAAGAACAAGAGATAGGAATGAAAGGCGGCGGGGAGTTTGTAAAATCAGTAAGGTTTGCTGATGACCAAGTTCCAGTTTGGCAGTCAGCTAAGGCGTTGCAACCATCGCTGATAGGATTGGAATTTCAGTGCGAGAGATAAGAGATGAGAATTAATTTATATAAAACCAAGGTTATGCGATTTTACAGAAAGAGAAAGGCTAAACTTAATATGAAATTCGGAGGGCAAAACCAAAGAGGTGGAGCAGTATACGTACCTCGGAAGCGTTTTGGACCAAAATGGTCAAGTAAGAAGAAGAATTACAGTAGGCAACGAGGCTTTCACAAGGATGAGGAAGTTGATGACAGTGACGTTAAGTACGGATGTTAATAAAAGACTCGTCAAAACTTTGATATGAAGCGTAGCTATGTACAGCTCGGAAACATGGTCATTCAAGCAGGATAGTAGGCATAAATTGGAGGTTGTTGAAGTGTGGATGTGGAGAAGAATGGAGAAAGTAAAATTGACGGAAAAGAAAACAAATGAGGAATTACTGGGTATGGTGGGTGATGAGAGGGGATTTTTTGGAAGAAATCATAAAAAGACAGGAAAAATGGATGAAAAGCATAATGATCGGCAGTGGGATGTTGAAGAATGTTAGGCTAATGAGGAAAGGGCAGGAATAGGATAAGGGATGTTGGACTGGATGAAGGGAGGAAGAAAGTAAACAGAGACGAAGAGGGAGTAGGATTTTGGTTTATGTTTTGTTAGAAGAAAAAAAATATTTATTTGGAAGTTGTGTCCATACAAAACCTACCTTAACCAGTAGATTACCTTAAAAATATATATTTAATGTTTTACAAGAACGCTTTATTTAGAAGATATTCTTTTGAGTATCTGGAACTCAACAATTAGATGATACAGCTACCCCATAGTAAAACAAGTTCAATTTAACTTAAATGAGGCATCTTGCCATAGGAAAATTGAAGAAACGATATATTATAAATCAATTTCTTAGCTTAATTCGAAATGTATTTAATTATTAGCTGGTATCTTTAATCAGCATATAAGTAAAATTAAATTTTATCAGCCATTAAATTAAATCAATTTAGACTAAGGTAAAATTAAGTTTAAGTTTAGTTAAGTTAAAATGACAAATAATTTCAGCATAGTCACATTTACTATAATTAAACGAATGTATAGGACTAAAATATTTCCATAAAATAAGTAAATTGACTGGATCGATGTCTTTTGAAGAAAAAGTCCATTTTACTTCTAAAAGCCATTCCTAAATTCGAATAAACGCGGTCGAGAAGCAGGTTATGTCTATTTCTCTCTCTATAAATCTATATTTATATTCATAAAACATTCCCTTCTCCTATAGAAACGTATTTTCCACTCCGAAGACGATACAGGCGACGGTTACATTGCTAGAAAGTCTGCACGTGATCCTGGAGAAGACTCCACGAGATGAAATACGAACAGAAGTGTTGCCGATGCTATACAATGCCTTTGAAAGTTCTACGCTGCAGGTGCAGGTAAGGTTATGGAGAAATAATTGTGTAACCTATTCGCCGAATACTTCACATAAGAGTAAAATGAAAATTTATAATTACTTACTGACTTATGGTTAATGTTTTATCCAATGAAATACACTTGGGGCATGATAATATGCCGTGATTTAACTTCACTTGGAGTTTTTTATTATTACATATTCTTCATTTTCATAACTGCCACCACTAGTAAGAGTAGCTTAATGTAACATTGTCAAAACCCGTAATTAAATCCACAAATCTAAAAAATAAGACTTATCACAATATCACTAGTAAATTGATAAATTTAATTCACTGACATTACCTCATCATGAAATTCCAAGTGTACGTTCACAGAGGATATCAAAAGGATTGATCTTACAATAAGTTGAATAACTGAGGAAAAATTTCCAGTGATAATATCCTTTTAGACCATTAAACTACACTTTCTTATGATTTTATTTTCAATGCGTAAATTTATTTAATCGTGTGACGATTACCTCAAAACGTTGTGAATTAATATTTACATGAATATTTACACCACCCTTTTCGTGACAAATTGTCCTCATAAAGACGGAAACGACACTAATAGCCCCACTCAAATTCACGAAAATAACCCTATTATTTGCCCCCCCCCGGTAAATTGAGAGAGAGTACGCTCGTCCATTCCTTAAAATAAAATTCCGCTTCCTCTTCGAAAAGAGCGCCGCTCTCCTTGCCGTGACCAACGTGCACGAGTATTTGGACGAGACATCAATACGGCGAATGGTTCTTCCCAAGACGAAGCAAGTGTACGAGAGGAACTCTGGGGACCTCAGGATAGTGCTCAACGCTCTGAGCTGCGTGGAGAGGACCCTGGACCGCCTCGACCGATCCCTCATTATAGACGAAGTCCTACCAATGCTGTGGGACGTCCGACTTCAAGACCCCGAGGTGACACTGAGAGTCGTCAGTGAGTATTACACAAAATAATGGGCATATTGACTTCCCGCTTGGACTTCAAAAATAGTTCAGTTCGTCACAAGAAGCTTCTGTTGACTTCGTTGCTCGATATCAGAGAGTATTTCCAAGGGTAAAATTAAAACATTGAACGGTCAATAAAAATACTCTGGAGAGATGCATTTTTGGGAACTGGAAGTCAAGTCTGAGAGGAAATAAGGGTTACTATAGACGAGATGATGGGTGATGCATAGCTCGAGGGTTTTATTGGATTTACCGCTGGTGAAGTAGGGACATAGTTTACATTTTTGTCGGCAGATTATACATATATATATATATACACATATATTGCTGGATATTAAAAAGGGAATGGTTTGGGATGGGAGAGGATGGCTAAGTTCTAAGGGGAGGGAAGGAGTAATGATATTGGGACAAATTTTGTATCTGGTTCGATTGAAAGGGGCCGGTGGGGATTATGGGTAACTGAAGATTTGCATAGGGTAATGGTGATTTTCAGGATGCCCTAGAGATTGGTGGAACGTTTAAAAAGGACGGAGGGATTAAGGTTTATATATGTTAAACGTGGTTTTTTTCACTGGTCAGGATGGAGGAAAGGTCTTTTAGGAAAGATTTGAGAAACTACGTCTGGGGAATCTATGGTGCAGACTGAGAAGATGAGCGGGCTATTATATGTGGAGTTTTTAAGCGCACAAATATATCTGAGGATTTTTTATTCAGGTGACTCATTGCATACCCACGGTTTAAAATAAAATATCTAGATTAGAGATAAAATTATCAATTAAGCCGGAAATATTGCAAAATCGCTGACTGCAAACGGATAGTAAATAGTAAAGAGAACGAGGTGGGTGGCAGCTATTACACACCCTCATCTCCTCTGAATAATAACCTGCATTCCCTGCTTATCTGCACCAACTACTTCCCAGGCATTCAGTCTCCCAAATCTATCCTAAATACCTATTTAGCAAGAGTAAATTTCAAGAGGTGCACTTGAATGTAGACGTCGAAGTATTTTCCCACTCCAGGTTATATGCAGGTACATAAAGGGATGTCATACGACCATTATAATAAATAAAATACCTCAGCAACATATATACTACGCGTCCTTAATGGGCAGTGAGTGGTAAGGGTGAAGAGTAGAGGCATGAAAAAAATATATATACTACAGAATATTTGGCATGATGAACTTGGAAACTGATACTTTTAAAACAGTCTTTAAGCTGACGTGCTAATTAATAAAGCAACATTTCGTTGTGCGAGGTAAGTGGAATCAGTTGAGGGTTCATGCTCCAATGAATATTATTCTGCATGCTTCTCATTTCACGACTATCTACCGTAGGTCTAACAAAATGATTCCAAAGTTCTGCCATCATATCTTGACTTGCAAAACCCAAGCCCTTTCAGTTTCATCTACCCCACTACCGTCTTTCCGTTACCCCGAGACCCTCCTTATTCCGCCTTCTACATTTTAAAATACCATAATTCATCTTTCTTCTCATTCATTTTGTTTTTCACAGCTTTAATCGATAGTTATTCTCTCCAAGCGGTCATTCTATATGCAACTAGCATAAGGTTGCGTGATGACTTAATTATCTGCTTCTGAACCTTGTTGCTTGTTCGTCTGGGTAAAGTGCCTTCCATTTATGTTTTAATACCACGGCGTATGTTATTGCTTGCCCTTAATTATATATTTTTTGTTCATAATCAAATTTTCACATAATCTAATGTATAGGCCATATTGGTTGTTTCTTAATTGTTGTTAAAGAAATAACTAAATTTCCACGAGTTGGCGAGACAAGCCGAGAAGTGTGTTTGTAACAATGGTGGAGACTTCTACTTATTTATTTTTAAGAAACTTTAATAGTATGTTTGCTCGTATTTTTGCGATAAAATGCACATTAAATTGAGATTTCGATGAGTATACTAACATAATTAAATATTCAAACGAATTGACAGTCCTGATTACTTTTTACTCGTGTTTCAGATATTTATAGGATAATGCTGAGCGACAAGAAATATGGACTCTCAGTAAATCTGATGGCGACCAGAGTGATGCCTTCTTTAATCCCTCAAACTGTCAACCCCTCGTTAAATCTGGAACAGTTTACAATACTGCTCGAAGTTCTTCAAGAAATGTTAGACCACATAGATAGGTAAGTACACTTGCACAACCGTTATCTTGTACACCCCCAAATTTTCTGAAGAAAACACTTCTTTACTTCAGAACTGAACTAACACCGTAATGAAACTGATCACTGATGAATATTGCTGCATATGAGTCTTTCGAGTTCATGGTCAAACTGATATTTGCGTAGGGAAGACATAAATGGGATTGTGGATGCATGGTTGGTGACCTGACACCCCCCGCCTCACGCCGTTGCGGCGGCTTGTGGGGTATAGTGTAGAGATCACTTAAATAAAAAAATTGGATTAAATCCATTTGAGCAATGTCGTTTTCCTCTCACATCAAAAATATCTTCAGCTGCAATTTGCAACATTCAACCTAACTATAGCAAATGAACACCCCTTAAAGTTGAAAATTAATCATAGAATTGTAAAAGTAATTCTTTCTTCAGATTAGAATGATAATTTTCTGGTTATTAACTGGAGTTCCCACTGGATAGCCTCGGCCTGAGTTTCAAATTATTTTCTTCAATTTAAGACCGAGCAAAAGTTAAAAATAAAAACTGAACCACCGATGAACGCTGAAGTGATGGAACTTCATTGAGACTCTCGTCGAAGACCCAAATATTGATTAAAACTATAAACCACGCACGATTCTTGAGTGGTAGATTTTTCACTGTGTATCTAATTATAATTTTTTTCCTTGGGTGTGGAATTATTTTGATTCAATTTCTCAGTAATTTAACGTTCAACATGAGCTTTCAGGTACCTTGTATCGAGGATGAAACAGGACATCAATCTTTACGCATCATCACACTCTATAGCTAATTTTCCATCACTATTCCCTCCATGACCCCGTGATCAAATTCCCGGGAAACATCTCCTCTTGGCTAATGAACAGCAGCAATTTTTGGCTCCTTTATTTACGACCTTTTACGGCTTTTAATGTCAGCTTATAAATCTTACTTTCATTAGCTATAAGAGCGGTGTTGGGGAAATGACATTGTGTTTGGTATTACTTTGTTAAACCACAGACATTCGAAACAAATTTTAATGTTATCCCTCTCCACGATAACTTACAGGAACCAACGAAATAAGCTTAAGCTGGATAACCTTTCGTTACCCAGCCCAGAGCGGCATCGCCCCTTGCGCCACCAGTATTCTTCGGACAATATGCACGCACCGCCTTTTAACATACCAAACCTGCGCATTGAGCAGAGGAAGA
Organism: Hetaerina americana; assembly: GCF_022747635.1. Lineage (NCBI taxonomy): Eukaryota > Metazoa > Arthropoda > Insecta > Odonata > Calopterygidae > Hetaerina > Hetaerina americana. Next base: position 35,480,006 of record NW_027286874.1, on the reverse strand, counting down.
CTTCGAGTGCAGAGGATATGATGGCAAGGAAAAATTCTGCAGGTTTGTTGGGTAAATTACAATTTTATAACTACTGTGGATGTAATCGTGATCATCGGTGTGAACACCATCAATCTAAACCCTACGCACTGCACACCCTAGACCCTAAATTTTTTTAATGTTTCTCTTTCTCTATCTCTCATCTCCGTTCTCTAACGATTGATTTCTTTTGACGGATTCCGTAGAAATTAGGAAATTGTGTATCTTTTTAGCCGCGGCTTTACGCGGTGGCCTACCTAGAAGCCGCTGACCCCCTCGCCATAACTGTTTCAGATTCGGGCATCCTGGGAGGCTGGTGGTTCGGCGGTAATTCGCCGGATAGTAACTTTCTGCGCGTGCACAATGCCTTTCCCACCCGAAGACTGTCTGACAACGCCCTCATGATGCCCCCCAAGATACGCATCGCGCCGTCTTGCGCCTCCTCCCCGGGGGGGACCCCGGTGGGTTCCGGACTCCCCATCAGGCGACACTCCAGCATCGGGCCACAGGAAAGGCGCGGATCGACAATCAATTTATCGCCTCCAACTGTAAGTACACGCAGACGCGTGCTAGAATATACTCTCGGATCCACTATAATGCTTTCATTCAAACTCAATTAATTTCTAGGCTCAAGGAACAAAAACTCAAACCGTTGACATCACTGCCAAAATTAATACATGCCTACTTAACTATGCTCGTATGCCATAACTCTGTAAAAAAACTTAAATTGCTACTGTTAACTTTCACTTTCATTAGAATTGAGGCCGAAAAACATGAAATGCCTCGATTATGTTAACAATATTAAAATGTAATTATTTATATATGTAATGTGTTGAGAAAAAACAATAATTTTTTATTAATTCCATTTACTTATCGATAGAAAGTGTATAGGCAAAATGTCAGTGTTTCCTAAATATTGGCTCATTGCTCTAAATTGTTCGTTTTTATAGCGTATGCGTTGTGCTTCTTATTTTGAGCTGCTGATGCTTAAGACTTGCTGTGCTTAACATTAGTGTGCAAATTATTTGAAAGATAATAATTCTAAATTGACAAGCTAAAGAATCAATGCTTAAAATGTGAAAATACATTCCACCTATTTTCTCTCACAAAACAATATGATTTCTTATTATGGAAATGAGACCATCATGCAACAATTTTTTGGAAATTATAATCCTATAATTACAATTTTACTGTTTTCATGAATTGAGTGATTAATTGGTGAGCTATCAGCATTGTTGAACATAAAACTACAGTAATTCTCATAAGTCAGAAAATTAAATAATGCACCACATATATATATATATATATATATATATATATATATATATATATATATACATATACACACATATATATATATATATATATATATATATATATATATATATACATATACACACATATATATATATATATATATATATATATATATATATATATATATATATATATATATTCTATATTGTTGCCATAGATATGTGTATTGAGGCCGGAATACAAAATAAATATAAGCCAAAATGAAATAATCGGTAATTGGTACTTGCATTTTGCATATATTTCATACAGCTTAATTTGATATAATATTAGCAAATGAATTGAACATGTGAAACTTTGAGTAACATAGTTTCTAAATCTCGGAGTTTGGTCTTATCAGGAAATACATTTTCTTCTTCTTGATCAAATAATTTGAAAACACCAATAATTGATCTCACCATTCAGTTAATCCTCTTTGAAAAGTAAATAATATCCGTTTTATCAATTCCCATTGATTCCTACAATACGGATTCTAATTTGCATGAAATCAGAAAAATCGCAAAATTGTATCCTAATAATATCGAAAAGAATCAATTTTTCTGTAATCCCTCATCCACGTGGTTTTCTCCACCGGATAAATACCATTTGCACCATGGTACATGTGGTTAAAAAGAATAAACTCTTGAAAATTTTACACCGCAACCATGACTACTCCGTCCACATTATTTCCACCCTGCAGGTTTGCCCGAGAGTCATTTCAAAATCGAAGATGAAACCAAAGAATTCGCAATAATTTTCAAAAGATATAATTTTCACTAAGGGTGCTTTCACAAATTACACTGCTAAAAAGGATTTGTAAGACTATTAAAAAATTCTTTTAAATTCAGCCCAAATCAAGATTGACCTCCTGCTAAGTTCATGTTGTCGTATTATCCATTTCCACTTCAGTAACTAGTCTGGCGGCAATCCGACTTCCCTCCGTAAAAAGGTTACAACTACAGAGAAGAATTTCCAGGTGGCCTTGCCGAAAAATGTCATTACCGCATGTTAATTATAATGATTCCCAGCTTCGGATTATATTTTCCACGCTTTATTATATGAGTTCACATAAGTGTATTAAAATGGATTAGATTTTTCAGAAAACAAAAAAAAAACTTGATAACTAAAAAAATATAATAGCAAATAACTAAAAATCATATACAGGGTTCGTCCGGAAAATAAGTCTACTGCTTTATTCCCACCGCTCCAGGCGCGCCCAGCACCGCTCTGACGGGCTGCAATTGGAGGGGGGTATGTTGGCAAGCGACGCTGAAAAAGGCAGTCGGCTCTGAGCTGTGGTGTAGTGAGGAGCTCTGTTAACGCGAACCTCCACGCTCGACCCACGTCACGGAACGCGATGCCGAAGTTTTTGGAGCAGAGTTATTCCATCAAATTTGCGGTAAAGCTTGGGAAATCGTCTACCGAAACTGTCGGTATGATTAACCAGGCTTACCAGCCATGTGCAGAAACATGATATTTCGGTGGCACAAGATGTTCGTGGAGGGCAGAGAAGAGGTCGACGACGAACCACAGCCTGGACGCCCATCAACGACACTCACCGACGAAAATGTGCGAAAAGTTCGCGATGTACTGAAATCTGATTGTCGTCTTAGTGTTCGGATGATAGCAGAGCAGTGTAATGTGCCAAAAACAATAGTGCACGAGATTATTAGGCACCAATTACAGATGCGAAAAATTTGTGCAAAGTTGGTGCCGAAAGTGCTCAGTGATGATCAAAGACTCAATCGTTTGGAAATCGCGACACAACTTGCGGATCACTGCAAAAATGATCCACATTTTTTAGAGAACGTTGTTTTGGGTGACGAGACGTGGATCTTTGAGTACGACCCGGAGTCGAAGAGACAAAGTGCGGAATGGCACATCCCATCATCACCCCGTCAAAAGAAAGCTCGCATGAGCAAATCTCGGATCAAGGCGATGCTCATTGTCTTTTTTGACAAAAGGGGAGTCGTCCACTACGAATTTGTACCTGAACGACAAACTGTAAATGCTGCATTTTACGTCCAAGTGCTCGACAGGCTTCGAAAACGAGTCGCCCGCGTCCGGCCAGCGATCAAAAACATCTGGCGGCTGCATCACGACAATCCGCCGTCTCACACCGCGCTTGTCGTGTCGGACTTCTTGGCCAAGCACGGCGTGGCAACGCTGCCGCACCCGCCCTACAGCCCGGACTTGGCACCACCGGACTTATTTCTGTTCCCGAAGATAAAGAGGAGTTTGAAAGGAACGCGATACGGGACTTTGGACGCCGTCAAAGAGGCCGTGACGACGTGTCTTCGAGAGGTTCCCGATGATGCCTTCGCGGGAGCGTTCCAGGAATGGGAACGCCGCTGGAACAAGTGCATCGACTCACAAGGGTCCTATTTTGAGGAATATTAGCTTAAGATATGTAAAAGTGTAATAAATTTTTTTTCCTGAGCTCAGTACACTTATTTTCCGAACGAACCCTGTATGTATATACAACATTCGCCCTTGGCCTTTGTGCTGATCCTACTATGATGTGTTATTCACTGACTTTAAATAAGCTCAATCAATGAAAGAGAGTAAATATTAATAATATCATTTTCTGCTGCGTATTAGATAGGAGTTATGTAGGCACAATAAAAAATGTATTTCAGGGAAAAAACTTCACATTGGGCTAGTATCGTTTGTTGCGCCCCCCCTATTTCCTGGGCACTTTTATCAACTTCATTCAGGATATCACTTTTAGAGCCGTCGCTACTCGTGTTACTCGCCTTTCAATTAAGTTCGGATTCTTTCAATAAATCGAACAGAACTACCTCAGAGTCAACGAAAACATAGGTCTCGCTTTTTCATTCCGTAATACTTCCAGCAGTGTGAAAACACATCCTCCTAATGGCGGTTTTCACAATTTACTCCTTGAAAGAACCTAAGTTTTTTCATGAGCAGACCACTGCAGTGTATGCTCTGTTCTAAAATAACTTTCAAATGCGCAGGCCTAGGGTTACAATAGATACCAATACAAGTATCACCAATCAGGCATATCTTTCCCAAAGACAAAGTTTATTATTCCACTGCCCCAAGGTACTACTAGGCGAATTGTATGTTTAAGTACCTACAGCTATACATTTGCACACCCTTATGTACCTATCAGAAAATGCGGTGATCTGGGGAAGGGTTAAAAGGATGGAATTAAACTTTTTGCTGGTTTCATGCTCTTGTACATCCAATATAGATGTGCATCCAAAATGTGTATCCAAAACAGATATTAGTATTAGCATCCGCAAGATCATTAGTTAGAAAACGAAACGCAAAGAAAAGTCGTAAAACTTTCAGGACCGAAAATATTTTGCATGTAACGATTCCAAAAAGATGAGTTTCACGCATGCAGAAATTGAACAATCTATTAATTTTTCCTCTAGATCATTGACCTACTTTCATTTGGCGGAAGCGTGATGTAACTAAGGGTGCGATCATGGGTTTTGTGTCATGCGTTATCACCATCCATACGCTTAACGATTTTTTTTCGGTAAAAATGATTACATCAGCGACCCAACTACAATAATTTGTGCCAACGCCAAGATCACGCCATCCTTTCATAGCGAGAAATTAGAAGACAAATTATATAATTTTCGTAACCAATCGCTCGTTCTTCACAAAGAGCCATGGTCACGAACTCAGTCTTATTTGATTATATACGTTATCACCTTTACTTTTAAGCCTTATTCAATCTTTTATTCTACGTTTCTATCCCTTCCCCTCTCTCTCTCTTTCCTTTCCTCTTTCCCTCCCTCTTACCATATCCCTTTCTCTCTATTTTCCCCTCCATATGCGATTGATGGCGATCAATTTGATCTCAGGTTCATAAACGTAAAAACGTCAGTAATTGATAGCTGTTACATTTACGACAGTGAAGTTAACGCTAGTTTCAACGTTGAAGCCAATGATTTTGGCGCGAATTTCTTCGAACGTCACCACTGACTCTTCTTACCCTCTGCTGAAGTACTGATACAGGGTGCTTTCCAAAAGTAATGGAATAAAATTTTCCGCGCCGCGCCTATTGGTCGGAGTGCGTACGAAACACTAGGAGTAGGTTAGGGGGACACTAAGCTTTTCCGCAAAACCGGTCTCAGTCCTCTCCAAGCTGTGGAAGCGGCAGTTGCTGTAAACCTTGGCGCACCGACCATGTCACGGAAGACCAACCGAGCGAAAATTTCAAGTAAACTCTTGCAACGTATTGGAAATTGACCTGATTATTTGGACGTCATCACTGGTGATACAACCTGGGTTTTTTAATACTACCCAGAAACCAAACATTAGTGGCACACCGACCAGTCCCCTAAGCCCAAAAAGGCAAGAATGAGCAAATTAAAATTGAAAACAACGCCCATTGTCGTTTTCGACAGTAAAGGAGTGGTCCATAAGGAATTTGTTCCTCAAGGACAGACAGTAAACACCACCTTCTCCATGGATGTCCTGAAAATACTGCGAAAAAGGGTCTTCAGGACGAGGCAAGACATATCCGCTACCTGGCAACTCTGCCACGACAACGCGCCTTGCCACAACGCGCTACGAGTCCGCGAGTTCCTGGCCAAACACCAGGTGCCAACGCTGTTCCACCCCTCTATAGACCTGACGTCACCCCAGCAGACTTCCTTTTTTTCCTTCAGCTTAAGGCAGCTCTGAAAGAAATCCGTTTTTCGTCCATAGAAGAGATAAAATCAGCTGTGACGAAGACCTTGCGAGAGGTCCCCGAAGACGCCTTCCAGGGTGCGTACCGGTTATGATAGAGTCGCTGGAAAAACTCAGTAGAGGCTCAAGGACAGTATTTGAAAAATTTGAAGTGTTTGCGCAAGTCTGTTCAATAAATTACTTTTTAAAAATTCCATTCCTTTTGGAACGCCCCCTGTATATCCCTGCTCCGTGGTGAGATACCATCACATACATTCTTCAGGGTGCGCATAACATAACCCTTCCTATTTAGCGACTAAGGTATCAACTGTTTCAGAATGTCGACAAATATAATTTTTTGTCGCGGTCCTATGCTACTTTCGCGCAATTTATTTAGATGAAAATATAATTTTTTTATACAACAGTTTACTGAGGCACATTAGCGGATGACTCTGCCAAAATTTACTGCTGCGGCATCTCCCGCAATTTCTTGGAATAATTTTTCTAATTAATGGAACCAAAACGCTGGGGATAAATTTAATGCACCCATTAAATAATAAATTTTACACATAATTTAATTCTATATGAAGATCAAGCAATTGAAAATAGATGGAAGAAAGATAACGAGGAGAAGAATCGATAGCTGAAATCTCAGAAAAAGTTTAATGAAAGTCAAGAGCGAGAGGGGCGTAAACCACCGGGCGCCAGATATACGAGGTCTGTTCAAAAAGTATCACGACTTTGTGTTTTTAAAAAATTGTTTATTTCTTCATGAATACCCATTTTGTCCCATTCAAAGTAATCCCCATTAGATATTACACACTTGTGCCAACGTTTTTTCCAATCCTCGAAGCACTTCAAAAAATCATTTATTGTGATCTTGTTCAGCTCCTCCTTCAATGCAGTCCGAATCTCGTCAATCGTAGCGTAGCGTTATCCTTTCATGGACCTATTCATTTTCGGGAATAAGAAAAAGTCACTGAGGGCCAGATCTGGGGAGTGTGGTGGCTGCGGTATCGTTAGTAAGTTGTTTTTGGCCAAACATTCGCGCAAAAAAACAACGATGTGTGAGCCGGGGCGTTGTCATGGTGCCAAAGCCAATTTTTGTTCTTCCACAAATCCGGGCGTCTGTGGCGGATTGCTTCGCGCAAATTGCGCATGACTTACAGGTCATATTCTTTATTTACCGTTCTACCTTGGGGCAAGAACTCATGATGCAACACGCCCCTGCAAACGAAGAAAACTGTAAACAAAACTTTCACATTCAACTGAACTTAGCGCGCTTTTTTCGGTCTTGGCTCGTGCTGCAGCTTCTATTGGGATGATTGAGCTTTAGTTTCCACGTCATAACCATGAACCCATTATTCGTTACCAATTAGGACTCTCTGGACCAAATTTGGGTCGTCGCGGGCAGAGTCCAACACCTCATTAGCCATGTTAATGCGTTGCTGTCTTTGGTCGAAAATTTGGTACAAATTTCGAGCGCGGCGACCCGTGTCATGCCCATATCATTGGTAAAAATCGAATGGCACGAACCAATCGATATGTGTAGTTCCTCTGTAACTTGTCTAACGGTGATTCGACGATTGACCAATACTATTTTCTTCACTTTATCAGTGTTTTCGTCTGTTGTTGGCGTGCTCGGGCGTCCGGCACGCTCTTCGTCGTTCACATCTTCTCGGCCCTCTGAGAATATTTTGTGCCACCGATAAACGTTACTTCGGTCCAAGGTAGCTTCTCCATATGCCACAGTCAACATTCGGAGTGCGTCCACGCACTTAATTTCGTTTTTCAGACAAAATTTAATACAGATTCTTTGATCCATTTTTTGGAACAGACAAAAATCGAAGGCAAGCCAAAACAAGTCCAAGCAAAACAGCTGTCAATAATTAACTGAATATCGAAAAAAACGAACTTTTCGGTATAATTGAGAGACGTAAGTACAAATATAACGCCACAAAAAAATCGAAAATCAAATAAACGTAACCCGCGAAAATTCAAAATTCGTGACACTTTTTGAACAGACCATGTAATGAGAAGGAAATACGACAGAACAATGAATACCTGAGTAAAAACAAGGGATCCGGAACTGACAAAATCAACAGAGGCAATTGCGACTAACTCGGAGGCAAAAATTGAAGATATCCGATAGAGAAAACTCAGAGACATCTCCTGAAGTTGGATATTGGCTAAGTGCGTAAAGAAAATAGTTGCGAGGAGCCCCTTACTTTTGAATGCGGTGTCACAAACTTCAAAAATACTAATATAAATTATAAATCGAAGAATGGAAAGAATAACTGAAGGTAACCAGATGGAAAATCGATTCGGACTGAAAGAAGATTAGGTAAACGAAAAAGGATACACTTTTCCAAATGAAATTGGTTAGAAAAATTGCGAAAACATAACCTGTTGATGTGACATTCGAAAAGTTCCAAGGCCTTTGAGGAAATTCAGGGGCACAAATTACTCAATATATGAAAATTGGTATGCATTACAGGGGAAAAAATAATTTTCCACCTCAACAAGAGGCAAGTCACCACGCTGAAAATGAAAGACAGAAGAAAAATACTACTCTAAATTAAATACAATGATTAGACAACTCTTCAAATTAACCAGCACTGTTAGCATGTGTTATAAGAGACAATGAATGAATAACAATGAATGAGTATCAAAGGAGTCTAGGTATAGAGGAATAGATTAATATACTCTGTTTAGTAGATTGCCCTGAAGCTATAGCAACGATTTCTGAGACTTTACAGAATTGAACACAATTGATAAAGTGCTTCAAAACTTATGTAAGAATATTAATAACAAATAAAAGCTAGAAGCCTTCTACTAAAAATGAGGCAGAGATTCAGAAGGTAAAAAATTCGTAACCAGGGTAAAATTAGTGCGAGTGGATGATTACACCTACCTCGAAAGGAATAGAATACGAGATGGAAGAAGTTCGATGGACATCAGGACAAGAATGTCGCCAGACATATCTCAAGTGAAATGGAATTACTGAGACCTGAACCACTGAAAGAGCAGGCCAGAGACAAAGTCTTTAAACCTGTGGATAGATGACAGTTCTGGATATTAGTTCAGGGATACATTGAGAAACGGTACAGTATTAAGAAAAGTAAAAGACGAAATTCATACAATGACCACATTTAAGAAAAACAAACATATGTACTCGGCAGATTTTGCAGAAGTAATGTTCTAGTTAGGAAATTAATATACTGTAAACAGCGGGCAGGACCAATGAGGAAGAGCGAGGAATAAATACGTGAGCTAAGTACAGATGAGCCCTCAGAGAGTAAAATAATTAGTATCGGATAGAGAGGAGAATTTGAAGACGTAATTCTTCAAATTGGAAGAATAATGAATAAAATGAAACGTCATCATCACGCGATTTATCAAAGAACTTTGGCAAATTCTTCGGCTAAATACTGACTACGCCCACAAGTTTACAAAAGAAACGTCTTTAAATTCTGAGGAAAAAATTCCGCGTGCCGCATTCAAAATCATTCCCGTAATCCGTCAACCCGCTGACCGTTATACAGGGAAAGGCACAGAGGACCGAATCGACTTTGAGAGCACATCTCGCCATGCGCTGAAAGACGGACACGCGGCTCCTCCCAACTCGAATACGCGACTGATAGGCTCGCTCATTCCCTTTGATCGCTGCGGTAAACAAGGCCGTGGTTGCAAGGGACACACTAATGGACTACAAACGAACGGTTCTAATTTTTTTGCTGCACAGCTGAAACAATACCACAGGCAACTCGATAAAATTAAATTTCAATCCATCGAATTACATTTCATTTCGTTTTATCAAGCTGATGTAGTTGACACAATGTTCCGGAGTAGTGTGTGAAATCACCGGCACAATTGTAATTTATAGCTATTGAGTCCAAACCCTACGTATTGCTTGCAGACTGACTTTTAGCGAATGGCAGTTTGCAAGCGCACAGCTGCACGCCGAAACCTCGGTTCTTGTATGACGGACTGGGATGCCATACAAATTTTAAATATAATTTTAGGCACGATGGAAGTTATTCTGAGCAATAATAATCAATAGGCACCGAAGAGAGCCAAACGAAGGAATCGTATTAATGAATTGCGACAGTAGATATATATATATATATATGTCTATATATATATATATATATATATATATATATATATATATATATACATATATATAATGTCACTGTTTCAATCACAGTTAATCATCTTCATTTAACATCCTTCCTATTTGGCAAACTAGATAAGAATTAAGAGAAAATTTTAAATGTACCCGTAAAGTAATGATCTGTTGCACGTGAAAGCAATGCGTCACTTCATTAAATCCAAGCCTCAAATGACCCAAGGGAACGAGGAGCAACAGAGGTTCTATTGTGCCGCATTGATGAAGCTTAACGCCTGATACACGCTTCAACAAGCGCCTCATGTGTACGGGACGTTCCTTGCTTCGGCGACCATCATGACATGGCACTGAAAATCCCTTCCCAAGACCAAGAGAGTGTATGAGAGAAAATTTAGTGACTCTTTGAACGAAGAAACAGCAGCATAAGCAGGAATCAAAGCAAGCTGATTAATAACACCAACAGAATGCTTTTGTAGGTATTTTCCAACTATAACATATAAGGGTATTATATTCGGAGATTAAAGGTAGATCTTGCGAGGCTAACATAAAGTCAATTTTGTAGACCTTAGAGAACAACATGAGTTATTAGACATGAATCGGATATTAATAAATAGACAATTCTGTATCATTTTGAAGAAAACTTGCTACTCTGAAAAAATTTGTATGGGTAATTTTTAATTATTATTTTTGTATCATATTAATTTTTGCATCTGAGTTTTCTCTTTGACATCAAGTCTTTCAGCTATACATTTCACTCATAATGTGAATCACCTCAAATTTACTGGCACATACAAGTGTTACACATGTACTAAGCAATCGGAAACAGGAACACAATTTTTGTTCCTTTGATCAACCCGAGGGAAATGAATACGGCAGTTAATTTTTTGACCCCAGCGGAAAATCTGCTGTAACCATTTCTATGAAAAGGGAATGTGTACCTATCATAAGTTAAAGTGGATTGAATGTAATCAATACAATGTAGTTAATGATACCTAAAGGAATATTTTGCCTCATAGTGGGTCTTGATAGATCCCAAACCTGAGAAACCTATCAGTTCAAAATATTTTGTTGCTCTCTAATTGTACTTCATTAGACCTATCAGCTTAGTAGTAACTGATTCCACGGAGCTAAAGCGCATGTTTAAGCCTTCACGTTCCTGGAATAGAGATTTTATGATAATTGTATGAAAATATAAAAAGTGACATACCACTATTTGAAATATTACAAATGTATTTTAAAAATAAATTATTCATAAATCTTTTAGATTTTACAGTGTTCGTACGTTTTCTTCTGCAACAATAAAGGTTACATATGTTTGATTGCGCCATTAAAAAGCATTGAACGTTTGAAATAAACAAATAATTCAAATTTATAGGATTTATTTATTAAAATTCATTATGTGCTAAATCTGCATACTTCATAGCATGAAATTTAGTGTTGCAATGATTTGAAAATTATATTAAAGGAATGATTCTCATACTATATTATGTATTCAGCCAACCAATAGGAGATTGTATAATTATATTGTTTTTTTCCAATTTTCAACGAAGTTAAGCGCCTTCTAAAATTGAATTTCATTTTGACAAAGAAAATGTTTAGTGTAAGTTCGAAAAGTATTCGTAATACTTGATCGCCTTAAATTCTACGAGAATCCGATTTCTTATTTTTTAATGTTCCTTATTATTCCAAAGCATGATGAAACCTTTCAAAGTTAGCCAGTATTTTCAAATCGTACATGAAACTGATACAGATTAAACTGGGAACCTTTAAATTAATCGATACACCGAAGGCAACCGAAATAACTGCAGAATGAATTTATTCAATTTGCAGTGGAACATATGGTAAGTAAAACATCCATAATGCTGGATTGAAAGACGGACGCAGATTAGAAAAGAACCATTATTGTATTTTTTTCAAGACTGTACAACTTTTGAATACAAGTCAATTGTCGATTAACTAAAATTTTTATCTTTAGGATAACTTGGAAAAAGCCTGAGTTTGATGTGTTATTTACATGTGTATGCTATTTTGATTTTTGAAACGCCTTTTTTTTCAATATCCAAAATGATCGGCATTCCATTCTTTTTCGTAAACTTCCATTGATTTCTCACACAGGGTACACTACAGTATGGATCCGTGTCGCGAGAAGGCTCTAGTTTATCCGTCCCTACGACGTATGTAAGTTAAGATCCACGTGTTAATGGTTCCTCCTTCTTCCACCTCTTCATTCCGTGGTTACATATAATTCCTGCTTTCTCTTTTTTCATCATACCTGATGGAATATGTTTTCTTCGTACTCTGTGCTCCCATGTCAATGTTAATGTCCAATGTGTTCTACCCTTGCTGAAAAATATCTGTTGCTTTTATCATCTTCTGTCACTTTCAGATGGATTGCATATCAGAGGAGGTACATTGTTTTCTCCGTGCAAAGCGTCGACTTGCCATAGCCTTGGGGAAAGGCTATCTCAGAAGCCAGTAATAAAAATATTTCATTAATGAGAAATGAGGTTTAGCGGGGAAAAAGAAAAAATAATTAGCCCGGTTACGGTGGGAAGTGATCCACGGCTTAGAACAGCTGGACGATTAATAGTTGATGAGGACAAATACTTAGGGATTGGGTGAAAAGCTTAGGAAGAAGGGAACTGGGAAACTGGGATTATCGTAACTTCAAAGAAGGCTCGGCGGAGATAGCACGTACTCACGCACCATTTAATGCCCTATCCACAATATCAATTACCTACACACCATTCGATTCCACCCCGGCAATCACGACCATCAAAAACAAGCAATGGAACTAATTTTATCTCATTTGATAGTTCTATAAGAGAAAAGAACAACAAAAGGAAAGTTACTCATTATCTCAGAAATGATACTCAATTACTTCATTTTTATTGCAATTTTGGTGCTCCTAATTGGCATCGAAATTCATGATTAAGTTATAAAAAATGAATGTCATATAAAATGTCACACATTTAATAATCTATTGCCCTCAATTTCTCTACCAATCAGGTAAGAACTATGAATTCTTGAAAATGGAATTTTGCTAACCACGCCGCAGAGAACCATTCTTCCGACACCGTGAAAGAAGAATTAGAATAAAAAAATATAATACTTAAGCCAAAGAAAGGATTTTCCAGAATTCACATCAAAGCAATTGCTGAAGCAAAAGAGAGTTAATTAACTCTTGATTTGTAGACGATCAAATACGCCAATTTCCGGATTACATTTTATATTATTGAAATGGCTAACTCTTTTCGTCAAAGAATAAGGCAAATCAGGCAAGACTATCTCTTTCATGCGTAAAATTAATTAAATTTATCAACACCAAGTGAAATCTTCAATTCTTTCACCGGACTTGTTTCACCTCGGTAAAGGCCTTGAAGAAGAAATACATGGTCTGAATGTATTTATGCCGTTTCCGAAAAGATTCTTAACCCATATAAACGTATTATCCATAGTCTTCAAATAGCGGCTTGGCCATTAACAGTTTAATTCCTTGGAGTTGAAAAAATAAATAATGTTGCCTGATAGAACGAATTTTTGCGAAATATAGACAAAGTATTTTATGACGCACCGAGATTATATCAGTCAATTTACCAATGCCATTTCATCCTTGCGCACTCTTCATTTATCATTGGCGCAACGGAAATAAGATAACTCAATTGCCTTTATCAAAACCAAAATATTTTTAGCTAAGTTCAATAATTACGTTCAGAAGAAGGAGAAAAATGGTGTGAAGAATCAAAATAAGAATTCCCAAGAAGAAAAAGAGGAAAAACAAAAAAAATAAGGCACTGGTGATAGAGAACACGATTATGTTGAGAAAACAAAGTTCATTGAGAGATTAGGGCAAAAGAAATGGCTTTAGTGAACTTTCAAAAATATTATTCTACCATTAGTAACTCAGACTTCACTTGAATTTGGTTTCCAGGGAAAATATTATTAAATGTGAGTAGCCCCATGGAAAACGATAAAAGGAAAGAAAGATATATTCGCATGAGAACACAAATCTTGATATAATTGATAAAGGCTATTCGACAAAAACAAATTCATCTCAGCTATACCGAATTAGAGGACAGTATTTGTTAAAACTCTGAGCATATATTATTACAGATCAATTTCTAATTACTTACAAACAAATTAATTTATCCGTCAAATATCTTCATGCAAGGATACCTTCTTTGTCATGTTCCAACACATACTTAAAAGATATGTAATGCCTTGCAAGTTAAATCATCACTCAGAAATGAATATTTATGTGCATAGGTCAAGCAGATACGTAGAGGAATCGAAACCTCATTACTTTACTCAGGCGATTAAACTTATCCAATAAACGCCCTCCTCACCATGTCAATTTTATTTTTCCTCTTCCTCTTCTCACCTCTGTTTGTGTTCACATTCATTTATCTATGCTAAGGTTACCAGACGTCCCCAGTTTCCGGGGGCAGGCCTCCGTCTGGGCTCTCTGCCCCCGGAAGCCATACTATTTCCCTCAATTTTCCCAAAAATATATTTTTAAGTGTAAACCATAAGGCTAGGCAATGCATATAATTGTATTTTTCTTAAATGAGAATGAGAGAAATCATGGATATTTTCATAGTTTTGATATTACCATCACTCCCTCTGTATGTTGCAGATGTTTTTGCCCCAGTGTTGATGCTAAAAAAGTGGTAACCTTACCCTGTGTACAAACATAAATACATGTATATATTATACTCCCATTAAGGTTTTATCAGTATAGCCTTCAAGCTTTCATTTTAATTAGAAGTCTTACAATTACAAAACATTATCTTAAAAATTCAAAGAATAGTTTGAACCCAAATGTGCCTGTAAATAATGAAAAATATAAATTTGCAGTACTTTGAAGCAACTTTGAAGCTTTTTGTACAACCAAATGGGATAACTTTAGCTGAGAATTGGTTTTTTTTAGGCTCCTTATTAATAAGAGGTTCTACTATGAATTTTTCCATTTTTGGGATGGAGATATTAGTAGTGATGAAATGATTGCTATGCACACCTTTATATTTTTATTTCTTTCAATAAGAAAGGGAGATGTTAGCTGTTATTGATTTATTTAAATAAATAAATAAATAAATAAATAAATAAATATATATATATATGTATATATATATATATATATATATATATATATATATATATATATATATATATATATATATATATATATATATATATATATATATACCCTCTATCATTCCAAAATATTTTGGTGAGAATGAAGCAGATATGCAATTATTAGCATTTTCACATGGTTTATATTATTGTATGCTAAATGATTGAATTAATTAACTTTAAAAGTAAGTGGTTCATTTCAGAGCTCTAAGATTAGTTAACAGGCTACTAGCCTATTGATTGAAATTTTTTTGAAGTCCTCAAGCTCATGTTAACTAATGATCATATGCAATCAGTTTGATTGCCAGTACAAAATGAACAGATGAAGGCTTTACTGATTTTACCTTATTCATGTGTGACCTCTGTCCAAAGCGCACTACCGCTCCTTTGTCATTGTCCGAACTCATCCGCTTAAACGTTGTTCTCTGTGAGTCCGTCTGTTTCCAGTTTGCCTGTCTGATTTGTCCGTCTATACATACATCTGTCTCAGCTACCTGTGATCCTGACCACCACATCCAAATGACTGCTCATTTGTTTAGTTGACAGCTAAGACATTGTGCATCTTTTTGTGCCTTAAAATGCTAGTGTCTTGTTTATGCTCTTATAGCCTTCATGTGCCATACTCATTAAAGATTTTTAGCTAAGTGTATTGACTGTTTATTATGTTTGCTGTAATTACACCTGCTTATTACAAATGTTCTCATGCCATATTTCTGAAATGGATACCCGCAAATCACAGCTAACAAAAAAATAATCTTATCTGAGCTGAGGCCATGCTTGTCATCACAACTGATATGATCCAAGTAAATAATTGAGTGTATTACTACATCATTAATAATACCACTCATGAATAAAACCCATTTTACATTTCATGTGATTAATGGCAACAGATATTACATTTCATTGATTGATCCTCAACAATTCATAACATATTGATCACTTAAAAAGAAGAGCTATACTGAATTCTGTAAATTTACAATGTAGTGTTATTCTCTCCCAAAAATATTAATTTCTTTATTTTCTCCTTTCCCAAATATTAGCTTGCAAGGAGCATGATTGTGAGTATTATTTAAAACCCTCTAGTGTTGAATATTTTGAAAGGTAATATTAAACACTGTAATAACCAATGTTACCAAATCTGACTTAACATTAGCATATGGGGTACCTTACTCAATAGCTTAAGTGTTCCATAAATAAATCTCATATTCAGTTTTACTGATGATGATTTACATTTTGTTACCTATGAATAATTTACTGGAAAACTGAAATATTGTAGGGCATATTAAGTAATCATCTTCAAAATTAGGGCTACAATATAAGTCTCTATAAAAATACCATTAAATTACTCAAATTTGAGGCATACCTTCTGGTTATTCACCTCAATATTCTGGCAGTCCATCAAATGATCACCCATAGCAGCACAATATCTTCATCCAAACTGCATTTTGTTGGTACTACAATATAAAGCAGATATTGGCCAAATTAAAATTTAATAGTGTTTTTCCAATTAGATCTCTTATCACATCTAAAATTTATACCAAGGTGGAGGAAATACCAAGGGATAGAGAAACTCATCTTTTTTCTGTTTACATTTCTCCTTAACCATTTTGACTAATCTATACATATATGTATTCCAAGATAATTATGCAATATGTAGCTTAGTCCGGATTGAATTAGCAACTTTCATATTTACATAAATTAGAAGAAAATAGACAACTTTTAACGGAGTCACTAAAACTTTAATGTCATTATTCTGCTTTGTATAGTGAGTGGTAGAATACTTAATAAACACAATTTCCAAGTAAAGCAATGCACATAAGAATTTATTGCAGCTAATTCTTAGGGATGTATATTCAATTGTTTTCAATAACATTTGCATCATTAAACGTTAAATTTGACTTTACTCTTAACAACCCTAGAACTTCATAATATTCCATCGTTCATAATTATCACATAACTTCACTATGCTAGGTATTTAAGTGTAAATCTACTAATTTACCCCAGGAAATGGCTGAGTAATAAAGTTACATGTACATAGCCCACATTCCGGTAGAACATCCAAGCATTTCCAAAGTATTATGACTGCTTGACTGGACATTTTCTTAAATCCAACTTCCTGAATTACATTTTTAATTACGTTTGCCCAATTGACTATGTTCCCAAAAGTTAAAAAAAATATAATTATACACATTATTATTTGATCACAGTTTATAAAATATTAATATGCATAAATTTATGGTTTTCCTTGTACTTATCTTGAAAATGAATGAATAAAACTGCTTTAAACCGTTAATTTACTACCATGCATTACAGTAGTATTCATTGTTCAAAGTGAATGCCACCATTGAAGTCATAATAAAACGTAGGCTATGTTATTACATAAAGTTTCCATAGCAACAGAAACATTATTGCATTCTGAAATAATTCATTGTAAAAATGACATTTAAGGAAAAGTCATTTGGGAAAGTAGATTTTAGAAAATGGCCTTTGAGGAAAAGGTTTTTAGGAAAAAGTTAATTCAGAAAAATGAACATTAAGAATAAAAGGTTTCAGGATATTGAATTCAGGAAAACATCTGGCAAGCATTTAGCTATTCTAAAGTTTTGTCAATTTAGAATAGTAGTAGGAATATGCAACTCAAAAAATTCAACATCTAAGTTAATTAGGCTTTACCCTTTGAAAATATTGTTCTACTATCACTACTGTGATAGCAAATGCAAGGAATATGTATTATTTACAACACAAAAATAATTTTTGAACAAATGCATAACTCAATCCCTTACTCCTTAAATTTTTGATAATCCAGACTTAGAGATCATGGGCAAAACTCTCTCTTTCACCTCTTCTATCAACTTATACACAATGACACATCCTGTTAAAAATTCACAAACTTTTTCAATCTTCAAAGACAGTTGTGACTTGTATTTTTCTAATCATTCCCTCTCCTATCCATACCTTTCATACATTTCTGCTATAAAATTTTTTCAACTTAATTCTGGCTCACTGTTGCTCTTAATTTGTGCCTACTTCCAGTAGTAGTAGTAGTAGTAGTTCAGAGTATTCCATTGTCTTGGCCATAATCCATTTTTGGTCTAAAGCCTAATAAGGTTTTAAATCATAATTTAACAATATACAGACAACTATCTTCCTTTATCCAGGCTTGGACCCAGCAATGTAGGATTTTTCCAATGCAGGCAGAGTTATATGAGAATTTTTTTGGGCACTTTTCAGGCTTTAGGTTCAAAGTTGAATTAAGAAGGTAACTTTGACTGGAGAAATAAACAACAACAAGTTTCATTAAGAGAGCGAGAAGTGAGCAGGTAAAATGAAGAGGTAACACTGCATACTCTAGATTCAAACTTGGACAAGAGGATACTATGAGTAATTGGAGAGGATACAAAAGATTTTTCCAAACATTTATTAATATTTAAATTTTTGCCAAAGAAGGTGACTACAACTAAAATCTTTATTTTTTTTCTTCAGTTACAACAATCATTTCATCATTCCAGAGAGTTTAGGGGTTACACACAAAAGGAATAAACTTATGTGGCAAGCATTTCCATTAAAATCAATAGCTATGTTCTACTACTAGCCCTAGTAACCACAGGCTTCATTGAGTGTGAAAATACGAAATATAGTTGAAGTTGAGATTTACCAAATCTCTAAAAGTTTCATCGAGACACCTAGGTATTATTTCTTCCTCAAGTATAATTCATTTCGGTACAGTTTTCTTTCAGAGTTGTTACAGAAGTTTCAATACATGCACATCACAATCTAATTGATATGTATCAAATATCATAATGAAAACATATGTATTACTAGCTCAGTGAGCTCATTACTTCTACATAATTGAAGAGGATGATTATTTTTGTTTTCTTCAGAAAGTAAATATCCTTCTATTGTAGAAGGATATTAACTGGCAATCACATTTCATTTCACTATATCAGCTGGAGTCAGTAAGGTTTTGTATTTTTGCAATATAATCCACTACTTCTGAAAAAGAGGCTCTGATATCATTTTCCTGAGGGATCCCTGGAATATGTCCTGCTTTCTGCTGCAAATGGATTTATTTTTGCCCAACTCAGCAAATGCATATGTGTCTATACATTATTATTTTTATCTTTTATAGATACTTTCATTGCTGCTCAGTAATTAATATTATAAAAGAGTAATTCAAATATTAAAGCAAGCAAAAATTCTGCTGTCAGCTGCTTTGTTTATCCACCAAGTCTTCATTGGTGATTCTAAAATCAAACAATATCCTAGAAGCCATATGATTTCAATAGATAATTATGCTGTTCCATTTCTAATGATAGAATTATACATGTACATATCAACATGATTGCTATAACAATTAAAGGCTAAGCATAGATACTATTCACTCTTTACAATATTCAAATTTACTTATACCTTTTCTTAACTGATCAGGGAGGCAGCATGCCAAACACAAGTAGTAGTGTGCCCTTCTTGCTGTCGTCGAGCATGAGTAGCATCAAGTCCAGGCGCCCTTCAGCTTGTCTTACAGGCTCTCAAGGCTCTGGACTTCTTCAACAGCTAGGTTCTGGCATGGTAAGATATTTACTTTTCACAACTTTACATTAAATTGCCATTTTCTAGACCCTTATACCTTAACCAAACTTGCTAAAAAATGCATTAATATTCATCAGATATGAATTAAGGATCTAGTTTCATTGGAAATTTAGCCCTGCATGTACTTAACTAGACTATAATAATTTTATATCTTAATGTTGCCTTGAAGTCCAACCGATCCAACACTAAAGAATATATGCACTGCAAATTGGATATTGGTGTATACTAATTCCTGCAGATCAAAATGTAACAGGGTAAAGCTTGGTCAAGTGTAAAATGAATGATTCACTACAAAATCAGTTCAATTCAATTCAATTAATTCATTCACCATAAGCATAGAATTATGCATGGCTTAATTAGTGCAGTGCATTGCATTAATTAATTAATTAATTACATGCAATTTTCCCTGGGCTGATTGTTGCCCCTAGAGAATAACCAAACATACAGTTTATGCATCAAATCTGACTAACTACCACTGTGAACCTAATATAAGCGTAATAAATGTCATGTTGCCTGGTAACATCTGTAGCATTTTAAAAGATACTTTAGAACGTTTATGGACTGAAAAATTTACTGGCATCAAGATTAATCAAACATTCATATGGCCTTGGTAAAACATCCGGGCAGGACAGTTGTCTATACATTTATGTTGTTTCAGCAGGTCAAGGAAAATTATTGCAGGATAAATTCAATTAACTGAACTAGTTAATTATATATGTAATGAGAGAGATATTATATTTGATTTTGTAATAATGATAATAAGCATATATATTGGGTTACATAAATGTTTACACTGAATTAATTATTCATTAAACATATTGCCAATAATAAATATGATTTTTTATTCATTTTTCTTCCAGTATCAATTATTTTCTGGGAAATCCTAGATTGCCAGAAGAGGTCAAGGACTCCTACATCACATGGTTCTAAACTTCAGTGCTGTGTTAGTAAACTTTGCAATTAGCCTGTGCTCCTTAGATAATTTTAATACAAGTTTTTGATGCATATGAAATAAAAGGAAGATTTGCCAAGGAATTGTATTAGGGTCAGGTTGGCATAAAAAAGGAAATAATGATAAAACAGCATGTAAAAGTACTGAATCCAAAATCATGTTCCAATGTAGACAATCACTTCAATTTCTATGAAGTAACAAAGCGCTTAAGAATTTAAGGAGCAATATCGATGAAATTACCCATGGTTTAAAAAAATCACTTTGAATTATTTTCAAAGGGAAAAGCTCTAAAACCAAAACGATAATAATTTTTTTCAATTCAATTTTTTTACCACTGTAAATTAATAACTTTTATTGAAACCTTTGGATTCAGATTTGGGAACATTTATTCTACTTTTTGGAGGTGGCTTGTGCATATAAGATGCAACATACAATGAACTATTTTTTTATATTTATTTTAAGTTGTGATGGATAATTGTAGCACTAAAGACAATTAGCCAAAATATGCATATAAACAATAGCAAAATTCACAGGCTTCATTTTTTACACATCTAAATCATGAATAATTGACTAGTCACATCTAAAGTTGAAAATCAGGTAATATTTATAATTTCCTAACTATTTATACTTAAATATTCCAGAGCAAACACAAGGCACAAAGGAAATATAAGCAATAAGGCATTGGTATATATTCCTTTATTGCACTTGTGTACAAAATTCTCAAAGATAGAAAGTATACTTTTTTACAGTTTAGTTTTAAGTGGCATGAACGTGTGCATTATCTAAGAATGATGAAATAAAATGAACTACAGGATTCATACAAGTGATAGCAAGTGCTGTTATATCAAAACGCATCAAAATGAGATCCACCTTTAATTTAGAATGCAATGTGATGAGAAATTACAGGCAAAATATCACAGCAACTTATTTTTACAGTACATTTCATAAATGTACCTTTTGAAAAACATATTTTAACGATGTGACTGACATTCTAACTGAAATTTATACAACTAATGATTATCAACTTGTTTTAATATATTGCTTAGAATTATAGTTGAAACAAACCTAGGCACCTACCTATCCATACATTTTGTTTCATGTACTTTCAATCCATGTCAGTGGAAATACTAAAATGCATCCATATTATGTGTCCTTTTGCTCAAAGTCAACTTTCCTCTTAATGCTGATGGTATCCATGAAAGAAAACTTATTAACATATTTATTTGCATTTACCTCAGGTGAAGTTTGGTTTGAAGAGAAATTAAACCTAAAATTAAGTTTTGCTAACTTTTATTATGACAATTTGACAAGCGATAAGAATGTTGCACAGTGAAAAAATAAAAATGTGAGTAAATCTATTGAATAGGGTCAATCAGGTAATTTTTGTTAATGAATTTTTCTCAATAATAAGCATTCTGTAAAACATATTGAGGGGTTGAATGAGGATTAATGTTTCAAAATAGTGGTTTGTAAGAATTTGTCAAAACCTTCATAGTTGCTTGTATTATGAAGTCTAAAATCCAATATTTTCTAATGAGTTCTAATTTTATACACAAATTACTCCTTCATATTTATAAATAATAAGTATTTCTATGACAATGAATGTAATATTGAGATGCATTAACCAACTATTTGAAAGCCAAGGTGAAGCTCATAGTTCTTATGTAACAATAGACCTTCAGTCAAATTTGAATCCCCCAAAGAAGCAATATATTTCACATAAGTTGATTTTATTATATGGCATGTTTTATGGCACCTAATGCATTGGTTTACAATAAATTTCTCATCTCTAGGCCTTTAAAAACAGTGAGTGTATAATTGTGTGGCAATGGAGGACAGTAATAGGTATTTAATTGAAAGGATATGAAATCCTATTATCTGGTAATTTAAGTTCACTTATTGATGTAATGTAAGGAAAACACTATAAAGGAGTAAATGTACTATAACTCAAGATATCTATTTTATTCTATCTTAGATCTTACAGTAAATTTAACTTCTCTTAGCTCTAAAGATCAACTCACTATAGCATGGTGCTATTGTTTTGTGAAAGCGAGGATTTGCTATGGAAACTGAAAGAAAGATCTAACAAAGATGTGACATACAAAAAGTGCTCTAAAAATAATAGCTCTAACTACTTTCCTTGATCTAAAAAAGAAATACAGGAATTTTTCTCAAATGTGTAGTATGTGGTTAGGTGATGGCACTTCTTAAACAGCTTAATACATCAGTAGAGCTATAAATGAAAAAGAAACCAGGTTCAGCAGATGGTTTTAAATATTGATGATAATAATTTCCACTTCGTATAAGTCCTGCAACATGGCTGATACAGTAATTCTAAATATCTGATGCATTGCACTATCCTAATTGTGTGTGAAAATTCTGCTTGTATTCATCCCAAGTTCTCTGCTACATCATGCCTTGGGTACTTCTTCAAAAAAGATACCATTTCTTTTAGGTTTTAAGTACAGAAAAATAATTGAAGGCATAAAAAATACATTTTTTTAAAAACAGAGTTAAATATTTGTTTGTTAAAATTATCAATTTGTTTCTTTGCATTATTAAACACTGATGCTTTTAATGGCTTATTAATTTCAAACATGATCAAAAATGAAGAATATAAAATTTTAACAAAAAAGATGAAATAAGGGATTACTTAAAATTTCAATTCAGAGTGCATATTTCTATTGTCACATTAATACAATCTTGATCTGCTCTTGAACTGCCTTGTAGTCTAGTAGCAATTTCTGACTTTACTGAGATGCTGTGATCTTCAACTTTTCTCATTAATAACCCTCCAATGGTTGTGCTACTTGCTCAATGTAGTTAGGTGTGTTTTGTCCAAAGAGAGTAATAATACATTTTCCTATGACTATCCTTTCTTGAAGTACAAAGATACATTTTTCAAGTTACTCTACTTGTTTTTGAAGAAAAATGTTTGACTAAGGGTGAATCAAACAATGTATCAATGCAGGTACATGTGGCATTTAAGTATCTTCAATAAATCTGTTGCCAAATTTAACAGGAAGCTTCTTTCAACAGCCAAAATAATTAATTCAAACAGTTAATCTAACCAAGCCTAATAAATAAACAAATAATCAATATTACAGAACAACTTGCTGTCTAAACTTTTAATGACTTCCAAAGTTTGCAAGTTGTTACTCTTTAAAAGCTTATTTTTCCATTCATAAAATTTAAAATCATGTCTTCATTCTTAACAATGTTTCAACATGCTGAAACAAGATATTTTAGTGTTGAAAGAATGCACCAAACATTCTTTTTCATTCGTCAATGTAAATAATTAGTTATAAAATAAGAATTTCTTTTAGATGAATGTCTTGTGTACATATGAAACTGTATTTGTAATGTATGTCTATAGAAAACAGGGACAACCTAAAATAAATGTGATGTCTATATATTGTAATTCTTTCAAATCTTTTAAACCTTTATTCCTAGTTGAACTGAAATGGTTTGATGACATTTATGAACAAATATTAAGATAACGTCATAAGACACCAGAAGTTGCAGATCAAGAGAGATGAAATTGCCAGCACAATGCTCTGCCATTGAAATTGTCTCAAAATCTTTAAATAACAAGAACTCAATCTGCCTGCCTTTTTTTTGGCCCGCAATGCCTTTGCTAGCCTGACTTCAGGATCTGATGGGGTGATTTGAAATTGAAGTTGGGATCAATGAATATACAGGCTAATGTTGTTCATCTTAAAAGTTTCATAAAATTATCACAATTTATCAAAGTATTAAATAATTTTGGTAATAGGTCATCCATAGATATAACCACAAGACAAGCGAATAGTTGTTGCTGCATATTCTAAGAAATTTCAATGAGAAACGTATTAAGGTAACATAGCAGACATTTTCTAATCAATTAGAGATTCAAAATTTAAGACTGAATGGTCGCAATCGTTATAATCATCAACACTTCAAGAAAAATCATGCTTAATACATCTTAGAAGTATAATGTATATACCTAAGGTATTTTGTATAAAAATTTTAAGTAATTACGATAGCCAGCATAACAGATATGACAGGCCCATTTAGTTTTGTGATAACAAGTACATGTCAACTCAAAGGACAGAGGAATTAGTCTGACCTCCGTCATAAGCATGAGAATTTAAAAGAATGGTGTGAGATTTATTAGAATCTTGATATATCTCAAAAAGCATGGGGAATACCAATCAAAACTAATTTTTAAAACTTGTCAAAAATGTCATTTATTATCACAATATCACTCAGATATTTCGTACGAAGGTGAGAAAATTATCACAAAGAGCAAACACTGCAAATGATGCAACGACCCAATCATAATATTTAAGATATTTTCCATTCAATCACAAGAATGGAGGGTAGTACAAAATTGAATTACATATTTAGGTGCGGTGAAGTCTTAGCAGGTTTTCCACTGGGTCAGTGGGTCGGCTGTTGACTTTTCAATGAATGAGTAAGTAATTGAAACATTGGCAGCAGAAATCCTGACCAGGTTGAAAAATCCACAAAGACTTCACCATGATCATGTGCTGGGAAAACACAAAATCTTAAGCATACAATAAGTGCTGGACTCAATACAGTTTTCCTGGGAGCAATCCTTGCAATGCCAAATTACACAATTCTAGAAAATCTCAACTGCTGCATAATGTTCTTTACTTGTGATTTAGTATCTTCAAAACTTAAGGTAATACAGCCTTTCCCTAACCAATGGGGCAACAGTAAAATATAATCAATTATCATTATTGGTTGAGAAATTATCTTTTCTGCCAAACAGGAAGCTATTTTTTCAATATAAAAATCATTCAAGTTTATGCTGTGATTCTTAGTAGCATTCAAAATCAGTCAAAAGCTATTAGCAGTTGCAATTCCTACATCTTCATTGAAACTACATCCACAAATGCAGTTAGTATGTACCTAGATGATTCTTTCAACACTACTCAGGAAATCACAATGTCATGATCTCAGAACGGACATTGTTAAAAAGAACAATACGAGGGTCATCCGGAAAGTAGTACCCGTTCGTGAAATAAAGACACAAAAGTAAATATTAACAAACATAAAAAATTTTATTTGAAAGAGGATACTTTAAACTACTTCTCAACATAATCTCCAAGCAAATTAAGGCATTTGTCATAATGTGTGACAAGTTTCTGTATTCCTGCTGCATAGTCCTTCGCCGCCAGCTCATTGAGATACGCGAGGGACCCATCTTGCACAAATTTTTGCATAATGCAGATGGTGTTTAACAATTTCATGAACAATTGTTCGAGAAACATTGGGAAAATGCTCACAGATGTCATCAATTGTGACGCGCCGATCGTTCCTCACGAATTCGTCAACTGAGCTCACCAGTTGGTCTGTAATGACAGACGGTCTCTCCGAACGCTCATCGTCGTGTGTGTTCCCCCTCCCCATGTTGAAGTTGCGACACCACCGCCGAACAGACGACTCGTCCATTACATTGTCTCCATACACCTCCTTTAATTGGCGATGAATATCACATGGGCGAACGTTTCTTGCATTGAGGAATTTAATCACTGCCCTCACTTCACAACTGGCGGCGTTCTCAATTTTTTTAAACATTGTAAACAATCACAGAAACAACACAGGCAATGCTAGCGTCACGCAACTTGGCTCAGAGAAGGCAGACAAGCCACTGAAGCTATCTGACCTCGTCCAGCGGCTACTCGCGTCGTCAGCACTTCATGCGGCACGAACGGGTACTACTTTCCGGATGACCCTTGTACATTTTTGAAAAACACTTTGGAGCATATTTCATGAGATAATTCGATGTTTTCATTTGGAAATGGCACTTGATGGAGGATTGTAAAAATAAATAGCATTTTTGTTGCTTATGACTGACGGTGAAGACTTAAACCACTTGGAATAAGTATCCTGGCTTCAATGGCAACCCTAGTCTGATACATACCAATCGATGCAATAGTGAATAATACAAGCACTACATTCATTCATTCATTTAGCATAATGTTTGTAATATTGCCTACAGTAAATTCTAATCAAATTATTTGCTATTATCATATGCACATGAGCATGCACTGCCAACAGAGAGAAAAAAATTTAACCATAAACAATGTAGTGAGGCATGACAAAATTATATGCAGAGAGTTTAGACTCCACAAATGCATAAGGATTGCTAATAGTAGCATTTCAAAATCTTTCTTAGAAACAAGATATCATGCATGATACGATTTGGAAGGGAAACATTACTTAGGGACCCTTGTGAGATAGCATCAAAACCATTGTTCACAAATAATTTGCTCATGAACAGAAATAAAAAATGATTAAAACAGATCATTTTTTCATTAAAAGGAAAGCTATGGTCTCATAAAACATTGCTTCAGCAATCTGGATTTGTTTTCAAAAAGAATATGTCAATAAATGGAATTAATTAATAACTGCACTCCTTCAGATGATGGCCATACCTTAAGAAAGCTTAGAAATCCTTTGGAACTCATGTGAACACTATTTCTAATTTAACAGTAAACCATTGCACCAGGCACTTTAAGTTATGTGGCATGGAACTTTCTCTATACTCATATATACTACATAGACCTCGACTGAATTTCTCCTCAATCTTGCCACTTTCGTATATACTACATATACCCTCTATATACTCTATACCCTCTATACACTCTATACCCTCTATATACTATATATACTACATATACCCTCGACTGAATTTCTCCTCAATCTTGCCACTTTTGTCCTGACTAAAAATGCATTCTCTTTCCAAAATTGTTTTTACCTACAGAACAATTGGCACAGCAATCGGAACGAGGATGGTACCATCATAAGCCAATCTCTTCATGGGCCATGTCGAAGAGACTTTCCTGTCACAGCAACCCTTCCAACCTCTTTTCTGGGTCCGCTACACAGACGACATTTTTATTCTCTGGACTTATGGCTCTGAGTCTCTCAATAATTTCTTATCCACCTTAAATTCATCTTTCACTGTTAAATTCACCTCTTCCATTTCAGACTCCACCATCACCTTTCTTGACACAGACATCTCACTTCAAAACAACAAATTCACCACTTCAGTACACATCGAAGCCACTAACCATCAGCAATACCTACACCACACAAGCTGTCCTGAACACACGAAACGCTCGATTCCTTACTTTCTCTCTATCCGCGGACACCGAATTTGCAACACCACAGCCACTCTCAACAAATACCTTGACAATCTACATCTTGCAATCAAACGCGGTTACCCAGAAAAGCTACTACAAAATAAAATCCACTGCTCCACCTGACCACACACACCACATAAAAACAAACCCACATCTGACGCAGGACTCAACCTTTGCACCATCTATTTCCCCGGATCACACAGGCTGAAAACCTTCCCTAAAGAACTGTTTCCAATTTTACATGACAATAACGCGACCTCATCCTTACTACCCCAATGCCCATCTATCGCATACAGACGACCCACCAATCTCCAAAACCTTCTGAGATCCACTAACCTTTTGGCGCCCCCCCGTGACAAATTTCCTGATATTTCCCCTACTTGAAACCGCTCCCGATGTAAAACTTGTCTACATATTAGATCTACCTACCTCTCCCTGAACCCCCTCATTGCCCCCTCACCTCATTCCCAAGCTAATTGCCTCTCAAAAAACATTATTTATCTTTTACTATGCAACCATTGCACTTCCTTTTACACAGGCAAATGCATTACCCCCTTATCCATTCGAATGAACAATCACCGGTACTCCTGCAATTCTACCTCACTCTCTTCTCTTCCTATCTCTTCACACGCCAATTCCCACAACCTTTCATTCGACCAGTGTTTTGCTCTTAGTATCCTAGAAGCCCTAGTCGATCTAGCCACCAATATAGAGGTCAGAACTTGAGAATCCATGTATATATTTGCTTTCCAATCTTCCAAAATTCCCACCCTTAACCGCCATCTTTAATTTGCCATAAAAAATACTCCATATAAAAATACTCAATGGGGGAAAAGCTGACACTAAAGACATAAGACTCAGGACAAAGCAAATTCTACACTGAAGAATGAATTTGATGAAGAAATCAAGGGCTGCATAATCAAGGTCCCTCAAATTTATTATGTTGCTTTCAGGCTCATGAAAAGCTGAAAGAATTTAATGAAGCTGTAAAAAACCCATCTTTGACATGTTTGTACCCAACTTGGAAAATTTTGATAATTCCTGAGCATGATTATCACCACTCTAAAAAAAGAGGTTATATGAACGTGATACTCATAATCATAGATCTTGACATAAATCAATTCCATAAGGATAAGAATTTAAAACAGAAGAATAAATAGTTAGAGGTAATTTTTATTCAGAAAAAGTAGGGAAGTAAAGGACATTACTCTCACCATTTGCCTACTTGTAGCCTTGAAAAAGAATCAGCAGACATTCATTTCATTTTTGGAACTCATATGATAATGCTGACATTGATGAAAGGATTTTTTGTCATGAAAGACATTAAGAATGTCCAATGATGATAGTAGAGCAAGCCACAGCCTATATGAAGACCAAATGGTGGTAAATAAACCTGACTCATCAGGAAAGAAGCAAAAATAAAGGAATGAGTAAGGCTGGAGTGCTTGGGGGGTGCTCTCTCATCCACCATCTCCAATGTTAACAACAAGGAAGCAATGAATCAAATCCAAGGAAATACTTACACTATGGAAATCCACAGAGAATAAAATGCTGAATAAAACGAAGCTAATGCGACAAAGAGAAAGGGGTCTGAAGAAGATGCTATATATATAAATTACAGATTCAGGTGTGATGCGGTGGAACTGTTCCATAACAACAAAGACGAAAACTCTTACAATTTTATTTAGTGGAAAATTGCAAGAATTTTCGCCCCTCTTAAGATGCTCGATAATTAAGAAAATATTAATAGGTGAAATTTGAAACAAATAAAAGCACAACAAAGGCTATGGTCTCTTATAACAAAGCAGAAGACCACATTGATATTAGAATGAGAAGAATATAAAGCTAAAAGAGGTGGACATTTGTTTATAAATCAGAATTGTTGAAATGGAAGAACTATCATGAAATACTTAGCTGAATAATTCAAGAGAAGAGGACATTTTTTCCAAAGAAGTCTACCAACAGCCAGAAACAAAAGTCAAGAAAAAAGGGAGTAATTCATTTAATTTTATATCTGGAACATACTTCTCTATTATTGAAAGGCATGCCAAAAATATTGTTAGAAAGAAGAGGAATGGAAGTATTGGAAATGTGGTATCACAGGAGAATAATGAGGTTGCAAAATAATCCTTATAGCTGAGGGTTTGGTACAGTCTTCACAACATAGGAGTTGCACATTTTTCTATCATTCCTTTATATTTAGCATTTCAGGTTGGGTTATGGCCTAAATATATATAAAAATTAATTAAACATACTCAACAAAACTTTTAAAAATGGGAAGCATGATGAATATGCAGCATATGTAAACTGCAATACAAATGGACAAACTCTTAATCGGTAAAACATTGATCTAAATAGCAGTTTGATTGGATTCAAGAGTGAGCTTAGCTTCTACACTTTGCTACCCATATAGCAGTGAGTTCTATGTGCAATGCAAGCACCAAGATAGTTTTTAAAAGTCTAATTATGCACACAGTATAATAGTCCTAATAACATACAATAGGGATGTGACAAGAAATAGCTCAGTTCTTGAGCAGAAAAAAATATTCAACTTCTAATGATTTCCATTTCATAATGAATTTTAGAGGCCCATACTCTTTGCTCATTAAGCATATTTAGTTTATTCAAGGCATTTTACAATTTAAAGATTGGTTCTGGACGATCCCTAGCACATATTATCTTCCATGTAGCATGAGATCCTCTTTCTTGCCTTACATCAATCTCTTCTTCTGCTATTAGTAACTTCTACCTGCCTTCACCTGCTGCCTAAAAAGCCTATTCTCTTCCTTCCTTTGCCCTGCTCACCCAACATTCTCCCTTCTATCAAGGTCTTTTACATCCTACCATTTTCTGATTTCCCCCACCCAACGTTTCTACCTTTTCCAGGTTTCCCCTGGCAGCTTCACCACATATTGAAATATTCATCATTCATCTTCCCCTTTTGCAAACTTATATTTTTCTATTCTTCTCCATACCCATATCTCAAGAAGCCTCTAATCCATGCTCTTCCTCTAGGCTCAAAGACAAGGTTTCAGATATGTACAGTGCTACAATCCATTTAAAAACTTTTCCTTAGATTATTATTTATGATGTGTACGTCTATAATGATTTTCCTTCCAGTGGTAAAAGCTCTTTTGGCCCACTTTTCCTCCAGAATACAGCCCAATTACATGAACTGTTCCACTTGCTCTTGGGGTTAATCTTCATCCATTATATCTCAGGTTGCTCCAGTAAAACACTCATCAGTAGCTGCAGTTCCATTGGCTGTCTAACTATTACTTGATCCTCTGCAAAATCTCACTTAATTAATTAAAACTGAACTCAATCACCTAGCATCTCACTTTTATTTGCAGCTCAAGCCATTCTCATGTCATGTTAAGTTGCCTATCCCTCCAGTCTACTGCTACACTCTGCACTACTTCTACTAAGTTCTGTCACAACATCTGATCAGTAAAAAGTGATCAATAGTTTTTATTAGCAAGATTTATCAAGTAAAAATTTAATGTTACGTTATTATATTAGATATGTCATATAGTGGTACAACTTTCAATTATTAGACTCCAGTATTACACCAACAGCATCCATTGATATCCAAAATATTCCATCAAATTGTAATGGTGGTGGTAACATGTGATGCAACATTGAAATTATGTTTTTGCCTGAACAAATCATCAGCTGGAGCATAAGTACTACCACAGGAGGCTTGTGGAGAATGTCCCTTCTCAATTCACAGCTAAAAGTTGGTTTAAAATGTTTACAGAGGGGGAGAATTTTAAATGAAGGTGGACCCTGGCTTCCAGTCACTGCCCTAATACACCGCTGGTGCCCCAGTGAGAGAAGATCATCAAATATGTTGCGAGCAAAATTTGAAATATTAAAAATTTTATTGGCTGCCACGGACACATTAGTAACAGAAAAATTGCATGTCAGATGTGTATGCTTACATGGTGGGGTTTATGACACCCACCATGAAAATCAAATAGAAGTCTTTTTCTCAATCTTCCCATACTTCATATCTAGGCCCCATGTGGCTTTTCCCTGTCCCACAATGTGAAGAAATATCTTAGTAGAAAGAATTTTTCATCATCAGCAGCAGTAATATGCAAACCAAATGTTACCACTTGCAATGGCAGTCAAGATGCAATACTGAAATCAAATCAATGAACCTTGTACCTCATAAACGAGGGTGGTCCCATAAGTACCTGGCCTGACCTAGAGATGGTGGTAGTTGCTTAAAAATATAACTGTATTAGAAAGTACACAATCTATAAAGCATTTCTTTCAAGTTTGGAGACACCAAAGTTGTTTAATAATGCACAGCTGGTTATTGCTAATGTACATAAAAAATAATGGAATGCTATAAAGACATAATTTTTTAAGCTTTATGTTGTACCCTTTAAAAATGTCAGGAATTTATCAGGCAGCCCTTTATTTTCAAGCATATATAACATGAAGCTTAGTTAATCAATAGCAATCTGTTTACAAACCAATATAAAAGTTGAACTCAATTCTACTCCGCGTGAGTCTCCTCCTTTGTTTACAACAGTAAAATATTGGGTAGCAGAGTCTAAGTGAGGCCATACGAGCTGTTCAGATGAGCATCGGATTGGTCAACCAAATAAGATTATGACTCCAGAAATGGTGAAAAAAATTCCACAAAGTGATACAGGATGATAGTTGACTGAAAGTGCAAGAGCTAGCAGAAATATTAGGCATTTCAAAAAGTGCAGTACATCACATATTAACTGAAAATTTGGACATCAGAATGCTGTGTGCAAGATGGGTGCCACACTTGCTCACACTCCAGCAAAACCAGTGTCTTGAAGATGCTTCAATTGGGTGTTCAGCAAAGTTTCACAGCAACAAAGCAGAATTTTTGCACCGTTTCATAGTCATGGATGAAGCATGGGTCCATTACTTCACACCCGAGACAAAAGAACAATCAAAACAATGGATTCAAAAGGGAGAACTGGCTACAAAGAAGGCAAAGACCGTTTCATCTGCAGGCATTGGTTTTTTGAGATGTACATGGAATAATTTTCATTGACTATCTTGAAAAAGGAATAACTATTAATGATGAGTATTATGCA
Organism: Hetaerina americana; assembly: GCF_022747635.1. Taxonomy (NCBI): domain Eukaryota; kingdom Metazoa; phylum Arthropoda; class Insecta; order Odonata; family Calopterygidae; genus Hetaerina; species Hetaerina americana. Next base: position 35,446,988 of record NW_027286874.1, on the reverse strand, counting down.
AACTTATTGCAATGTTTGAGCAAAGAAATCAAGCAAAAGCGGCCACATTTGGCTAAGAAGAAAGGGTTGTTTCATCAAGAAAATGTACCAGCGCACAAATCCATTATTGTAATGGCCAAAATTCATGAATGTAAGTTTGAATTGCTACCTCATGCACCTTATTCTCCAGATTTATCCCCTTCTGATTATTTTCTGTTCCCCAACTTGAAAAAATGGCTCAGTGGTCAAAGATTTTCCAACCATGCAGAAGTGATATTGACAATTTAATGGCTGTTTTGAGGAGTAAGACACTTCTTATTACAAAAAGGGTATCGAACTTACTGAACATCGCTGGGAAAAGTGTATAGAGCTGACAGGAAATTATGTTGAAAAATAAATACATTTTTTACCAAAAATCTTGTGTTTTCTTTGTAGGGCCGGGTATTTATGGGATTACCCTCGTAATGTACAGATTATGCTAACAATGTAACACAATTAACTTAAAAATAACTTACGCAAATACAATGCCTTTGCACATGTTCTTTCCACCTAACCAGAGTTTATTCTAGTTCCATCGATAGCTTTCGCATCTTTTCTCCAAAAGTAGACATATTTAGTTTGCTACATTCAGCCAATTCTCTTGTTTTCTTGTATACCACTTCTACTTTTCTCACTCTAACAATCCTCCATAGTTTTGCATCAATCATTCCACCACATTTCACACACATTAATTGCTCAACTATGTTTATCATTTATACTACTACGTAGACTCTCATCCTCATTTCTAAGTTTACATTCTTCCATCCCCTTCTCTTATCATATTTCCAGTAATTCATTGCTTCCTCACTTCTTTTTTCTCTACCATTTCTATTGATTCCTTTACTGATATCGCTATTCCATTTCAAATGCCCATTAAACTTTTCCCAACTGCTTTCATTCCCATATCCCAATGTAAATACTCCTGTCTTTTCTGGTGTTCAGTTACCTCTGTTAAAGCTTCAGCATTCCACTTACACTCACCTGAAAGCAGAAGGAGAGAATAAGGAAATAATTAGGGATTTTTCTAAGAGATGCAAGTCTGCAAGAGATGAGTGATTACTTTGACTGGATTGGTCATCTACTTTATTGATTGGGCTGAATGGACCACTTTGGCTGATAGTGTCCACTAAAGAGCAAGTGAGATCAACTTCAAGAAAAAGGAGGTTGTCTCAAGAAAGCTAGTTGCCCTGACCCAAGACAAACACTCAACGACGAATACCCCACATGTGTTCAACAACTGAGTAGTTAACTTTTCCAAACATAAATTCAAACCTGGAGAACTTAGTCTACTTAAAAAAGGACTGAAATATTGCCCAAATATTCCCATTTCAAATTGAGTAGCTTCAGGCGTGATGTGGTGGACGTCGAACATAATTAATAAGTAGCACTTCTCCACCAGATAAATTTTTTTATTTTATGACCGGGTTTCAATGTATTACATCGCCATGATGATGTAATATGTCAAAACAGTGGTAAAACAAAAAATTTTATCAAGTGGAAAATTGCTACGATCAGTCATTAATTCTCATTTTAGTTTGTGATTTGAAAAATCTAGCCGTGGATTCAGACTTAGCCCTCCAGAAAGATGTCTCCGGTGCGAAAGAGTGCATCCTCTCACAGATTCAATCCTTTGTTACCAAAACATAGTCATCGAATAAAATTCAATAAAAATACAAAAGACTACAAAGCCTTGCTGTCAATCAAAGACAATTTCGAAAAAGACCTTATTGTTTCCAAGGCAGACAAAGGTAACGCAGTAGTTGTCCTGGATAGGGGCGACTATATAAAGAAATGTGAAGATTCCATCTTGAACAACAAAGCATTAGTTTGAACTAAGGACTCTACATCCAAATATCAGGAAGTGTGCGAAGCTTCCATCAACTCTTATGAAGTAATAATAAGCATCCTGGAGAAATGCAACCTAATAAAAATGAATCCATCAGTGTCCAGATTCTTCGGTCAGCCAAAAATCCACAAAATCATTGTAAGCAATCTGTGTGAGTATACCTATTTGGCCGGTTATTTCAAATTTTTTGGCCCAAAACCACTCATGGGCTAATAAGTTAAATACCTTATTCAAAAATGTTTCCAAATTTTCCCCGAAATATGGATTAAAAAATCCATAAGAACTTGTGGAGGTGCTGTCTAAAGAAAAGTTACCCCCAAGCCCATAATGGTATCATTTGATGTCACAAATTTATTCCCCAGTGTTCCAAGATCAGAAGCTCTATATCTTGCAGAAGTTGCCCTTTCTAGCAAGGGTTCCAACCCCAGGGATATTTGTATTGTGCTCCTCCTTAAAAGTGTGTGTAGATGTTTTTGCTTGTATTAAATTGTAGGTAATGCCTCACTTATATGGTATAGCCCTTCATAAGTTAGGGATATAGGTTAATGTGGGCGAGATGGTTTTCATTCCTTAAAATTTATATGGGTAGACAAATTCAACATCAAACCTAATTCTCATATGTGTGCAGCAAAGTTCCTTGAATTGGTCACATAACACCCAAGAACATTTTATTTAAAAATGTGAGGCATTATATTAATATATCAGTCACCACTTTTGGTAACAATTATTGATATAGTCTCTAGATTTTTTCTTAAATTATCTACCTGATTCATTATGTAGGCTTGAAATAAGTATTGCTCTAACTTTGGAATCTGTACCGATTTTGGTCATAAAAACAACTTCTCAGGTCTTCATAAATTTGGCTACTATAATGGGTGTACCAATGATAACAGTACACATCTACTTGGAGCAATCCCATTTAATTGTTACATGGAGTAATAAATTTACTTACAGTGAATTTTCACTCATTCCCATGTTAACTTTGAGAAAAAGTCGATCCATATTTATTGGAAGTATTATTGAATAAAGAACCATATTTACTAGGATACAATATGCTGATTTCATGAGTATTTTCCATGATGGATAGATCCAAGAAATTATTTATTCATCTCAACCATGACATGTGACTCTAAATAATAGCTACAGAAGAGAACATTACTTAATTTTATGATTGAGCATTAAATACATACAAGTTAGTCAACACTGAATATTCTTGTAACTAAAATTTCTTTTTCACATCCATTACACAATTTTTTAATATCCAAGAAATACTACTAAATCCAAAGGATATTTCTTACTTACTTTGATCATTAATTTCCTTCATGATCCATACTCATGTATTTTACGAGTTCAACTACTACAGTAACACACTCCAATGTAATCGAATGCAACCTTGCAAGGACAGGCAAAGCAAACAGTGATAACAAAGAGAAAATTAATTATAACTATTGTTTGCTGAAGGCTTACTCTTTCAAAACCATTTATTGCATTCGCATGATTTATATACAAAATATATAAAAATTATTTCTTCTACAATTAACATATTGCATTAATACTTATAGGAAGTAAAGTAGTTATCCGTGGTGATTAATTGTAACGCACATATTCTGTACTTATAATTGCTACATATTGAAAAAATCAACGAACACTTCAATATAACATGTAATTACTTTTAGAAAGTAATAATTACTTTTCTAGTACTGAATAAATAAGATTATTATTTCTATAAACTTTTTTATATTTACAAATGAACTTATTCAGTGATCATGAATTTTCACTAAGTAGAGCCTCAAACCATCAAATTCATTACTTTTCTATTTCAAAGGTTCAGAATACGCTAAAACATCATATTTCAGAGGGTCAAAAACTGATTTGCCACACAAATGCAAGGGAATTGAATAACAAAATTTGTCAATGTCAATTCTACCAACTGTCAGTCAGGTGTGCTCATTTATAGCATCAGGTCATTTTCCATAAATGTATGTCCACTGTCTCAGCAATAGGGCAATACATACTAATCAGATAGTAATTAATAATAAATAAAGCATTATTAGGGGATTATCAATAAAATGTATGAGGGCATATATAGGAATTAATGATATAATACAAATTCCTATCAACTAATGAATAACAATTTTAGCAACTCATAACTTTCACTCATTTCTGATTATTTTGACATAAATCACAAACTAACATTTCTTCCATCCTTGCCCAATATTTTTTCCATCCCTTCATGAATTTACAACACATCCAAAAACACCTTAATTCCTTTCATTAAAGCAACACTTCTACCATAAAAAATAAACATACCATTGATCTACAGGCTGTTTTGTATCTCACCAAACACTATGACCAATACTGCATGAAATCATGAAAACAAGGCCAGAATCCCATATGAAGCACAAAACTGTAAGCTACAAAAGTAAGGCCCAGAGGAAGCTAGGTTTTAGTGAACTTTCACTAGAATTACATTGAATCAACATGAGAAGTTCCTTTAGAGACAACAGTTAACAAGCAGAAGTAATGTATACTATGACGGAAGACACAATGAGGTCGGACAACAGTATAAAGGAGACCAGAGAATCAATACATTTCATTAGCCACAAGGATTATCATTTGCAGACAAACTTGAAAAAGAGGATTGGAATTGCCACTTTAACCCTAAAGAATCTTTCCAAGATGGAATCTCTGGTGAAAATTTGCTAATTATAACAGTCAATTACTTGATTACATACATACCACCAAACCCTACTCAAGATGCTTAGAAAGAGAAAGGGCCAAAAACTAAATATGACATATTCCAAAGAAACTGCAGGAGATGCCGCAACAGTAACTTTTAACGGAGTCATCCACTAATATGCATTTCAATGCAACACTTTAAGAGTGTAAAAATCATTCACCAATCCCAGTCAAGGCAAATGATTTTTACACTCTGAAATTGTTGCATTTAAATATGAAATGTTTATGGACATTTTGCATATAAATTTATGCTTTATCAAATCTCTTCCTGGGGTTTCAAAGGTGAAAGCAAAATAGGTTCAATAGTACATTAGTTAAATGGAACACTGCTGATGGTACTCATTGCGGATGTTAACATTATCATACTAGACTTAGTTCTTATTACTGTGCATAGACCACAGGTATTTATATAGTTCTACAGGTATAGAAATAGCTGTGGATAATCTCTGATAAGCATCATAATGAAGTTTTTACCTCTTGATTATTACCCTCACTCCAGCAACCAATACAGAAAACTGAAGAGGCAAGGATTGGGCATTCACTCAGAAAATGAACCTGTTTGGCTGGCCAATTTGCACTTCAATCAATCCCAAGTATATAACTGTACAAAATACTGAACAAATAAATGTGGATTTTATTTAGCGATGGAAAATGTAATTATAATAGTAATTCCGAAATAAATTCACATATTTACAAGATGTTAAATATTTGTCTAAATAGTGACAATATCTGTAAATTACCTCAAAAATTCTGTACAAAATGTCTTTAGTGCACGATTTCTTGAATGGTTCATTTAACTTCAATATCAAGCACATAGATATTTAAATAAATATACATGAAGGCATACAAAAAAGAGAGTAGATCCAACAGTATCATCACTAATGGGTAAAAAACCTACAGTATTCACAATAACATGAAAACATCATGTTGGCATAATGCTTTTATAAGCTTTCAAGACTGACTCAGCTTTCGTAAATACTTCCAAGAAATCTTCTTCTTTAACATTATAAGCTTTATACTGATGCACATAAGCATGATACGAATACAACTTATAAGCCTTCTCAATATTGCATTTTAATGGCCAATATATATCCGAGCTATTTGTACCCCAAGTAAAATATTTATCGAAGTTCAAAAACCTTCTGTCTTCATGGTACATGCTCAATTGTAAATTTGGCGGGACCCACTTGGGAAAATACATCATTTTTTTGAATGGGTCAAACACAGAACTATGCTCTGAACCTGAACCTCGAGTTATTACGACATTGGCTAAAGTAGCCAATCTGCTTTCTTTCTGCTCTGATAACCTTCTGTTTTGAATTATCCTTTTAGCTTCTTTAGCCAGAGTTTTCCATTCGATAGGGGTTTCAAACTTGACGGAATTCTGAGGTACGTGGGGTGCGGATTCTAAGGTTATAAATTTATGAATTGGATGTGGAGTTAGGTTGGTTAAAAATCCATAATCATCCCAGTTGCAAAGAAATAATGACGATAACTGTCGCATTGCAAGTTCATTCAAGTCATATAAACTAGCATCTTTTATGTTCAACTGAAAGCAACACAAGTGATGGAGATGATCATTACGGAAAACAATAATGGAATCTGATACCTCCAGAAGATTAGATAGGGTAAACAGAGTGTTGTAACTTTGTACTGCAACCTCACCTTTACTAAATGGTAAAACAACAACGTTTGCAAGAGTTTTACGAGGGTATTCATCCCTCACACACTCTAGAATGTGACTTCCCACACCCGAACCAGTTCCACCGGCGGTACTAAGGAGTCCAAGGAATGTGTAAATAGCATCGCACTTCTCGATTTCTTTTCTTATAACGTCCAAAGCCAGATCCGATAATTCCGGACCTTTGTGGTAATAGCCGTACGCCCAATTGTTCGCAGATCCTCCTTCACCTGATACTACATTGTTTGAGTCATATGTGAACGGTAAGCTGGTATTATTGCACAAAACATCTCTCAAGACTTTCTTCTCTGTATCCACTAAAACACATCGCGCAATTAAGTTACCTTCCTCTGATGGGGATGTTCGAAAGAATTTGGCTCCGTTGTGCCTTATGTATTCACTGTTCCGATTCCTACTCACACCATGGTTAGTTACTTGCATATCTTGGGATATAAGATTAAATAACTCATGGCCCATTTGGTTTCCACACTGACCAAATTGAAGAGTTATCACAGCCATAGGGAAGATTTGTGAAAACCCAACTGTCAAATTACACACAAACAATATAGAGTATCTTCTGATGGATGAATATTGTGCATTACAAATATTATACATGTATTTACAGTGTTTACATGGTGGCTCCACTAAGAAAATTCACACTTAAATCAAACACTCTACCGGATTTAATGTTCGATATCTCGCAAATTCGATATCTCGTCGACTCTCTCGTATCGCACTGATGGCAGAAACGATTGTGACAATTTAAATAATTATCAAGAGTCGTTACGTCTAAATTTATATTTATCGCTTAAATATAATATTTAGCCCTAAAAACTACAAAGTGGATTTGATTAAGGAATAAATTATAGTGGACCGTGCGTACGATTCTGCAGAATGGATAGGAATTCCAACCTAGTATGTTCAGACTCTTGGACTATAATTCCATAAGGACAGAAGATTTTCATAAAAAAATTTACAACGCAGCGGCTGCGAGCTGCTGACCCTTCCCAATATTCCTTGAGAAACAAGAAGACGTTCCATTACACATCTACCATTTATAAGGATTGGGTAGGCGACTAATTAATCATTGATCACAAAATTCCATAATTTTGTAGCGATACTATTGCTCCACAAGTAGAGTGCTAATAATTTAACCAGATAGAGCTAGTGATTAAGAGTAGTAATTTAGAGTACAGCTTGAAGCTCAAAACCTTATTCCTCACTTCTTAGAACATTATCCATGCACCTTTATTTTTCAATGCTTTGAGAAATATAGTGGCGTCACAGACTGCAGCGGGCATGATTTTCCTGCATTAAAATACGGAGAGTCAAGGTTCTCCTTTCGTTTTCAGTCATTCTTGCAGCTCTTTTAGGAGAGTAATGTGAAAATCAAATTTTTCCGAAACCAAAGCACTCGTTGAACTGTACTTCATATATATAATAAATGGAACAATCAGTGGCCCCAGGCAACCAAAATAGTCCCAGGAATAACGGCACATAACTTAAGTAGATTTATGCGGGGATGTGTCAGGCATTTCGGCTCTCCATTCATAAACCTATCGATAAACTTCAAACCACGAGTTGGAGTTAGTGTCCCGGGCGAGTTTGCCCCATGCACAGTCTGTGATAGAAGTCAATACTGAAGGAAAGATGGCTATCGTGCAAATATGTATCAGTAGGAAAAGGCGATTATTTCCGGCACTATGTGATGCAAGATAATTAATCAAATTATGAACAGAGGGTTCTATTTGTTTTTAAAAGTATTTTATACTTTTATTATTATCTTTTAATTGGTGTGTTTGCAATAATTCGTGTTCACAATCTGAAAAATTACTCATTTGTGGATTTTAAATTGACTGTGAGGCAATCGGAGAGAAGATAAATTAGTCTAAGTGGTTTTGTAACATTATTTCTTGCCAGTAAACTCGGAATATGCTCAGAGCATCTGCTTTCACATTCGCTAAAAGTGTTCTGTTCATCAGGTTTTTATTGAAAGGACCGCATGATTTTAAATAGTAATCTCCATTTTTTAGTTATTCGTTCCAAAGTTTAATTAGTTACAAATCTACTTACAATCTCCTGCCGAGCAAGCGTTTCATTTGATTAATGCGAAATGGCTTTCCCTCCATCGTTGCCAACCTGAAAACCCACCAAAGTTTGCACGGGTTTCATAGTTCCCAGGACTCAGATCTGTTTAAATCACACATTCATTCAAGGCATACAGCCTATTATAGGTTATGTACGGTCCCTTGCGACTGTTATCTTCTACGTGTCACGATAACTTTCCTTCTTCGGTTGTCTGTAACTTCTACTTCTCTTCATGCTGTTTAATTAGACTATTCTCCCCCTTTCCTTACCCCTCTTGCCGAATATTCTCCCTTCTATAAAGGCCTTAAACATCCAAATATCTCTCCATAATTTCTCCACCCACTTTTCCTGCCAATTTGAGCTTTCCCCGAGTAACTTCCTCTCTTCGCCCACGATACTTAAAGTTTCATCTTTAGGTCTCCCTCTCAGTCGAACTGATTACATCCATTTTTCTAAATGCACATATAATCTCTTATCTCCACTAAATCTTCTTGTCTTAAAGATAATGTTTCAGATCCATGAACCACCACGCTACATATCAAAGTGCTTATCAATAATTTCTTTACATACATATAAATATTCAGCGTTCTACTTAACGTATGTCTTAGGTTCAACGTTATTAGGAGTTATTTTAAATATTTGGTTGTTATTATTTATTTTTAAACAGTTATTATTGTTTTTAAACACTATTCAAGTGCAAATTGAGTAGCTTCAGGCATGATGTGGTGGCAGTCGAACATAATGAATAACTGATCGAAGCACTTTTCCACTTGATTATCAAGTGGAAAAGTGCTTCGATCAGTTATTCACTATTAAAGTGCGTTGGGAAAATCATTTATTTAAAAAAAATCAAGTAAATATGCTAGAAATTATTAATTAATTCAGTGTTAGCAGCACTTTTGCGATTCCTCTTACATGCCATATGCCTTAAGTTAAATAGGGATTTTAAATTCCAGCAACCTTGAATTTCCACGTGAGAGCACGAAATACGGATTGAGGATAGAAAGTATTGACGTATTTTGATGGACTGCCAGATGTAAATTACAATGAAATTTTGATTAACAGAAGTAGATTGATGGCAATATCCACATGAATGGTTGACTATGAACGTGACTGCATTCATCAACATACTGACCGTATATATCTTACGCTACTCATCATTTACATATACATTTCTGTCGCATAAATTTATGCATCGCAAAATACATCCATATCGAGGCATAGATCGGTACACCACTAGGCCATCAGACACGCTTTTCATTTAAATACCCAAGCTTCGATCAAAATAGCACGGTTAGTCGGAATTACAATATACCATTACTTGATGCACACCTTTAAGTCGACCACTTGTAGAATATCCAAGCAGCCGATAATTATATCAATGCGATGCTCCAATTCATTCTCAAATTAATTTACGAGTAAAACGGACTTTTCCAGCATTTCATGCCAAATATTGCACGCCATTAACTCTGGCATAATAATGCGCAACATAATTTCTCAAGTGAAACGGCCTAAACCATGGAAATACAGTTAATATTAATTTTATAGTTTGCTGCTTGATTATAAGGAATATTCTTCATTGCAAATTAATTTGAAGAATAATAAATAGAAAAGTTTCAGAGAGCTTCAAATATTAGCCGAATAGGCAACACTTACCAAATCTTTTCTCTTAAAATTGCTTATTTGAAAACATCCTTAACTGACGGATATAAATATTTTTCAACCGAGCTATAATTTACGACCCATTTCCCTCAATTAGTCACTAAAATTTGGGAGGAAAATTTTAAAAATATACATCGACAATATTGGACAAATTGTAAAGACGAAACTGAAAAAATGCAAGCCATGAACGTATTTTAATGCATTTTGGGAAATTATTCAGGAATGTATGTTGATGTGGATCAAAATCAACGAAGAAAAATGTAAAATGGACACTTAAAATGACGAAGCAGGCTGTGAACATAAAGAAAGCCGTCAGAAAGAATGGCAAAAATGTCGTCAGAAATATTAGCAATTATGAATTAGACAATAATTCTGCAACAAGGTTAAGGCATAAAATTAGTCAGAAGGCGAACAAAACCGTGGAAAGGGCGACTGAAGGATTTGTGTGACTTAAAGTGAAGTTTGAAAGCGCAGAGCAAACTGGCGAATCAAAGGTTAAAGTAGCCTTTAACGTGGTGATAAACCTATTTAAGGAACTTAACGCGTGATAAAATGTTATTCGTAACAGTCTCGATGAATTTCAGATTAAAGGGGAAGATATAATCACAAAATGGAATTAATGACAAAAAACTTTACAAGGACAAAAAGCCCAGTGCCAAAACGGTTGAAGAGAAATATGTGGGAGATGAAAATAATGGAGTAAAACTTTCTGAAGGCAGAATTAAATTAGTATTTGAGCACTTGCACTGAAAAGATCCGATTAGTGATAATATCGCCTCCAAGCTCATTAAAAATGCTAAATAAGATATCAATCAAACAGAAGAAAATATCTCACCTGTTAACAGGAAAAATAGCTATTGCATTCCAGATGAGCACAGCTGTACCCATTTCCACAAAAAAGGTAGATAAATGAAATTTCAACTCTCAGTAGAACTATACGTCTGGCAATGTGTCATAGATCTTGACAAGTATTAATTTGCAAAAACTGCATTTTATCGTAACTGTAAAAGACTAAAATGACTGGGAAGATATTTAGACCTATGGTTACTTAAAGAGAAGAAAATGGATAAAGAACAAGCTATTCAACGCAAATGTCTCATCGGAAAAGGATCCGATAATTTCAACTGGGAAAGAATGGCATTAGAGTTCTTTATAAAAATAGCAGAGTATTCCATTGTCTCCATGAGGACCAGGTGGCCGTAATTAATCTGAAATGACCCGTAGAGAAGCAAAAATAAATAAATGAATAAGGCGTGAATGAGGACTTTCACCCTTATCTTTAACGCCCACTCAAGAAAGAAATAATTGAAGTTAAAGGAAATTTTGCGCGGCCGATACTTCGCAAGAAACAAATCACCAAGTATTTCACTAGCACCTAACTGTGGTAGATAAAAGATAGATTAGAAGAGAATGCCGTTATTCCTGACAGGAATGATGAATTAAGTCTTCCACTTATGTATGTTTAATAAAAACTAAATTCCCCTAAAGTACTGGAGGGGTTGAGAAATTTCGCTCAGGTCTCAATCCTCAATGAAGGGGTATGTCCAGTCACATCTCTTCGTGGTGGGGAATGGTCACCTAAGGGTGGCTTACATGGCACTGAAGACCGAATGAAAGTCGGTATAAACCTTCTCCTCCATCCTTCGATGAAAATGGGGCACCCTCTTGCCCCAGGGACTAGAAACAGTCCTTAAAGGTGGAAGAGCCATGACATGGCGAACGGTATAGGATGGAGATGGCAAGAAGGACGAACTCCTTTAAGGATCCTCATGGATATCATACCTATCTTTACCACTGCGGGTAAGGGGGCCAAGACCACTCCCGCAGTAACCCTGCTTGTCATGAGAGGCGACTAAAAGGGTGGGGAGAAAACCCCAATAACAAACTCAATGTTCACCTGAAATAGGTCAATTATGCTGGATAGCCATGGTGAAAGGCAGTAGTTTCCCCATTAGGCCCTGATGGCGCAGACCGAGTGGGTTGGCCAGGATCAGCTGCCACAGCTGCGAGCGTTAGTGAAGTGCACGGTATCGGCCGCAGTACTGCGATGCGGAAGGCGACGGGAAACCACCGCATTATTCTCCCTAGAATATACAGCCTTGGGTTCAAATATGACATGATGGCTTTCCTCCCGGTAAAATATTCCGGAGTTAAACAAGACCCCCGATGGGATCTCTGGGTGGGGACAACGTGGAAGGGGAACACCAGTCAAGGTGGATAAATGCAGAATGAGGATATGGAACGTTAGGTCATTAGGGGTATACGGGAAATTAGGATATGCAAAGATGGAGATGGATTGGCTGGGGATAGACGTCATGGTAGTGGGCGGGGGAGGACAACTTCTAGAGCGACAGCTACAGGGTGATACTGTATACTCGGAAGATGACCATAAATACCAGGTGTAGGCATCATACTCTCGAAGAAATGGGCAAGGAAAATAATATCGAGCTGGTAATATTATGAAAAGATATAGATGATAGATGTAGATATAGATGAAAAGATATAGATGAAGTGGCAGAGCCTGCGGATAGAGTAGGTGTAGGTGTAGATAGAGTGATAGTGTAGGTGTATATAGTATGCCGACGTCCAGCCATTCAGATGAGGAAATAGAGGGAGTAAACGAGCAACTGGAAGAAGTTTTAGGAACAGTAAAAGGGAAGGAAAACCTCAAAGTAATTGGAAAGCTGTGGTTGGCGAGGGGTGAGAGGGGAGTAGCGTAGGATACTTCGGATTGGGAAAACGAAACGCCGCGGGAGAGATTGATAGAATTTTGCAATGAGAAAAACATGGTAGTAGCAAATACCATCTTCGACCGACATCCGAGATAAAGATTCTCATGGAAGATGCCTGGAGACAAAGTACGGTACCAAATTGACTACATCCTTGTCAGAAAGAGATAAAAGAATCAAGTTAAGACCTGTTAGAGCTGCACCGGCGCAGATATAAATTGCGATCACAACCTGGTGATCATGGACTGCAGACTGCGATACAAGAAGACGAAGAAAGAGACACAACAACTCAGATGGAACACAAAGATACTGGAAGAGAAAAGCGCACGAGAAAAGTTCACCACAGCCATCGAAAGGGAAGTAGAAGGAAACAATGAAAATACCAGTGCTGACGGTCGATGGAAAGAAATGAAGATTATAATTACCAAAGCTGCAGACGAGCTCCTTGTGAGTGAGGCGGAAATATCTAAGAGGCCTTTGATTACAGCTGAAATAAGAGGTCTCATAGACGCAAGAAGAAAATACAAGAATCAAAGGAATGAAAGTGAAGAAGACCTCTATAAACAGTTGCGGAACCAGGTCATATGAGAAAGAAAGAAGGCAAAGGGAGAATGGATACAAAGCTGCTGCGTGGAAATATATGACAACATGAAAAAAAAAGAAATAGTGAGATGCTTATAAACTAGTGAAGAGGCAATTCGGCGAATGGAAAACGAAATCGCAAAACATCCGAGCCGCTAATGGAAAAATACTAATAGATGATGGCGACTTTGGAAATAGGTGGAAGTAAAACATTGAAGTACTCTATCAAGTTCCTAAACCGATAGATGGTGACTTCATGAAAATGAGGGCGTGATAGGTAAATATGAACAGGGTCCGCAGGTATTAAGAAGTGAATTCCTGAGAATCGTGGTAGACCTGAGAGACAACAAGGCACCAGGAGTAGGCAAAATAAACGGAGAAATAATCAAGGCGCTCGTGGTCAAAGTGAAGGATGCCCTCTATAGATTAGTCAAAGAGAGCTACGACAGCGGAAAGATACCAGAAGACTTCGAGAAAAGAATTATGATTGCAATACCGAAGAAACCAAAAACTGATAAATGCGAAGAACACATAGCATTAAACCTGGTGACTCAAGCATAAAAAAATTATTGCTCTAATAATTAGCCGAAGAATGGAAGGAAATTTCTTAAAAAAAACCAATTCTGATTAAGGAAAAACTGAGGAGCAAGATAGGCAATTCTCAGCTTGTGAGTTCTGGCCGATTAAATGAGACACGTAAATAAGCCATTACACGTATGTGGCATTCGTGGACTTGGAGAAGGCCTTCGACAACGTCGAATGTAGCAAGATGTTCAAGATACTAAAAGCGCTTGTATTGGACTACAGCGATATAAGAATTATCCATAACCTCTACAAGAATCAGGTTACAACAATGAAAACGAAAAATGAAAGGAAAATAGAAGAAGAAATAAACAAAGGAGTAAGACAAGGAGGCAACCTCTCGCCAGCAATTTGCAACGTATATCTGGAAGAGGCAGTATAAGAAACACAAGAATTGGGTAGCAAAAGAGTCAAGGTAAATGGAGAAGAAATCAACATGCTCCGGTTTGCAGATGAAATCGCAGTAGCGGTTGAAATGCGATAGGACCTGCAAGCAACTCTAAGTGCTATGGATCAAGCACTGAGGGAATATAATATGAACATCAACTAGAAGAAAACTAAAATTCTTGTGCTTGGAAGAGGGAAGCTGAATGCAGATATCACCATTTGAGGGGTGTAACTAGAGCAAGTGGAATCCTTAATCTGGGCAATAGCATAACATGGGATGGAATAAACTCGACCCACATCAAGCGAATAATAACCCAGGCAAAGAAGGCGCTCATTAAGAAGAGGCAATTATTATGTTCAAAGAATCTAAGGCTGGAAAAAAGGAAGCAATTCGTCAACTTTCGTGTGAAGCATGGTGCTCCTTGGTTCCGAGACTTGGTCCTAGAGTTTCGAACATTGGAAAAGTGAACCAGCAAAGAATAGAAGCCTTTAAAATATGGTGTTGGAGGAGAATTCTGAAGATTAGATGGACAAAGTAAGGAACGAGGAAGTATATAGAAGAGCTGAAGAGGATAGGACCATATAGAGAACTCATCGGAAAAGAAGAAATAAAAGGATTGGACACATATTGAGGTGCAACGGATTGTTTAGGAATATGATAGGAGGAAAAATAGAAGGCAATATTCAACGAGAAGACCAAGAAAAATTCACATAGGATAAATTAAGGAGGACGTAAAACAGAGAAGGTATCACGGATTAAAGGGATTGAAATTGAATAGAGTAAAATGAATGGTTGCAGTAAACTAATCCTAGGATTAACATAATGATGACGATAAATAAAAATTTTCAAAAGACGGTGAAAATACCTTTTTACATCAGAACTATTTGAGAAAGATATCGGAAATTATTGGAATATTCATTTAGTTAATTAAGTATGAGACTATCATAATGTCGCCTATAACAATATTTTGAAAGACATTAGCATATGTAGTGTTTTTTTAAATTGAATTAAATACAACAACACCAACGAATATTTTAATAATTTATGACAAATTGTTTGAAATTAAAGAAAAGTCCATTTATTCTTAAAACATAAAATTTGAAGAATATGAAAAAATAGTCGCGGGTCGCTCTGAACATGAAATACCAAGGGTTACTTACCTACACATGAGGCTTCACCGATTACCATGCAAGGTCTGTATCAAAGGCAGTAAATGTGAGTTAATTAAAATAATATATTACCAGAATCGATACATTCACTCAAAAGTTTTCTAAGTAGCAACCTTGTGCGTCCACACAGATCTGCCAGCGGGTTTTCCACGCTTCGCACGCCTTCCGGAAGTCAGCACTCGAAAGGCTTCTAAGGTCCCTCGTTACGGCCTGTTGTAACGCTTCCACCGAGCCGTGGTGATGTCCTTTCAGCACATATTTGAAGTGGGGGAAGAGGAAGTAGTCTGGTGTCTAAAAGAGTTGGTTCCTCATTCACATGGTCGAGAAGCTCTGAGCAGATCCACGTGCGAGTTTACTATTGTTCGTCCGAGAGTACTCGCTGCACCTACTCCGCACACACCTTTCTCATACCCATGTTTTCGGAAATATGTCGATGAGCATCACTTTTAGAGATGTCCAGATCATCAAAAACCATGCCTACACTTAAGCTGCGCCCCCTGTTCAACAAAGTCTTTGGTCTTGGAACATTTTCGTCATTTTTTGAGGTATTTTTGAGGTCTGAACGTTCTGCGTCTTCAACATCTTCTCAACCCTCCCGAAACAACTTGCGAAACTCAAAAATATCCGATCTACCCGATTTCCCGATTTTGACCAGTTTCACGCAAAATTTGATTGTGTAGCGCTGTTACAATAACCGGTTTATGACGGAGCGTAACGAGGTCACGTTATGGAGTTTTCGCAAATAAAAGATCCGCACTCCTTAAAGGCCGGGAACCAGGTGCCGGCTTGCAGCCTTTCTTCTCCCTCAAACTTAGCCGGACAAACACCGCCCGTCCGTCCGTCTATCCGGGAAAAAATAAGCCATACTAATTTCAGGACAGACCTTGTGTATCCTGTGATATCAAATTCCCTAATATCTGGACAGTAAGGGTTTCAATTGGAACATAATATGGGAAAATGAATAAATGCTGATTATGGAGTATTGTTGAAGTAATTGCAAATAATTCGATTTTTAATTTAGAGTAGCTATAAATTGTATTTTACGAAGTAACATTTAACTTGCTCGTTCGCATTCGTATAATTAGTTAATAGTTGCTCATGCCGTTATATTACATAATAAACATGCCTTAGATGTTGTCGGCATAGGCCCTGGGTATCAGTAAATGGTCATGAGCATTAGGAGTTGGATCTGATTTTTGGAAATGGCCCTGAAACATGGTACCCGACCCTAAATTGTAGCTGAAAAATAACTTTTGGTGTCATGAGAAAGCATCACGTGTTATGATTACGGGTTTTGTAAATTGTGGCCAGGAATAACAGCCACAATTAAATATCTCACACACCGCAACAGTCACCGCAATAAGAACGCATAACGACAATAGAATAGCGACATATCACAATGAAGCTCGAAAAATTAACACAACATTTTATCTTTTAATATTTTACCAATTTTTCAATTTGTATCAAAAAATGGTCAGTCGTTGCCTCAGCAAAACTCGCAAATAGTCCAACCTTAAATCTGTACGACGCTCTTAATATTGGTGGAGAGAGCGAAAAATTTGAGCTTTTACCTTTTTTTTACGTTAACGTTTTCGTGCTCAAACTGGAATGTAACTTTGTGTAAACACTGATCGCGATCAAAACCTTTAATCAAAGGCTCAAAATTGTGTTTGATGAGACCGCTGGAGCAAGAGGTTAAGAAAATATTGACAGAGCAAGAAAATTAAAATGCATAGTCGTATTTTAACCCAATTCGAAGTCCCTAAAGATTTTTTTTATTTCGATGAGCAAGAGAAATTTTCTCCATCAAGCGTAAGAATAACTATTACAAGCCGAAATTCCCGAATTCGCTCAGGAAGTTTTTCTCTCTTGATTATTGCGATTTCATGAGGCTAATAAGCGTATGACGCACAAACACCATGCGCATATAATATCAACACTAAAATTGTTAGCATATAAAAATACAAAATAATAAAGTTTTATGATTTAAAAAATAAACTAAGAAGAGAAGTGATTAGATGACATTACATGGTGGAAAGAACAGTATGAAGAGTCTATAAAGAGTTTGCGGGTGCGCTAAACGTGTATAGGAAAGCGAAAGAATTTCCAGGAAGAACGAAGGGAAAATCCATGCACACCGTCAAAGGTGCCATCAAAGGTGGCAATCAAATCATCACCGGCAAAGGTGCCAAACAAAGCAGAAGAGCCATCATTCTAGGTGGAAGGAATACAAATGTGAAGAAATACGAATGTTTGCTTACTACGTTTAGGCATGAGAATGTGATGTCAATGCTGATAGTTAAGGCCGAGGCATGCTAGATTGCGGAATATAAAAGCCGTTAAAGGAAATGGAAGTACTCAAGGTTTTGGGGAAAATAGCCTGCAGAGCTACCCAAGAGTAAGGGAAAAGCGAGGAAGAGTTTAAATGGGTACATTTACAGCATTGATGACGCGGGAATAAGGAATAAGATAATGAAGTTCTTAAGAAGATTAAGTTAGGCTTTAAAGTTTTTTAAACAAAAACACTTAATTTATTCAGGAAGCCTTTTAGACGAAAATTTATAGTTTTTTGGGCATTAAATGAAAAACAGGTTTTTTATAGAAGCTTTCACAAAGATGAGTAAGTTGACAACAATTACCCCATGCAAAGATACAGAAAATTTGTCATGGAAAACTTTCGTGTTCAACGTTATTTTGTACGACGCAGAATATTGGCCATTGAGGTAAGAGAATAAGCGTATATCAGAGGGTTTTACGATATACGTGTTCGGAAGAACTGAAATAAAGGAAAGTTTTGAACAGTCAGAAGTATCTACATAAATCTAATTTAAGGCATTGAGTCGGCTTAAAGTGCAAAGCCTTATTTACCCTTTTATCTCTTGCCTCATAGCATATCGTAGTTAGTGGTCACTTCTAGTAGGGAGGGCGATTTTCCATTAACGTTGAATATTTACTGACAGTACCGGTACACCTTCCAAGGTAACTTCAACACTTTAATAAAGCTGGAAATAGGAGATAGCTGATGTTGTTCCATAGGCGTAAATACGTGCTATAGCATAAAAATACAGGTACATCTTAACTTATTAAGAAAATTGTTTTGAAAGAATATTCAAACTTTTTGTGTGGACCTACATTCTAGCATTAAAATTTGTCTCCACCTTCCAGTTTAATAAGCCATTTAAAAGACAAGGAGTGATTCTACCCCATTTTGAAAACACATAAGATACGCTGTACAAAATGCCTCGTTGCAATGATTCTACCAATATTTGATATAAGAAGATCATTCGTGAAAATAATTGCATAGAATTAAATTCCCACCAATGTGATCCAAAGAGTAAATATTTTTCAATGAAAAAAGAAATCTTTTGGTGTCATGGGAAACGGCATTTTTACTGACTACTTCAGTGATTAAGTTGGAAAATTAAGCAATTCTTTATTATTCGTTTAAAGTTATGGTATTTCCTTTAGTATAATCCGTTGATGGTATTAATCTTGGGACATTGGTCTATTATTATATATAATCACATTTCGCCGTTGTTGATTTGAAGTAATTTATTTAATAGCAATCATCTACTTGATTAGGATAGGTTTTGATGGACCCTGACACTAAATACTACTGTGGTCTTAAGCTCGGACTAACATGGCACAAAAAACCCTCAAGCCCCATTCTAGATTCTTTGTAAAATAACTCATTATTTTACTGTGCGTACTTTCTACCTCTCTTACTACCATCTAAAATGCCTATTCTTTTCCTCCCTTTCCATCAAGTTACAAGAATTTTCCCTATAATAGCACCTTCAGCATCCTGTTACCTCACAGTATCCGCTACATCCACAAATTTTAGCCTTAGATTTACTTTGCGGAAGTTTTTAATATTCGTATTAAACCGCATAGCATACAACAGTAGTGTGTAGCTGATGATACCACTACCTGTCTTACTACCTTTCTCTAACGACAGGTAGTGGCATCTATATATATATATATATATATATATATATATATATATATATATATGTATATGTATATATATGTATGTATGTATATATGTGTATGTATATATATATATATAGTATGTGGAAGGAAGAGGCTATATGGGCTGATTCGTTGTATCTACAGGGTTCGTCCGGAAAATAAGTGTACTGAGCTCAGGAAAAAAAAATTATTACATTTTTACATATCTTAAGCTAATATTCCTCAAAATAGGACCCTTGTGAGTCGATACACTTGTTCCAGCGGCGTTCCCGTTCCTGGAACGCTCCCGCGAAGGCATCATCGGGAACCTCTCGAAGACTCGTCGTCGACCTCTTCTCTGCCCTCCACGAACATCTTGTGCCACCGAAAGATCATGTTTCTGAACATGGCTGACTCCCCGAAGCCTGGTTAATCATACCGACAGTTTCGGTAGACGATTTCCCAAGCTTTACCGCAAATTTGATGGAATAACGCTGCTCCAAAAACTTCGGCATCGCGTTCCGTGACGTGGGTCGAGCGTGGAGGTTCGCGTTAACAGAGCTCCTCACTACACCACAGCTCAGAGCCGACTACTTTTTTCAGCGTCGCTTGCCAACATACCCCCCTCCAATCGCAGCCCGACAGAGCGGTGCAGGGCGGGCCTGGAGGGGCGGGAAAAAATCAGTACACTTATTTTCCGGACGACCCCTGAATGAGGAAGGAATCCGGCCGGCTTTGTGACATCAGTGTTAGTTCCTATTCCGAAAAAGATAAAGGCTACATCATGTGAAGACTACAGGACAATAAGTTTGATATCCCACGCAGCTAAAGTTGTTCTCAGGATCATAAAAAAAAGATAGAGAGTAGGGCAAATGATTACTTAGGGGATGACCAGTTTGGTTTTAGGAAGGGGAGAGGTACGCGTGATGCCATTGCAAAAATGAGATTATTAATCGAGAGGAATATAGAACACAACCAGGAGGTATTTGCCTGTTTCGTAGATTTCGAAAAAGCGTTTGATAGAGTGAATTGGGAAAAACTAATGAGTATATTGCAGATAATAGGAATAGATTGGAGGGAAATGAGGCTAATCCGCAACCTTTACATGTCTCAGACTGCTCAGGTACAGGTGGGGAACGGGGAGCCAGGATGGGCAGTGTTAGGAAGAGGCGTAAGGTAGGGTTGTCCATTATAACCGTTGCTGTTCAACCTGTATGTAGAGGAAATGATAAAAGAAGCATGGGAATTGGAAACTGGAGGTAGGAATGAAAGTGGGCGGGAATTCGTAAAATCACTTAGGTTTGCTGATGACCAAGCTTTAGTTTGTCACTCAGCCAAGGGGCTGCAAGCGTTGCTTAGTGAATTGGAAATTCAGTGCTACAGGTATGGCATGAGAATCAATATTAATAAAACAAAGGTTATGCAATTTTCTAGAAAGCAAAAGGCTAAGCTAAACATTAAAATAGGAGGGCAAAAACTAGAGCAGGTAGAACAGTTTACGTATCTCGGAAGTGTATTGGAACAACACGGTCAAAGTAGTAGGGACGTAAGGAGAAGAATTGCTCTAGGCAAAGAGGCTTTCACAAGGAGGAGGGAGTTGATGACAGGGACGTTGAGTAAGGATATTAAGAAAAGACTTGTAAAAACTTTGATATGGAGCGTAGTTCTGTGCGGCGCGGAAACGTGGTCATTGAAGCAGGAGGATAGACGTAGATTGGAGGCTTTTGAAATGTGGGTGTGGAGAAGAACGGAAAAGGTGCGTGGACAGAGAAGAAAACAAATGAGGAAGTACTTGGTATGGTGGGCGAAGAGGGGGGTTTGTTCGGAGAAATCCTATGGAGGCAGGAAAAGTGGATGAAGGGGGTAGTGACCGGCAGTGGGATGTTGAAGACTGTAATAGAGGGGAGAATGAGAATAGGCATACGAGGAAAGGGAAGGAACAGAATACGGATGTTGGACGGGATGAAGGAAGGAAGAAAGTTATCAGGGACCTGATGTAGAGTAGGATGCTGGATTTTGTGTTTTATTAGGAGTCACAAAATATTGATTTAGTAGCTGTGTCCATCCAGAAACCTACCTTAACCGGTAGATTGCCTAATAATAATAATTATAATGATTATAAATATATATATATATATATATATATATATATATATATATATATATATATATATATATATATGTTTGGGTGGCGGTAGTCAAGGGGGTAGAGCGTTGGACTACTGACCGGAGGGTCCCGGGTTCAATTCCCGGGCAACGCACTCTGGGCACCTGCAGCTCCACCCAAGCGATGTGATTTTTCGGGTACCAGATCTTCCTGGGAAACCATAACCGCCACAGAGAAAGGAACTGACCCCTTCCCTGATGTGCGAATTTCACAGTCCGTCGGGCTTAGTACTGGGTGAGCTCTACCATCACCTACCAAACTGACCTTCGGGTTGATTAGTGTGTTTATGTTGGTATAGTGGTATATATATACATATATATATACATATACATATACATATATATATATATATATATATATATATATATATATATATATATATGCATATATAGTATACCACTTTTTTGAAAGTCTCAGAGACGTGAATAAAAATGTATATGCACTAGTGGACAAAGACACAAATACAGAACCACACAAAAAAAGAAAAGAAACTCACTAGGTTTTGAATTCGGTGTTCCACGCCCCCTTTCTCAGTGAAGAGAAGGACACAACGAAGGGAAAGAAAGGGCTGGGAAAGTTGGAAGGAAACGGAAGGTGGGGAAAGGTCTGTGAGGGGAACAGTTGGAAGGGGAAGAGTTAGGAAGGGGATTTAAGTGCGGGAATAATATGGAAGGTGTTGAGGGTGGAGGGGGGATAAAATTATGTAAAGATCTGGGTAATTAATGTCTAATATTGACCCCTGGGCAATGGCAGGAATCCACGAGCCAGATGAAGGCCTGCCCCATTTTTTGGGCTTTTTTGGGGCAGGCCCTAAGCTTTGCCGCAAAACCGGTCTCAGTGCTCTCCAAGCTGTGGAAGCGGCAGGACGTCAGTTACTGTAAACTGCGCGCCGACCGTGTTACGAAGAAAATGGAATCCACGATCGAGCAACGTTATACGATTAAGTTTTGTGCTAAACTGAAAAAATCTCTTGAGGAGACTAAAAAATTGATTCGTGAGGCTTACGGAGACTCTTCTCTGTCCTAGTCACACGTTTCGAGGTGGTTAAAGGATTTTTAGAGGCCCTGGAAGAGGTCGACGACGAACAATGCTTTGGGCGGCTGTCAACCAGCTAAACCGACGACAATGTGGCTCGTGTTCGACAATTGTTGAAATCTGACCGTCGATTGAGTATCAAGATGGTTACCAATGAACTGAACTTGTCGTCTACTGTTCTGTTTCGCATTTTTACTAAAGATTCAGCGATGAGGAAATTATGCACCAAGCTCGTTCCCTAGGTGTTGTTAGACGACTAAAAGACCAACTTTTTCCCATTTTTCGTCCATATAAGTGAGCCAATCCGCCGTAGGAAGATCTTGTGAGAGGTCCCCGAAGACGCCTTTCAGGTCGCGTACTGGTCATCTTAGAGTCGCTGGAAAAAATGCGTGGAGGCCCAAGGACAGTACTTTGAAGAATTTTAAGTGTTTGTGCAAACCTGTTCAATAAATGACATACAAAAATTGCATTAATTTCGGAACGCACACTTTATACATAATGTATACATGATACATAAAATTAGGACTGGGGGTTTTCACGCAACGTAGACTTAATTGGTGTCTACGTCGGCAGCCATTTACAACACAAGTAATTGCTGGGTAGTTTGGTAGGGGGGTTTGCCTCGTACGGTCGTAGGAAATGATTGTAAGTTTCTTTGAAGGAAAGTGTTAAGAGGGCAATGGATGAAAGGTGGATTACGGTTGCTGTTTGCGCTACGTTTGTGCGGTGAAAGTATCCGGAGTGATAGGCTGAGGAAATGTTTGTTCTTTGTACACATGGACGTTAAGGATCCTCTGAAGATATTACTTTATACAATATTTCCACCTGCTTGAGTGCGGCCAGCTTTAAGGCCTTTAGTAACTGGTGTAAGTGTTGGTGTGCAAAGTCACCATATTGATTGCTGTTAAGCAGACGTATAGCAAAGGGGGCGTTGAAAAGTAGAGCAAATAGACAAGATTATCCAGGAACGCAAGGTTATTTTTCTTTTGACATTGAAAATTTGCTTACTTTTGCTCCAATAATTAAAAAAGTGAAAAAGCTAGAGCAATATTATCTCACGCCAATGTAGCCACAAATACAAGTATAGCATTGTAATTAACATGCTTAATTAAAATGGTGGTCGAAAAAATTGCTTTCATTGAATAACAGTCTCTAAAAACCGTCAAATGACTAGAATATGTTTTCCTCCTTTGCCTCTCTTAGGTGAAATGTTCCGCCGCCCTTAGAATGATAACTTATTTAATTCGGAATACAATCTCATAAATCGTATAAGATCTATGCCAAAAGTACTAGCAGCCGCAAGAATTGATTGCAGGAAATCATCGTCAGAATTGATAAATTTACTCAAAAGTCTTCAAAGTAGCAACCTTGTGCGTCAACATTCCGCCGCTACTGAGTTTTCCACCCCTCGTGCGCCTTCTGGAAGGCGGTGCCCGGAACGCTGCTAAGGGCCCTCGTTTCGGCCTGTTGTAACGCGCCCACCGAGTCGTGGTGACGTCCTTTCAGCACGGAATTAAGGGGGGTATTTAAAGTGCGGGAAGAGGAAGAAATCTGGTGTCTAAAAGATTTGGTTCCTGATTCACATTCTCGAGAAGCTCTTGGCAGATCCGCACGCGAGTTTACTTTTGTTCGGCCGAGAGTACTCGCGGCACCAACTTCGCACACCGACCCGAATATGACCCTACCGCGGTCGATCAATATAATTCTGATCTCTTATCGTTTGTGGAAAAAATGACATCTTAAATCTATCTGCTCTACACTTGATCTCTCTAATTTTATTAACATGACTCCTACCGTAGTACAATGAGGGTAATAATACATTTTCAACATTACTGCTAAAAAGACAGCCTTCCAATGTGTGCAATAGATTTAATCTGTAACTTAACCTTTGCTCCGTGATTGATTCCCTGCCTTGTTCCTCTAATATTTTGTGTGCGCATCTAAGTTTATATATCGGACCGAACGATAGTTTTTAAATGATAGTCAATATATCGGTATTTGTTCGATAAAAGTAAGACTGGAAAAGAGTGAGAAAAGTCTAATGAAAACAGAAAATAATTCTGGATAAACTAATCGGATTAAATGGGGATACGATTCTCAAACATTTACTGAATGAGAAGTGAAAGAATTTTTGCATGTAGGAAATTATAGGATACTTGTAAACAGGACTACAAGGCAAAAAGGCAGCGTCAAACCATTTCTACGAATGATGACCATTACTGAGTACCTGAAATAAAATCTTTCAAGAACAATAAGGTACGGTCTCCATGCACAGTAAATAAAAATCGCTTGCACACAAGTAGTTTGTGAGTGCTAAGGAAATAATTCAGTTATTACGGTATTAATGAACGCATCGAGGTTGTAAAGGTTGGTCAATATTTATGATTTTAAATGTTTAAGTAAAAAGTGCTTCCTGATGAGGAGATTAAAAGTTTTAAACTTGACGACTATTTTCAATACATAAGTATGTATGCAACCGATACGAGGAAGTGAAGGCGATCCCTGTCGGCTGCTGTCAAACACAAGCTTGAATGTGCATTGATATTTTATTACATTCAAAACGAAACTATTTTAAAATGAAATTGAATATATGAATAACAATCCGTCTCATTTTTATTCTTAAATGAGTACAAAAAGTTCAATTGATCAAACATATTGTAACTCTCAAACTAAAGCCATCAAATCTGCTGACAAATTGTGAGATCCCTTTAAAAAGGAAATAATGAGGCACTTTCATTCAACACCTTCGTTCTCAGACGATAAAGATCTAAGTATATTCATATTTCAGGATCAGCCAAATTTTTTATAATTTTGCGATATTTACGACGATTTTCTTTTGAACCCAGTGGAAAAAAATCTGATTTTTCAAACTCCAGAAGGAAAACGGGAAGAGAAAACAGCGGGCCAAAGTGGTTTTTCAATGAGAGATTTTTTGAGGCGGTGATTTATTGACTCGGCGTCCCATATGAGTGGTAGTTCGGCATTTCGTCGATAACTCCTGGCGTAGAATGCTGTCCTCTGACTCCCTACGCGGTCTACCATAACTGCTAAGCGCTGCACTGCGGTTCTCAGAACAGTGGTCCCTTCTGGTGTAAGTCATTATAGCCGAAAATTAGTTACGCGCTAAGGGCTGGTGAAGGGTATGCCGGGAATGAGTGGGGATGAGACGGAGATGAGCTGGTGGAGCAAGCTGGCTCCCATCCGAGTTTGACGTTAAAGCTGTGGGAGTTTATATGACGCGGGATCTCAGGGCTTCGTAACGACCTTGCCGCATGATAAAATTCTGTGCTATCACGTGACTTACGAAGAAAACGCGACGGGAAGAGGCAGAATTCTCCACGACGAAATTTTATCACTCTGTTGCCTTAAATTTCGTTTCGCGGAAATGACTCATAAATGCGTGAATCTTGTTTATGCAATTCCTCAATAGAAGCATCATCTTCAGTATGAAGGATGGTGCAAAAGTAAATGTGATCAAAAATTTATACCTTCACTCTATCAAAATTCTCTTTACTTTTAAAGGTTCTTTATATTTACCGCATTAAATTAAAATGAAAGATTTGATCATGCAGATGTTTCTTTGTGTTATCATAAAAGGACTCATTAAGCGCATGATATTTTATCTGTGGAATGCAATTAAGCTGCATAAGATACGCCCTTATTAGACTGACTGGCTGGGAAATATTTCATTAATAAGCAGTGATCTACCAATATAAGCATGAGCAATTCTTAAGTAGAATGGTTAACAGGCAAAAATCAAGAATACTATATTCACGTTCTTAATGAGTCTGGAGAGAATTTAAACTGAGAGACCTGTTCCATTAAGAATTAGATTTAGTGCTTCAAGTAAGATAATAAATTTCGCCGTGTCGCATAATGATGCAAATATTTTGAGTTCATCTACATACTGTTGAATTGACCCAGTTTTCACAGCTCGTTCCTATTTATTACCTTATAAACGATAAAATATCTTTCTAATAGCATGCTAGAATAAAGAACGAAGAAGAACATTTCTATCCTTCCTATTTTCAACGCGAGGAGAATTTTTCATTTACTTCCTCCTCTAACCGGAATTATACTTTCTTTTGAAAAATATTAATGATTAAATACGTAATTTCCTAAATATATCCTATAATATGTTTTTATAACTCCAATACATGATATTTGCTTCGCTGTATTTGATTTTACTCTACGGTCAATTTCAGAGATTGTACTGGCTATGTTGAAGGCCACAGTGAAGAAACCCGAAAATCACCGGTTCATCATTAACTCTCGCAAGATGATATCGTACAATAACGAAATCACAGTAATAGATTTATGGTATCATTATTTTAATAGCCATTTGAAAATTGTATTGGTGGTTCTTGACTCATGGCGGTGGACAATGATATTCGAAGATCCTTAACACCAAAATCTCGAAGATCCTTAACACCAAAATCTCAGGAATCTCATTACTATACCAGTTCACCGTAAGTGAACTTCTAATATCATACACGTTCTGTCCCAAAAGTTGTTTTTCAGGATAGACAGACGAACGGACAGCGTTTGTCTGGCTGGGTTCGAGGGAGGGGAGTCTCTCAAGAAAGGCAGCAAGCTGGCACCAGGTTTCCGGCCTTTAAGGAGTGCGGTTCTTTCGTTTTCGAAGCCTCCATAACGTGACCTCGTTACGCTCCGTCATAAACCGGTTATTGTAACAGCGCTACACAATCAAATTTTGCGTGAAACTGGTCAAAATCGGGAAAGAGACTCATGCCATGGTCAAGGCAGCTTGTGGTGATAATGCCATGGGTAGATCGGATATTTTTGAGTGTCGCAAGTTGTTTCCGGAGGGCTGAGAAGATATTGAAGACGCAGAACGTTCAGACCTCAAAAATACCTCAAAAAATGACGAAAATGTTCCAAGACTAAAGACTTTGTTGAACAGGGGGTGCAGCTTAAGTGTTGGCATGGTTTTTGATGAACTGGGCATTCCTAAAAGTGATGCTCATCGACATATTTCCGAAAACATTGGTATGAGAAAGGTGTTTGTGGAGTAGGTGGAGCGAGTGCTCTCGGACGAACAAAAGTAAACTCGCACGCGGATCTGCTCAGAGCTTCTCGACCATGCGAATGAGGAACCAAATCTTTTAGACACCAGACTTCTTCCTCTACCCCACCCACCAACCTTAGAGGCCTTCCGAGCGCTGACTTCCGGAAGGCATGCGAAGCGTGGAAAACCCGCTGGCAGATCTGTGTGGACGCACAAGGTTTCTACTTTGAAGACTTTTGAGTGAATGTATCGATTCTGGCAATACATTTTTTTAATCAACTCAGTACTACTGCCTTTCAGACAGATCTTTGTACGTATCATGTACAGTAACCTCTCGAATATGGAAACTATGTTTGATTCATGATTATTCCTATGCTCTCTAAATAAAACTGGAGGCTCCTATGACCTGCTATAAATTCCATCAGTGATGTTTTAGTCATTTTTTCAACAACATGTGAAACAAAATTGGCTCCTAAAGTCACTCTCTCGATCTTAAATATTGCGCCTTTATAAATAATGTGCTCCATCACTCTATTTTTTTTCATTTAGGTATAATGCACCAATTTTAAATTGATATTATTTGAATTATTTCATGGATGAATGTTTATTAATATAATAATGTACTCCGGCATAAAAAAATTTGATTAGAAAATTTGCAGAATAAGATGAATACGAGCACATACGATTTTAATATTTCATGCGAAATATAAAAAGTGTATATGTTTTAGCTGCCTCGTTTATAAATGCATGTGACTCAATGAAAGCAATTTTTTCTTTAATCAACTAAAATATTTCAAAATCGTCCCTCAGCTTCAACAGTGGAGCGATTTTTTAGAATAGAAATTGGTTTCAATTATTAACATAAGCATACCGCTTTTAGTGCTTTATCGCGTTAGGACCCTTGGCCCTCTGGTGTAGCTTATTGTAAGAATGTTAACGCACGCCGCGTCTCACCACGCTCGTCTTTCTAATCAGCTTTCATTGCCTAACTTAGAGATTGTTACTTTTCTGGGCAATATTTCCGTTCAAAATCCCAGATTATTCGTCGGTCCACAGCACACTATTAGGAGACACAATGCGTGCTTAATTTCCACAAGGGAAAATTTTCTCCGCTAAAATCTTTACTCTGTTTTCTTTCCGTTAGCAAACATTCAATTTTTCGCTCAGACAATTTGAACTAGACTGTTTAGGCATCACCGGATTTAGATTCTACTTCTTTTCATGATTCCATGGAAAAAATTAACTGCTTAGCATATCAAACAACTGGATGAACTCTGACCTACATGGTGCATGTAACACTCGGAAGTCTAGTGAAAAACGGTTGCCTATTTTTTCATCACCATTGGAGATTCTCTCATACAGCGGAATCAGTCATCGGAGTGAAACAATTCTTCCCTCTTAGGGGTATACTTGAAATTATCTGAATGATTCGTTTGTCTCTTCTTTACTACCTTGAGATTTCATCGAATGTATCCGACGGCAAAAGGATCGTGTTCCCGTTAATCCGTCATAGCTACGAAGTGATGCCTGGTATGTAACTCACTCGGCAATAACGCTTTTGTGTTTCTGTGACTCCTTCACTGCCATTCACACTCGCAAAGAGGATACAAATTGATCTTTGAATCAACATCATCTTTGGCTCAGAACTTGAAACAAAGTACAATTCCAACAATAAACTACAACTGTGCATATTTTTATGCTATGCTTACCTTTGTCGCAAAATGGGCATTAGTGATTTAACCAAGGCATGTTGTAAATATAAAGATAAATAGTAAAATAAACTTAAGAGACTAAGGATTATTAAAGAGTGAATTACGGGGAGGGTAATCGTTCACTTAAACGCAATGAACTATGAGGGCATGAAAACATTGGCAGGAATAGGTTAGCTTGAAGAGCTACTTGAGACTGATGTTAGGACGTATAATCCAAAATGAAGAAAACGATGTTGCTATTCACAACGTAAGCCTGAATAAAATACACATTTTAATGTTCTCTTCTGAAAAAGTGTTCAAATTTACAAACTACTCAAAAAAATTTACACAGTTTATTAGAAACTTGGTGGCCGAGTATGGAATTACTGGTGTTAACATCACACAAGGGAAAAGAAATAATGAAGCACAAAAAATGTGAACAAATCAGTAATAGGGAAAGGTTTAGGAGTTAATAAAACAGAAAAAAAGGTTACTAAGCCAATACCAGGAAATCACAAGGAAGACCAAGCAAATGAGCTTCCAAAACGTGAGCGCTTTGATTTTTCTGAGAAACAGCAATCGTTGCTGATAAAGTATTAGCTTATAATTCTTCGTATCTCATTATTTCGTAGTAACTATTTATTTGTATAAAATTCGTACGACGGTTTCCACGGCGTTGAGCCGCTTGTCTCTGCACTTCCGGGTTCTCCATCCGCGTTAGTTGTCTTCGGGCGACGACAGTTTCTCGGACAATCCTGCCTGCGTTCTCAGGTCGAAGACACTGGTAGGATGGCCGTCGTCACCCGAAGACGAATAACGCGGATGGAGAACCCGGAAGTGCAGAGACAAGCTGTATACGTATTCGTATTCTTTACAGTCATAAGGCACATTCAATTCCATTCTTACCGGAGTTGATTTGAAGTTAATACTGACGTTATTCAAAAGGTAAAAAAGGTTATTGATTTGTGTTCAATAAATTAAAGATCAGTGGTGTAAAAAATATAAGTTATGACTTAAATAGAATACTTCGGTGAAAAAACCGACACTTCGAGAAATATTAAAAATCAAACCCTTCTTTTGTGTCACCAAATCATAAAAAAATAGTGTCGTTTTTTGTGTTTGTTTTAGTTCTGGTGACAGCATAGCTGCCATGACAAACAGAGAAGGGCATTCAAAAAAGAGACCTCTTGACAAGGAGAAGGCGCGGGAAATATTATGCTTCAAGTAAAAAAAAAGTACAAAGGTCTGTGGAATAAGGGTATTAAAATGAAACATTTAAAGCAGGACTGACTTAATTTTGGAAGTGGAAACGGAAAAAAGTAGTAAAACATACTAGTAGACCACAAATACCTCAGGCAAAGAAAGCATGGCGATAGACTAAAAGTAATTTCAAAGCCTATAAGGCAGTTCAGTAAGGAAGCTAACAATTAGTAAAAACGTCTCTGAAGTGTGATTCTCTATTATTTTGAAAAATTCAAATGCTTTGAAAATAAGAAGCTATTTTTAGGAGATCATTCTCGATGTACAATTGAGACATAGCCGGGGGAAAAGTAATCAGGTTGAAAACAAAATAACAAGGGCAGTTAAATAAATAGGGATCCCACTTTTTAAAATTCGAATAATTTACCGTTCAAACTAAGAATTATATTGTTAACTGAATGAGTCATTTATAAATTTCACGAGATGTTGCGTTGAAAATTTGCTTTGGCCAGTACGAAATGGCAGCTAAGAACTATTTAATTGTACATGAGACTTATGGGGAGTCTGTGTTGGCTGGGGTATGAGTAGAGATATTAAAGAAATAATTATAATACTTTATTAAAGAGCTTCCGTAAAAAACTAAACAAGGTCACCGTCTCACATCGTATCTATTTTCCCCGTGGGTTACTGGTCGCTTTAATAGATCAATTATATATTCCCTGCATTCATACACAGTGTACGGTAGGGTGCACGAAAAGCATTGAAATATATAAATAAATAATGTTTCGGAGCATAAATAAGTTTTGGGAGCAAATATTTGGTTTCACGTATGAGTGGAGAAATGAGAATGAATTATGTTAAATTTAAAACGATGGTATTTAATGTGTTGTGAAAGGTAAGCTTTGGCAAAATTTAGCGACAAAATATTAATCTGGAGTGCATAAGATGTAAAATAGTAAGTCTGCTGAAATACTATATAAATAAGCCTTTAGACGAAAACAGTCACTTCATTAATAAATACGTATTT
The DNA here is from genome assembly GCF_022747635.1 of Hetaerina americana. Lineage (NCBI taxonomy): Eukaryota > Metazoa > Arthropoda > Insecta > Odonata > Calopterygidae > Hetaerina > Hetaerina americana. The sequence continues at coordinate 35,415,404 of NW_027286874.1, read as the reverse complement.
AAGGACTACTAAATCGCCGGGACTTATTGTTGGAAAAAAACCACTTCATAATTAAGGAATAATTCTAAATTTAATTGCGAATTATTAAAAGCTTACAGTATTATTTCATGCTATTAAAATATTTATTAGAATTCTCTAACGTAAAATTAATCCAAAATGAAGCGCTTTAATTTTAGTAAAATTATGAAATTGAAACTTCCACGAAATGGAAGACAGGAGATTGATTGGATGAAAGGATGCATTGAATTCATTGCGTACTAATTATAACTGAAGATAATTAAGTTATATGCAATTCGAAAAAGAGAAATATTCAGCTCATGGATCTGTCATTAAGCACAAGACCCACTTTTAATAAAATAAAATACCATCCAATCTGTGAAGATTTTCCACAGCGAGCATAGGAATGATGCAAGCATTGAATTTAGTTTAAAATAACAATATCAACGTTATATTTGACCTGGATCGAGGTGTAGTCGATTTTGGGGTGAGAATTGAACTCCTCAATTCCCATGGTGCCTGCGCATGAAAGGCGTCCGACAAAGACACAAGATATCCAGTTTAGCTCACATACTCAAAGAGTCCCCCCACTCGGATATAAAGGAAATGGAAGTTCATGAATACCAAGAGGCATTCAGAGTCGCTTAGTCTCCAAGGTGTCTGCTCGAACTGACGTGAAAACGGCGTTTATCCTATTTGAACGTAAGCTCCCTCTTGGCTCAATATCCAACAATAAACAGACGTCGCCGCTATTTTCTCTGGTGTTGCAGTGCAGGGGGAGTGTTCCTTGATTCCTTCAATCTGATTCAGCTCCACGTCTTGTTTATAGTCTTGAGCCGTTGCAACTTGAGTAACTAGTAACCAGAAGCAACAACGCCCTAATGTTTGACAACCTATTATAGTTAACAATTTGAGAACCCCGTAAACTAGGTTCAGAGCTCCTCGCGGGTACCAGTTTCAAAGGAAACGTTCATGTGAATGAGCTTCCATTAGAACATTACTTTTAAATAAAACGGCAAATGGTGAATCAAGGAACATGGTGTTCTTTAAAAAAACGCCAAAAATAGGCAAGTATAGAATTTTCCCGAGAGACATTTGATTATTGATTGCGGCAGTTAAGGTCTCAGATCATTACACAATAACTTTTAAATTTGCATGAAATGAGATATAAAAGGTGATTTTTTAAATTGTTAATGTACCGTCTAAGGTAAATGTTTGGTGCACAGGGTAAACAACAATAGTTGTAGTTGTTCTACCTTTCCTCACAAACAAAAACTACAGCCGACAATAAACCCTTATTCAATTCATAAACATGCGTGTATATATTTATATACTCAAACATTCCAAGATATTAATGAGTTTGAATAACGATGTTAAAAGTTCACTTTCTTCTTTCACATTTGTAGAAAACCTCTCTGTGAGTATTTATTTCATCTACACCTAATTCTAGCAGTGAAATGGCTCAAGCTCGGTTGATTGGTTAATAAAGTTACGCCACCGAGAAAATATAAACAAATTAGGGCATCAACGAATTTCCAAATGATATCCATACCCGTCATTCCCCATGCCCTTGCGATGGCACAGTAGTATTGTCAAAATGAAGATAAAATTACACGGTCCCATTATATTTACCTATTAATCGAAACCATTAGAGGCTGTTGCATTTGCAAAATAATGTCCTAGGATTTTTTTTAATTTTAAGTTATTTTAATGAAGACCTGAATACAAAATGTGTTTTTAGTGGAGTGTTGCATCAAGAATAGTTCCGAATCTTTACTGATTTTTCGGGAGTGTGCAATGATTCTCCGGCTGAATGTGTACGTGAAAGCGGCACGGTTCACTCGATTCACAAGTTTTGAGGCTCCTTCTTAAGTATACTTCATTAAAATATGTAGTACTCTCATGAAAAGACACTTGAGCTATTTTTTTAAAGAATAAGGGCAGAAGAATCAAATTCTCACTTACAATCACGTGAAACTATGAAGGAATTTTCACGGGAAGTAGTTAGTGACGTTGGAATTCGGGGAAAATCTGTTCGTGTTGTAAAATTCTGTTTTGTAATTGATGAAGAATTGAGGGACATTAATTCAGTATTATTAATTGAGTAATTAATCGTCTGACGGGAAATTAAACCAGAAACACAGCAGAGTATTTTTCCAAAAGAACGTAACTTTTTATTTATTTCTTGAGAGGTTTCGATTATGTTACTAGGTTACGGAGAATCTATAAAGAATAGATTGGTATTCATATATTCATTCATTTATGTATTCATTCATTCGTATATCACTCTTCGTTTGTTTTGTCTCGTTAGCACACGGAACATTAAATTATTTCTGCTTTAGAATTGATCGTACGGGCATGTAACTAAAATGAAGCAAGCATATGAATATATATGTATAAGTCAGTGGGAAAGAAAAAACCTAACTATTTTACTTTTATTAAAAAATAAAATATCAGAAAGTGCTGGCACAAAGAACATAATATTTGTCAGGATATCATTCAAAAACTAAATTTGAAATTTAAATTTTAAAATTCTACTTAGGTGCGGCAACATCATCGGTTTTTGGTAGAGGGGTATTTACGAGGTTAGAGAATAGCAAAATTATTTGCAAAGCAATACATTTTTCATTCCGTCATTTCATCTCTGAAAATTTAATTTAAAACGACGGTCTGTATTTTTTAGCACTAGCGAACGATTCTTATACGACCTCAATCATGAAGAATTTTACTATTAAGTCAATTATTTTTAATATTCCATTAAAATAAAAATTCTTATACACAAAAAACTACTTCACGCCCGAAATATATACCATATTCGTTCGATGCTCATAGGGTAAAACAGAACTGAGGAAGCAACTGAGAAGTAATGATGCTTCTTTCTACCAAATCAGAACACATACGGCAATATATTCAAAGCAGATGAATTTCATCAATTTTATTAGAAAATGGCCAATATACATATAAATATTCTCTACAAATATTGATAAAAAGGACTATCCATTTGTTCACATTAGTAAGCGTATTAACTCACCTCTGGCTAAAGTATCATAAGGTTTTACTTAGACACTGGTAATAGAAATGCCCTCTTAGAAAAAGTCCATAACTTAATTTTCAAACATTTTTGTTGTTGGATGTAGTTTTTTTACTTAATTTAGTCATCTCCAATCTCATTGCCAATAATAAGTTTATCAATATTAAATTGCAAAAGGTTTAAGTAGAAGTACCACTACATTCGTTTATTTTTAATTTGATTTAATCAAAAAAAGTCTTTTTTCCGCAAAAGACCACCTGGGAAAATTTTTCCCTTTCTTCAAGATCGCGAGTCAAAGAGTTAAAACTTCATTCTAGTCATTAAATTTTTCTTTTGAACCTTATGAAGAGATGATGATCCCATTACATTTAACAAATTAAACCTATTATCAACTTAATTCTTAGTTCTATGTATTATGGCCAAATTTTCTAATGGTGTCCTTAAATACAGGTATCAATCCGTCAAATCTTTCAGAGTCACTAGTGTTTCAACCAGCACAAAGATATTTCGCGTATTATTTTGGAACCCCATTGAATTTATACTTATTTTTGAGTGAATGCATGGTCACAGGTTTGATACTACTCAACGTAGAATGTAATCAAGTCTCTCAGACACTTCATCGATCCACTCCTGAGAAGTTTCGGCGGGATAGCTAAATGATCACGGGAAGGGGTGTAATCAAACAGAGAAGGTGATTGAAAATTAAGAGGAGTTTGTTCGGCAGGAAACGCGCGGAGAACCTTCTAGGGGGAGTAAATTTTGAAAAGAAATGAATCATAGGGGAAAGAGGGACAGAGGTTGGAAATAAAACTTTCTTGGACATTTCAATGACTCACGTTCTGATTTACGCTCCGTGCTACTCCAAACCGATGCAAACAGTCCAAACTCTCTTCTTTCTCCCACCCTTCAAATTCTTTCCATTGAGCTTCAACCTGGAAATAGATTTTTTTAAACTTTGTAAAACAAGTAATTTTTGGATTAGATGGTCTCCAGTGAGAAGACAAATTACCGCAAGTATCGATTTTATGTACAAGCTGACGGTAATGAATGCTTCGGGGAATAATTTATTGGCGATTTCTTCCGTGGATAACAGTTCGTCTTCGGTCCGCAAACTGTACATTTAATCGAAAAACAAGTGGGCGACCATACCAAGGGAGGGCGGTCGTTCCAAGCTTTCGTCGTCATTTGTTAAATATACAGAGGGATGCGGGTAACGTTGGTTGGTGGTTGGAGGAGGGTGTTGTTACAGCGGTGGCAACGAAAGGTTGGTATTGGCGGTGGAGACAGTCTTCTCGACAGCCAACGGGAAAGGTTTGGCCGAGTCACGGAGAGAGAGAGAGGAGTGTATCTGCGAAAGGTAAGGGGGGAGGATAATGAAGAGGAAAAGAGGCATGGGCAGCGGCGGAAGGAGGCTAAATTAATGTGACCCGAGGTTAAAATTACATATCTGTTTAGGGAACAATGCACTAACCCGCAACAAAGCGCGGAGTGCGCCTCTTAATCCTTTTAAATTAACTATTTCGACATGATAAAGTATTCCGACTAACGAATTCACCGAAATATTTTTAATATCTCTGTTGGCTTTTGATCTATTGCACCATATATTTCTTAGTTTTGTGAACCATTCGCTTAAATTCATTATACCTATTATATATATATATATATATATATATATATATATATATATATATATATATATATATATATATATATATATATAAAACACGAAATCCCGCCTAACGGCGAACAAATACTCATTTTATATAGGAACAGATATAAGGAAAAGGGATAGGAACACACATAAAGGACGAACACAGGAGAGGTGGAGAAGGCGGAATCAAGCAGATCACGAGAGTAAAAATATTTCCTATCCCGGTCTAGGAAATATTTTTACTCTCGTGATCTGCTTGATTCCGCCTTCTCCACCTCTCCTGTGTTCGTCCTTTATGTGTGTTCATATCCCTTTTCCTTATATCTGTTCCGATATAAAATGAGTATATATATATATATATATATATATATATAATTATATATATTGGTGTGTGTATATATACAAAATGAAGTACGAGAAACATAAAAATAATGTTCAAGTGTAAGTTTCAGTTTTAAGTGTTAGTACTTTCTGAAGCACCTCGCATATATATCGCCTTATTAAACACGGAATTTACTTGTTATTGCCTTAACATTTTCTTTCATTTTGTACGGACAAAAGGTTGAGATTCTGCCATTTACCCATTCAGAATTTTTTTATTACAGTGCTACGCTCAAATCTCCCCTTCGTCGCTTTTTCTGAATATTAAGCCAAATGGGTGCCGTGCTAAGACACTTCGCTCCGACCCTAGCCGACCCGTTCTCTCTCACTCCATTCCGCTCGAGAAGGCCCTCATTAAGAACGCATCGATTAATTTTCAAGCTCAAAACTTTTAATTTAGCCAAACAAAGGTGGATTAACATTTTGAGTGGACTTCGTGTAACAAAAAAATACGAAAACAATGTCTCAAGCGTACTTACGAAAACACTGGTGGAATGCCGATGAGAAAGATCTTTCAATCATCTTTCGAGCATTAACTTCTAATCCCCCAAAGCGATAACTTCAAGACTCATTTTTACGACTGAATTAGAGATTTTTATACTTTTATATGACTTTCCACACGAGAAGTGGTACAAAAACTCAGGTTGCATGCTACGCATCGCCCCCATGCACCACAATATCTATCAGAATTAAAGCTTTAAATAACACATTATGAATAAACGTCTGTATCTCTTTATCTAATCGCGAATACATATTTGCAAACGGCTTAGTGTTAAATGATAGAAAGTGAATCAATTTTAAGAAAAGTTGAGGGGGAAAATCTCTGCGCGAACAAGCGAAGAAGTTTCCTTTCTAATTGAATTCCAATTTCAAAATCTTTCCCTTATCCTACGGTCATCCACAACACTCGTTATTCTTCCTTCGCATAAGATTTGCCAATCTCGTTTGTTTCGTTGATTGATAACGGAAAAAATCGAATTTTCCAATAATTGCATCTTCCTACTGATTCAGTTTCCACCACCGTACCGAAATTTTCACATCTCCCGGAACGACAACCCCAATTCAAAAATCGCCGGTAAGATTTACCGGCGATAACGCATGCGGAAATTGAAGAGGGAATGGGTCAGGATGCGGGGTTCCCGCATGTCATTAACGAGGATTAAAGCTGATGAAATAGGGGGACGGTTTAATATTTGAAAACTCAAACAGAAGACATTTGGCTGATGAAGGCGTTTGTAGCCTAATCTCGCGTACACGCCCGCACGTGTAAGTACATTATTATCGGCCTCGGAAGTCCTAATTGCAGCGCTAATTTATGTCTGGCCGTTTAATTAATCATAATATGTGTGTCCCCTTTTTTTTCTTTCGCTTCACCCCTGGCGACCTTCGCACATTCTTTTGCTTCCGTCCCACACCTCTCGTGTCACCGAGATCCCTTTCGCCCTTTTAGGGGGGGAGGGGTATCGCTCCTCCGGTTCTTTCTCCCTCCTCGAATGAAGCATCACCCCTCTCTGCCCTTCCCCTTTAACCCCCGGCACCCTTCTACCTCTCACCTACTCCCTCGCATCCTTCCCCATGTGGCTCTACTGGCCTCCCCGCCTCCAACCGCCCTCCTCATGTCTCCTGCTCCTCCCGCCGCCCCTCCTCACTAACCGTGTACCCCCACTTCCGATCCACCACAAGAATATTTTCCATCACCCCCCTTCACCCCCTTCCTCTCGCTAATCTCCGCCTCCGCTTCCTTTCCTGCATCACCCCGTTGCCTCTTCACTCTCCTCGTTATTTAACTTTCCCTCTCTCTCGGTCCATCTTCCAAAAGAGTGCCCTCCTCTTCGCATCTCGTCTCTTCCCTCGTTTTCTTTCCCTCCCTCGCTCTCCATCTCTCCCTCCCCCTTCTGACATCCATTTCGTGTTCCTTTCTCCCTCGCCCACGTACTCCCGCACAAACCCACACACACACGACCCGCGCTTTCACCTTTCTCCCTCCATCCAAAGACCCTTCTCCACCATTCCGTCCCTCCTCATTCCCCCCTCTTTGCCTCCACCTCCGCACCCGACCCACCCACAGCTCTCTCAGAAACCCTCCATTCCTCCGCAGCTCCTTCCTCCCGACAAAGTTGCTCGCCCTCCCTCCTCCCACCACCCTTAATTATTTTCTTTGTCCCTCGACAGTTCCCTCCCTCTGCCTCAGCCTCTCTGCCACAACCTCTTCTTCCCTCATCCCGCCCTCACCAGCAGACACTCGCCTCCATCACTCCCTCCCTCGACCCACCTCCTTCCTTCCCTCCCTCCTCCCAGCTTCCTTTCCTCCACCCTGTCAGTCTCAATCCCTCATTTATTTTTATTTCCCTTTTCCCGACAAACCTACCTTCCTGCAACATTCCTTCCCTCCCCAACCCCCTCACTTCCACTTCTCTTGCCTTAACCAAACCACTCCTCTCAACGTTTTCTCTTCCGAAATGGTTTTTTTCTTCTTCTCTCCATCTTTCTCTTATCCTTCTATTCCTTTCACAGCCTCTATTTCTTACTCACTCTCTCTCTCTCTCTTCATAAGTCCGTCTTGCCTGTTTTTTTGTTCTATTTCTCGGCCTCTTGCCTCCTCTTTGTCTTCATTTTTATTCCCTCCCTTATTCCAGCCGCGCTCGCCTCACTGCGTCCTCATATTCGCCCCCTCCCATCTATCCAACCGCCCTCCTCGTCCCATTTCATTCCCTACCCTTCCCATGCAATATCCCCCCCTCCTCTTTTTTTCTAAGCCCCATCGTTTCCCTTTCGTTTATATCCTCCTTCCTCCACTAGAGTTTATAGCAGGAGAGAACGGTTTGGTAACGTGAATGGCTGACGCTAAAGCGTTGCCACTATGCCATTCACTGAGATACTGTTTTGCAGTGGTAAAAGGAATGTCGTATTTTTTTGTCTCTGTTCGAGAGACTAAAGTACAAAAGGTGAAAGGGATCTCTTGATTTACGCTATATCATGTCGAATCTATGGTTTATTTCCTATTTTATAGGTCAGATTCATTTTGAAACAAGGACTACTATTTCTTTCTTTCTATGGGTGAAATGTCAAAGATCGCGAGCTCTAAAGAGTAGCTTCAGGCGTGATGTGAAGGAAGTTGAACATATTGAATAAGTGATCATAGAACCTTTCCACTTGATATCAAGTGGAAAAGTGATGCGATCAGTTATTCATTGATTGAGAGTATTAATGAAAAGAAGAACTATTTCAAAGAAATATCTTCTGAAATTTATTGCTAACACTTATAGCACTAAATGTTTTGCGTGGCAATATTCATAATCAGCGCACAACTCACAAAATGTGTATATCCCTTTACTACAATTTTTAAAGGATACATCGCGTAAAAATTGAGTGTTTGTTAGTGTGAGGGTACTATAGTACCGCTTCTATTAGATGTATTGTAGTTTCAAGGAACTTTTTGCAGATCCGATTAGACAAATAATTTTCCTTTATCACGCGACGGAATACAATATAATCCACATTTACAGTTTATGATGGCGGAGTATTTTCTGGCTTGTGGATTTGGGTAGTATGTGTCTCCTGCCTCTTACTTTATTTAAGCCAATGGGAACATCAAACACAACTTCTATTCAGTGATACTTTTCTAATATTCTTTCAATACGAATTTCTAATATTTCACCATTTCCATCCCTTATGCTAGGCCATCCAGAATATAAACATAATGTTCGTACTTCTGCCATACTGATTTTTAAGGTTAATCGAATAATTGTGGGTGCACTAATAATTATACCACCTATCACAAAGATTTTTAAACCGAAGTTGAAAATCAGAAACTTTGACTGTCAATGCTTACGATGCGCAAAGAAACCTAATGACAAATTATCCATTGATCATAAAGCGAGATAAACTTATTTAGATAATTTATTAACACTGAGCACGACACTCTTTCATTTGAAATCACGATGAAATAGCTAGAAGGTGAAGGGAATCACACCCACGACCACTGCACTCCTCTTATAAATTAGGGAAGCACATAAGACACAGCTTCCAGCTTCCCCGTGTCTCCTCCCTTTCGGACACGAACATTTTTCCATTTGCCCCATCAGCAGTCTCTCATTCTCTCACCCCCTCCTAACAAACGTTCCTCTCATTTTCGTGGGACTCATCCGATCTCCCCAATCCACCTTCTATTTTTCCTCAATTTCCTTTTTCTAATCTCCCTTTGTTCTTAATCTCTCACAGATCACACCCTCTCTACCCCCGCATTCCGCTCCCTCTCGCTCCACTCACTCCCCTCCTCCACTCCCTCTTCTTTCATCCACTTTGTTCCCTCGCCACATTTCCCTCTTGCCGACGTGAGGAGCCCATCGGTCCCGCCATCGACCCCCTACACACACATCCTCCCTCTTCCCGCCCAACTCCTGACGTCCTCACTCACGGCTGGCGCGCGGCGTGAATTGTCTCTTGCGGGCCGTTTGACGTGGCGCACTCATCTCTCCCGCACGGCGCCTTCAGCAACTCGGAGAAGGTATCCCCGTGTGGATGCCTTCCTCCTCCCGTTACTCAATGCGGGTGGGTAGACGGTGGGGGAGGGTGGGACCACTGCCGTTGTTTTTTTAGCGCGACGACAACCCCCTCGGGAGCGTAAGAATATTTCATTCGGTACGACTCTCGGCGGACATTTTCTGAGCTTTAATGAACTTTTCGCGGAGTCGTGTGGTTTTTGTCCTTCCTTTGCTCGCGAATGTGCAGCCCGCCGAATGTGACGTGAGCATCAAGAGAAGCAAATGCCCGCAAAAACGCACGCTGGTAAAAGTAGAAAACATTTACACGAACTGGGACATAAAACGCCTGCCGCCTACCCCTTGTTACCCAAGAGGACCAACTCCCTCGCATCCATCTACTGCTAGTCTCCCCTAACCCCTCAACCTGGGTTTACCTACCCCCCTTTCAAAACCCCAACCCACTGTTCACTTTCCATCCACCACTACGATAGCTACATAAAAAAGGGCTACATGAAGACCGGAAGCTTCGCCTCGACATCTAAGGGTCATTTATTCGGGGGTGCGTGTATGCTCTCGCATGTGAGCGCGTTCGAGAGCTGAGAGTCCGGCGCTCGCGGGAGTGCGTGCGTGTGCATATGGTTGTGCGTGCGTGCGATTGTGTGTGCAGCGCTGCCCGCTGCCTGTGCGTAGCCCCGTGTTCCAGTGGCTTTTGTAATCCTTGGTTCTTCATTTTGTCGAGGGCATGCGCCCCGCATTACCAGTGAGCTGAGGGAGGGAAGAGAGACCGCGCCCCACCGGCCCCTAACCCATCCGCTCCTCCGCCCCCTCTCCTGCAGCCTACCCCTGCGTTACTCTCTCCCTCTCTCCCTTTGCCTTTCTTCGCCAACCTTCCCTACCCATCTTCCATTCCATCTGCCATTCCCTCCCTATCCTCCTCCTCCCCTCAGCCCCGCCCTTTTTTCTCCCTTTTCCGTGAGTTCCATTCCACTCTCACCCACTACTTCCCTTTCCCCTCCCCATCGCTCTTTCACTCCCTCCATCCTCTCCCCCTCCATGACCCAATCCAGGGTTCCAACCTTTCTCTCTTCCCCTTATTCTCTCGACCGTTCCCTCTCTCCCTTCTCCCTCCGGTTCGCACGCACACATACGACAACCTCTTGTTTTCTTCCAAATCAGACGACGGACGAAACCATTCCGCTCTCCATACCGCCAAAACACTTCCCACACCCTGACCGCCTTACCGCTTTGTCTTTCTCTCTCTCCATCCTTTCATTTCCATCCTTTATACCTCCTTCCTCCTTACCCCCGCTCCACTTCTTTCAGGAGACGACCCTTTCCTTATTCATTTCCCACACCTCGCGTTCCATCTCCCACATCATCTTCCTCGTCCCGTCTTCCCCAGGATTTTACATACATATACACATGCTTCTGTACATATTATATACCCATGCTTTTTATACCAATATAAAGAAAACGAGAGGAAAATCTGTGTATTATCCCCCCTTGAAGACTTTACGCGCCACTCAGCGTGGTCTATCCTCCCACCCTTCCCCTTACCCCCAAACTTATGCAGAGACCTCCGAGAAGGGATGGTGAGGGAGGCAGGAGAGCTTCTCGGTGTCTCTTCTCTCGAAAAGGTGCCGACGCCCCTTTCAAACTCGGAGCGTTTTCTCTCCCGGAGGGTTCTTTGATAAGAATGAAAATTGAATTAAATCATGAAGCTAAGAAAATTCCCTTTTTTCCCTCTCCTTCTTCCGTGCACAGCCCATTCCTCGAATGGTCGTCGGTGAGGGATCTGGTGACTCGGAGTCACGAACCGAGGCTTAATAAACTCGAGTGAACGGGGCAGTTAGTTGTAAAAAGCAACGATTACGTGGATGTAAAGCCTAATGTAGCGCATACACTCTTACAAGCAGAGGATAGAGTGGCCCCACTTTTTCACCCACGGTGGGGTAAAAAAATAAAAGAGACCGCTTTTGATGCACATCTGCCCGTTTTAACTTTGCCATGTGGCGCATCAATATTGCTCGCGGCATTTCAGTTGTTTTTGCCGTATTGGACCGGAGGAGTATGCCTCTTCTTGTCGCTGGGGTTGCCTGCCCATCCTCTTTAATGTTGCGGCAGACATAAATGTTTATGGCTATGAGTTTCCCGAGGACTTTTAGTATTATTACTCCTTTTCATCTCCTTCTTTCAAGATTAAACCCTCTCTCCCTGGCGCCAGGTTTCCTTCACATTTCCTTCTCTTCCACTCGAAAAAACTCTCCCGTTTTCTGATCCTTCTCGTCAGCTCTGACAAATAAAAGCACCCCTGATCAATATTTCCCCTATTCGGCTTCCCTCTCTTCCTCGCGCCTCCATAATTTCACCTATTCTACTCCCTCCGTCCACTGCACATCATACTGTATACTCTCTGTATTACATTCGCATATGTTCCACCGACGCACTTCCCTCCACTTTTTATTCCTCCACGTTAACCCTTTCACGGCCTGAGCCCTCCCTACTCGTACTCGTGGTGTCATCCCTACATCCTATCCCATCCTTCTCCTCCTTATTTCACATCTCCCGCTTTCTTATCTTTGCCCGCATTCTCTCCCAGTCCACCCCCACGGAAACTCCTTTCTTCCACTCCCCTCCCACTCCGTATCCCTCCCGTATCTACTCCTTTACTTTCGCCCCTGACTCCTCTGCCCTCCATTCATCTAACGCTTCACCAGCCCTCGCGCTCTCTCCTCCTTTGCTTTTTCAATTCTCTCCACTCCATTACTATCCCTTTTCCCTTCCCCTCGACACCCTCCATCTCTTTCTCCCCCCCACTCCGGTTTCTCTTTATATCTACCCCTCTCTTCCGTCCACTTACCAAAACCCGGTCACCCCTCCGTCTTTCCCCAACCCACCCCGCCGACACCAGCCCCCTCCCCCTTATTTCCTTCCGATTCTTTATTGCCCAATTTTTTTACCCTTCCTCCTTCATCACTCCCCCAACACGTCTTCTCTCTCTCACTCGCTTTTCCTCAGTTATTCCCTCGATACTCATTTTCTGTTGTTCCAAAGTCCGGGTTACCCCTCAGCCCCCCCCCAAACGTCTATGCACTCGCCCCTCCTCACCAATCCCCCGCATCGAGCCTCCCGCCTCTAGCGACCTTCTCAAACATACATTCCCCTTTCTCCTGTTCGTCCTCGGTCCTTACGCCACATCAATCCGACTGCCCTTACTGTGCTCTCCCGCCCACCATTCGTTCTCGACTCTCCCCTTCCCACCGACCTCCCAGCTATCCCACCACCACACTCCTTCTGTCATCTCTAAAGCTCCTTCTTCCTCTCCTCCTCTGTGCACCACCACATCCCACACCATTCCTCCTTCCCGCCTTTTCCCGCCTTCCCACTCCCACAGGTTTGAACAACTTTTGCACGGCTGCGGAGTGTTCTCCGTGAATGCGGGAGAGAGGGAGAGGTTCACGCATTGACTCTCCGGAACAAAAGAATACCCGTTTCTTTTTTTTGTCTTAGTGATTAAACGACGACGGATGAGGAACCAGACTTAACCGCCTTGCCTTTTTCTTTTTCTCCAGCCCGAAAACTTATTCCTCAAGCGGGAACGAACATATGTTAGGGATATACGCGCGTGATATTACAAGGCAGGGATACCGTGTATCTGTTGGAGGAAAATAATTAACGGTGTAGAAGCTCTGTTAGCGTTTAGTTTCCCGTATTTTCCCTCAGTTGGTCCCGCGATTTATTTGTCTTCTAGCTGTGGGCCCAAGGTTCCTACTTACAGCTCAGAAGTATCCCTTACAGACTGACAGGTATCGGGTAGCAATGTAGAGCTTTCGCCCGCGTGATTCAGTTCCAAGCAATGCGAAACCAGGGCCAATCTGGCACATTCTTAACTCACGGCAACTTACCTATTACCACTCACATTCACGAAAGGGGAGACAATACCTATATTCTGCTGGGTAGGTAAGATATAACGCAAATTTACTACGCGATATGTGCACAAACTTAGTGCCCACGTTAGCTCCATTGTGATTAAAATAGGTCAATAATCGGTACCGAGATTCAGTCATACCCATGGTAATTTATCTACGTGACAATATTATGTATACACAATTGCGTCGGCATAAGCATGTTTAACTACACGTAAGTGAAATATAATTCAAACTACTATGCGTCCGGCGTGATAGCACGCGGTGCTGAAAAGCAGCAATGTCCCAAAATTCAGCGTGATTGTTGAGACTGCACGAGAACAACTCCATACGGCTGTCGGGCTCACGGAAAGCCCGTATCTCTCCTTCGTTGGCGGCTCACCGTGTAATATGCATCATCTATTGGATATGCGCGTCTGTGAATTTAAAATCCCGCCTCCCTTTGATGTCATCATGCCAACGTCTGCGAAGTCGTCACGTCCAATATTTCGAGTTTCCACCCATGCATCACGGGTTACACTACAAAAATGAAAATTTTAAGAATCCTTCCTCTTTTATTAAAGTGTATTTTCGTATGCAAATGCTTCCCATGTTAAAGAAATGGGTCGTCACTTTTTTTTACGCTAACTCATTCAAGATCTCATCTTTCCCTTTTCCGAATCCATCTCTTCACCCATAACCGCTAAACCGTCGCCCTTGCCTCTCAAGCCTCTCAGTTCCTCCGTCCAGATACGCATCCCTCTCCAACCCACTGTTCTTCTACACGTCATTCCATACTATTCCGCCGTGCGAACTCCCGTCTCCCACGAAAGCCAGTTCCTCTCCTCCTCCGCCTCACAAACCTAGCTCTAAGGATCCTATCGCCTCACCCCGTTCTCCTTTCACCCTCCTTCCCTTCCACGCTACCTTTCTTTCACCCCCTCCTTCCCTTTCCGTTCTCCTTCCTTCACCCTCTTTCCGCTGCCTATCTTCCCTTCGCATTCACCTTACCTCGAGCTCTATACGTACGTTCCCTAGGCTCCAATTTCTGTTCTCAATTCTCCCCTCCACAACTTCCTTCCCACACTCCGGCCTCTTCCCTCGTCCTGCCTCCCTATCACTTACCCTTTCCCTTCCTCAAACCCCGTATTCCCTTATACAATTTATATTCATCCCTTATTCCCTCCAACCCCCATTTTTCCACCCGCTACCCCCTAACACCCATTTTCTCTCTACGATACGTATTTTCGTCCTTCCACATAGAGGCAAGACAACTCGAAACCTCCTCCTACCCTCCCTTCCCTTTTCCTCCTCACTGTAAAACTCTCTCTCTCTCTCTTTCACCACCTCTATCTATCGCTACCTCTCTCTATCGCCACCTCTCTCTCTCTCTCCGCCTCTCTCTTTCCGCCTCTCTCTCTCCACCTCTCTCTCTCCGCCTCTCTCTCTCCGCCTCTCTCTCTCCGCCTCTCTCTCTCCGACTCTCTCTCTCCACCTCTCTCTCCGCCTCTCTCTCTCCGCCTCTCTCTCTCCGCCTCTCTCTCTATCTCTCCATTCCAACACCTCTTTCATTCTCCCTGTATCCTCAAAAGCTCACTCTATCTGTGTCCTTGGAACCCAAGCCCCATCATATCTCTCTCTTTCTCCCGCTCTCTAACTCTCTCCTCCTCCCGAATGCCGTACCCTCATATCATTCGTCATGCGCTCTACCCCTCTCTGGCTGATATTTCCTTTTTTCGGTCGCTATGCCTTGATTTTCCGCCCCCCTTCTCCCACCCTTGCCTCTTTCAGATGCCGCCGAAACCACCCTCACCGTCTGCGCCCCATCTCCTACCCCCATTCTCAGTTTCCCCGCCTCCGCAATCTCTATCAAATTTTTTTTTCTTTTCGTCTTTATTTCGTCACTCTGCACCCCGCTCCTGCTTGTACCTGTCTTTCTCGCTGCCTTCACCCGCATCCACCCTTCTCGAAGCCGGAAACCCATCCCCGCAAGTATCAAACTCGTCCATTCCACCTTTCTGAGCGACGCCCTCTCTCTCTCTCTCTCCTTCCAATCTCACCTTTCATACTCCTCTCTCTCCTTCGCTACATCCCTAACTTCAGTCGTCAGCCTCGCAAACCTTTTCTCTTCCTCTCCCCTGCCATTCCTTCTCGCCTCCTCCGTGCCTGTGCCTCCTTCGGCCCCAACCGACCCTCCTGGACAATCCTCCCCCGTATTTACTCTTCCTCCCTGCATTAATCACCCTCCCCTCCACCGATACTTCTCTTCCCAACGACGGCCCTTTCCTTGTCCCCCACTTTTGTCATTTTGCATCCACATAGGCCCTCTCTACTCCGCTCCACATCCCTTCCCTTTCCTCTCTTTCCCTCGTTTTCTTTGCTTTTAAGCTTTCAGCCTCCTCACACACCCTCTCCTCTCCCCCTCCCACGCTTCAAAAGTTTTTCTTCGGCCCCTTGCCGTCATTTTTTCCCCTTAGTGTTTACGACATGGGTAGTAGTTTAGGATTCTCTGGAGAGAAAAAACGAAAGATCTCAATTTCGCCCTCAGTGAAGACGGTCCCACCGTCCCATCTCGTCCCTTTTCAGCCGCTAGGGAAAGGATAGGCTTGGGGATGGGTGGCAGAGAGAGAGTTAAGGAAGGTTATGAAGTCTCTCCTTCTATCATGATCTGACTGTCTCCATGTCATTTGGTCCAATTGAGCCGTTATTCTGTCCAACTGTCCCTTTGGTCCCAACTAACACTCCCTCAACCTCTTCATATCATTCTCTATGCTAACTGAAAATCGCCTCCATGTGTCTCAAATATGCTTCGCTTTTTAAACCTTACTTCCTGACACTCGGTATCTAAACTCCCAGCACTGAGTGTTTTAATTGAAAATTGGGAACCATTCGGGAGTAGAGATTAAATCAGTGTTCAATTCAAATTGTTAATTGGGATAAACAATGAAAGCGAAGGTGAAGAAGGGGACCGCGACGACAGCACCCGTCTGATTAGACTCACGGAATTGTATAGCTCATACATTCTCTTATTTGGTTAGTGAATATCGGCATTGCACTCATATGACTCTCACAGCATTCAAGTAGGATATGAGCCTCCATGTTATGCCAATTTCCCAAAATATAGGACGAGGGACTCCGGCGTGAGAATCCACTAAGCTAACCTCAGCGCAAATCCCGACTTCTCACTCCGTTCCTGTCCGCCTTTACGGATCCCACAGCAGCATCCGTGTAGCTCGACCCTTCTACGCACAACCCCAAACCGTGTCCTTATCCATGCTTCACCTTACTATCAGCTCACACCTTCCGCCTCACCCATCAATTCGCCCTCCCCCAACTCAGTTCCGTTTCCACTACAGTAACTCCTCGTGTATCCGTCTATCTTCATCCCCCCGGGCACAACCCTACGCATCCTCCCGAATCCATCGCTCCCCCGCTTCACACCTTGTAGCATATCCCCTATCCCCAGAACACATACATGTACAGCTTTCACTCTTTCCCTCACTTTCCCTCGCCATTTTCCCTCCCTCGCCCATCTCCCCAATTCCGAAACCACCCTGCCGAAATTTCTATCCACTCTCCCATCTCCTCTCACCCCCGCTCCGGAGGACCACCGTTACCCTCCATCCCTCCTCAGGCCAACCCCGCCGCACTCCCGCCCCGCCGCTCCTCGTCGTGCCCTCGCCGCTCCCCTCCCCAGACCCTTTTGCCGCCCTTTCCCGCGTTCCCTGGCTTCCCTGCGCCGCCGCTACCGTCTCCTCCTCCTCCGCTGCTTCCTCCGCCGCTGCCACCTCTGCCCCGTGCACTCCCCGAGTAGCGAGCGCTCGGATCGGCATGTGTCGAATAGTCAAGCGGGGAGAAGTCAGCGCTCCGGGACTGCTCTGTGTTTCTCGCCGCTCCGACAGTGCACCCACAGCCGCCGGGCGACTAAGCGGCCACGCTCTAACCCGAGCACAATTCCCTCCCCTTTGTGTGTGACGGTGAGGAGGAAGAGAGCGATACAAACGACAGGACATAAACAAAGGAAGAGATATTGTACAAAGAGACCCTCACTCTCACGGCCGATACGCTAGTGGCCACCGGGATCGAGAAAAAGGGTTTCCAAGGGTAGCAGGAGTGCTTTCTGGGCGTTCTCTGCCGAGTCTTCTCACGTCACTGCCCCACCGGGTCCAGCGGCTGGTTTGTGAGACTGCTGGGGAGCGTAAGGGAGGGAGTGCGGAAATATACATCGTTACCTTCGGCGGCGGAACATCAGCCGAAACCGTTTCCCAACTCGACCACCCACGCGGAGAAGCTGCTGTGTTTGTGTTTTTTGCATCGAGGAGTATCATCTCTCGTCGCGTGGAAGACCGCCTCGCGAGCAGGTCTTCGCGGCGCGCCGATCTTATCTGCCCGGGACAGAAAGGTCTTTGTCCTCCGCGTTTTTCACCTTGCCTCCTCCCGCAAGGATTCTGAAAGAGATTGATTCGGGATCCGCCCGTGTGCCGCGGACATACGTCTCAACGGACCGATTGGGCGCCGCTCGCGGTGCGAGCCGAAGCCAGTAGCCACGAATCGCACCGCGAATGCGGGCGGACATGTGACGTCGTCCTTCCCGCCGACGCCGCACCTTCGCCTGGTGCGGGAAACTCGTGCCGTGCTATTACAAAAACGTCACCGATGCCACTTAGAATTTCCTCCGATGGCTCCTCCTCGGCGTTTCCCCTTTTAAGGGAAGTACGAGAGAGAAGGAGGAAGTAAGGAAAAATAAAGGGATTTCGGGTCTGAAAGTGGCCATCTATCTTCTCCTCCTCTCTATATCTCTTCTCCTCCCTATCTTTAACCCTCCACTCCGTCGACCAGTAAGATTCCCTAATTGCCTTCTCCTCCCACTCCACTTAATTCTTTCGAACGCAGCCGCATCCCTCGTGTGTTCTTCCTACGGGCTTTCGAACCCCACACATTAGCCACCCCACGCCTCCCGACCCATTTTCTCACGACACGCAGTCCCCTCCTTCGCTCCCTATAAATCCACTGTCCCCCAGCCAACTTCCTATCCCCAGTGTCTCTCCTTCTTCCCCCCCTCCTCCAGTTTCAAATCCCTTTCTCCATTTCCCCACCTAGCCCCTCACCTCCACACGACACTTTCACGCACTCCACCCCCTCCCACGCCTCCACTGCCCCTTCCACTCTCCTTAGCGTTCCGCTTTCTCATCAAAAATCCTCTGGCCGAGCGGGGGAAATAGCCGAGATCAGAGACAAGGCCCAGCTCAATCGCATACTCTCCTCCCCCCCTCTTCCCATACCCTTTATTCCACCCAACCAAGCCTGCACCCTCTCCTCCTCCCCGCGAAACCCCGTGCCGCCCACTTCCCCGCACCCGACCATTTCCCCCACCCACTGCAAGCATTTCATCTTCGATCGAACTCGCCCTGAAAGCCCTCCCACGCCGCTCCCCCACCCATTCCTCCCGTCCCCCACCCCACCAACAGCATCCACATTACCCATCCCAGGACAACGGGAAATCTCTTAAACCTTCGAACAAAGTCCATTTCCACTTCTATGTGCTCCTCGGTTGTCCCCCGCCCTTGCCCTTCCTCCTCCACCGCCCTCCTTCCTTCGACCGAGCGAATGGCCCGCCACCACACCTAAATCTCCTCCTTAAAGTCCCCACCCCCACCGCAATTCTTGCCCACCCAGCCACCCACAACAATCCACCCCACACCTTCCCCCCTGTCCTCCTCACCCCCTCCCTCCACCCCAAGGGTCCCTTTTGCGCGTGGGCGGACGCCAGATATCGCATCTCTCTGCCATCACAGCCACAGCCTCCAACCTCCCTTCCCCATTCACTCGCCCCCTTTTCCTCCACACTCCCTCCTCCCCCAACGTTCCTAATCCTTCCCTCCCACCCCTTCCTCTTTCCTCCGACGCAAATGAATTGAACTCAATCACCGTCTCGCTACTCCAAGCGTCCTCGGTCGCTGCTGCTTGCGTCTCTCCCGCTCCACGCCACCCCTTCCCTCGGACACTGAAAACATTCCCTAACCGATGTTCGTTCCGTTTTTGCGTCGCGGCGTTCATTATCCCGGGCTTTGATCGTTTTTTTTTAACTCATCCCCCTTCCCTTCTCCGCCCACATTGTATCCCGCAGGACGGACCTCATTGGCATCTCTTCCTTCCTCCCTTTCTCTCGTTCTCCCGTTCGCTTGTCATCGGAAGTGACGGCTGATTTCCCCTTTCTCCTCCCTCGCCAATTTTCGACCGCACTACTTTTCCACCATCACAATTCATTGATTCCCCTGCTCATTTACTTTCACGCCGCCACAGTGAATAAATGACTTCCCCGAGTTCCGATTCCGTGGACAAACCTACTCCAAGCCATTCGCTGCATTGTTTATTGAAACGATAGTAACGCCCGAGCTCGTAAAAAAAAAATTTGTCTGAGTATACAAGGCAAGGAGATCCGACGAGTGATTCGGTTTGCCTTTAAGAATCTCGGCGGATATTGTTCGTTTCCGCTTTCGGGGGCACCTCGTTTCCTTTAGCCGGTCGGTCGACCAGCGAGGGCTTTCCCGTCATATTTACATATCATCACCACCCTCGCTTTCCCCTTTCCGCCTCTTTGTTTGCGAAATTCTGAATTCCTCGTCCTTCCCCCGGATTCCTTTTTCAGCGGATGAAGGCCCTAGCGGTTATTCTGTAATTATACTTTATGAATACTGAGATTCAAATAAGTTTATATAACTGAGGAACCGATTTCTTAGTTTTTCGTGCTCAGGAGAAGTGGAATCGTTTTCATTCCTCCCATGTGTTTGCAGAAGAACCAGGGATTCCGCACGTGTTTACCTTTAACAGAGGTTATTTAAACGTGGGAGCGTACTTAGTACCTGAATATTTTAATATTCAGAAGGAGGAAAGCCCATAAACGCATGAATGAGTTATTTATCTGAAATGTTGAGGCATTTCTCGTGTTTCTGAACTCGTTCGCTTATTCGGAGAGTCTACGCACTCGACGAGTGTTACTTCACCTTCAGATGGTTCCCTGTAATTATTTCTAATTCCCATCACTCCAGGGCAACATCCCCCGGGGTCACAAGTTATTAGCAAACTTGGACGTTTGTGTTAATTCATTAAGCCCTTCAACGCTGAAAGTGGGGCCTGGTTGCGCTCATTTAAGTAATTGGGTTTTAGTGGGACAATCAAGACCATATCCGTGTATACAAATTCAAGTTCTCAAATTTTGGCTAAGGCTAGACTGACACTCCTGATTCTATTTATTTCCCTTCTCTTCCGACTCCCTTTTCCTCTCTCTATCTCTCTCTCCTGCTCCTTTCGCGAGGAGCATCATTAATCTCTCACTCTCCTGTGCATTCAACATCTTTATCCCATTTCTCACCCAATCCGTCATGGGTATCGTGTGCGGTTACATATCTCTCCCAGGGAGATCTCGGGCTTCCCAATGATTTGTGTCGCTCTCTCGTACTAATCACCACGAAGAGACTCTCCCGATGAATTATAGAGCGAAATAATAATCTGAATTGAAACGGATTGCTAATTCTGACATAAAGGCTATCCTTTTGAAAAACGGGTATCCATCTAGCCAGGGTCGTCGGCATGATCTTTTGACTGAGCGAAATCCCTAGCGTTTTGCTCCCTCCCTTAGCAATCTGGCAGTGATAAAAAAAGAATGCCACGGGCTGCGAATGATTCTATCCACCATCGGATGACGTAAATATCGTCCGCCTGTATCCATCTTTCGAGGTAGTTTGGCGTGGGAGTCAAACAAGAAATTTTTCGTGTGGCGATGTAAACAAATTCAGTTTGGTGAATATATCTCCCTCACCCCACATCTTGTTATATGCGGACCCTGATAGAATCCCTTCGCCCGAAGCACACTCTACCGAGAGCCATGAGACACGCGAGCTTGCCCTTTCATCAATATATCCCCTTTATTCATCGTTTCCGCACGAGGGCGCTCGGTCCCTCCAACTCGCCGGCGACACGGAGTGGACGGCCGGCCTGAATGCCCGCGCCCGCCGCCCCGCTCGCTTGTGAAGCGACCAAAGACGTTAGCCATGCGGATTAGGATCCTTAGGGATGTCAGGGTTAGGAGCGTAAGGGCTTATTAAGACCGTGGGCACGACGGTTACAGTGTTTGTGAGTTTTAGTGAGAGAGAAAGAGAGTACGAGTGAGTGGGTGACTGAGAGACAGAGCGAGAGAGAGCACGAAAACTCAGCAAACTCCGACTGAAGGCGAGATATGAATCCACGTCATCTCCCTATTTTCCTCGCCTGCCTCCTTTCCTGCGTTCTCCTCGTCCAGTCCAATCCGCACCCGGCATCCCAGATCTCTATAACCACCTTCCCCGATTCGGGGGTCGAAGAAGCCAGGGGCTCCCTGAGGACCCCCACGGTCAAAGGACCCTTGGCGGACGCGAAGGGGGAGCCGGGGTCGGAGGAGGAGAGGTTGGCGGAGGCGGGGTTGAAGAGGAACCTTCAGGCGATGCTGACTCCCATGGGGGCCGGCGGCAAGGATGCGGTGGATTTGCTCCCGGGAGCCGTTGATGTCTCGCCGTCGCACCTACGACACCGCAAGTGGAGGTTGCACACACGATGGCGCAAGATGTCCCGGAGGGGCACGGACGGGGAGGAAGGCTCAGCGGCGGGGGTTATGAGGATCCCCCACAGGACGATGGGTTCCCAACGGAGAGTTTTTCCCCCGGTGGTCCCCGACGAGGCGGCGGCGTTACCCCTCCCTCCCCGGGAAATGGCCACCCTTAGCCCCCCCGCGAATGCCACTAGTGGCAACACCACCGCCTCGCTCTCGGAGGCCACTGCCGCCCTCAACACCAGAGCCACCGCCTCCCCTCCTAGTCCCGAAGTGTCGTCCGGGAAAGGAGGAAGGAGTGCTCCTGTGATGGAGGGGGAGGTTGAGGAAGAAGAGGAGGCGGTGGGGGAGGGTCCGGCGGTGGGAGACGCGGGGGAGTTGGGAGTGGAGGACATGATGTGGGACGGGGTGCTCGGGGCGGAGGGGGAGGACGAGCGGCCAACACACGGCCTGTCGCACACAGTGGGGGGCGAGGACGAGGAAGCGGGGGTCGGCGAAGATGAGGAGGTGGACGACGGCGCGGGGGGCGGCGTGCACGGCTGGAAAGCGGGCAAGGACGACATTGTGAGCCGCTTCCTGCGGATAGTGGAGTCGCAGCAGCAACACGCCCTCGGAGGCAACTGCACGGCGGGGACGGAGCTCTCCCTCGGGGACGGCGTGGTGGACAGGTACGCCCCGCTCTGCTCGCTCGCCATGTTGACAAGGGGGGGGGAGGGAATCCAATGACGTCACTCCCCTCCAGAAAATAAATCGTCGGAAAATGTTTACCAAAAATTTTTGGTTATTTAGGGGAGTGAGGTGAAACCACGCAATGAGGTTTATCGCACTTGACGAGTGCTTAAGGGTTCCCTGGCTAAAAAGCAAACGCATTGCTTATTGTGCGTCGCTAAAGTAATGTTCTCTATGTGAGGGATCAAAGCGTTTGCTTGATCTAAACGTTTGATAAAATGCAAAAATTCACCTTACGAGAGAGATAGAGATAATGTGAAAGGAAATCAAATTGCAGAGAACCCAAAATTTCAGATTGTTCCTTTAAAATCCCCAAATTTTCAGTGTTTAAGAGGACACCTCCAGAGTTTAACTGGCTAAAGCACTCGACCGGGCATTGAGGGATCCGAATTCGAATCCCGGTCAAGGCCAATAGTTTTTACACTCTGAAATTATTGCATTGAAAGGAAATCAAATGATGATGATGACTTGAAGGCAAGATAAGTGAGGACAAAAAATAAGGGAAATCTTATTATGAGAAAAACAAATACGCATTTTTCCGCAGATAAATATGTAACGTAAAACGCGTTTCAGTTCATCGAACCATCTTTAGGTCCAAGACCAGATTCAAACTGTGAATACAACATATTTATATTGTTTGAGGAAAGGAGAAGAAGAAAAGAGTGAGGAGTAAGGTAGGCAGGGACAAAGGGGGGAAATATGGAGAACCCAAAGAACAGGGAAACTAAAGCAGTAGAGAGATAATAAGAGAGGGGGGGGAGATAAACACTTCTGCTCACTATTGGGACGACGGTGGCTGGTAGCTGGTATCCTGGCGGTAGGAATGAGGGATGCATATAGAAGAGTTAGGCGAGAAGGGGACTTGGAAGGGATGGAGGCAGGTTGAGGGATGAGGTATAATAAAGTTGAACATTAGGTCTGTGAATAAGCACGAAATCTTTCAAAATGGATATACCTTATTTTAATATACTTGGGGAGACCAAAATTGAACAGATATTTGTCTATCATATTCGTAGGTGAAGATAAAAGAAACGGAGCTATACACAAATATGATACAGAAACACTCACATGAGCAGTTTAATATTTGGATGGCAAAATAAAACACAAATAACATAGATAACACTTAAAAGGACACTCACATTGTAGATTGCTTGAGCTTTCGGCCTTCTTCAAGTAAGATTGAAAATTTCGGAGAGAAGTTAGCGGTCTTGGGGGGTGGAAAAGGGGAAGGTACAGGGAATGCTGGGAGGGGAATTAAAGATGGCGGTTAAGGGTGGTGGGAATTTTAAAAGATCAGAAACCTAGTATATACGCGGATTATCGAGTTCTCGCCTCTATATTGGTGGCTGAATCGGGTAGGGATTCTGGGATGATAAGGGTAAAATACTGGTCGAATGAAAGGTTGTGGGAATTAGCGTGTGAAGGGATAGGAGGAGAAGAGATTGAGCCAGAATTGCAGGAGTAGCGGTGATTGTTCATTCGAATGGATAAGGGGGTAATGCATTCGCCTTTGTAAAATGAAGTAAATTCTTTGCATGACAAAAGATATATAATGTTTTTTGAGAGGTAATTAGCGTTGGAACTGATAAGTAGACATGTTTTACATCTGGGGCGGTTGCAAGTAGGGGAAATAAAGAGGAAATTTGTCAGGTGGGGGAGCCAAAGGGTTGGTGGATCTCAGAAGGTTTTTGAGATTGGCGGGTTGTCTGTATGCGAGAGATGGGCATTGGGGTAGTAAGAATGAGGTCGCCTCATTGTCGTGTAAAATAGGAAACAGTTCTTTAAGTGAAGTTTTCAGTCTGTGTGATCCGGGGATATAGGAACTGTTTCCTATTTCCTTCTCTCCAAAATTTTCAGTCTTACTTGAAGAAGGCCGAAAGCTCAAGTTTGGACGGTGGTCGTAAAGTGTAATAAAGGGTAATAAAGCGTATGAGGCGGTGGTCCAGGGGGAAGAGCGTTGTACCATTGACCGGAGGGTCCCAGGTTCGATTCCCGAGCAAGGCACTCTGGGCACTTGCAGCTCCACCCAAGCTATGTGATTTTTTGGGTACCAGGTCTTCCTGGGGAAACCATAACCGGTACAGGGAAAGGAACTGGCCCCCCTACCCTGATGTGTGAATTTCACTCATCGTGGGCCTTAGTTGTGATGAACTCTATCATCACCTAACAAAACGACTTTCGGGTTGATTACAGTATTTATTTCAGTTTTTAGATATATATGTACATTCTTATGTTATTTCTAGCTATTCTTTTTAATCTTCACCCGCAAATATGATAAACGAATCTCCGTTCAATTTTGGTCTCATCCAGTGATATGTCAGTGGATATTTCTCATCCGAAAACATTTTGTGCATGTCCACAGAATTTATGTCAAACTTAATTTTAAACTTTATTTTACGCATTGTATCATAAAATAAAGTGTATGGAGAAGTACTAAGTCTGTTAGTATAAATATTAAATACTTCCACGAAGTGAAGTCTGAAACTGTGGAGTAGATAAAATAAGGAAGATTTCAGGTAACGCTTCACAGAACATGACTGAAGTAGTGGCAATAAATTACCCATTCCCTCTACCATTTTTACTGAATACGTGTGATTACATTTTGCTTATATAATAGCTTTAATATTCAACAAAGTTTTGCTTTATTGCTGGAATTTCTTTAAAATTTCATCTATACCAATTGACCAAAATATATTAGTTTCGTGGATGCTAGTTGTTAATCGTTCTTGGCAAAATTTAGATGACATCATCGAATTAATCTGTTTTGTTGGGCCTATTTCGTTTGGGAGTCAGTGAACAGTCGGGGAAATTACTGATACCCTGTCGTAGGCAGAGAAAATCGAGGGAGGGATGGAAGGAAAGAGAGTGAAGGTACGTAGAGAGAGAGGGAGTAGGATAAAAAGAAAGAAATGAGTGGAGCGAGAATTAGCGATGAAAAGGAAAAATATCGGCTGGGTTTAGGAATTACGGAATGAAGAACTTTGCAAAATAATAGCGCTCACTTACCCTCCCATGTTCAACAAGAACCGAGTGCATAATATGGAGTAGATTGCAGAAAATAAAAAGTCGAACCGGGAACTCCACGCAATCTAGGTCGGCGAGTATATCCTGCTCCGACTCCAAACACAATGTAGCGATTCAACCGTTAAATTAATCAGGAAATAGTCATTTGAGAGACAACGGCTAAGATTATTTAATTTTTAAAAAAATATTTTTCAATTAAAAATTATTCATTTTTTTTCAAGGACATTTATAATGCCCGCATAATACAATTTTAAAGTCACACGAGCGTTTAAACACCTATGATATCCTGACCACTCTTTTCGCTTGTTATTGAATTTCATAGAATTTTTGAAATTCAAGGAAGCTATATGTTTGTTTACAAGCTTAAAGCGACAAGATTGAATGTATAATCTCATGAATGTATATATATTTTTAAAATTCCAATTATTTCTTCATTTTCATTCATTCAAAATTTTCATCTGCATTTTATGAACATAATTTTCTGTCAGAAGCTTGCAAAAGCATGCCATATTTATAAAATAAATTAACCCGTCTTGCTTGATTGTAACTGGGATCGAGCCCAGACATGAAATTTCCAAATTTTCCACATGAGCAACGTGGTAAAGTAGGCACTCTTTTACGGTTTTAATATGGTGGACCGCAGATGACGGCGTTCCCGAAAGGATACGTTTTTATTCGGGGAACCGATCATTTATCTTCTTTTGGCAGTGCGGAGCATTTACAAATTCAAGTTTAATATCACATTCAACTCAAGCGCAACGTCGTGTCAATCAGACTGCTCTTTTGAGAGGAGGGATTCATTTTTTAACTTATTTTTAATTCGGCAATAGCAACTATCACCACGGCATTGAGAAATTCACATTCCTCTGTGGC
Source organism: Hetaerina americana (assembly GCF_022747635.1). NCBI lineage: Eukaryota > Metazoa > Arthropoda > Insecta > Odonata > Calopterygidae > Hetaerina > Hetaerina americana. The sequence goes on along the minus strand of NW_027286874.1, from coordinate 35,388,745 downwards.
GCTTTGATAGCGCTTTCTCTTTCCGAATAGTCCTTTAATCCTATTACATCTCCTGTGATGGTTGACCGTTCATGGTATATGGATGCAAACACTTTTAATTTATCCACTTTTATTATAGCTCTATTTAAAATTGAAAAGTGATATCTCTTTATGATGACCACTGTCCCTCCTCTGTATTCCAACGGCCCAGAATTATATATTTACCCTCATTCTACCTCTACCCTCATTCCCATTTTCATTTCCCACTTTGGCACTCTTGATTGTTTTTTTTTACCCCTTAAATGAGGCTCCCTTCAGCAGCGGACTTACGGTCCTGTTGCACTCGCTTCTTATTTCACTCGAATCGCTTCCACTTGCCACCGCCACCTGCCTTCTTCTCTTCCCTAACATCGCTCTTGCCTTCTCCTCCTTCCTTTTCATCTTCGCCAATTTCCTCATCCCAACTTACACTCATCTCACCCTCAGGTGTGGAGGAAGAATGGCGGGGAGAGAAAGCGAAGCAAACCGCAGACTATTTCTTTCCTCCCCGGTATGCGCCCGACGCTCAAGTTCCTCACGCGTATTTTTTTTCTATATATTCCTTTTCAGAGAGAGAAATAAAGGGCAAAACGCGAGGAGCGGGAGGGACAGGAGAAGAAACGACCCCGCCCCCACTTTATCGACCACTTTCAATTGAGCAGCCCGGCCCCGACGGGCATGGAACTCCCGTAGAGCCAAAAATGTTCCCTCCAGCTCACAGCCCCCCCCTCCTCGCAGCCCCCCTCACAGCCCTCTCTCTCCCCCTTTCTACGCACGGACTTCTATTTCCAAAGCTTCACTCCCGACTACCATTCGCATCCCTCTCGCAGACAAGAAGAGATGCGCCCTTGGATTGAGTTCTCATCCATCCAACCCATGAGAAACGGACCAGCGTAACCTTCCTCAATTTTTCCTCCCCCCCCCCCACCTATTCCACGATGTTCTCCTTATAGTTTGCCGGGAAGTGGGAAGGAACTATTGTGTGGGGCGAGAACATCCGTGGAAATGTGCCCCCCACTTTTCAAAAGCATCCCGCGTTCGTTGTTGTTGAATTTATGTGGGAGGACTGCCGCACGTGGCCAGAATCAATATTTTGGACGACGCGACCCCTGTTTTGCGGGTTTTTTTTACACTAACCCCCCCCCCTCCTGGCGTATCAAGTATTTAACGACGGGGTGGGGACGAGGGGTAGGAGGAGATCGCAGCTCAGGGGATTCCGTGGGACATCCGAAGGCATTCCCTACTTCCTGAACCTTTCACTTTATTGCCCCCGGGCGAGTGGGAGTGTGGTGGGGAGGACGCTATCCCAAGGTTTCCTCTCCTATCCTCCGTACACAGCAAATGTACACTTCCCTTCCTCATGTTCAATCCACCCTCCGTTTGGAGCGTGCGGAGCCCCAAAAAGGAGCATTTTTATGGTGTCTCTCCCCTCCTGTGGGCCATCCTTCCGTCCTTCTGCAAGCCGAACCCTAACCTCTGCCTCACCTCTCTTCCCGTGTGCTAATTAGAGTTGGAGCGATAAAATTAGGGTAGGAATTTTTAGCAATGGGAGACAATTGAACCGGTGTGAAATCCGGAGGAATTCCTCGACGAGTGGAACTTTTGAGGCTCTCTCACTACGGCAACTACAAAGTGAGAATCCACCTACCTTGAATTCCTCCCATTGGATTTCGCAATTCTCGGTCGCAGTACGCGACCTTTACGTGATGCGACTCCGCAGAGGAGGTCCGCGATGCGCGAAACACAAGTCTTCACTTTACGGCGTGCATTCCAAGTATTACGAAATCGCCTTCACTTTTTTTGCACTCGCACCTCAATCTTTGATTTTCATTTGCTTAGTGGATTCTTCGAGTCCAGAAATTAAAAGATTCCATCAACGGTGGCCAGCAATAGAGGAAATCTTCGCAAATGTGCCTATTCTCAAGGTCAAGGTTTTTGCCTGGGTCGTGTCAAGTTAAGGGGGGCGCAAAATCACTTTTTAGCGAAAAATAAGTTCATTTGAACCACGACTCAGAGGTTCGATGATGCATGGCAAAGATGAAGTGTAAGGGGATTAAACACGGACGAAGTCTATCAACATTTATCCATAATTATATCATTTAGCAGTATTATTTGCGGAGAACATTATTTCGAATGGATTAGAATAGAAGTCTCTTTGCACTTGGTAAGGGAAAAATTCCCTGCGCTTGGTTTCATTTAATGGAGCACTTTGTGCGCTGACCTCGTGGGCGATGACCTGGTTTCTCTGACAGCGGGAAGTATGCGGACAGTATTTCCAGAATTTGCGCGATCCCTCCCGAGCGATGGAAGGGGCAGCCCATCGTGTGTGCTGCATGGTGAAGCGGAACGGTCGTTCTGGCGCATGATTACACCGTTGCTTCCTTTTGGGAAAGTCCTTGTTTTGGCTACCGTTTGTGATCTCAAAATTGTGCGGGGTATTTTTTGCGTTAGTAAATGTGAGAGCAGCGACGTGCTGCGATGTTATGATAATTTAGTAAACGATTAATTGAATAGATGCCTTATCGAAAACGGAAATTGAAATAGGAAACTGCTAGAACAAAAGGAGACAGTGGTATTAGCATTGTATCCGGTCATTTTACTGCTTTAATATGGGAAGATAAATTAAAATCGCATGATATGATCATGAAGGAAACAAAATGACGCGAATGTATCAAATATTTAGGACCTAACCGTGTTTAATAATTTTTTCCACTTTTCTTTCTAGATGCGATGACGATTTTTTGGCGGTGGGCGAATAATATGTTACCCCGACTTACTGGATCCAAAACATGTTTAGTGTTTTATATCAGAATTTAATTTTTTTCAAATTTCATCAAAAAAATGCCGAAAGCTTTTTATATCGATGCTTTTGACGGTATACCTAGAAACACAGTGAAATTTATGGACAAAAATATACTTCTGATAGTTTCTAGCAATTAAGTTCCAATTGACTAAGCGTTAAATTCTTGTCTACTTGAGATATTTGCGATCAAATTTAAAATAAAATTCCATTTAGTGATTTTATAGAAATACAGGGTCGCACCCAAAAGTGGTAGGACTGATTTTTTTACAAGAATTTTATTGACGATATACTTATATCGAATTAATAATCTTCAAAGTATGCTCCTTGAGCTGCTACACACTTAGTATAACGTTGCTCCCATTCCCCGTACGCCCGCTGGAAATTTTCTTTGGGGATGCCGTTGATGACCCTCGTCGAAGCCTCTTGAACGGCTTTTATCGAGTCAAAACGTCGTCCCTTGAGCTGTATTTTCATCAGGGGGAAGAAGAAGAAGTCCGGTGGTGCCAGATCGGGAGAATAGGGCGGGTGCGGCAACGTGGCAACGCCGTATTTGGCCAGGAGCTGTCGGTCGACACTCAGAATTTTCGGCACCATCTAAGCGCACACCTTGTGCATGGCCAAATCCTGTGAAATAATGCGTTGGACGTTGGATGCAGACAGACCCAACTGGTCTTCAATTTCTTCACTGGTTAAGCGTCGGTCTGTGTTCAGCAGTGTCCTCACTCTGTCCACATTCGTGTCGGTTCTTGCCGTCGACGGCCGTCCGGAGCGATGGTCGTATTCAACGAGCTCCCTACCCTCTTTAAACAACTTGTGCCACTCAAATACTGTGGAACGGCATAAGGCAGTGTCCCCATAAGCCTGCTTGATCATATCGAGGGTCTCAGTTGCCATCTTCCCGAGTTTCGCACAAAACTTCACGGAATAACGTTGCTCTAAATTCAGATTCATTTTGTTATTCGACGCGGACAAAAAACTTGTTTCACTAAAAACGGTGTCCTCACTCAACGACAGCCCGCGGGCGACTGAGGCTGGTGTCGGTCTGTTGCAAAGAGCCCCCTCCACCTTACCCTGCCAGGAAGACCCCCCTCCACCGTTCCGTTCGTGCCAGAGAAAATCAGTCCTACCACCTTTCGGAGCGAACCTGTAGAGTTTTACATACCTGAGGTGTTAAATACAAAGTGTCTTGATACATAAGATTACAACGAGGTACTATATTTCTGTGTCAATTTTAATATTACGCATTATGGCTACAAATATTGGCATAATTTTTCGGAAGGCGTCTAATTTATTCCATTAATATTTGTGGAATGCCACCGAAGCTGTCTTCTATCATTGCATGTACATCTATTTAGAAAACTTTGATTTTTTCCTGATCCGCTTTTTAGAGGCACAATCGCGTTGTAAATCACAGGATTTGACCTCCGTTGTTCCGCGATTCCAATCTTCCGTGGGCGTTCTTGTACGACGGATTTGTTTCGTGACCTTTCTGCATTTGCCTAATTGGTGGACACAGAAGGGTTTTTTACGCTTACTTCGTTGTGGCAATGCAGAGAACCATCACAAATCCCTCAAACGATACACACGCTAAGGAAGCACACGTTCTCCTCATTAATTGTCCTCCGTTTCGGTTTTACCAAAAACATCATACGGTTTTACGTTTGTTTACGGTTATTACGCTCATTCCGGCGTCGCTGTAATATCCGCACTCAGACGTGCCCACGCTTATACTCGTTCGATGCGAAGGCCATTAGTGAGATGCTGGTGAAGCGAATTTTTCCCCAACGAAGTCAACGCTAAATTTCGATGAAAGTCTACCGTTGCCTTAGAGTTTTATTGAAAGGGAAGAAAATCATTATTAAGTGGGCGGGTACTCCATCCCATGTTTTCCTTTCCCTGCTCAGTTACTCATATCATTAGCTTAGTACTATTCTAATGACTTAAATTTCCGCAAGGAATTCAGACACTGTTTTTACTTTTTTAATTATCCCAAGACATTTTTTGTATTTTTTTGAAGAGACACATTTTTCATCTTATAGAAATAGATGTGCCATTCATTGTACACCATACTTTTTGCTTAAAAAACAAAATATTTCTGAGGGAGAGTACTCATCCTAGAGATACGATTCAAGTGCAACAACCATAGCTAAAAGATGAAACAAAACCTTACGAAGAAATATCGCTAAATAATGAATACTTGGAACACAAAAAAACTACAGTTTAAAGGTGATTCTCAAATAATTAGAAAACATTTTTCAGAATTTTTGCCTTTAAGTCCAAACCGTCAGGTGTTTTTCAATGGTAATATTAACAATGAAGTAGTTTTACTGGAGAGGGATGGATGCAGTTCATTTTTCTGCCTAATATTAATGATATAAATTAAATTATTTTTGTAAAAGAACACTATAAAAATTATAGACTTCCTCCGCGTGGGTTCATTTAGCTGAAACAAGAGTTTCTCCGGTGTTTCAACCTTGCGTGTTTTATCCAGAAGGCTTACGGTCAGAAGACACCAACTGCAATGCCAGAAAACCTATTGTCCAAACAATAAGGAACTACGCGGATTAATAATCAGAGTCCTAAACCATAAAAAGTATAACACCACGGAATCTATCAAAAGAAAAGCATTACGATAGTAAATAAATATCTGAAAAATGAGGTTCATGTAACCATATGATAACACGACAAAGATTTTACTGTCACGCTTTTAGCAAGTAAAATTTCTATATTTTAGGAATAAGAATAAGAATTTATAAAATGTCTCTGGAAACGTTTTTCTTGATGCGGTTCATACCAAAGATTTATATGATCGTGCATGTGGTTGAAATTAACTGCATCCATCTCAGGTTTTAAATCCAATGATGGTTTTTAGCTACCATGTAAGTTATGTCATTAATACGTATTTCGACCCAGTTTTTTCACTTCTTTAAAGCTTATTGTGGCGAAGTTTTCCATAATCTGCGTCTAAACCCTTATGACTCTTTCCTTCTATACTCCCACTATGGCTTCAAATAAATAATGAGCTTTGATATGTGCCCAATTAATTTTCCTCTTCTGTTGTTATTGCCTTTCAATGGAGATCTCATTTCCACAATTTCAATTCCGATTCACGGAGTCTATAATAAAACATCAATTCAGCCTTGAATTTTATATCTAGCTCTGTCAGGACACGTAGCAATAGGTCTAGGCAAGGAGTGCATGTTGTATAAAGTTTAAATCAGATTATCGAATACACTGAGGGTCATTGTGTTCTTTTCTAAATATTTCTGGGGGAAATAGAAATATCTATACGCCTTATTCAAAGTAATGTTCACATTATTAACCTCACGCAGTTTACTCTGATGGAGTACTTCGGTAAATACATATCTTCATGCAATGGGGCTTCAGGATAATTGGTCGAAATTTTCAACATGTGTTCACCCTTTTCTTTTTAATACGGGTGGAATTATATTCTGATAAAGGTGCCTAGATATTTCTCATGCGTAGGAATGTCTCTAATTAGTTTTTAAATGTGTGCCGGTTCCTTAATTATCCAGTTTTTAGTATTTTTAATGGCATTTTGTCGTTTTCCGGTTCCCGCTTAATCATGGTATATTTCACCATAGTGAATTAAATTGCGAACATGAACTCTCCCTCATAATCTACAAAATATTTTTCCGTGTAGTTCCTTTCCAGTTCATTGGTTTTATATTAAATACGAATTATAATTCATTTTAAGATCTGCTTATTCTTAAGCTAAATTCACGCTTTCCCGATTAGTGTACACGCTAGCAGAATAATCACTGCACTTAATTTAATGTAATGTAGCGTTCCATCTCTCGGCGTATTGGTGTAATCTCTAAAGGTAATCTGGAAGCATGGAAAACATCACACGCAACATTTGTGGCCGGAATGCGTGCTCGGATTAAACTGCTATAGAAACCACTTCTCCTGTAATCTCGCTTTAATTTACATAGTATAACCTTTGTGCAGATTCTTACCGCGATGACGCTTTCTTTTGATAGATATTTTGCTACGTTGGATAATGGTCAGTTTTATGACCACATTAAATGTTTGATGCGGGGAAGACGACTAATCGTCGCGGTATCTTCCTAAAAATATCTTTTGCAAAATATTATAAAAAATACTGTGACATATTACTCCAGCGTTTAGTCTTTCGTCATACGATACGTTCGTTTTACATATTTGGTCCAAAACCGTCATTTGTGTACTTCATTCTGATTAAGTCAAGCATTGGCAATGAAAAAATATATACGGCAATCTCATTATTGGTTGTCATATAAATAGGTATAAAAATTATCTAGAAGAGCCAGTTTTGTTACGGCAGAAAAAAGTCGCATATATTTTGAAATTAGGTTTCGACGGTTTCTAAATAAATGCTGCTACTCCACTCGCGATTGCGAATATACGAGGGTTCCAAAAGAGGTAACCTGATTTAGGTTTGCTGTAAAATAATTTTCCCTGAAAACCTTTAATATAAATTTGATACTTTTTATTCACGTTAGGAATATAGAGTTATCTAAAATTAAATAACGCAATCTTTAAAACACAGCTTACTTTCTTCGATGAAGTGCAAAGATTACAACAAACTCAGTCAATGCTCCTCCAGCCATAAATTTGAACGAAAGGAAAAACGAGAGCTGAATATCAACAAGCTTTATGTGATTTTCCTTTTCACATCTCACTAGTTTTGCCGAACGTGCCCTGACTTGAAAAACGACGCTATTTCTCTTTTCGCCTTCAGCGTGACTGGCAGTGGATATATTCAGAATTATTTCCCATGTAGCATCGAGCCAAGTGTGTTCCATAGGAAAGGGCAAATGCTTTCATCGATTTAATTCTAAACATAGATAACCCTGCTGAAACTCTGAAACTATTGAACATTACATATTAAAGATTAACCATTTAATTATTTGATGAGACGAATGGATATATGGCGAACAAACTTTATGGAAAGCTTCTAGTTGCATTGACATTTCCGTCTATTGCACAAGAGGCGGACATTTAGCTCAGTTACAGGAACGGAAATGAAACGCTCAAGCTTAGACAAGGATGACGTTTAAAACTTAGGGGGTGTCAATTCAAATGTACAACGAATAGCACGGGATGGAGATTTTTTATCTCTGAAGATTAAATTTCTTCGCCACACTCCCCGTTCATACTTCAGAGATTCGGAGGAAATCCTTATCTAGACTCTCCCCTTCGGGAGCATCGATTATTGTTTTTCGATTGGCAACGGACGGATTTGCATCGATCGGACTAACATTACATCTTTGACGCCCGGTGACCTGTTTTTTAGTAGCCTACGCCATTTGTTACTCTCTTATTTTTTACGTTATCCACATTTTATCGGGGTGTAAGATTGGCGCCCTCGCGCGTTCCGTCCTCTTCCACTGCCCCTCCCACCTCCGTACAAGCTCCCCTCCCCCAAACCCTCACTCATCCTCAAATCCACACTAACACCACTTCGCACGCTCAACACCCCTTTCACATTCCCCACAATCTTCCCAAACCCCTGCCGGATCCAATCTATACCCGCCCCTCGGCAAATGCTCCTTCCTTCCCTCTGGTCTCTCCGCCTTCCTCTTTTCCCTTTCCCTCTCCACACTCCTACTCATTCCTCCAGAGTCCTCCCCTCTCCTCGTTCTCCACCCTCCCATCTCCGGCGTTGACTTCCGATTCAGCGTCACCAAACGATGCGCCCCCCTACAACCCGCTGCCCTCCTTCCTCCCCCCTCACCAAATCCCCCCATCCACTCTCATTCCTCTCCTCGTTTATACCCGCCAACCATTCCAGTCCCACTCCACCACGGGCGCCGGCCAGAGCTAGCTCCGTCCCCCTTTCACCCCGGACCGGTATCCCTCCTCCTTCGTCTCCAGTTTCCTCAATCTCTTTCTCTCACCCTCGCGAAACTCTCGCCGCTTCCCCTCCCGAGCCCCCAAACTCCGTTCCGCTCTGAGCCCCGTTCTCGACGCCTTCCTTTTATCCCTCTATCCCTCCCTATCCCTCACTGCATTACGCTCACCACCTCATTCCCCGTCTTCATTCCCACCCTACCCCATAATGCCCCCGCCCGTCCTCTCCGTTCCTCCTCCACCCCCCTCCTTTCCCATCGAAACCTCCTGGCACGAACATCCCATCGCCTCTGCCTTCCTCTTCCGACCCATGCTCGCTTCCATGACGCTCGGGGTCCCTCAAACTCTCCCTCCATCTCTCTTTCCCTCCCACCCCACCCCCTGGTCCTCCTTCCGCCTCATTCATGCATTTCACCTACCTTCCCTCTCTCCCCCGAATTCCCTAAACCGCAAATTCTCCATTCTATTTTTCATTCACGACATCTCCCTTTCTATCCTCTCAGTATCCACTCTTCTCCGAATTTCTCTTCTCCCCTTTTCCCTACTGTACCCGAGTTTTCCCTTTTCCCGTCAAACAAAAATACCGTCTTCAAACGCATGCTTAAGAGATCTGACTTTTGGCAGTTGATTTCCGGTTCCCGCTTATATTAACTTCTTATTTAAGCAGGGTATAGCGACCGCGACTTGCACAGTGGGGTGTTTTATTAGTTGATTTCAATGAAAAAAATGCGCAATCCCCGGGGCCTGGTTACGGCTAAATAATAAAATGGTCGAATTAGTAGACGATGGTTTACGTGCAAGGAATTTCAGTCTCAATATGTATCAATAAGTACTTTTGTTTAATTGAATTGAAATATCATATGTCAATGCTTTTTGCACATGATGAAATACCGCTTGACAGCATTCATATATATATATATATATATATATATATATATATATATATATATATATATATATATATATATATATATATATATATATATACATACACACATTTGCAAAAAATAATTCTTTTAATATCATTATTTCATGTCAAATAAAATAAAAATATAAAAACAAATTACCAATTCAACAATTTCATACATTTTGAAATAGCTGCATCCAAATTTACGAGTGTCGAACATATTATAAAAACCTAAAACGCGTTTCGTGCTAAAATTCTCTCTCGAAAATGTCCGTTCATTTTCATCTCTTGCGGTCCACCTGGCGAGGTATCTTGATGCATATTTATCCTACTGATCGATGGGCATCTGGCAAATTCGGGGATTATTTGCATGTTGGATGCTACGGTGCCATTTTGTGATAAAAGTTAATTAGATCTCGCATTGCTAAACGCCCATATCCGCAGGAAAAACTGAAATGTGAATCTATATCCTCATCATCATTGTGTTGTCTCTTGGCTTTCCATGCGGGATCTTTCCTTCTATGTTTTCTCCCATTATATTCCTAAAAAATACATTGTGCCTCAATGTGTGTCCAATCCTTCTATTTCTTCGAGTTCTCTATGTGGCCCTATCCTTTTCTGCTCTTCTATATACTTCCTCGTTCCTTACTTTATCCATTTAATCTTCAGCATTCTCCTCCATCACCATGTTTCAAAGGCTTCTATTCTTTGCTGGTCAACTTTTCCAATGTTCCAAGTCTCATAACCATAGAGCACCATTCTCCACACAAGTGTCTTGACGAATTGCTTCCTTGTTTCCAGTCGAAGGTTCTTTGAGCATAGTGATTGCCTCTTCTTCATGAATGCGTTCTTAGCTTGGGCTATTCTTCTCTTGGTGCCGGTCGAACATCTTCCATCCTATGTTATGCTGCTGCCCAGGTAGATGAAGGATTCCACTTGCTCTAGTTTCACCCCTCGAATTGGGATATCTGCATTCAGCTCACCTCTTCCACACGCAAGGATTATAATTTTCTCTTGTTGATGTTCATAGTAAATTCTCCCAGCTTTTGGTCCATAGCACCTAGATTTGCTTGCAGGTCCTCTCGCGTTTCCATCACTACTGCGATGCCATCTGAAAACCGGAGCATGTTGATTTCTTTTCCATTTACCTCGACTCCTTTGCCACCCAATTCTTGTGTTTCTTTTACTGCTTCTTCCTGATATATGTTGCATTTTTCTGGCGAGAGGTTACATCCTTGTCATACTCATTTGTTTATTTCTACTTGTATTTTCCTTCCGTTTTTCGTTTTCATGGTTGGTAACTGATTCTTGTAGAGGTGATGGATTATTCTTCTGTCGTTGGGTCTTGGACAATGTAGAATGGAACAAAATGTTCAAAAAAATCTATATCCTATCTATCTATACTATACACTCTTATATTACTCTATCATCGCACGGTTTTTCTATATATGTATATATATCATTTCCTTCCCTTCATCATGTTATTTTCCTTCATTCGACAGCCAATCTCCCCTTTCCTAACCGTATTTTCATTTCGTTGTACGTTGTCATCCTGAAAGGTTTTGCCTTGCCTCTGTCATCTTTTCTCGATATAAGTTCTTTCTTTCCCCTTCTCCCACAAACTACTCCCTAAAATAGAATTTTATTTCCTCTATCAACATCAACTTCCAATAAGTTCACTTTGTCTAACATTCCCTTCGGTGCCTTTACCAATTTCTTCTCACTCACTCACTGATCTCTCCAATGCAATGCGGGAGATCAGTGAGTAGTGCGGGGGCTAACGTACTGGTTTCCCATGCGAGAAAGCCTGGGCTAAAATCCCGGCGGTGTTGAATATTTTTCAGTGTGGGCACTTTGAGTGAGTACGCCGTACGTCGGATGGGACGTTAAACTGCGGGCCCCTTGGCGCCTTTCGTAAAGAGTAGGCTAATGCCGACGCCGGGTTTCTCTCCACCCTTCATCCTTTCGTGTCCATCCCCTATGCTGCAAATGTCGGTCGCCTCCCCTAGATACCACAACTCCAATGCAATGCCTTATTTTACGTTTCCATCACTTTGTGCGGTGAGGTAAACGATATTTCAATATGTGATGCGTGTTTAACTCTCCGAAACTTTAGATAGGCCATTATAAATATGTGTGTGTGTGTGTATATATATATATATATATATATATATATATATATATATATATATATATATATATATATATATATATATATATATATATATATATATATATATATATCGGGGCGCTTGGCGACAGATATAAAGAATCGGGGCGCTTGGCGACATATTAGACCAACGGATCTCAGGGTAAATTACGTTTCCTCGATAGCTCAAGTGGTTAAGAGCATCCGCCCGGCAAGTGGAAAGATCCGAGGTTCGAGTCCCGGTCAAGGAAATATTTTTACTCTTGTGATCCGTTCGATTCCGCCTTCCCCACCTTTATTGTGTTCGTCCTTTATATGTGTTCCTATCCCTTTTCCTTATATCTATTTCTGTATATATGAGTATTTATTCGCCGTTTGGCGGGATTTCGTGTTTGAATGTGTATTTGGCCAATGTGGCTCATCTCTTTCTTCTGGCTATGCGTCCACGAAACGCACTGTTCCTTTCCTGTATGATGTTGTATGAATTATAAACCACTGTCCTTTCCTCTTGTGTATTGTCTATTTCTCCTTTGGTGGGTGAAACAGTCCCCTGACGCCATCTCTTGGCTAAAGAATCGGGGCGCTTGGCGACATATTAGACCCACGGATCTCAGGGTATATTACGTTTCCTCGATAGCTGCCTTGATAGCAGGACGTGCCTGTGTTCACCGAGTGTCTAAAATCGCCGGCGTCCGAGGCTTCGGTCGCCGGGGTTTGGAGAGCGGCACTGCCGGACTCTCTCGGAAATCGAGGTTCCGATCGTGTTTTGTTTCGAGCGGCGGTTGACCGCCTAGTTCATCAAGAAGCGTGCAGTTTGACTCTCGACTTCTTTCGCCAGGAAGGCCGTACTTTTGTTTTGTTCAGTGGATTAGTGACCTTGACTCCTGGTGTAGAGCTTAGGCTCCTTTTGTTTGCTACCGCCGGGTGCGTGTGGCGGGGAGGGAGCGTTCGTGAGTGTTTTATTCCCCTTTAAAGTGCTCGTTTTTTTTGTTGCGCTTTCCTTCTTCATGCTAGTCTGCTAAATTTGATTTCTTCAAATGGCTGTGCGCCGCTTAAACACGCTCGCCTTGCAAGTTGACGAGAAGGCGAAGCCCCCTACCCCGTTGGAGGTCCACCTCTTCACGTTAGAGTCGCTGGGCCTCACACCCGAAGAGATAGTGGCGATCCAATTTGGATACAATCGCCATTTGATATTCCTGAAGTTGGCAACCGTAGCTACAATGACTAGGATTTTAGACAATACTCCGCGGAAACTACCGTTTCCGTCTTTAAGTGACCAGAGGACGACAATAACAATTGACGAGACTTCCGGCAGCCCGTGTAATGTCAGGGTTCTTTGTCTCCCCGTGGAGACCCCATGGGAAGACATAACAGGCGAGCTCCAACGCTTTGGTAAAATACATCGCTCGTGGGAGAACAGGTGGGAGGGAGACAAGATGGCGCGGGTGCTCACTGGCACCAGGGTTGTGCGGATGACGGTCGAGAGAAATATCCCCTCGTACCTCCACATCGGCGGCAACCGGGCCATCATCATCTATGAGGGTCAGCGCCACACTTGCGCCCGCTGTAACCAAGAAGGCCACGAGCGCAAGACCTGCCCTCGGAACCAGGGAGGTAAGAGCTATGTGGAGGCAATGACGATGCCCTCCAACCCTAACGCTGCCGTGGATATGGACGAGCCCGAAGTGGCTGTGGAGGAGAGAGCGCGGTCGCTTCTACTCATCGAGGGTGCGGTCCCGGCTGCTCCCGTCGGTCCCCCGCATCTCCCTTCAATTGGAGGGAAATGTCAGCGGGAGCGAAAATCGTCAACGGAGGAAAGGGAACCGAAAAAGAAGAGGACAGACAGACCCAAGCTCCTGGTCTCGAATACCGTTCTACAAATGGCTCACGTACCTACCACCTCGCCTAATATCACACGACCTCCAGCCCCCGTCTCCGTGAGCTCGTCAAATGAGGAGGGATGGTCTTTCGCCCCCCCTCCCCCCGCTCACGCCATCGACGCCCTCGCTACGCAATCCTTGCATCACGGGGTTTCAAACACCCCAAGAACCTCTGGTGACAGGTGAGGAGGATGCATCTGATTGCGATGTTTTCCCGTCCCCAACAGCTCATCCCTCGACCCCTTTATCATTGACTGTAAAGGAAGCGTCACCGACCCCGGAAGTCGACCCGCATACAAGTTTCCCAAAGTCAAAAATCCCACATACCCCATCTTCTTTCCCAATTTAAGGACAGCCAAGGTGTCGACGATCTTCCCAGCGCTTCTCAAGATACGGACCACAAGCAACTATCTCCCCTGATTTTTCCCGACCACAACCCTTCCGCAGATGAGCCCCAGTCCGCCACTCCGACCCTCCCCGAGGGTGCGTCCTGCCCCTTGGCGGCCCCCAGCGGTGCTCCTTCGAAGAAGGCCCCCTGTGGAACGCTGCCGAGTTACCCGGTCTTCGTGGAGACCACGGCTGGCTCTTCCTCTTCGGACGAGGCCGGGGGGGAGGGATGTGGCGAAATGCCGCGTCCTCGCTCGCCGACCCGTTGGACGAGGCGTCCCGGGAAACGGCGAAGCACTCGTCGCCCGGGGTCGAGTCGCGACCGGAGCGACGCTAGCCACGATCAGAACTCTGGGAAGTGATGTCCGTTGGCCACCCGGTGCCGGGCACACTTCGTCCATCGTTGAAGAGTTTTTTGTTTGCTGAATGACTGATTGAATCGATAATTTCAACCCTGCCATTGATAATTTCTTACAATACATAATTTTCCATTGCTAGCTAAAATCTCCCTCCTAATATCTGTGGACCTTGTCTTCCTTTCTTTTTTTCTTTCTAAATGTTTCATATTCACGAGTATGCGTCTGTATGCATATGCTTATGTTTGTGCGTGTGGATGTGCATGTGTGCGTATGTATGTACAAGTGGACATGTATGTGGTATATGTATCATGTATGTGTCCATGTATACACTTATACTAAAGAAAAACATGATGTACCCATAATCTGTGACCTGATATTATGCATAGTGCTAACAAACTCTGTAATATTCTGAACCGAATAAAATAATTTATATCATAGCTCAAGTGGTTAAGAGCATCCGCCCGGCAAGTGGAAAGATCCGAGGTTCGAGTCCCGGTCAAGGAAATATTTTTACTCTTGTGATCCGTTCGATTCCGCCTTCCCCACCTTTATTGTGTTCGTCCTTTATATGTGTTCCTATCCCTTTTCCTTATATCTATTTCTGTATATATGAGTATTTATTCGCCGTTTGGCGGGATTGCGTGTTTGAATGTGTAAATGTATATATATGTATATATATACATATATATATATATACATATATATATATATATATGTATATATCTATATATATATACATATATATACATATATATACATATACATATATATATATATATATATATATATATATATATATATATATATATTATATATATATATATATATATATATATATATATATATGTATATATCTATATATATATATACATATATACATATTATATATATATATATATATATATATATATATATATATATATATATATATAATATATATATCGGTTTAGTAGGTGATGGTAGAGTTCACCCAGTACTAAGCCCTATACGGTGTGTGAAAATTCACACATCAGGGTAGGGGGGCCAGTTCCTTTCCCTGTACCGGTTATGGTTTCCCCAGGAAGACCTGGTACCCGAAAAATCACATAGCTTGGGTGGAGCTGCAGGTGCTCAGAGTGCCTTGCCCGGGAATCGAGCCCGGGACCCTCTGGTCAGCAGCCCAGCGCTCTACCCACTGGACTACCGCGACCCACATATATATATACATATATACATATATATATATATATATATATATATATATATATATATATATATATATATATATATATATATATATACGATTGAACGGAAAAACTCACACGAGCGGCACAATAATGGGCTGACACAATATAACACAAAGAGAATAGAATAGCAACATTTAAAAGGACACTCACACGGATAATTGTTCGAGCTTTCGGCCCTCTCAGAGGTCTTCTTCAAGAGAGTCTTGAAGAAGGCCTCTGAGAGGGCCGAAATCTCGAACAATTATCCGTGTGAGTGTCCTTTTAAATGTTGCTATTCTATTCTCTTTGTGTTATATTGTGTCAGCCCATTATATATATATATATATATATATATATATATATATATATATACTATATATATATATATATATATATATATATATATATATATATATATATAATTTTTTGATGATTTCGACGGAATTCTGCTCCGTGTTCATCGGAAGATAGAGAAGTAATGACTTTAGAGAAGTAATTACTTCTCTATCTTCCGATGAAGACGGAGGAGAATTCCGTTCAAATGATCAAGTAATAACGCGTGAGTGATCTTTTTATGTTTGTCTATATTGTTTGCTGCTGTCCAATTCATTATTCGGCACTTCCGTGTTACGTCGACGAAATCATCTATATATATATATATATATATATATATATATATATATATATATATATATATATATATATATATAAACCATATATGTATATATAAATATATGATCTCGTCTAAGTAACACGGAAGTGTGGAATAAATAATAAGGACAAAACTCAAAACCGGGTGAGCTCCTTTCCGTTTTTTGTTTGTTTCTGTGTTTTTGTCTTTGTCCAAAAGTGCTGACTTCATTTTCATCATATATATATATATATATATATATATATATATATATATATATATGTGTGTGTGTGTGTGTGTGTGTGTGTGTGTGTGTGTGTGTGGGTCGTGGTAGTCCAGTGGGTACAGCGTTGGATGACTGACCGGAGCGTCCCGGGTTCAATTCTCGGGCAAGGCACTCTGGGCACCTGCAACTTCACCCAAGCTATGTGTTTATGTATGCATATGTATAATGTTATATATATATATATATATATATATATATATATATGTATATAAATACACACACATAAAATAGCGCTTCTATGGCTTTCACTTATTCTTGATGCAAACTTGCAATTAACAATCTCCTAGAGATTCACTTTCATTTGCCCTTCAGTCACTCTCAGTGAGAGTCAATCAGAGAGACTCCTTATAATGTTTTCTGATGAAGGTGGCTGGGACTACCGAAACATCGAAGTGAGTTTTGTCTGTGTTTTGGTTAATCATTTTATTTTATTTACATGTGCTGCAAAGCGCGTTGTATTCCATACATTGCTATTGGAACTGATAGCTATGAACAGTCAAGTTATCATGCTGATCCTCCGTTTTTTGCATAGCACGGTTAAATTAATGTGACTGTCGTAATGTTTACCTTTCAAAAGTTCTATGACATCTGAGTGTTCTTGACGACAGGAAAAAAATCAAATCATTACTTAATAGCATTTGTGCCCGAACGGAACTCAAACCCGCGACTTTCGGGTCATGCGCCTAAAAGTTTTCTTCTCGAGCCAGACGAATCAGATGTTTCCCTCCAGATATTTTCTTCTTTTTATCAATTTTTTTACATCTATTCCATTTCCTCTCCAAAATTTCCCTTCCACTTCTACTTCCTCTTATTTTTTTCTATTTCCCCTCTCTAAATATTATCATTAATCCCCTGTTTTCTCTGTTTGCTTTCTCTCAACCTCCCCCACAAAATCACCCTACTACTGCCTCCGCTCTTCTTGCATATTTTCCCTTCCCTCCTCTCTCCCGCACGCTCCCTCTGTTTCAAAACATTGTATTCACCGTCACCGCTAAAACTCGGGCCTCTTGTTCCCTCCACGCGCTCCTTCCTCCCCTGGGATCCATTCATTTTCTCCGGGGCCCACTCCCTTCTCACTCCCTATCGCACTCCATCTTCATTTCCTTACGCCTTTTTGGCAGCTTATCTCCTCCCATCCTTTTCGCGTGTCCAAACCGTCGTTATCTCTCCTTCTCTTCCCCAAACATTCCCTGGTCCCTTGCCCTGACCAAAAGCCATTGGACACACCCTCCCTATGCCTTTATAACATTCCCTTCTTCCCCGTCTCCTCCACCATCCCATCTCACACCACTCCATAAAACCTCCTCAACCGACTAACCTACTCCCCTCTCTCTCTCCCCGATCTAGACACGCCGCTACTCCTCGAGGACCGCTCCCCTTTCCGTCCCTCGCCAAATATATACACACTCTTCGAAACAATTTTGCCCTCCCATGTCCACCCCCGCCCACACCACCCCCTTTACCCCCCATCGCCGCCCGTCCGTCCGTTTCCCATGGATGTGCTGTGCGCCCGACGCCGCCGAACCGCTCCCTCGACCTCTTCATCATCACCCGAGACCCATGGCGTATTACATTACCGCAAAACGGCGGCGCATCCTATTTTATGTCTCTCTCCCTCTCTCTATCCCTTCTCTCCCGTATATTTTTATTTGGCGAAGGGAACTACACGCGGGGCAGTGGATGAGCGCGGGATAAAACTGGGGAATGCGATGAAGGGGATGGGTGGGGGGGAATAGGATGGAACAACAGCAGGCCGGCGTTTCACGCAGCAGCTCTCCTTTTTTTCTACCCCCCCGTTCCAACCCCGCGCCACGTCTGAGAAACCGCCCCGTGATTGCACGCCTCCGCCGCACGTTTCAAATTTTTTTATTAAATTTGGATTAGGATTTGTTGGCCGTGCGCATTCTCAATCTCGGCCGAAATAATGTCCGACGATACGGGTTATCTTCGTACGTAACGGCAGTCATCTCTACTATAACCAATAATAAAAAAAAGGCTCAGTCCGGTGCGTTTTGACGTTACGGGATGGAACTTGAAAATAATAAGCAACGAATGCGAAACAAGAGTACAAAAAACCTTTATTATTGTTCCTTAGGAGGATTATTGCGTATCAAAAAGCACTCAATAATGTCCGGTAGGTTCCGAACTTATCCTGACAATCTGAGAAGAGTTGATAGGAGGCTGAGCAGGACGGCCCTGTTTACTTCGGTCCTTTGAGCGCAAGGAAAATGGGAGATAAGAAAATGTGACTAAACATTTAAGTGGTTCCGTGTGAACGCCGTTCCCGAAACATGCACATAAATATTGTCACCATCGTCATCCCGAGGAAGCTGGACACACGATTCCATCTGGATGGCCTCCGAAAATCAACATTTCCCGATTCCGAGCCAATTTAATGTAATCCTTGGGACGTTGAGATCCGTAATTGCTTGGGTTCACTTAGTCTGAAGCGGGATTTATACAGTTACTCCGGGCCGACAGACTGGGAAAGCTATATCCCAGGGCTCACGCCATTTCCGCCGCGGCAGAAGAACAGAGCAGCTGAGACATTCCACTTGGGCACGTCACACTTGTGTGCACGAAGTGCGTTCTAACCCCCTCATCCCCACCCCCTCCTGGCCTGAGATGAAGGCACGACCCGCCTCTAAGGTGGAGGCAAACCTATCGGGGATAGAGTGCACCTCCTTATCACACACGCGCCATCCCCCACGCTTCCAGATCCATAACTTCGTCGCTGCCCAAAACTCACACACACACTCAACATATCCATAGAAAATGTGTTTCGCGTCGCGTCCTCTCCCGTTAGGCCCTCGAATCGCTTCCAACTTCCTTCATTTCCTCAAATAAGGAGGAAGGAGGTGAAAAAATACAGTCGCGAGGGCACGAAATATAATGCAAGCCAACAAATCTCGGCCTCCGGATCCAAACATCAGCTCTCAGCTACGTCCTTCTCTTTTTCCCCGCGTTTTTCTTCCCCACGTGGATTTGCATCAGCCTCGAGGGACAAGACACACAAAATGGGACACCTTTCATATTTCCTGCCTTCTGCTCCTTCCCCCCATTCCCAACTTGCCCACCTCCTTTTCTTCCAAACCTAATGCTCTCCAAACTTCCTTCCCTTTTTACTCTCGCTCCCCAGGCGCCCATCCCTTCCCGGTGCTCCACTCTCTTGCCAACGGACCCCCCTCGGCCGTTCCCCATGGAATAAAACTGGGAAGACAAGGAGTGCGAGCCGGGATTACACGATTCAACGCGTTTTGTGTCCATTGTCACCGGGACCCCTTTTGCATCCACTCCCGGTTCCCCGTCCGCAAATGAAATTCCGCGCCCATAAAAATGTATAACTATACACACCGGACGCCGTGTCTACCGGGGTTGAGCTGGTGCACCTCTGCGGGGTAAGGGGTGGGGCCTACGGTGTGGGACCGGGAGGAAGGGCGGGGGAGAGTCCGCGGGGCTTGTGACTCCACTCCAGCTCCTCATTCCCTTTCCTCACCCTCCGTGCCCCATCACTCTTACCAAGCAAGAGCTGCTCCGTGCCCTCATCTATTCGCGAGACGTTCATTTATCGAAATGGAAGAGGGGAAGGAGTAGCAGAGATGTACTATTCAAGAAATGCCCAACGTTTCCAGATGCTGAGCTTGGCTTGATATTTTTTTATTCTTATTTCCGGAACCATCGGAAAAAATAAATGATAACGGCATTACTCAGTTTTCTAGAACGATATGTGGAATGATATTTCACCGAAATTCGTCGTATATTTTCATTTGTTGATCAAAACTCGTTTCCTCTTGGAAAAAATAAATTGAATTACATTTTATTAGGTTTTGCGTGCTCAGAAAAAGTCTAAATGAAGCAAAGTAACTGCATGACTTTCAAGAATCAGAAAATCCCAAGACTCAAAAACTCGGCTACTGAGTGAGGACTTTTCGTTTCATATTAAAAAATATGATTTCACACTTATAAATGCTCAAAAAGTTCTACAAGTTACCACTGTAGTCTAGATCTTAATCCTTTATTGCACTACCATAATCAAATTCACTTTGAGATTTCGAAACAGCTTTTGATAGCAAAGATCGAATAATTTAGTTCAACAAAAACTTGACTTACTTTTCCTAAATTAACTTCTGTTTATATGTACCTTTAACATCCAAGATTTACTTTCTAGTTTTATCTATAACGGCTATGTAACAGTAAAATGTACATGGCCTGCTCTTTACGGATCGTATGCTATGCATTGACATTGATTTATGCCATTTATCCTATGGTTACATGAAATTTTCAGCTTCCCAAAACTGGAGCTCTTTAAATGCGTGGCATTTGAAAATGAACTCTTAAAGGTCACGGAGATCGTGAAAATAAATTATTTTGATAATAGTTGAGCAGAATAATACTACCTACAGAACAACCATTCCAGAACTATAAAAAGTTCTGAAATGAGAACGATAAAAGTCTACGTGCGCGTAATAATGTGCGCGATCACTTTCATCACCGTATCCAGGCACAAAACAACTATTTTATTCCTCCCAAGAATTCAATTTCGGGTCTTTTGAAAAAAATATATGTATATAGTATTGCTCTTTTTTTTGAAAATGAGATGGTTTCAGTAATTGGCTCATAGTGACCTGTCCAAACGAAAAAAGCTAACATTTCATCCCCTCCAACGTCCTCAGCTCCTTTTAAAGGTGAAATTTCCTGACTTTTTCCTACGTGATGCACGGCTGTGAAACGGGGAGATGTCATGTTACATCTAACACCACTCGGCCAGCTATTTGCTCTTCGCGGGGCTACAATCTAAAACCATTCTCCCATCCTTAACTTGAGCCTCGTTTTTTGTGGCATAGTATTTTGGACCTGACCGAAACAGTAGCTTATATATCATTATTGTACTTTTTTGACCAGCCGAAACTTACTTATTAGCGAGCTCTACTTGCTTTAAAAAGTTCCGATACAGATTGAAGGAAGCCGCAGAAACTCTGCATGAGCTCAGAACAAAAATTAATGACAAGATTTAATCACTTATAAGCGGATAACAGCCAAGCGACCATAATGAAGTGCCCGCAGAGCGTTTATTTATATATCGGTATGAATAAAGCTTTAAATTGTCACGCATATTATCCCTTCGTTCGTTTTCAATTTCCATCCATCGCCCGCAGATGAAATCCAAAATTCCAGGATTTCGAGGATTTTCGATCTGACGGCGTCACGCAACTCAAAATTTAATTCCTGCGGCTTGTGTTTTTCAACCATTTATCGGCCATATTTTTTTTTTGCTTCACTTCATGGCCCAAACGGGTAATTCTCACGCCCCGTTCTTCCATCTCTTCTAATAAAAAGAAGCCTCTATCTCCCTTTCTATATATTGGTGATCATTTTTCACTCTGGAAGTATCTTTTCGTGCTTTCGGAGAAACCGTGAAAAAAGGGTCCGTAACGTCCCCCCTCCGAGCTCCTTTATATATCTCCTTTTGTACGGTTGTTCCTTTAAAAACTCTGTTCCCTGAGAGAGAATATTGGCTTTATCATGAAAAAGGATGCCTCTCACTAATACACCATGGCAATATACTACCATTATTGCGAACGGTTCTTAATAATTAGGATTTTAGACAGTAAGAATAAGGAATGGATCAATTTAATCGCATTTGTATAGGGTTCCTAAGGAGCTTTAGGCTTATTGGACAATACCAGAGATCTTGATCATTAAACGAAGATTTAATCACACTTTTGGCGAATGAAATGGATGTAAAGGGAAGGCCAATTAAATATATCTCAGCGAAACTGGAATCGGAAAATATCTGAGCTGCTTAAGGGTAGGGTAGAGGGTGAAAAGCATATACCGCATCGTTGTAGAAGTGAGAGATTTTGGAACAAGTTAAAACACACAACTTAAAACATGTAATCTTGGACATGCAAAGGTGCAAACATTTTTCCAGCAGTCTTTACATTTTCATCTCCTGGCGGGCGCTGGCTCAGTAAATGGAAAAGTTTTACACTAAGTTTGAATGCATATCGTACACATGCTTGCTTAGTAAAAAAATATCGCGATTTGATCTATTATTTATGCACTTTACTATTTTATGATTCTTAATGGAGAGTTGACTAAATAAACACTCACTTCTCGTTCCGTTAAAGTATTCATAAAACAGGTAAAATGCACAGACGCTTGTTCCCCATAGGTTGTGAAAAGGTAATTTGTTCTTCTTAAAAAAAAATAAACTGCCGTACGTATGATTGTTCATCGCATAGGAATTCTATGATACTCCTTAACACCATATGCGGCTGCAAAATTTCACTAGAGAATATTTGTTGTCCATTTTATATCAATTAATTACAGCAAAAATGAGCGTTTATTACCTTCAAGAATTTTTCGAAAATTTTACTCGCTGCAAAAGAAGCCTAAGTTTCGCCTAATTCCACTGTATGTCCAGTAGAGTTCTTTGAACGGTCATTTAAGATAGATATCCAGAATGTAACTTAAAGTTATTGTATCCCTATGGTTTGTGCATAGTCTTTTTTTTTAAAGCGAACGCGAAATTATAAGAACAACGTTAAAAATAGTAAATATTCAAATAAGCTGAAAAAATGTCAAACGTTTATCACCACCGGTGTTAAAGCCATCTTTTCGTATTCAAACTTATCTTGTCTCTCACCAAGCGAGTTTTAAAGTACATGAACATTTTGGTATAGTTAACACAATTTCATTTAGTACTATAAATCAATTTTTTTACAAATTTTTTCACATGAAACTGAAGGAATAAATTGAGTAGCTTCAGGCGTGATGTGGTGGAAGTCGAACATAATGAAAAAAATAAACTGAAGGAACATTAGTATCATATCATAGTATTAGGTCATGCTCACAGTCTTGGTGCAATCCATGAGTTCAACAGCGGAAAGACTAATTCGGGTTCCAATTATCTAATCATCTGACGAAAAATACAAACTTTTAAAGCGCCGAGTTAAGTTCAATTCATTTCATCATTATAGTATTCGTTATTTTCGCACATTGTTATCAAACCTTTTGCAGCCCTGTGGAAATTTTATGAATGTGTATCCAAACAAAGTTAAATCTTTTGGGCAGATTCCCCAATTAGTGTTACTTCTATCTAATAGCAGTAGCTGGATCACTTTTCCACACGGTAATTGTTAAAGGCAATTACTTAAATAAACAAATACAATTAAACTGTATAGGCTGAAAACACGCTTACACGATCCAAAAAATATGCCACCCATATATTTTGTGATACCAATTCGGTTAAATTTAGGTTATAAACGTTCGTTGAAAGATAACATTTACGGTTGCATGTGAGGTGAAATAAAAGATTACTAAAACGGCAAGCCCACAGAAGGGTTTCGTAAACAATTTAGCCACTGTCATTATAGCAACCAGCTGAGGTTCAGCTCCCCATCTCATTCATTATAATGGATTAGGTTGACATTTTGTTAAAAAACCAAATGACATATATTTTACACAAATAAAAAGGGAAAGAAATCAAAATATTTTTAGAATAGCTCTAGAGAGAATACCTCGAAGATACCTCGAAGTAGCTTCGTTAGACGCCCCTTATTAGCTTACAATGGTAAACATGTTAAATTTATATCCCCAAAAACATAAATATTTAAAAAAGTCAAGGAAAAGAAAATTGTTACTTACCAAAAATTTTGAAACACCGGTTAGGTCTGTCTTCAGGTTTTTCTTTTGACAGTAAACAGAGAAATTTGAGGTCTCATTCCCATATAATCGACGTGTATTTCCTGAGAGTAAAAAAACATCATCCTTTAATGAAAGTTTATCATTTCAATTATGCGATTGGTGTAATCTGATAACAATCATATTTTACTTTAATAATAATTCAGAGAAAAGAGAGCAAATTCAAAACGACGTTGAATAAAAGTCAAAATTTATCCGGTTCTTTTAACGCTACACTTGGATTTGATATTTTATAGAATTTTATGATTGATTATATAATGTATGCATATAAAAAAATTAATATGAAGAAAAATGCTGAAGGTAACATAAATAATTCTAACTCCATCATTCTTCATTTCGATACATTTCACAATCATAACAATGGGAATAATAGAGTGGAGAGAATGTTTGTTAGATGAAATAAATTAAAAATTCTGCATACGTTTTCAAAAAAGGATGGACTCTGACAGTGACGAAAATAAAATGGTTGTCTTTCAGCACCAGCGATACGATATTCCAAATGTCCATGTCATCCATGACGGAACATATTTGTAAAACCATTTTCTCTGTTACCAATACCGACTCTGATAACACAGAATTTTACGTCACATTTCCAATAATCTGAGAGATTGAAGACAGACAAGCATCAAGGCGTACTGTTTGACTCTATCTTTTCTCCTACTTGGACTTTGTGGAAGAGTATTTTTCCAGACGAAAAATTCGAAACGTCACTCAGGGCAAAATAGCGAAAGGCGCTTGCGTGACGAAATCCGCTTGACATTTTTCGGTAAAAATGAAAGAAATTTGAGGCGGGTTTGAACATATGGGATGCCCTACCGGTCGGGATTGCGCGGTCAAGGAATTCCCCTCGCTTGCGACTCGCGCAAAAAAAGCAGGGAGATAGGAGAATGGGAATTTCGCCGATTGTTCTCGCTTTGTGCGCGTCGCATTCCAGAAGACTTATGGACAATTCGGTAAGCGGATAATCCGAGAGCGAACAATGGATGCCCCAAATTATTGATTTTACATCTATCCGGCCACCTCCTAAGTTTGCTCCCGAGCATACTTGTGTCCTACAATCTTCTTACACTCAATACGATCGAAAATTTAATTCATTCATTCGTGATCGCAAGAAAAAAGCCGACCAAATAGGGCTCGAGTTGACGTCTTTGCTATCAAACATTATTCAAGCTTGTGACTTGTTCACGTATAGATGAAATGTGTTCACATGTGGATGAAAAAAACATTCACTTTCATACGAAATTTGATTAAAGTTGAAAGATAGCAAAGCCAAAAGCACGAAAACAAAGGAGACAGTATTCCTTAATAGGCAGTGGTTTCTTTCGCCGAAGTGCTAATATTCAAAAGACCTTTCTTCTCAAGCCTGGGGTTTTATCGTCTGTGAGTCTCATTCTGTTTTTCGCTTAACCTTAGAGGGTCACTCCCTCTGGTTTTATGCTCTCATTTCCACTAAATCTGATATATATTCTCATCGTCATTCCCTTTCACCTGTCGGAGATGTCATAACTTTTTTCCATTTCCATTACACTTGATCTCAATAACCCGCGTTATTTGCTACTTCATTGCAACAAGTTTTAAGGTACTTACTACTATATATTTGAAATATGACACACTGAATAAAATACGCTTCTACCTTTCAATTGTTATTTCATGACTCTGCCCTTCCTTGTGCAAATGCCCAAATTGTGCATTTCCCAATTCCACTATATGAATGAACAAAATGTTTGTGGACATATATCCCTGCACAAAAAACAACTGCATTTCATGCGATGAAAAATACCTACATTTTTGTGCCATACCTATTTTTTGTTGCATTTATTAGGTTGAATATTAAAGCATTACGTTACTAAATAAAAAAACACTTTATAAAAAATATTTTTAGTGATCTTTTGGACGTTCTCTTACGATGTGTTAATATAACACGTGAAATCAATCAAATTCTTTTAAGAATAAAGACAACAAAACCTTTGGACACTTTACATCACATTTATTTAGCCCTTACAACTCGAAAATAGCGTTCAAACTTTGTTTTTAGATTCCTTCAGTACAATACCTTGAATATATAATTGATATTCGTAGAATTCTTTTTTCGGCATCCCGTGTGATGGGTCGCATCCTTGCAAATCCATAACATCTTGGAAAACATTCAGACCGAAAGAGATTCCGTGGATTGGATTCGTTTCGGGAATAGATCGGGCACAAAAGGGAGGAGGGCGTGAGTGGAAACGGGAGAGCGGGCGCGAGGGAGGAAATTTGGGACATCGGGAAGATATGGCAGAGGGGTGAGTGGGCGGTGAAACGCCGAGGAATATCGAATGAAAACAGAAAGAGATATGGTGGTAAAGGAGACACGGAGCGAGGCGATAGGAGGAAGAGAGGGGATTTGAGAAGGGGAGAAGGATCTGGAGAGAGGGACGGGAAGGTCTGGAGGGATGAATAGAGCAACAGGGGGTGCGTGCGGATTGTAAGGGGGATTAGAGTTCAGGGGGTTGGGGTGGGCGAGAAGGGATATGTGGGGGTTTAGGCAAAAAGGTCTCGGTTGGATGGAGGTGGAATGGTGGAAGGGAGGGAGATGATCGGGGGACAATTGGCACGGGATCGGAGAAAAGGGGAGATGCAGCGAAAATGGTCCAGGAAGATTGAGAAAGACAAAGAGAACGAGGGAAGAGGAAAGAAAATGGCGCGAAGGGGAAAAAATAGTAAAAGTGAAAAAGCCGGAGGGGCGAGCATTAGATTTTATTCGGAGAAAAAATCAGGCTCGATTCACCTCTCCGCTATTTGTAACACTCAAGCAAAGAATGCTTAAAATAAAAAAATATGTTCTAACATTTGAAACAAATTTCTTTGTTTGCAAATCCCGGTTTTGCTTCTTTGAATATAACCGGGTATTTGTCAATAAAACTGTACAAAAGGAAACAGCTTTTCTTTTTTTAAATTCGTAAACGCTCGGAAAAAGTAGGTCTCGGGAAAATTAGTTTTAAGCAAGGAACTGAGGCATCTGTCAACATGTCCATGCACATGAACGTTTATTTTCTTTCGAATGAGAGAATGTCTCTCCTCGTTTTTTTGTGTGTCTTTTCCCGGTTGGCTTCTGAAAAGGTTTCGTATGCTCTGCGGCTCATTTCGAAAAGGTTTCGAACTCCGTTCCTGAAACGTTTATTTTACCCATAAAAGCAAATTGGAAATAATTAAAGGATAAACCATTTTTGTGCACCATGCCTTCGGCAGCATTTGTACTTACACCGCAGTGTAAAGGCATTGAAAGTCATTTCCATAGTACTAAGCATCCATTCTCAAAAATTAGGCATGAAAATCTTAAATAAATTACAGATTCAGGTGTGACGTGGTGGAATCGTTGCACACAATAATAATATCAACAAAGACTAAAACTCTAGCAAATTTTCCCCTAATAAAGATTTTTTCGATAATAAATCTTTCATAAATGGAAAATTGCAAGGGTTTTCGTCTCTGAGATAATGAAATCACTTGTTTTTCTCGAAAAATACCGTAGGTTAAAAATAATGCGTCATTACTAACATGATCCATTTATGCCTTTACTCCACAAAATATTTTCCCAATCTCATCAGCAACAGAGTTATAAGGTATCATTTATTACTAATTCGTTGAAGTTATTTTTTTTTGCATAACATGCTGGTCCAAAAAAACAATATGTTTCAATCCGCAGTACCCATGACATTGACACAATCCT
This sequence comes from Hetaerina americana, assembly GCF_022747635.1. Classification (NCBI taxonomy): domain Eukaryota; kingdom Metazoa; phylum Arthropoda; class Insecta; order Odonata; family Calopterygidae; genus Hetaerina; species Hetaerina americana. The sequence goes on along the minus strand of NW_027286874.1, from coordinate 35,360,848 downwards.
CTGAACCGCCAAAAACTCTCCCACACTCCAAAAATACTTTTTACAATATTCAGGCTGAATTCAGTCAACCAATGTCCTAAATTGACTATTATTTAATTATTGCTTTCAATTAAGTTGCTTCAAGTATTTTTTGGTCCAAGCAAAAATCGAAAAAAAAACAGCGAGATAAAATTTGGCTCTAAATCAAGTCCGTCATTGTATCAGATATCTTTTTCACCCTGGTATCACCAGTACATCAGATATCACCCTGGTGAAACACGTTAGGATCCAATTTATGCCGTCTGCGGAGAAGGACATATTATTTCTGAGATTTTTAGTTATCATTTTTAAGCATTGAAAATCGTTGTTCGACTATTTTTTTTATAAAAATGAGGTAAAACTAGCTGTTGTTCTTATTTTGCTGTCACTGCTATTAGTCAAAATTCAATGAACGAAATCGAGACACTCGAATCAAATGAAACCGCACAACGCCATAAAATGAAAATATATTTTTTATGGCAAATTTATTTTACCGTGGTGCTCATTATATATTTGGCGCGCAGAGACATTTTAATTATTGCCGGCAATTTTATATATTTTTCGGATACTCGTCCTGAACCTGTTTTTTCTTCTCACTTTTATTCCTTCTATTCTCCCGAGCTCTTCCTTTTTCTCCCCCTGTAAAACCATTCCATTCTTTCTCTTTTCCTCTTGAACACACTTTCCACTGATTTGGGAAATTTTTCTCCCTTGCTATTATCCGTTCATTCACCCGTGAAATATCCATTTGGCTTTTATCCACGAATCTTTGAGTTAGAATTTCGCTTCATAAAGATGAGTGTTAGAAACTCGACGGTAACTAATTTTTATGTAAGGTTCACATCGGGATAAACTAGTTTAATGGGTAAATGTATTAGTAAACACACCTCTTATTCTCGTCCTTGGGAATAAAATGATATGGCACCTCTGCGTCATCTTTAATAGAGAAGCTCTTCAGTTTCCTGAGGTCTGAAGACATTACGTCTCTAATTTGTACGTGAAATTAATAAACTGTGATGAACTGTTCGTTTGAAATCTCATTGCTCTCAACTTCCTGATCTTTAAACTCTGAATTTTTTGCATTGTAATACAGACTTAGTGGATGATTCCGTTATAAGTTACTGCTCCAGCATCTCCCCCAGTTTCTTGGAATTCCTCAAGGATAATTCCTCTGAAAAGAATGAAGATTGAGTTTCATTCATATTAAATTGTAGATACCTAATCATCTACCTTCTGAAGCTGTCACTACTGAGTTTAAAAAGTACCGTATTTTTGCTTTGAACTGTCAACTAAACAAATGTGATCCTAGAACTTTATTTATATATATTCCCAGGAAAATTGTTGTTTAACTTAAAAAGGAATGTCAATACCGTAACACCGTCAAACCGCTTCCACCGGAAGCATATTGGTTTTTGACTCGATTTCAAATAATAGATAGAAACGGATATTTAACACAAAGAAAAATTAATACGAGTGCATAATCACCGTAAATCACAGCAAAAAATGTGTTTTTGTGTAGTGAGAAATTGAATTTCACATTCATGCTCCATGAAGAGTATAGAATAGATTCATAGCTACTGGCCTCGGAAGCATTGAAGCACAATTTTTTTTTAATGTTCAGGTATAGCAAGCAGCCGTCACTCAAACTAGTGAATCACTCAAACCAGCGATGGAAAATACTTCCCACCTCGAAGGTAGAGAAAAGCGGGAAACGTCATTCTACGCTGGAATGCGAGTCAGCTAATTTGACAACCGACATGGAGCCCGTGGATGATGTAATATAAAAATTTATATAATTTTTTGACGCTGGATCAAATTATTTTGTCTCGGTTATTTCTCTTTTATGGGCTAATGATGGCTTCTAGCAATTTGGAACCCCAATGCACTTAATTAAAAATCCTTTGTGATTCTAGATTAATTAGCATTTCTGTACGAGAGAGGTTCAGTGCGAGTTCATTCCAAATATATTTTATACACACTATCTCACCAGCTTTGAAGTATTTCCATAAAAAGGATAACGCTGCTAATTCTACCGCGTTCACGAATTAAATTAAATGAAAAGCTTACGATTAACTGATGATTAGGCATTGGCGGCATAGCTTGCCAACTGGAATTACCTGGGATCATTCTAATACGTCTGAGAAAATAATTCGTTTTGCGAATACATTATTATTACGTGAAGAACCAACTCTATGGAATTCTACTTCAGGCAAAACGCTTTATTGGAGAATGTGCTTCCGTGTGCGTTATTTTGTGTTTTTTAGAACCTCTTGCTAGAAATTGAGCAAAAGTAGTGGGAAAAATATTTAAATTTCTTTTAGCCGTACTTGTATTTTAGATGATTCTAAATTTCCCAATTAATCCACCGAAATTACTAATATAGATCGCACCATTCCGCATTTAATCATTTTCACACCCCAGCCCTCAAAATGATCTCACAATATTAAAATAATTGCGCTGATTGTGACGCTTGTTCCGAGTTCCCACTAAAAGTGGCGTCTCACCCTCTCGGGATTTTGACTGCCGTAAAAGCCATTCAATTTTGCGGATCTCCCCTTGCCCCCCTCTTTAACTACCCTCTCCATAATTTGCTGACTATATTTATTCTATGGGAGCGATTTCTCTTCAACTGTTTCACCTTACTTATTTTTTTAAAATTCAAGTTCGTAACCTTTCATTTTCACGCAATGCTTTTGCTTCATATCCTTTGCATCTTCTTGTTTCAAAATGATCGCTATCCGTTGTGGGGGTATCGCGTCCGTCGCAGTCCACCATTATGAACAATGAACCGAACCACCATTGCTTCCTTTTCTTTTCATGCGTATTTCGGAAACTACTTTCTCCGGTTTCATTACTTTACGCATCTTTTATGACTACCACCCTAGCATGGCGCTCTGTCTGGGAACTGTAGGTGCATTAAACCCTCCCGATAATGTTAGCTGAACCAGATATGAATTGGATCCAAAAGAACGATATAAAATGTATTTTAATTAACTGCTAGACATGACATGAAAATCAAAATGAATGATTATATTACTTGTTCACGGACATTAAAAGGTAGATATTCAATAACCTTTTTATGGTAATCATATTTTCTTGTCATCTCAATCAGTTTGGGAGTCACATTTAAGATAGTCATCATTTGTTGATAAATGGTTAAATGGAATTGAAATTTTGTTTCCTTTTAATTTTGTGGTGATACTGTCTAAATAAATACACTTGATAATTCTGTTCTTTTAATACAGTTAACGTTTTGGCCAAGTTCCTGGCTCACCGATTCAATTTTTGGGAAACCCGCGACGTAAAAACGGTTCAAAGCAGATCAAAGGCTTCATAAAGTCACATCATTAGTGACGAAAATGTGTGCATGCATGTTTTGAGGTACCTTGTTCATGCATCCAAAATTACCAAATTTGATCTTCCATAAGTCTTTTTGATATCAAACCGTTTCTTTATCCTATTTTATTGCTTTTGCTTTACTGCGCGAAACCTTCCATCAGAAGTAGTAAGAGGTAGTAAGTGATTGGAATATTAAGCGGAAACTCCTGTATGAATTCTACTTACTCGATCCAATAACTACCGTTCCATCCACCATTTTACGATCCTATTGATTCCTCAACAGATAGGAATCTGCATCAGGTGAGGGGTTTAGTCTACTTTCTCACGATTCCTTGTGGAATGCACATAAATAATTTATCGGAACTCCTCGCTCAAGGCATACAGAGTATCGTTTGCCTTACCCATAACATTAATATTCCATTCTAAATTTAGATTAATTGCAAAAGATTAGGATCCATTACAAGTATGCGTAAAAATTAATGATGTTCAAGTCACTATTGGATGCACCATTTATAAAGCACGTGTCCTAAATAATCAATCTTTTCCATCCTCATCACTACGGAAATCGCGATCACACATAAGGCCTAAATGTTTCTGTCTTAAGGGATTTTAATTTTTGTAATTAATGAGGGGAAAAAATCTTCCAGTAGTGAAGGATCATGTTTTGCTGTCGAAACTTTTAATAGTTTTTTAATCTTTATGAAACCTCTGGAGCTAATTGAATTCCTTGAATAACATTTTCCAAAAACCTCCCATAAATCACAGTAATGTTTTTCCTTATACAATGAATAACAAATAATCCTCTTAAGTAAGGGTAGCTTATCATGACTTGGACTTCCGAGGATATCTGCTTATTATTTATTAGACTTTAATTTTCTAAGGATCCAAGATATTTTTACCAAGTTTGCCAGGCGGAGATAAGTTTTTTCCCTTTTTCAATGACGATGTGAAGGACCGCTTTCAGGGGGTGAAGACGATGGAAAATTATTTTATCCCGTCGTTAATATCGTAGTAGGCGGTAGTGGCGAGTCTGAAGCGTCCTCTTACACTCACTGAGGGGCGTTTCGAGCTTCCGAGAGCGTTTTTTTTCGGGAAACTCGCAATTACAGAGCACTCCTCGCGCCGTTAGAAAAGGGAACCTTTTCACAGCGCCGGTTCATTTTGCCTGGACAGGGGTGGGTGCGGCGAAAAAGAGGCGAAGCAAGATGACAGAGTGGGAAAGGTTTTAGGAACGGTGGGGTTGAGGGGCCAAGGGAAAGAGCGAGTGCTTGCACCTTATGGCGTCGTCGCTTTAAGGGGCTCCAGCCTCTCTCTTTCCATCTCTATTCGTTCCACTCACTTGTATTTGTTTGAGTGTGTGAGGGAGTGAGCTTTTAATGGTCCCGCTTTGCCCTCTCTTCCTCCCACTCACGACTGCCCAGCGGTGGCCACAATTTCGGGGTCATGATGGCACCGAGAGACTGATCCTTTGGAGTGGTTGACCGTTATGGTGGAGAGCGGGCGGTGGCCGTCGACGGACACCGCAGTGGGCAATGGTGCTCAGAAGGACAGGCACCCGCCGGGCACAGATGCCAGCATACATTATTGCATTGGCACAATTTTAAGGACTTGGCTCCGATTGTGGTCGGATATAGAAAGGAATCTTTTATTGATTTTCAGGTTTGCAACTTTACGTCACAGATGAGTTATCTGCGTGCCTTTTGTGCGCTTGGGGCCTAGGCGATAGTTAATGTTTTGCAAAGGTAAATGAGGGAGGGGGGCAATGATTGCTGAGGCCACTAGCGATGTTAACATATTAGGATGATTGTACTATCACAGGGCTTCAGAAGAGAGGTAAGGTAATGCAGAAAACAGGAGTCAAAATCAGGCTAAACTGGAATACGTTAACAAGTGTCCAGATAGGGTAGGAATTGTACGATTTCACGTTCTTTGAATTATATCACTCCTGAAATCGGCATATCAAGGACTATGTAGCAGCCAAAAAATGGAATCCTAACCAAGCGATTGAGAAGCAACTCGAAATCTTGCAGCGACAATTTCAACAAATTTGCCCAATTTCAGTAATTCAAAGACCTTATGCACAGTGCTACTCCTAACTAACTATTGGTAAGGCAATCAGACATATGTTGGATGATTGCTCACTTCAGATAAGGTTGGTTTTAGTACCACGCATGTTCAAATCGGTAGCCAGTCCAGTAAGCAGAGTTTTTGCTTGCTTGTGACCCCGACGAGAAGGTATCTTTTTTACCCCAACGTGACATCAGCCCTAGTGTAGTCAATGGCGAATCATCCCTTTGGTACTTCGGCTTTAACCCGTTACTGAAATGCGCATAATTGATTTTACATTTGACACCTGCGTCCCTGGAATATAGGAGTTCCTTCTGCTCGTTTGCGTGTTCACGTTCCGAGTTTTCAATAAGAAAATGCAATTTAACCTTTCGCACCAATAAATCCACATTTGCACAGCGGCAAGTAGACACTCTTTTTTTTCTTTCCGCTTGTTATTCAGTTACCCACAAATTGACGGAATGAACTTATACATATAGATGAATGTTTCAATTATTTCACATCAGCACGGCAGTTTATTTTTAACGCTTTACTTCCCTGGACATTTGGTAGCAATTTTAAATTTACTCTAAAAAGAAGTTACTCTCAAAAGATCATGAGACATTAATCGACTAATTCAATAGAAAATAAATGATAATAACGTACAGCATTACTCTCTGCTTCTGCAAGTTTTCCCACCACCTTACCTTTTAAGAGTTTATGGGAAGTGTCATTTTACTGTCAACATTTTCAATTATTTATAAAAAAACTTCTACAGTGACATGAAAAATGCTGCCCTAGGTGTTATTTTGATAAGAAAAGGAAAAATCATTCGGCCTAGGAAGTTTCATTTGCCTTTTCTGAGCTACGCTTGTTCATGACGACGCGGTAGGCATATTATATATATATATATATATATATATATATATATATATATATATATATATATATATATATATATTACTCATATATACAGAAACATATATAAGGAAAAGGGATAGGACCACGTATAAAGGACGAACACAATAGAGGTGGGGAAGGCGGAATCGAACGGATCACAAGAGTAAAAATATTTCCTCAACCGGGACTCGAACAGCGGATCTTTCCACTTGCCGGGCGGATGCTCTTAACCACTTGAGCTATCGAGGATATGTAATTTACTCTGAGATCCGTGGGTCTTATGTAATTTACTCTGAGATCCGTGGGTCTTAGAGGTTAAGAGCATCCGCCCGGCAAGTGGAAAGATCCGGTGTTCGAGTCCCGGTTGAGGAAATATTTTTACTCTTGTGATCCGTTCGATTCCGCCTTCCCCACCTCTATTGTGTTCGTCCTTTATACGTGTTCCTATCCCTTTTCCTTATATATGTTTCTGTATATATGAGTGTTTATTCGCCGTTTGGCGGGATTTCGTGTTTGAATGTATATATATATATATATATATATGCACATACATATATATACATATATATGTACATATATATATAAATATATAATAAATGGATAAATAATCATATATATGTGTGGTCGGGCCAAAGAAATATTCAAAAACTAAAACTGACTCTTTATTTTGTGTATCTTACTATTATATAACATCGCCGCGCTTGTAACTGACTCAATTCACTCTTGTGAACATTTTCCTTAAGTTTTTGGGAGTGTGTGTGTATACATATATATGTAGAAATATATACATATATATATATATATATATATATATATATATATATATATATATATATATATATATATATGTATATATAAATATTTATTTATATATATACATATATACGATACATACTCCGGTAAGTCGAAAGATCCGTGGTTCAAGCCCCGGTCAAGGAAATATTTTTGCGCTCGGGACCTGTTCGATTCTGCCCACCTGTTCTTCTCCCACCTCTTCCGTGTTTGTCTTCTCTATGTGTTCCTATCCCTTTTCCTTACATCTGTATCCATGTGAATGAATATTTGTTCGCCATATGGCGGGTTTTTGTGTTTGAATGTGTGTGTGTGTAAAAATGTGTGGGTGTGTGCAGTTGTGTGTGTTGTGTCTTTATATATTTATATATAATGGCGTGTATGTGTGTTTATATCTCTATCATATTGTGTTTCAAGGGCGTGGTGGGGAATGACTTTGTGAGAGAAGAGGAACAGGAAAAGACAGAATAAGAAGCAGCAGGAAGGCTGGAGTCATGAGAACGGCCTGGCTTGGAAGGAAAGTGAGCGGTGAGGGAGTAAAGCAGAGAGGACTGGTTGCGGGTGCCACTGTTAGGGAGAGTGACTGAGAGACAAGAGACTAAGTGGAACCCTTTAAACTTTGAACCCATTATGAAGCTGGGTTATGCAAGAGGAGATGGAAAAAATGGAAGGGGAAAAGAAAAGTTGGTGGGGAAGGGACGAGGCGGAACAAATGAATTCATTTAGAGCGAAATTAAGACCAATAGGTTTCTTTATCGCGTTTAGCCCGCTTTAAAGTTGATCACCACGAAGGACATAACGAATGCTCTCTTTCCGCATTTCCTTCATGTTGACTGAATAATTTATTCTGTAGGATGAAAAGGGTATATTTCCAAAGCCCATAGGATAGGAGAGTAATTCATCAAAGTTTTAGTTTTTGTTTCTATGACATTGCCATTCTAAAAAATCTATTTTTGTTATAAATTGAGTTATCAACTTCTGTCCACGACTATTTGTGAAAATTTTAAATTATTCACAGTGACAAATTCTTACAAGAGATTGAATGGATGTGAGGCATCGAGTAATAATGATGTTCGAAAAATGCGTCATCACCAGATTTACTTCAGTCTTTTCAGTTCACAATTTTTTATCGTAATCACAAGAAACATCCACTTGCATAATTTCTCATGATATCGAGCGATCTATGAGCGTAGCCTTAACCTGCGGGTCCTCATTTAAACTAAATAAGTACTGACCAACATTAATGAAAATGACAGGATATCTATTCATTAAGTTTGCGCAGAATGAATCATCACAGATGCTAGCCCAATTAGTTGATATTTTACAGCGTTTTGAAAATTTAATATACATCCAGATATTCTAATACAAATTCACTCATAACATGCCAGCACTAGATGATTCTATGCTTTCAGTGACAAAACTGAAGGAGCTACCAAAATGCGCAGGAAATACTACATGAAAGAGAAGTAGCCAAACGAATTTAAAGGAATGTGTCGTTTTGGACAAGTTTGGTCATGGAAAGGTAACACTGCTTTTTGGTGCCGAGTGATAAAAGCGGAATTGCAGCTCTCGAATAGCAAATCAACGCGCTTAAAACTATGGAAAACTACGACCGAAATGCTCGAAAAGCATCTTTAAGTACCTCTTTTAACAAAATCTCATAAAATTAAATAGAATGGTGGAACTGGCGGGGGAAGGATGCGGGAGAGTCGGAGCGGTTGTAATTTTTTTTCCATTCGCTTCCCCATGCAAGTCGACGGATGCTATTGAAGAGAACTTTTACGAGCGGTGCCACCAATTTCAGAACGAGGGCGTCCACTACGCCGACCAATCAGGGAGAGAACATAACATCTCTTCCATCTCCCTTCCTCATTTCGTACGAAATTGTGTATGTTGCGCTTTGAACATCTACTCTTCAAGTGGCATACAGGCCTCTGCAAAATAGACGCAAGAGTGCAGTGAAGAGGTAGTCGGCGAGTGTGGTGTTACTCCCACTGGAGGGAAGTTGGCTGGGTCGAAGGGACGGCGGGAGAAGATTTGGAGAGAGTGGAAGAGGCGGACAGGGAGAAATCAAGAGAAGAGAAAGGCAGGGAGCGAAGAGGGAGATGGAGGGGGAGAGAGGGGGGGGAGGGAGAGAGATAGAGAAAGATGGTCGAGGCGAGAAGTATTTAGCACGGGAGGAAAGAGGCGCGTTTGGCGAGGGAGTGCATAACGCGGGAAAACATGGAGAAGGCATTAGGAAGACTATGTGTGGCAGAGGATTCTGAGAGACTGCGGGTGAGACTAGCTTCATCCCGCTGGATTTTAAAGCACCGCCTCCTCTCTGCTCCACCCCGTATTATGGCGCCCTCCCCTAACCGTGTGAAGTACGCCTTCCTCACTTTCATCCGGCTGAGTCTCTCTCCCTCAACCATCAGCGTTGAGCCGTTTACACTTTCCCTCGCCCATAATTACTCCTCACCTTCATTCAACCGGAAGGCACGTGCAATGCTATCCAGAAATTTTGCCAGTGCCTCTACCGGATGATCTTCAGTATGCGATGACGGAATGAGACCTATCTAAATGAATAAACATAATCGGAAAACCCAATAACCCTCCGATGGTTAAGAAGGAAGATAATGTAAGATTAGACGGAATAAGTAAGTTGGGTTTATTTGAAAGTGGATTAAGTTTAGAGCATCAATTTTTAATAGAAGGATGAGGTAATTTAACGTAATTGAAAGCCATCATCTGAGAATATCATCATTATAGATCGCACTATGAATTGTACTTGCACAGCCCTCGGCAACATTCCACTTCTGATCAGTATCCTCATTCTTGCATAGTTCTTTGATCTGACGCCTTTGATCTACATCTACGTCAATACCCTGCAAGCCACCAAAAAGGTGTGTGATTGGGGGTGCAGCACCAGGAGGAAAGGGTAAGGGATGAGGGGGTTAGGGTTTTTCAAATAAATGGGGAAAGGTAAGGGGAACCTGCAAAAAAATATATATAAATATTAAATAAATAGATAAAGAACGTACTACGGCCGAGTGCATGGAAAGAATGTAAAACCCAAAGCCGTACACTTAATTTTTTTTTTTTTTGACACCAGGTGTTTCGCCTGCTAAGCAGGCCTCTTCAGAGAAGAATGATTAGTCGGAGCCAAAATATGTAAGTAGCAGTTAAGTAGGGGAGGGGGGGGATGGTAACGGACGGGGGAAGGTTATGGGGGGGGGAAGCACGGGTGGGTGGGCGAGGGGCCAACAGGAGAAGGTACAATTCTTGGGAAATTTGAAGGTCGAAGGGGGGGGGGATGGTCGTTTGACCGTTGGGGAAGGGACGGTCATGGATGACGATATTGGGCCTTTGTCACTGTTCATGAGTTTTTCTTTTGTTTTGTTAATGTACAGACTTTCGTAATGGTCGAGTAGGTGATTAGGCACATGTTTCAATAGCTGTAGGTCTTCAATTGTGATGTTGTGTGAGTTTTCGTGTATGTGTTGGGCGACGGATGATTTGTTGAAATTTCCCAGTCTGTAACATGCAGCGTGTTCTTTAAAGCGTGTGCGAATATTTCTGCGAGTTTGCCCGATGTAAGAAAGGTCACAATGTGGGCAGGAGATTTTGTAGATTCCAGATTTGTCTAGGGTCTCAATAGGATCTTTTGGATTGACAAATAGGTGTTTCAGTTTAGTTTGACTAACAAATGTGGGTGTGTAATTGATTTTTTTGAAGATAGAAGGAAGACCTTTTGTTAGTTGTGGGTGGTGAGGTAGTTTGACAAATTTCTTGTCACCTGGTGTATACAGTGTGGTGTTATTTTGGAGATGTCTTTTGTTCCTGTCTTTTTTTAAGATGTTATCAATGAGCTTTTCTGAGTAGCCGTTCACCACAGCCGTGTGTTTTATGTGTTTTAATTCTGTTATGAAATCCGCTTTGGACAAAGGTACATTGAGGAGCCTATGTACTAGGGAGTGGTAGGCAGCGAATTTGTGTGTTTTGTGATCGAAAGAAGATTCGTGTATGTAATTGTTGGTGTGGGTTGGTTTCCTGTAGATGTTGAATGAGAGGTGGTTGGAGGGGGTTCTGGATATCTTAAGATCAAGAAAGGGGAGGGACCGATCTGTTTCAGATTCGACTGTGAACTTGATTGAGGGGTATTGGTTGTTAAGTTGTGTGACGCGGTATTTAATTCATAGATAAATTTTCCCCGATACCGCGAGACAAGGGAGGCCGCGACTCTACTTGTTTTGAGGGCGCCAGGCTAGCCGCATGGCTAGCCGCAGAGTCACGCCGCTGGCTGTCACCTGGCCCATCACACTCCTCGTCCCAGGGGAGGGCTCGCTCACCTTTTATGTGCCCCGGGGTGGGCAGCGGCTCTTCAGCTGAAATCACGAGGGGCGCAAGGAGGCGCATAAAAATGGACTCCGACGAGTAAACTTCATAAGAACTATTTATTATCACAAGAAAAGGTGTGGGCGCTCCCAAGCAAACATGACGCGCGGTGCCGACGCCTGCTGGGCCACGATGTTGGGTGGCCGCTCGGCTGCAGCCGAAGATGGCCGCCTCGCTGTCGACTGCTGGCTCCCGATGTTCCGGTCGGGGCCTGCGGGGGGCCCACACGGCGAGGTCGGTTGCTGGCACGCGCACCACCGGTGTTCGCAGGCTGTCGGTGACTCGACGATGATAGCACACGACCTTCTCTCTCGGACATCTCACAACGAACTCTGCTTCCCACGTGTTGGCCGGCACTCTCCGCGCGCGGCGCGCCCCGCTCTTCTTTTTTTCTTACATACATTGTCGGCGCCCACAGATAGCGCCCCGCCGTTCTACGGCTCGCGAGAGGGGCGCGCGTATTCGAACTGGGCAAGTGACGCTGCGCCAAGCACAACGTCACATACCCCCTCCCTAAGCCGGACACTCGTCCGAGTGGACCGCTTACAAACGAGCCTGCAACTGAAACCTATGAACACAATATAATAACAACAATTTCACAGATTTCTACCAGTAGTTCACTCAGTTTTGAGATTCTGTCTTCAGCTATTGGATAGAAAATGGATAGCACAACTTTTTCTAATTTTAACCACATTCTCTATGAACATCAAGTAATACATTTGGTATGAACAAACTTTTGGCATGAATCTTTCATACATTCCAAGGGAATTTCTCACAAAATTTCAACAAAAGCATCACTCGCTCAGATAATTCACTCTATAAAAGGCAGTACGTCCTCCGCTCAAACACATCACACCTCGTTTGTAAACTCTCATTCACCACAATTCAAGGGCTATGTGCCGTAGCAACAATAATGTCCGACAGAGATTTTCACATTATTGAAAAATAAATCGCTCACTTTGACACACAGACAAGATAACATGAGGCAAACACACAATGCTGACCTATTACATAATACCAAAATTCATAAGGAATTTTTTTGAGAGTGTGCTCCGTGGGCTTGGCGCTCGGAGGACTCACCACTTTGACGAGTGGATCTTGGTGCTATATATCTTTTCAAGTCGCCAATATCTACTTTCGCGTTTTGCTTATTGGAACGCGTTTCTACGATATAAACTGTTGGAGACAGTTTTTTTAGTATCGCGATTGGTCCTTCAAATTTAGGGGCTAGCTTGGCTGAAAACCTATCAATCCCACTGGACAGATGGTGGGTCCTACGCATTACTAGGTCTCCTACATTAAATTCGATGTTTCTTCTACCCTTATTATACGCTCGCGCCTGTTTTTCCTGAGCTCTCTCTATGTTCTCGGTTACTAGATCTCGTAATAAGCCTAACCTATCGGCCCTCTTTTTCCACGCTTGTGGATCCAATCTGCTCTCTATGCCTTCCCCCTTCTCAAGCTCGCGCCGCAAACTCTTCACTGGCAGTGGATGCCTTCCGAAGTTCAAGTAGGCTGGCGAGATCTTAGTCGAGGCCTGCTTCGCGGTGTTGACTGCATGCCTTAGTTCGTGTAAATGCTGATCCCAGTCTCTATGGTCTTTTTCTACAAACATCGCGATGGCCGTCTTCAGCGTTCGATTGGATCTTTCCACTGGGTTTGCCTGAGCATGGTATGGAGGCGTTGTTGTATGCGTTATTCCATACTCTGCCAATGCTTCTCTTACGCATTTGTTATCAAACTCTTTTCCATTATCTGTCAAGAGATACTCCGGCGTTCCCCAGCGAAATAGGACAAGCTCCTCAAGTGCTTTAACCACGTTGGCCCCCGTAGCAGCTCTGACCGACTTTAGCTCCACCCATCTTGAAAATAAGTCCTGAAAGACTATTAAGTACTTGTTCTTGGCTTTGCTAAGCGGAAACTCCATGAGATCTGCTGCTACGACGCTCCATGGTCTCTCTACCGTTCTTTTACCCAATAGTCCCTGAGGCGCTTGCTGCGACGTTTTGAACTGTTGACATTCCTGACATTGCCTCACAAAGTTGTGAATGTCGTGATAGGCCCCTCTCCAATAGTAATCTCGTACGACTCGATCGAAGGTCTTTTCCACTCCGAGGTGGCCCGATGAAGGTTCACAATGGGCATCCCTTATGACCCGCTCTCGACATTCTTTTGGAAGCACGAGTTTCCAGCCCTCTTCACAATCAGCGATTGGATCGAGCAGCTCATCGTACTTGTAACGATACAAGTGGCCCGCTTCGACCTTCCAATTTTTATACCTCTCCGGATATTTGCTGACTTCCTCGACTCTGCGTTGGTAGTGCTCATCCTTTACTTCCGTAATTTCAGCGATCTTCTCTTCGCCAGAAAGTTGCTCGTACATACAAGATAGTGCATCAGGCAAATCATGGATTTTACTTCGACGATGCACCACCTCGAGACCTACTATGGTCACTTGAGCCCCGGGGTCATAGAGCGCAATGTACTCTTTTCCCCCGATCAGGACTGAGACTTGGTCTCTATTCTCTGCCGTCACACTCGCTAAACTCACTCTTGGCGTGGACTCCACGCCGACTCCCCCTCCCTGAACCGGACACAGCCTATCAGGTTTGTCCTCAATGGTTACAGGGTATATCACACTCTCACTTGACTCATTCCGGCCCGTCCCTTTGTCGGAACAAAACCGATCCAGAGTGAACAGTACTTGAGGTAATTTCTCATAATCGCTCTCCTGTTCTGATTTCCGGCCCGCGTGAAGCGACTGGGCAGAATCTACATTCCACGCATGTCTCGGCGGGCTTTGTGGCACCGACGAGATGCTCTGAGGCCTCTCACTCATTCTCTCACTCTCTGCTTGCTTTGGTGGCTGGAGACAGGCTGGCCTGTTCGATCCTACCAAAGACTTGACCCTTTCGCTTTCTTCCGACCTAACGGATTGGCAGAGCGGAGCTGACTCCGTCGACCAATGCGCCTTCTGCCCCATATGCGGTTGATTTGATGGGCGGTGACGGGCTGACCCGCTCGGCTCGGCGAAATCAACGGCTGGACAGCAAATATCAGCTTTGCAGTGGAGGTCGGCCGTCCGTCTCGACTGCTCAGCTGGAGAGCTTTTCCTGATAGCTCCATTGCATTGGCCAGATCGATAGAGGTTGGCTGTCCACCTCGATCTGTAGAGTTCTTCATCCTTGATCTTTGCCAACGCCTCAGATGGGTGGTGGATGTTGGCTGTCCAACTCGACCTAGGAGCAGATGTTTCATCTGGCCCATCTGAGTTTATCTCCCTTCCTTTCCCTATACAATCCTTTATTCCACTATTTACATCTCCCTTGATCGAATTTGGTTCGCAGAATTTGGCTGTCCAACTCGGCTTTTCCAAAATCGAATCACCATTTCCTAACCTAATCGACTTATTCCTATGATTATCTAAATCTAATTCAGCCGATTTATGTTCGACGGATTGGTTTGCGGGGAAGCCGCTTGGGCTAGGCGACTCCCCGCTTGTCCGTTTTCCTGCCGAGTAAACAGGTGTTTGCAATTAGGGCAATTAATTGCCAATAAGCCGACCTTGCCGCAAAGTTGGCACTTTTCTTGTGTCCTTCCAGGTCGACTGGGGCAATTGACACTGATATGCCCTCTTGCGCCACAGCTGAAACACTGGACTCTCGGGCACGCATTTGCCCTATGTCCCGACTCTCCGCAGGAATAACAAGCTCCGTCAAAGCCCGGTCCCTGGTCTCTCGCCTGTGAAGGCCTAGACCACGTAGGTCTCGTTATGGCCCTTCCTAACTCATAGCTGATGCTCTGTCTATGTCCATCGTCCCCTGATGCATCGTCCGAGTCATCACTGCTGTCAGTAGATAACGACCCGCTCGTTACCTCCGACTCTGAAGAAGATGACGAAGTGGATGTTATTTCCCTCCGATACTTTTTCTTGGAACCCTTTCTCAAGTTCACTTCCTTATCGTTCTTCTCACTGCCCATTTTTTGTAAAATTCGGCTAATTCCATCCGTTAGGTTGTTGATCATCTCGTTCTGCTGTTGCAATTGACTCCGCAACTCCTTTATTTCCTCAGAGTTGCGGTCGCTCTGTACTGGTATCTCTTTCTGATTTGATTTCGCTTCCGAAGGCAGAATGCGCAGTTTTTCCTTTTCTCTGGTCAAATCTGACGCTTCTTTCCTTTCCCCCAGCGGCGGAAAATCATATGAGTCCATCAGCGGGAGTTTGGGCTGAGGGCCTCCCGCTGCGTTTGCTGTAATGGTCCGCATGGGGTTCAGTTCCTCATTAATTTCTCCGTCGCTTGCGGCAACTTTCTCCGTCTCGATGTGCTTCTTTTTATGCCCCTTACTGCATGCTCCTTTCATTTTCCGCCCTGCATCTAGGTCTTCGTCCCAGTTTAAGGCGTATAAAGCTCCTGAGAGGGTTACATCGTCAGGCTGCACATCCTCGTCCAATTCTTTGACCAAGGTGTCCCTAACCGTGGTTGTGCCAAAAGAAGCTTAGCCCGCAATAATCGCTCTTTGCGCACTAAGAGTGGCCCTACCAAGGAGTGTCCTTTACTTGACAACTCATTTTCCACCTCTTCTTCACTCATTTCCTTAATTATTTCAAATTCTGCCTTTACCGCTGAATGCCGTAGCAGTGCCCTCATATCTCTCTGATATCTCGCCAAAAATCCAGTGTCACCCTCCATTGTAAATTAGGAAGAAGAAAATTCTTAACCTATTGAATAATTAAAGGATTTGCCCCACCTAACCTAAAATACGCTTACTGCAAAAATTTAATCCTAATCTAAAGATATTTCCCTGTTCTACAGTTATTATAACAAATAGGGTAGAATAAATCAGAATTCTATATTAAAAGCATAACCTAACCTCAAAATTCAAAAATTACAAACTCCACTTCCTCTTTTCAAAGGATCCTCTGCCACTCTGGGGATACGTGGCAACGCACGGAGCTTCCCTCACGCCAATAATAGTAGTTAATCTTAGAAACCGATCGTCCCTCCGCAACTTAACTGGAAACAAGTCGCCTCGGGAATGTTCACAGCTTCCCTCCCACCCTCAACGCCAAACAACCACTCAAAGCAACCGCACAAACCACATTCAAGTACAAAAGATTGAGTAGAAATTATAATCTCTTATTTACTGCTTCCCTCACAAAGAATTTTAAATTTCTTAATTTCATGAAAATGTATACCAAAAAAAAGGACTAATTTATAAATCAATTAGAAAAATTTTGTACCGCTCGCGAAGGAGCTGTACGTAATAACTAGCGCTCGCGCGATGTTAATCACGCATTGTTCCCGCTCACACACACGCTATGCACACCATGCCGGTATCACTCCTCTCGCTCTCCTTCACACTATTGTTGCCTCGTCAAGGCCGACGCGACGCCATTTTACACTCGCGCCTCATGCGCACTCTCGAAATATAATTGTCACTTTTCTCGCACAACAATAGAAAGGCTGCAACACGTTGGGCGCCATTTGTGACGCGGTATTTAATTCATAGATAAATTTTCCCCGATACCGCGAGACAAGGGAGGCCGCGACTCTACTTGTTTTGAGGGCGCCAGGCTAGCCGCATGGCTAGCCGCAGAGTCACGCCGCTGGCTGTCACCTGGCCCATCACACTCCTCGTCCCAGGGGAGGGCTCGCTCACCTTTTATGTGCCCCGGGGTGGGCAGCGGCTCTTCAGCTGAAATCACGAGGGGCGCAAGGAGGCGCATAAAAATGGACTCCGACGAGTAAACTTCATAAGAACTATTTATTATCACAAGAAAAGGTGTGGGCGCTCCCAAGCAAACATGACGCGCGGTGCCGACGCCTGCTGGGCCACGATGTTGGGTGGCCGCTCGGCTGCAGCCGAAGATGGCCGC
Source organism: Hetaerina americana (assembly GCF_022747635.1). Classification (NCBI taxonomy): domain Eukaryota; kingdom Metazoa; phylum Arthropoda; class Insecta; order Odonata; family Calopterygidae; genus Hetaerina; species Hetaerina americana. The sequence goes on along the minus strand of NW_027286874.1, from coordinate 35,343,498 downwards.
CTCGCTGTCGACTGCTGGCTCCCGATGTTCCGGTCGGGGCCTGCGGGGGGCCCACACGGCGAGGTCGGTTGCTGGCACGCGCACCACCGGTGTTCGCAGGCTGTCGGTGACTCGACGATGATAGCACACGACCTTCTCTCTCGGACATCTCACAACGAACTCTGCTTCCCACGTGTTGGCCGGCACTCTCCGCGCGCGGCGCGCCCCGCTCTTCTTTTTTTCTTACATACATTGTCGGCGCCCACAGATAGCGCCCCGCCGTTCTACGGCTCGCGAGAGGGGCGCGCGTATTCGAACTGGGCAAGTGACGCTGCGCCAAGCACAACGTCACAGTTGGTTTTGGAATGCTTTAAGTGTACGGCTTTGGGTTTTACATTCTTTCCATATATAAATATGATCGTATAACCATGCGCAGTCGCTACCTTGTAGGTTAATACTTATTATGTCGAGGCGACTCCTGGGGGATTTCGTTTACAAGCATTCTGGTCTCTTATTGCTCTTGGAAAAAATGACCATTTAAACCTGTCTGTCTTGCAGTCAATCTCTCTAATCTTATATTCGTGGTCCCTCCGCCCGTAATACGTTGGGGTTCGTATTATGTTCTTGATGTCATCGGAAAAGGACCCATCTTTAAATGTTTTTGATAAGTTTAATCTATATTGTTAACGCAAGGGAATCCCGGCCTAAATTTTCTAGCAAAGTAGTTACGCTACTGCGTTGGTCATTACAATTTTTGACAAATCAAGCCCCCCTCCGCTGAACTCGATCCAATTCCGAAATTAAATTTACCTCTTGAGGATCCCATATATGGCCAGCATACTCTAGGTGGGGCCTGACTAGGGCAAGAAAACATCGTTCCTTCATTTTTTCATCAAATTTACCCAGTACTCTTTTTACAAATCCCAATTTTTTATTAGCACGACCGCATATTTCCCGTATGTGCTTTCCCCAGGACAGATCGTGAGTAATTGTTACACCCAAGTATTGAAAGGAATCCACCCTCGCGATTTCTGTTTGTTTCACTTTGTAACTAAATGGGGGGGTGTTACTCTTTTCCCAAAAATGTATTACTACGCATTTTTTCAAATTTAATTCCAATTGGCATGTATCGCACCAAGTCTGGATTGCATTTAGGTCGTTAGCTAACGTGACTGTATCATCGCGACTTCGAATGTTCCCAATGTTGATGTTAATGACATGCTTTCAGCAATTCATTCTTGGCGTTTTATTGCAGTTTCATTCCTAGGCTCTTTCTACGAGGGTCATCCGGAAAGTAGTACCCGTTCGTGCCGCATGAAGTGCTGACGACGCGAGTAGCCGCTGGACGAGGTCAGATAGCTTCAGTGGCTTGTCTGCCTTCTCTGAGCCAAGTTGCGTGACGCTAGCATTGCCTGTGTTGTTTCTGTGATTGTTTACAATGTTTAAAAAAATTGAGAACGCCGCCAGTTGTGAAGTGAGGGCAGTGATTAAATTCCTCAATGCAAGAAACGTTCGCCCATGTGATATTCATCGCCAATTAAAGGAGGTGTATGGAGACAATGTAATGGACGAGTCGTCTGTTCGGCGGTGGTGTCGCAACTTCAACATGGGGAGGGGGAACACACACGACGATGAGCGTTCGGAGAGACCGTCTGTCATTACAGACCAACTGGTGAGCTCAGTTGACGAATTCGTGAGGAACGATCGGCGCGTCACAATTGATGACATCTGTGAGCATTTTCCCAATGTTTCTCGAACAATTGTTCATGAAATTGTTAAACACCATCTGCATTATGCAAAAATTTGTGCAAGATGGGTCCCTCGCGTATCTCAATGAGCTGGCGGCGAAGGACTATGCAGCAGGAATACAGAAACTTGTCACACGTTATGACAAATGCCTTAATTTGCTTGGAGATTATGTTGAGAAGTAGTTTAAAGTATCCTCTTTCAAATAAAATTTTTTATGTTTGTTAATATTTACTTTTGTGTCTTTATTTCACGAACGGGTACTACTTTCCGGATGACCCTCGTATTATTGTATTAAGTAAAATACTTCGCGAAAAGAAAAAGCTCAATTAGTTTTCGTATCTTTCAGGTCGGGATCCTCCATAGACGTTTCTCTTATTCCAAGCCTAGAGGGATTTATTCATCGGTCTACATGATTCTCGATTTTGTTTTCGTTATTCTTTAGCTGCACCACATTTTCATTACTTCGACCTTTTGTGTGTTACTCCCAGCACACTTTATCTCAAAATTTGCGGGATGAGTACCAGTGCGTGTATATTGTTAAAAACATTATAATTTTCTATTGATTAACTCTCATGTGAAGTGGTACATAGATATATGAAGAGAGAGTAAGCAGATAAGTCATTAAAAAATTCACCTATACTTACAGAGACGACAAAAGGGGATAAAAACCTCTTGGTAGATTTTACTTGGACGTCTTACTCTCTTTTGCTTTGTTCTCCACATTTTGCATTATTTCCCACTGCTAATTATGCCAACTGCATACCGCACCATACCATTCCTTTCGTCGTGGGTTTGCACAAAGTCTTCTCGTTTATTCCTTTACTTGGGTTATTTCATTCCACTGAATGCTCTAAAGGTCAACGGGGATAATTGGCATCCCGGCCTTAACCCTATCTCCATTTGCTCTGCTTTAATTTTACCACATTTAATCACAGCTTCTATGCATAGGAGTATGTTTCAGTCCACGTTGTAAGTGCTCTCCCATCTATGAAATGGTAGGCCAGTTGGCTCTCTTTTCTCCCCATCTTAAAGATAAATGAACCGGAACATTTTATTGTTCCTATGCTTATGAAAATTGAAAATGATTGTTTCCCTCTTCATTCTTTGTATTTAATTTTCGTTGTGGTCTTTCATTGGTGAAGAACCCATGAAACAAACCATTAATAAAGTAATCAACCCGAAGGTCGTCTTGTTAGGTGATGTTAGATTACCCAGTACTAAGCCCGACGGCGTGTGAAATCACATATCAGGGTAGGGGGGTAAGATCCTTTCCAAGTGCCGGTTATAGTTTCCCAGGGAGGTCTGGTACCTGAAAAATCACATAGCTTGGGTGGAGCTGTAGCTGCCTAGAGAGGCTTGCCCGGGAATCGAACCTGGGCCCTCTGGTTAGTAGTTAAACGCTCTACTCCTGAAATACCGCGACCCATAATTTATCATCGGAATAGCAACATCAGATTTTAACCTAAGTAAACATTTTTCTTATTTGGCATACGAGGGATGGCCCACCACTGAGAGGTTCACTAGAACGATAATTTTTCGTATTTCTATCCAACTGTCATAAATATTATAAAGTCTAATATGGTACCAATTATCACAAGTATCTTTTTTTAACTATGCGATTTGCAAGGACAGTGTATTAAATTCATGATTCTATCATATTTTAAAATCTCTTCCCCACAAACGTATGTTTACCATAATGCTAAATCATCTCTAAAAACTTCTCTTAAACACTGGACATTGAATATGACCTTATTTATCCAATCGATCTTACTGTTCATTTCTTAGTCAGAAAACTAAAACTAGAAATCTTTTGGTGAGCCAAACTCATTCCATGTATATTTTATGGAGATATTTGTAAGAGAAACGTAGTCTCGAAGTAACTCATCAATTTCGAAGGAAACTATTCATTTATTTGGTAACTTTCTTGATTGAAAAGGAATTCAGAAAGAGATTTAACCACCTTAACACTTTGATCAATAATTTATTCTTAAAAGGCATTGAATTTTCAAGCTAACCAGGTGAATGCACAATTAAGGCATAAAAATACTCCAAAATAATGCTCAATTCTGAGAACTCTCTGAAACAAAAAAATAATTCTAATGAATCAGAGTGCTTACGCATTTCCTCATACCGATTAAATATATTGTCAACTAATTCCTAAAAAGTGTATTCAAATATTTCCCTCAGAAAAATCCCCTAATACTCGAATAAACATCTAAGATAAGTACTTGCACAACTGTTGTTATTTTATACAGTGGTCAAGAATTGCTCAAATAATCAAGTTCTTTTTATCTAGCGTGAATTTTACCAAAGAACAATTCGGTTGTAGGTATTATAATTTGAGAGTTAGCTCTGAAACAACCTCGTATTGGCAAAATAATGGAATTTGTGAACAGCGTTAGATAATATCTAATACGCGAAGAAATGTGGCGATCGACCATTATGGTTATAATGTCGAAGAAATTGAACTAAAATTAAGTAGCAGGTATTTTTTTCTAGAAATCTACCTCTCTGTCTTGTTCAAGTTTATGATCTTCATTTTTGTGTTCTAAAATGGTCAACAAAGACCTAGAAGAAATGGTAATTGCATTATAATAACAAGCTACCGCTACCAGTGTTCTTATAATGAAGTCATATGAGCGTCTTCTTTGCAGCATTGAGTCTAATTCACACCGTTTATTTTACGGCTGAGTGAACTGCAAGCCGTTATTGACCAATTTTCCCTACATCTATCGTTGAGGTATCTCAGGAAGCGGAGGTATCCGCTATGAAAAATGACGAAATAATGAAAATAATTCTGACCGAAAATATTTTATACACTGAATAACCTTACGAAAGCAGTGTCATCTAGGAAGAAGCTAGCCTATCTCTTTCATGTTACCTTCCATTCAAGATATCTTCAAATATCTACAGATATAAGTCACTGATGTAATTAAAACCAACTACCTAGCGAAACGATTGAGCATTGACTTCAATAATGCTGGAAACAGAGAAATGTGGAGCACATGATTGGACATTTGCACTGATGGATTTATCTATATTTCGCGCATTAATGGAATCTTTGAATATAACGAAATGGGTCCTGCAGACATCATGAATGAGAATATCTCGTCGCATTTTGATAGCTTTAACGTCAAATTTGAAAGCGTATTGAGGATTCCGAAAAGAAATGTTTCACCTTTCTTTTTATATTCAAAGTTGTGAATGAATAGTGTAACACGCTCACTCACAATGATATAAATTTCACCCTTTGGCTGCATTGATTTTATTGACGCTTCTTTTAGGAAACTTAATACTCAAGCTACTCCCGAAGGATTTTTTAATAATTTTTTTAAATTGAGGATTTGTGTCCCACCAACTTCTGTGGTGCAAAAAAATAATTTCTAATTTTGTACGGCATTTAGAATAAATTTGCAAAATTTATGAAGCGCAATACTTTTCTAGTGTGCTTCGGGGCTCAAATTTTATGTGATTATCGAATGACGGAATTGAACGTTGAATGCGGTAAAAAATATTCTGATTATAATGTACAGAGATATCTGTCAAGGAATTCTCATTCAAGAAAGACCTGAATTTTTTAAGTAAATTAATACTGCTGATAATTCAAAACGAAATAAATAGAACGGTTTCCGTCGCGGAGAAAAAGAGGTACTCAAACCTCAGTTTGGTTGCTGCTCCTTCTCAAAGGATACTTCAATTTAACAAAAATAAATTTCACCTTTCAAAGGAACACTACCCAGCACTCCAGGGAAAATATTTTACAGCCCCACCAATTCTCATCATGGACGGACTGAGTTATTCTTACATATAAATTGAATTTTCAACGCGCGACCCTTTAACTTTTACAGGTACTAGTATATCAGCCCTCGAGTTCATCTCAAAATCGTATTTTTCTGCCTCCGTTTTTTTCACTTTTTTCTTCATGAAAGTGAGACATAGAGGTATATCTTAAATTGAAATCCCAACTCTCAGGACTGTATTTTTGGCTTATCTCCAAGGTAATGGCCGTCGATGCGAATTTATTCTTGCGTGGTCATTATTTAGTTCGGACAGATTTTATAATCGTTCCGTTCGAGAGGGATCAAAGAAACAAAAAACTCAACCCCTTTTCATGAGAATCTTCATATAATGTGCTGCCTATATTTACTAATCAAATTTCACTTAACAGTAAGGGAAAAAAGAAAACTGGAACTTCAGTCTTTACGAAAAATTGACAAACAATGCACTTTTTATTCAAATGTACATTGTAATTTTATCGCAATGCTTTGTGATTCTACTCTGTTTCAAAGCTTGATTAAACTTGAATAAACGTTGATGTTTTTACCTCTTTATTCGTCATAATACTTCAAATTTGACACCGTAAAACTACTTAAAAGGAAAGGCTTAATGAAATAAGCATCTCCTTTCGATTAAGGCCCTTCTGATCAATATGAAACAATCAATTGTAACCAATCCATTATGCATGCCATCATTTTATTTTCAAAATCAACAAAAGGAATCAATTACCCAAACGCAACTGTTTGGAATTACATATCGCAGCGCTTCCGAGGGACGTTATTTTAAGTTTAAAGGGCGACTTAATACATGTAACATGAATCATGATCAGGAATCCATAAATATGGTGTCTGCCAGCTTATTACGATCGTATATCCCTCCCCAACTGCTTCCTTTATGATAAAAATGTCCATGAAAACATTGACTATTTATCTAAGCATTTATATCCCTTCAAATAAGTTATACGTTTCCAAAGAAACTGCGGGAGATGCCGCAACAGTAACTTTTAACGGAGTCATCCGCTAATGTGCATTTTAATGCAACAATTTCAGAGCGTAAAAATCATTCGCCTTGACTGGGACTCGAACCCAGATCCCTCAATATCCGGTCGAGTGCTTTAGCCACTTAAGCTACCGAGGCGTCCTCTTAAACTCTGAAATTTTGGGGCTTTTAAAGGAACTAGATGTTATGACGAAATACCGTACATACAATGTCACATGCATTCGTAGTCGTGCGCGAGGCGCCACTGTCCACGAGGTTAAAAGCCAACTTTAAACACGTATGGTGTTTTCCCTTTGACAAATTCCAAAGAAACTGCGGGAGATGCCGCAACAGTAACTTTTAACGGAGTCATCCGCTAATGTGCATTTTAATGCAACAATTTCAGAGCGTAAAAATCATTATTCTGAAATTGTTGCATTAAAATGCACATTAGCGGATGACTCCGTTAAAAGTTACTGTTGCGGCATCTCCCGCAGTTTCTTTGGAATTTGTCAAAGGGAAAACACCATACGTGTTTAAAGTTGGCTTTTAACCTCGTGGACAGTGGCGCCTCGCGCACGACTACGAATGCATGTGACATTGTATGTACGGTATTTCGTCATAACATCTAGTTCCTTTAAAAGCCCCAAAATTTCAGAGTTTAAGAGGACGCCTCGGTAGCTTAAGTGGCTAAAGCACTCGACCGGATATTGAGGGATCTGGGTTCGAGTCCCAGTCAAGGCGAATGATTTTTACGCTCTGAAATTGTTGCATTAAGTTATACGTTGTTAAAATCTGATTTCAAAATGGGTTTCAAGGGTATTTAACCTCGTGATAGACGGGTACTAGAAGATTTGCAATGCTCAGTCACAGGGTCGTATTTAACCGAAATACTATTGCTATCAACAATATTTAAAAAAATATGTTCCCTGTGATATTCTGTCTTGTACAAACTGCTTTTACACACTAAGTAACAAATAAATACTCATTTTCTAGGGCAATAGTATCATAAAACATTGAAAAGATTGAAACTTTTAGTTCAAAGGTATACTTTAGGTAACGGAAAAGAAAATACCTCGTTCTTCCACATGTATTTCATAATGCACGACCTAGGTTTCGACTTACAAAATCATCATCAGGTGAAATACAAAGGACAAACAGCTTCATATAATAGACAAAGAGGAGGAGGGGGTAGTTGCTGGTAAATCGGGAGGAGGGGAAATCGAAGGGGAACTGGTGTGTGCGTATGGGTGGGAGGGGGAAAGGGTGGTTGAGTATTGCGTCAGGAGGGGAGAGGGGCTGTGGAACAGAGGGAGGTTCAGGAGGGAGCAGCGTGAGGAATAAATTAGTTCATTAACCAATTTAACCTAACAATGAGTGTTCTTGTAAATTTCCAAACGTTCCAGGGCATTTAATCTTAAACCTTTCTTCTCCAAATGTAATATCTCAGGAACAAAGTCACTTGTAAGGTTTTTGTCCAGTATGTGCTTGGCAAAATGGGAAGAAGGATTTCTGTTTTTGAAAACAGGCGTAATGTTCTTTCAAACGTTCCCGGAATTTCCTCCCGGGTTGTCCAATTTAAATAGCAGAGCACTCACAACGCAATTTATACACACCACTCTTTTCCATGATGGGAATTTCGTCCTTGATGTTTGATAAAAGGTTGCCTAAGTTCCCTTTACTATAGAAGGCTGTTTCTATTCTGTTCTCTGGAAAGGATGTGTCTTTCCTGGGGATGGATTCGAAAATGGATGTGACTGCTATTTTTTCTAATTTTTTCTGATACAATTTTTCAAAAAAATGGGAGCAGAAACCGTTATTTTCAACTATCATTTCTATTATTTGGAGATCTTTTTGGGCATTTTGTGAGGACAAGGGAACATAAGTCAACCGGTGTGCCATTGAGTTTAACGCCGCTAATATTTGGGGAAATGATGCCTTGAAGTGAAGTGAATGATGTGGTCTGTGCAAATATCTTTCCTGAAAATTGAGGAGTTCAGTTGCGGATTATTTTTTGTGATAGAAATTTCTGAAAATTAATGGACTCGTAAAACTCTTACTCCATTGAGAACCTAATTTTTTTCTACAAGGAATTTAGAAATATCGAGAGGCTATCGAGTTGTCTTTTTTGAACCTGCCTACACACAAAATATATCGCCGACGCGACGGTGCCAACAGACCATGTTTTTCACCAAGTTGTTAGATGAGGAGGACATAACACTTTCCACCTGGTCCATATAGATGTCCGCTAGAAGAGGAGATACAGGGAATCCCATGGCCGGACCTTAGGTTTGTAAGAAGTATTTGTCGTTGAACTTCAAATACAGGACCTGTAGAACTGGGACACGCATGTTTTTGGGGCCAAACACAACTCACTAATCACTGAAAATGAAACCCATTTCCGAAAAAGGATTTCCTCGGATAACTGGATGGTTTCTTGGGTGAAGGCACTCGGAAAAAGGCTGCTGGCCAAATCGGAGGAGTTTTTTACTCCAAATTTTGGGGCGAACTTGGTGTGTTACTTGAAGATGGTGTTTGCTTTTCTTGCCAGGTGGTGATCAGGGGTCGAAATATTGAAACACGGAAACCACCGGTCGGATGGGAACATCTGGTTTTTTGTTTTTTGGGAGACCAAAAAATCAGGGTGCCGAGGGATTTACTTGCATTTAACTATGCACTTCGGGTGGTTGAAATATCACGGAGCAGGATTTAATTACTTGTGTTGCGCTCTCTTTGAAATTTTGTTGTTGGGTCACTTTGGACTTTGATAATGCTGTTACCATTCATGGTTGCTTCACACTTCCTAATATAAAGGACTGTAACTGTCTTTTCCGAGAATTTTCCGAATTTTCCTTATCAGCGTTCAGAATCTAGAAGACTAGAATAGACTTCTAGACTAGACTAGATCAGAATCTAGAATAGACTTCTTGATGGGTTTCAAAGCGGCCAATCCCCGACGGTTGTTCTTATGATTGAAGGTTGGCTTTGAGTGATACTTTTCAAGTTCTAGAGTAACAAACTATTAGGTACCTTTATCCTCTTAAAGGAGGGTCACCTTTCAGTCCACTGTCAAATTCTAAAAATAGTTGACCGTAATTCAGACATTTGTGACGTATTAAAAACCTTTCTCCAAAAACGATAGTTCATTTGGAAGGAATTCGTGATATGTTAAATACAATACCATTTCCTGTGGAAGAAGAAAGTATTCTCTTGTTCTATTTGAATCGCTTCCCCAAAGTGACGCCTCAAACCATTCTATACTTAAGGTGAAATTTGAGAGATAGTTGAGGCTGACACTTTGTGGAAATCCAATCCAAACAATTAAAGAATCAAAGACTATCAAGTATCAAATATTGCATTTCCACTGAAAAGATGTTATTGTTGTCGACTAGTTGAGAGTCCAGATGAAACATTTTGTTATGTTTGATTCTTTTAAATTCATATTTTAGTGCATAAAATCCGGTTTCAAAATCTCTAGACGCCGTAAAATGGGATATTTTTAGTGCAGCGTATCCTCCTCAACACACCTACCTATTTCAATCTACTGCACTAGTACTAGTATGTTCCCACGAGAACTTATCAGCGCCCATAAAAGTTCTTATTTATGGTTGCAGTTATTTGGCTGTTGCAAAACAATTTCTAAATTTTATTTCATAACGTAGGCATTAAATCCAAATTTCCTAATCCACATAACTTCCTCTGGTAGTTACAGGAGGTAATTACTTCCTAAATTCAAGTTCGAGGAAACAAAAAAGACAGATTCTATGAATGAATGGTGGAAAGGTTTGACTTTGTGCTAGTGGTATCATATACATAATAAATAAAATGCCTTATCCTATACAAGTTAAAAACGTAGTAACTTTTTTGAACATTTGGCAAGAAAGGAACCATAATATTAGAATGAAAAATAAGCTTAAAACACCTGATTGTCATTAACAGACTCATTTTAGACAAGATAGAGATTTTTTCCCACCCCAAGTTATTAATAACCATATTGTCATTTACCTACAGCACCATTATCGAGAGTAAAGTGTGCGAAATTTTAGTATTATGCCGTCATGGTCCTCCGTGAAGTGGAGGTTTTTGGAACACATCTCTAATGCATTATGGAGAATTGATTCATTTCCATATTTGCAGAATAGCGGAAAGCAAGAGCGGTCGTCCTCCACCGGACCTCTTCCGATATTTCTCGAGGAAGGAAAGTATCGCTTTCCGCTCAGAGCAGCCGGGACTCTTCCGAGATATTTTTTCTCGGAACAGCTGATGTCCGGGCTTTTGATCGTAGGATGGAAAACGGAAGGTATAAGGAGAGTATTGAGATGGCATTTGCAGTATGATTGATCGGGTTACTGCAATTCTGCGTGCACTCCCACCGGAATCACATTGACACTGACGTAAAGGGTATATAGAGAGGAATACGATTTATTTGTGAAAACGTTAACCTTATATTACAGTCAGTGTTTAGGAGGAGGGTGGATACTGGCAGGGAATCTTACCAGCAATTGGGCGGGTCGATGTCGTATCGCTGGCGGGCTGGCCATAAATACAGATGGGCGCTTACGGCCGACCCTTTTTGGGGGCGGGAATAGGCGTTGCTTGGACTTTTCACGGACCCACGGCCTCATGCCTATTAATCTTTAAGCTATGAGTGACCCCTTCAGAAGGAAAACGGCCTTTCTTATGCCATAAATAGGTCCGAAAAATAAAGAGACCATTAGTTTGGCTAGAGCCATTGATTTATTTAGTGCAGCCATGATAGAAATCACTACGCCCACTGTTCTCGTTTATTAAATAAAGTCTCAGGAGTCTCCGTTTACTTAAGTTTTTTTTCGGCAAAAAAAGTGAAATCGATACACTTGAAAGTAATGAGGGAATGCTATTTTTGTTTAACTTCTCACCCATAAATGTGCAGTAAATTATGGCACTTATTTTATTGACATCAGGTTCTCCAATGAGAAGCGTTCTCACAAAATCACTTCTTAATTAAACATTTTTCTTTCGTGTTTTCCGCTATTGGCCTTAGCTAAAACCTTTTCCTCCCTGTTACTTCTTCAAAAGAAATTACTATAAAACCGTTAATTGCATTAGTCTTATCGGCAAACAGTTTATCCCGCACTTATAAAATCTGAAATTAATAATTGTGTATTGGTTTCACAACGGTTTCAAATTAAAAATTGGTTTCAAAACCGGTAATATGTTAGCAAATTGTTGAAATTATACTCACGACTTGAGCTAATTACGCAACTATGTGCGACACAAACGGTTGACGAATACCATAATTGAAATCCAAGGCAGAACGAGGAAAAATGCTGCAATCAGTAGGTACATATATTTTATACGAACTCCGCGGGTTCTGCTCATTTGTTCCACCCCTGTGCGTTTCAAAGTGAGTGGAGCGTTCATTCAGCGTTACATTCATTCACGTTCCCACTCCCTCTTATAGTTGCGGCAATTGTGACCCAAAGATTAATAAAAGAACAAATAGTTACCCATTTCTTCGCGCCGCGTGGCATTCCGGCTGAAAATCTACCTAGAAATAATGAATACACGCATGAAGTGGAAGAGAGAGAAATTTTCTCTCTAAGACGAAAGAAAGACAACTGGCTACCTTAATTTTTAGGCCAAAAAATGAGATTTTAACAAAGAGAGATATTACAATAGAGAGGGAGTCACCTACATTTACACTATGCCCCACGTAAGCATCCGAATGGGCATGTATCAACTGTCATTAGGAAACCAGCCACGGAAAAACAAAGGAAGGAATGTGAAAGGGAGTACGTTCAATCCCTAAGCGTTCTGTTTTTTTCTTCCTGTGTTTTGGCTGCGGATTGTGCGAGAGGAAATTGAATACTTGACTTTATCACAGTTTTGATTCACACAGGATTGGCATTGTCTTGATGTGGATAACAAATACACGCCGAATGTTATAACTAACACATGCAAAGGGCACCTGTCATCAAATAATATCCTTAAGCATCTTTTTTTCACCATGAAAAAGATTACTTGTAGCTTTTTAGTGGTACCATATGTACCTACTAAGCATTGTTTCTTCAAATGTTAGCTCTGATGGAATGAAGGCATTAAAGTATTTTAAACGTTGGCTATGGCCAATTGGAAATATCAGTGTTTTAGCATTTGCTTGTTCATTTTTATTTTTTAAGAAGTGAAACATGGAATATTTTTAGCAATTTATTCTGATTAGCAGTAGATATACCACTCGATATTTTGCAAATTTCTTAAATTTATTCTGTGATCTGCATAGCGTTTTCATTCGCCGTATCGACGGTGATGACTATACACTTCATTTTATTTTTTTAATCGTTCTTGTACATAATTAAAACAAAATAAATAATGAGGTATTTAAGACAAAACTTTCGTGCATTTGAAATTTGATTCGTCCATATACTTTTAGGTGGAGATAGCAAAGAAATTGATACCGTTTATTATCTTTTGGTTTAAATCACATCCGTGAAGTTTCAATTAATTCTTTTATTTACTGCCTTTAGCTAAATAATTTCTAGGTTTGCCAGGCTCTTATCCTCTGAGGTGTTCCCTCGCTTTGGATTCAGAATATCATGCATAAAAATTCCCAGCTGTGTTGCATAAGGTCTCGTTTTTCAGGAGTCGAGTTTACGCAATAGGTACCCGTTGTCACGGCTCTATGAATATTCGCGCTCCTCCTACTGCCGACGTGATTACACGTGTCGGCGGGAGAGAGGAGTTTCATTAGTGAGGACACGGGGGCGGGGAGGAGGCGAAAGAGTTCGTTGCGGCGGCGTCACCGGCCGCCCCTGCGGTACATCCCGCCCATCGTAACTTGCCTCTGGGAGGAGGAGGATCCCTGCTAGGAGGACCAGGGGGAGGGAGGTGGCTTGTTCCTCCTCCTTCCCGGTGTCTAGTTGAATGCCACAACCGCCGACGAGTTTAATTTAAGAGATTAATTTAGTTCAAGCACACAACCGCCCTCTAGGGCAGCTGTGGGTTTGTTTTTCTGGATTGGTTTCCTATGCATATTGTGTGTGTGTATATATATACAAATATATTTAATTCACATGGATATAGAAATAAGAAAGAGGGGTAAGAACACACAATAAATCCGGAATACATGCATAAACGTACACACACACACACACACACAATATATATATATATATATATATATATATATACACACATACATACATTTTCCATACATACACAAGGCAAGGCAACACACAGTATAAATTCAATACACGATAAAAACATTGACACAAACAAGTCCATTGAAAGAGGTCATTTTCATTTGTCAATAATTTGTTTGTCTTTAATATGTACTATACATATACATACACACACTGACAATGTACTAAATATACCAATGTTATACTCAAGTGCCTCCCGTGATGATAACGCGAGAGGGCATATCGATTATGTCACTAAAATAAATATTTATTTAAGTCGCATATAGGTCATTAAGCCGGTTGTCTTAAAAAAATCCACTATGAAAAGAAAGGCGCAATGCAAAGAGTATGGGAGTTTTTCAGAGACGAAGACAGGAAGTCAGACAATATGACTTTTAGAAAGCTCCCGGTCACTCAGGTTTACGTGGAAGTATTCAGATATTACATCAATATAAATTCAAAGGAAACACTGCTACTCAAATATTTTTCAATGCTCTTATTTTGATCGTAAAATTGAGGTCAGAGATTATCATAGTTACTGCAGCACGTGTCCCTGGCATGATGTTGATTTCTCCCGACAGCCTAGAACAGAAAAGTGCAAGACGCGCTTCTATCAAACGTATGGTTGGTACGGGAGCGAAAGTGGAGAATTCGATTTGCGTGAAAATTCATCACTAATGGGAATCCTACTTCCTCGGGTTTGAATCCCCGAGATGGAATTGTTTTCCCGTGGTACCGCGGTCCTCATTTGTGGAGAATCAGGCCCTTTGAGTACAAATGTTGGATGTTGTCCATATCAGGCGCCTACGAGATGCCTGCAGCTCATGCCGGAGTATGGAGTTGCCCACTCCAGGAGTTTTCTGTGCTACCCACCAGTGGTGGACCACCAACACTCCCCTGTAGTCGGAATTAAACAGCTACACTTAACCGTCTGACCGGGGGCAATCACGTGTCTCACAAAACAACTGGTACAGTAAAATTAGTACTCAATTTAGTTCTCTTGCATTCCGGTTGTGTACCGAGGGCATATCATCTCCACCTGCCGCACTTCATTGTGAAAGCTTGCTGCGCTAACAGATGATTCAGGTAAAAATATCAACCAATCAAATTGCCTCACTATAAACTGAAATTAATGTTTATGGTAAAAAATTTAATTCACATTAAAAATAGTCATTGAAGATGATACTTCAATTGAAATGTTAAAAGAATGTCGTGTTAATTGTTTGCGGAAAGCATTGTCATGATTCTTTGATACCATTTATCACACATTTTTTTTAGCTTTTCTACTCTCACGAGGTAGAATTCACCTAACAAAAAATGCGTTCTTCAAAGAAAATGCAATTTTTCTTTTGTAATTTAGCTATAACAATGATATTACATTTATGCATATTCCTCATAGAATATAAACCATAGGGTCTCTCAAGTTTCTTATGTTTATGAACGCAATGGCGGAATGAAACTATATCAATATCGTATGCTGAGATAGACTTATCTTCCATGGAAAATGGCGTTTTTTTGAATGAAACTTAAGATTGCACAATTTTACTCATAACTACTATATATCTCTGAAACAGGTTGAGGAATTTCAAATTTTTTCTTTCATATTTTCTCAAAACTTGGGGTTAAGAATTGTATCTAACAAGGCAAGGGTGAACACGAGGAATGGTTGCGCGGAATGTAGCCAACCTTTCTCCACTAGAATTGATGTTTATTCAAAATACACCAGATATGAAATGATATTCGACTACAGTCTCATATCAATTTTGAAAGGCCAATCAAAATGAAAGAAATTTAAATTTGGCTCTCATTACTTGACAGCAATTCTTTACGCAGTACCAGCCGGTTTAACTCCGTTCACAAATTGAAGCAGGCATCGGCAGCACGATGAGGTCCAACACTTCTCAAAAGGTAACTCATGAGCTATTATGAGCACATAAAAGGGAAATTTAAGAGATCTATAAAAAATTAGTAGGAGCATCCAAAATATCGATAAAATTATTAATGCAAAAATTTGGGTCTTACTCATGCCTTAATCACATCAACGTTTTCATAGTAACCAAGATAATTACGTATGCAACGATCCCAGCCCCTTCGCTAGGATAGGAAATCTATACGTAAGTTATTCCTCAGAGGGACCAGTATCCCCTGCGAATCGGCCTGGATCTCTTATACTGTGTAATTTATTTTTATCTTGAGTTTTATTTCAAATGGCAGAAGAAGAAAGAAAAGGAGGTGCTCTAGCGAGTGTGAGGGGCGACTGTTTTGTTCTTGGATGGAACACATTGAATATGGTGTGAGCGGCGGTCTGCCACAGAGCAGACCGCCTCGAGGATCCGACTATGATGGGGACATCCTTTCGGACAATATCCTCAGTACTCAAAAAATAATACTATCCACTCGGTGGCGCATTTAAAAGTGCTACCCTGCTGACTGGACGAGGCCGTACTTCTGGTCGTCACTCAAACCTTTTGACGCAAGTTTGTCTGCGGTCCTACTTATGATCAAATCTTCGTTCCATAATTCACTGCAATGAACCGCCAGTGATGGCAAGTGCTCTCACACCATACTCTCTCCTATGGATCGTCCATCTGCATCTTTCACGTTTATTGCATAAATGTGTCGTTAATTTCATAGGATATTTTGGAAACTCTGCATATAACAATAGCTATCTTCATTAACAATTCAAAAAACATTATTGTATCAATATTAAAGCCAAATATGATGCACATGCGACATTTTTTTTACCGTTTTTCGCACCGTAGACATACCTCTATGCCCAGGGTGGAGAATTCTTAAAATTAAATATAAAAAAGAGAAGAAATCCGAACACGAGTCAATAATACTAACGCATACCATGATACTCCTCTGCAGACCGGTTCACAGAGAGCATATTTCTTATGTATCTGCTATCGCAGCATTAAACTAGGCTAGCATTGCCTGAATTCCCCACATTCATGCATATATTTGGGTTACACCACATTCATATCATTGCAGAAAAGGTTCAATTAAAGCAAGTAATAGCAAAATATTACGATTAAAAGCATATAGCAGTAGCTATCCTATTCTCAATAATCATTTGATATCTTTTATGTTAATAATATTCTTAAAAATGGCGCAATACTCAGCCCACTAAAGTTCATTCCTGAGTTCATGTCACGACGACCGAGGAGTTCCCTAATTAGACAGAGGTTCATGGCAAAAATATAAAATGATTTTTAATTAAAAATTTTGATTCTAATTTTTACGAATTTGAGTAATGACGTATTTTTGAATGACTGTTTAGCCAAATAATTATGATAGGAATCACCTTAAGGATGTGATCAATCATTAGACAAGGAATTCCGGCCATTTCATGTGTCTAATTATTTGATTCAATAAATTTAAGCCTTGTGCTTTCAGTTTTTAATATAAAAAACTACCTGCTGCTCAAAGCTATATCTTAAAAAATATTTGCAATTAAATAATTCTTATTTCACTAAATTTAGAACCTTATTTCTAAAGATACATTAATTGGTTCATTACCTCATTTCTAATGAAGAAGGCGTCCTCTAAACAATATATGGTAGTGCTACATCCAAATAATGATTACGAAAAATTTTTACACTATATATCTCCAAGAAAACATTTAATTCTTGCATCACTACTATCATTCTACGTTTGTGATTCACATTTTGATTCAGCTGCACAGCAATTGCAATTTTCCATTCATTTTGTAGGCTAAAAAAGCCATGATGGAAAGATGCTTGAAACTTTAACATTTCTACCGTTTGCGTGAGTACGTACCGTGCAAGATTTAAAGTCTGACGATGAATATTTCCCTATCGAATAAACTTTTCCCAAGTAGTGCACATAGTACGTGCGCGCACACTCAACGATGGCGAAGGAATCATGTTTGCATTCACAAAGGAAGCATGAAACGTACACCACCGAAATAGAAGCATGCGACGGCAACAAAGTAGGACACTATAGTCTCAACTACTCACATATACATATACGGTTCTTCATATGAGATTAAACATGAATGAAGTAAATTATATTCGTTTACTTAAATGCAGAGGAATCACCGTAAATTATTTTCATTTCTTTAATTAATTAGAAATAGATATCATTGACCCCTACACTGCGATTTATTAGAAAAGAAACATTTCAGTTGCTGCACTAAATAGTTGAACCATTCGAAATACAATGATATAATATCACAAAGAAAAAAATTGTATTTTTATACCAAGTTCACATGAAAATACGCATTTAATCAAGCATTTTTAACTCACGGGGTGTGAGCTTCTGGATTTCACAATCTATTTGAGAGAAAAGGTTTGAACGATGATTATGTCGAGGCAATATTTTGTGACGTGAAAAGGTTCATTACAGTGAAAATATTTAGGCTCCTAAAATCCTCAGGAAAATTAAGCTCTAAGATACGCCAATTTATAGACCACATTCACATATTTAATGGACGGTAAACTTGTAAATTTAAAAATTAAATTCGTAGTAGTTTATATTACCAGTTAAATATAGCGCAAATTTCATAATATAATTTATAATACTATTTAACATGACTATTAGTATCCTGCTTCCGAGTAATAGGAACACTGCTGTGGGTGTAATTTTCCATGTTGTTGTTTTGCATGTGCTATTGTTCCTTTTTACGGTTGG
This sequence comes from Hetaerina americana, assembly GCF_022747635.1. Lineage (NCBI taxonomy): Eukaryota > Metazoa > Arthropoda > Insecta > Odonata > Calopterygidae > Hetaerina > Hetaerina americana. The sequence goes on along the minus strand of NW_027286874.1, from coordinate 35,325,199 downwards.
TGACCTGACACCCCCCGCCACACGCGCTCGCGGCGGCTTGCGGGGTATTATGTAGATGTAGATGAACACACACTTTCTCATTCTACTATCCAAACGAGATGTCGTTTGAACAAGATCCCAGTTCTATTTGTTACTTATTGCGACTTGCGGAGAGCACTGAAGGTCCAGATGTTTCTGTTTGCCACATTAATTAATACCAAGTCCAAGTGCTTCCACAAAAAATAAAATATTTTGCTAAAGTAACATCAATTATGCCGTTTCACGTCAAGTACACTGGATTTTCACATGTACTTCATGTAATGCATGAAAAAATCTTATGCATTTGGTGATTGAGCATAAAATGTAAATATTTATAAATATAAAATTCACTGGATATAGATTTTGGGTGACCCACTCCTCATAACCTACTTGCTTCTCCATGATTTTAAATGTGCAGCTAGCTGTTAGAAAGCAAAAGGTTATTGATATTTGGTCGTTTAACAAGATAACTTAGTAAAAAATAGAATATTAAAAATACGAAATACACTGTGGAACTATTCAATTTAAGTAAAAGTTGATGGTGATTTTCCAACTTCCTCTATTGAACGTGGTCTAACTTCACGTTGGGGTATTTTCTTACAGGTATGCCCAGGAGCGATTCCGCGTGGAGGCCGAAGTCGCCGTCAACAGGGCCAACATGTTGACCCGACTGTGGAAATACGCGCCGGCGTCTCTTCTGGCGTCGGAATACCTCCTGCATGCCTCAGTCTTCTCCATGGTTGAGTTCGACGAGGACATCTTCGCCGCCGGAAACTGCTATGATGCCCACCAGTATGGAAATAATCACCTCTACTGCCCATATGCATACAGGCAAGTACTCCTTTGCCAAAATTACAAACAACATACAGGTGCGTCCCAAAAGTAATGCATCCTTGGGCATCTACACATTTTTCCAGCGTTTCTGCCTTGATCGGTATGCGCCCTGAAAGGCGTCTTCGGGGACCTCCCGCAAGGTCTGCGTCACGGCTGATTGGATATCTTCTATGGACGAAAAATGGGTTCCTTTCAGGGCTGCCTTAATTCCAGGGAACAAAGAAAAGTCTGCTGGGGCGACGTCAGGACTATAGGGGGGTGGGGTAAGCGTTGGAACCTGGCAGGAACTCGACTCGTAGCGCATTGTGGCAAGGCGCGTTGTCGTGATGGAGTTGCCAGGTAGCTGAAATATCTTTTCTCGTCCTGATGACCCCTTTTCGGAGTCTTTCCAGTATATCCACGTATTAGGCAGTAATAACTGTCTGTCCTCAAGGAACAAACTCCTTATGGACTACTCCTTTACTGCCGAAAAAGACAGTGAGCATTGTTTTCACTTTTTATTTGCTCATACTTGCCTTTTTGGGATTGGGGGACTGGTCGGTGTGCCACTCAGAGCTTTGGCGTTTTGTTTCTAGGTCGTATTCAAAAACCCAGGTTTCATCATCAGTGATCACGTTGTCCAAATAATCAGGTTCATTTTCAATACGTTGCAAAAGTTCACTTGACCATTCCGCTCGGTTGGTCTTACGTGACACGGTCGGCACGCAGAGGCTTACAATAACTGACGTCCTGCCGTTTACATAGCTTGGAGAGCACTAAGACTTTCGCGACATAGCTTAGCGTCCCTCCATATACTCTAAGTGGTTTTATTTCACTCCAACTAATAGGAGCGGCGAGTAAAATGCAATTGCATTACTTTTGGAACACACCTTTTACTATCTAGAGCACATGATACCATACTCCTGACGTGTCCCTGCGAGCGATATACCTGTAGTAAATATAGTAAACATAATGTGGAGCTGGTTGCTGAGTGGGTGAATGTTAGTTAAAATGTCTGAGCGATAAAAAGTCCACTGCACTGCAAAAGTCCACTGCACCCATTAAGACGCACATGTATTATATGGGCCACACATAATTTAACCCCTTTCACAGAGAAATAGGGCTTGCAATGAAAAATGCATTACAAGCGAAAATAAATAATTGTAAAAACTGTTGTTTTTCAATGAATAAGGGATAAGTTTGGAATGCCATATCCATTATTATACCTGTAGATCTAATGTGCCCTAATTTATTTCTTTGGCTGAAGAACTGTATTAATTCAATAAAATGAAACGGGATCATTGAATTGCCTCAAAAAGAGACAGATGAGATAATAGTGAACAGAAATGATATTTGTGATAATTTTATAAGAGCTGATAAAAATCACGTATATGTGAACGAAAGTTTATAAGATAATGCAGATTGAACTAAACCGCTGTTCAAATACCTCACCAGAATTACAACCTCGACGTAGTTGAAGTAATTGCTTGCTTTGATGGTTACCATATCTGCCTGACGGGGGTAGCTTTACACCTGGTGCAGTGCGCATACTAGATAGATCGACTGGTAGAAGCCAGAGAGAAGCAGTTCTCGTTGCTTTGGCTTCACATTGAGACGGATTTATAAGCGTTTGATGCTGGTGACATGGGCATTCAAAGGGATGAGGCCACGATGAAAATACTAATGGGGAAGGCAATGGGAAACAGGAAAAATGTTGTCACCAAAATTGCGGGGGGGCAGAAAACAATGGAAGAGAACCGGCAACGTATGAATGGACTTTTAATGCTAAGCCGATTTTGAGGCGAGGGAAAAATATTCAAGCAATAATTGAGTGATCACATTTATGATGGGGCTGAATGGCATGAGACTGAAATTAATGAGAGGAAGGAAAGTAATTAAACACAGAAAATTTGCGACAAAAATACGATATAACAGTAGAGGTAGATAGACCGTAGGTCCAACGAACATGGTCCTTACTTAATTTTACATCTGACAACTATTCAAAGGGAGGTCACACATAAAAAAACTAGAGGAAATCGGTGTAAGCGTCCAGGGAGAATCCCTTTGATAGTGATATAAAAAAGTAAGGTGACTTAATATTTTTTAAATGAAATTTGTATTTATTCTTCAATATTCAAATTGTCCCCTTCAAAGTAATCCCCCCAAGTATAATACCCTTGTGCCAATGCTTTTTCGAATTCTCGAAGCAATTGTGATAAGCACTTTTTGGTATAGCCTCAACCGTTGCAAATCTACGTCCCTTCGTAGGTCTCTTCAGCAGTAGAAGTACTGTTTAGGGGAGGCGACTGAAAGCTGAGGTCATTTGCGCTATTAGGGATGAACAGGAAAGGATGAAGTGTGGAGAGAAACCCGGCGTCGGCATTAGCCTCCTCTTTGCGAAAGGCGCCAAGGGGTCCGCAGCTTAACGTCCCATCCGACGGATCGCGTATTTACTCAAAGCGCCCTCCAAAAAGCATCTCAAGTAGGGGTCGAAATACTACTGAAAAATATTTAACACCACCGGGAATTGAACCCGGGCCCTATGGGTTTAAACCAATACAATAGCCACCGCACCATCTCGATCCCCAGGTCTCTTCAGTTTTAGAAACAGGAAAAGGCCGCAGGGGGCCAATCCGGTGAATGTGGTAGCTGAGGCATTATTGTGGTGTTCGTTTTGGCCCAAAATCTCTAACAAACAACGGTGAGTGAGCAAGTGCATTATTGTAATGAAAAACCATGAATTGTTTTCTCACGATTTCGGACATATTTTTCGTATTGCTTCTGTGGCTTTCTTTCTTTCTTGCTTTTCGTAGCGCATGACTTCAAGGTAATCCTTCTTATTGACCGTACAAACTTGTACGTACGTACGGTCTTGGTTCTCATGGGTTCTTCCATTGGGACGATTGGGCTTTGGTTGCGACGTTATAACTCTTGGTTCGTTACCAGCTATGATCCTTTTGAGAAAATCAGGATCAGCATTGACGCCATTCGACAGCTCCTAAGCGATACTAATGAGACGGTTCTTCTGGTCAAAATTAAGCAGTTTCGGAACGAATGACGCTGACAAACGTCTCATACCCAAAACATAGCACATAACACAAACCCATAGCATAGCACGAGTCAAACGATATGCCAAAATCCTTAGTAACCTCTCTAATAGTGACTGGACGATTTATCAAAACAATTTTCTTCACTGTTGAATAGATAAAAAAACTCCAATAGCCGTAAATAGTTTACCTTTCAAATCAAAGTACAAATGAGATTAGTTGGCTAACGCCACAAGTCAAAGGATGGGGTAAATGGTAAATAAGGAAAGGGATAAGAAAGGTGAATACGAATACACGCATTTCGGCCACAAAGTAGCTCTCTTCAACTTACTGAAGGTGAATCGTCACAACAACACAAGTTGAATTGATGACGAATAAGAGCATCCGAAGAATATATAGTGTGAAATGTGGGGGGGGGGGTCGAAGGGACGGGAGCCAATAGACTGAACTGACAGTTGAGGAGTATGAGAAGATTTGGTACGCTGTGAAGGGGAAGGGAAGCTGCACGATCGAGAAAATGACCGTTGCAAAGAGGGGGGAGGGGAGAAGTGAAGGGGCTTAGCACAAACGTTGGGTGTACGGAAGGGGGCTAACATTACAGAGATTGAAGGGAATACCTCAAAATCGGGGTATTGACCGTTTGGGAAAGGAAATGGTGGAAGGGAAGGGATGAGAAGCACAAGCGCTGAAGGGGTTGACCGTAGGTTCAAAATAAGCAAAAAGGCTATTTCAAATTTAACAGGAAGAATAACGAGGAATAGGAAATATAGGCACTGTGTCGCTGTTTAAGATATTGCCTATGTCTTTGATAATCAAAATGCTCTCATCAAGTAAATTTTTCGTCGTTTGTTTTAAAAGATTCAGTTTGTCTTTTGTCATGTAGGGTCCTGTTTCAATTAAATGCTGTGTCATACTGGATTTATCTGGTTTATTGTGTTTGTAGTGGGAGTAGGGTTCTTTTTATCAAGTGAGAGTGTTTCTACGTGTTTGGCCTATATAATAAGCTTGGCACACTCCCAAAATTGATTTGGTAAATACCCGACTTCTCAGTTGTAGGTATTTTGTCTTTGGTGTTTCCCAGGAGCGGTTTTAGTTTGCTGTTGTTGGTTACTTGAGGCGTCAGCCAACTAATCTCATTTGTACTTTGTTTTGAAAGGTAAACTGTTTACGGCTATTGGAGTTTTTCATCTATTCAATACTAATAGCCGTAAGAGCTCAATTCTATCAAAATTTTCTTCACTGCCTCAACGTTTTCATTTGGTGTTGAGGTGCTTGGACGTCCAGAGCGAGGTTCGCCATTGACATTTTAACGGCCATCTTGGAAGAGTTTGTACCATTTATAAACATTTTTTTTACTTAGAGCAGACTGACTGAATGCCACTGTCAACATTTAAAGTGTTTTGAAGCACTTTATTTCTTTTATGCACAAAATTTGACGCAAATTGTTCGATCCATTTTTTTGATAGCAGAAAAGCGCCGAGCACACCAAAACATGTCTAACATTTGTATCTGTCCAGGGCAAACTAAATATGCAATATTAATGAAGCTATGAAGAAATGTTTAAAACGTGTGTACCAACACAAAAACATAAAATAAATCGAAAATTGAATGCATGTTGCCAGCAAAATTTGAAAAATCGCATTACTTTTTGTACACGCCTCGCAAAATTCGAATGCGTTGTTAGAGAAATGAGAGTGAGGAGGAGAGTACAGTTTATGAAAAAGGAAAAACTACGGGGAAAACTATAGCCCTCTGTAAGAAAAATAGCTTCATTATAACCAACGCGTAAAATGGCTGTTATGACTAATCCCAAAGTTAACTAAAAAAGAAACGTAGTTATGCGTGAATAATGCCGAGGGGCACAGAAAGATATCAGGTAGTTTAGGCTATGCTGATACAAGTGTAGCATGACATTGAAGATAATTAGAAAGAAAAAAAAGACAAGGAAATATGATGCAAACGCTTGACTGGAACAAAAACAAAATTTGATGAAATTCTGAGTAAAAACAAGGAAGTGAGTAGCATAGAACAAAGGATAAATTTTGAGAAGATAACAAAAAATAACGATATCTGCAAACCGAAATTTGAGTAGTCAATATTTAAAGATTGGAATATTATGGATTCTTTGACCGATGATGAGGTAATGAAAAGGAAAATCATTAAAAAAAAGGGAAGAGAAAGAACTAAGAACCAATTAATAAACTATTGTGAGAAATTATTTGAGCGAAAAACCACGGTGGTAGGAGCAGTGCGAGGGGTTTTATAGAGGCAAAATGAAGTAATGCAGGCCAGCGAAACAACTGTCTGGAATCACGACAGGAAATTCCATGCAGGCTTTAAGAGATGTAGGAATATCATTCAAACAAGAAGGATTACAGACAAGGTGAAGAGAATATAAGAGATAACTATATGGTAAATACATTACACCAGTAACATTAAACATAAAATAATTTGCCAAGAAGACCGCTACATTGGTCCTCAAAATATGTTATTACTGAGGAACCTCCGGTTCGACTTATAACTCATCGAATATAGTATTTAGGATCATAAAAAAGGATTCAGGCTAAATATTGCTACGACAATGATGATTTTGGATTCAGATAAGAAGTTAGGTGTGACACCATAGCAGTAATGAGATTACTGCTAGAAAAAATGCAGATTTAGAACAGAAAGCTTGCTTCACCAAATTCGAGAAGGCGTTTGACTGAGTTTACGTATTTGGTAAAATCAAAGCAGGGTTATACGGAATTAATTACTGACGTTGGTAATTTTAGGAGTAAGACAAGATATTCTATACCCTATCTAACTCCTCGACTCTTCCTGATACCTTATCCTGCTTTTCAGCGCATGGGCGGTGGAGATGGTAAGATGCATAGAAAGGGCTGCTTTTAGTGAACAAGTCAGGTAGATTCGTGAATAATCAAACTTTACTAATTTGCTCAATAAAAATATTGTAATAATTGTTTGAAACATTGTAGAAACAGTGTGATAGGCATGGTATAAGAGTTGATCATAATAATTCAAATTTAATTAGATCCCTCTGAAAGAGGGAGGCTAAGTCAGACAATGAAGATGAGGGCCATTCATTTTCTAGATAATTCAATTTTTTAGAAAGTTTTTAGAGATGGCAATGGATGAAGTAGAGTTACTATGAAAATGATATCTTTAGATAAGGAAGCCTTTGCATATAGGGGAAAGTTCATGACAAGGACCTTGAGTAACGATTTAGAGGAAAGAGCAGTGATACTTGGCATGAAGTTGACGTTATACCTGCCTAAAACATGGCCGTGATGTAAGAGGGAAAATAGTGTGTAGATAGAGAGTTTTAACTTAGATTAGAGGCTTTTGAGATGCGGGTTTGGATAATAATTGAAAAAAATAAAATGTGAAGAAAGAAAAACAAGCAAAGTTCTAGTCATGACAGAAAATGAGATAAGGCTGTTGGGAGAAATTTGAAGAAGGTTGAGAAACTGGAATCTAAGATTCCTTGGAATGCTGAAGAATTTGATAGAGGGAAAAGGATGGGTATGCGCGGAAGAGGAAGGAAGCCCTTTTCGACGGCGTGAAGCGAGGCATGAAGCACATGGAGTTAAAAAGATGCTTTGGTATAATGTGGGGTTTCATGTATCCCTTAGTCCCTCCATCCATCTAAAACCTACCTTACCCGACACACTACTAGAGATTACTCATTTTTGACCAAAATTATCACCATTTAATTTACGTGCTTTGAAATTTGGACATATAAATTAAAAATGTAAGCAAACACTTGTTTCAAAAGTTGCCCAGTTTTCTTCTGAAAACCATACATTTAGTGAACGCAGACATAGAATGGACATTTTGAATGTTTCCGATAGAAAAATTGACGGGGTACAACATTGAATTTAGGTGTGTGCATCCTTTCTGATGGTAGGGGAACTTTCCTGACTGACTGAACTGACACGGGATTAAGATCAAATTTTCCGTTCGAATCGGTACAATTATCAGGCAAACGACCTCTTCGCCTGATTTACACATTACGCACTTAGCGAACAAGGAGGGGCACGCGCCGATCGTAGTGCATGATTGTCTCAGCCATAGCAGGGACCTAACCACGCAAAATCAAGTTCTGAGGAGAGATTATGGCACGTCATCCAGACCACCACACTTCCATGGGTATGGAGCAAACACACAAAGGAGCCCCATCGTTGTAAAGGGGGAGGAGACCCGCTTTCTAGGTCGAAATACGAGTACCGCTCCGAGGAAGGACGAACAGAGGGAGAGAGAGAGGTATGAGTAGTATGTCATTCGTAGCCCTGGGTTCGCTTCGAGGGATACCGTGAAAATCCATTCTCACGTTCCGGAACATCCAACCCTCTCACTACGCCCCCCTTGCTTTACGTAATTTGCTTACCCCCACCATTGGAGGAGGAAAAAGAAGGAAAGGAGATGCCAAGAATCTTCCCGTTATGGCAATGACAGAGATGGCGAGAGAAAGAGGTGGAAAAATTTGCAAACGCTGAGCTAGCGGTTTCTGTGTGATGGTCTACCGTGTATCACGCTGACAAAGGAAGTTGAACCTGCATTTAACCATGCATTATGTAGTACGTGCAAGGTCACGGACGCCCGTGAATCGGAGGGTGAGCCGACCTGAACGTCGTCTGGTTCCGCATTCGTGGGGAGACCATGCGGAAAAATAACACCCCCGTCTCCACCCGTCCTCGCGCTCGCCGTCAGCTGCCAAAGAGTGAGCGGGCGTCTCCCTGTCTCTGACAACTCGGCCACAGTCAGATGACCACCGAATGGCAAAAAAAACAACGAGAAGGACACGAAGTCCCAAAATTGATAAAATTTAAGATGAGTTGTCATCCTGCCTTGAGTTTTATATTCCCCTGAAATGAACACAGCCTTGCATTTTTCCGGATAAATAGAATTGAATTATTTGAAAAAGTTCCCTAAGCGTACTTTCTTCCTCAATGCTAACTTCCTAACTTACTGAATGCCGTCACGGAAATTCAATTTCGCTTGGTTTCGATGTCACACAGGCCACCTGGAGCCACCCACACAATACGCATAAAAATACGGGTTTTTATTTGTTTTATATTCTAGCCATACGTCTATGCACGTGTAGACTTCGACTTTTCAAGTCCACGACATAAATAAATAGGTAGTGATCTCAATTTTCAAAAGAAACTTTCAACAGTAATATTGACAAAAAAATGCAATTTTCTTTGGCTAAAATAATTTAGTTTATAAGAGTTTATGATAATAGTTTAATCCGCACATGGAAATTCCAAATCTATAATTGTTTATGGCATTAAGTTATGCCATTAATTTGTAATCAATTGATTGAAGAGGTAGGCAGTACTTAACATGTTCAATTATAATACATTTAAAAAGTCATAACTTTAAATTTAACTTGACGACTGGAATTTTAAAAAAATTTTATAGCTGGGAAAAATTAGTCGCAGGAATATTGATACCTTGTTTTCTTAGGTGAAAATTTTACATTTTAATATACGCTGTAGTATTCATTCGGATTTTCAAGTTCACTAACGAATGAAGAAGTAAAGGTAATAGCATCATCGTTAAAACAAGTAATTTGTCATAATCCATACGACGGCAGTACTTGCAAAAGAACCATCAATGAGGTGAGATTCGAAACCTCGAAACACATAATAGTGATCTGATTTTTCTTTCTTAAGGTTGAACTATACACGCTACCAGCAGTCAAAGTGAACTATTGTGCTAATCAATTCTACATGGTGTATTTACGAGTATTTGCGTTTTATCACGCAATATTTAGCTGCTATGTAGCATTGAGCCTCTCGAAAAATGGTTGTGGATCAATATCTATTCATATTTAACAAGGTTTGCACCATTATTTGGGCAAAGTGGTACCGTGGATGATGTGGGAAATACAGCGGAAAACTACTGAGGAAGAATCGGAAATTCGCCTGAATGACTTTGAACCTGAAAAAAGTGAATTGACAGGAGATGCCTGGGTCGGCAATTTTAAATTAAAAATCAATGATAGTAATATTAAAAAGATGATCGGTCGTAGGAAATACTTCACAAATTGATTTGCATTCTACGACGTCTTCCTAATTCTTTTAAAGAGACGGTCAAAAATCTTATCACAGCAATAAATATGAACCAACACTGAAAAGCGCATCAACATAGTACCGGTAATGAGGTAATTTTTTCATCCTATACTTAAGTAATTTTATCCTTCATTAATGTACGTATGTCATGACATACTTACATACTCCCAGGGTTGAATATAAATTAATCTATTAAAACAATCGTTGTAAAAGTTTACTTCTATTTCACGGACTAGTTATTTTTGGTACATTTATTCATTCGTCTCATTTTCTTTCCTTAACATGTTAAATCTTAAAGATTCATTCATAGGCAGTCCACAGTTTAAGGTAGGTTATTAATGGGCAAAGACTGACGGCGATGCATTTCTTTTCCTCTCTTAATGAAACATAACCTGGTACCTGACATAACAAAAATTCTAAACATTTCCTTGGTACCATCATTCCGTTCAGCATTTCCATCCTTTTCCTCCCCTTCCTCAATTGCCTAATGTTCTCCTATCTATCAGAGCCTTTAATATTTCATCGCTAACAAATCTCCTCGTCATACACCTTTCCTGCTTCGTTTACATTTCTCTCAACAATATTCTCCATTTACCGCCATGCTTAGTAACTCGATTTTTCCCTTGCGGTATCAACCCCATCAAATATCACCACCTCTACCAACCTATCAACTCTGTCCATTTTACCTTTCCGTCCAACTCCGAAACCACATTTCCAAAGCCTCTAATCTAAGCACATAAATCTTGCTTCAACAACCATATTTCTCCACCGTAAAAACCATGGCCCATATCAAAGTTTGAAAAAAGACTTTTCTATACATCCATTTTCTCAGCGTCCTAGTCATCAATGCCTTTTTGTGAAAGATATTTTGCTCAATTAAATATTTTATTTTGTGTCCCGTCTACTTTGACAAATTTCGTCCAAAATACTCAAAATAGGAAGCATGTTCTATCCTCCCTATTTTTAGATTTCCCACTTAAAATTTAACTTTGCCTTTATCTCAAATACATTATATCCTTTGTTTTTTACACTCATTCCACATCTACCTTGCTGGATATCAAAAGTTATGCTTTTGACCGTTAGGCTGGTTAGCTAACTGAAGCTTGATTATCCGAAAACCTAACTGGTAGCATTAATTCTACGCCGACTTATATTTCAGTTTCCCTCGGGCATTTTTAGCCTCTCATAACACTTTTATCGATTCAGTTCTCCATCTGAAACTCGCACCTGAGGAGTCTGAGAAACATTAAGATTGCGGTTAGGATGCCTAACTCTCCAATCTAATCCTATTTTCTGCAATATATTCATTAATTTTACCCAAATCATTCTATCTATAGTCTTCTTGAAGTACACCAAACAAATTCTGATCCTGATTTTATTTTACATTCCTCTCTATTAAATACCTAATTTCTGAAATGACTTCACGCGTGCCTCTCCTCTTCCTCCACCCAAATTCATCCCCTAAGTATTCGTTTTGCCTGCTCACTATCCTTGTATTGATAATCTTAAGTACCACTTTAGATGCGTGTGATATCAAACTTATTGTTCCGCTAGCAGTACTACTACAGTCAGGTACTAGCAGTTATCTGACAAAATATTCCGTCCAAACTCCTCCTTCATAAAAATCTGCGAATTAACCCATAAAAACTCTCCCTCCCAGGTTTTCATAAACCCATAAATAGTTACACACGGTGATGTTACCTATTCTCACAACCTTTTCGTATAAAAATTTTCTTAATGCCCTTTCTATAACGCCATTAAGTATGACCTCGACCTAAGCATTATCTATTTATGCCATATTGTATTTCTATGTCTAAGCTTGCTGGCCTAATATATTATATATATATATATATATATATATATATATATATATATATATATATATATATATATATACAGGGTCGCACCAAAAAGTGGTTGGACTGATTTTCTCTGGCACGAACGGAACGGTGGAGGGGGGTCTTCCTGGCAGGGTAAGGTGGAGGGGGCTCTTTGCAACAGACCGACACCAGCCTCAGTCGCCCGCGGGCTGTCGTTGAGTGAGGACACCGTTTTTAGTGAAACAAGTTTTTTGTCCGCGTCGAATAACAAAATGAATCTGAATTTAGAGCAACGTTATTCCGTGAAGTTTTTTGCGAAACTCGGGAAGATGGCAACTGAGACCCTCGATATGATCAAGCAGGCTTATGGGGACACTGCCTTATGCCGTTCCACAGTATTTGAGTGGCACAAGTTGTTTAAAGAGGGTAGGGAGCTCGTTGAATACGACCATCGCTCCGGACGGCCGTCGACGGCAAGAACCGACACGAATGTGGACAGAGTGAGGACACTGCTGAACACAGACCGACGCTTAACCCGTGAAGAAATTGAAGACCAGTTGGGTCTGTCTGCATCCAACGTCCAACGCATTATTTCACAGGATTTGGCCATGCACAAGGTGTGCGCTTAGATGGTGCCGAAAATTCTGAGTGTCGACCGACAGCTCCTGGCCAAATACGGCGTTGCCACGTTGCCGCACCCGCCCTATTCTCCCGATCTGGCACCACCGGACTTCTTCTTCTTCCCCCTGATGAAAATACAGCTCAAGGGACGACGTTTTGACTCGATAAAAGCCGTTCAAGAGGCTTCGACGAGGGTCATCAACGGCATCCCCAAAGAAAATTTCCAGCGGGCGTACGGGGAATGGGAGCAACGTTATACTAAGTGTGTAGCAGCTCAAGGAGCATACTTTGAAGATTATTAATTCGATATAAGTATATCGTCAATAAAATTCTTGTAAAAAAATCAGTCCTACCACTTTTGGGTGCGATCCTGTATCCTCTCTGCATTCTTTCCTGGTTGAATTAATAATTCCCTGACACATCTTCAATATTGAGTACGGTTTTTACCTTATTACTTACTCATAAAACTTTTACCTTCTACAACAGGCGTGCCAATTTTATCTTTTCTTTGCTGACTTTCCATATTCTCGCCCTGTGTCTTTCACCTATATGTTAATATAGTAATAATGACGCGAATTCATCGAATGCCAAAGTTCAACGGGAATTTTATCGAAAATTAACTTTACTAAATTTTTAAATAAATAATCCGACATGATGTCAATTTTATAGGAATTATTTACTCATGAAAATTTCCATTTCTGTGGAAAATAAGCTCAAATCAGGATATGCGAATATTTGCAATTTTAGTCTTCACACTAAGACTTGCTAGTCGGCTTGGATTAAATAGTTCATGTTTTATGCACTAATATAAAATATTTCTGGTAATTCAATATACGAGGGACATCCGGAAAGTAGTACCCGTTCGTGAAATAAAGACACAAAAGTAAATATTAACAAACATAAAAAATTTTATTTGAAAGAGGATACTTTAAACTACTTCTCAACATAATCTCCAAGCAAATTAAGGCATTTGTCATAACGTGTGACAAGTTTCTGTATTCCTGCTGCATAGTCCTTCGCCGCCAGCTCATTGAGATACGCGAGGGACCCATCTTGCACAAATTTTTGCATAATGCAGATGGTGTTTAACAATTTCATGAACAATTGTTCGAGAAACATTGGGAAAATGCTCACAGATGTCATCAATTGTGACGCGCCGATCGTTCCTCACGAATTCGTCAACTGAGCTCACCAGTTGGTCTGTAATGACAGACGGTCTCTCCGAACGCTCATCGTCGTGTGTGTTCCCCCTCCCCATGTTGAAGTTGCGACACCACCGCCGAACAGACGACTCGTCCATTACATTGTCTCCATACACCTCCTTTAATTGGCGATGAATATCACATGGGCGAACGTTTCTTGCATTGAGGAATTTAATCACTGCCCTCACTTCACAACTGGCGGCGTTCTCAATTTTTTTAAACATTGTAAACAATCACAGAAACAACACAGGCAATGCTAGCGTCACGCAACTTGGCTCAGAGAAGGCAGACAAGCCACTGAAGCTATCTGACCTCGTCCAGCGGCTACTCGCGTCGTCAGCACTTCATGCGGCACGAACGGGTACTACTTTCCGGATGACCCTAGTATATTCTGGGTGAATGAGTTTCAATTTTATTCCAAAGCATGATTAACAAGTTTTTGCTCCTAGGAAAAACGTAGTAAAAGTAAGGATATTGTTACGCTTATTGTAGATACATTGAAGACCATTCTATTGTGCATGCCGTCGTAGGATTGTACATGAAGTTTCCGATCCTAAAAAAGTACCTATTTAGAAGAGTTAAGTCCCTATACAGGAGTAATCTGTGGCCATCCAAAACCTATCTTAAACAGGAGAAATAGAAATAAAAATAATAAGTACCTAAGTTTATTTGAAAATTATTCTGGAAAAAAACTATTCTGAAAAAAATGTCTGAAATCCTCGCTGTCAGAGAAAAATAAATATTGGGCATTTTTAGGAGAAAAAGAGGGAAACAAATGGCCTACAGTAAATGTAGAACTTTCAGATTGGCTGCAAGTTTTGAAAACTTTCAGGAAAAGTTTATCCTCGTTCTTTCCCCTCAGGAAATTAAAAAAATTCAATAAAATGTTTTAGGATAGGATTAAATCCCAAGAACGAGTTTTTTTTGGTTCCCTGGACTTTTAATGAAACGTGTTGGGAAACGTTTTACATTTTGATTCTGTGGCTTTTTTTCGGACAGTGTGGGATAACCCCGCTCTACCTAATACATCTATAATGTGACGTCGTAGGAGTTTCCAATTAGTTAGTGCTGGTATCCAGCAGGGAGCTACGGACGTGCTTAGACCGCTAGTGCCATTATTATTTATTTATCATGCATTTCCAGCTTTTATACCAGTCTGTTTTAAAGTTTGAACTTATTAAATATAAAAAGTTAACATTACACGCAGTGATTATTTTCAAAATAAATACAATCGCTGAACAACGAAAGATTCTATTTGTTAAAATGCCTGAAGATCACATATCTTCAACAGTTTAGACCTCAGTGAAAACCGTTTAAAGTGGATTCTAAAAAACCTTAAAAATTTTCCGAATCAGTTTTTCCAAATTGCAGCAATTATAATTACCCTAATTATAGGTAAAAATGGTTTTTCTATGGTATTGTTACATTTAAAAGGATAAAAATAGATTTAAGTCACGTAGACAAAACTTAAGCCAAATGAAATATGAAATATATGTACCTTATTTCATTACGGATACAGGCACGAAAGTTCATAATATATTCACCCCCTATGAAACCTAGAGTACATCCCAGACTAAATTTCCTTTCATACAAGTATACGCACATACGAATGTATATTGCCTAATCAATTAATTGTTTGAGGAAATACAATTTTTTGAAATTATTGAATAGAATATTTTTTGGAATAACACGTCACAACATAATTTCAGCAGAAAACAATGCCATGAATAATCGCGCCAAAATTTCATCCGCCACCTTCCACCGAAGCACGCTGAGGCCATGCATGCAAAACAATTTCGACTTCGGTCTGGATTCCACATTACACAGAGAGGTCGTTATTAGTGTACCACAAATTCCCCGTCTGCGCTAAGCAAATTTTCTGCATTAAATATGTTAATACATATATTTTCTTAAGAGACTAAAATATTTTTAATATCTGTTGGTATTCCATTCAATACAAGTTCAACGGTGTACAAGCCCGACTTTAAACAAAGTTAGGCTATATAAACCTTATTTTAGAATCTAGACTAAAAGATGCAAACTGAGACGCTTTTACTCTTGAATTTTCAAAAATTGTCTTCTCAATCCATGCCTTATTATTGATTTAAAAAAGTACATTACTATGAAATTAGTTATGAAATTATGTTCTTACTATTTTAACTACAGGTACAAAGCATATATAAAATTATTTTTATCAATATTCAGCTAGCTTTGGAATCTCATGTAAATTTGATAGAGCTACAACTAGCTGGTTATTCATTCTACATTTGGAATGGTCAAGATTATGCTTAGGATACGGGACGGAGATGGTAGGTTAGAAGTAACAAAAGAGAATGAAAGAGAAGGAAGTCGAGAGGTGAATATCGCCAGGGGGATTGAAAGAAGGTGGTATAGTATTTTCAAGTGAAATAAGTGTAGGCTTGAGCCATAGCATTTGCAAAAGTCTGATTCCGCTTTTACAAATTTCTCACAAAACGAGGACGTTATCTCCATAATCAAGCATACACATAGGTAAAATTTACAAAAAAAAACACTGACCCTCCTTTTACATTGTACAATCCAACGAAATCCTCTATCGTTGAATAAAAAATCACCTCGTATCTTGAAACCGTTCAATCCACACAGCCTGTCTCTCAGATCCGAAAGGCACCTTTCCCAACGAGTTTCTTTCAATAGCTGTTTCAATTTCCCTGATATTGATTCGCACCCTCTCTCAGAAAAATCATTATAGTTTAAAACTCTTGAAGCATTATGCATTTGGCGCATAGGTGCGTGTTCCCGGCTGGTCATGACATGGCTCACAACGAAATACCCTTAGCATTCCGTTCAACTCTACCTCTGAGCACTCATCACTCAACAACCCGTCTCCACGCAATTCCTGCCGCACCTTCTCTCTTCTCGCCCGTCACCCATATTACAATGCTCATAAAGGTGGTTGTGCCGCTATTCACCATTATATGTAAGATTTTAAACAATATCTATAAACAGCGATGTAGTATTTGTACGCATATCATTTCTATATATACATATATATATATATATATATATATATATATATATATATATATATATACCGCGACCCATATATATAAATATAAATATATATAAATATATATATATATATATATATATATATATATATATATATATATATATATATATATATATATATATATATAATATATAAATATATATATAAAATATATAAATATATATATATATATATATGTATATATATATATATATATATTGGTCGTGGTAGTCCAGGAGGTAGAGCGTTGGACTGCTGACCGGAGGGACCCGGGTTCGATTCCCGGGCAAGGCACTCTGGGCACCTGAAGCCCCACCCAAGCTATGTGATTTTTCGGGTTCCAGGTGTTCCTTTGAAACCATAACCGGCACAGGGAAAGGAACTGGCCGCCCTACCCTGATGTGTGAATTTCACACGGGGTTGGGCTCAGTACAGGGTAAACTCTACCATCACCTGCCAAGCCGACCTTCAGGTTGATTAGCGTGTTCATGGTTTATATATATATATATATATATATATATATATATATATATATATATATATATATATATATATATGTATACAAATTTCTTAGAAATGGAACGCTCTTCGGCGACTCACTAAAATGTAAAAACACAGGTGTGGATTTTTAAAATATAGAAATACAAAGAAAGGACACTCATGTATGTAGTTTTGACATTTCGATGGCTCCACCGTCGTCATCAGAATGTCGTTCTCGGGGAAGAGCGGAGAAAACATGTGCGAGGGAAGGGTGAGGGAAGTAGAAGACCAATAGCTGTTGAATGCATTCAGTGGGCGTGGTTCAGCCCGGGAAGTTTCAATGACTGGGACACCCAGTTATGCGCCATCTCGCGGGTTTTCACCTCTATTATACTAGCAGATTTGGGAAGGATTTCAATCACCGAAACGGAGAAGCAGTCATCAAAAGATTGGTTGTGGGAAGCAGTGTGAGTAGGGATGAATAATTTAGGAAGGTTGGGGATTAGGTGGAATAGCGGTGGTTATTCAAGCCGAGGGAAAGGGTGGACGTGCATTCGCCCACGCAGAAGGCAGGGCAGAAGTTACAGGAGAGGATATGTATAATGTTTGTCGTTAGTCGTCACTTGGCTTCATGACGCGGTGGGAGAAAGGTATGACGCCGGTATTGAAAAGCTGGTTACAAGGATGTAAAAAGTGATTCATCGTCATGGCGACTATGTATAAATATAGCTAAGTTGAGAATAAATTTGATTTTTCATGAAAAAAATAGCGGACCTTACTTTACGAATCGCTCTCGTTTATTTAGAAGTATTTAAGGATGTACACTCTTTCTCACATGATTTGCGGTGTCTATTCGCGTCGATGGTATTATATTTCATAATGCTTTTACCATGATAATTTTAAACTCTTTCATGCTCTTAATAAAATGATTTTCCTCAAAGGAAACTCACCTGCGAAATATCCGAAGCAATATTAGATGCCTAAACAATAATCAAAGGGGAGGACTTTCTCAAACTTATCAGTGGCGTCGGCGAAGCAAGCGTGACGACATAGGATGGACAATGAAGGTACTTACTGTCATAGTTTTACGAGTATGAATTCAAGAAGGTTGCAAAATTCCCAGTTCCAAGGTCGCAAAAAGGCCCGGAAATGTTTTTTGGTCCAGCTCATGGGATGTAGGTTCCTACCACTGGTGGGAACAGGCCAAGGAAAGTTGTAAACAAAAAACAAGTTAGAAATTTACAGTTAAATATTTTTCATCATTAATCGAAATATAAGAAAAGGTGTTTGAAAAATAATATTTAATGATTTAGGCAATGATTTATTTATTTATGTTTTAGGCAATGATTAACGGTAATAATATTTAAATATAAGATTATAGAAAAAATGTGAATCTGGCATAATTTGGAAATCTTTGATTAATGTTATTTACGTAATGATTGGGATTCATTTAACTTCACTGAGCTTCATTTATATATTTTTTTGATTGATTCGATAACTCTTCAGATAACTAATGTGTGGATTTTTTTTAGAAAGTTGTTTCACGCCTTTCACATGATGGTTATATACCAAACACGAATCTAGAACAAATCAATTTCTAGAGATATATGGAACGTTTGATCAGATTTATTCGAATCAATGAAAAAAAAAGATCGCCAAGAATAGGCTGTGCTGAATGCATGACGACCGTAAAGGATCGCTAGGAGCGGATGACTTTCAGGTAATTCACATCTTCAAAATTGAAAAAACAATGGTATGTTTGCATATTTTCATGGAGTACCGTGAAAAAATCACGAAATAGAAAGGATAATCCGAATTATTTTTCTCTGAAATTAGTAAATATACTTCCAAATAGTCTCGCATTGAATAAGTTGTGACGGAATGGTCAAAACCCTTATTATTACGGCTCATTCTCTCAGCCTCTTTTTCTCTTTCAGCCTTATGCTTATGATCTCTTTGTCTATTCCATAGAGAGTTTCCTGCATTTTCCAATGAAAACCGTTTCTCGCCTGCATAAAAAATCACAATTTTGTGCGCCTTAGAGAAAGAATAATAAAAAGTAAAATTTACTATTTAATTGGAGAAAAATCTATACATAAATTAATCTTAAGGCTCCCGCGAAGTATATCTGATGATTGTCCCTTTAGTTTATCGTCTGTGGCCGTGATCGGACCTCCGCTGCGCGTTTCATCATCAATTATGCCTTTTC
Organism: Hetaerina americana; assembly: GCF_022747635.1. NCBI lineage: Eukaryota > Metazoa > Arthropoda > Insecta > Odonata > Calopterygidae > Hetaerina > Hetaerina americana. The sequence continues at coordinate 35,305,878 of NW_027286874.1, read as the reverse complement.
CAGGCTAAAAAACACGACATTTTATCACCCATCGATTTACAGTAGGCCTATCAACAGCATCGTCACCGTAAACAGCCTTATACGACGATGAATCTCAGTAGGAGTCTCTTTTTCAGCAGTTGAAAATTTGATAACAGCACGCTGTTTGACTCACGTTGAGACAGCACGAGAACACGTCTCCATACTTCCGCTTGCACAGCATCAATGTTTTCTGGTACAACAGCTGATTTTCGGACAACCTTCACGGCTTCACGACGAGCCTCCGCTGAGCGGACGGCGGCCATGATGGAATTCGTTATGCTCGCATTGGACAATGGCAAAGGATGGGGCTACATCGCCAAAAGTGGAAGTAAGTTCATCGATGCACTCCTGTCTTGATAATCCACGTCGAAAGTTGTTAAATATCATCGCACGAAATTGCTGACGAGTTAACTCAATTTTTTCGTCGAGACAAAATTTTCGAGTCACTGTAAACAACACAAGTTATGATCAAACGACAAAATTTTCTGAAGAAAATTAGCGTTAAAAGCGTCAACATTTGACATGGAAACGTCAAATGGCGCCTAAAGCACTTATTGTTGTCAAGGGTCAGAATTTAAATAGCAACCCTTGTGCCTTGCATTAATCTTGCACACTTGTAGTCACGAAGCGGGAAACATGATAATTGAGCGTGGCTCGCCTTAAAATGCCAAGATATTCGAGTCACTTTCGCAGTGATCCAGGAGGTCCAAGGTAAGATTGTCACACAAGTAGTCTTCAGACAGCACCTTGGGGACCATCTTGGCACACCTTTCTCATGGCTAAATCTTCTATAAGAATGCACGGTGGTTTTTTGAATATTGCAATCTGTTCATATCCTGACTTTTGGGGGTCTATCAGAATAGAGTATGTGTCAAACGTTTTGCACATTTTCATCACATTGTGTTTTTGTTAGATCTCGAGGGCATTCCTCATCGTCAACGTCCTCATTACTCTCCCAGAACATCCTATGCAACCAAAAAACCATCACTTAGGACATTTTTCCACCTCCATTAGCATCCTTAACCATTGTAACGGTCTCCGAACCCAAGTTTAGAAGCGTAACGTGCAATTTCATTGCATAGCATTGCTCCATGGAAAGTGGCATCGTGTATTTGTGGCATAACCGTCGAACAGGGGTCCAGTCTAGCAGTAATCCGCACGCTTCAAATGCCGACAGTTAACTGAAGTGGGCCGCGTTGCTTTCCCAAGATCTCCCATTACCTTTTCCAAAACCAATCACTCCACTCAAACCAACTGTATTGGTGGCAAAAAATTATCCTAATTATTTTTGGGACAGACCCTGTATAATAGTAATGGTCGTGGCTGACTGATTTTACACAAAGGTTAATGTGTATGAACGTTTACTAGTATCACAACTTGGTAGTTTACGATAGAAATATGCAGGTATGACAAGTTTAAATAAACTAAGCATTATTTCTTCATTAAAGATTTAACCTTTACCCATTTACTTTGGTATCTACAGGAAAATACATACAATACTGTTGTTACACAGCATTAAATAGCGAAGTAAACGACGGCAATAAATTTCACTATGAATACTCGCTACACCTTAACATGGTTGGGTTTATATTGAATAAAGGTTTACTAGATTGACTTAGAGACTTCGGTGAGTGTTATTTTGACTAATAAATAAATAATACTCAAATATTTCATTTATTAAATAAATGGATATGAATCAATGAAGAAAAATTCAAGCAATAAAGATCAGGCAACTTTCTAAAGACTTAATTTAAATTATATATAGTAAAACAATTCTCGTCTTCAATTGCCTAATTTTTGGAGACTTAATCGTGTTTTTTTTTCATTCTCCGCCAAGAATATAATGCATATATAAGAAATACCGTGCAACTCTTTTATCAAAGCGCTTTCAGGATATTATTTCTTAGTGACCCGTGATAAAACTTCGTAGGGTTTGTTGGAAGTATTTTAGAAGAGCCCTTAAAGGTCCTTGGGAAACAGTTGCTAACTTTTCGGTGAATTATTTCAAAAATTTTCATAAAATATAAACTATGTTGGGGTGGTTTGATTCAAAGAGTACAATAAGTGTTTCAAATGATAACAAATATAAAAATATCCATTATTTTTACTCTATCATTTTTAAAAGTGTCAGGGAATAAAAGTGTTTTGCATACCAAAAAGATAGCTAAAAATTAGAATGAACGCATTACCTGGGGACATTGTGTCAATTTATTCACAGCGACAACTAATTTCAAGAGTCACGCCATTGTGTAGGTGCCGAAAGGAAAGAAAATTGAGATGGCAGGTACCCTCATTTTAACGAAGTAATTTTTCTCTTGTCAGAGTGAAGTTCCAATATCTGAAAACGGACAGAAAACAGCCACGAGAGCAGTGATTGATCATTTCAAACTTGTGCTGCGGTGCGGTCATCATTCTTCATTACCTTACAGAGGTGGCACCTCGCTTCGAAAGCTCCCGTGTCGGAGTTGAGGGTTTTTTTCGGAGAGTTAGCGGAAATCGAGCACCTTGGACACCGATCATGCCCACGCTCCTGATGTGAGATATCAAATATGAACGAAACGGCCTACACTTCACAAATCAATAGTACCTTTTATCCCTCTTTCATTGCCAACCTTTATTTTCTATCTATTAACAAGCAACATGATGAAGTGAAGCGGTTTTCTTTACTTTTTACAGTTTCATCGGAGATGGAAATGAGGGAAGAATTATTTATCACGCGAGGAAATATTAATTCCAAATTTTTAGAAAAAATCGGTTTTTAAATTCAGCGAACATATTTTATTGGCTCCTTTTTCTTCATGCGCATCGTGGGTATTTGCAGTACTTTGCTTACCCCACGGCAGTTGTTAAGGTTTCTTGGGGAAGAAAAATTAAAGGAAAACAGAAACGGCTCTACGGTTTTCCTCTACTGTATCGAGCGTACAACTTAAATTACAAATATACCTGATTTTTTAATGTTACCATTCAAATATTATCCATGTTTAATCCTTTAAGTTAATAAATAATCAGTGAGATTAAAAAGATAACGCTTTGCTGTAATGGAAAAATATTCCAATGGTATCAGATTTACCGGATCAGGAGGTCCAGCAGGCCTGTGTGGGGTTTCGGATCCCCGGCTTACATCAAAGTGCCGCATATGTGAAAGGCTTCCAGGTTTAATAGGCCTTAGAAGTTTTTGGAGGCTTGGAAAGAGTGAGGCTATTGAAGTTTTAGGTGGACACGCCAAGTTAGGAAAAGGAAAACGGTCAGATTTTGCAGATTTAACCCCACTATCAATCTTTATCAGGTTTCATCCGGAAAAGGGAATAAAAAAATTCTTTAGCTAACATTATGGGATCACATGAAAGGAAGTATTAGCGTGTTTTAGGTTTGCTTAAAATTCTCAAAAGAGAGGAGATACGGATATTATGATCTCGTAAATTTACAGCTACTAAAGTGTTAATTAAGCCATAAGTAATACCAGACAGGAAGTTCAGGAATAAATTCAGAGGCCCGACAAGCTTTGGGTAGGTCCAAGGATTTATTTCGATAAGCCGAGTACTATAAATCACTTTAATTCGTAAAACCATGCATGTGTGTGCCACGGGAGACTGCTAGCTAGAATTATAAGTATGGTTATTTTTAATGAGATTTTTTAACGAGGAAAATGATCCATATTTTCAAGTTAAGAAAAAATTGGAGAGAAAGATACAGATTTGTAGATTTTACTCTATCAACTAATGAAATTTTAAGTTTCAATGTGAGTTATTGATTTATCTACTCATACTACTCCCCTGAAGGAATATTTTTAAAACTAGTAACGGCTATACTTCATTCACTGGTTCACACTATCCTCACCGAGAATCAGACTTTCTTTTCATTTTGAATAAAAATTGTCTGCTAGCGGAAAATAAAATCTTTTTCGTGCACGATTATTTTTTGGCGGAATTGGAAATTGTTCATTTGTGCCTTCTCCCAACCGTTTCCCGGCTTGAAGTTATTTGTTTCAGCCTTATTAACTACAAATCATTGTCTTGAATTGCTTTATTTTTCATCTTATTTGCTGATTTAGATACATTTTTTGAGCCACACAAGAAAAATTTCAAGAAAATGTTACATAGATTTATTATGATTCTTCCGGCAACTCTTTCCTGAAAACCTGCTACTCACAAATGATATAAACAGTCTTCGTAAGTACCACCTTCAAATTATTTCTTGTTCTTTGATTTCCTGATGGAATAAGTGCCATCCTCAGAATTATTTTAGAGTTGATATGACTCAATCTAATTTTTGACACTAAGGTAAGAGACCGGAGAGCTGATGAAAGACTACTGATTGAATTCCAAGACGTTGATGAGAGCATAGGTTAAGAAAAATCGATGAAATACGACTTTTTTGGCTCCCAAATGTGTATTATATTATCTATTAAAGTTACTCCTCTTTTTCTTCTTTGCAATATATAACGAAGTATTTAAAACGATGGGTGATCTGAAATTTTAGTATTTATTTTAGCTAAAATTCTAGCTACTCGCCGTTTATTCTTTTGAATGAATCATTATAGAAAGTTTATCCCTGTGATTCAGTATCATGCTCACGCCGTATTCTTCTCTACAGACATGACGCCCCATGTATTTGTTTTCACTAGAAAAAATCCTGGCAAAACGCTTCTTAATGCTTCTCCTCACTGATTGCTTACACCTTTCAGCCAATTTGCACGAACGATGGCAAGTTGAAAATATTTAGCTGCTTAAACCAGAGACTTCTCACACCCATGATAAACAGAATTATTGGCTATTTAATCATTTATACTCGAATATCCCTGGCCTCTCTCGTTAGAATGACATTTAACTCCAATATGTAAGCATAAAAACTTTGTCTCGTCAAATCTTGCTACGGAGAATGATAATTTGAGGAGGATGTAATATTCTCTCCCCATTATTTTAATGTGGTAAGAACTAATCTACAATCGTGGTTTTCATGTAATCAGTACATTTACTTCATCTTACGAGATAGGACGGTATTTAAAAAAAATAACTACTTCTCTTCTTATGCTTTTGGAATCGGAAATAACACTGAATGAGAGAAATACAGGGATTTCGAAAAATGGGGAGTTAGAATGAGTTAATTTTAAGCTTTAATTCTTATCAATCAAAAGACATTTCGATGCATGTTTCGGTTTTGCAGCGTACACCAAACAATCAGCATTATATAACTTGTTGAATAAGTAGTAAAAATCGTACCATTCGAACTTTGGACATTTTCAGGTAAATCTTAGCCATGCGTCAAACTTCGAGATTGGATTAGAATCGTTGTGTGTTAAAGTGTTAAGCGGGATGAATTTTCTAACATTATTTTAACTAATTTCATTTTTTATTGAGCTTTTTTTCTGCCAAATTTTTAACTCTTGTACCAATGTAAAAATATATTTAGTAAATTCACTGCATACATTGAAGTTATTTGCAAGAAAGCAAATCATTACAATTAGCCACGTTAATCATTAAACCTGGCTATTATGTATCATGACCTTTTTCTTTTTAATTTTTTCACATGTGAAAAAGTAAGCGATTACATCAATATTGGTTTTTGTGGATAAAATTATCTGTAGCTTTAGCAAGGGATAGTAGCATCACCTCTCGTGTGAGAGAAGAGGTAGCTGCATTCAGTACTTACTCAAAAACGCTTTGATGTCCCATGTACATATATTTTGCAAATGCTCGAGACCAGTTCTTTTTTAAAAATGGAATACTGTAACCCGTCTTTGTCTTTAGAAATGGATAGGTCGAGGAAATTCAGGGAACCTTTTCCCTCTTTTTCACACTTTCTTTTCTCACCAGCTACATTATAATCTTTTTATACCTCCAACCCCCCTCCCTCGATCAGAAGGTATACATATAGCCAGCGTTCTTCTATGAGGATCACCTGATGATGACGTTCAACGTCGAAACCTGGGTCATGTTTTTTTAAATAAAGTTTGAGGAATTACAAAGTAAATTATTTCATTTTATTTCAATATGTTATGCAAATTCCATAAAGTTACGCTTGAGACAACAATTTTTTTAGGAAGTATATTTCTTGAAATTATAACGTTTTCTCAGTTTCCACATATAAATCTGAAATAAAAAGATATGCTAATTTATTTTAATTAAAAACTAATGAAATGCCAAAATAAAATTTTCTGTCTCAATAAATTGGACGGGTAGCTTAAATATTTTAGTGTTACAACTTAAATGCAATGCGATATACTACCTTGATCAAAAAGTTCCCGGAATAACCACCGTGTGGCGCTCCCATCGTTCCGATTTGAGTTCTGTTTTTTTGTTAAATTGGTACATCTGTTGTTGATATTCCCTTTAAATCTTAGTGTCATAACTTGACATTTGCAAAAGTTACGTAGCCAAGAGTACATCTATCTCTGTGTGTGTTGGCGATTTTTTACAATTGCAGAAATGGATTTAAATTTGCAACAACGAACTTGTATTAAATTTTGCGTAAAAAACGGATTTAGTGGCGCACGGACGTTGGAAATGTTGGAAAAGTGTTTCGGCAACGATTCTCTAAAAAAAACGGTCGTTTACCAGTGGCACGAGCGGTTCAGAAGTGGTCGTGAGTCAATCGAAGATGATGAACGCAGTGGCAGACCATCGACATCGAAAGTCGGTGAAAAAATTGATAAAGTAAAAGAAATGTTGGTCAATAACCGCAAATTAACCATCAGAGAAATAGCGGAGGACTTGAACATTGCCTATGGATCCGCCCAAGACATTGTGGTTAATGATTTGGGTTTCCGTCGTGTAGCATGCCAAAAGACCTCAATTTCATGCAAAAAAGAGACCGTGTTGACGTCGCAAAAGACATGATTTGCGAGGCTGAATCCGATCCCACATTCATCAAAAGGATCATTACTGGAGACGAGACGTGGGTTTATGAGTACGACACGCAATCCAGACAGGCAAGTGAATGGCGTTCACCAAATGAGCCGAGACCAAAAAAACCACGTCGTTTTCAGTCAAAAAAGAAGGCAATGCTGACGGTTTTCATGGATTACAACGGTGTAGTGCATCATGAATTTTTGCCAGAAGGCCAGACAGTAAACAAAGAGTATTATTTGGGCGTTATGAGACGTTTGCGTGAAGCAATTCGCCGAAAGAGACCAGAAAAGTGGGCAGAAAACTCGTGGATTTTGCACCATGATAACGCACCGTCGCACAGTGCTATCATTATTCGTAATTTTTTGACGAAAAATGCAACAAATACCATCCAACAGCCACCGAATTCACCTGATTTGGCTCCCTGTGACTTCTTTCTGTTCAATCGAATTAAAAAACCATTACGGGGAACGCGTTTTAGCAGCCGAGAGGAAGTAATGGAAAAATCGCAGGAAGCACTGATGGACATACCGAAAACCGAATATAAAAAATGTTTCGAGGATTGCATCAAGCGCTGGCATAAGTGTGTTGCAGTCGATGGGGATTACTTTGAAGGGGACAATATAGATTTAGATGAATAAACTTGTATTTTTAATTTTCTGAATAAATTCCGGGAAATTTTTGATCAAGGTAGTATGTCGATAAAAAATACGCATTATCCATTATTACGCCCCTTGACAATGATCATTATATATATATATATATATATATATATATATATATATATATATATATATATATATATATATATATATATATATATATATATATATATATATATATATATATATATATATTTCATTCCCATTAATCATGCACTTAGGACGTATTATTACCATATTATCAGTATGACTATGGATAATTCATGCTCTAATGTACCTATATAGAAAAATAAACCCAAATAAAAACCCATATCAAGCACTTTGACAGAATGGATAATATTTATCTACTTAAAAATGAATATAATTTTAATAAATATTTAGAGCTGCAAGTGTTTCATGACACTTGACAGAAAAGCGGAATTTTAATGGATTGATCAAATTGAGAAATAAAAGTGACGTACGCAAGCATATACGGCAGAGTAAAACCCTACAAAAAGACCAAAAGATAGCGTATGAGACATTATGTCCTTCCGAGCCAATGAGAATGGGTAAGAAGGAATTAAATACTCTGAAATGATTAAGACTTTGAGTAAAAATAAAAGTGGAAGAATATCTATCTTCTAAGGTTATTAACGAGTTGCACACTGATATGACTGAGGACAAAAATAACAGAGCAACCGAGGGGATAATTGAGCTGTAAATTGAGAAAAATGAAAATAAATTCACAGAGATCAAAATGACTCATATAAAAAACAGTTAACCAGAGTCTCAAATAACGCGAATAAAAATGCTTTTTCATTTTTAAGAGAATTATTCATCTTCACTGAGTCAATATCTAAATATATTTAGTCAAAAGTATTCAACATCAATGGCACTTACAAAATAGGTTAACGTAGAAAGTTCCTATACTGTTAAAGGAAAGATACTACACAGAATAATAAAATACATTTTTGATCCAAAAAATAATCAACAGCTCTCTTCTTGACAAAGAATGGTCTCGAGCATTTGCAAAAGTATTTGCACATGGAACATCAAAGGGTTTTTGAGAAAGTACTGAATGCAGCTGCCTCTTCTCTCGCACGAGGGGTGATGTTACTATCCCTAGCTAAAGCTACAGATAATTTCATCCACAAAAACCAATATTGATGTAATCGCTTACTTTTTCACATATGAAAAAATTAAAAAGAAAAAGTCATGATACATAATAGCCAGGTTTAATACTTAACGTGGCTAATGGTAATGATTTGCTTTCTTGCAAATAACTTCAATATATGCAGTGAATTTACTAAATTTTTTACATTGGTACAAGAGTTAAAAATTTTACAGAAAAAGAGCTCAATGAAAAATGAAATAAGTTAAAATAATGTTAGAAAATTCAGTCAATTTAAAGCTAAAGGTGTAGGGTGAAGATTCTAATATATATAATTAATGTCTCGCAAAAAAATTTCAGGAATAGGAAAGCATGCTTGAAAAACAGCTCGATAAAAAAATCTTCATTCAATAATTCAAAATGCGCCATTAATAATAATTCAGTAGTGTGTACCAATATGACAAAAATATTAACTCAGGCAAAAATATTCATCTTGAGGAGCATTTAAACATTGTTCCCTCCATTTCCAGCCGAACGATTAGGCCAATTAAACTACAATAATTTCAATAAGCAGTATTTCAGCGCATTAGTCTTCTGTCTATATTGTGAAAAAGATGAGGTAAAAACGCACAGCAAGCAAACATTTCAAAAAGAAGTGCGTCACAAAATTAAAAGTGGGGCTGTTTTTTCTCATTTTTTATTTCTTCCTCAGGAAGTGTTACAAAATGCAGTGAATTTTCAAGGGCCTTGAAGAAACAAGATGCTGCGACTAAGTGTCAGACACAGCGTCACCAAATAATCCCGGATTAGAATCTGGGTCAAAGAGAATTATTTTCTTCGCTGTATTATTTCTCACAATTGTGTGAGCACTTATGAGTACCTCCGCTACAGCTACCTTTATAGTAAATTACATTTAAACAGATCCAATTTCATCAGCTCTACTTTAATCAGTGATATTAATTAATCAATTCCTATAATCTTACAACAAAATTTAAAATTTCATTCCACGTTGCACGGATTGATCAACAGTTCATAAGTATTTTCCTTTCTACCACAGTTCTAATCCCGTGCACATACATGAACACACTCATCCGCCGATATCATTAGCCATTTCTTGTGAAGATCTGAGGTCGTTATTTCTAAGATATTTTTTTTCATTGTCGCAACTACTAAAAGAGAGAAAATATGCCGACGTATTCACAGGAGTCCCATTCCAGTATTAGATAAAATGTTTCATATCATTTATTACTTTCAAATTGTCTAGAATTAACTCATAATGCATACATGAATGAATTGATATAGTTTTCGATTTATTAATAACTTTTTATTTTCATTTTGATAGCATTACAACATTTTGCCTCAAAGAATTATCCCTGTATGCTAAATGTGTGTTCACATTAATTGGAATTAATTGTTTTAATTTTATTTAATATGAGTTATATTAATGCTTCACGAACGGAGAAAGTAATATGCTGGCCATGATAATTTTTTACATTTAATTGAAGGTCAAAATGTGGCCAGATTTAACTTTCACATGATTTGTTATTTGCTAGCGGTACATTAAAAAAATGATAGTTTCAATTGCCAAAATACACAAGGTGTATTCTCTTTGGAATCATATAATTACTGAGAGTTATTCGGAATAGGTAATTGCTATTTCCCATGAAATGTCCATTCTACCAGAGCTTGGCAACGTGCAGGGAGAAGCAGCTGCGAACTATCCCATTAAATTTGAATGCCTATTTCTTTGACATTTAAACAGCAGATATTTGAATCATAAGCCATAAAAATTCATTTTTGGTGGTAGTGACACCTCGAGTCCTGACTTAAGAAAAATTTGGTTTGTCGGAATGATAAGTATACATTGACATGATAGCTTACGTGACAAAATTCACGAAAATATTATTTCAATTGCTATATTTTTACAGTTTCTCGTTTACTTCTAATATGTATATTTCCATATAAATGTATCTTCTAAAAGTATTGAATTAGTTTATTTTGAAATGAAATATATTTCACCGTTTAATTATTAGTTTGAAGCAACTTGAAGAAACTATTCCAATTGCTAATTACTCTTAGAAATGATTCTATAAGAATGACTCACCGACTTCGTAATATTTTAGCAACTTATTTAAAATTTGAATCATGCCTTAGGCATTTGAAGATGATTATAATCCTAATCTGAGATGACCCAGCTCAAACGTAGTCAACGCTTCTGGATGTAACTTTTAGAATTTGAATGAAAAATATGTTATTTCCTGAGTATCGTTCAGCTACCAACTAGCCTTTGGATGCCCTAATCGTGTTATCATAAAAAAGCTCAATTTTCATTTCGTGGCATTGTCTGCCATTAATCATTACACACAGGTAAAATATAATGTATTTAAATATTATTGTCAAAACAATTCCTCAACATGATTGATTCCACATCACAAGAGTGAAACTCTATCCCATTATCTTTCAAGATACATTTTCCCTGATGAAATCGTTAATAAACATTCTTAACAAGGCATTTGCAGCAGCCCAAAAGTTAATTAGTTATCTTATCGGCAAGAAAAATTCTATTTGCAAAGGAAGTTAAAGATTACGAGTAAATATGTATACATTGAATAACATATATACTGATCTATTTGTCATGTATTTTAACTGTAATAAATATATTTTAGAAAATCAATTTCTCCTGGCGCAATTGCCAGCTATTAATGTATCTTAGAGATAGATTTTACAATAATTTGGCTACTGAAGGTACATATTCATCATAAATTATAATTTGCACTTATTCCTCCGCAGGCGGCATTGACAATGTTTTCTATTAAAGAAATTTATACGGGCGTAGAGAGTATTTATTTCATTGATATTATTTCACCACCACATTTGTGGTGGCTGCGCACCAGATCAGGAAAACTGAATGGAGCATTTCTCCCGTAACTCATCAAAAGAACCACGAAGAGAGCAAAAAAGAGGAAATTTCACGAGGAATCTCTTCGATGCATTTATATTAGGGTTACTAAATGTAGCCCATAAGTTACAACAGTGGCGTTAGCAACGCAGCCACGTATTTCTCCCATTTCTTTTTAAGCATCTTATAGTACGTAAGTCTCAATGAATGCAGTTTTATGGTGGCCCATTAGGTCTAGGTAATTATCTTGAGCAATAACCGTAATAATTCATGTAATTTCATCAGCGGTAAAGGTGGTGCGGTGAGAAACGAAAGAGATGGTGAGTTGCATATGTTAACGTTCCGACGTCAAGAGTTGTAAATAGGCAAAGTTTGGTCCGCTTCTCGCCGGCCATGATTGGTTAATTTGAAGTCACTATGAAGGTCATTTAGGTTCTGGTATACTACATTACATCTAATGGCATTTTACCAAAAGATAATAACTTACGTGAACCTTCCTATTGCATCTGCTTCTTCCTGATGTTTTGGGAGAAAATATTATGGCCAAAATTCTCAGTGAACGTCTTTTCTCTACATTTAAAAGAAACACCGGACATGTTTTCTACCATCTCAGTAAAAAAGCTCCTCATTGTATAAATAAAATTTTTTCAGCGTCATATGACGAAACTAGCTTATCGTTCTTAGAATTATCATTACTTAGTGTTTCCCAGAAAATATAACTGTTCTCACAACGGTCATCTTAAAGCTATTAAAAATATTTCATTTTTTTACGTAACGTACTTTAGATCAGATACCTGAGTAGCATTTTAAACTATAATCAATACTGGTATATTAAGTTATTGTTTCAATAACCTAATGTACAAGGGTTTTTTTAGAGGCTTATAAATGCGTTTCTCTGAGTCAAACTTGTGTTCAGCAAGTGAATGCCGAATTATCAACAGAAAATAAAAGAAAAGTTCCATAAAAATTATTTTTACTCCATTCTTCTGAAGTCGGAGGTTAATCGGCTTTAATATGGAATACATTACTTTCACAGAACTTCCAGAGGTGTGTTTGTTCTTCCTGTAGATTGAGGAAGGAGAATTAATTTATGTTTCACTGCATTCCCACGCTACATAGCCATGAAAACTTTCATGACTCTTTCAGGTAAGGTCTCAGGCGACTTCTATATTATTTCTTAGGCTTCAATTCGTGGAATTCCGAAACTCTCCTCTGAATTGATATACCCTACAAACTCAGGTCATCACTATCTATTCGTAATGTGGATAAAACACTGACTCATAACTATGCAGGTTTAAAACGTTCTCATGTTCCCTTTTTTAAACATAGGTTTGACTTCATATGCTCACATTGCCAAGCAGCTAGTTTTATTTGTTAAAAGGAGACATTTAGGAGGCAATGGATTTCATTTAAATGCAAGATAAGAAAATAATATAGTAAATTTAATTCAAGAAGTTCTCTCGGGTTTCCCACCGGGTCGGTGTACTGCAACCTGACCCGGTGGGAAACCCGAGAGAACTTCTTGAATACCATACACCGGGAAAACCTGAGATCCTAGTAAATTTAAATTTTGAAGGAAAAATTATCTCTGTCTTAACAAGAAAAATATTATTATTAACTAAATGAACATAACATAAAATAGGTAAATTCAGTAATTTATCTGATTGGCGTTAACTAAAATATTTTGCTAGCCATGATTTGAAATTTTTTCATTACACCCTAATATTTACGTAGGATAACTCGTTTGCCTGATCCAAGCCGCGAGATAGTTTTATAATGGCGCGTTTCTCGTCTCATTTTTGCTGAAGACGGTGCACTGCTTCATGTATTGCGTCACTGAAAAGTCACCGGCTCGTTCCAAGCTGTCTCAAAAACCAAGTGAATGGAGGGCCATGTGCTTTCCTGTAAACCTAGGAGTGTGGAGCGCTTAGCATGATATGCTTAATTACTTGTAAATGGGACTGAAACGCTACAATTGGAACAACTGAAAGTGACTGGCCGGAGCACCCCATGGCGTCGTTTTCACTGTATATCGTGGCTCTTCCCAAATGAGGCACTCAACACTCCCCAAGCACGCCACGCGCCCTTCTCTCCTCCACAACCTCACTTCCGCCCATCATCCCTCTGTCTGCTTCATCATTTTCGTATTACGAGCGCAAAAACCCATCTGTACATGCACCCAGCGTATCTCCTTCCCCATTAAAATCACACCCCATTCCTCACAGCCTTTCCTCGCTTCCCTTTGTTAACAGAGCACTTCATTGCCTCTAAACAATAGCCTTCTTTTCAGTCAAACTTAAATCTCCTACTTACAAACATTCTCCCATAAAATCTGCCGCGGGTTAATCCCCTTACTAAATCCCTTCCCTCACTTCCTTCGCCTTCCTCTCCGTCCGCCCTTTTCCTCTCTCAACTACTTCACCACTTCCTCATCCTCATGTCTCGGGGGACCCTCCACTCTTATCCAAACTCCTCCCTCGCTCCTGCCCTGAGAAAATGGTGATGCGGAAAGGAAACATTAAAGATACGGGAGGGAAAGACTGCTCTCTCCCTATTGTATCGTCAAAGTTTCCTTTCCACAACACCCGTTTCTCACCATGGCGTTCCTATAGTTGCAGATCAGACTATCCTTCAAATTTAGTAGTAGAGTTTTGACTCCACGTTTCAACTTCAGTCTTTAATTTTTCCGAGATTCATACAAGTAAACTGGTGTCTTTTAACTTGCATACTGGTGGAATTTGACTACATGTATCTCAGTATTATCTCCTCTTGCAACGCCATTTTTCTTATCAGCTGTTATTTGGAAAAGTCTGATGGGATTAATATCAGTTTATTAAAAGGATCTCATAGGTTGCCAACTCTGCATGAATGACATGATGACATTCATTTCGCCTGCTTTAAACTCCTGAATAAACTACATCTTGAATATTTTTTTTCATACTCACGCAGTACTTTCATCTGTAGCATCTATTAAAGGATATATTATTTTAAATATTACAATTTCTTTAAGAACCATATAAATAAACCACTATGCGTTTCAATTTCATGCGTCGTCTATCTTGCCTCCTTAAAGTAAATTTCTCTGTTTTGTCCCAGTCTCAGAATGACGCGGCGTCACGTTTTTCACTACAATAATGAAGGTGGCTGCAAACGTATATATATATATATATAATGGGCTGACACAATATAACACAAATAGAAAAGAATAGACACATTTAAAAGAACACTCACACGGTAAATTGTTCGAACTTTCGGCCCTCTCAGAGGCCTTCTTCAAGAGAGACTCTCTCTCTCTCTCTTCAAGAGTCTCTCTTGAAGAAGGCCTCTGAGAGGGCCGAAAGTTCGAACAATTTACCGTGTGAGTGTTCTTTTAAATGTGTCTATTCTTTTCTATTTGTGTTATATTGTGTCAGCCCATTATTGTGCCGCTCGTGTGAGTTTTTCCGTACAATCGTATATATATATATATATATATATATATATACACTATATATATATATATATATATATATATATATATATATATACTATATATATATATATATATATATATATATATATATATATATATATATATATATATAATCAAAACGGAGATGAGAGATAGCGCCAGCGAACAAAAACAAAAAAGAAACACATGCAACTGAAACTTACAAGTATTCCTAATTTTTGGTGCACAAACCACCTTCCTCTGGGAAAAGAAGGGATAATTAGTGTCTGATATTGAACCCTGGCTCATTCCAGGAATCCAGGAGCCAGATATATCCCTATTATGTTGTTTTGAGCTTGAGTGGAAGGTCGGAGGGTAGGAGGGATGGTGGAATAGAGACACTATAGCATTTATTAAAGGGAGTATTATGCTCGGATGCGTGCTTTGGGGCAGGAAGCATTCAAATCAGGAAAGAATTCTTGCATGACGCACGATAGTTATTGATCCTAATATTTAGGGGTGAAGTACACTCTCCAATGTAGAATGCGGGGCATAGTTGGCACATCTGAAGGTTAACCACGAGTACATTACTGGATGTGCGCAAAGAGTAGGAAAATGGTAGAAGAAAATTACAAAGCGGCTTGGAGAGGGATGGGATTCGGGTTTTGACAATAGGACGTGCTTTGCATCTTGGTTAATTTCATAGCATGGGTGTGGCTTTGGGATGGAGCGGGAATTTAATTAGCGGATTGATTGATTTTAGGAGATCTAATCAGTTAGCAGAGCGTTTGAAAGTAACGGAGGTCCATTTGGGAAAAAGGTTGGCGGTGGAGTTGTGGCTGTAGAGGATAGGGTAGAAGTCTTTAAGGATGGATCTCAGGAACCCTATACCAGGAAGGTGGGTAATAAAAATTGAAATTGGGTGTTTTACTGCTGAAAAGTAAGGGAGTGTAAGCATGTCTTTGGATTCTTTTGTTCAGGAGGCATTCAGGATAACCTCAATGACGGAGGGAATGGTGTAGGTTTGAGATGAATTTATCCAGGGAGTCGGGATGCTTGCAGAATTTGTGTCCTCGTATGGAAATGAATTAGGAATGGAGCGTTTGGTGAGATACAAGTGGCAACTGTTCTAGTACAATTATAGTTGTTTGTTGGTCAGTTTCATATGTGTAGTGGTGTGGAATATTTGTATATTAATGATATGTTTACGTCTGGGAAAGTGGTTTGGGAGAAGGAAACAGTATAGGCGAAGGAAAAGAGGGTGAATTATTAAAATCGGAAATACAAGTTTTCAGAGATTGAGTACCATATGGCCAAAGAAGGAAAATATCATAAATATATCTGAGCCATAATAGAACTTTCAGGGGTTGTTTTAACAGGAATTCTTTCTATGCGAGATCAAAAAAGAGGTTTGTACAGAAAGGGTTTTACCCGCTACCCATGGCACACAATTTGATCTACAAGTAGAATTTATCGTTAAAGGCGAAGGAAATATAGATGAAATCAGATATGCCAAGGAGAAGTTAATGGCTCGGTGTTTGTGGCTTAGGGCATTGGGAGAGGTACTAATGGAGAGAGGCGATACTTTCTGAGTGGGAAATGGATGTGAAATGTGTGCCCTTCATGAAACACTCTAAAAAAACAATGTTTATCAATGGGGATGTATAGTTTCAGTCGATTGAAATTAATTCCGGGGTACGTTGAATTAAATCATACTATTAATTATGAACCGTAATGTTACTGATAAATTATTTTATAGGCGGAATTGAAAAAGTATGTAATGCATATAGTTTTTAGATAGAATTGAGACAACAACATTTAAAATTTATACTAACTCACGACACCTTTTCCAATTTAACGTATTACTATCACGAGGAATCTCACGTATTTTTTCGTGATCGGGTTACCAACTCAACAACGTTTTCATTTTTTCCTTAAGGGATATGAATGAACATATTATGATGTGAAAAAATGCGAACACTAGGATATTTTAACTTCAGTAATTGTTAAAAACTAAAAACAACCATCACTCAATAAGGCATTTCCTAGCGAATGACTCAAACTAGCCTACATAAGCAAGCAATATAAGGTTATTAAAAAAAATGAGCAAGACGCTTAAATTATTGATCCAGGCTAAAGAACAAAGGCAAGTTTCATCCGAGGGAGAAGGGAGTCCTTAATATTTTATGCAGGTAGTGTCGCCAACCTAACACATTTTCAAGTATCTGCATAAAAGAGGAGAGCTGAAAGGAATTCAAAATTGATAATTAAAGGGCGCTGCGAGAGAACCTGAGCAGGTGTAGCAATTGCACTCGATTGTCTAGCAGAGGTAAAAACTATTTGCCAATTTACATACTAATTACTATTGCGATGCTATTGTTTGCGATTAAGAATCGCAGAGGTAATGAACACTCTGCATGTTAAATAAGTTTCATGTTTCGAGTCATTTCAATAAAAGCAAAATCTCCATATTAAACGCTATGTATAATGAAAAACACAATTTGAGCAGAATATCACAGGTAGAATCACCTCAAGATTCTCTCAAAACTACCAGCGTACAATTACGTCACTACTATCGTAGTAAGCAGATATCAAATTAAATCCCGCAGACTAGGATAGCGATACTGGGCGTCATGACAAATTATTACTAAGTGCTTTAATGCAACAGTGCGTAAAGGTGAACTGATTTTTAGCGATTGCTCACCGAGATGAAAATAAATTGCGACCTGACATTGTCTATCTGTGCATGTGAGTTTTAATAATGAATAAATAAATATTCTATGCCAAATTTTGGAACTTTTCATTAAAAGTCACTAACACAGATTCGTACAACCGTTGACGATACAACATATGACAATATAAAAACGAATTATGTCCACAAGGTTTCATGAAAAATTATTTTAACTGGCATTGTACTAAGCAGAGGATTTTCGTTCATAAGGTTTATCATTTAAAGAGGTTTGGTCGTTAATATTTATATTCCCTTTCATGGAATAAGTGCTTAGATAAATTGACTATTCTCTACCGACTCATAAATAAACCTGTAGGAACTGAACGTTCATTTATAGAAACTTATACTGATATCCTTCTAGTACTAGATTCCAAATACCTTGAATATAATATACCTGTGCATGTATATTCTATAATACTCATTAAATGAAGATTTTAATGCAATTATACGAGTATATTATACATTATATATTAAAGCAAGTATTTAATGCAATTAAATCCAGTTCCCGCAATGCTCCCAATGCAAAAAATATCACCTGGGTCACAAATTAAAATATGTCAAAATGGTTAATAAAAACAGTTCCTTAAAGTGAGAATGAATCTTATTACTCGCTATTTTTAACAAACGTTGGGTAAGAATATAGTAACTCCACGAATAAAATCATTCATAAAGCATACTATTTTCCGTTTTACATTTTAAGTATCGTTATGGCCGCTTTAGCACAGGCTACAGGTATAATTCCTACTCCGTTAAGTCTTTGTAAGTAAGATGTTTTGAACATCTGTAGGATAAATGTTGTATTTTTAGAATCTTTGAGGAGCCTTAAACTAATGAAATCAAATATTAAAATATAAACTAGTTTGATTATCATGATTTTGATTATAAAAGTAATAAGAACATAAAAACAGTTGAATTGCCATGACCTCCAATCATTAAAACCATTGCACGTTTCCATCAAAGACGTAGAATTGTGGAATAAATGGCAAAAATTATCCGTAATGTTCAATTTTTAATGCAATGCACGGCCATTTAATTTCGTTTTTAAAATATTTATCAAACTCAACTAAGATACTACTTACACTTTCAGGAACGTTTTGTGTTACCTGAGAAATTCAACAACATCTGAGGTATTAAATAAGGCATGAAAAACTTACTGTTTTTAATCTGCCTACCGAATTCCAACATCATCATAATTTAACATTTAAATAGATTTCTACTGCGGAAAGCCAATGGTAATTTTGCAATAATTAGTGTGGATTAGGGCAGGCATTTTCCATAAAAGTTCTCTTTTAACCTTATTATATGTTTCAACTACTGCAATGAAATTAAGTTATGTACCTTCAATTTGGAAATGAACGCAATGAAATATAATCGGTCTTCAGGTAAAAAAATTATATAATCTTTTAAGTAAGGAATAATATATTTATGAGTTCATTCATATAAATTATGGCTTAATTATTTGCCATGCAAATATTGGTTTTTACTGTTTATTTACAAGTGCACATGTTTAATGCAATGCTTCCATTTTTGTTTTAGGCTACCAGAAGGACCAATTTTGGTGAAAGATCTTGCAGTGGAATACAAATACCTCACAAATTCTTCGG
The DNA here is from genome assembly GCF_022747635.1 of Hetaerina americana. Taxonomy (NCBI): domain Eukaryota; kingdom Metazoa; phylum Arthropoda; class Insecta; order Odonata; family Calopterygidae; genus Hetaerina; species Hetaerina americana. The sequence continues at coordinate 35,286,596 of NW_027286874.1, read as the reverse complement.
AATGGTTTTTCCTTGCAAGACAGAACGCCAACCGCGTCATTAAAAACTTCAACCAGTTTAGTCGGGGTAAGTAAAGAAATATTAAGATCCATCATTTAATTAATAAAAGTTTTCACGTTTTATTTTTGATTGACGCAAAACATTTTTAGTATTTTTCACGTAAATCATATTTGAGAACGAAGAAATAAAATTATAGCAGATGCTTCATCATATTATTTTAATATCGGTAATTATATATATATATATATATATATATATATATATATATATTGAAAGCAAACTTACCATGCGCTAAGATATTTTTTATGGTTTTGGAAATACCATAAATAAAAAGCTTATGAAATAATTGGAGACCTAACACAAAATTAAACTAGGTTGAACGAAATGCATATTCTATTTGGAAGATATTAAAATTATTCTAGTTACAAGTACTATACTGGCTAAAGAGTTTTGTTCGAACTAACATGATAATTAAACGTTTACGTAGATCTAGTTTGAAGAGAACATTAATAACCATTTTATAAATAAAACATTCTCTCAAACTCAGAATCCTATGCAGAAAAGCAAAGAAAATTAAATCACTGAGAGGGCGGCGGAAAGTTTCAGCATACTTTACCTGAAATTCTATCTAATTAACACACAATTAACTTATCTGAACAAAATTTCTAATCATTAAAAAGATCTTAAATAAGAGTTTTGAGAACGCTGTGTTATTTCAGCAAACTGTTTTTCGTCTAATTAAAGTAATCTCCGATATTTCGGTATTAGTATATTTTAATTTTCGACAATTCATTGAGGTATACACGTAGCTTACATTTTATAATTGGAGATAGAAATTTGAACAGCAAATTTAAGCTAATTCTTTGATTCATTCAAGTTGTAATGCATTTTACGTTGGTCGTTCCAAAACATAATACTAGCATTAGAAAGAAAGATTATATCCCCGCGCTTTTCAGTAGTTATATTGTATAGAAGTTGATTATCTTATCCATTTTCTTTTAATACCCTCGTCGTTTTTAGGAGTTAGGGAGAAGGGAATAAGTATACTGAGCAGCGCGTACTTTAAGGCTATCATACACGTATTTGGACGTTGGAATTTTAAGTACAAAAAACCAATTTTAGAAATTTCAGAGTTGGTTGAACACCTGTGACCTTCCCATATAATAGAGAAAATGCGGTATTAAGTTTAAAAAGTCAGACACAGGAAGAAAAAAGTTAGCTACCGTGGGGAAAACGCTCTATAGCAGTGGCTCCTAAAGTGGGCGCGGCCACCCCCCTGGGGTGGTGCTCTAGTGTATGGGGACAAAAAGATGCTAGGAAGCGTCAGGGGGCGCCGGAGGGTCCTAACAATGTGGTATTTGCGAAGACTCGGTAACTTTCAATTTGTCTCCGTTATAAATCTTCGTTTTTAAATTTTACATTTTTTTACCGCATCTGGGAGCAATTTACGAGTAAACCATTTGGTTCCTTACATTTTAATGTATGAACAGTTGAAAAATTTTTCCAAGCTTTTCTCGAACAAGGAAAAATTTTGAAGAGGTTTAATCTCATTTTGTCTATCATTGGCTCAGCTTCACGACACTGAGTCCTTCGGCGATAAGGTTCAGAAAGTAAGTATGCGAGTCCAAAGAGAAATCAAATCATCTGATAATTAGATTCGGTGGCTTTATATAAAATATTTACCTAGATAATCATTTTCCAAACCATTCGGTGCCAACGATATTATCAAGGCTGTATTGTAAGTTATTTTTCATTAATTAAATGATATAATTCTTGTTATAGTAGTAATACAGGTATTGTACCTGTATTACATAATTTTTTGTATTATTTTATGATGGCGAAGTATGCTCCAAAACAAAACGACCAGTATATTTTGTTTGTGTTTCTTGAAATAGTAATAAATAAATTCTATTGTTTTAGGCTTCACTTCGTGGAAGTATTTAATATCCATACTAAAAGGAAAGACTTTTACTTTTCCACAGATTTTTTTCCATAGGTACGTACCTGATGGTGCCACAAGCCGGTGAAACGCGTTGTACCATATAATAAAATCTGTGGAAAAGTTCAAGTCTTTCCTTTTAGTATGGATAGTAATAAATAGTTCAAAAAGAGGACCTTTTCTCTCATATTTCTTACACATACGATTAAAATTTCTCTTTGCCGGCTAGGTATCGATTAAATAAATTCCCGATTCACTGATCTAAGTCACGGTTTTGCTGACATTGTGAATTCCATGAAGAATAGCTTTTTTCAAACAATGGGTAATATTCACGATAATTCTTTGAATAAAAATAAAACTTTGGAAATATTTCGCCTTCATAAGTAAATTGAGTGGTAAACAAAATTCCTCTTAATAATATATCATCAAATGAAAAGGTGACCTTGCTATCGAATTAACTTTAGTTGAACCTACGCACACACAAACATCCAAAAATTGAATCAAAGACAATTTCATCGCAACAGTCCCTTTATATGCCTTTCTTATTAATACTATTAAGGGAGTGTCATGGATTAATATGATTCATAATGACAGAATAGGAGCCAAAGAAATATTATGTCATCCTCATCTGATAAGACCAGTATTATAAATCGAATTCGAGAGGACCTTACTTTGCAGCCGAGTGTTCGGTTCTTCTAGGGAAGATGGCAAAGATGCATGTGCAGACCTCTGTCTCAACCCCCCTACGCACCGTTTTCGAATTCACGGGTGCGTGATAAGCGTATACCATTTGTACATCTACATCTACATAATACCCCACAAGCCGCCGCAAGGGTGTGTGGCGGGGGGTGTTAGGTCACCAACCGTAAAAATGAAAAATACCACATGCAAACAAACAACACAGAAAATTACACCCACAGCAGCGCACACACTCATGCAAAAATCCCTTCATCCAACACTCATGCAAACACATATACCGCAAAACAACTAAAAATGCACCCCAGGATGCAGCACGAAAGCCATCCTACAACACGGAAGCCAGGACACAACAAGCAAGAATGTGAAACATCACTACCACATGAAAATGCACCACAAAACACTCTACCCCCCAAAGAGTCGGTAAAAGGCAGGGAATGCGACCCAGCGTTGCAGGTAGCAGGAATGTCCCCCCGCGGAGAGGGACGAGGGATTGAAAGGAAAACTTAAAAACAGATGAACAGAACACGAATGAGGTCATTCGGAAATAATGGGTTATTATAGCAAAACACATAAGGTTAGTGGAAGAGTATGCATTTAAGTAGAACTAATTATTTTTTAGACGCTGAGGGTGGCAAGTGGAATTTTTGCTATCTATAACCCTGCAGTTGCTATCCCGTATTGTCCGTGGGAAGAAGGAGTTCTTGAGTCGGCTAGTTCTGGCATCTCGTATTTCCCGAATTTTATATGCATGATCCAAACGACCAATGTATGTAGGAGTACGAATAATTTGCGAGACCTCGGTGCTGAAACATGCGGATCTGAATTTATTTAATAATTTCAATCTTGCATTGAATCGTCTATCTTCTAATGATTCCCACCCCAAATCCATGAGCATTTCGGTGACGCTTTGGGTTTTATCGTAAGAATTTTTTACAAAACGGGCTGCCCGGCGTTGAACCTTCTAAATTCCCCGAATGAGACCTTTTTCACTCGGACCCCACACGCTACATGCGTATTTATTTTATATAAATATTGTACATGGAACGTACAATATTTATATAAAATAAATAACCTCTATTAATAATTTCAGTTTACCGAAGTGAAACTACTACCGTTTAAGAGCAAAATAACATAAATCCTGTTTTATGCAAGGCATGCAGAACAAATACATATATTCAGCCTTGATTACATACTATATGTTTGAAATTATACCGCAATCACATAAATATTTTATTTCGATGTTTTTCATATGTTATCAGCAATTTTATTTCAAAAGCAACCACTTTAAGATTGCACCCACATCTTATCATTAACTCATGCGTGTATTCTATTAAATTAACATCTACAGGGTTCGTCCGGAAAATAAGTGTACTGAGCTCAGGAAAAAAAATTTATTACACTTTTACATATCTTAAGCTAATATTCCTCAAAATAGGACCCTTGTGAGTCGATACACTTGTTCCAGCGGCGTTCCCATTCCTGGAACGCTCGTGCGAAGGCATCATCGGGAACCTCTCGAAGACACGTCGTCACGGCCTCTTTGACGGCGTCCAAAGTCCCGTATCGCGTTCCTTTCAAACTCCTCTTTATCTTCGGGAACAGAAAGAAGTCCGGTGGTGCCAAGTCCGGGCTGTAGGGCGGGTGCGGCAGCGTTGCCACGTCCTGCTTGGCCAAGAAGTCCGACACGACAAGCGCGGTGTGAGACGGCGCATTGTCGTGATGCAACCGCCAGATGTTTTTGATCGCTGGCCGGACGCGGGCGACTCGTTTTCGAAGCCTGTCGAGCACTTGGACGTAAAATGCAGCATTTACAGTTTGTCGTTCACGTACAAATTCGTAGTGGACGACTCCCCTTTTGTCAAAAAAGACAATGAGCATCGCCTTGATCCGAGATTTGCTCATGCGAGCTTTCTTTTGACGGGGTGATGATGGGGTGTGCCACTCCGCACTTTGTCTATTCGACTCCGGGTCGTACTCAAAGATCCACGTCTCGTCACCCGAAACAACGTTCTCTAAAAAATGTGGATCATTTTTGCAGTGATCCGCAAGTTGTGTCGCGATTTCCAAACGATTGAGTCTTTGATCATCACTGAGCACTTTCGGCACCAACTTTGCACAAATTTTTCGCATCTGTAATTGCTCCCTAATAATCTCGTGCACTATTGTTTTTGGCACATTACACTGCTCTGTTATCATCCGAACACGAAGACGACCAGAGTTCAGTACATCTTTTCGCACATTTTCGTCGGTGAGTGTCGTTGATGGGCGTCCAGGCCGTGGTTCGTCGTCGACCTCTACTCTGCCCTCCACGAACATCTTGTGCCACCGAAAGATCATGTTTCTGGACATGGCTGACTCTCTGTAAGCCTGGTTAATCATACCGACAGTTTCGGTAGACGATTTCCCAAGCTTTACCGCAAATTTGATGGAATAACGCTGCTCCAAAAACTTCGGCATCGCGTTCCGTGACGTGGGTCGAGCGTGGAGGTTCGCGTTAACAGAGCTCCTCACTACACCACAGCTCAGAGCCGACTGCCTTTTTCAGCGTCGCTTGCCAACATACCCCCCTCCAATCGCAGCCCGTCAGAGCGGTGCTGGGCGCGCCTGGAGTGGCGGGAAAAAATCAGTACACTTATTTTCCGGACGAACCCTGTATTTTATTTTTACAAATTTCAATATTAAAACCTTCAGTGTATAAACAGAATGGCAGGAAAGGAAATGACTCATCAAAGAAGAAATGTAGACATTATAATGTGGATTTTCTTAGGTACGGATTTATAGAGACACATCTAGAAACAAGCCTATGCCTGTGCTTACCATGGAAAAGGGTGGATTTAAATGAGGCGATGAAACCTTCTAGACTAATTGATCATTTTAGGAAGGCACATCCTGACAAGACAGAAAAGACTAAAATTTTTCAGTCACTTCGTGGTAGAAGGCAAAATGTTCCAACTCTTTCAAGTATGCTGTGTAATGCTTCAAAACATATCACTGATGATTTTCGTGTATCAGAGTATATTTCACTATTATTTGCCAAATCTGGAAATTCATACTCAGTTGGTGAAGAACTCATCTTACCAGCAGTAAGTGAAGTCTTGAGTACTGTTCTGCATATGATACAATAAAAATTTTTCCCTTAAGAGATACTTCAGCTCAACGACGAATAGGATAAATGGCAGAAAATGTAGGAGATATATTGTGCAGCATCCTGAGAACAACAGAATTTGCATTACAGTTGCACGTAACTTTGACAGGTAATGAATCTGTGCTTCTAGGTTATTTTCGCTTTATTAAATATGAAAATCTACTTCAAGAGTTTGTATTTTTACAAGGCAATTAGAGACTGAAACTATAAGGGAGTCAATATTTCGTATCGTAGAGCAGTTCTTCAGGGACGAAAAAATTCCACTTTCTAACATCCTTGCTGTTGTGACAGACGTAGCTCCGGCAATGACTGGTGGTCACCTTGGTTGCATTACATGCTTGAAAAAATGTACTAAATATTTTTGCTATTCTTTTTGTCATTCACGGACAACATCTGGTGGCTAAAATGCTGAGTAATTGCCTTTATAAGTTCATAAACAAAGTAATTATCGGGGTTAAAAAAATCAAAGCCTATGCTCTTAAAGATCAAACCTTTCGAGGGCTATAGGTTGAGAACGACGAAGATTTCAAGCGTTTGTTACTACACACGGAAGTTCGTCGACCATCAAAAGTAATTGTATACGGCGCTTCTATAATTTTTTGACACTGTCGTGCAGTTTGTTTGGGAGAAGGATGCTTTTTTCAGCGAAAACCTTAATACATTAGGAGTGCCGTTGCATTTTTGTCTGAACTATTTGTTACGTTCAATGAAATGAATTTAAAATTGCCGGAAAATGAAACTAATCTTATAAAGTCAAAATCTGTGGTGACTGTGTTTATTTCCAAGTCGCTTTTATTTGAGCGCAACATAGGTCGCCGTGACCTTTATCAATTTCCTTCCCTGTTTAACATAAATATCAAGCTGGCATGGGTGATGATGATTTCAGAGTCTTTAGTGACCATTGAGTCACCTTGCATAAAAATATGACGCAGCGATTTGAGGATCTTCTTTTGCTGGAAATTTCAGGCTGGGTGATTAATGGGTTTGTAGATGTTGAGGAAGTTGGAGTATTAGAGGAAGAATTAATTGGAACACAAAATGGTGTTGAATTGCAACCAACGTTAAAAAAAATATCATGAGTATTGATTGCATCGTGAGTATCCTGTATTTTAAATGGTGGTTAAAAACTCCTTGCATTTCCGATTTCACATTTGATGGAACGTGGTTTTAGTTCATTCATTCCGGTTTCTTCTAAACAGAGAAACATCATTCAGGTTTGTGAACGCGGTGATTTAAGACTCTTGCTAAATGACATTAAACCGGACGTTGGAAAACTGCTATCTGGTTATCAAGCCCATCCATGACATTAAATTTTGTTTGATGGAAATGCGTCATTAAATTAGGTAAAAGAATCTCCTTAAATGACTTCTAGACCACGAAAAACTAAAATAAATAGCTACTTAATCGTTTAACTAATTTTAACAAAATATGATTGGTTATTCTATTTTCATAAATTATAAATGTTCAAATGATATATCAAACTTAATTTAAGTAAAAAATTCACATGTAAACTTCTAAAAAAAGGTTTACAGAATTATTTGTTTTGATAATTAATTTTTATGTAAAAAGTACATTCTCACTTAAGTTCCTTTTATTGTGTGATAATTCTTTTGCATAAATGTGATAAGAAAACTATACATCTATTGGATTGTAAATAAACAGTTGATTAGTCATTATGCTTAATTTAATAATTTTGATCTTCCTCATTTGGTTATTTTGTTTCATGAATTTGATTATTATTTTAAAGTTACCGATAAAGGGGCGTTCAGTAGAGGGTTATGGATCCAAGAGAGCGGTGCCTCGAAAAGGTTTGGAAAGTACTGCTCTAAAGGAACCACAAATACAGTTATCCTAAAGCGTGCGCAACCCGGATTTCGTGACTGCATTGCGTGTAAATTTGAGTTTCGAGTCGGAACTTGTTTTCCCGACCGACAGCAGTGGGATTTAATTATTATTGATCGACAGCGGCCAAAGAAAACTTTTTTTAACCTAATCTAAGAACGTGCTTCATTCATCCTTTTGCATTTGCCGTCCCTCTTAATGAAAATACTAAGAAGACTCAATCTCTTCCCAGCAAAGCTGGTGATCTGCCTCCCTCGCCATTCCTCTTTGCTTTCTCTAACGCTGTCTCACTCCCTCCTACCTCTTACTATATCGCCCTTCTACTTTCCCAGATTTCATACCCATTCATCTCTTCCAAAGGCCCCTTTTCCTCTTGAAACCAGTTTCTCTCATGACCTTCACATGTCCTCATCTCCTTAAATATACCTTCCCTCCCCCTTGCACGCACACTAGGAGCCATTCACTACCTATTAATTTTTACCTTACCAGTTTTATCTTTGACTTAAATGCCAATATTCATTTTAATAAAAAACGCCAAGCACTCGGTTTAAACTTTAATATATCCAAAATAAATAGTTCAATAGTGGATTTACATTAAGTAAGAGCGCAAGAGCTTTTCCGAATGATAACTGAAAATATTCTACAGAATTGACTCAACCGATTTCAGGCACCATGAAATTCAAATTTTCTGCGGTGTTATTTAGTTATGCATCGATTATGTCTATAAGTGGTTAACTTTTTATATTTTATATTGCCTTTTTTCCTACTCATGATTATCTGTAATTATTAAGTTTTTATTAACATTGACATCATCCTGGATTCATCATGGTTCATCTCAGTTCATCATCGGTTCTCAATAGTCCTCAAGGTTAGAAAATGGAAAAATAAACGTCAACTGAAAAGCTTATTATACAAATTATATAATTGTATAATCAAGTTTGAGAAATTCTTGAAACCATTGAAACAGTCTCAAGGTCCATTCTTTTTTATGTGTCTCCTTTTAATATACATTAACTGGCTTTGAGTTAAACTTTAAAGGAATTTAGGGTCATTATTAATAAAGCAAATGTGTAATCAAGAATTGATGGCATATATAAACTACTAAATGGTGATATACCCCTTCGCATGCAATATTGACGTAATAGAAGGGCTTTTGCTTTCTCCTGAACTCTAGAATCTCTATATTAGATACCGTAGTGTAAGTGAATGTTATTAAAATGAGTTGCATTATTTTTAATATTTTAAATAATTACATAGTAACTATAAGTGAAGAAAACATTAATTTTTGATGCTTCATGCCCGCTGTGTAATCTCCTGCCATACAGGATCAGTACAGTAAGTATCGTGACTGTTTCTCTGTAGCCTCAACGGAGTGGTGGACAGGGGTCTGACCGGTTGGATCGGTAGAAGGGTCCCCCATCACTCAGGCGTACTTTAGTTCAGTCACCTCCTGGTATGCCTTGAGACAGGAGGTGGATTTTTGTGACATGTGATTGTTTGTGGTGTCCTCGCGCCAGTATGGAGCGCACCGTCGAGCAACGCTATGCTGTGAATTTTTGCGTTAAACTCGAGATCTACGCGTCGTAGATCCTTGAACTCATTAAACAGACTTATGGGGATGATGTTCTAAGCCGCACAAGAGTTTTTGAGGGGCAAAAAATGTTCCAAACCATCGATATTTTGCGAAGAATTTACAGAAAAACATTATGCACTTTTTAAGTATTTATTTGAGGCTATTGAATTTGGCAACAGCTATTTACAACGAACAAAAAGTCCTCAGCTTTTGGCATAAATCATAATATACGTTGTTACAAGATATAATTGCTAGATAGGGAATTTGGTAGTATAAATGTCCCACCTTGTCGAAGAGAATAAATTTTACTCTTATTTAAGATTGAAAAATAACCTGCCATTAGTGTCCAAAAATTGTGATCTTTTTTGAAAAAATTGGATTTTTTCAATCTCAAAAATTGACAGAAAATTTGATCTGAATTGAACAGTTTATATAATCATTTCGGAATTCGTACTACATTTATGCATAAAATTATAAGCTCTTACTCTGTAACGCCTTGGTGTGGTATATACTATCCAGGCCGTTGTAGGACGTCCAGTACTGGGTTGGTCGGCGATCTTTTCCTAGCCCTCCTTGAACGCCTTGTGCCCCCTGCCGGACTGTGACCGTGAAATGCAGTCGTCCTTGAAGGCCTCTTGAAGAATCTGAAATGTTTCGGTTGTATTCTTTCAAACCTACACGCAAAACTTGATGGCGTATCGCTGTTCAACCGAACGCTCCATTCCGTCGTATTACAAAGTCGAAAAACACACCTCGCATGGAGGCACGTCCTTCCGTTCAGACTGCTTAAAACAAAGTGGCAACTGGTTGCGTTGGAAGGAGAGACCCTCCACCACATTTCCCAACCGGATTTAGCGCGCTACCATGGATAGTCGCGGCACAATAAAACCCCGCGCATTATTTTCATAATGGTCCATGTATATATTATATGATATTATTGCCAATATTATTACTGAGCTCTGGCTAGATTTTCGCAGTTGAAAATGCTTGCAATTTGAATATGCGTTCCAAAATATCCACATATTAATTTCCATAATATGATTCGAAGTCTAATTCAGCTTAAAAAACGTAAAATTCTTTGATTTAATGGCAGGAGAATTCCTGTTACAATTGTGTGATTGTTTATTTGATACATCTCCCTTTTAATGGGCTCGAAATTTTGTGTACTGCGAACATTATGAGAGAAATATTTAACTCGTTAAAATACAGCACCTCTTTTCCCCATGAACCAAGTTTATGCATTGCATGGAGTAGCGTTTTCAGAACTTGGTATTGAACAAAACTTAGCAACCTGGAGCCAAAATTGCCTCTTTTATTTTGTGTAACATCAGATTACCTGAATCGGAGTAATGAATGAATGCGTTTAGAATTTTCTTCGGTTTAATTTTCTCTCATGGTGAGTCTGCTATAAATTCAAACTCTAAATGTCGGCGCTGCTGTTTAAAGGAAGAATATAACATCTCGAATAACCAATTCGTAGATACATTTTATCATCATTACTCTTCTATTCACCATCACATTAAACCATAGTACTTTTTCAAACTTTCAGGTAGGACTTATATAATAAAGGTATCCATCAATTGCACGAAAATATAATGGAATAATATTAATGAAATATTTCCTTGCAAATAAAGCTTTTACACGTACAACACTACGCTTCAATATGCCCTCAATATTCAAGAATTAAACCACAAAAATCGATTAAATCATATCATATTATGAATGAATCGAGCTAAACTATATAAATTTTCCCAAGGTTATTATATTTTCATCATAACCAGTCTAAAACATAACATAAGTCTTAGTCACTATAGGTAATGGACAAAGCTGCAGTTGTAACATATAGCGCTGAAATAAAGACAATAATTATAAGGAATATTTGCACGTCGAACCCAAGAAATAATTTCCTGGTTAACCACAAAAACAGTTTGAGGGAACCAGATTTTTATTTGAACCCCTAAGGTACGAGTAACAAGATGAACTAACACATAATTAAAAATTGGTACGCATCGTTTATTGTTGCAATGATCCGAATATTTTAGCCGGATATTTTTATGCATGCATGTATATATTCGTATATATATTATGTATATAAAACATACAAACCTTAATCAACCCCTAAGGTTGGTTTGATAGGTGATGAAAGAGTTCACCGAGTACTTAGCCCGACGGCATGTGAAATTAACACATCAGGGTAGGGGGTCAGTTTCTTTCCCGTTTCTTTTTTGCCAGCTATGGTTTCTCAGGAAGATCTGGTGACCGAAATATCACTTAGTTTGGCTTTAGATGCAGGTACCCAAATAGGCTTGTCCGGATATCGAACCCGGGCCCTCCAATCAGTAGTACAACGCTCTACCCCTGGACTACCGCGACCAACACACAAAGACACATTTATGTATATATGACACACATATATATATATATATATGTATATATAATATACATTATATATATATATATATATATATATACATAGCTTTCCGATCTTTTAAAATTCCCACCCTTAACCGCCATCTTTAGTTCAGTTCAGTATTCCCTGCACCTTCCCCCCTTCGCCATCCAGACTCCATGTTTCTCTCGGAAAAGGCCGTAAGCTCAAACAATCCACAGTGTGAGTGTTCTCAATGTGTTATGTGTTACCTGTTTTATTTTGTCTTATATTGTACCGTTACATTGCACACAAAAAAGAGACTCACTAACTTTCGAAATTTCGGTGGTCGCAGCCATCTTCGTCTAGGAAGAGAGGGATAGAACTCTCTCTCTCTCTATATATATATATATATATATATATATATCCGCTTAGATAAGTGATTTGAGCTCATCCATTGCACAGACAAGACAGCAGTTCGATCCTCGTTTTTAAAGGGAGCTGGCTTAAACGACGGAGCCTGGTAGCCAGAAAGACTCATAAGAAGCCAAAAGTAGCTTGCTGGAATTCCAAGAGCATGCTGGCCAGAAGAGGAGGTCATAAGCCAGGTGTTGGATATGCATTTCATATATTACGGGTAGAAAACACGGAGCGTTGACGTTTTTATCATTTGAGGCTGAAGGCAAAATGAAGAAAAACGGAGAGGAGTAGGCTAATATAGAGGACGAGTCCACCACTGACGGAGCACTTCGGGGGAGAGTGGCTCCCATGATGGAGTAAATTCGTCTACGAGAGGCATTTTCTCCATACGTATAGAGATCTAGGTCGGTCGCTTCGATTGCGGTTAAAAAAAGCTTATCCCCTTATTTGCTTTCTGTACATAACATACCGGCCTCAACTCAAAACACTGAGTACCTAAATATCTATTTCATACTAACTGCATTCAAAAATCACAGTAAACCTGAGCGTCTGCCTAATATCTGAGCGTATCAGCCACCTCTACTGGGGAACCTCCGAAATGTGTTTCGTTAATATCAGCATTAACGTTTGCAAACATATGTAATAGTTTTTGATGATACGGTTCATACCTCTCTACGGTCATTGAAACAGATGATGAAATACTGAGAGAGAAATAAACAATGGTGCCTAAATTGCAGTAATTGACGCAAACTAGGTATCCTCCTCTTTCACAAAAAAATATGCTTTCTGCCATTGTTTTCAATGATACTCAGCTAAATTTTATATGACTCCATGATGAATTTTGAAAATTAAATACATGTCAGTTTCATTAAATTTTATTTAAATTGACCGGTTTCGTCGAACATTCGACATCATCAGCCTATGCCAGATCCCGATGATCCTGACTGTTTGATGAAACCGGTCGTTTCAAATGAAATTCAGTGGAACTTGCAAAGTTTTCATTTTTCCGAATTTATTTCATTGCGCTGATGTTCACTAAAATACTAATATTTATGATTTATGTATACATGAAATTTCTAATAGGAAAAGCACTTTTTCTTTGTTACTTCGGTAAGACGAAGTCAATTTATATGTCAATATAATATGTCATTAAATTATTCAAAACATTTACTTGTGGCAACTCGTAAAAAAATAGACACATTGGTTAACACGAAAATACATATTTTAATGTAAATATTCTGTTAAAAATAATACACTTATTTGACTAATTGTTAAAAGGGCATGATTGCTAATTAGTAACGCATTTGAATACTGCCTTCATAGTCCGGGTTTAGAAATCCCGGGCCATATTTTTATACGAAGAAGAAAAACAAAATAAAAAAGTGGAGAAGTTTTCAGATCAAAAAAACGTTGTGGTAAACCTCAATCGCCACATGAATTAGCACCACCTGCTAATGTTTGGCTTTTGAATACCTTTAAGTTTAGTTAGTAGTGGGCCCAAACCTTACCTAGCCAAGCGAACCATGCTGATTATTTTGTTGACATTGCCATTACGTTTCTCTCTAGATACTAGGCTAGACTTAATTGATTGAAAGACGAAGATTTTACATAAGCAGTTTGTAAGCAATTATATCTCTGCGATGCTATGTTCTAGTTCCTTTTCACTCCTATTCCAATTGCAAACGATAAATAAAAAATACGACGCAATACGAGGAGCTTGGCTTTGAAATTCTAAAATAAATCACTCTTTGATGAGGTTAATCAATTTAACCACCCCGGGTCTCTCAATGGTCTCAACCACATATTGCACTCATAAACCATCAAATATGACATACAATAATCATGTCATCATTTTCACAGTATTTCCTGAAAACGCGTTCATGGATTTTTCGAGTAGTCTGTTACTTTTCAAATATTTCTTATAATAATCAATAGCCTATATCAATAGGGTCTCCCAATTTTACCCAATTTAACAGCATTTCATGCATTATATTTGCGGAAAGGAACATTATCTTTTATCCGTATCCCAGACCAATCATTAATATTGTAAAAAAAACAGAGGCGATAATCTCTTTATTCTTCAGTTCCATCTCATTTTTACCTTCAACACTTACAGCGATACATCGTAACGACTCACACGTAATGTGTCGTAAAACTCTAGAAATTTTCAACCAAAAGCTTCCGTGATAATGAATTGGCCTATTTAAATTTCTTAGAACCCAAGTGACAGCAACGTATTGGCTCATCGGTTCCACTGGCAAATGGTTCTGTAATGTTAAAGACAAGAAGATATATACGGGTCAGGGAGTAGGTATCGATGTAAAACGGTCAAGAATTTTGTTTAATTTCATAAGAATCAACTTAATTGGGACCAGAAATATTAAAATATATACCTTTGTATTGCTACAGTTTATGGAGAATAATGAATGCTCGTTTTTGGGGTTATCACACTGCTATGACCAAACATGCTCGAAAGCAGATTGCGAGAGTAAGGTGCAGAAGAATTAAACTGTGATCGAAGAATATTCTCTCCAATGGGGATATAGTAGCTGGATCATTAAAAATTATTTCCCAATTAGAATATAAAAGATACTTGAGTGTACAATTTCTTTCAAAATAAACGTCAATTCAGTCAGAATTTAAACGCCCCTAGGATACCAAGATGATAATCATATACCACACGACACTTGAGGTATGGTTTTCAAGGAAACACGGTCTTTGATGAGTGAATTCCACAATTAGTGTGACATTTAATATCAAATGCTGAAATGCTACAAATTGAGCATAATTTCAATAAAAATTTACTGTCGTGACTTTCAAGGGAGTCGTAGGACTCTCCAAGTCAAGGGAGCTCCTCCCAATAAATTGAGATACAAAAAGAAACACCTTTAATTGGAGCATATAAAACTGAACTGACTTGTATTTGTCGTATCATATTTCAGATATTAAAATGCAGCGCTGAAATAATAGAACAAATTTTAAAATTTTGAACAAGTTCGTTTGGTGCAATATGAATTAAAATATGGGAGTCTGCTGGAAAATCGTGAGAGGGTGATAGTGGGCATTAGAAAATCATCAAATTTCAAAGATGTGTGACGCATTACCATTACCATCCCCAATATTTTCGATGCCGCAATAGGGACGCATAAGTTCATAGTCTGGAAATACATCACGTGAAGGTTGAAGGATAAACAGCTAAGCGTTCGCCTGAGGATACCGCCGCTTTTCATGAGCAACGGCGCTCCCACCACCGCTGTTAACACGTCAAGGCAACGAGAAGCCAGGGTCGGGAAATAGCCCGTTGTTCGTAGCAAGGTATTTCACATCGATCCTCTTAGCTTTAGCACGGAACACTTAAAAATTAATAGCTGTATAGCTTGCGTCTTGCTTAATAAAAAAAGTTTTAGAATTGAAATAGAAAGAAGCTTTCACCAGATTCCCATTCCGTCCCCACCCTTAGCTTTTAAATGGAAAAAAGTTCTTTTGGCTTCATTCGGGAGAAATAAATCAGAAACCCTGACACTAAAGGCAAACCACAAGGAAAGTTACTTATTTAATATTACGCTTACATTTTCGTAACGGTTTTGAATGATTTAACACCTTTTAACGATTATATTTTTGATAAAAGGATGCTAGTCACGAAGCGTACAGCCAAATTCTCATAGATCGTACATTTTTTTACAATCTTCCATGCAGCGGTTGCTCATAGGTTAATTTCGAGGATTTTTCTGCCTCAAACACAGCGTGGTGAGGCGCGTGTGTATCGGTTTGCGTATGCTTTACCGCTACGTGTGCATTTGTAGAAAACTTGGGGAGCTTCAAATAAACCCTCGGCGTTTCCCGTGGCCCAAACCGCACAAATCCGTCATTTATGAGAGAGGAATACCTCCATCGTGCCGTCAACTTCGCTTTCTCCGCTATTTGGGCCAAAGAGGACGCCGGCTACATTAACCATTAAGCAAGATGAAAGGGGTGACACTCTCCCACGCAAATTGACAATTGCTTGCGGTGCATGTAATTCACTGCGCCCGTCGGTACATTTTAAGAGTGATTGAAATGGATGCTCTCGCAAGAGACGTGTGCTCACTTTGTGTCGTGCACTTAGAAGAACAAGCCAGAATCGCTTTATATAGCGAGTACACGTATAAATTACACCCACCGAGACACATGAAATATTTGATACCGTTTTTGGTACCAGATAGGCACATAAAAAGCAGAATTAGATCGATCAATGTATTGTAGAAACATTGTGAGTATACATGAATATTTTAATTAATATGTACATTTCATTAAGGAAAATATTTCGCAATTATTATAAACTGCTTTTTAAACAATGGAATTCCATAGGCAGGAGAGAAATTTATTGTAAAATAATGAACCGAGGCAATAATTAATTTTTTCAGAATATGAACCAGTTGAAAAATTCAATACAAACATCTTTTTCACTTTTTAATTAACAGAAAAAGTAATTTGACATCACACTTAAACTCTTTCCCCAACATGGACCCCAACACCGTGCATTGATCTTGATTGATAGCTCTTCGCTGTTGAATGTCCAGGGAGGTGTTATTAATTCAGAATACAATAAAATAAAAGTTCGGAAGACCAATTTAATCAAACAGTTAACAGGCAAACGAAGCGAGTCTAATAATACTTTCACGAGATAACATGGCGCATGGTATTCCTCATAATAAGAATTTAAAGAGCAATGGAGAAACAGGGTCACGAGAAAGGTATACTTAACATTGCAATCATCAAAAGTGAATGACATCTTGAATAATAAATCGGGAAATCAGGAAAAGGAGAAATTACGGTTTGCCAACAATCGTTAAAACAAATGCTAAAATATAAACAAATACAATAAAGCAATTGGGTTTTCTTAGGAAAAACGAAACAGAAACTGAATGTCGCACGAGATAAAGATGATATTGCATTTATGAATGTCATGTAGCGAGAAATCATATTTATAAGATTACCCGGGAATCAAAGAAAAACTCCCTTAATACGTGGCTGATTTGTCATTTGACTATTTCATGAACCAGTATTAATCAATTAAACCATCTATGTAGGAGAGGTAATGCCATCAATATTTGCTCTCATTTTGCCAATTTGTTATGCATAAGCCAAGCATACATTAAGAGTAAAGGTGTATTTCATTTGTTCCAAAATATTTGAAAATATCGATATTTCAACAATAAATTGGTCATTTTAAAGTCGTATAATAATTAAGGTAAATGCACTTTTTGCATAAATTTTGAAGTAGTTTTTCCTCGTGAAATGGACAGAATCTCATGATTTTAGGTGATTATGACTCAATAAAATTATTTGAATTGAATTCGATATCCATTATTGCTAATAACATTTGAAAAATTAACAAATGTCCGATATATTTTTAAGTGTCAATCGACGTCATAACCGTAATTAATTTGAATATTGTATGACCACTCAAAACAGCAAATTGTTAAGAGAGATGCAATCAAATTTTTTTCAATTATTTTCGATTCTTTAGAAGCAGTGTTTTTATAAGCAGAGGTGAAAAGAAAGAATACAACCCTGATATAAAGACTTTGAGAGAGCGATAGACACACTGGGTAAGAACGGTTACTGCAATATTATTGAAATGAACGTTATTGCAATGACACAACAGAATGGTTCCCATTATATGGCCTCCTTTGATATAGGAACCGGGCTCAGTGTCAAGTTGGTCGGCGAGGATATTGATTACACCATGGGATGTCGTCCTCGTCCTGACGGTCAAACTCCCAGCCATATCCTCCAGGTCGCAGTCCCATTTTTGTGAAAATTTCTGAAATTCTGGCGAAGCAAAGGGAGGGGTAAACTCAAACTGGCCACACCACATCTTGCCTTGAACGCCGAGAAAAACCTCGCCATCTAAATTAACGAGTGTCTGACGACAACAATTAAAAAACTTTATCAGAGGCTTTAATAGAAACTTTAGAAACTTTAATAGTTGGGTAAAGTGTGCGTTATGCCAGAAAGAACAGGGATATGTATATCTGGTAAGCAAAACATGAGCAAATCAATCCTCCAAAAAATATAAGTGAATCACATTACACATACCGATGAATACAATAGACTGCACGACACCATCTAGTTCCTTTACTAGAGAATGGTGGCTAAAATGAGAATAAAAGTAAACCTAAAAAATTATATATGTGATGGCAAAATACGTTCCTAGTATTAATTTAAATAAGAGAGTGGTAGTATTACATTGTATGAATAATGTGAAATAATATTTATTGAATTATTTTATTTAAAAATGACAGTTGCATTGCTTTCAAAACTGCTGAAATTAATATATTCACCAAAATATGAATTCCAATAATGTAGTATTGTTATTTTATATCTTGTTCTTGAGATGGCATTAGATATCTTAACCTCATACTGATTCTGACTATCTTCATAATGTTTCTTGTGAATTAATATGATGGATATTTCGAAATATGAAAAACTCTTCTATCTTGGCTTTTGATATTTACATGCCAATGGAGATCAAAGTTTTAGGCACTACCGTTTGGATAAGATCAAAAATTAAAGTTGATTGAAATTGAAATCAATAACTATGGAGAAGGAAAACATTAATTTCGGCGCATACAAATTACACGAGAACAATAACATTCCTTGTGTGTGTGACACACATGGATTTCATCAAGAATATTACATTCTATTCGCAATCCACCTGGATAGGTAATTTGTTTTGAGAGAGCATATATAATTAATTTATATAATGAAGTTTAATTACTTTTAGTGGTAAACTAATAACCATCAAAAATATTGGCTAGCATTGTGTCCTGTCAGAAAAAATACTGAAAGACATTTCTCAGTGACGAGTATTATATCATTACCTCTCCCGAATAAGCCAAAGGAAATATTTTGTTTACAATAACAGTAAAATGTTTTACATTAGAAGACTAAATGCAACTTAAAATCCTAATTTTCTGAAGATATAAGAATTTATTCTGTTTTACAGAAACAAAGAAGTAATTCTTCGAGAATTTTACCACGAAAAAATTTAAGTAGCCTACAGACTTTAGCAACAGGAAAAATAATAGTGTGATTACTAATAATTCTACAGAAAACTTCATCATTGGAAATTCGTTTCTTGAAACTAATGTTCTCTTTCTTAAATATTTGCCACTTTTACAATCCAAATAACATATGAGTGTACTTGCGTTTTCATTGCGTATTAGAGCAGTTTTAAAAGTATTATGACATGATAAACAAATCGTATAGGAAAACGCCTTTGCATAACCATGATTAGGAATTATCTTAAACAAACATTTCATTTTATAGGCCTAAGGCCCATAATAACCTTATATACGTGTAAAATTTCTACGCAAAGCACTATTTTATATTGCGTCATTGAATTGTCATTGAAATCATTTTTAAGATTCTTTCGGTTATATAGAAGGTAATATCCGCCGGACTCCAATGAAAGCTTAGAGTTTCCAAAGAATATTCTTGCGTATGACACCAAGGCTGAATA
The DNA here is from genome assembly GCF_022747635.1 of Hetaerina americana. NCBI lineage: Eukaryota > Metazoa > Arthropoda > Insecta > Odonata > Calopterygidae > Hetaerina > Hetaerina americana. The sequence continues at coordinate 35,267,103 of NW_027286874.1, read as the reverse complement.
CAGTTATATCATAACCTGTGAAAGAGACAAGCTTAGGTCCAATGGCAGCTAAAATATTGTCCCTTTTCATTAAAAAATATTCATTATTTATTAATTCGTATTTTTTGCAGTTGCTCAACGAAATTCACTGGCAAAAGGTATTTTATATCAGTAATAAATTTATAATAGCGTAGAACGTAAATATATTATAAAAATCTTATCTTGCTCAACTTTCATTGAAATGGACTAGAAAATACCACCCTATACATTATTGATTTCATTTCATGACGGAACCTTATTCAACGCACTCAGATCCAGAGAAAACCACTGAGAATCGTAATACTGAATAACGCTTTCAGGATTGAGAACATTTTCACAAAATCATTTTGAGTTTGCTATATGGAAAATTTTTATCACATGTCAACTGCTGTCAGAAAAATTATGTTGCATGAGATATAAAAATTCTGATTCAATGAGATAGAGGTTGTGCAGATAAACATTTAAAGGTAATTAAACTTCAAATGGCTAATTTTGTATCCAACGCAAATTCATATTTCTACGAGCATGAACTTGTATTTAATGCGGATTCCTTCAAAAAAATGCCTAACTTTTCTCCAACTCCCAAGCGAGCAATTAGCATTACTTATGGCAATAATGATTTTTGACTAACGGTGTTCTATCATTGCTAAGGATTATACTCGTAATTAACAACGTTTGATTTTTCAATTAGGATACCAAGAGTTGGAACCACCACAATTGCACAGATGTAAGTGAGATACACTCGCCTACACCTGGTACAGTGACGGTTTCATCTCAAAACACATTAAGAGGGTCAGCGATGAATAAAGCTATGTAAAAAACTTTGAGAGACAAATTTTATATATTCACCGACAGCTAAAATATTGACTCTTCTCATTAAAAACCTTCACCTTTCAATGAATCGTAATTTATGCAGTATCTCAACAAAATTCACTGACAAAAGGTATACATAATTTATTGTTTTTTAAAATAATTAAGATAAAAGTCATTGAAAACTAATGAAGCTACTTTAAACTCTTCATTGCTCTTCGATTAAAGTTTTAGAAATTAATCCTAAAACTTAGTTTAAGAGTTAATCAAAATATAAAATTTCATATTGGTGCATCTCCTACTTGAAAAAGACAAGACTATTTAAGAAAACCATGACATTTAAAATTATATTTCTTTAAATTATTATGTAATCCTTTTCATATAGCATTAGGCATGATGTAAATATATTTCTGCTTTAAAAATAAGGAACATTACATTTTATTGCCACACTGTAACTCCCGCCAAAGGACTATAAGTCATTTTCTAATAATTTAAAACTGGATTTATAAAAAGCCATTCATCGTGCATAAAACGGAAAGGGCTTCTTACAGAAGCATTAATTAGAAACTCTCATACTTAAGAGTAGGAAAAATCTCGAAAAAAATTGATGGCTACTTTCGTTGATACATACATGACAGCTTCTATGATAATCACAATGTTTCACTGTAAAACTTTGAAATTCGGATTTATATTTACCTAATTTTGTCAACAAGCTATGTTAGGTGCGTGAAGGATTACTCTTTTTTATTATCCCCAAATTTTGATGTTTATTTACCTCACCTATATGTATTTCTTAAGAAAGTCAACCTTGGTTTTATTTCTACTGATTCTTACCCCTTGCTAACAAACTATAATATACATGTATTCAGCAATGATTACAATCCCATGCCTGACTGGCTAAATATAATTACATTATTAGCTATTCTAACTGACTTGATCATTCCCCCTCCAATGACTTTCTCAAATCCTTCTCATGTATCTCTCACCATTAATTTTACATAGAAAATGGAAATCACACGTGATAATCTAAATCCTGTCTTATCCCCCTGCCTAACGAAACCTATTCCATTCATTAAATAGACCTAATTTACTCTGCCCAACGTCTCGATGTAAAAATATACATATCTAGTTTTATTCTAAATTTTTTGTACGCATACAGAACATCCTTCTATAGTTCAGTGTTGAAGTCCTCTTGCATATGTGCATGGGAGCGTTTTATCATGTACGTAACTCGTGTACACACACTCAATCGCACCAATGAGAAAACAAGGACATTTAGATACAATAGACAAAACAATTTGCCCACACACGTGATGCAGCTAAAAGTGTTCGGCATTTTTATATTGTGCTTAGCTTTTCGCTTCATAAAATAATTTTATCCGTATATATATAATTATTTAAAATATTGGTAGCTAAACCACTGCATACATAAGGAACAATGCAAATATACCATTATTAGGCCTAATATAAACCTGAGTATTACTATTTTGTTTACAAATTACCGTTTCTCTCGAATACTGTACTTCAATGAACATTTAAGAACGAATTTTCTGATAATTCCTGCAAAAAATGAATCTATTTGAACAACATATATTTCAATAACGGGCAATTATCTCTTGTCAGTTCTTGTACAATTCCTATTAATAACTGGTTTAATTTTCAAATGAAACCATTACATACGCACAATTTATTTCTACATGAAGTTAGAGGATAAATAAAAGCTTATTAAATAAAATATTGTGCAGAGAATAATTATCTGAAATTTATTATGGTAAAAAAATCAACGACCATTCAACAAGTTACTAAAAGGGTTGAATGTACAGTCATGTATCTCTCTCTCCCAAGATCTTTAATGGGGAAACATTTATCACCTTCGCGTCTTGGCTCTTTGCCCAGGCTAACTGTTTGGATGGGAATGAAATCTTTGTAACCCATGGGTTTTTTAATTCCGAAAATTTTTTCATTCACTTTCAAACTGAGCCTCTAGCAAGCGTAAACAAGCAACATAGCGTTGTGTCATAATGAAGCTTATGAATCTCACAAATGTCACTGCATACATTCTTTTGTAAATACACTTCTTTGGGTATGTTTTAAATGTATTGCAAGCTTATTTCCCGTAATTCTAAGGTAACAGACATTGCTCAACTAACTCTAACGTGAATCCGCTCTACCACTTGATTATTATTATGTAACGTTAATATGATATAGACATTATTAGGTTACGAGATTCTAGACTGAAAATCTATTACTGCAATAACACCTATTGCTACAAATACAGCCGATAAAATACGAGGGTCATCCGGAAAGTAGTACCCGTTCGTGCCGCATGAAGTGCTGACGACGCGAGTAGCCGCTGGACGAGGTCAGATAGCTTCAGTGGCTTGTCTGCCTTCTCTGAGCCAAGTTGCGTGACGCTAGCATTGCCTGTGTTGTTTCTGTGATTGTTTACAATGTTTAAAAAAATTGAGAACGCCGCCAGTTGTGAAGTGAGGGCAGTGATTAAATTCCTCAATGCAAGAAACGTTCGCCCATGTGATATTCATCGCCAATTAAAGGAGGTGTATGGAGACAATGTAATGGACGAGTCGTCTGTTCGGCGGTGGTGTCGCAACTTCAACATGGGGAGGGGGAACACACACGACGATGAGCGTTCGGAGAGACCGTCTGTCATTACAGACCAACTGGTGAGCTCAGTTGACGAATTCGTGAGGAACGATCGGCGCGTCACAATTGATGACATCTGTGAGCATTTTCCCAATGTTTCTCGAACAATTGTTCATGAAATTGTTAAACACCATCTGCATTATGCAAAAATTTGTGCAAGATGGGTCCCTCGCGTATCTCAATGAGCTGGCGGCGAAGGACTATGCAGCAGGAATACAGAAACTTGTCACACGTTATGACAGATGCCTTAATTTGCTTGGAGATTATGTTGAGAAGTAGTTTAAAGTATCCTCTTTCAAATAAAATTTTTTATGTTTGTTAATATTTACTTTTGTGTCTTTATTTCACGAACGGGTACTACTTTCCGGATGACCCTCGTATTTATTAAAAACTACTTCGCAATTTTTATTAGTAAAGTAAATAAAAATTTGCCTCCGTTTATTTTTATCACTTCTTTAAAGCTTTTCTTGCATTAGTTTGTTCCACATTAATTATTTATTAACCTTTTTAAAAATTCAAGAAATAATGTGAAACACATTAAATTATTTTTTTATTAACTGGATAATTTCATTAACTGGAAAATACTTTCTAAAAAATTGAAAACAATAAGATTAATACAGCAAAAGTATTACAAAACGATTTTTAAAGACATACATCTATTAAATTCAGTCATAATAGATTATTAAGATTGGAATAGACTAAAATACCAAAACATTCACTAGCTGAAAAAACTTATTTCAATTGCTCAGAGGTTTCCCTAGAACTTAATAAAGTATACACCATGTGTTCCATAAACACCACAGCGATCAGAGGATATAATCTGTGAGGGCAACTACAATTTCAATTTTAGCTCGTTTGGTCAATATCCTTAGATTAAATTCATTTTTTTCTCAATTAAGCTCAAGTAAATCTGAAATCCAAAAGTAAATTAAAGCTTAAAAAGTTGTCTAGCTAAGTACCAAAGTTATTAATTACCATTTAAACGGGTAAACATGTCCCAATTTAATGGGTAAAATCTTGGAAGACCTGAATTGAAAAAGATAAATACCTTAAAAATTAAAGAAACTTTCAGGTAGCATAGAACTAAACCTTTAAGTCTTCTTATCAAATCATTACATGATCCTAGACAGTTTAATAAGGAGGCCAACGAACCTTAAAAATGAAACTAAAGTAACTTAAAGGATTATTGATATGGCACAAAACCTTATCTTATGATAGCGGAGTCACTGAATGCATGTTTGCGTATCCGTTAATGTTATTAGATTATTTCTCGGTCGGCTTTGAAAAATCCTGTCAAATTAAACCAGGATGCGCAAAATGAGTAACGTAGAATATGTAATTTGGAAGAACTATAGGCCATGAAAATGTTTTTAGATAACTACATATATGGGTGTGAGTAGTAGATATGTAGCGCATTAGATAAATCTATGACGGAAGGCAATCAGTCATGCTAAAAAAGCGATCAGAAATCATTAACTTCAAGAGAAATGTAATTCTATTAGTGTAACTTCAATGAATTTGCTACAATGCAATTAAAATATCCAACTATTCAGTAACTCACCCCTTTTTACTGAATATTTATTATTCCTCAATGGGAAGAAGTATTGATGCTTCGAGTAATATTTTAAATGACATAATTACCATATCCAGATATTTTATGTTCCTCCCATGTCCTTACTGATCCCTGATATCCAAATAATCCATTATTCCCTCGTCAACAGGTTTCCTTGAAGCCAAATCACCAGGGTTTAAACAACATCGATGTTGGACTCGAAACCGTAACCTTTGGATTAGGGAAACCCACCAACCAATCTTGGCAGGGATTAATTTATATTCATTCAGTGCCTTGTATTCAAGAAAGACTAAAATTCTAGAGAAATTACACGTTTTGGGGTCGCAGGAACACGTTTTAACCATTTTCTCGGTGTGTTTTTTGAGAAATGAGGTTTTGGCAGCGTGATAACTAAAACATTATTAGCATGAAAAACGAGAACATCTAATAAAAACACATAAATGTTTAGAATTCGGGTATAATCAATATACACTCAGTGACACTTGACGAAATTACTTTTTTTTCTATCCATCTCAGTAAAACTTTTAAATTTAAACCAACTTTGATATTGCAAAAATATTTTTTCTACGAAGTTGATATGACATATTGCATTAAGTTAATTATAATTTCGGATGTGTGTTTATTAATTTGATACCTGCAACATGTGTCATTTACCCTAGAAGTGCAAATTAAAATTCATCACGTTCTAGTCGGCACATAACTCAATTAAAATTCCTAATAAATATAATGTTTACTATTCATCAAGTTTGGTAAAGTTATTTTCTATCTATATTGGATATTTGCGCTACTCCTTTGAGCACTTAAATGTTTGATTTAAAAATTTTTACTTATAAAGGAAAGCACTTTAATCCAAGGTATTCTACATGGCACTTGTACTGCAAAATTATGGTGATCGACAATATTTTACACTAAAGAAATAAAATACTTTAATGAGTGTTAAGAATTATTTAAAAGTTTCTTTTTTACGATTTTCTTCTGGTTTTGGAAACATAAATATTTGTAAAGCAGTATTTGTAATATACTTCTTTGTGGAATATTCAAAACAGAGAAAACTTCTGTTATTACCAGTCTATTGGGAATAGTTTAACGCTGCATAATTATTCCATTTTTCCCCAAATTTAAGAATCTCCATGTGTTCCTTGGGCAAGACCTTCTACTATTCCCAGAATCAATATATATATCGGTATATATATATATATATATATATAGATTATATATATATTTCATATATATATGTATATATATATATATTGATTATATATATATATATATCATATATATATATATTATATATATATATATATATATATATATATATATATATATATATAGTATATATAATTACATAGAACGAGAAAAATGCACCATTTTTCCTTATATCCAGCCCACTGCGGACCAAAAAAACCGGTACACGTGGTACCGCTTGGACCGAGCCGAGACAATTTGGACCCCAGAGATGATTATCTAATGAAGTGGGATGGAAAGTGTAATTATCCCTCCGAATCCCTGATCTGCATAAAGTAGGCGAATGAGCACCCGACTGAACTACTCCTCGACGACCCCTTTCGTCTCCCATGGATCGTCTCCCGTTTTTGTGATGTCCGCAGATTGGGCACTTTCCATTTTCCTCCCCCTACCCACAGTCTCCCTCCGCTAACCATCGATTTCCAAAATGTGTCAGAGTTTCCCTTTGGAGCATGAGCTGCCCAACAGATTGTAATAGTTACACTTGATTATCCCGTCTACTGAATCCTTTCCGTGTGTTCACTTCTCTTCTCTCCCCTCTCCAAACTCGTTAGTCATACAAATAATCAAACACTCGCCCGTCACTCCTTCCGCGACGATTGAACACGTCACACCTTAAATTATTCATCGCGTATAAAGTTTACCGTCTTGTTTCGGAACCTTTTACGCTCCAATCATGTAGGATTCGCCTCCAATTCCAAATGATGGCTCCCCCCGAGTTTATCTAACGTTTAACCCAGCCCACCGCTTTAACTGCCTACCTCCCAAACCCGCAATCCCGTCCCTTCTTATCCGGTCCGCACATTCGCCCTTTCTTATTCTCCTTCTCCTCTTCGGAACCCGCTCACTCCCCCCCCCCTTCAAGCTAGTTCTCCGGCACCCTTAATCCTTCTCTCAACCTTCCCTCCAAAGTATTCCCCTATACGATCTCCCCACCACGCCCGGACCGCTCTTCTCGCCCTTCCTCCTCCTCCCTCTCCTAAACCTCAAACATGTTCTTCGTCCTCGGACCACAATTTTCGAACGCCCCCGCTCCAATCCTTGTACACGTCGTTGCACTACTCCCCACCGTTCATCACCAACACATTCACATACCCCCTCTCGCCACCCCACCCCATTCAGCCTTCACCCGTGTCATCACACATGCTCTAACCCCCTTTGCTCTCTCCCTCCTCTAACTCCTCCCTTCCCAAATCCATTCCCGCCAACACACCCACACTCGGATTATCCCCGTTTCCTCCGAATCTGCGTGCTCAACTCTCTCTCGAAAAACCCACTCCGACTCGAAAAATTCCCGATCAACCCCTACCCTCACCCTGTCGGCGACGACGAAACCAGTCGGATTTCCCCCACCTCACCTCCTCGCCCTGGATGCCCACACGCGCTCCACTGCCCATCCTTGCCTCACCCCTCCTACCACACCCTCTCCCCCGGGATGTCAGCCCCTCCGACTCTCACTCCCTCGTGCTGATTTTACCCATTCCCATTCTTCATCCCGTCCGTCCTCCTCCCATTCCCAACGATACCCAACTTATCCTCCATCCCCCTTCTCTCTGCGGGAGCGTAACTCCTTCCCTCCTCTCCTCATCACGCCCGTTCTCTCTATCTCTCCCGCGTACTGAAAAAACGCCCCTGACAGCTTCCAAAAACCCTCAGTTTAGACCCGCCTACCATATCCCCTCCTCGTTTCGGTCCTCGTTCCCACACCAAATACTTCCCTTTGCCGCTCCCCCTCCCAACCCCAAAATTTACTCTCCCCCATCACACCAACCTCCCTCACTCTTTCTCTCTCATCCTCTTCCTCTCCCCCTGCCTCTTCCCAGCCTCCCATTCAAGTGGGGCAATAAGGCAGCAGTCATTCTACTCATCCACGCAAAGGGTGCGGGAGGGAGGAGGGAGGCGAGGTGGAGGGAGCGACCTGAGAAGGCGGAAAATGGGCGCGGGGAGCGGATGGAGGAGTGGGAGAGTAGCTGCGACAAGGAGGGATTAGGAGGACGGGGGAAACTTCTTCATGGAAAGGGAATAAAAAAAACAATGGGGTGGTCCCACGTGAGCATGCGCGGTTCGGTCGGAAGGACCCCACCCCCTTCTTTTTTTTCAAACCCCATCCACGCCGACTCATCCAAGTCCGCTACTTTCCACCCCCGCTCTCTCCCACGTCTCCCTCCCTCACCACCCACCCGCCCCTCGCCACTCATCGCGTCTTCCTCTCCGGTCCCCACCTCAGATGAGGGAAGCTTTGTCCCCCTCCCAGCCTCTCGCACTCCTCCCTCCCCCAATCTCTCCTACCCTCTCATTGAAACCGCTCTCTCTCCCTGCTGAGGGACCTCTCGTGATAAGCGCATTAAGCGATCGATAGCCGAGGGAAAGAGAAAGCGAGCGAGAGAGGGGAGGAGGCGGCGGAGGGCGAGGACGATATAGGAAGGGAGCGGTAGCTGGCCTAAGAGAAAGGGAGATTGTGGGAGGGGAAGAGGTCGCAGGATGACGAGAAGCCCTGAGAGGGCGAGGCGAGGTGGGAGCGTGGTAGGTGGAGGGGAAATCGGTCTTCCAGAGAACCGCCCTACACCTCATCTTCCTCCGCAAGCACCACTAGCCCTTCCCCTCTCTTACTCTCCCTCTGTTCCCTCCCTCTCTATCACCACTACCTCCCACCCTGTCCCTTCTCTTGGTCCTCCGAGGTTCCTCAAATAGCACACCTTCCAGCCAACCTCATCCTCCACTTCATTCCCTCGATCCACTATTCCTTGCCATTCAGCACAGGTTCCGATCCGAGCGCGCTTCCTCGACTCCCACTCTCCCCACTCAGCCTATTACATTTCCTGCCTTCCTCCTCCCATCCCCCTTCGCCTCCCTCTTCACCTCCCTATTTCCCTCCCTCTTCCCCTTCCTATTTCTCTCTCACTCTTCCTAACTCTCTCTGACTCTTCAACTTCACCCGCTTGCCTTCTCCTTCAACTTTTCGCAAATCATATATGTATCCCAAATGTCGCACTTCTACTCTCATCATAATTGTGTCATTCCAACACATAATCAGGCTCACGAAATTCACTCCGTCATTCCCACACAAGCGGGTTTTCCCTTCCGCAATTTCTCCTTCTCACCACTGCTTTTCTAAGTTCCTCATTTTTCCAGTCTCCCATCCTTCCCTTGGGCGCACTCCCCTAACAATCCATCTTCCAACACAGGACCTTTTTTTCCTCACTCTCTCACTCACGTCTTCCCTTGGCTTCTACGCGTACCTTTCCTTCCTTTCCCTTAAAGTTCATCCCTTTGACTTCCTCCTCACAGCCCTCGGTCTTCCCCCTTTCTCTCCTGCCTTGTTCCACCACCCCGCCTCCCTCAACCGCACTCTTCCTTTGGCACCAGATGGATGCACGTCGGATCCTCAACCCTGCTTGCTAAGGGGGGCGGGGGTGTTATGGTCTATACCTCCACCCACTCCAATAAAGATAAAAATCGATCAATCTGCTCCTTATATACGTTCTCCACGCTATCTTCTTAGGCCATCTTACTAACCCTTCTTTCCAAACGTAAGCTTTTGTTCGATTCATCCTTTCACCTTTCCCATATCTTCCCTCAGCTATCTCCTAGCTTTTTTCCAGCACCCCCACCAATCTTCAGACCGACCGTCCTTCACTCCCTTCCCTGACTGTCATCCCCTTCTGTAACTCCCGAGTTTAGACCCTACACTTGTTCCCTCTCACCCTGATTTGCCCCCGATATCTTCCTCCTCACCCAAATACCACACCCTCCCCTCCCTCCCGAATGCTCTCAGCACACTTCTCCTCCTTCAGAAAAAGTATCCCTCCCCTCCAGTCCGCCAACCATCGTGTCCCCTCGTTCCCGGTAGCGATTCCCATTCACCGCAACCTCCCGTTCCCTTCCCAACAGATTCCCTTACAGGACCGACTATTTCCTTTAAGCCCCGCCCACTCTCCTCACCACCCTCCCCCCTCACCACCCTCCCCCCTCACTCCGTTGCGCTTGTGCCGCCGCCCGTCCATTCAACCCCCGTTCCGCTCTCCCTCTCTCTCCCCTGGTTTCTCTTCCCACACTACCCCCCCATTATGCCAAGTAGTTGCTTCTCGAGTCGCGGTCGAAAATGAGCGCTGTATTATGCCAAATGCAATGGTGCCGCGGCTGCCGAATACGACGTGCAGGTTTTCGAAGGCTGGGTCTCTCGTTGCCGGGCGGGCTGAGAGATGCTAGAACGGAGGAGAAAAAGGAGCCGTCTCATAAGCAGAAGCATTCGTACGGCAGGTAGTAATGGGGAGACACGTGAGAAGTGGATGGCGTTCCCGCGAAATGCTGACGCGCGCTCGTTCTCCTGCTCTAGAAAACTTGAAGGATCGGTTTTCGTAATGAAATGAAGGGAAGAGCGAAGGAAATTGGAAAACGGAAGTGAGTACGATAATCGTCGTAAGCGCTATGGAGAGTTAGTCTTGTGATTTAAAACCGTTTCGAATTACGGAGAGCGTTCCTCATTTACAGTCCAAGAGATATTTTTCCTCAAATATTCACATTTCTAAATGGTCGTTTCGGGCAGGGGAAAAATAGCTTCAAAATCGTTGGAGAAGTTTAGAATTGTGAAAAACTTTAGTTAATGATAGGATAAAGTTAAAATTTTGATGATCAGAATTTTGTTTGCCAATTATTTTGGATATATAAAGAAAGCAACTCGGGATTAGTAACAGCATTCAATAGAGGACAGTAAGCACTTGCTGTGAATTATTATGATATGGGCTAAAACATATTAGGTGATAATAAAAACAAAGATATGAAAAATATCAGCCTATCATCTCTCAGGATTAAGAAACGATTTCCGTATCACAGCGCAATAATCGCACGGACCTTCTTAAAATTCCGAACTCGGTGGCTTTCCTGCCAAATAAATAATATGGTTCCATATGTTTATTGATTATTAAGGGAAAACATGCATTTAAAGATTTAGTATCACATCAGGGGAGCATTCTATGATCACGTTATTTGAGAAAAATGTTTTAAATATCAATACTATTCTGTTATTTTCAAAACTATTATGTGCTATAGACGAACAGCTATAATTATCAACCTCGTAAATCGAATATCAAATGCAGGACATAAAATTTCTGGACTTTGACTAAGACAGGTTTTCATTTTTATTAACGAACATGAAGCGAAATGTGGATTATAGTACTGAGGATTATATTTCCAAATCGCTCCGAAAATAAAACGGATCTTGATATATTTATGTGGCTACTGTCTCTTTGATTAGGAATATATTCATCTACGATAGGTGGCTATCGTACTGGCTTCCCACCCAGAGGGCCCGGGTTCAAATCCCGACGGTGTTGAATATTTTTCAGTGGTATCTCGATTCCAACTTGAGGTGCTTTGTGGAGGGCACTTTGAGTGAGTACTGCGTCCGTCGGATGGGACGTTAAGATGCGGACCCCTTGGAGCATTTCGACAAGAGAAGGCTAATTCTGACGCCGGGTTTCTCTCTACCCTTCATCCTTCCCTGTCCATCCCTAATGGCGCAAATGACCTCCGCTGACGGTCGCCTCCCCTAAATACTACTACTTCTACGATAGATGTACAATTCATTCAACCATCAATTTTTACGAAGTTTCTCTTCGATAAATTAGCCTTCGTTGCTGGAAGTAGCGTCGGGGGGGGGGGCAGTTTATACAATGGCGCATTTGGGTCGAGCTAGTTGGACTCGATGGTGTAGTTATTGCCAGAAAAATGAGATGCCAAATGGATCGACCTCGATGGCTTCAAACCCACAAGTTTCGCACTTTAGTGGAAGATGGGGGCCGTAATTCAAGTTGAAAGGTCTCGACCACTTCCCTTACCACATACCCACACACACCCCGCACCTCAGGCGCTACACACAGAAATCGTTCAGCCGTGTAAACGTCGGGAATTCTTGCAATAGCCGTTTTGGTCCAGAGAGTAAATAACAGCGGTAAATTGCATTTCATAAAGACACGGCGTTGCATAAAAGCTTAAGTGTGTTTGCAGAGGACCTAGCCGCTGGAAAAAAAGCCATAGGAAGGTCGAGCGACTGTGGACTGGCTTGCCTGTGCGTCGAAGGGGGCCGAACTAATTGAAGTCCACGCTCCAGTCTCCCCACGTCTATACTCCAAACGGGTGACCACAAAAGGCCTGATTAAGTAATGACATCACACGAGGCATTGTTGAGTAAGGTTATGGGAAACCTCCTCCGTTAACTGGGCTGTTAGCTGAACAATGTGGGGAAAAAAATACAACGGTCGGGGAGGAGCTTGCGAGTTAGGGGTTTATGGAGGTTGGGAATAACAGTGAGTTTTCTCCCCGCTGCGATGTAATGAGAAATTGGAGGGTTAGCGGAGGAGAGAGTCTGCAAAGATTTAATTTCAGCAGGAAGTAAGTTTGCCACACAGCGTTAGTTTAAAACTAAGAAATTACAAACATGGTAGATAAAAACAATGATTCGTGAATGATTCGCTGGATACCTTTGCATAGTCTTTGCTTTGAGTTTGGCAATGTTAGGCATATGTGATTCAAGCAACAATTAGATGCATATTTTCTGCAAGGGAAATAGACATCAATTTCGCCACCAGTATGCAAAAGTTTCGTAGAATATACTTCAAACGCAAATCTCATATGAAGCCTTGAAATTCTGATATATCATTGCATTATATTTTTGCCAATTTTGACAAAACTAAGAATTAATCCGATTAGTTTTTACAGACGAATCTCTCTTGAATTTTTCCACAAAATTTAACTCAAGAATTATGCTTGAAAAACCAAAATAATTTAATGCAGCCAATACATTGTCCTGGACATATTTAAGTATTAATATTCTTCGTTCTTTTATGGATAAAAATAAAGGCATAATCTCAACATGAAGAGAGTAACTAACTAACAGAGATGCCATGTTTATGATAGCATAAAATTAGGAAAAAACATAGCCTGACCGAGAGTTTATTGAGACAATGTATTTTTTAAATCGAAAAACTGAAATCATGCGTAGGCAATAATTTTCTTAATATCTACATAAAAGTCTAAATTTTATAATATCTAATTTCTCTTTTCTGGTTTTTAGGCAAATATTTAGTTATGTTCATAATACCTAGGAGTGTGTAAGATAGAATAATCTGTTCACTTCAGATATATATTACTTCGGTTAAATTAAACCTAAAATCAGTTTTTATCTGCAGCTCTGTATAGTGCAAATGGCGCTTAGGATTTAAATTTAATAATATGTATTCTTTATAGATAATACAATTAAAATAAATATAATAAAGAGTAGCTGAATGGTCTAATAGTAACGATACTATGTATATCTGTATATGATCGCGTTTATGCGATCAGGTGATCAATATACCGGTTGCCACTGAAAAAATACCGCCATTTCACTCGTACTGCCAGGTGAATAGGGTTTTTATAACCAGACACACGTGTACGCATAATATTTACTTGTATTTCTGCTCGCATTAAGAAGCTCAATACGAAAAAGACGGGTATGAAGGTTTCACATTCGTTGAATACTGGTTTTCAGAAAAAAAGGCCATCATTTAAAATTGGAGCCTACCATAACTGAACTAAATCTGCAAATGCCCTCAAGTACTTACGAAAAACCCAAAATCTTTCCCTCTCATTAGGAAATAGAGGAAATTACACAATTTGTTGATGTAATGACGCAATATCCTTTAAGTCGAACACCCGAGAAGAACTTTTATAATCCAGGAAGAAAATAGTGTGAAATATCAGGGCCATATCCGGGAGATTGGGAATTATGGACCCGGTCGTTGGGCAACTGAAACTAAATCAAAAGACGATGAGCGTAGGAGACATGCATCAGGAAAAAATATGCCCGTGAAGTATTTTGTGACATTCTATTAACCTTCAGTGAGATGGATGGCACTCGTAAAGGAATGGAGTGGGACAAGCCCCATATGGCCGAGAATAATGGAGTTGAGGATGGAATACGTGCCCAAAAAGGGGAAATGAGTTGAAAGGAGCTAAAGTAGACGTCATTTTCTTGAAATGAATCCATAAGGTATTGCTAACGCGTGCTTTGAATGAGAAATAATCAGGTTGGCGCTACATATATATATATATATATATATATATATATATATATATATATATATATATATATATATATATATATATATATATATGTGTGTGTGTGTGTGTGTGTGTATATGTTTGTGTGTTTGTGTATGTATACATATATAAAACCATAAACACAGTAATCAACCAAAGGTCGGTTTGGTAGGTGATGGTAGAGTTCACCCAGCACTAAGCCCGACGGCGTGTGAAATTCACACATCAGGGTAGGGGGTCAGTTTCTTTCCCGTTTCTTTTTTGCCAGTTATGGTTTCTCAGGAAGATCTGGTGACCGAAATATTACATAGCTTGGGTGGAGCTGCAGGTGCCCAGAGACTTACCCGCGAAACGAACCCGGGACCCTCCGGTCAGTAGTCGAACGCTCTAACCACTGGACTACCGCGACCCACTATAATATATATATATATATATATATATATAGCAACAACGGTCGAAGGATCCATTAAGTTCCCAAATTGGTGTAGGTATATTCTATGCTTGGAGGTGCATCTCCTTAAGATCGGGTTAATAGCGTCCGCGCACATGAGGCACAAGTGGTTCAAGGAAAAGGTGAAGGGAGAGAACGGCGCCCGTTAAATAGAAGTTCGCCTCGGTTTGCCGCGCCAGCATTCTCCGAGGATTATGCAGGACTCTCAGAGAAAATTACCCTCCTCCCGACCCATTCCCCAAAAAGTAAGAAAAGATCCCAGGCTCATTAGGTTTATTTTGTTCTCACGGACCATCGGGAATGAGTAAAAAGGGGATAAATGGAGAGAGATCTACCTACCAACCACAGCGTTACAAATACGAGTACCTACCCCACCTTTTCCCGACCAGCTCGGCGAGGTGCTCCAGGATCTTAACGCCTCAAACCTATCGCGCCAAGTTGAGAGTTACCAGAAGCTCAGCCGTGACAGTTTCCCAACTATGACCTGATACAGCCAACTCTCTGATCAAAAAATAAGACTAATTTCCAGAAATCCGTACTCCCCCACGGAGACTGAATACTTACCAGAGAGAGAGTAAGGCATGGGAGTGGACGAGGCATACAAAGGAGCTCATTTTTTTGGGGGACGAGAAGGAATCCTTTCCGTCTCTTTATGCTTCCTTTCCACGCACAGGCGTGTTATATCCGGGGAGTCGGATGGAGCGTCATTGAGGGACATTATGGTCGGAATACGTACGCGGCTTCTCAAAGCGAGGTGGCTGCGAGCAAAGTCGGGAGAGATAAAAAAGAGTAGCGTTTGGCGATAAGTGGCCAAAGGTTTTCGTGTTTACGAATCGAAAGACAAATGAAGGGAGTTTTACGGGTAGGAAAAAGAACATGGGTGCAGTTCGGAGGAAAAGAGGGGTGAAAAGAAACGTCGGTAAGGAGAAGGATGGTGCGTGACCGGAGAATAAATGAAGTGCTGCGGCCGGTAAGATTTATTCTCCCCGGGAATGCGAAAAAGAACCAAGGAGCGAGAAAAAAGAAGCTGGCGATTCAGCGGTGAAAGGTAAAATGGGGAAACTTCTCCCTGTGAGTTAGACGGTGTGATGGGAAAGTAGAAGAATAATCGCCAGGGAGTTTTATTCCACGGAGTAAGGGTTGAGACAAATCTATCGGAGAATAGGAAGACATTCTCAACTAAGGTAAAGCTAAGGGTGTATAAATGAAGATCATGAATTTGTGAAGTAAACCGTCGCAAGTTTAAGGGCTCACAGAGAATGCTAGTAAACCTAGATAAGGCAGGAGAGCTACGTGTCTAGGTACTATGATGCTCTCTACGTGGTTAGAAGAAGGGCTAGTAAAAGGAAATTGGTTGGTAATATACTGCTCGCTTGGTTAAACTCATGGAACGATTACCATAACGGTTGAAGAGGTTTGATAAGGTGGTATAAGCAGTGATGATGAGAACGGCGGCAGTGAATTAAATGGAGGATGCGAATGCTATGGATATCATGTTATCTATGGAAATGGAATCTGTCACTAAGTCGCGCTTTAAATAGGACAGAGGCATGTGAAAGTAAAGGACACAATGACTAAAACCGTTTGATACTTTCATCCGATTGCTTAAGATCTCTTGTAATGAAATTGTCTTCGCCTCTTTGTGTGCAATATTTTCAAAATGAAATAAAAAATAATTCAAATCAGAAAAAAAAACAAAAAAGATATGACTACACTGACATTAATATAATATTAATACATAATATAAAATACTAAATGTGACCGACAGAAATCTGGCTTCAGAAAGAAATATTTTGCATTAATTTAATCTTTTTCAATACAGTTAGTTCTTAACGTACATGGGAAACATAAGTGGAAATGAAATACCAGTATTAACAATGAAAACAAGATAGCTAAATTTAAAACCCAATTAGATATTTTAGAAATACCTGCCTTGAACAACTAATGTTTCACTTTCTAAGAATAACATAATTTCATACGAATTGAAAATAATGGAGATATACTTTAGAGAATATAGATGAAAGCATAATTTCGGTATAATTTTAATCTTTTTAGAGAAAGTTGAACAAGACAAATTCCTTTACTGTTAACGCAGATTTTATTAGCAACAATACTTATTTATATAAAATTTGAAGCATAAAGTGAAATTTTTACATAACCATTAATACCACGTGAGAAATACTGCGTAACCCTCGTAATGCACCAAAAAATATAATAGAAATATTATGAGCTGGATGCAATTCAAAGAATTGGTTTCACACCTCTGATGCTTGTATATAATCTAATTTGAATATTGCTCTCTTATATTTTATATCTCCCCACTAAATTATAAATGGCCTAAAGCATTTGAACATGGCATCCCGCAAAAATCAAAGAAAAAGATCCTGTTCCTATGATATAGGTGTACACGTGTAATAAGAGAATGATTACGTATATCATAATCAAGATATCTTCGATCATGCCAAAACAAGATCATTTTTGAGATTATATATTATATAACCGTTTGAAAATATATCAAAACAATAATCAATCAACAAAAAATGCTTTCTTCAACCAAGTCAACTTTTTCTTATCCTCTTAACTAATTTAACCCATATGCTGCTCCTCAAATATATTTTTATGGGAAAAGTACTAGAAGGAAAATGCGAGCCTTATTTTTTCTTCATGGAATAAAAAGGTATGCATGGAAAGAGGAGGAGATTTTTTTACCCTAGAGCAACTTTCAGAGACGTCGGAGGAAGTTCCCGCCGATAGTGAGAAACAAAACGGAAACAAGTTGGCAACAACGGTAACGACGGGGTAAGACACAAGAAGAAAAACGACCCATATGTGGCTCTCTCTCCTATTCTTTTTTTGTTATGGCGGCCAACACGTCTTATTCTAGAAGCGTCCATATGGCACACGGCATTTGAACGAAAAAGTTTGAGCTCCCCTGACGGGAGTAAGGGGGGAGCAGTGGGAAGATTCCAGGGGATTAGGGGGCGCAGGGGAGAGGGCAGTGAGAAGGGAAGGGAAAAAGTAGAGATAAAAAATGGGAGGGTGGGTGAAAGGACTCATGGGGCAGAAGGCGCTATTAGTGAAACGTCGATATGGGAGAAATTGGGGTCGACTTAGCTTTGAGCGGATGCTGTGCGCGCGAGACGGGATGGTGTGGACGGCAGATTCGCTCTCCCGTCGCGTCGACGAGCGAATACCACCACTGCCAAGAGAAGTTGAGGAGGGCGACCAGGGGGAGGTGAAGGGGAGAGTAGGGGAGAGCAGAAGGGGGCTCCAGATTTAATTGGCGGCGGTAGTGTTGAGGGGGTATAAGGAAGGAAGGAAGGGGATCGAATGAGGAAAAAGAAGAGTCGGAGTGAGAAGGCTACACTGGGAGAGATTGCAACTAATTATAAAGCCCAATACCGGTCACGGACTTAATATCAGAGAGAGAGTACGGGAGGAGGAGGAGGGGGAGAGACAGTAAGATACATGGATGAGAGATATGAAGAGGCAAAGAGATACGGAAGAACGTGAGGAAGCAACAGAAAGGAAGGAGGGGGAGAGAGAGAGGGAGAGATTTAAGAGAAGATTGGAGTGGGGGCGATTAAATGGAATCCCGTCCTCTCGCTTATGAACAAGGATAAAGGAACAATCGAAAGTAATGGGCTTTGAGGATGCTTGAAGTGAAGAGGGGAGACCAGGCTGGGAGCAGGAGCCTTAAAGGGGGAGGATATCAACAGCCTCTCCCGTCTCTCAATTCCTCTTCCACTGCAAACGGATCTCGGCCAGATGTAATGTGATTTCCTTGTGCAAAAGAGAGTTTGGATGAGATGAGTCGATGGGAGGGGATGAGGAGGTCAGAGTCGTAGGTGTGAGAGGAGAGAGAGAAATAGAAAAAGGGGAGAGAGGGAGGGAGGATAACCGGCAGTGTGAGATGGAGAAGTGCCCTCGTTAGTCCTCTCGAGGAGCGCTTCAAAGTGCGCCGGCTCCTCGAGGAGGGAAACGTGCCGCTGAATTTTCGTTTTCCGAATGCTCGCCTCGTTTGCGACGAAGGGGCGGGGGACGATGTGAGCTTCGGGAAGTATTCGGAAGTGGAGCAAACCAAGTAGTATCCCGGGATAAAACTAGAAACATTCAGATGGATTCCATTCTTCCCCCCCCGCCCAGGTCACCATAGGTTATCTCGGCGCGAGTAACATGGAAATCCTCCCACGAACAAGGGTGCAGGTGGAAAGGAGAGGAGAAAACAGCCGGCGCGAAGGAAAAAACGAGCAAAGAGGGAAATTTTCACGGAAGGGCATCTTACCGAATAATTGTCGAAGTCCCCAATTCAAGTACGAGGAATTACTGGAAGAAAAAATACGCAGTTAATTCCGTTTAAGTTTATCCTGACTGGGGTAAAGAAATTTTCTACGGAAAGGACTTATCGGTGACATGAACAAAAAATTAGGTTGCGAGAAACTTAGGGCAATTTGAGACGATTTGTGGTTGAGAAACTTTCTTCAAACTACCATCCCAGACAAGAGTAAGTAATTGTAGTAATATTGCTATCAGGATCGCCAAATTTAAAAAAATCAGCATATAATCATTTAACTTATATTTTAATATTGCGCAGAAGAAGATGAAA
Source organism: Hetaerina americana (assembly GCF_022747635.1). Lineage (NCBI taxonomy): Eukaryota > Metazoa > Arthropoda > Insecta > Odonata > Calopterygidae > Hetaerina > Hetaerina americana. The sequence continues at coordinate 35,247,657 of NW_027286874.1, read as the reverse complement.
AAATGCTGCATGACCTCCACCATTAAGCTCTCATTTAGGCGGTATAAAGAGTCATTTTCCAGTCAATTATTCTTGTTCTCCAGAGATCGTGAGTCATCCGTTTCTCGTAATATAAGAAAATATTTTGCAGTTAAATACTCTCAAAATAAATACCACATTAAAATGTCATAAAGATATTCCTTAATTGGTTATTAAATCAGTATAAGTAATGATAATTAACCATTTATTGGCTACAAATAACCAAACAGTTATAGTTCGTTATCAACGTTGATCACGAATTTTATGATAGATGAGGGAGGAGATCTCATATTAAGCCCAACAGCTCGTGGCATTCATGCATCAAAGGGCCATTTCCTTTTCCGCCAGTGATTTCCCAAAATGATCCGGTTCGTGAAAAATTATGCATATAGGATGAAGCTGAAGGTACTAAGAGGGGTTGCCCAGGATTGACCCTGGACGCTTTGTATAGTAGGCCAACGAACTACCCACGGGACTACCACGCCTTTGGAAATATAATGCGGAAAATGTATTTGTACAAATTTGGAGACCAAGAACAGTGTCATAATTATTATTCGGGAAACGATTCTAAAGCCCTAAAAGTATAAAGAAATAAATGTTCTGATTCAGAGACCGAAAATAGTATTTCACAAAAGACGATTCACCTAAAAAATTTTGTTATTCTAGGTGTTAAGCTTTCAAGGATCAAAATTACGTTTTTTTAGTTTTCTTATTGTATTACCATTAATTATAAATATCCATATCAGTTCCTATTTGTAGTAAGAATAGTTCATAGGGAGGAAATCAAGATCGGAAGTTTATTTATCCATCAGGGATGATATCTAATGGATAGGATATTATAAAAGTGAGGAGTAGTATAGAATAATGTGTCGCTCTTAGCCTACTCAATCCAGAGGCCTCATGTAGCCTAACAGCCTCATGTACTGTTTGAGAGGAGATTAACTTCACTTGAACTTCATCCCACTTATTAATCAATTACGGAAAGGAATACCACTGAAAATTCTGATACCACCGAAGTTCAAACTCTACTCGATTAGATACACTGGATATCTTAATAATACGATAACTTTGGACTACCACAGTTATTTATTTTCAGGGTAAAATCCTCCAACCTATCTGATTGTAGAATGGCTTGCTAATGATTATTTATCGCCAAAGAAACTTTGCGCACTGAATATCCACTAGAAGTATTCCTACGTGCTTATACGTTTTTAGTTTTTTCACTAAGTGCAAGTAATAATTCTAAGAACACCAGAAGCTTATACAGACGAAAAATAACCTAGTGTCATTTATGTGGGGTCAATATGCCCAGGATACCTTCAGGATAAAAGTTTGGCAATTAGGGTGCAGAGGTTTTGGCTGTCAAGCCCGAGGTTTTATCTTCTTAGACAAGGAAATTATTACCCTCTTCCCGTCGACGGCACTTCAACGGAGAACTTTCATAAAAGGGTCCGATCATTACTGAGAACATCGTTTCTCGGTCTGGAATTGGCCTAAAACGTAACCAGGCACGGAACTCCAGCTGATTTCATGATATATATATATATATATATATATATATATATATTAATATATAATATTGATATTCTACAGGTTATAGTTGGTTTTGGATGGACACAGTCAACAATTGTAAAAAATACATTTACCAGTCCTTGCTAACAAAAAAACAACCTTAAATCGGGCACTACAGTAAGGCTGCATTCTTTAATTGCGTATATTTCTTTTCTATCCTAATTCCATTCAACATACCTACCCTATTCCTGTATTCCTCGTTTTTCTTCTCCCTTAAATCACAATCTTCTCCACAATATTCTCCCTTAAATCACAATCTTCATCATCCCTTCGTCAATCAAAACAGTCTGAATCCATCTTTCCTGCCTCCTTTTGATTTTTGCCAAGAATCCTCTCTCCTTCCCCACCATGCCTAGGAATTTCTCGTTCGTTTCCTTTCAGTCAACTTCACCTTTTCCATCCTTCTCCAAACACATATTTCATAAGCCTCCAATATGTGCTTATCTTCCAGCTACAGTGACCATTCTTCCGCGCCATACAAAACCCTGCTCTAAATTAAAGTTTTAACAAGCCTTTTCTTAACATCTTTACTCAACATCCCTGTCATCCCTTGCTTCCCCGTTATAAAAGTTTTTTTCTTAATCTAATGTCTCTACTACTTGGAACATTTTGGTCCAAAACACTTTCGAGACGGGTTTAACCTAGACAAGTTTATTTCCAATTTTATTGTTTAACTTCTCACTTGAAAAACGAATAATCTTAAAAATCTTTTGTTTACATTTCTTCTCATTTCATAGCTATCGCACTGACTTTCTATTGAAATCAGCAATATTTACCACCTCTTTGTTGACCGGCAAACTAAAGCCTGATCACCAGCAAACAACTGATTTTATGAATCGTCCGACGACTTTCATTCCTATCTCCAGTTCTTCTCATCCCTCTTTAACAATTGCCTCCATTTTAAAGTTTAAAAGCACAGGTGATAATGGACACCACTGCTTCACCCCGCATCCTAACACTGTCCAGGCTGACTCTCCTTCCACTATATCCACCTGAGCAGTCGGTGACATGTACAGGCTGTGAATATGTCTCCTGTCCGTTGAATCCGCTTCTATTTTCAGCAGTACCGTCATTAATTCTAACCAATTCACGGTATCAAAAGTATTCTCGCAATGTACGAACAAGCAAATATATCCTGATATTATTTATTCCATGTTCCTCTTCATTGGAGACTTCTTTAGTTCTTTATTCGTGCCTTTCCTCTTTCTTAGAACAAATTGGTCTTCTCGCCAGTAATTATTTGCCCTACTCTCCATTCTCTTATTGATAATCCTGAGAACCGCTTTGGCAGGGTAAAAAATCAAATTTAATGTTCTCTAATTCACACATATGCTTTCCCTTTTTTTTGAATAGGAGCTAGTAGTGATCGACAGAATTTTCCAGCAAAATTCCTCCTTTATAAATGTTTTGCATTAGTTCACATAAACTCTTCCTCCAAAGTAATCTTAAGCATTGAAATAGTCGCGCGGGAATGCTGTCTTCCCCCGACGTTATTTGATAACTATTCCCTCAATGTTCTTTCTATCTTGCCATCAACCATGCCTGGGGATAAGCTATCCTAAATCGCCATATTTTCCGCCATTGCCTACGCTTGATGGTCTAATGTCTTTACCATAAAGTTTATCTATTTATTCCTTTCATCTCACTTAGATCTTTCCTAGTTCATTTAATAATTGTTCTGACATATTTTTGATAGTTTGCATGTATTTATTAAAGTGCTTCAACTTCCTATATAGCGCACCCATTTCACCTTTTCTTTGCAAATTTACTGCATCATCGCACTGAATATTTACACAACGCTTTTTCGCTTTGTTTTTTTCGGCCTCAGTCAACCATTTATCTCTTCCTATTCCCTCCTACCTAGCTCTCTATTTACATTCTTCAATTTTCTCCTCTCGTCTTTCTTTACTATCACTACATCCGCAAGTCATGTTTTCTTGGTCTTTATCCCCATTACTCTTCTTATAGTTTCGTTTGCTGTTTTCGATTACAGTTTTTAATGCGTTTCCATTTTATTTCTATTAAACCAAGCTCCGTGTTTCACCCATTACTTTCTCTAGAGCTTCCTGATACCCCTTACCGGTCGTTCTGGTTAATAGTTTTATATTTCATTTTCTTATGCGTATTCCGTTTTATATTTTTGAATAGGACTTTACAGTTTAACATTAAAAATTTATGATTTTAACCCGTATGAGCCTAGCCTCTGTCGCTGCCGCGCACAACACACGTCCATTGTGCCGAGTCCTGCAGATTCCAGGACTAATTTTATCTGTAGAGCTCATCAGTTTACTCATGGGATAATAAATTAAGGTGGTTTCCCGTTGCTTTTCGTAATATTTTTTTAACGTGACCCCATCACTCAATGCCCGCCCTACTGGGGTCGGTCGCCTTCGTAATCACCTAAGGGAAAGAGGCTGCGCGGACTTCCTTTTGTCTGGCTCCTACCCTTCGACCTACCTGGCGTGGATGACCCTATCAGGAGCAAACATCATTTATCCTACCAAACATCTCTAGGGGTCATCGTAAGGCGAGAGCTCTGCCACCACGCGAAGGGTTTGTTCATGGGGAGAGACACAGTAGATATAGGCCTGGAAAAATATGCCCAAAACTATTTTGATAGTTTACCCGTGTGAGACATATTAAGGAAATAATGGGTCCCATCAAACGGAAATATATACTTAACATGCGTATGTGAGTAAAATATATGCTCGTTTATGCGGGTAAAAGTCTTTTTCAGGTTGATATAAAGGATTTAAACGCCACATATGTAAAACGTGTTTCGAGCTTATTTTTCTAAAATGCATCATAAAAGGCAAAACCATTCAAGTCTGGAACTTATTTAATGAAGCGCCTTGTTCAGGCCTCATATCGGCTAACCTCATCATGTCTTACGCCTTTTGATCATTTTCTCGTCTCCTACGATCATGTTTCATTACCAGATTCATCCTCTTATTTATTTTCATCTCCTTGCCCAACACACAGCTGTCTTCAGCAACTGTCAAGCTATTAGTTCGGAAAAATGAATGCGATAAGTTGATCCCTTTTTACAACTACACTTCTCGCCTTAAGTTTTCCTGGAAGTTTTTATTATTTTCTCCATACGCAGAATACGTCTTCGTTGGTTCTTTGATTCATCTAACCGAGCAAATAATTCCCACTCGAGCCAATAATTCTTCTTTTGCACCGCATTAATTTAGCCAATTCTCTTTTCTCATCTACACTCTCTTCAACTCTCTGCACCTCGCTTCAGTATCGAAGTATATTTGATCTACACAAGGAGAGAGAGACAACAACTCTGGTGTTATCCATATTTTTTGGATGTTTATTGCGTGATCTGCGCCTATGTATTATTGTCTCGATGTAAATGGATTTGGAATACACACTTAAATAGATATTTTTGTAGCGTATTTAAGTTTCAGGTCGTGTCAACGGTAGACATCATTTTGTATTATACATGAATCGTGCTTTTATTACTGAGAAAGTGTACGTACACGCAATATTACACCGCACCTGAAAATACAACCTTTGGTAACCAGGAAAATAAATCTGAGAAAATATGATACCCGAAGGATAATTTCAGAAACTGTGAAATACCTTTCTCTAAATTTTAATAAACGAATGTAGATGAGTGTGTCATAAATTTTGGAGATCATGGACAGTCTCATTGCGGTTAGGCACAAATAAATTCATTCCGTCATGGAAATATCTTTTAATTTCAATTCCATCCAGTCTTTAGAGACCTCTATTCAATTTTCAATTAAAATTTTCCATTCTTCTTCCCTGAGATTACAGATAAATCTCTTTTTTCATTATATTCTCATCATTGTTAAATATCGGGCCATAATGCCCATGATGTTTTCTTACATATTTTTTTTTCAATTTATAACTTATCATATCTTTCCAAAGCGTGTTGTAGGTGCCTCAAATCAGAACAGTCAGATTCGAATAATTTCTAAAGCGCTATATCATATGATATTTGCTTTTGAATTGGCGTCATTTATTATACCACATTAATTCGATGGATTCATATGAAACTGTAACCACTGGGCTATAATTCTCTCAAGTGTTTTTGTTAAAAATCATTTCAAAATAAATAAATCAAACAGAAATACTACGGCCGTAGTTACCATCTCCACTCTAAACGTCTTTTTCAAGGGGAAAATGGCCTAAAGATGGGTTCAATGGACTCGAAAATTTTCCCAATAAATTGGTCATTTAAGATAACACCTTTTACACTTGCAAAATAAATGATGTTTTGGTTATTTTGCTTGGTTTAATTTTACTTTCTCCTTTTCTACCTATTTTTCATACCCATAGTCGACATTTTTAAAAATCAGTAAATAATTGATAAATACCCTTTAAAATTTCAGGTGAAATAAAATGGTTTTGTGTGTTTTGAGCGAATAGTTTAATTATAAAAGAAGTGTAGAAATATATTATCAAAGAATGAATTTAATACTTGAACTTACACCGAAACTGCATACATCACCCGCCATAAGATTCTATTTAAATTGCTTTTTTCTTGCCAATATCAGGAAAATATATTAAAGATGAATAGCCCAAAACTGAACCTTAATTTGATTGCAATTATGGTAAATATGTAATCCTCGTGAATACTTATATCTTTTCTTTACTTAACAAATTTACTTTCTTCTCGAATTTGTAGCTCTCGAGACGTTCAATGCAGTACCTAAACAATATTTATATCAAGTACATAACACCGAAGAGAAAACGATTGAGCAATAGAGATGTCTATATTTAAGGATGAATAAAATTTTATAAAAATTTAAACCCTGCGTCGATTCATTTTTCTTAAAAGTTAGATATCAGTTATAAAATCAAGATAAAATGAAAGAGTCATGATGATTAAAAATGTCAATCAAAAATTGAACCAAAATCAACCGACTATTTTATGCAAAAGGACAAGCAAGTATATATGAATGATTTAAGCTTAAAAAATGTAGGATTTCTCTGTCACTATTCGCAGGACTACCCGCCGATATTTAACAAAAGATAATTGATTACAATATCATACCACCGTTACGTAAACTGTCATGAAGAAAATATCGTCTCTATACTCATCGAAAAATATTACAATCTTGTTAACCTAGATTACGTTTAGCCGCTGACCGTTTGAAATTGATTTTTATTAAAAATGAACGGGCACATAAAAAGTTTGCACCTGAAATATTCCAGGAAACGTATTGCGCGTCGGGGAACTACCCGACGCCCGCCGCATTTGTCACGCCGAACGACCGTTATTTTCCTTCTTTCAACCTCAGTTTCTAGGAGGTAATGATGGCAGCCTTTTTACCCCTTTTATCTCTATTTATTCCGTAACGTGACATAAAATATAGTTATGTCTTCTTACGAGACCAAGTTAAATGATGTGTCAAGGGTCAACATAGTTATTAATGGTATTCTAGACGTATTTTTGCAGTATATATTCTTGACGTAATTTTCTTTTTTTTGTCATTACCACTATCACTACTACAATTAGCTCTGACACTATATAATTTGATTGCCCTAATACAATAGTTTTCATTGCTTGATTTTATATCTCCTTCAACGAGACAATTTTCAATGATAATAATGATGATTTATTAATTACTCATAAATCTATGAAAATCAGAGACACATTTACAGTAAGAAAATATAAAAGGATATGAAACATTATTTTCAACAAGCAATTTTAGTTTCTCATTTCACCGATTTATCGATAATCCCGCCTGAACCAACCTTTTGTGACGCGGGATCCTGTCAATGTATTAAATATGAGTTCAACAATTTTCGAAGCAGCCCATATGTCTGGCACAGATTTTTTACACCAATTTTGCTAGTGTTTTTCAAGGCGGTATAAAATTATTTTGAAATCCTTATGCATTAAATTTCGACACAAATACTCAGAAGCAAACACCTATGTATTTGTAACGTTATTTTCACGGTTGGCTTATTTGAAATTTAATCAACGCATTCGAGTGTTTTTAGTGTCTGCGGCTGTGGCAAGGATATAGCATGCCACTTGGAAAAATCGACTAAGTGAAATCTCCTCGGGCATCCACATGAAACGGTAATGGTACGGTAAAGTCATACATATCATCAGCACTATTTTATTCAGATTTTACTGATATTGAAATGGCATTTCGTGTCAAAAACTATTCAATATTCAAGCCTAGTCTAAGAACAGAAGTTTTGACCCTCCATGCGGAAATATAATGGATAAGTTTTTTTGAGCTTCACCTGCGGAGAAGAAGTCCTTTTTATCTTCACCAGCTTTTTCGCTTCCTTTACTCAGGGTCCTTTCGATCATCCATCTAGTGGTGGTGACAATAATGCACGGTTTATCCTCCGTGACCGAACCTTCCTTCCCTAAAGCCTTGTTTGCTAAACCCACTCGTGGGATCAATTCCAAGGAGAAAGCATATAAACTGCAGAAAGCAGAAGAGAATAATCCGAGTGGAATCATTTATGCCCGGAAACGGAATACAAAGCTGTAGTCTAATTTCCATAGACAGACCGAGGAAGTCAGGCATTTTTTTCTTTATGCGCACGGAAAGTAAGAGAGAAGTTTTTTCGGAAAATACAAAATTGTTGGTCCTCTTCAGCGATCAATTCTCCCGAGTTCTTCCCAACATCCTCCAGATACACTCCGATGGGCGACGAAATTTAGATAATCAAAATAGAAGGCAGACAAAATAAATACAATTGGGAAGATATTTTTGCATTTTAAAACACATTTATTGATTGGTTTACGCCCAACCGTTTTAATTTTTCACAGAACACACACTTTTATTGTTGACCACATGTAGAGTGAATAAATAGAATGCTTTTTTCCTTACAGAGTCCAAATAGACTAAAAACCATTTACTTGAACATGCACGAGTAATTAGCGAAGAAAAACAAATATATTTTTAACAATTTAAACTAAAATAATTTTAAAATAATACCTCAAGTACATAGCATTTCAATTACTGTTTTAATGTGCTATATGTAAAAATCGATTTAGAGGAACCAATTCGAATACTTTCCTAATTTTGGAAATTTATCAATCATGTCGTTAAACCATATCCCATTGGTTATTTTGTTTGGCATTCAATGCTAATTTTGACAAATTAAAAAATTGAGCTATACAAGTTTTTAGAAGGGAGGCATTATTTACGGGAATGGTAACGATTTTACTACTACATAGTAGTACATTTTTTACTTGTACGAACATATCAAAATTTAACTGTCCAGGTGCCAAACGAATTTTGCCGATAAATGCTTATAACTAGCTATATTTAGCTGCTTTTAGTTTTGTATAGAATTGAAAGATGAAACATAGTCCCGAATATAGAGCACTAGGCTATTGACCAGAGGGCCACTCAACCATTCCGGTCAACTCCGGTTCGGCTTTATGTAACAGCTCCGAGACCGCTCAGCTACACCCAAACTGATTGATTTTTGGGGTATTACATTACCCTGGTAAATCACCGGCGGCATAGAGAAAACATCGGTCCCCCCATACACAGTTAGGTAATTTTTACATACCTTAGTATGAGAACTCCACACTCAGCTATCAAACCGACCTTTTGGGTTGATCACCGAGGGATTTTTAAAAAGAAAATACTGGTACCATTCAAGCTTTCATGCATATTTCATAAGGGGCTTTTAATGTCAAGTACAACCGTCAGTTAAAGTAACTGCACAATGAATGTTGCTGTTTCAATTTATTTGAAGTCAATTAAATGAATTCGAAGGAACCGTGACATTTTGAAAATTTCCCTGATGGCATTTTATTTACAATCAACTCTTTTACAGTTCTTAATATGAAAGTACAACCATACTTTTTTCATTTAGATGTAAATTAAATTGAAAAGTTAGTAAATTTTCTGCTTGAATCCACGGTACATTTAATCTGGTAGAAATATTTTGTTTTGTGAGTTTTATGTTATTTTAAAATGAAATTCTCGTAGAAGCAACATCTATTTACATTTCTTAAGAAGGCATGGTTCCTTGGAATTTTAACCTAACACTTAAATGAACTCATTTTATTGCATTACAATGAACGATGGAAAAATCAAAAATGAATTCTTACTGAAAAAATTTAGGGAAGCTATTTGTAATGTTTCAGAAGCAGGAAAGTCTAATCTACTTCACTCTAGAAAACATGCATTACAAGTAAAATAACAGCTGACCAGAATTAACACCATATGGAGAAAAGTTTGAACGCCACCTTAGTAAGATGGCAACGTCACACCTAAAGGGATTTGATAGAGATGCAGTAATATTCGTGAAACTACAATAATATCTACTAGGCATGCCCACTTTGTCGGCTGGGTATATAAAAGAGTGATTTATAGAACGTGATAAGGCAAATATTTTCTATATGAAGTGAAAAGAAATTGAATTCGAGTCATACATTAAAAGTCACAACTTTCTAAAGTCATAGAATTAACCTCAAAGCGTAAATTCACACTAACGTATTTCATTCTTAATAATTTAATGAGCAATTAGCATTTAATGACCATAATTATTTGAAAAAATATTTTTCGGATTACTAACAACATTCTTCCTCTTAAAGTAGTTAACCTAAAAATGTAACAGCCGTTTCTCGCGATAGCCTTTTAGCTTTCAGAAATTCATCATCAAAAGTAAATTGCAGATATTTAATGCAATTATGATATTGCCAAAGGTTAAATTATATTTTTGTCTTTTCTCTCATTTCGTGCCTCGAAAACTATCATTCCTCCAAAAGTTAAATTTTTGATCAGAAAGTATATTTCTATGTAAAGGAAAGCACTTAAGTCAAATCTGAATGTCAGTCATAGCCAACAAATATTTACTATCCAATATTCCTTATTTAATAGCTTAAGGCATTTTTTCTTGGAAAGATTTTTGATGAATTTTCAGTCCGGCTTTACCTCTTAGTTACAAGAGAGAAGTCATTTGTCAAGAAACGAATTTTTTAATAAATCAAGCATAAAATTTGTCCGAAAACACTTCAACTTTTCTCCCTTTAAATGTTCACAAAAATGTCAGATATTACGTTGTTTAGAGCGAATTAATCCTATTCATATTACCTACATTCCATGTCTTCATTTCATCAATTCAAATATTTACTATGCTAAGCTCGTACGTAGTATTAAGTCCTGGCTCCCAATCATTTTATTACATTCGTTAGATCAGTAATGTCACAGTCTTAAAAACCTGAAATTCTTATAAAAATATTTTCCCAAAAATCTAGCGCAGTGATGAGGTGATTGAGCGACTGAGGGTGTAATTAAAGAAGTAAATGCGTTGGGTACTAATTACAAAGGTATGCTTAAAAAAATATCAACTCAAGTATTATACTTCAATGAATAAATATACGCCCATCGTACTCCTTTCAACCTAGCACCCTTTACTGCAATTTTTTTTAAACACTCATTTCTGACGTTCTTTTAATTACTCATAATACACACAATACAATATAAAATAAAAGGAAAATATTATTTTGCATACAATTTCCTCAAGACAGTTGTTTCTTTATGATAGCAATGGTCAGCAATTAGGAAAGGTTTCACGATAATATATATATATGTAGACATTTTCATATTCCAACCATATTCCATATTTACAGAATCTATATTGCGTCAGGCTAACTTCATATTTCCGAAGAAACTAGAAGGTAAGAGTAATGCATGGCGAAAAAATCAGGCAAGTATAACTCTCCTTTTGACCTGCGTGGTGAATAGGTGCACGCTGACTACTCGCATAATGCATAAACATCCACCTCTCCTCCTACAGCACAAGTTATGGGGATCATTAAAGTGGTTGGTGTGATTTGAAATACTGTTTTGATATAAATGCTTAGATAACATTTTATTCCCGTCCCCTCTTTAGGATACAACACGTACACGTACAACGAGACGGCGCACACGGAGCGAGAGCCGGATGAAATACTTTCGGTTGTCTACGAAGACGGCAAATGGAGTCGTCCCTACTACGACTGCGGGGGCGGCAACATATGGATGCTCACCTATACTGTGCCATTCTTTGGATACGTCAACGGTACATATTTTTTCAAGTGAGTATTACTTTAATTTTAGCTATTTATGCCTTTTGAGCATTTCCTAATGAGCTTTATTTACTCAAGAAGAGACTTCAAATAGAGCCATTAAAATGATCACTCTCCAAATATCATCATCAAATATGTTATCGGCTCAATAAATACGAAAGGTTAGCTAAAAATTGAAATAGGAGGGTAAAAATAAGCAAAGATCAAACATTTTCATTAATTTTGGCAGTGTTTTGAAATGAAATTTGTATAGTACCAAAGGAAACAAGAGAATGATTATATTAGCAAAGGAAGCATTTAGGAAGGATTATTAACTTGTCGTAATTATTCTGAGTCAGGGAAGCTTAATACGAAACGAAGGGGAATGAAGGTAGATTGGTGGCTTTTGAATGATGGAGAAGGATGAAGAAAATAAAATGGGTAGAGTCTATACTGAGCACCTTGTATTAAGCATGGTGTGGAAGAAAAGAGACTGTTGGAGAAGATTTTAAAGAAGGCACAGAACAACGATATAAGAGGTTAATGGAGGAAGAATAAGTAAAGAAAGTGTTAAGAATTAAATAAAGAAATGATACAAGACATAAATAGTTAAACTTCTGGGGTTCTACTTAAACCCTAAGCTGTCTCTAGCACAAGGTTGTTGCATAGAAGTTTTCAGAGTACTTACAGCATCTACGAATAATGGAAAGATTATCTTTAATAAACAAACAAAATGGACTACGGCTGACTCTTTTCAACGTGAATAAAAACATAAGCATAATAATAAATGGGTGCAGCAAGCTGGTATCACATGATAAATTGTAGGCTTCTCCAAAAACATATTGTTGATTTTATAATATAAATTATATTACAGTTATCATTAAATTATATTATTTTATAATATATATTATATAACATTGAATTAATCGGAAAATTATGATATTTAAATGGTTATAATAATAATATTATGGAAAGCCGAATTCTACTGAGCTCACCACTGTTATGGTGACTCTGTAAGGCTTATGATATAATTTCACCTCTTTAAATCGTATCAATAGCAGAACTAGGCTTTGGCAACCTGATAATAGATTCAAGACACACGTTTCATGGAATAATACCAATAATTAATTCTATTTTTGTAAACAAAATTTGTTCAAGTATAATTACTCAAGTTTATCACCTTCCAGCTTGCTGGAGAGCCGAGACGCAGCTAACACAATAAGCAACAAAAGACCTTTCTCAATTAGGAAAACCTTATATAAATTGCTAAATTTACCACATAGAAAATTACTTTCTGTGGCTAGGCTTTAGGCTGAGGCTGAGTTATTTTTGATTAAAAGTAAATTAACACTTATAGAGAAAATCACCACAAAAGATGAAAAAGCATAGCTTGTTTATGTCAATTCCTTTGCTGAATAATATAAATTGAACTTTCGATGTGCTCATTTAACCACAGTGATAGTTACATTTCATTGTATCAATTGACAAACATCCGTTATCCAAGCTTCGATCATCCTGGCTTTCTCTTAATTAGAAGCGAATTTACTAGTTTTTTCGTTCTCCGGATTTCTCCGCTGGTCCGTATACCCTTGGGTTTTTGCTAATCTCTTGGCTTCAGGAGCCTTCGTGTCCGAAACATTAGTTTGACAAAGAAAAATAGCCAATACTACACCGTTTTTAAAGGGAAATAGCCATAATTTGTTATGCCTAACTAAATATTTTTCAACCAATGATAGACCTAACCATTCTAGAGGTTTGTAAATCACGGCGATAAAATGAAATTTTTTGTGGCCTACGAAAAGCATGCTCCCAGTAAGGGTGGCATGATATAAATTGAATTTCCGGAAAATTAAATCGCGAGCGCGTCTTATGGGAAAAAATCTCAGCATTTATTTGTTGGACACAAGTCTCGTGTTTCTTCTCAATTTCTGACGTGACCAATGAGCACGGGCTGCAGTTCTCAAGACTGCAATGTCCTCAAAATCCAGGGAAACGAGGGCCTTTCTCGAGAGGAAAAATATGAAAACGGATGTTAATTTCTAGTGATGCAATCCGCATTTTAATAATACCCTGGAATCCAGGATGAGTGCCCCCCGCCCCGCCGAACTATCTCCTTTTTTAGCCGCTCCTCCTACGCCTTTCTCCTTAGTACTCGGGTCAGAATGAAGGGATGAGAATATATGTGACAGTTGAATGCGGTTTTGAAGACTCAATCTTCCTGGAGTGACTTTTACGTTTTATTTTCATAGCGTTTTAATGACGGCATAGTTTTTCACGTTTCGCTGCTTTTTAGAGCATTTGGCGTCGCCTGCTTTCATTTAAATCCACAAATAACTTCGCGATTCATTTCAATTTTCGTTCACATTTTTTTAAACTTCTGCCGAACAATGCTTGCAATCCGCAGAAAATTAGACGGGCTAATACGAGCTGATATCAGGGCCTTCTTTTATTTTCATTCATATTTTTATTCAACTTCAAACGTCACATTATGCTGTGGATGATATAAGTCCCATTTTAATGATACTCTAGGATTTCTGGAAATAATACTTCACTCGGCACTGATTTAGTTGCATTCTCAAATTTCTTGAATAAATCCTCAAAAAATACTGCGAAATGTTGACTACCGATAATGCTAACTTTTTAAGTGTTCGAGCTACTAACTTTCATTAAATAATATAAATCTTAACTGTCAACCTGAGCATTGGCAATAAAAATGTATTACTTCCATCAAATTATTTTTTAAATTCCTTTCCCTAAGCTTGAAGGAATGAACTTAAAATTTCATGCCAGAAGATATATCGGTGCTCTCACGCCATTGCATGAAAGATTCATGTACATCTTAATAATTTATAGCCAAAGGCTTGGGAATATAAAGCCGGTGCTTTTTGATGTAGGAGAAGTTTTACTTGATAAAGGAGAATCCTAATCTAGAATTAGTTAGAATAATGCAATTGAAATTTTCTTCTGGGGAAAGAAAGTACAGCTTTAAATTTACTTTTAACTTACATTTTTAATTCTGACTAATCTCTCCAGATTATACTGTGGTATTTAACTCATCATTGCAATGAATGGAAACTTTAGCATTGCAATGTTTGGAAGGTAGTTTTAAGAAGTAGTCATTTTCATTTTTCACATCCTCCGCACTTTTATTACCGTATTTCGGTTAATCCCGATACAGAAATAAAGTAAATGTCCATTTCACACATATAATTAAATTTTGATCTCACTTTAATAACATTTATTGATTAAAAGGGATTAATAGCTCTACTCTTAAAGCAAAATATTTAAAACAACGAACCATTTTTGGCTACATTGTAAATTAATTATCACTCCATCTGTTCAAACAACACGATTCTAATAAAGTGGTTGCTATTGTTAAAAATCTTTGTTATAGTCGAATTAAATTCATAAATTCAGTCCCGGTAAAGGCTAGTGCAAACTTCATTAGCATGAAATTATCCCATGAACGTTTCCAAAACCGCAAACATAAAGATTTTAGTTTTTATTGTATAATAATGTATACATGAAAAAATCTATTACGTAAAATAGTCGTTGAATAAATTCTAAATTCTACTTTCATCCCCAGTTGATGGAATATTCGGCAAGATATTTGTAGACATAGCGCTCAAAAATTCCAAATAATATCCCCACGGTGATTTTTTCTTCGGAGAGTGCACTCGTTCTCGGCTTTCTCCGGAGCGCACGCTCCAAAAACTAGCAAGATACACGCTGTAAGCCGTAAGTAACGTCAACTAGAGAGAGAGAGAGCGGCTTCTTGGTTCTCTAGCCGGAACGTGGCTCATGCTGGCGTCATATCTGTCCTCAGTGAGTGTTCTCATAGGATCCAACTCGACAAAATGGTGGTTGCTCACAGAACTGGAAAATTCTTATCGCATTGGAAAAGCTCACGGAGACCTAAGAGCCTACATTCCACAGAAAGTCAACATCACGCCGTCAGTTCTATTATGATTTGCTTGATAGACGTGGAAAAAGGGGTTTTAGGACCGTAAAATAAATTTTTGAAAATTTGTTTCCATTGTAATTAAGAAACTGGAGAAATAACTTTTTTCCCAGAAGCATCTAAGAAAGCGAGCTCTCAGGTATACGTAATCGGATGATGCCAGGTTTGCCAATTATTCCGGAGGTAAAAATATATTTTGACGTTTCGCAAAATAGTACCTTCATCCAGCTATTGAATTAGCTGCTATCCGCTTGAACTTCTAAATACTGATGACATATAAAACTATTTTTTGAAATCAATTCCATTTATATCCTCGTATATCGTAGCATTGAGTATTTAGAGCTACCGGCTATACTGATATGATAATAAAGGTCGATCTGCCATTTTTGTTCATCTAGCAATCATGCCAATAAATTATAAAACGGAATTATTCTACACATCTGACTTGATTACTATAAAATATTGGGCATCATTTTAGGAGACAGCAAATTTTTAATTTCACAGGGGGTATAAAGTTTATAGCGCTAATTTTTCACGGCAGGTGACCAAAAATAGGCAATCGTCCTTGTCCTTGTGCGTTGTTAATTTTTGTATTTTTTTAATGGAGGCCAACATAGGTCTCCAGTAATTACTGATATAAGAGTAGTTTATTACTTTACCGTTTCAAAAATAAATAAAATATTCCTCAATAAAAGTCCCCCCTGTTTCTTCTTATACTTATTTACACTATTTAAGGGCAAAAGAATCGTGTGGGAACTTTTTTATGAAGAATATTACGTAAGAACAGAGATGCACCACCTTCAATAAGTGTGATGCCACTGCAACATGACAGGAAAATCTGAACCGTGAAAATGCGTCTGTGCTTACATTGAAACAATCTGAAAAATTCATCTAATATTTATGGCAGTATTATAACGTTAATAGGTGCTACATTCCCGGATTAATATTTACCATTTATTTATTCAGATACTCCCGAAAAAAGCATTCATAATAAAGAAGGGGCATTTAATGGAAATTTAGCGTTAAGTGCTGATTTTTACTCCACACTATTAAACTAATTTACGGATTGGGGTTAAACGGAGGTTTATAGATTAAACATGCAACTAGGGGTTCCAATTCAAGCTCATGGGAAAAAATAATTAGGCAAAGCGATGCAGAGTACTGTCGGTGCAACGAGCGTAAACAAGCGTCAGTAGATAAAAAAGAACAGTATGATCCAGTTAGGGAAGAGAGTAAAATTCCCAAGCCAACAACACACTCCACAAAAAAATACGAGGGCTGAGTTAATAATCCATCCGTTCAAATATTTACAACACAACAACAATTCCACGCTTGAAATCTCAAAAATCCCCAAGACCCTCAAGGAAATACCTCGGTGCTCTTAAAAACACCTACACGGCGGCATAAGTGCGCTTGCAGCTGCGCGCAACTCATGTGCATGGTACCGAGAGTTTATATCCAGGTCACACCGGCTCATGCCTTATTATGCATTGAATTCACAACGAAGGAATTCCGCATGATAAAAATGTCCGAGGGAAAGGTGCCATTCTTTTTCCTACCGCTTTCGTGCTGGGTAAATTATGTTCCATGTTAGCATCGTGAAATTGAATTAGCATTATTATTCGGAGAGAAAAATATATCTTTTTTAACTCCTACCATATTCATCCAAACGGAAAAGGAGGATGCCCTCGCAGGAAATTCAAATTAACGCAACTTTTAGCGTGCGTTGTACGAATTTTAAGAGCTAATAAATGAGTAAGTTATCATCCCAATATTACCTTTTTATGATAAAAGGAATTTATGGCAGAAGAACACTGAAAATTCCTTCAATGAACCGAATCATATGCACGTATTATATAAACCATATTTGTGTGTTCGTAAGACATAACACCACTGTCTGCGAGGGATTTTTACGAATTTTCTACTTCTACAATCTAATTGCACTCCAAATAATTTTTGAAAAAGTAGCAAACTTCGTTTCTGTGATAGAAATTTTTACTACGCAGAAGAATAAGGGGGATTGTGTAGACATGCCCGAACAAAGGATGAGCTTTTCACACTAGATCTCATTGACGGGGAATTCATAAGGCGTGGAACTTGAACTGCGAGCATCATAATATGGAAACTTTCCTATTATCATCTTGGATTATTGTACTCCGCTCGAAACTTTTCAAATGTGTGATTTTTAGCGTTTACTTCAAACTTCGACTCGTATTAATAATGAACAGAGAATTGACGTGCCCACCCTTGCGCACGTAAATACTCTGTTCGCATTGAAATGCTAGTAATATCAATTTAATTTAATGGTAATATAACATTAATAATTTAATAGTAATACTTAGGTAGCCCATGGGGTAGTCCAAGGTAGTCCATGGGGTAGAGCGTTGGACTGCCCACCGGAGGGGCAGTCCAACGCTCTGTGTGAAGATGTGAATTGATTTGAATCCCAGTCTAAAGGATGACCTTTCTTATTTTTTCAGTGTTCAACGTAACTCAAGCAAAATATGTACTGAACAAGTTCAAAGACAATTTTATTCTAATTTCCTTTTTCTTATAGGCGCCGCCGCCGTTGGCATTGAATTATTTCTCTCCTAATATTCATCGTTAACGCAGTGGTTAAATACGGATAGGAAATCCCTCCAAAGCAGGCCAGGAAATGCTCCTACCATTTAGCAAACGGCATTGCATGTTTGACCATAATAATTAGCCATGGACAAGATCTCTGGAAGAACTTTGTTGTTTCCTTTCCAATATTTTTTGCTTACCCGTTAACACTGATGGAAATCAGTGTGCTGTGTGCACCGCTACAGTATTGCGTGATAAAATCACGAGGGCATTAAGGAAATTATCATAAGCTATTAAAACGGCATTGCGTGCATTTATTAGCAAATACCTTTCTAAAGACAAGCTTGTTGACTCCACGACTTTATTTTCAATTATTCTACAAGAATTATCTTAGGAACTAAAGAATGATAATCAAAAAATTGATTATACAGTTTTGAACAGCTCTTTACTTAATAGTTATCCAAGTACGTAGAAAGTTCCTTTAACAATTAGGTGCTACTCGTGAGTGAATAAATGATGTAGTACGAAGCCACTCCACAGTGTTAACTTTGGCCTTAAATAGGAATTAAAGTGGCCCTAATACAAATAAAACAACACATTTTGCTAAGATATTTAGTCAAGTAAACATTTACATGTAAATGTCTAATTTTTCGAATTTCCGTACCGTGTGTGGATTATTTTTAGGGTTCAATAATGATTTCTCTAGTCATGAAATTATGTCGATATTCCAATTGATAAGCTTTTCGATTTCCTAAGCCCTTTCCCTAAATTGGGTAATATTGAATTGGTACCTCTTTCATTGGGATAATAAATAACGACTACGTAAAATGAATTGAGACAAAATTAAATTTAATTTAACAGGGATACGTTAGTATAATTAAATATTTATATTCTATTTTACGCAGTGTGTGGCTGAAAGTGAACTTTTTTACACTCTTGGGATAAAAATTTACTATTTGAATATTTATGAGTGATGGCGAATGCATTCCATGAAAATTTTGCCTTTAAATTGAATTTATAGTTTACAAATCTTTGATTTTAGGGGATGGTCTACAGAGTATCAAAATGTTTTGTACATTTAAAAAAATGCTTGTTTAGGGTTTGGATAAAATCTTGGCATAATGCTTCCATAGGGACAACACCCAAGGCCCACTTAAGGGAGCGACACAACGTAGTGAGCGATTTGAATTGGCCTTGAATCGCACAATACGCGTTTTTACCTCACCTTATCGATTGTTTGAATCTAGGTGACACTGTCGGGGAGGAAAAGGCTGTAAGTCCAACAGAGATGGAGAGATTTGACGTTAATCCTTGAGAAGAGAGACGAGAGGCAGAGAGAGATGTATTAGGGATAAAGAGTCTCGCATCCTGTAGAGTCGAATGAACGAAATAACCTCAGACCGCCCTACCACCCGTCAAAATCGAAATCGGCGGGAAGTCGGAATTTTTCAAAAAAACGTTGTCGAACGAGTACGAAGAAGGATACCACGACGGAGGAGTGGTTGACGGCTACAGACTGAAGAATTCTATTATCATGTTTCATAGACTCAACCACTCAAGCTTCTCTCTCATTCTAATCTTTCTATCCTTCTACTCCTATCCCTTAACCCTTCAGTGGAACTTGACCAAACGCCACTTTTCCGCAGTTATCCGAAATCCTTCACGTGGAGCCAGGAAAGAGTTAGTGTCACATGTCCCAACTTGTTACGTCTGCCCTTGGCATTCTCGAATTTGCGACGCGGAGAGGGCGCTGGGATGAGCTAAGAGGATGAGATCTCCTTCTTCACTATCAAACAGAGTTATAATTTTTTTAGCATTTCTTTGATGTCGCTTCTAATAGTAGATCCTCCTTTGCTTTATTTCCTGCGCGTCCGAAGTTAATGAATCATTTCTAGATGACCCTTACCAATTTATCGTGCTCCATTCACCAATCTCCCTTCAACTTATGAATTTAACGGTTTTAGTATTTCTCTAGTAGGATGAAAACTGGATTGAAATAGAAATAATATTTCAAAGATCTGGCTCGGTTAAACACCATATCGTTCATAACATATGAATATTTAAAAGTTCCAATTTATAATCGGCGAAATTATTGGCCAAAATTCATTATGAAATCATGAAAACGTATATTTATTTAGTCTCCTTGACCATTTAAAACGATCCAACATGAGAAAATAAAATTAGAAGATGAATGGTAGGCGCAGAGATATTTTTGGGTGAAAATTAAAAATTATTATAGCAAAACACGAGTGAAGAAGAATTAGAATTATATAGAATATTAAGTATTAAATAGAAAGAAAAATGTACATGTTACATAATTTTTCATTATTTTTATCATTTTATCTTCAAGAAATATCTTTCATTAGAGGAAATCGAGGATTAATGTTTCTTATTCCTTGGGTAGATTATAGCCTACCGTGCAACTTTCAGTTTTTTTAGTCAGTGTTGATTATTTGGATAATTCATATTACGTGTTCACAGTAAAACAAAGTGTGAGATAAAAATACATTGTTGTCAGTTATATACTATATGTTTGGTTTATACGTAGCACTAAAATAATTTTGGAATACTTTCTGGTGATTATCTTCCTGCGATGAAATTTTGTGCATTATAGAAATATATATATAATATATATTATATATACATGTATATATGTGCCAAGAACTAATATATATATATATATATATATATATATATATATATATATATTAGTTCTTGGCAAGAGCAGAAAGCCTTTCAGCGAAGTCTTACCTAATGGTGTTCTTCAACTTCTCGGGTAATGTATGAAATGAGGCAGTCAAATGAAAACGGAACACCTACTACTACAACCAGTCCGCGCACAACAAGGTCCTAAACTCAACAACTTGTGCGTTTGTGAGTTGACACTATGTAGTTCTCCTACCATATTGACGGCATTATCGATAGGTAAAAATCTAGCTTCTAGCTCTTAGCGGACTATGCTATGTCGGGTGTTCGGTTTTCATTTGAATTCCCCTTGTACTTTCGTTTATGCAGGGTGCGGCAACATAACTTCCTTTTTTCAAACGCAAAACTCTTTCAAAAAAGGAAGTTAAGGTGTTGCGCCCTGTATATATTACCTATTTTTAGAGACTATTTGATAAAACGGTTGGTTAAAACCTATTTAGTAGTATAAATTTTATTGTTAAAGTAGGTCTGAAAAGCTGATTTTTAACATTCTTGGATGTATCCAGAACGCAAAGATGACTTCACGCAAGTTTTTACTCTAGACGCTCGGAGACGTAGCTTCAAATTTGTCAAGAAGAACTTTAATTTGTTCGGAACCGCCAGTTTCTAGTTGATTTAAACTCAGAAAATTTTCCTGTTTCCTTGACTAAGTCATCAAACTCTTGGCTACGTAAATGCAAGTTCCCGTTGGATTAAACTTTTCGGTAGGATCATATAAGAAACTGGCGAAATTCCTGGACTTGAGCTATTAAAACGGAGCTTATATACCACTACTGAGGCGGAGAAACTCTCAGTTCACTTTCAGAGTGGAGATATAGACGAGCAGAGACGTGCAATCGTCCCTTCCTTGTAGGACGTGGGCAGAATTGAATCTTAAGGGCCGCGCGAGGAGTCTTTCATCAGTTTACATTACTCGCCGGCGGAGCCAGCTTTTACAGCAGAGAGGTGAACACGTCCGACAAGAAGAATAGCCTCGGCCCCCGGATACACCCTCTCGCCGTCTCTCTCTCTCTCTTTCTCCATTGCAAAGACTCACAAACGCACACGCGCACATAAATGAGAGAATCTTGATTAACCGGGCCCGAATTGAAAACAATAATTCAGGGGGATTCCGAGAGGGAAATGGGCGAGACCCCGTAGAAAGAAGACAAGATGAAGAAAAAATATTTGCTTCTTGATCGGTCTCTAACTTTGAAATTGATTCACGTGATGGGGAATTCAAGCATCTCCGTCCGTCCTCCCTAATCCACCTCTCATGTATTGGTGACTCCCGTGTGGCGATTCGGAATGTGGGGAAGTGTGTGCTTCTCCGCGGACTTCCACCATCATCGCCTTCACCCTCGACCCAGGAGTAGAGGAGGAGGAGGGCAAACTAACCACAGCCAGAATGCACAGGGGAGGAGGGAGTGGAGGGGGGAGTCCGTGGCGGTCGGGGAAAATGGCAGGACGAAGGGGAATGCCGAGCAGGAAGGAGCAAGGGATAGAATTGATTGATTGGACTCTTTATTGGAGAGTTTTGGACCAAGTGGTTCCCTTCCTCCAGATTCCACTCTCCCTCCTTATTCCATATCGCTAGAGAGTAGTCGAAGAATTGAAAGAGCCAAAGAAGGCAATCCCTTATGTATTATACGGGATTTATTGGAATGTGTTGGTGGATTTTTGAGGAAATAACCTCTTAATGAGTTTGACCAATAACATAGGTTGAGTCGAACCCCAGGAAGGCTTACGTGTACTCAAAGTCGCGTCATTTCTTCTATAATAGAAGCGAAGGGAATGCTGCAGGTACGTACATGGGTGGGCAAATTTCGTAATACCATAGCTGCGAGGAATCTTCGGATCACAAAGAAGAGCCGCAGAAGAAGATATCGAGAAATAACGAGTGAAACGATATAAAAATACACTGAAATGGAGAAAAAACGCTCAATAATTCGATATAAACAGCGTGTACATGTCAAAATGTGATTGAATTCCAGCATGAGAGTATGCACAGAAAAAAATTAAAAAATCAAAAACCACCAATTTATATAGAGATTAAAGCAATTTCAGTGTATTTGGTAACATTTTAATGTCACGTAAAAAAATTACAAAGAAAAGAAGCGAGCCTTACTTAAAGCCAAATCGCAGTGTTAAAAATGTACACTTATCTTAGAGCAACTTATTTTTTGATTACAAAACGGTACTGGAAAACCTCCACATGTTGTAATCATTTTCCTTAATGCTATTAACATTTTATTCTTCATCTTCAAATGATCGAAAGAATACTCAAATGTAGCATAGAAATTGAGTTCATATCGCCATTTATCTTTCTCTTCCAGGGGTACGAGCGGCATCGACATTGATCTCAGGCGCGTTGATATCGACCAGTGCCCTCTTCCACCAACGTCAACTCAGCTCAATATCTTTGCTGCCTCGGACAAGTGCAAGAAAAGGACAACTGAGGTTAGTGCCCGCTTAACGGCACAGCTGTGGTAGCAGTGACCCAAATGTGAATGTTTTTATTGGCCCGGTAAAAGTGTTGGCGGCATAAAAAATATTATGGAGAGGTGATATCTCTACCCTGGTTAATCTTCCTTCAGGGTTAAAGGAGAGAGTGATGGCCAAATGATATGTGACCAATGAACATTATATTTTCGGGAGAAAGGAACGCGAAAATTGATCCATATTTTGATGGCGTGTAAATCTTTCACTAGGGGTTTGATTTAATTTCTCAGTGGATCATTGCATTATTATCTGTGTATAGTTTCCTCTGAAGAATTAATTTAAATGGCAAAATTTTCATTGATATTTTTTAGAAAATTTGGCCGTCGTACACAGCTTTAATTGCAATTTCATCGTCAATGTGAGTATCGATACTAATTATTACTGGTGTGTTCACTGTAACTAAATGCGCATTCAAAAGAGAATAAAATAAACTCGTAAATCAAGAGCAATATGACGAATTACATGAATTATGGTTAATAATCACACGTGAAAAAATAAATTAACTGTCCTGTGTGCACGCCAATGCGCGAAATAAACACGTTGGAATTCATTACTCCGGTAATAAAAATACGTGATCGAAAATATTGTGCAAAAAAATTAAATTTTCAAATCTTCCTGCTTTGGAAATTTAATTTATTATAAAACGCATTTAAATCGATGATTGACTTGTCATCTAAATGTATAGGCACAAGAATTTCATCGTAATTTAAGTAAATATAATTTTCCACCGCACAATAATACTCAACTTATTACTCAGGAACGAAACTTGCGAAAAATTAATGAAATTATCCTCTTTAAAAGTCGGAAACCTCCCTGGCAACATGCCTCACCACAGATTTTAACACGATACAGAATTCCTTCTCCCGCAAACTTAATTAAAATCTGAGGATGGGTGAATATAATTCCGAAGCTTAAATTGAAATAATAATGAAATATTTCAATGAATCTCTGATTAAAGTTGTTCACATTAGTAATTTGACAGACCACCTTTTTGAATGCAATATTTGCAAAAAAAAATTAAATTTTCCTACATGTTTTTACAAAGCTAATGGGAATCTCATCTTAAAGCGGCTGAGTTTATATGACCCTTAGTTCTCCTTAGTTCTTAATTTGGCTACCACTCGGTTCCATCAGAGAAAATGCACTGAATAAATTGTTCTAAAATGCGGTGCAGATGAAAATGGAGACATAACGCGCACCGAATAAATAAACACAATAGAAATTAATTAAATTTAAAATTATAAACATTAATTATACTATAATAGCATAAATGCGATTTGAGAAAACGGTTAATTTAAGGACTACACGCAATACCAAAGCTCTGAAAAAATTGACCCATCATCACTATTAATAAAATATACACTAAATAATTGGATATCACTGTGATTTTGAAAAACTGAAATCGTCCACTCTGCCAGTTTCCCTTAAAAATACATTAAATTCTTCGGAAATCTCGTTATTCTCCATTCAAAGGAGTTTGAACCCCTTTTAAAGAAATTAAGTTGCTATGGCTACATTCAATTTCAATTGCTACTCCACAAGATTTAATTAAACGCTTAATCGATTCGCGCACATTTACATGCCCTTTGTTTGATAATATAACAACAATAAATTTGTCCTTGGACGAGAACCTCAACGAGAGTAGAAACAAACCATGCTTTGATAAATCCTATTGGGAATGAGTTTATCAGATTAATCCTTTTCACAGCTACGAGTAACCTTTCCCCATTTACAGACTTGGAATCGTAATTTACTAGCATTTAATAGGCTCCAATATTCATGGTACTTCGTTTCCATACTCAGTCAAAGATATGAGTGTGACCATACAGCTAATAAAGCTATTCCTCCAATTCTAAAAATATACACACCGTAGTTTGTGTGATTTGTGAGGTTTTCGAGACGGAGTAAAACTTAGTCAAACGTTTAAATATTAGGGAACAACTAGCCCAAGTAGTTATGCATCTTAGAAGTTTCTTCGACCACGATGTTCATGTTGACAGGGATATAAGCAGAAGAATTGGGTTTGGCAAAGAAGTATTCTCAAGGATGAGGGAATTAATGACACGGACAGTCAAATAAAAATTAGCGAAAACATTGGAATGGAGCGTGGTTGTTTGCGGCTCGGAAACTTGTTCGTCAAAGCAAGAAGATAGGTGTGTATTGGAGACTTCTGAGATGTGGCTGAGCAGTAGAATGAAAAAGTTAAAATGGAAGGATAGTAAGTCAAACGAAGAAGTACCAGGCATGACGATGAGACACAGTTGTTGGAAGAAATTCAAAGTAGACAGGAAAGATAAAAGCAGGGCATTTTGATTGTCTATAGAATTCTGAAGACAGTGATAAAGTGGAGGACGTTAGGCGAGCGAGATAGGAGTAGGGTAGGAATGTTGGACGGAAAGAAGGGCTATAGATCGTATGCGGAATTTAAGAACAGTTTATTGTAGTGTGGGATGCAAATTGTTGTGTAAAAAATGTAGAAGTGTACAGTATCTGTTGATTGAAAACCTAGCTTAAAAAAAGTAGTCTATCAAATAATAATTCACAAAAAATAACTATCTTTAAGGTAAACCTTCGACGTTTAGTTGCCCTACCAATATAACTTTTCTCTTTCATCACAGTGCCTGGCCATCCCCGGTCTGGGTTTTCGTCGCGGGAGCTACAAGTGCGTCTGCCGGGAGGGTTTCTATTTCCCAGACACTGATTCTGAGTCTCGCTACTACAACGGGACACACGTGGAGCTGGAGTACGAGCGGCTTATCATGGTGAGAGAAAAAGAAAGGGAGGGATAGAAAGGAGTGTGGGTGTGGGATAAAATAATGAGAACGAGAGGGGGTACTTTGGCAGATCTCCAACTATCTCTCCATCCATTTTCTCTTCTACTATTTTCTCTTTCACCGTCCTCTATTCATCGGCGAAAATCCCGGCGATTTTTATCAACGGCTCTCGGCATTCATGCTTCCATGTCTCTCCAAAGCACGTACATCACCAGAGAGATAAAAGAATAAAAGAGCTATGATTATCATTTTTTACATTATTTTCCGTTATTTTGGATAAATAAGTTAAGTAGACCCTCAAATAGTTTCTTTCGTCTCTTGCTGCTTAATTCACGCAGATAAATTTCGCTCCCCAACTCCCCAAATCCTTCTAACGGGCCAAGTCCCCATGACCCATTAGACCGTTACCTGAAAACCCAAGAGTAATAAACCTATTATCGCGAGAAATGGTGAGCGATAAAGATCCCAAAACTTCTACACGTCCTGCTTTCGAAGCTCGATTTTATCGTTTTGAAGATAATTAACTTTTACGATGCAGGAAAAGGACTTGATGAACACGACCCTTTCCGTTCAAAATTTCATTTTCATGATAAGACTTAGTCACGGCTGTCACTCCGTGCTTCGTGCAAATCATGATTCTATTAAAGCTGGATCTAAGTTTATTTTATGCTTTATTTTCTTATATCTATCCATATGGTTAAGTATGACTCGTTTGGGAATACACTAGGGTGATCCCAAAAAAAGGATACATGTATATTTAATAATTTGTGCATATATATATATATATATATATATATATATATATATATATATATATATATATATATATATATATATATATATATATATATATATAATAATTTAATGTAATTTATGCATGTGTATATATAGTTTTTTATTAATTTACTTATTAAAATTAATGGTGTGTCTTCACTACACATTTTCCCTGTTTGTGAAGGACAAAGAAATGCTTCAAAACATACCTGCATTTAAATATAATGTAGCTAATTATTACCGATTTTTAAACTATTAAATTCATACCCGATACATGTAACGCATGCTTAAATGCTAATGAAGTGGAGTTGTGTTCAATTGAGCCACCAATTGAGCTTTACTCCCGTAATCCGAGCCTCTGAATATTTGTTTTTCACTGGTTTAATTTTCGCGCACCATCTCACGTCAGCTTCAAATCAAAGTCATCCAAAATTCATTACAAATCTTTGTTTTTTTCTTAAGGTTTCGCCGATCATTTCGGCTACGTGCCATAAAATGCTCCTTTTATGGCTTGAATTTTGGAGCAAGAGGCAGTAGGGATAAATCCGAACCCTAAGTTCACACCTGAAATTGTTGAGTACATCCAAGCTCGAGTAGCACTTTTACACAACCGAACTTAGGTAATGATCGAAAGATGTCGGAACGAGGACTTAGATTCCTTTTACAGATTCCCTCAGAACCCGATCTACTCCTTAAAACCCCTAAAAAATGGACCTGATTCAACGTCGTCATTTCTCTAAAGTCCTGAATTGTTGTGCTAGAAATTAACCCATAACCTACTACGACTCGCTTTTCATCGCGAAAAACGAAAGCAAACCTCAGGCCCAGCGACCTTGCCTCCTATAAGCTTTCCTTCTCACACATTACCGCATTTCCTCTACCCTCTCAATGGCAAAAACCCTTTCCACTTTACACAAGAATGCATCCGTATAGCTCTCGTCCGTGGAGGGAGGGAAGAATATGTTTCACGTGCCGTACGCATTCCATCCGGATGTAATATCGACGAAAATGTTTCGTGAGATTTATTGCAAGGAGGAGAAGGTGTTATTATTCAAGTTAATGGGATGTTTTTTTCGTCATGGCCGAGTGCTGCTTCTGCCCCAGTGTCTCGGACCTTGGTAAACGGCCTTTGCAAACGAAGCTCTCGCAAACGAGCCTTTGTAAACGGACCTGCGCAAACGGACCCCTTGCTTATTCAAGCGCTCTTGGTGCGGTCAATGTGCAGTAAATCAGTCCCAGAAGAAGGAGTATAAGGTTACGTTTCCTTGAATCCTAGAGTTGCCTAAATCTGAACTCGCTCCTCCCGTTTATTTTCCTCAAAGCTCTTTTAACCACACCAGTGTTTTCAATTAAAACCATCTTCCGGACATTATGTACCTTGCTACGCAAAAGCTGCAGTAACTACTGTTTTCATTACAGAAGCCGTATTCTAATTAAGCCAATTGCATTATTTGTTGCCAACTGCACGTTTCTGGAGGCAATAAGAATTTAATTCGGAGACGAACAAGAACTCGTGAAGGCAGATTAAACATTTGCCTGGATAATTAATATTAGATGAGCTTCATTAATCAATCAGGAAAAATCTTCTGAAGGTTCATCTTAGCTGTTTTTCAGCTGTTTACGATTGCAGAACATTTCTGATTTCTGATGAATCCATAATATCAGATTTCACAATATTATTTCATCATAAGCAATGAAGAACAGCTTGGATAACACGGTTTCACCTCGCGGATTATTTCATTTGGTAACAGAGAATATTCGTGCAGAAAATAAGCATTTTGAGCAATGACTCATGCACCTTTCTCGTTGTCTAATAGCAGTTCAAAGTAGAACAAATTTACTACAATTAAAAATTTATTTAAAATAATAAATTCGAAGAGCAGAAGTTAGTTTTTTCGTTCCATGCCAGACTAAATGCTGACTAAATAAATCTTAAAGCACAATCTTAACAAACAAATACTAAAACCATACGCCTCAATATTTAATAAATCATTATGTATTAGAAGCTAAATTTTAATCTTTTCCAAATATACAGGGTTCGTCCGGAAAATAAGTGTACTGATTTTTTCCCGCCGCTCCAGGCGCGCCCAGCACCGCTCTGACGGGCTGCGATTGGAGGGGGGTATGTTGGCAAGCGACGCTGAAAAAGGCAGTCGGCTCTGAGCTGTGGTGTAGTGAGGAGCTCTGTTAACGCGAACCTCCACGCTCGACCCACGTCACGGAACGCGATGCCGAAGTTTTTGGAGCAGCGTTATTCCATCAAATTTGCGGTAAAGCTTGGAAAATCGTCTACCGAAACTGTCGGTATGGTTAACCAGGCTTACGGGGAGTCAGCCATGTCCAGAAACATGATCTTTCGGTGGCACAAGATGTTCGTGGAGGGCAGAGAAGAGGTCGACGACGATCCACGGCCTGGACGCCCATCAACGACACTCACCGACGAAAATGTGCGAAAAGATGTACTGAACTCTGGTCGTCTTCGTGTTCGGATGATAGCAGAGCAGTGTAATGTGCCAAAAACAATAGTGCACGAGATTATTAGGGAGCAATTACAGATGCGAAAAATTTGTGCAAAGTTGGTGCCGAAAGTGCTCAGTGATGATCAAAGACTCAATCGTTTGGAAATCGCGACACAACTTGCGGATCACTGCAAAAATGATCCACATTTTTTAGAGAACGTTGTTTCGGGTGACGAGACGTGGATCTTTGAGTACGACCCGGAGTCGAAGAGACAAAGTGCGGAATGGCACATCCCATCATCACCCCGTCAAAAGAAAGCTCGCATGAGCAAATCTCGGATCAAGGCGATGCTCATTGTCTTTTTTGACAAAAGGGGAGTCGTCCACTACGAATTTGTACCTGAACGACAAACTGTAAATGCTGCATTTTACGTCCAAGTGCTCGACAGGCTTCGAAAACGAGTCGCCCGCGTCCGGCCAGCGATCAAAAACATCTGGCGGCTGCATCACGACAATGCGCCGTCTCATACCGCGCTTGTCGTGTCGGACTTCTTGGCCAAGCACGGCGTGGCAACGCTGCCGCACCCGCCCTACAGCCCGGACTTGGCACCACCGGACTTATTTCTGTTCCCGAAGATAAAGAGGAGTTTGAAAGGAACGCGATACGGGACTTTGGACGCCGTCAAAGAGGCCGTGACGACGTGTCTTCGAGAGGTTCCCGATGATGCCTTCGCACGAGCGTTCCAGGAATGGGAACGCCGCTGGAACAAGTGTATCGACTCACAAGGGTCCTATTTTGAGGAATATTAGCTTAAGATATGTAAAAGTGTAATAATTTTTTTTTTTGAGCTCAGTACACTCATTTTCCGGATGAACCCTGTAATCATAGGAAAAAATGGGATTTTGCAGCAATGTACACAAAAACGCAATACAAAACGTTATACAGGGTGAGGCGCTACGGAAAAATTTCAATTTGTATTTCCCGCCATATCGTAGTTCCACTGGAGGTCGCAAATGGCGTTCTTGAAAGCTATGGGCGTCTAGTAAACAGCCATAACCTCAAAATGGCCGAGATGTTACGTACAAGTGCGGAGTACAATCGAAGAGCCGCTATTATTGAAAGTGTTCTCGCTGGGCGTTCGCTCAGTTAACTAGTTCAATTTCTCGGGTAACACAGATCAACTGTTTACGATATTGTGACTAAGTATAATGCTTCGGAGGAATCTGGGGAAGGTTTTGCTAACCCGGTGAGGAAACCTCAATCGAGGAAACGCTAAGGCGCTAATTTCAGAGATTTTTTTGCATTTTTTGAAAATTTTGAAGAATTTCGGTAAACCGTGTATGGTTACTATGGCGTCGGGGAGACAATATGTCTTTCAACAGGATAGTGAACCAGCTCATACGAGTCATTTAGTCCAAACCGGCTCTCAGATAACATTGATATGTTCTGGTCAAAGGAGTTCTGGCCCTTGAATTACCCGGACTTAAACCCTCTCGACTTTTATGTTTGCAGCGTATTCGAAAGAGTCAACAATAAGACGGGCACCAATAATATCGCATCTGTGAGCACCGCTATCGTAGAAGCATTCGCGAATATGGAAATCGCTGTTTTAAAGAGTGCGTGCGATCGATTCAAGAAAAGATTGGAGGCGGTCATTACACCTGAAGGGGGTTACTTTGAGTAATGTTACTCTCGACAAATACCACTACTTTCATGTAAAAGGATTTTCATCTACAGTTCTATTTTATTTTAATGAATATACTTTTCAACAAAAGGTCCATTTATCCGGATTTAACTGCCTTACCTACCTAACTGCCTTATATTACATATAATATATGCGTTCGTCCTTTATATGTGTTCCTATCCCTTTTCCTTATATCTATTTCCATGTGTGTGAGTAAATATGTATATATATGTGTGTATATATATATATATATATATATATATATATATATATATACTCATAAGGAAAAGGGATTGGAACACATATAAAGGACGAACACAGTAGAGGTGGGGAAGGGGGAATTAGGCAAATCACGAGTGTAAAAATACTTCCTAGATCGGGACTTGGACTCCGGATCTTTCCGCTTGCCGGGCGGATGCTCTCAACCACTTCAGCTATCCAGTAAACGTAATTTACACTGAGATCAGCGATGCTTTATGCATCCCTTTTCCTTATATCTATTTCTATGTGAATGAGTATTTCTTCCCCGTTTGGCGGGATTTCATGTTTGAATGTGTGTGTGTGTATATATATACATATACATGGGTCGCGGTATTCTAGGGGATAGAGTGTTGGACTGCTGACCGGAGGGGCCCTAGTTCAATGCCAGGGCAATGCACTCTGGGTACCTACAGCTGCACCCAAGCTATGTGATTTTTCGGGTACCAGATCTTCCTGGGAAACCATAACCGGCACAGGGAAAGGAACTGGCCCCCCTACTCTGATGTGTGAATTTCACATGCCGTCCGGCTTAGCACTGGATGAACTCTACCATCACCTATCAAACCGACCTTCGGGTCGATTAATGTTTTTATGGTACTATATATATATATATATATATATATATATATATATATATATATACATATATATATATATATATATAAAGGATTACTTCTATTTCTTCCGATGACGACGGAGCTGTGTTCTTATATTGTTTGCTGGTGTCCAAGTTTGTTATTCAACATTTCCGTGTTACTTCGACGAAATCATCTATATATATATAATAAACATATTATATATATATAACATAGGTAGTTCAGTGTATTGAACCAACACGGCCAAAGTAGTAGGGACGTAAGGAGAAGAATTGCGCTAAGCAAAGAGGCTTTCACAAGGAGGAGGGAGTTGATGACAGGGACGTTGAGTAAGGATACTAAGAAAAGACTCGTTAAAACTTTGATATGGAGCGTAGCTATGTACGGCGCGGAAACATGGTCATTGAAGCAGGAGGAAAGACGGAGATCGTAGGCTTTTAAAATATGGGTGTGTAGAAGAATGGAGAAGGTGGAATGGACCGAGAAGAAAACAAATGAGGGAGTACTTAGTATGGTGGGCGAAGAGAGGGAAAAATCCTATGGAGGCAGGAAAAATGGATGAAGGGCGCATTGATCGGTAGTGGGATGTTGAAGACTGTAATAGAGGGGAGAATGTTAGGCAAACAAGGAAAGGGTGGGAACAGGATAGGGATGTTGGACGGGATGAAGGGAGGAAGGAAGTGCTCAGAGATGAAAAGGGACCTGATGTAGACTAGGTTGCTGAAATGTGTTTTCTTAGGAGCCACAAAATATTTATGTGGTAGTTGTGTCCACCCAAAAATCTACCTTAACCGGTAGATTACCTTATAATAATATATAATATAAATATTTTATTAATATTATATATAATATATTTATTATATATATATATATATATATATATATATATATGTATTATATGTATATACACACAACTTATACGTATATATATATATATAAATAGCTTGTCAAGAGTACTAAAAACAATGTCTATTACTTACTTACAATACGATAATGATAAATACGTATATATATGAACAAGTAGTGTGCTTAAGGCTTTTTTAACTAAGAACGCCAAAATTCTCCAGTCAGTTGCATATTATTTTCATCTAAATACTAGCATTTAGTTATAATTTTTGTCCTTAACGTCTTGTTTCATATCTTCGTTACATTAGAAGATAGTTTTATTTTAGACATTTCTTTACGACTCCATATGAAGCATACATTACTGAGGGATTAAAAATACAATAGTTACAATGGAAAACCTTAGACCGCTGTAATAGACTTTTTTCGGAGAAAAATGAAAGTGGAATATACTCCGCCTCCACCTGGAGTGACATTGCAAATGCGGTGTCACCCTGAATAATTCATCATCTGAACCTTGCTGCGAAACAAAAAACATGATTCATCTAAGGTGCGACTTATTCCAAAAGTTTAGGGTTTGCCGCACAAATATATTCCCCAAGCCTATTTAAGTTTTGAGACGGAATAAAACTGACATAAATCGGGAGAGGCATGCTCCTGGAATTGAGTTTAAAGATAAATATACCACTGGAATGAATAAATTACCATAACTTCCTCTTCGGATTTATCAAAGAAGCGTAATTTTGGAAACAATGAGGTGGATTTTTCTTCGTTCCAGCATCGAAAGGCATGCTTTTATATACGTAAATGCTGTTGCGGCAGAAATCATTAAGAACACCGGTCGAGCGGAGAGTACTCAAACACCTGAGCCCCAATAATTATTATCAGCCCTGGATACCGTCTCCTCGCTTGCTTTTGCAAGCCCGCGTGTTCGGCTTCCCGGCGACAGCCGTCAGAGTCGAAGAGGGAAGTCTGTTCCGGTCTATGAATCGTATCCACGAGTGCAAGACGACGAGATCAAACAATCACGCTTTCCCAAGCTCTCCTTATGACTAATTGGACCGTGTACATTATTTCAACTGCGCAGTGCTCTCTAAAAAGAGATGCCAAATTTAAGAGAGATTGCTTATGTGTTAATTTGCATTGTGATTGTATTGAGTGCCCTACCTCGTCGAGATTTTAACGTAATCATGCTAAATTAACGTCGTGATCAAGCATATTTTAATGTTATATTTTCATCAACACCTAGAAATATCCTAAGTTCTCCTCATTTTCAAGTAAATATTGTTGTACCTGAAGGTAAAAAGCTCTGCAGTGACGCAGTCCGTCACTTATTAATCGAATTACGCAGTAGAATCCTCGCCATGGTAACACTTCAATTTACACACACGAATGGATTAAGAAAGAAATATTTGGGTACTTATGATAACATTTCAAAAGTATTAATATCTTTGTATTGCTGCCTTAAAATTTCAAACGCCTTGCATGTGTTGAACTTTCTTATTTTTGGCACATACAACGAAATTTCAAAGATGTCTGACTGAAAATCTTCCTAGCCTAGTTTTTAGTCCAACGTATTACGAGCTATTTTATGCTTCTCAACGAGGGCATTTCTATGGCTATTACAATATATCGATACAGATATTTAGAATTTTAAGAATAAATACTCATTAGATGTTTTTAAGCAGATTCTTACGATGAACCACTGGGAGAGTTATCATACAAGCTTCAAAGAGAGACCTATCCCAAGAACGAGTTTTCTCTCCCATCTCGCCCTTTGAAAAAGGAATTGGAATAACGGAGGCATACTTCATGAAATTGAGATGTCCATTACAGATATCGATCGGCCTGAGGTACTGTTGTCATGTTATACAAGTTAGGAATCAGGAGGAATAGGAAACTCAGCTGCCGTTTCGGAACGAGTTTTATTAAACCTGGCGCTGCAACACGTACTTTGTGTTTAAAAACTGGCCTCTTTTGGGATGAAGGGTGCTCTTTCTCTCGATTCATATTTTTAACTTCTATCGAAATGCATAAAATATCCCACTTTTACCTTGAATTCTC
Organism: Hetaerina americana; assembly: GCF_022747635.1. Taxonomy (NCBI): domain Eukaryota; kingdom Metazoa; phylum Arthropoda; class Insecta; order Odonata; family Calopterygidae; genus Hetaerina; species Hetaerina americana. The sequence continues at coordinate 35,212,880 of NW_027286874.1, read as the reverse complement.
CCTTGATTACTCGGATGAATTTGGTTTTCATTTCTTTAAAACTAGTCCAACGCTTCAATAAGTCATAGGGGTCCACCGACTTATTCGAGTGCAATGGTTTTCTCTCTGTTTACAAAATTTGAATGAGTAACGTGCCGATCATTTAACAGTAAGGAGAGAAAACACCATAGATTCCCTTAAAAATTGTTTCAATATCACATAGAAGTGTCGCAAAGATTTGTTTAACTCCACGTTAATCAATAAGTAGAAAAAGGAATTCAGTGAAATGATTTCCCTCGAATCTAAAACACAGATGGGGCGAGCTGGCATTGTTAGGTAACATTTCTACGCTATAATTCCAAAAAATTCAACGAAATCATGATGAAAGTTATGACTAGCCATTCACATTTACAGAAATCTATAAAAATCATCCTATGTAGTATTCTTACTTTTACGTATGGAAGCACACCAATTTTATTTTTATTTTAGTATAAAAATATTAATACCATTTTAACTTGGCCCAGCAATGTATCACAAAGTCAATATAAGAGTGTGTCTCTAAATTCTGTCTTTCTGCTTATTAAGCATGAAATGAAGCCGTCGAAATTTAATAATTGACCTGAAATTTCAAGAAATATGCGCCAATAGAAAAAGTTCAGTGATTGGGAGCTAGAAGTGATGTTACATCAAAAGTCCTCCAGTATCTTTCATGTTCTTTTATTCTAGTCTTGAAGCTTTTTCCAGCCTGGCTTATGTATCACGTATCACAGGAATCACATGTTACTTGGTGAATGCCGGATTGTAAGAGGGGTTCTGGTTTGTCTTAGTTGCAACAAAGAAGTTTTCCCCGAGTATGTGGATTATAAAAAGACATGAAATTTTCTTTTACTACATTTTCGGGCAATTTTATTGAAAAGATCACCTACAAATAATTGACGACACCACTTTTTGAGCTTTTATTGTGTGGGAGTAAGGGAGAATAACTGTAAAATAGCTTTAATTTTAATTTTTTTCTTTAAGGGATTCGCAACAATTTTTGCGCTATACCCATTGGATACTATTGATTTTATGGTGTCCCGCTCAAGGTTGAAAGTTTTTATAGTAGGGGTAAATCAACAAGTCGGTGTATCATTGAATGATAGACTGACAGTTTCTGGTTCGTAGGTTGGCAGGAATAGGCTGTGATGATCACATCACTGTGATATGGATTCATGCGTATGGCAAAACTATGTTTATTATCTACCTGTATGATAGATATGGAAAGGTCAAGAAAGTTCAACTCTTTCCCGGATTCGATTTCCATGGTGAAATTAATTTTAGGGTGCTTAGCATTTAAAAGATTAAGTAAACCGTCTAGTTGTCTTATACATACTCCAAGTCCAGTAGCTGAGGATGTCGTCCACATAGCGATACCATCAGAAAATATTAGTTAGGATAAGACGGCTGTAATTTAATAATTGTGATTCTAATTGCCCAGAAATATTTCTACTAATAGAGGAGACAGGGAAGATCCCATTGCTAAGCTGTCCGTTTTATGGTAGAGGAAACTATTTAATAAAAAATAATTTTGGTGTGCACACATTTCTATGAGTAGATGGAGCTCTTTGGTAAACACAGGGCTCATGTTGGAGTATCTCAGTAAATCCTTGGCGAGTAACAAATTTTTTTGAATGGGCACAGAAGTAAATAATTTTTTACGTCAAAGAAAAACTAGTTTGAAGTTGGGAGGCAAAGAAAGATGGTGAAGAATACGTGTTAAGTGAATGGAATTCTTAACACTTAACTATTTTCCTGAAAGACTAGTGGATTGTCTAAAAATGGTATTCAGTTCGGAGGCTATTGTATGACGGTGAGCCTATGCATGATACAACTGGGCGAAAAGGTGTTCCATCTTTATGAATTTCGGAAGGCTATAAAATACTCGTAAAGTCAAAGACGAATAAATTGAATTGGTGCAATGATTACTTGATTAACCTTTCACCAAAAGAATTAGCGTAGAGAGCCCAGAAGTTAGTGGATTTTTTGATGGCATCCGGATTCCTACAAAAATGGAAATTCAGATAAAAAAAATTGGGAAATACTTCATTGGCTTAATACAAACTTGAATTATGTCACCAAGAATTTTCAGATTGACAAACTTGATGAGTTGCTATAGTAATCGCTCACGCAACTTCAAATATCAAACATTTTTCAACCCTTCGATGCCCTTCACAATTACCACAGTTTTGTACTGAAATTCTCCATCATTAATATCTGATATTACCTGGATAAAAGTGCCACGGCTTTAAATGATTTAAATTTGTTTGCCGTCAAACAAATTCAACATTGTAAATTAATTATTTGGTGTCTAAACTTTACCTTAGGGGTTTAATATTTATTTCGACACTTGAAGGGTAATGTTTAACGTGTGTAGCGAAATAAACATTGCAAAATATGGCTGGATCAAAAGCATTGTATATACTGATCGATATAAAAATTATTGCATTTCTTTGGTGGTCCTCGATCGTTTAATTGGCTGGACATAACAGCTCTCCAACCTTCCTGAGCTAAACATTTTCTTTCCGATTCACGACAATTACTACATCTAGCTTTTATAATTATGTAAGATATTCTCTATCCGGGGTGCACCTCACTCCCTTTTAAATTATGTTATTTCTTCAATTATAGATTTTATCTGGCTGTTTTATTTTATAATGTGTTCCATAATTTTCATCCGTCTGTCTTTATTTCCTTCCTAAAGGTATAATTATCTTTTCCTATCTTAAACCCTCTTCATCGAAGGTTATTGGTTCATGAGGTCTTTGACATTTTCCTTTATCACTAAAGTTTGAAGTAAATCATTCTATCGTTCATCTATTTTCATTACTGATCATTTTTCCTATCCATTGGACAATATATTTCAAAAATAGTTTATATTTTATTTAAAGAAGAATATATTACCACTATAACATTTCCTTTCTAACAAAGTATCATTTTTGCTACTTTTCCCCTGCTGCCTATAAGTATTTTTTGTCACCTTTTCCTTCCCCAGAATCTAACTTTCAAAATTTTAATTTTTTTTGCCTCTTAGCTTAACCTTCCAACTCTAATATTTGGCTAGATTTCCCCTCCTTTGTTGTACGGGCTTAGTATTCATACTTCATTTATGACCTTTTTGGACTTTTTCCGTGGAAGTTGATACTCCTCCTTACTAAGTCCCTCCATGACTATCATTGCATCTTGAAGGCTTTATTCACTACCGGAAAAATTTTTATGCCACCAGCATACCGCCAAGCAATCATTTCATAACCTAAACCTTTATGCCTGCCTCTGTTTATATCTTGAACCACTTCAATAATTTCTTATATATACCATGTATATAATAAAAACGAGATATGACATTGAGCAGTTCCGTATGACACCCGTCCAGATAATGCGGTCCTACTCTTATCGTCTATCTTCATTATTTCTTTCGGCTTTGTGTAGAGTCCATTGATGATCCTGTCTTTAAAAAATCCTACCCCATTCCATATTTTAAATATCAGGCCCCACATTACATTACAAAAAGCCTTTTATTAATCTATGAATGGTAGAAATGTTGGCTTATAGCATATTAATTTTTTTCGATAACTATATATAAGGATAGTGTTAATTATTCTCTTGTTTATATTTCTTTACGATATCCAAATTGATATTTTTATCAAGGGAACAACATATATTCTTTACTATAGAGCTTCGGATAACGCTAATGCATACGGTATATGAATGTGCAATCAGGGTAATAGTTTTGTACTGGCTGCTGGTTTTAGCTTTAGTTTTCTTTGGTGAGAGCACAACTACGTATTACTGCAAGTACTCATCGTAAATCCGGAAGAGAAGACCATTAAGGACCACTAGGGTACTTACATAAGCATCCTGGATACGTGCTACTTAAAGACCATTTACCATACTGGCTTCTTCAATCTCTTTGTGTCATTGAATATCTGGTCGTTACATTTTCTTCCCGCTATATTTGATCCACATCATCAAACTTTTCAATTATATTTTCACAACCGGCTCCGTGTGTCAATATACCTTCCACTAGACAGTTTTAAACTTATCTTTTCACTCATTTTTTGATTGTCTTTTTTTCCAAAATGGTGTCCTCATTTCACCAAAATCTTTCTTTGAGATCCCATTTGCCTAACCCCAGTTTTATTTTTCCGTAATTTTTGCACTTACGTTTCCTGGATTAGTTCCAGACTTCCGCAGTTTCTCTCTTCATTCCATTTATCAATTGCCTCTATAGTGAAATTTCTTCGTACTTACAACCTTTAAATATTCTTTTTCATCCATCAAACTCGGTACTGTAATTATTATCCAAAATTTCTGGGACCCACCGCTGTGATTTCCAGCATCGCATTTACATCTTTTATGAATTTACTTTTCGAAAAGCTCTCTACTACTTCAATTCATAATCAGAAACGTTTTGTTAGTTCTCAGTATAAATTAAGCCAACGAAAGCATGTACCGATTAAAATATGACAACTTACATACAGTGCCGGGGCGTGGTTGTCTATTGAGTAGAGCGCTGAAATAATAACTGTAGGGCTCGATTCAGGGTGGTGTTTAAGCTGAGCCCATGTTGTGAAAATTTTTGGGTACCAAAACTTCCCCGGAAACCACAGGTTTGACAGGAAAAAACTAAGCCCTGGCCCATGGCCTTAGATAATTAATGTTGCGAAATGAAAAAATATTAGTAAAAAAATAATCCTAGTGAGTATATGCGTTCCTATTCTATCAAAATAATTGTCAACACATATAAAGCGTTCTGAGGACGTGTTATGTTGTACATTTAAAACACAGCTAATGGCATATTATTGATGCTTAAATGCTTCAAAATATAACAAAAACTTTCCCCTAAAGCATTTAAAAAATTTAACACTTCGTAAATTAATGTCTGTTATGCATAATCCAATTTACCAGTGAATTGTATTAAACATAACACCACTGAATGTTAGACATGGCCCTAATTACATGAACCCACCACTGAATTGTGAGTTACATTGAGTGAAAGTGCTTGCGAGAGTGAATTGGGTCATCTTACTGTTTTGCAAAACTATCGTAGATATTATTTAATGGTGTCCAACCAAGAAAGCTCCGCGTTGTCGGGCGTGTTTCAATGATATTGGCACTTTCCCTAAATGAAATCTTTCAGCGTTGAAACTGCAATGGAGAGGGTCAGAAAGTTTTCATGATTAAGTTTATAATCTTAAACAGTTACTAACAACTGAAAATTGAGCCTAACCTAGGTCATCACATGCAAACGTTCTCACTCGCCCCCACATTTAAAAAACTTAATTATATGTTTGTGCAAGGCGCATGTGAATGCTCTTTGGTTGGACTTACCCTTTCCAAGCTTCATTTTTATTCCAACCATTATCAATTTCTTAGTTCCTATCGGGAAAAGTAGCTTCTTAAATCGTCGCTCGATAACGCCCCTCTCTGTTTCCTCTTCCATCTCGGTTAAGTTGCAGGGTCGTCCCCTTCAGGTGGCTGAGTTTACAGCAAAAGTATATATCTATAGTATTCACGTGTTATTACTGCTGATAGTTGTTATTTGGCGCAAAATCACTTATTTTGATTTTATTTAAAATATCTTATCCCATTCATATTAGTTTCCAGCTTAAAAATTCCACTAAAAACTAATTAGTTAAAAGGATGTTTAACTATGAAGGTTTCAAACTTACCTCACTTGACAATTTAACGTTCGTATTAAAAACTAATCAACGGATACCATGCTAACGGGATCTTCTTTAAGTTTCCTGGATTGCAGGTTTTAACGATCATCCTTGCCAATGTTTATCTTTCTTGTACGATTAAATTGGGTACACACATATGACGAGTATATACAATTAAATTATTCCCATATGAAATTATATTATTCCTACTTATCAGGGACGGATACCACCCATTTTTAAACCCGTCAATGAAAAATTAAAAAGTAGTTAACGCGAATAGCGTCATTTTGATGTCCTAATTAATTAAATGGCTCTTCTTGCGATAAAAAAAATTGTACAGTTAATGATTAATGGAAATTAAAAATACATTTATGCCACTGCATCATAACTATTTCGCGGAATAGTCTTATATTCAAAGGCAACATATTAACATATTAGCATTCAGCCGTAATTGAATATTAAAAGCGGGAAAGTACCTGTAACATTTATATTATTGTTTAAATATAAATTCTCAACATAATTAAAATGTAAATAGGTTATTGTTCGCTAGAATTCATTTTAATGCAAAATATGCATTAAAAATGGAATTATACGAGCATAAACACTCGTGGAAATTTATTACCCATAAATTCACGCATAAAATACATATACGTTAAATTATGTTCTAAAGTTATCATCTAAATTTGGGAGCACGCAAAAGAGTGGAAACCCTCTCAGTTATTGGATAACACCGCGGAACTTCCTCGAAAAACCTCAGGCGGTACCATGCGAAGGCCTTGCCCACCTGGCCTGAATTTGGTAAGTTCACACACCGAAGGGCTTTGTAACAGGTGAGCCCTACATTCCCCCATTACACCGACATTCAGGTTCGGTCGGGTCCGGGACAATCGAGGCATCAAGACAATGTAGCATTGGTGCGCCAAGTGACTCACTTCAGTGAGCTCAGCTACGATCACCATTCACACGAATAGGTCAATCGTGATTGAAAGCTCATAATTAGCGTTGTGGTAGCTCATGAACTATATGAGCTGCAAGGCCAACGAAGATTGCCTTTAATTGCAGCTTTTACACACCGGTTAACGATCAATGTCAATGGTAGTTCCTCATGGTAAACTCGTGAGCCGTACAAACTTGCAAATATTGAATGATTTGTAATGCATCCTTCCAATAATGGTTTTGCAATATATGATAATAGTTTTCTCAGTGCTCTTAGTTTGTTATCGTTATATTTAATTCTTATATCATATGATTTGTGAACTAGGGTTTAAGAGTTATCAATTTGGGTAGCTTACGGGTATTTTCTGTCGTCGTCATCATTGTAATTCGGAAACTCAAAATTATTAAAATGTTTGCTTTTTCTAAAACAAACACGAAACAGTTCGTACCGTATTTGAATTTTTTTAGCAATTAGTTTTTTCAAAGATAATTAGAAACAAAACGCGCAAAATGTAACAACATATAACAGGCCCTGTTTGGCATTTAGTCTTCCACTATTAATTTTCAAGTGAATTTGCCCTCAACTATGTGCCCAACTCCTTTTTTTACCCCACGACCTTTTTAAGCCACTCCATTAAAGAGTTCCCATGATTGAGAATTAATATTTTTTTTGTTTTCCATTGGTATCCTAAACGATAATTTCGCTAATAGCCGCACGATATAACGAAGAAATATCAAGGTTATAAAAATGAGATTTATTTCATTCAAAATCCATATGACACATTTTCCCGTATAAACAGTGGGTATTTAAAATAAGCTAAAGATGGAAAGAATATGAAATTGTTTATGATACACCAATTACCGTTGGTGTGAATGCAAAATAATGATTGACCATATGATGAAAACAGATGGACTATTAAAGAAGCGGATGATAGGCAATGTAGTAAAATATTTCTGAATCTATGTTAGCATGTATTTGATATAATTTCCATTGCACAAATTTATTAGAATGGCGCTGGCTGACGAGACATCAATACGCCTACAATTAAATTTTTTTGAACCGGAATATTTCCAAACTAACTTAATGAAACCATTTCACGTGTAAAAATGAACCTTTTAAAACTTGCAACTTCTTGAGAATTCTATTCCCTAATAGAAATTTAAGAAATATTTTTTGTAGCGTAGCCACCCAGTCGTAAGAGGCGACTAAAAGGGCGGGGAGAAAACTCCGAAAACAAACCCCAAGCCAGCAAGGGATGCGTCCGGACAGTGCTGTGGATCCACTGTCTGTGAGCGGCCATACCATCTGGCCTGCGATCCGCCCAGGTGTTTGCCGTGCCTGGAGACCCGTAAGGGAGAGAAGGGGATCCTGGAGGGTGAGCTTTCTGGTTCCCAGCAGGGTGTCGGATGCCCTGTATGGACCGGGGAGTGATACCCCTCTTCGGCCCCGGATTTCGTGTAAACGGGAGGCCGGGAGCTAGCCACTCCCGGTCAATCGGCTTCCGTCGCGTTTTCGCTCCGGTGGCGAGTGCCAAGGTTGTGGGGGTCTGCGTAGGGAGGTCGGAGATGTAAGGGCTTTGGTGGGCCCTTGCACCGAAGATCCACCCCGAAACAGACAACCACTTCAGAAGCGCTATATCCCTCGAGTTAGCCCTGGCGACCGCTCCGGTTTGGCGGAGTGGCGTCCCAAATGTGTGGCTCCGTGGTGGGTGGGGAGGCCGAGGGACGAACCATTTCTTATTATGGAGGAAAAACCCTTTCCACCACTAAAAAGATCCCGTCCGGACACCGGCGGGGGAGAAAAGTGTATCGGCGCATGTAAGCGCTATTTAATTATGTCTTGTGCAAAGGAAGGTGAGACCTTGAAAAAGGTTTCTCCCTTCTTAATTCGCAGAGTGTTGTCACAGATTGTGCCTGGGGACCCAAAGAACGTGAAGAAGCTCAGGGATGGTACACTACTTATAGAGACCCTGAACGACACACAGAGCGAAAAAATACTTGCTATGGGAACGCTCCACGACATTCCGATTAAGGTGGAGGTGCACCGCACTCTTAACACCTGTCGGGGAGTCATCAGTCACTACGACCTTCTATACGTGGACATCGAAGAAATCAAGAGAGAAATGTTCTCTCAGGGAGTGACTGATTGTCGTCGACTCACCACAAGGCGCAACGGAGAAAACGTAAACAGCACCTCCGTGATCTTGACGTTTGCGCGTGATAGACTACCCGACAAGGTGTTTGTGGGCTATGAATCGGTACCAGTGAGGCCATTCATCCCGAATCCCGTGCGTTGTTTCAAATGCCAACGGTTCGGCCATGTCGCGTCGCGCTGCGAGGGCAAGGCCACCTGCCCGCGCTGTGGCAAAGACGCGCACGAGGATAAAGAGTGCTCTTCGGAAACGCTTTGTGTGAATTGCGAGGGTACACACCCAGTGTACTCTCGTGATTGCCCGAAGATGAAAGAAGAGAGGAAAGTCATGGAGATAAAAACACTGGAAAAAATCCCATATGCGGAAGCGAGGAGAAAATACAGGGCGCTAATCGCTCCAACTTTCTCCCGGTCCTTTGCTTCCGTTGCAACCACGCAATGTGTAAAGTGTACCATCGCCACGCAGACAGAGATCCCGAAAGAATCCCCAATAGAAACCACGCAAGTGCCTAAACCAAAAAGGGTGAAGGATGGAAAGAGTAAGGTGGACAAGGAGCCACCTACTCCTGTGGGCCCTTCAAAGAAGAGCCCACTAAAAACCACCAAGGGGAACACGCCAAAAGGGCGTGAGAATACACCTTCCCCGCCGCCTCCAGTGAAGCCAAAGAAGCCGGAGGTAATTGAAGAGGACCAGAGTATCTCTGATACTGAGGTCTTCGCAAACGAGTGGAAGAGGAAACATCGCTTCAAGCGATAACCTCAATAGAGTTGGTCATCTCCCTTTTTAGTCATCTTATTTATTTATATATTTATTTATTTATTTATTTATTTATTTATTTTAATTTAACATTTTAAATGTGTTCCATTCTGCAGTGGAACTGCAATGGTTTTTATCGGCACAAGGAGGAGCTGGCCATTTTAATCCAAGATTTTAAACCCTCTTGTATTTGTCTCCAAGAGACCCATTTTAAGGCTGAAGATAAGGGTATTCTGAAGGGGTTCACTGTTTTTAGAACGGATGACCTAAGTGGCCAACGAGCCCAAGGGGGAGTAGCAGTTGCGGCCCGTGAGGCCCTTTACACCTCGCGAGTCCAACTGAACTCTCCATTCCAGGCCGTCGCTGTCACGGTGCACACCCCTGAGAGGATGACGTTATGCAACGTGTATCTGCCAGAGGGTGCACCGGTGACTCGCCTGAACCTTGAAGCCCTTGTCCACCAGCTTCCTCAGCCGTTCATTTTGATGGGAGATTTTAATGCCCATGATCCTCTCTGGGGAGGGCCAGAAACCCAAAGTAATAGGAGAGGTCGAATTTTATCCAACTTTATTGAGGATTTTAACCTGTTTTTATTAAATAGTGGCGAAAAAACCCGTTTTAACAGCTTCAATGGGGAATTCTCAGCAATAGATCTTTGTCTATGCTCGAGACGTCTAGCCCCAAAGCTGAAAATGTCCACCCACAACGATCTCTGTGGGAGTGACCATTTTCCTCTTCTACTCGTCAAAGAAGACTCTTCGCCCACCATTTCAAAACCTCCGGAAAAGTGGCGTATTAACCGTGCGGACTGGCCACTTTTCAAGCGTACGTTTACATATAAACACGACGCAAGTTTCGACGCGTTGCACAACGTCGATAAACTAAGTTCAACGCTGTTGGCGGCAGCTACCAAAAGTATCCCTCGTACGTCCGGGAATATAAATCGAGCTCCTGTCCCTTGGTGGAACGGGGAATGCGACCGGGCGATTCGGGCGAGGAAAAAAGCATTGAATATTTTTAGAAAATATCCCACGGCAACTAATCTGGCATCGTACCGCCGCCTGAGAGCGCGAGCTCGAAGGGCCGTGAAGGAGGCCAAGAGGGCTTCCTGGATAGAATACGTCTCTACCATCAACCATCGCACGCCACTTGGTCAGGTATGGGACAAAGTGAAGAAAATCTCCGGGTCCAAGGGCTCATTTGTCATCTCGCCATTGCTTGTTGCTGGCCGGGTGGTTAATTCACCTGCCGAAATAAGCAACATATTTGCCAGTCAGTTCGCGGCCAATAGCAGTGACGAGGGCTATGCCGCGGACTTTGCGAACCGGAAGAGGCGATGCGAGAGAGTCCCTCTCAATTTTGGTGCAGGTCCTACAAGCGAATATTACAATGAGCCTTTCACGTCCTGGGAGCTTAAATCCGCCATCGAAGACTCCCATTACACCTCGCCAGGGGCGGACGAAATCCACAACGCATTTCTCCGGAACATTCCGGAAACCGCGATTGGGGAGGTCCTAAATACCCTCAACCAACTCTGGAACGAGGGCAGTTTTCCAAATGCCTGGCGAGAGTCCATCGTGATACCAATCCCAAAACAGGGCAAGGACAAAAATGACCCGAACAACTACCGTCCCATATCTCTCACCAGCTGCCTGTGTAAGGTGATGGAACGGATGGTAAACCGACGTCTCATGTGGTGCTTGGAGAGTCGACACCTGCTCTCCGACGCTCAGTGCGGCTTTCGGCGTGGCAGGTCCACGACAGACCATCTGGTTCGCACTGAGAACTTCATCCAGGAAGCCTTTCTCCAACGTCAACACGTCATAGCAGTCTTCTTCGACCTGGAGAAGGCCTATGATAGTGTGTGGCGATGGAGAATCCTCAACACGCTCCACAAGTGGGGATTTAGAGGCAACATGGCCCTATTTATCAGAAATTTTTTAACCAACCGCCTTTTTAAAGTAAGGACTGGGAAGCACTTATCCCGATCTTTTACACAGGAGAACGGGGTACCCCAGGGTTCAGTACTGAGCGTGACGTTATTTGCCATCGCCATCAACGACGTGGTGGAATGCATCAATGGCATCGCTCTATGTGGACGACCTAGCCATATTTTGCCGGTCGACACGACTGCCAAACGCTTCCAGGCAAGCCCAGGTGACTCTAAACAAACTGGGAGAGTGGTCGCGAAAGAACGGATTTCGTTTCTCCATGGAGAAAACGAAATGCGTGCACTTTCACCGTCTTCGCGGTTACCACGTTACCCCGACCCTAACCCTGTTGGGTAGGATTCTTCCATTTGTGGAGTCCGTCCGCTTTCTCGGCATGATCCTGGACCAAAAGCTGAACTGGCGGGAGCATATCCGCGTGTTACGTGAGAGGTGTCGCCAAACCCTCAACGTTTTAAAGTTTTTAACTCACTCCACTTGGGGAGCAGACCGCACCAGCATGCTTTTATTGTACAGAGGCTTGGTGCGATCCAAACTGGACTATGGTTCCATAGTGTATTCCTCAGGACGAGAGTCTTACTTGAGACCACTTACATGTGTCCACAATGCTGGGATACGGTTGGCCACCGGGGCATTTAGAACAAGCCCAGTCCCAAGCTTACTTGCAGACGCAGGGGAGCCTCCGTTGGAAACCCGCAGGATGATTTTAATGGGCAACTATGCCTGTAAAATTTTATCAGAGACAGTCCACCCTTGTTTTAACATAGTTTTTAACCAACGGTTTTTAGACTTATTTAACAGGCGGAGAAGGGCAACTAGGCCCTTTGCCGTTCGTTTTAATGATTTTATTAACGCGGTAAATTTTACATTTCCTCAAGTATGCCCCGTCTCCTATGCTAAGTACCCGCCTTGGTTAACGCCAATGCCGGATATTAAACTCATTGCCAGTGCACGCCGCAAAGCCAAGACGACCGATTCCGAATACCAGCAGCTCCTCAGTGCCGTCCTCGGCTCACTTTCTGACTTTGTCCCAGTCTACACCGACGGGTCAAAGTCAGAATCTGCATGTGCCTATGCGGTCGTGTCCCACTACCATGGAGTCGTGAGGAAAAAACTGCACACTTCTTGCAGCATTTTCACAGCCGAGCTGTCAGCCATAAGGACGGCCCTAGGAGAAATAAAAGAAAGCAATTGCTCTTTCCTCATCTGCACAGACTCGTTGAGCGCCCTAAAATCTATATCGGTCTTTGCACCTGTGCACCCGATAGTCCAGGAGATCCATTATACCCTGTTGTCCCTTCAGAGAAAGGGGAACAGGGTCTCCTTTATATGGACTCCTGGTCACGTCGGCATAAGAGGTAACGAAAAAGCTGACCAGGCAGCGAAGGATGCCCTTCGAAAACCCGAGACCGACTCCACCTTGGTTCCAATGGAGGACGTAAAGGCTGCCTTGCGGAACTCGGTCCTGCATCAGTGGAAGGAGACTTGGCAGTCTCTGCAAAATAATAAACTCAGGGCAATAAAACCGGTCGTTTCACCATGGTCCTCTTCCATCCGGAAAATTCGGAGGGAAGAGGTCATGATTACGCGCCTGAGAATAGGACACTCTGCCCTCACTCATTCGTACCTCTTTGCGGAGGTAAAAGAACAGCCCCGCTGCAATGAGTGTTTCCAACCCCTGACGATAAAACATATCCTGACGGAATGCACAACATACCAAAGGGCCAGAGACATGTTGAAGATAAGGGGAGACTTAAAAAATATTTTAGGGGATGACTCTGGGTCTATCAACCGAGTCTTAAGTTTTTTAAGGTCAACCGGTTTAATGGGGCAGCTTTAGCTTTGGAGCTCATAATTTTAATGCTTTTGATTTTAGCATTTTCCTTTTTTTTTTGTTTATTTTATTTATGTATATATTTATTCGTATTTATTTGTTTACTTATTCCTAGTTTAAAAAGGAACATAAGTTTTACGTTATGACAGTGGTGCAAAATGACCATAGCTGTCGACGCACCCTACAAACTCCTAAAACTACTACTGCAAACAAGTTTCCCATAGACTGACCGTTTCCCTGACCGTAGAATTGACCACCTGCAAGAGTTGGCACATATATATGGAAATTCCAATAATCCAGAATGGAATATTGGTTTTGGTATTTTGCCTAGCTTTGTCGAGGGCGTTATCAAATTCCATATTAAGTTATTGGCAAAGAATGTACAACGTTACAAGAGGTACTATTGGGGAAACAACAGTTTCCAAAGAGATTGATGACTCATGTGCTCTTCTATTTACAGTAACATGATACAAATATCATTAATTTGCTTAGGAAATAGTTGTGAACTTTTGTCAGCCTCCGGCAAAATTAACATTTTTATACAAATTTCTCAAACTTTCAAAGAATTATTGTTTTCACAAGCATAGTCTTCTTTCCTTATTTTGTTACTCATTCTTTTCCTTCAGATTCGGGTTTAACTGCTCCTTTGACAGAATGTACAGTCTCATTTAATAATAATGCGCGTGGGTATCAGTTTCTGCAGAGTTATCACACGCCCGTGTGACGGCTGAGTCTGAATCACACCCCTGAATTCAAAACAGATGGCGTTTTAAGAGCGGGATGTGCGGCCTCACAGCCACCATTAAAGCTAGCTACCGCAAGAAAGATGTAATTAATACTAGATAAATATTCCTATATTTGCTCTTTCTGTACCACTACTTCAAATTACCCTAATAAATTTCTTTCATAACTGTTTTTCATTTGGTTTTCGGTCCCCTTGAGAATTCTCTTTTCCCCAACAGAACTTTATTCGGGTTATTTAAGCACAAGTTTCCAGCACAAAGGTAGTATTTGATCTTTTATTCGTTGAAAGATTGGAAAATTTTTTCGGGTACATTCGATTTTCTGAATTTATGCAACTTTGATTCTAGTATTGACAATTTTTGAACATTGAGGATGCTCTTTTGCGACAGAAAGAGATTTTCTCAACCATAATTTTTGATACACTATGTCAGAATGTGAGTTAGGGAATCGCAGACGTAGATTTTCTTCACTGCGACTTCTAACTAAATCTCAAACGAATCTAAAGTCGCAGAGCTTTGGTATCTGAGAGGAAGTTCATTCATATATTTGAAAATAAGACAACGGCACTGTATTAATTTTCCAGTATTCCCGACAAAGAAATCACCTAATTAAATTGCCAAGAAAATCTACTTGAACACCTGCTCACCACTCTTGAGTGTAACAGCAATTTAACAATGTTTGTCATCCAACGTTTTCCCTCCGGTTAGGATTTTCAATCAAATTTGTCTTGCTGGAAAACAATTTAATTTTATGTAACAAGCAGCGTTACGCCAATTTTAGAACGCGACTCATGGTGATAAGAATCAGACCTATGCCATGCGTTGACTCTTTGCCACCAATCGCAGGAGGAATTCGATGTTAAAAGCAACACAATGGTCTCAAGAAGAGGCAAATGAATGTTCCAGAGAACAGAGAAAACCAATTATTTTGATGAATCTTTGCTCTGATGGCTACAAGAATAACCTCGCTCATTAAGCTCGATGCACTTAGGGCCAATATCTAAGAGTTCCCTTGGGTATGTCACTGGTTTAAGGAGATCACCTTATGTGTAAAATACAAAATATGAATAGCTAGGAATCTGGAGTTAGTCCCATCTCATGATGTAATCAACTCCAGTGGCACATATAAACTCTATAATAAAACATTCTTCAAACTCATAAATCTAATCTTCAAAAAGTAAACCCACATTTCTTCATGATAAAAAATTCTGAGACATGTTAAAATGTGCAAGCGTCATCCCAAATATGGAAGCAGTGAAACGCAGAAACTTCACAGCGTAAAAATCATTCAGCTTGACCGGGATTCGAACCCGGACCACCCTCAATTTCTGAGTGAGTGCTTCAAAAAACGCTATGCCATAAATCGAGGGGATTCAGGTACGATTTCAGGCCAAGACTTCTATGCTCTGAAGTTCCTCCGTTTCGATAGTCATCAGCGTAAGACCCCGTTGAAGTAACTTTTTCGTTATCTACCGCGGTTCGTTGAATATGGAAGCAGTATTGTAAATTTCCAATTTTTGCAGGAGGGAATCGATACCCCGATTCCAGCGTAACTCTACTGCACAGCTATTTATAGCAGGCAAGAGTTATTAAATAAGAAAATACGCCAAAACTTATCTTCGGCGATTTTACTCGGTGTGAGACAAATACTCTGAACATACGCAATTGTTTTAATACACCGTATGGCATTATGAATGCAACGTGATGAATGCCTCCGGCATTGACATTTAGGGTATTTGAGAATTGAAAATTAACTTTGTCCGTGGAAAGATAGAAAAAACAATTTACAGAAACTCATCAGAGTTCTAGAATAAACGAAACAATTCTTTCATGATTTCAGCATGGATATTAGTTACTGAGACATCTAATTCATTTTGCCGTTGAATTGATCTCCGACCACACACAATCGACGGATACGTTTTGCCAGCCTGTTTAGCTGCTTCAAAAACGTTCGAATAATATCTGAGTTAGATTCGAAGACCCATTTCCTCCAATATTCATCCAATGAAAACTACTGCCCAGTTAATCGAGGGAATCGAAGCGACTCCGGTAAATGACTTATCTCGAATTTAATGGTGTAGGGAATCCTAAAATTAGCGAAAATGGGAAACGAGCTACCACTGGTATGGAATGAACACTTGCGGAAGAAGAAAAACGAGAAAAAGTTCAAAGGTCACTGGATATGAATTTCTGAGCGGCGATGTTCGAGGTGGATACCATTCTGAAATGAAATCATAAATACGACATGACGAAGAGCTAAAAGAAGAAAGGAACAAAAAGGCTGAAGTTTAAAGTTGCCAGCTGATATGGGTGAGCCGGAAGAGCTCTCGTCTTGCCTTATCCTTATGAATAATAAAAACCCATCCGCTCGAAGCGAGTGGCATCCATTTATTTTTGCCTTTCCATGATTCCACTGAATCCGAGCGCCCGCGCATCCTGGATGACATCGCTAAAGCAGTGATCCCGCATTCCTCCATCATCCAAAATTGCCTGTCTCACCATCCCATTCGACAGTGGCAGCGGTTGGGAGACGCCGTGAACGACGTTTATAGACCGACCGTTTGTAATGAAACAGCTCCGTGAGTGAATCCCCGTGAGTGCAGGAGAAAGGTGTGAGAGCTGGCTAATTCTGACTATGTATCGAGCATGACGGCGATGCAGCCATGCAGTAATTTCACCGGTGATGGGGAGTTCCCCCCATCGAACTGAAGGGGGTAGATTAAAAATGAATTCCGAAACCGATGCGAGAACATTCGAATGATGCGAAGCATTTGATGATGTTTCTGAAGGCGTTTCCCGATGAGAAAACAGCTGTAGGTGAGGGAAGCCATTACGGAAATTTCAAGCAGCGCACTAAGCTCTTGCATCATAATCACGGCGTGCACTTAAACAAAAAATTACAAAAACAATATATTTAAAATAAATTAGTACTAGTATTGGATCTAATCACCATAAAATGAAGCTAGACCTGGAAACTTGCTAATCTTCCATTTTTAATATCATTTGTGTACATAGTACTGCATTTTTTATTTCATAAAAAGGTACCTACATTGTTTTGTTTTCTGCGCAATTACCTTCTTAAGTTTAGAAAGTTTTCACAATAAACGCTATATTTATTATTCTGCACGTATTATTTATCTCAACCATGCAAACGTACAATAGTCTTTTTCGGTAAAAACCAACTTATCTAATTAGTACCCTATTAAGATGAAATTTTATCAAATTCATTAATATTTTCAATGATAGCAGGAAAACATAACATTAGAAATATTATAAATACATACATGCCTTCTACTAATAACTAGAAATTGAGTAAATACATTAAGTACGACCGATTTTTCGCCATGACCGAATTCATTCGGTGTTGATTATTAAAACTTTGTCCACTAAAAATTCCACATAAATACCTCTCAAAAATGCTACAGGATATCGAATGGTAGTCGTCTGAAACTTATTTCATTTGCATGATAAGTATTCTGAAGACAACGAAGACCAAAGATAAAAGGAAGAAAAAATAAAACACGCGTCAGCATTTGCTTATATATGAGAATTTAAGCTTGCTGGGCTCAGTGCATAATGCAACAAATATAAGTAACGACTAAGTTTGAAAGTACTCCGAAGGTCAACTTCTTACGCGTAGGAACTTCAAATATGGAAAAAAATGCCATCGTCACATTCATAGTGTACTCGAACTTTGATTCTGGATCCTTCATATCAACTGGTGAGCGCGATGTTATAAGGGCTTTAGAGACGCTCATTGAGTGTCAAATCAACATAAATGAAACCTGTACTAGATATCACACAAGAATTCAGCACCAATAGAAAGGGGGATAAGAGCCTACATGACGTGTGCAGTATTGCCATAATGTGTCGATAGCAGAAAAATCAGTCCCCAAATACATATATTGGTTACGCTATTCCCAAATAATTCCTTCTGAAAAGGTGGTCCTATCAGAAAATATATACTATATTGAGTTACGAAATTTCCATAGAATACTTTAATGAGGGTAAAATAAAACTTCTTGGTGAAATTTCCACACATAAAAAATATTCGATCCTAATTTCAGCTGAGACAATATAGCCCCGACAAATGTATCATTATCAATAACTCATACGAAAACTAACAAATGGAATATTGGGGACGGGAAAAGAAAAAAGCTAGAAATGGAAATGATGAGAAGAGGAAATGGTATCAAATCGGAAGAAGTAATTGAGTGTAGTCGTGTAGAGTAGTGAGGCCAAATACGCCTAACTTTTAGAGTTGATAATTGCTATTAGGAAAGTGAACCCAATAAATATGTAATGCACGAGTGCTATATAAAATATCAGCTGGGCTATTTACATTTTTTGGTTTTTCAAATTCATATAACTCCAAGTGTGCGTTCACAAATGGATGGTATACCTGTAAGTTAAGTTCTGCTAAGAAAACTCCAGTCGAAGAAATGCTTAAGAATCCAGATACACTACGCACATACTTGTACAGTATGGTGTATAAAAAAATTACCCAAAAATTGAAACACACCGAAAATAATGTATTCTTTCCTTGTGGATCTTTCCACTTGCCGGGCGGTGGCTCTTAACCATCCGGATCCGGAGTTCAAATCCCGGTCTAGGAAATATTTTTACTCTCGTGGTCTGCTTGATTCCGCCTTCCCCACCTCTCCTGTGTTCGTCCTTCATGTGTGTTCCTATCCCTTTTCCTTATATCTGTTTCTATATAAATGAGTATTTGTTCGCCGTTTGGCGGGATTTCGTGTTTGAATGTGTGTGTGTGTATATATATATATATATATATATATATATATATATATATATATATACACATGGTTTGCATGTATACATAATCAAGAATACTCACACTAGTACATAAAGACAAACATGTTATCCATGGAAACACAAAAAAGAGCACTCACACATTCGTTGAACCGTTCTATCGGTGGCCCTCCACCTTTATCAAAAGAGAAAAACTGAAGTGTGAAGGGAAGGGTGTTGAGGGAGCAGCAGAGGGCGTTTGGTGGCCTTAGAGGGATAAAGTGTAGTTTGTTGAGCCCTAGGGGTTGGCAGGATTGATGTAAGACTGCTGGGGAGTTTTGCGTTTCAAAACTTCCAAGTTCTTCAAGAAAATTATTCAATGAATCCCTAAAACCCGAAAATAACCTCTCCGCAAATGAAATATAAGCTCTCAAATCATTATTCTCTAATCCCTTTATTATAATCACCGCTTAAGACAAGGATTTACATAGTAGTACTGCTTAATACCAAAGATTACAATGTAGCAGGCTTTCGTAAAATCAACGGCGCATCTGCGTGTACCCCCATAATGAAGATAGAAACTCCCAATTTCAAGATATATTTAAGTTTGTTTCAGTTAATTTAGAGCTAACGTAGTCCTCCTCTCGCATTTCCATTCCGTCAACCCTGTTTTGATGTCCACACAGAAAGAATCTCCACCTTCGTGGGTCGATATCTGCAACATTTAATTCAACTCTTCCCCTCCATTGTCACAGTAGCGAAAACTTTCTCAACCTGATTCATTCCGTTCTCGTCCCTCAAAATACAAAACCTTCTCATGACTACTACTGACGTTGCCTCACTTCACGCGATCATGGTAAACGACCCTACACCACTCTCCCAAAAACCGACACTTCAGTCTACCTTCCACATAGTTTCTACTCACTACTTCAAATACTCTCTTGAAAAAAAATGCTTTCTTCTTCAATCAACATTTTTACCTTTAAAACAGACATTCCTCCGAGCACCCCTTTGTAACCAGCTAATGCCACATCTTTACGGGTAGCCAAAGGTTTCTTCCCGGGAAAACTCATCTAACTTTTATAGACACGATACATCGATGATATTTTTCTTCTCTAGATCCATGTAATAGATGGCCTTAGTGAGTATAGACACGTCTTTCTCCGTTAAATATACTTTTCCTATTAGTGAAAACACATCCGCTTTAAATAAGTACTTTGACAATATACAATTCGAGCAACTGAAACCCGGATGTCTGGAAAACTATTGAAAAGGAAAATTACCTCTCCTTCCACCAAATACTCTCAATGCCCCAAAAACACGCAACAATGTCAATTATTGTATCACCTACTTGTAACATTATTGTATTATTAATTGAATTGCGTTCATTGGAACACATTTACATAAAAATTTATTCTGAAATATTTATTTTCAATTGTACAAAATCGGTAACACCACCACCTCTCTATTAACCCTACCAATGCCCCTCTATGATTCAAACGCCCCAAACACCTAAAAATACCTTAAAATCCACCAACCCGTTTTCAGACCCGCTTGTCACTTCCATCCATTGACCATCACACTAAAACTCTCCCCGCTGTATGAATGTCCTCTCATCCATTCCGTTCCCTCCCTCCCAAGTCCCCTATAGCCTCATTCCACCTGCTCAAAACCCCTCCCACATGGACCATCTCTCCAGGAATGTTATCTACATTCTCATTTGCAACATTTGGCCATACTTCCATGTGGAAGTATGTTCAACTTCTGGTTCATTCCGCATAAATAATCATCACACTTAAAAAAAAATCTACATCCGTGTCCACCCTCCCTATTCCTACGCATTCTGCTTCTCACAACTTTTATTTTGATCAATACTTCTCTTTCTCCCCTAGGATCACTCCTCAATATCGCTACCAACATTGAAGTAAGGACACGTGAGTCCGCATGTACCTAAACACTCCAGTCCTACCAACCCCCAGGGATCACCAAAATACACTGAATCCTCTCTTCCCCTACCGCATCCCATCTTCTGCCCACTCAACATATTGTCTTCCTTCACCATACACTTTTCTTCTATCAACAAAGGCAGAGGGTACAGCTAAAGCAATCCAACGAACGCATTTGTGTTCTTTTTTGTATTTTCATATATGCTCACACACATCCATACACAAATATGCATACGTACATATATATATATATATATATATATATATATATATATATATATATATATATATATAATATATACATATATATTATTATTATAATCTACCGTTTAAGGTAAGTTTTTGGATGGACACAATTACCAAATATATATTTTGTGACTCCTAACAAAACTAAACACAATCCAGCAACCTACCCTACATGAAGTCCCTCTTCATCTCTGAGTACTTCCTTCCCCCTTTCCTCCCGTCCAACATCTCTATACTGTTCTTGTCCTTTCCTCGCTTGCCTAGCATTCTCCCCTCTATTACAGTCTTCAACATCCCACTGCCGATCGATACGCCCTTCGTCCATTTTTCCTGCCTCCATAGGATTTCTCCCAACGAACCCCTCTCTTCGCCTACCATACAAAGTACTCCCTCATTTGTTTTCTTCTCGGTCCATTCCACCTTCTCCATTCTTCTCCAAACCCACATTTCAAAAGCCTCCATTCTGCGTCTATCCTCCTGCTTCAATGACCACGTTTCTGCGCCGTACGTAGCTACACTCCATATCAAAGTTTTTACGAGTCTTTTCTTAATGTCCTCACTCAACCTCCTTGTCATCAACTCCCTCCGCCTTGTGAAAGCCTCTTTGCCTAGGGAAATTCTTCTCCTTACGTCCCTACTGCTTTGACCGTGTTGGTCCAACTGACTTCCGAAATACGTAAACTGTTCTACCTGCTCTAGTTTTTGCCCTCCAAATTTAATGTTTAGCTTAGCCTTTTCCTTTCTGGAAAATCGCATAACATTTGTTTTATTAATATTGATTTTCATCCCATATCTTTCGCACTGAATTTCCAATTCACTCAGCAATGCTTGCAACCCCTTGGCTGACTGACAAACTAATGCTTGGTCATCTAACTCATTTTACGAATCCCCCGCCGAATTTCATATATATATATATATATATATATATATATATATATATATATATATATATATATATATATATATAGTTATGTATACATACATACGTACATATATACATACACACACTCAAACACGAACACTCGCCATATGGCAAACAAATATTCATTCACATGGAAATCGACACGATTTTATATGAAAATGATACTAACACGCCTAAAAGACGAACACAGATGAGGTGGGGAAGGCGGTATCAAGCAGATCACAAGTGTAAAAATATTTCCTTGACTTGAACCACAGATCTTTCGACTTGCCGGGCCGATACCATAAACACTTAAGCCATCGAGGAAACGTAATATATACTGAAATCTGCGGGGCGAAAAGTACCCAAATTCCTTGGCCAAGAGATGGTGTTAGGGAGCTGTTTCACCCACCGAAGGAGAAATAGACGACACCCAAGAGGAAAGGGCAGTAGGAAAGCAATCATAAAACACCATAAAAGATACGAACAGTGCGTTTCGTGGCACGCATAGCCTGTCCATGTTTTACTACCTTGATCAAAAAGTTCCCGGAATAACCACCGTGTGGCGCTCCCATCGTTCCGATTTGAGTTCTGTTTTTTTTGTTAAATTGGTACATCTGTTGTTGATATTCCCTTTAAATCTTAGTGTCATAACTTGACATTTGCAAAAGTTACGTAGCCAAGAGTACATCTATCTCTGTGTGTGTTGGCGATTTTTTACAATTGCAGAAATGGATTTAAATTTGCAACAACGAACTTGTATTAAATTTTGCGTAAAAAACGGATTTAGTGGCGCACGGACGTTGGAAATGTTGGAAAAGTGTTTCGGCAACGATTCTCTAAAAAAAACGGTCGTTTACCAGTGGCACGAGCGGTTCAGAAGTGGTCGTGAGTCAATCGAAGATGATGGACGCAGTGGCAGACCATCGACATCGAAAGTCGGTGAAAAAATTGATAAAGTAAAAGAAATGTTGGTCAATAACCGCAAATTAACCATCAGAGAAATAGCGGAGGACTTGAACATTGCCTATGGATCCGCCCAAGACATTGTGGTTAATGATTTGGGTTTCCGTCGTGTAGCATGCCAAAAGACCTCAATTTCATGCAAAAAAGAGACCGTGTTGACGTCGCAAAAGACATGATTTGCGAGGCTGAATCCGATCCCACATTCATCAAAAGGATCATTACTGGAGACGAGACGTGGGTTTATGAGTACGACACGCAATCCAGACATCAGGCAAGTGAATGGCGTTCACCAAATGAGCCGAGACCAAAAAAACCACGTCGTTTTCAGTCAAAAAAGAAGGCAATGCTGACGGTTTTCATGGATTACAACGGTGTAGTGCATCATGAATTTTTGCCAGAAGGCCAGACAGTAAACAAAGAGTATTATTTGGGCGTTATGAGACGTTTGCGTGAAGCAATTCGCCGAAAGAGACCAGAAATGTGGGCAGAAAACTCGTGGATTTTGCACCATGATAACGCACCGTCGCACAGTGCTATCATTATTCGTAATTTTTTGACGAAAAATGCAACAAATACCATCCAACAGCCACCGAATTCACCTGATTTGGCTCCCTGTGACTTCTTTCTGTTCAATCGAGTTAAAAAACCATTACGGGGAACGCGTTTTAGCAGCCGAGAGGAAGTAATGGAAAAATCGCAGGAAGCACTGATGGACATACCGAAAACCGACCGTAACTTTTGCAAATGTCAAGTTATGACACTAAGATTTAAAGGGAATATCAACAACAGATGTACCAATTAACAAAAAAAACAGAACTCAAATAGGAACGATGGGAGCGCCACACGGTGGTTATTCCGGGAACTTTTTGATCAAGGTAGTATATCCCTTTTGCTTATATCTATTTCATGTAAATTTGTACAATGCCTTTTTATATTAGGCTTTAACAATTATTTCATGCATGTGACGGCCTTGGTGAGCGATGCACATGTCGAGTTTTTGAAAAACGTTTTTGAAAACTCTTTTCTGCATATCTTGCGTTATTCTAGCAACGAAATCTGTAATTGCCTCCATAAGAGCTTCCTAGGTCCTTGGTCGAACTTTGTAAACCTCAGCTTTGAAATATTTCCAAAGAAAAAATCAAAAGGGCTCAAACCCGCAGAGTGAGGGGGCCATGGAACATCCCATCGTAAGGAGGACAGGCGGCCGGGAAATTGTCCTTGCAGGGTTTGGCGTGGAAGACGGGCAGTATGAGCCATGGCACCATCCTGTTAAAGCAAAAGGCTTTTGTGTCATATTCCTCACCATTTCGGGGAGTAAAACGTTCTCCAGAATATCGCAATAGCGCACATGGGCCACAATAACAGTTGAACCTCGGAATTCAAAGAAGTAAGGCCCAATAATGCCTATAGAGGACACCAAAATGTCACTTTGGGACTAAGAAGAGGTCTTGGGTGAAGTTCACGATGGTTTTCAGTCGCCCAGTAATGAAAGTTTTGCTTATTTACTGAGCGGGAGAGGTGAAAATGTGCTTCATCGCTAGACCAGAGCGCCCACTGCGTCGCCACCACACTATTTTTGTTCTTAAATACAGTTTCTATGATAAAGCCTCGATACTCACCTGACCAATGCATGGTAACTACTAAAAATAACGTTTCTCCTAGCTAACGCCACTACTTCCACTCCGCTAATTTACCTGCGCGCTCTTCAGTGATTTTTTTAAACGCATAGAGTCCATTCTGACTCATCCTGCTTATAGTATACACATTTACTTATATATATATACTACCTTGATCAAAAATTTCCCGGAATTTATTCAGAAAATTAAAAATACAAGTTTATTCATCTAAATCTATATTGTCCCCTTCAAAGTACTCCCCATCGACTGCAACACACTTATGCCAGCGCTTGATCCAATCCTCGAAACATTTTTTATATTCGGTTTTCGGTATGTCCATCAGTGCTTCCTGCGATTTTTCCATTACTTCCTCTCGGCTGCTAAAACGCGTTCCCCGTAATGGTTTTTTAACTCGATTGAACAGAAAGAAGTCACAGGGAGCCAAATCAGGTGAATTCGGTGGCTGTTGGATGGTATTTGTTGCATTTTTCGTCAAAAAATTACGAATAATGATAGCACTGTGCGACGGTGCGTTATCATGGTGCAAAATCCACGAGTTTTCTGCCCACATTTCTGGTCTCTTTCGGCGAATTGCTTCACGCAAACGTCTCATAACGCCCAAATAATACTCTTTGTTTACTGTCTGGCCTTCTGGCAAAAATTCATGATGCACTACACCGTTGTAATCCATGAAAACCGTCAGCATTGCCTTCTTTTTTGACTGAAAACGACGTGGTTTTTTTGGTCTCGGCTCATTTGGTGAACGCCATTCACTTGCCTGATGTCTGGATTGCGTGTCGTACTCATAAACCCACGTCTCGTCTCCAGTAATGATCCTTTTGATGAATGTGGGATCGGATTCAGCGACGTCAACACGGTCTCTTTTTTGCATGAAATTGAGGTCTTTTGGAACCAACTTTGCTGCTACACGACGGAAACCCAAATCATTAACCACAATGTCTTGGGCGGATCCATAGGCAATGTTCAAGTCCTCCGCTATTTCTCTGATGGTTAATTTGCGGTTATTGACCAACATTTCTTTTACTTTATCAATTTTTTCACCGACTTTCGATGTCGATGGTCTGCCACTGCGTTCATCATCTTCGATTGACTCACGACCACTTCTGAACCGCTCGTGCCACTGGTAAACGACCGTTTTTTTTAGAGAATCGTTGCCGAAACACTTTTCCAACATTTCCAACGTCCGTGCGCCACTACATCCGTTTTTTACGCAAAATTTAATACAAGTTCGTTGTTGCAAATTTAAATCCATTTCTGCAATTGTAAAAAATCGCCAACACACACAGAGATAGATGTACTCTTGGCTACGTAACTTTTGCAAATGTCAAGTTATGACACTAAGATTTAAAGGGAATATCAACAACAGATGTACCAATTTAACAAAAAAAAACAGAACTCAAATCGGAACGATGGGAGCGCCACACGGTGGTTATTCCGGGAACTTTTTGATCAAGGTAGTATATATATATATATATATATATATATATATATATATATATATATATACAAACGCTCATAAATACTTGTGTGTTGGGATTCAGCCTACTTCATGGAGTATCAGTTGGCGAGAATACCAATAACATTCGGAAGAGCTTTCCATTGGAGATAGTGGAAAAAAATTACTCCCGATGAATTCCAATCAGACTACGAAGCATCAAAATAAATGAAAAAATCATCGTGGCTAGGATAAGTGAGGAATGGATGGATATGTGTGGAATAAATCATTCCTGCAGCGACCGGAAATAATAAATCTCGGGGTGTGTCCGGGTGAATTTCCATCATGTGAACTAATTTCCTCAAGAGAACGCGAGAGAGCACAATAAAATAAGAAGCAAGTATGCGATGAGTACCGAAAATGACTTCGGTGCATTAAGCCGGAAAAACTTTTACGGCCTGGGTATAGGTTAAGAGTTCATAGAATGGTGTACT
Source organism: Hetaerina americana (assembly GCF_022747635.1). NCBI lineage: Eukaryota > Metazoa > Arthropoda > Insecta > Odonata > Calopterygidae > Hetaerina > Hetaerina americana. The sequence continues at coordinate 35,186,454 of NW_027286874.1, read as the reverse complement.
TGTTGGGGAGGGGGTTGAGGGTGGCACACCAAGGGGATCACGAGGGAGTTTGAGCGCGAGAGGGGAGAGAGCAGGGATCCGGGAGGAGTGTTAGCAGAAGGGCCCGAGGCTAATGGGATGGGATGTGTGGTGTGCGGTTTCGGAGGTGGGAGGGGACGGATGATTGCGGCTGCTTTCGCCGGGAGAGAGGGGCGTGGCGGGGGAGTAGGGCGGAATGAGAGAGAGGGTGGCGGGATTACCCGAGGCCATGAGACGCATCCGTTCGGAAGGGGATGCGGGAGTGTGGAGGTACCGGAGGGGAGGGTGGTGAGAGGTGCACTCGTTAGCGGGTGGATGGGAAAAATGGTGATTAAGGGAGAAGGGGAGGGGGATAGATTAAGGGTGAAAGAGAGATATAGTAGGAGTGAGGGAAAGGAGGCGGTTGTGTTGGGCGACGCAGGTCAGAGTTTTGATCGAAATACATCTGAAGTTCTTCCCGGAAAAAGGTCTCTCGCATTTTTCTATCCCACGTCAACCCATCCACCCTCCCTGGTGCCTCCCTCCATTGCTCCCCACGAGTTATCTCCCAGTGACGAGGGTACCGTTTTGAGTGGGTCCGAAGCCCAATCTCACTCCTCCTCCAATCCATAGTATCATACGCGTCAGCTAATTAGCTATAAGCGGAGTATACCATGGTGGCCGCGTAGTGGGAATGATTGATTGGATCGACTAGAAGTCCATCTGCACCCACTTCTCAGCAGAATAGTCGTGTCAACGGATTTATTTTAATCGGTCCTCGGGTTCGCTTTTCCCGAATTAAAGCTAGCAACGTGATGAACACAAAATTCAACCAATTGAAATCTCCACTAATTATTACGTATCAATGCATAACTACGCTTTAGTTATAATTAATGGCTACATTTCCCAGCTCCATCCAAAAAGAAAACCTAACACTCCACAATGCATTTAACTGTTCTTCAATTCCAAACACTTTCTACCTCCCTTAATTCCATTCATCAAGCCTATTCTTGTCTTACCAATTTCTCGTTTGCCTGGCATTTTCCCTTCGGTCACGTCCTTCAGCATTCCATTGGTAATTTTATACTCTGTATCTACTTTTTCTGCTTCCTTTTCATCTCTCACAACAACTTTCTCTCCTCCCACACCATGCCTGGCACTCCATTGGTTTTCCTTTCCGTACATTTTAACTTTTCTCCTAGCTCACATTTCTAAAGCACTATTTAATTACTTTGAAAAATCTCAATTTTAATATTTTGCAGAAATTGATTTTTTTAATTACTTCAAACACCATGAAATTGAATTTACTCAACCTGATTCAAAAGCGAAAGTTAAATTATTGCATAACACAGGAAACGAGTATTATAGTGCCCTAAGTCATCGGACAAAAAGCAAAATGTCTCAGTTCCATTTCATCTTCACCTTTTCATTCGTAGTTCTACTTGAATTTAAAATTAAATTATAGACAAAGAAACTTATATTATGTCTATTTCTTGCCGAATTGAATATTCGGCGCCTGGGTGCGATATTTTTACATTATTGATGACAAATTCGTCTTAAACAATTTCAATGAAACTCACGAAAAGAGAAAAAAATAAAGCAGAAATATTTACCATCCTTTTCATTGAAAAGGGGATAATGGGAAGGTTCTGAGCCATGGAATAGGGATTTGCTTTTGAATAACTATCTCATTTGTCAAAAATGAATTCCGGTTGAAACTGGGTTGCCTATGTGCTATAACTCCCTTGTGACCGTTTGGGCCCTTAACATATGCCTCTCACCTCATATAAATCCAATTTCGGTCCCCTGCCTCTTTTAATAATGCTGCCCTCACATATAATCCTTTAGTGTGAAGAATACCACATAGGCGTCACATAATTGTTATCCATTTTTAAAAATTTCCTACTGTACGGTGCGCGTGAAATTCAGTATTTTTTGCTACTTCCTGTACTTTATCGTTTTATTTGACTTTAAACAACTAATTTCATCCAAACAAGTTACACACTTCAATTTTCTAATTTCAATTTTGAGTGAGGTGAAAAATACGCCATGAAATCACTGAAAACCTTTGTGTTGAGTCAGCGGTTAATTGGAGCGTTAAGGAGAGGGGATGAAAGGAAGGAAAGAAGAGAATATAAAGCGTTCGGAAGGCGGTAGGTCTAGGGCGAGATCCGGAACTTCATCAGTCTTGTGAAGTCATGCTTTAAGAGATCCTGCTGAGCTCTTGACATAATGAAAGGAGAGCTCTCTGTATCGATCATGAGTTGCCCACAGCAAATAAAGAGCGAAGGAGGACGCTCCTGCTTTCTGCAACGCTTGGAACATTTGACATTTCATCGGTATAGAGTAAGTCACCTCGGACATCATGAATGCTCTTTAGTTCAGGAGTTGCATTAAGGTGCATGCATTTAAGGTAGTGCATTAATATAAATGCCAGCACGCGATACCTTTCGTGTGTACCCAAATAACGTACCAATGTATTTTTTATAATTATTACGAAGATTCAAAACTATAAATATTCTGGACGTTAAAAGGGTGGTGGTATTTTGATGTATTTTTAGTGCATCTAGAGAATGGCATAAATTATCCACAGAGAGATCGTATGATTAGTAATTAGGACAGAACCCTATGGATTGAAATTATGTTTCACAAATTCCTATGTGACTGAAAAATGTTAAAACTACATGTCTGCTTAGGGTCCATATGTAAATAAATGCCTTATCGCAGTTTCTCGTGCAATTCTTTTTGCACGCCATTCATGCCGCCTGGAAAACCTTAGCTCATTTTTGATACCACACAAAATAACCATAAACCATTAAATTTAACAAATCTACTTTATTCTGGATCAGATTAAAATTTGATTGAGTGATTATTTAAAAGCTTTGACATGGAAAAATTGAAATAATAAGCAAAATATGTTTCCTCCAAGTCATTTGGTTCAAATATGAGTCAAAAATCCAATTATAATTACCATTGGTACAAGTGGCTGAATCGGATTATTTACTGATGATTACATTTTAATAATCCAACTTAAGCGTCCTGGAATATATCATGCCTAACATTTTTCAACGCCTTTGTACTGGGAACTCACAACGCTTCTAAATTTTCTACTTTCACTGGAGGAAATATAAGTTGTAGATTATGAAAATCCTAATCAGGCATGCAGTTTCAAAAATACATACGACGGGACAGGAAAATGAAACCGCGCGCCGATTGAGTGTTCCCCTTGATATTTTCTGCTATCTTAAGAGTCCCCAACTTTTGGAAGCACCGGTAATGCCGTTATAATTCAATCCACACCGAGAGGAATATACTCTCCCAAAATGTTCCATCGAAGAGTGCTACAAATAAGACATGGATGGGGCATGGTAACTGCACACAGCCAGCCTTTAGGGAGCTAAGAGTATTCTTGGTATTCTACCAGTTAAGGTAGGTTTTCGATGAACAAGTCTATACCACGATACAGTGATATATTTCTCTTACTGTCCAAACAAAACACATTCTGAAATGCGGAACTATCATAAACCCTTCATTTTCCTACACGTCTTCCATTCATCCTCCTCCTACAGTATCTAATATGCCTATTCTCTGCTGACTCCACATACTCTTGCTCAGTTTTTCCCCTCTATTAGGAATCTATATGGCACGGAAATGTATATCTGGGAATTGTTCTCGTCATCTGCAATGTTTGAAGTCACCGATCATAAAAGTGATCAAGTGAAGTCAGGGAATAAGCGTCTTACTAATTAAACAGTGTTCTATGTGTGACTAATCCATGCAATTATTTTATGCAATTTATCAAAGTATTCTAACTGAAATATTTGTACAATTGAAAAACGCTAGCGCACAACCATAAAAAGTTTCAATTAAAATTACATCAAAGTACACTTTTCACCCTACGTGGGAGGTAAAATATTTTTGAAGGAGTAGGAAAATCTAAGGAACCGACATGGCTGCTGTGAGATACATTCTGAATAAAACCGTATAAATCAATGAGGCAATACAAGTAGATACTTCAAAATCGGTGATTCCGTAGCCATCAAGTTCAACAGTAAATCACCTGCTCTGCATTTCACTGTTGTGAAGCCTTAAGTGATTTCATATCGGTTATAAATGAAAGGTTTTCTCATTCCTATTGGAAATTTCCCGTCGTTCCATCTTTGTGGTTTGCAAGATTTTAAGCAAGGGAAGGTACTTTTTTACAAATCATGGCTCAGTTTTCGGTTCAAATAGGCTGCAGTAAAACGGAACTTTTCATGAAATGGGCGAACGAATACTAATTGCGCCATCACCATAGAGATAATCGCTCATTCTGCGCCAAGCTTGAGCCAAAAGTCAAACTGCTTATTCTCCTTCTTTAAGACTAAGGCGCTTGAGGGTAACATTTGAAAGCCTTTATTTTTTAGGAATAACGAGTCTGAATTCAATAAAATTTAAATAACAAATAAACAAAAATAAATTAAATGGAAGGAAAATTTACTACGTTTCAGTTATATTTTTATATGCCATTCTGTCATTATACAATGACCTGAATAAGTTACAACATTTATGCTCCAATGTCCGCTCTGCGTTTCGAGCCATCTCTTGAGTTATTTCTATTTTCATTAACCAGGAGGTTAGTCTTACTGATCTTCCCAATTATAGAGTGTTTGAATTCATAAACCAAACATAGTACCTAGTGCATGATTTTCCTTCTAGAAATGCATTCATTTTCAGTCTATTTCAGTAAGGGATCGTTTCTTTTCTTCGGCATTCGCAATGCACAATTATAATAGTTACGTATATTTCCTTCCTCAGTAAAGAGAAAGGATCTTAAGATGCAAGGAATGTTGATTTTATACAATGCCATTCAAAATTAAGAAAAAACTGCTTTAGGTTTGAATAAAAAAATTGAATGGCTCGGCGATATTGAGTCACACGCTATTTAACGGGTATCTTTTTATATTAAAATTAAGATTATGCGATTATGCCCGAGAGGACGACTTTTGGATACTTCCATTTTTGTTATCAAAGGAGAAATTGGCTGTAAAATCTATTTGTGCGTTTATGTATCAAATTCTTCAAGGAAACAAATGTTAAGCAAACACATGGTAAATATCATTCTGATGGAAAATGGGCATCAACTGTTTTAGAATAATAGATTTTTAAGGTATTCGGGCACAAGTTGCGTTATTAAATCTATAATTATGTAAAGATGCGTCTGGAAAAGTAGAAGAAGTTTCTTAACTTTATACTTAAAAGCAGATTTACTGCTCATCTCATTCATAAAAAGTCCTTTAACCCACTGACTCCTGTGTCATGCCAATTTGTATACATTCTATCGTGAAGAAATCATAGGGTAGACATTTCAAAATAAAGAAGTATCAGAATTTCATAAAAGATGGGGAGAGGATTCTGATAATTATTCTTATTAGTATTACGATATTAGCTTAAATTACTTCTACTGAGAGGCAAATAATTGAACGAGGGGATATTAAAAGTTTCTTTTATATTAAAAATATATATTTTGCACTAAGCTGATAAGAATAAACGTAAATCATTACGCATGAAATTAAGAAAATAGCAAAAGAGTTTGACAGGACACCATTTTAGGCGTAATTGAAGGAAGATTAACTTAGAATATTCAACTAGATTTTTAACAGTTTTTAGTTTTTTTTAATTTTAGTGGAACCTTCTTATTTAGTGGAAGTAAGTCTTCCTTCATTTACGACTAGTATAAAAGATTTCCACCATTATCGCCTGGGATAGTGTCTTATATGTAGAACACTATTTCTCTAAATTTAGAGAATTCAGCATTTGAAGGGTAGGGGATTATGAACATTTTTCGGCAGCTGAGCGATTGCCACTTGATTTTGAGGCATTATATCATATCTTTCAGAAATAGATATTCTGTAGAAGGTCTCTCCTCCAAGTTAATTCATCAAATTACCAAGAATATCAAGTTATATATTTATACTTCACTGGAATAGAGTATAATGGCTACCTCTCAAAATTTGGGGTAGTCACAATTGTAACTGTATATAAATTAGGCACTAAAGATATTTACCCATGACTTAATCCAGTTTTATAATCTTTTTGTTGCAAACTCCTATAATTTCCTAACAATTTGTATTAATCGTCTTCCAACTCTGCAGAATAATTTAAAGCTTTCTGCTCAACCTCTCGGCAACCTTTCTTAGCTAATAAGTAAACTTAAACTAAATACGTTGAGGATAAAAAAATCATTCTTTTGTGGATTATTGCATTTTTGCACGTCGATTTGCAAGGTTCTTAGTGGTGCGGCACTGAATTTACTGGCATTTAGATTATCGCCATTATCATTCAGAGAAGTATTTGAGAAGCCATTAGAATCGATAGATGTGTATATATGAAGAGACCCGTATATCGTGGATGAAATTCAGGAATTTGCATATCGGCATGAAATCGTTGGTTAAGAGGGATACAAGCACTCGAATCTGTAAAAAGATATAATGATTATTTTCTAATTATTGGAACAAATATCATGATTTATGCGTTCGTTGCATCCATTTGAACTAAATAATTATCAGATGGGAAGGAATAACTTAAGGGAAGGGCCAATTATAATGAGTCCATATGCACTCATGGATATAATAGGCTTCATTTTCAGAATTGATCGACATTACCGGATTTCGTGTAAACCGGCCATCCGCAACTTCGTTCCCCTCCCAACGTCCACCCAACTGGGATTGAGCGCCAAGATAGGGTCAAATTTTGAAGAGCGTAAACGTTATTTAGAGTCACGCTGCACCGGTTTACCATGCCAGTTGAGAAATCGATTTGCTGAGTCGCAAGACAGAGTTTGCCGCAAGGATTTAATCGTATCGTCCATATTACTAAACGTAGGAGAAAAGACTTATTCCTGGATATGGCGCTCCTGGAAAATTATTTTCCCCTCCAGATTTATCTGCTTCCGCAAGGATCACACAAACGAGCGATGGAATTGGCATTTTGGCCCATTGATTGTAATTTACAGCACAGACATAATGGAGTAAAGACGCGTTTGTGTACATATGCATGCATGCATGCACGTGTGTGTGTATATATATATATATATATATATATATATATATATATATATATATATATATATATATATATATATATACATACGTACTTATACATACATACATACACAAATAATGGATACATACATACGTGGTGTATGTGTGTGTGTGAGAGAGAGAAAGAACCTGCGAGTTCACACACACACACACACACATATATATATATATATATATATATATATATATATATATATATATATATATATATATACTCTCTTGAAGATAGCTCTCACCCTCGCTATCATTTGAAGAAGGCCTCTGAGAGGGCGGAAAGCTCGAACAATTCACCGTGTGAGTGTTGTTTTAAATGTTGCTATTCTATTTGTGTTCTATTGTGCCTTCCCATTATTGTGCCGCCCCTTTGTGTTTTTCCGTATAATCTTTATATATATATATATATATATATATATATATATATATATATATATATATATATCTTCGAAATGGAACGCTCTTCGGCCACACACAAATATATAAAAAAAACACATGTAGATTTTTAGAATATAGAGACACAAAGAAAGGACACTCACAATTTATTATTTTACGTTTCGACAGCACGGCTGTCGTCTTCAGAATGGCGTTCTCGGGGAAGAGCGGAGAGGATGTGCGGGGGAAAGGTGGGGGAAGGAGAGGTAAAGGGACCAATAGGAAATGAACAAGGGGGTGGGGGGGATATGTAGGCAGCCAATTGATGCATTCAGTGGGCTTGGTTCAGCCCGAGCGGTTTGAATGATTGGGCCACCCAGATATGCGCCATCTCGCGGGTTCTCACCTCTATTATACTCGCAGATTTGGGAAGGATTTCAATCACCGAAACAGAGAAGCAGTCGTCAAAAGTCGTCTCTGCAACAACACCCCCTCCCAACAGAAATACTTGGACCAGTTGCATGAATCCCTCAGAAAATGTGGGTACCCTGAAAAACAGCTAAACAGTAAAATTCTCAAACCGTCAACCCAATACACTGCCCTTCCCAAACCAAACCGCCCAGAATGCCCTAATCTTATCACCACTTTCTTCCCCGGAACGCACAAAATTAAACATTTAATGCGTGACCTCTTCCCAATTATTAATAACACTCAGTCCACATCACTTTCGTTCCCACATTGTCCCTCTGTTTCGTTTAAACGCCCGTCGAACTTGCGAGACATCTTCAAGTCCACAAAACCAACTGCGAGCACCCCCGTCTATCCCCCGCCCCTATCCGCACCATGCAACCGCCCACGCTGCAAATGCTGTCATCTAAGACCCTCCCCCTCACTCAGTGCCAACTCCCAACCGCTCGGCCCCTGTACCTCAAAAAATATTATATATCGCCTCTCCTGTAACTTCTACTCTGCCTTCTACGTGGGCGAATGCACGACCGCACTTTCCCTCCGCATGAATAACCACCGATATTCCACCAAATCTCCCACCTTTCTTAATTATCCCATCCCTACTGACACTGCTTCCCACAATCAATCTTTTGACGATTGCTTCTCCGTTTCGGTGATTGAAATCTTTCCAAATCTGCTAGTACAATAGAGGTGAGAACCCGCGAGATGGTGCATATCTGGGTGGCCGAATCATTTAAACCGCCCGGACTGAACCAAGCCCACTGAATGCATCATATGGCTGCCTACAAATCCCCCCCACTCCCTTGTTCATTTCCTATTGGTCCCTTACCTCTCCTTCCCCCACCTCTCCCCCGCACATGTCCTCTCCACTCTCCCCCGAGAACGCCATTCTGAAGACGACAGCCGAGCTGTCGAAACGTAAAATAACAAATTGAGAGTGTCCTTTCTTTGTGTCTCTATATTCTAAAAATCTACATCTGTGTTTTTATATATTTGTGTGTCGCCGAAGAGCGTTCCATTTCGAAGATATTATATATATATATATATATATATATATATATATATATATATATATATATATACTACCTTGATCAAAAATTTCCCGGAATTTATTCAGAAAATTAAAAATACAAGTTTATTCATCTAAATCTATATTGTCCCCTTCAAAGTACTCCCCATCGACTGCAACACACTTATGCCAGCGCTTGATCCAATCCTCGAAACATTTTTTATATTCGGTTTTCGGTATGTCCATCAGTGCTTCCTGCGATTTTTCCATTACTTCCTCTCGGCTGCTAAAACGCGTTCCCCGTAATGGTTTTTTAACTCGATTGAACAGAAAGAAGTCACAGGGAGACAAATCAGGTGAATTCGGTGGCTGTTGGATGGTATTTGTTGCATTTTTCGTCAAAAAATTACGAATAATGATAGCACTGTGCGACGGTGCGTTATCATGGTGCAAAATCCACGAGTTTTCTGCCCACATTTCTGGTCTCTTTCGGCGAATTGCTTCACGCAAACGTCTCATAACGCCCAAATAATACTCTTTGTTTACTGTCTGGCCTTCTGGCAAAAATTCATGATGCACTACACCGTTGTAATCCATGAAAACCGTCAGCATTGCCTTCTTTTTTGACTGAAAACGACGTGGTTTTTTTGGTCTCGGCTCATTTGGTGAACGCCATTCACTTGCCTGATGTCTGGATTGCGTGTCGTACTCATAAACCCACGTCTCGTCTCCAGTAATGATCCTTTTGATGAATGTGGGATCGGATTCAGCGACGTCAACACGGTCTCTTTTTTGCATGAAATTGAGGTCTTTTGGCACCAACTTTGCTGCTACACGACGGAAAACCAAATCATTAACCACAATGTCTTGGGTGGATCCATAGGCAATGTTCAAGTCCTCCGCTATTTCTCTGATGGTTAATTTGCGGTTATTGACCAACATTTCTTTTACTTTATCAATTTTTTCACCGACTTTCGATGTCGATGGTCTGCCACTGCGTTCATCATCTTCGATTGACTCACGACCACTTCTGAACCGCTCGTGCCACTGGTAAACGACCGTTTTTTTTAGAGAATCGTTGCCGAAACACTTTTCCAACATTTCCAACGTCCGTGCGCCACTAAATCCGTTTTTTACGCAGAATTTAATACAAGTTCGTTGTTGCAAATTTAAATCCATTTCTGAAATTGTAAAAAATCGCCAACACACACAGAGATAGATGTACTCTTGGCTACGTAACTTTTGCAAATGTCAAGTTATGACACTAAGATTTAAAGGGAATATCAACAACAGATGTACCAATTTAACAAAAAAACAGAACTCAAATCGGAACGATGGGAGCGCCACACGGTGGTTATTCCGGGAACTTTTTGATCAAGGTAATATATATATATATATATATAAACATATACATGTAAGAGTTGCGTTGGGTAGAAAACTATAACAGTTACAGATTATAAGCTAAGACCCTAGTATTTATTAAAGAATTAACTTCTCAGGTAAGGGATAATGGATGATATTTTTTAAGGGTAATATCTTAAAAATGAAGAATCAATGACTTTTGACTTTCAAAAACGTTTGTTTTTACCAAGGTGATATTTACACAATAAATCGCTTGGTAGAAAAAATATTTTATGTGATTAAATTTTTTCTCCCAGAAGAATTTCCATTTTCCCATTAGAGTACTTTTCCTTTTATCCACGGTTAAACATTTCACCCAAGTAGGTACTGTGACTGGTACTAAACCTGTACTATTAAAACTGCCAAGGCAGTAAAAGACACTGATTATTCAACTAATAATTTTAGGCAATTCATGTTAGGTAACATAAATGAGTCACCTTTTATTTTGCCTCATGAATTTACCTATCTACTAGCTGCAGTTTAAATGACGAATCAGGGTCATCAATTTTACCGAGTATAAAAAACAGAATTGTAAAAAAATGTAAAGTAATCCATAAATAAATTTATGGTTCAAAGTATACGAGGATTAATTTTTCCGCGGTAGAAAGTTCGTTTCAGGATAATATTCTAATTACATTGACCTGTTTTTCACTCTATATACCTATTTGCACAATCACCGGGAAAACATTCTATTTCTGTAAAGAAAATGAGAAAACTGGTGGAATATTAAGAACGTGGGTGGCTGGATCGAGTTCGCTAATATTCTTTTACGATTTTGTTCCAAAAATAAGCTTAAAAAAGACGTTCAAAAGAGCCCGAACCATTTTTGGCACGCAAGTGTTGCCGTCAGTTACCCACGGGAGCGGGAAACACACATTCGAAGGAATACCATAGAGTTAGCAAGATTTTGATATTCTCTCTATTTTCCTCTCTCCCTCACTCTTACTTCCTCTCCACTCATTCGTCCTACACACTTCAAATTTATAAATGCGGGAAGGTTACCCCGGCAGTGGCCCGGCAACTTGATTTAATCCGGATGACTGCTCGGTGTGTCGTCGCAGCGGACGGAGGATTCCAGCTTTCTCCTCCTCCCTCTCTCTCTTAACCTCAGCTAAATATTTCCCCTCCCTCTACCACCCATCCCTTTCAGCCAAACCACCCTCATGACGCTATCCCCGATTCCGCTTCGCTCCTCCGTTTCCTCTCGCTCTTGTACACATCGATCACCGCTCATGCGCCCTTGAACAAACACGAAATTGTTATGAATATACAAGGGATCAGAATAATCTCACTCTTTCAGAACCACGAAGCGCTGTAGCAAACCTCAGAGAATGCAAAGAGAAAACAAACAGCTTTTCTTTTATCCTTTGCTAATGACTCAAAAACGGGTCAAGAGCACGTAATGCTTCATTGTCACGGGCGTCGATCACGCGGACGCTCGAGTTAGGCTACCGCGGCGTAAAATGGGAAAAATGCGCAGTCCGGATGAAATTTCCAACGCTTGGGGATATAGGACAGAGCGAGCAAAGTACGTTTGGGGCTCCGTTATTGTCACAACGCAACAAATTAGACTCGCCCCGGCTCGAATGCGCCGAATCCTGATCGCTCGCCGAATATCCGATAGAGCTTGACTCTGGTTAGTAGATTTTTCAAGACACCCTCGGTTTCCTCGTCTCCTCGGGAAACGTGACGAAAGTGACATCGCTTCCGATAGAACGCACTCTAGGATAAGGGGACGAGGAAAGGCGTGGAGGAGGTTAAGGGGGTGGAGAGGGGATGAAAGGGGTCAATCTGCCACCGGTTCTAAAATCAATGCCCTTGGGCTCACAATGATTGGACCGCGCCAAGGGATACGTATCGCTGACGGAATTCTCTAGTTGAAACCTCTTTCGATGGAAATAAGATACATACTTCTTTTGCCCATCTTCCGTTATGGGTTGTTAGAAGGTGTATTTTCATGAGGGTACTTCACTGAATAAATAAATCGTCTTTATAACATGGGTTCTGTCAGATATGTTCCGGGAATTAAGTTAACTACTTAGCTTCACCTACCGTACCCACATACGCGTGTGCAACGGATTAAGGAACTTTGCAACTCATACTGATGCATTGTGCTTTTAAAAACGTTTTTAAGTATATTTATTAAGATCCCTTTCTAACATAAATCAGAAAATAGGCTTTGGCTCAGCAAAATTAGTACGAAGATTATCGCAGCAGATGCTGCTCTTTAAAGGCTAATTTTGGTAACTCCGTGTTTTATATATTTATGCAACAACGGCCAACGTTAGAGTCGACGTTTTCAGACCGAAGTGCCATTTATTTTGGTTGGGTACTGTAAGTACGCCGTTAATTAAAGGGCATCGCTGGTGCTGCTCCAATTCGCATTTGAACAGGTGTACATATTTTGCTAGTCATACGTGAGCCGATTTTCCGGCAAAATAAAATTCGTTAGTCCAATACTTACGGAAAGTGAGTATCATGGGGAGATAGGGTACGTGACGACATCTGAATGACTAGGTCTGGCAGATCAAGCCTCGCCTTGCCCTTACATTTTCGAATCCGATCACATGTTTGAGGGTTGACCGCAAGTCTGCAGGCTTTTTTGAACCAGCTGAGCTGAAATTTTATCAAACCTCATGCGAAACATGTACGAATACTAATTATTTGTATAGAGATTTTTCTCGAATATGTAGGTATGAAATCATACTAATAAAGTACCCAAGTAAGTTATTAATGAAACTCGATTCCTGAGTTAAAAATAGAGAATCTACAAAAAGTAAAATAATTGATGGTGGTTTTATCAACTCAATATTACAGCGTTAGTGCAGATATTTAAGGTGACTGCATATTTATGTCGAATTCGAACACATCCCCGTCAGCTATAATTGTTTGATAATATTTTGATTTCAGAGTTGATTTTTTTGCGGTTATTTTTTAAGGTAGCGTCATTCTTCATCAAGCGGTTGCTGCTTTTGCTTTTTAGGTTGAAACGTTCCGATTGAATAAAAATATTTGTTTGTATACTTAAAGTTACTAACTTTTACTTGTTTGAAGTAAAATAGCTGCGTGAAATGAAAACAAATTCCAAATACCAATATATTGCTACATTCAATTACCATGTTTTAAGTTTTATAGGTGACACAATCAAGGACGGTTACAATAAAAGCTTGAAATCATCAGTTATGCATGTTGTAATGGCCTCTAACGTGATTCTTATTTTTAATGTCAGTCTCTCTGCCATGACCATAATGAATTTTTCCGTATAAATCATGTTTAAGTTTTCTGTTAAGAAAGTAGCAAAACATGAGGATTAAAAGAAAATACAGACAAAAGAAGCAGCGCCAGGGAACAGGGATAATCAATCCAATCCACACCTTCATTTTATTCTGTATTCCAATGACAAAGAGAAACAAGAACAACGGAGATTAAAAACGTAGGGAGGCCAATGTAGCGTATAAGAAAGGGATTATTACATGGGAGGTTAACACATTTTAATACACGAGATTTGTTTAATTATTTTAAAAGATTAGTAGATTATATGTGTGTGTGTGTATATACATATATATATATATATATATATATATATATATATATATATATATATATATATATATCCCTTCAGGTAGTCCGAGATAACGAAGAAATAGTATCAATATCGCTAGATTTCCTACCTATTGCGAAATATGCGAAGTGGCGGGCGTACACTACAGGTACTGAATTTGGACTACAACCCGTTATGGCCAAGGTTGCTAAGTATAAGCGGCTACCTGTAGCGAGTTACCGTTCAACCTCGGCAAGCGCTAGCACAATGAACTGTTTGATAGCCAAAAAGGGTCTCCTTTCCTCTGCGTGGGAGACTGAAATCGGCTTAAGAGTGCTTATACCTACTTAGTAATTAAATCTGCTTAAATAGACTCTATAGAGTTTTCGCATTTTCCTCGGCTAGTGCCAAGGAAATTGTGAAATATGCTTAGACTTGCTTGACAGTTTTTCCTTTTTTCTGGGATAATCCTTATTTCCGAAAAAAAACGTTGCGCCAACTATTTGTTTTTATGTGACTGAGAATTAGATAGTTCCGTCTGAAAAAATGCATTATGAAATAATATTCAATATCATTTAGGAAAATATATTTTTGATGGAAGCAGGTTTGGTTGATATGCATTAAGGTCGTTTTTATATAATGCTAAAAATGTGCCAAATTTCAATTGGTATGTTAATTATATGATTTAACATATAAATTGTTAAACCATAAACACATTAATCAATCCGAAGGTCGTTATAGTAGGTGATGGTTAAGTTCACCCAGTACTAAGCCCTATATGGCTTGTCAAATTCACACATCAGGGTAAAGGGGCCAATTCCTTTCCCTGTGCCGGTTACGGTTTACCAGGAAGAGCTGGTACCCGAAAAATCACTTTGGTGGAGCTGGGCAGTTGCCCAGAGTACCTCGCCCGAGAATTGAACCCGGGACCCTCCGGTCAGCAGTCCAACGCTCTACCCCCTGGACTACCGCGACCCACAAATTGTAAATCAAAACAGAAATAGACGTCATCGACAATTCATTTTTTCTCCTGCAGGGACGCAAATTCTCAAATGGCTAGTTTTACTACCGGCAGCTGAAATGATATGACGGTGAACTGATGGAATTGGTATTTCATTTTACATCTAACGGAAATTCCAATCGTGAGTGTTGAGTTATGTTATCTTTAACCTTCATTTAAAAATATGAAGACCAGCGCATTATAATCGTTTGGGATAGGAAATAAGTAGACTAAGTTAAAGTCTGGAAGAAATAACTTTATGGACACAGGCAGATATATTAATAGATATGTTCACTTCAGAGCCAAAATTTTCACTAGAATTGATTCTCCCTAATTAATGACATGGAACCGGTGCCTCTCGGACATAGAATGAACAAGTAACGCGAACGCTGGAGAAAATTGTCTAATTCTATTGGCAAATGAATCAAAAATCGACATCTAGATATACAAAACTACGCAATGAGAATATCGAAATGTGTCATGGACTATATAGCTTACAAAGTTGACGTAGTCACCCAGCCTCTCTACATCATATTCCGTCTTCTTTAGCGGCATCTTCGTTTCTTAGGCGTTCTTTTCACACGTTGCTCTTCTTTATCTCGTACAATTTAAAAGTTCATGATAGCTTCATCCTCTGTAACCGTTCGGAACATTGTATCTCAGCAGCATGCGCTCTTGATAGTCGAGGCCACTTAGTGTCGTGATTGCTCTTTATTTCGAAGCATCAAAGCCGAAAAACGTCAACACTCGGAGTCCTATTCGCAACCTCAACGTTTAGATTAAGCCGGCAATGGTCCCACTCACCAAGAAGAGACCATGTGAGAGACAGTGAGCATTCTCATGCCCCCATCATATTCAGAATAGCCACAATAGTACGTGCTTATTCCTCAGCTAGAAAGCTATGCCAAAAATGTCCCCTTTCTCCCACCGCTAATTTACTTCCACCAATCGGCCCTCATTATCATCTGACCGTGATTGGTTCCGGGAGGGAGATACCCCGGGCAGAGACGAGAACATGTTGGCATGTATACAGTGAGATTTTCGCGACCATGCTTCTTGGGAAAAAGGTCCCCTTAAAGGGTTCCTCGCCCTTTATATTCAAAGAAAGGTGTTTTTTTAATATTTGTGTTCCCATTTCTCCTTCCCCTTTATTTTTTCCCACATTAGCGCTCGTCCCTTTCTGCCGAGCCGTGACCTTTCGCAAGGGCTTCGACAGAAGGTTTCGGGGGAAGGTGACGGACGGGTGGTGGAGGAATTGTACTCTTTCGTATCGCGGATCGATGGTGTCGTCGTTGCAGAAAAAAACAAATACTTTAGTGAGGTAGACTAGGATTTGAGGAAAGATAAGTGGGAGGGAGGTGTATGGATGAAATAAATTATACGATGAGAGGTGTAGGGATGAAATAAAACGAAAAAAATCAGTCGGAGAAAGAGAGAGATAGAAATGGGGAATTTCCCGAGCTCAAGGGAAAAGGGTGAGTGCCGTGTGAGACGAAGGCGGCGAGGAATTTTAATGCAAGGTGGAGAAAGGAGAACTCCTCCTCCAAACTAGGTTACGATGCGGCGTGAAGTGAAGTGAGTTAGATCTTGGTAGGCGGGGTTACGGGGGCGTCGAATATTTCGGGGAATGGCTCACCATATGTGAATTCCGTCCTCCACCTTGAGCCCATTTGTCCGTCCACGACCACGTCCTGCTGCAACGGATGGTATGTAAATGGGGACGGAGAGGAGGTATGGGGGTGGGATGAGGAGAGGGTGAGAGTAGCTGGGCCAAACTTGCATCTTTCTTCCATCATCCCTCCTCCTCTCTTTTCCCGGTCTTTCCCTCCCGACCTACGGCCTTCACCCTCTTGCGACTCCAGGAAGTATTATTTTTCCCAAGGATAGTGGAAAATTGCCCGAACTTCCGCGTGGTATGCCTTCCGTATTAAAAATTAAATTCTAATGTCTCCAAAGCCTTCCCTTCGGCTCCCAAGAGAAATAAGAGAAAATCAATGAGAAACGAACGTGAAATACCACGTCTGAACCATAACTCAATTTTGTTGCATTGATATGGAATATTCTCAGCCGTGCTTATTAAAATGTAAAATTTTCAGCTTGATGATCTGCGTATTTAGAGAAATGTAAATTTAACCTTTCAACAAAGGTTTGCCACTATCATCGATCAGCAGTCCATCTTTATGTGGTTTGTCCCTGAGGCGAGATGCAAAAGATTATGATCATTAATCAGAAGAAAATTAAATTGCAAAAGATAGCAGAATGATTTTCAGTATAATAAAACTGATCGAAACTAAACCCCCTATGTGTGTATTAAAATGAACTTCAATGCTTATCAATATTAATTTTCATGAGTTGATAACAAAGGACTGTATGATAAAGATCAACTTCATTCACATAAACATTCAGTTTTATGCTTCTGAGGAGCCGGTATCACATACGATGAATGCAACTGACGAGAGAAGTCTTGTGGAATATTAGACTTCGCAATCGGCCAACTGGGATTCGCAAACTTTAGTCTGAACAAAAGTTTCCACATTTAGAACAATGTCTGTATGTTCATCAGAGTAATGCAATTATGTGTTTCATTTCATGTTCTCTCCCATGCCTGTACTCCTCTCCAACAGCGCCAAGCCTATTTAAACTCGTGCTTCGTCTCACCTCTTGCTCATAGCCTGTTCTACTCCCTTGGCAATCTCCACTTCATTCCCCTTGCCCCTTAGATAGGCCCAGACCCAATTGTGTTCCTCGCGTCTTTTGAATTAAATTTCTGAATTTCATTTGAACTTTTACGAACTTATTTTCGGAATCAACCGGGGCCATGATAAATTTTAAGTTGCTTCCTAAGAAATTCATGAGTAGAAAAAGCTAAATACCACAGAGGACGAAATTATTTCATTTTGCCATTAATATAGTGCGAAGACATTGAAGTATTTCTTATTTCCATTCGAATTCCTTTAACGAGAGCATTCAGAAAGCTCCGCGAGAATAAAAAACCTAAATTGTACAGTTTTCTAAATATTTTTATCAAATAACAAATCTGTATTCGTATAAAAAATTTCCCTCTTAAGGTAGGCAGAATATTCACCAATTTAAGTGAATCGAGTGAGTGACTTGAAGAAGTATTCGTCCTGTCTAAGATATTTCTAAGACATAACTAAGTATTAACTCTAATACATTTTATTTCAGATATTATGTAACCAATAGAAAATGCTATCCGGCTTACTTTACTAAGAGACATGTGATGAAGCCGGGCCTAATGTAGTAAAAAATAATATTATTTTGGAACTAACACAATACTAAGATTCATAAAAATTTTAAATTACATGTAATTTACAAGGAAAACTATAGATATTTTCAATACTTATTCTTGCATTGTGCTCCATTTAAGTACATGGGTATGATACCATCAATCGATGAAAAATTACGTTTTCATTACTCCCTCAATAGGAGCCTATAAAAAATTGACTTATTTAATTGCAATACTCGTATTTCCTAAATTTAAATGCAACTTGACAAACCGATGTTTGTCAAGTTGCATTTAAATAGATTGGTTTAGCTATCTCTTTGGTGAAACAGACACGTAAGAGTACTAGTGATGATAGGATAATCTCAAAAAATCTGGATCAAAATATTGCGGTGTTAAAACCTCTATTCATCGCTACCTACCAAAATTGATCAGTAATATTATTTAATCATAAAATTACATACATCATTGCAATTTGGTGGTCCAGAAAATGGATTAAATTAATAAAAATTAGCATTCGAATGAATGCTCTGGAAAAATCATTTACGATAGGCAAAATAAACGTTGAAAGATTAGGAAAACTGAAATTTTTTTTCCTATATTGTACTTGAAATTTAAGTCAGTACATCTATGTTTTCGTAATTCAATGGATAAAGTAAAATGCATTTGTAAAAGACAGTAAATTTACATTTCAATGTTTTTAAATGGAATGAATAACAAATTTGCTGTCCCAAAAATCAGACGTCTACATCAAAGGCCTTCAAGTTGAAGGCAAAAAAGGTGCTCATATACGAGTATAATCCCTGAAAGCTTAAACTCAATATCTCCTAAGCCGATTTTTTCACAAAATATTGTGAAATCATCTCCAATGATAATCAAAACGCTACATAGGAAGTGTAGTAATATCGAGCATATGACGCAAGACACATTAGAGATCCCATTTTCCTATTGCGTTTCCAAAATAGGCGTTTCCAATATAAACTTTCAAACTTTCAGTATTTTCGGAATTACCGTGGAGGAGTGCTTCAGTCAGTCATCTAGTGGGGTGTGTGTGTATATATATATATATATTTATATATGTATTTATAACCATAAACCACAACATAGTAAACAACCCGAAGGTCGGTTTGGTAGGTGATGGTAGAGTTCACCCAGTACTAAGCCCGACGGCGAGTGATATATTTCTGTATTATTGCGGTAGATATTTTTATTACATTTATATTATTTTTTGCCATATTTATTCTTTTATTAATGCAGATTAATGTGCTTTTAAACTCATCTTGAAATAAGCGCTCATTGGAACGGAATCGGGGGAAGTTAGCTAATTCAAAAATGAACGTTGTTACAGCGAAAGAAAACTGAAGTGCTTAAAAGGGTCTTCCATTTTAAAGAGGATGGTTACCATAAACTTGGAAATTACCCTGTTAAAAAGGTAGGCTTTAAAAGCATTCATAAGACAAAGAAGCATGAAATATAGAATATTTCGGGATACTAGATAGGAGTGTGAGATCTTCTTTAAAAGATCAATTCATGCAAGTAAATTTCTTGCAATGCACAAGATTTTTAGTTATGCATATGATCTCTCGTCATGAGTATAACAGGCGTTTTAGCTTCTAATACTTAATATTTTCACGCGATATATTTATGATGATGACAGATGACATTGTCTTTGTATTCCAAAAATATTTCTTTTCACGAATTTGAATAGATGGGAAAATGGAACTTTATTGATTTTGATAAATCAGTCCCCTTGGATGAATCGGTACTAACGACATACTGAAAATGGTGGTCTGGTATAATGCCAAGACGTCGAAAGTCCCTATTCCCATGAGTAATGTGGAAGAAATTACCCTCCCGAAACTCCGGAAGATGGAACTTTTTATGCTCAGCGAATCAACGGAACATTAAATTCCAATCTTGTGGGATAGCCAACAGGAAGGAACCTTAGTAATCTGATTCATGTACCCCAAACTTCTCGGTTTATGTGAATTCTATCCAACATCTGCTTAGGTTTACTTCGATTCTCAAGGTAATTCAATTTGCATTCAATTATTTTGATATGGGTTTGCAGCTGTATAAACATATTTAACATTTAAGAATAACTAACTGAAAACCCAAAGTAATTAATGTTTCAAAGATACATTTCTACGATATTTTAGGCACTAAATTCAATTACATTAGCAAAAAGAAAAGGCACACGGGTTCAATTCTACTATATCGCTATATTAAAAAATATTACTCGTTGGACTGATTTGAACAGCGCCCGAAAAAGTTAACAAACTTAAAATGCAAAGGACAGAAAACAATTTATTTCTAAAGACTAGATTTTTTAGGGATTTACAATTTTTGTTCATTTGCAAATAGTTTAATGTTTCGTACATGGCATTCTATTCCATTGATTTCAGTAGTACAGGGTCATTTTCAAGGTAATTAATTGTCTTCATGATTTCAAATGGACTTTGTAACTGATCGTATAAAATAAAGTGTGGAGCATGCAAAGATATATCTTAATAATAGAGTAAACCACCTCGAGGACTGCAGACGGGAAAATAATCGGTCTTATCTTCATTTTTCGGAAATACACGCCACTCCTATTACTTTTAATAAGTAGTTATGGCTAACTTACAGCTTAATATTTTCTCACACAGTACATTGTATATATAACTAAATACAAGTGTACTAAACTGTTCGCAGTTTTTCTGAATGTCTCTCTAACAACTATTTGAGAGCAAATTTTTAGCAACATCAAAATGTCGGCGGAGATCATCCGGAAGACAGTGTGCTCGCATGCTACGGGACCGATGTTTTGCAAATATTCGACTTCCGTTTTTATTTCAACTTTGGCGGAGTTTCTCCGGGATTTTTATGTGAACATGGCAAATTGAAAAAAGATTATCAGAAAAAAATCCTAGATACTAACATTGTAAGGAAATAGGACAGGATTTAGGAGGATGCAGGTAGTGAAAAAATGTTCTATAATTATTGCGTTAATTATTACCTCGCCCAAAATTAAAAAAAAGTTCATGAAGTTCATTTCTGGAAAAGAGGTAATTTTTTATGGGAGTAGTTTCAAACGTTTAGGTTTAGGTTTTCAGACGTAGGTTTTAACAAATATAGGTTTTCTGTAGCTGAAAAATGGAAATCTTAATCGCTAGAGACATCGTTGAAATCATATGAAAAAAACGTCGAGTTAAATGGAAAACTGATGTTCCCTTAAATCCAAATTACGTTATTTATCCCAGGAGACAGGCAGTACTGGGCTAAAGAATGAATGTTCCTCTGTGCAAAGCAAGCTGAATTTAAATTGGCTATTCTAAAACCGGATGCGCGAACCAAAAGAAGCTTCTCCAACTTGAATGGCTTAAATACTTTCTGCAGAACATTCTATTCTATTCCTCCTTTCTAAGATATCACACTCGGGTATAATAGATTACTGGTGAACCTGGGCAGGTCCCGCTAATCAGGGTTAAGATATTGTTCCAGGTCAGGCTTGTAGCTTTAATGCTGCGAGTTTTGCGTTACCAAAGGGTAGTGTAGTTGAAATTTAGTCAAAGTGATTCTTCTTCTTTATCTTTGGATGTTTAGGCCCACTCAATGTTAACATTTGCTTTCCCTGAGTACATGAAGTGAAATTCGCGGAGAGGCTAAGCTCTTTGACTACAATAGTCCAGTATTTCAATCTCTGGCATTATTTTTCAAAATATTGTGTATGTTTGTCATTAACCACTAACATTACACTGAAGTTTTACCGTTGTTTTTGTTCCTTAGGGGAAAATGTAAAATTACAAAGGAATTATACAACTGCTGCAATTACAACTTAGTAAATATTTTGAATGCTTATGACGCAATATTTCAGTACTTAAAGAAAAGAGGTGTCAAATGGACCCCGAAGGAGGGTTTAAATCGAGTGCAGAGGACAAAAACCACTCAATTGATGTGAAATAAACCTCGGGTCGGTAATTATTATCTCCTTAGCCCTCATGGTTTCACAAGTGGATACCGTAAGGATCTCCTTATGCTGAAGGCAATTACCTAGGCTATTCTGTTAACAGGAATATCATGTCATTGTGCAGTATTAAAGGGAATATTATTCGCAATTACTGCTCAAAAACGCCTCCAAAAGTCATCCCATCTGAGAACGGTTACCATTTATCTCCACTTAGGTATTCTAAAATATTAACGCTAGGAAAATGAATGACGCATGCCGAAGCCTTATGTCACATCAAATATTCAAGAGATAAATGGTTATACTCTGAGTAATGTAAAATGCTTCTACAAAGTGGAAAAACCCATAGAATTTAAAAAATCCCTTCACGGAGACACTCAGAGGCTTCGAAATTGGGAACTTTTGATCAAAGTAGGGCAAGCTTACAGCCAACTTCTCAAAGAACATTTTGCTTTTAATCCTTGGGGCCATCACGTCCTATTCATGAAAACGCTTGTTGAAGCCATCGATGCAGCCAATGCGCAAACTCTACGCGTAAATAAAATCTCTCATCCTGATATTCGGGTTTTTCCCTTGTTTACTGCTGTCATCTCCAGGCAGCAGGATAGCAACTCCAATCATATTATTAACGGCCACAAGTGGGAAATTAACTCGTTAACCTTTGCAAACAACCGTCACTTCATATCTTTTTACAGATTAAATGGAACGGAGATATGAGTAAATGATAAATAGCATCAAGAATTTTTCAGCTTCACGACATGGGCGGGTGACGACGGTTGTGTCGTTAATAGACAGATGGATCTTGTCGCCCGTGACCTGTTGGAGAGGAACGGTAAAATCATTAATTTACACGCGAAAAAAATGGTATTTCGGGTGGAGAATACCATATTTAATTTCTCTATCGGATAAAGGAATGGTGAAAAGGGGACGACACGCAAATACGTACACATTTATTTACTTTTGGTAAAAAAATACATCAATTTACAAAGTTATTTTAAGATGTAATTTTGGATAAAGGGTGATTATTTATCTTTACCTTGTGTCAAAATATCACATATTCTGTGATTTAATTTAACTAATGGCCTTTTCCCCTTCAAACATGAAACATTTAAATATATATACATATTCTCCCTTTCACTCTCGCCCCTCCGCCGCTCCCTTGCAGTAAGCCATTTAAATTTGAACATCAATGAGGAAACGGAAAAAATTGAATATCTTTTTAAAAGGAGAGAAAAATTTCCACATGATCGGTTTTGGGTCATCGAGAGAAAGGGGAGATGAAAGCACAAGGAAACCGTGGAAGCGGGGTAGCATATAATTTTCCGTTTATGAAAATTTACAACCTTTTTGCTCCCCTTTCAAAATGGTGAAAATGAATTTATATCAACATTGAGCCCCGCATTGCCGGTATTACATTTTAAAGACTTGCGGTTATTAACCTGATGCGCACATAAAAAAACTTCATGGGATTCGATATTACTTCCAGCCAAAAAATGTTGCCCTCATAACTGTTTACGGTAGACACCTTTTCCCATGACTTACTTGATTCTAGAGATACACCGTCAATTTAGTAAAATACCTGACCACTGCTGGACTGAAGTTGCCATAAATTATTTTTGACTAGCATTCTTTAGAAAACCCTCATTAACCGTGATTAATGGTATGCGCGGGGACGCATGTTTCCTAGGTATGTGTCCGACCCATTGAAATGATAGCATTTTTCTACTAATACTATTATTGTATTTGTAAAATAAGAAAGAGATCGAATGGAGAACGCCATCAATGACCTAATATCCAAGGGCGTGTCCTGTTTAACGTACAACAGGGCACATAATATTCCAAGTACCGAATTTTTCTCTACTAATCCTATAAGCCCCACTTCGTATCTCTAATCATCCACCCAATATTAAAAGCAGACAATAAAAGCTTTTATTACACCAATCTATAGAATTTCAAAAATTTCATGTAGCACTAGGGAGTATTTACAATGCCTACCAATATTGAAGGATTTTGGCTACGATGACCTTATGATGGAGGTGTTATTCCTCACCGTTTCTCCAATGATGTTTTTCCGCCATAGCAACGGCCATTCTCATCACGTATTGTAAGCCTACATGGAGATTTTTTTTATTCTTCCAGAAATAAACGTGCAATGCTTGACGATTTAGCTCCCCATTCCATTAAGCTTTTAATTCACTGGTCAATTTTCAAATAAGTCATATGAAAGGTTTTTCGATGATTTCAAAAGCAGACAATAATTATTCGAGATTCAAGCCGCTAACAATTTTGCATGAAAGCTACAAACATATCATCAAATAATTTGCATAAACGATTCATGAAAGGTATTTCAGCCATTCAGTGGACTGTTTAAATTCATGTCTTTCAGTTCGTAGGAATTATGGCCAAATGTGCATGCCAATTCCCTTTATGGAAATCTGAACTTTTGAATTCGTATTTCTAATCCATTTCGGATGGAATATTCTAAAATATTCACCAAAATTCAACAAGTAGGAATGACAAATTTTTTTATGGATGCATGCTCAATTTTTATCTATTTCATATAATTCTGTTGCAACACTTTTAGGATTCCGTCGGTCAAGTGCGGCGAAATATAATGATTTTTGACAAAGCTATTGATAACAATCATCTTTTAAAACTCCCGATGCCAAGCTTACTTCAGATTCCAATAGCTTTTAAAAACCTAGAGTTATTTACGAGGGTCATCCGGAAAGTAGTACCCGTTCGTGCCGCATGAAGTGCTGACGACGCGAGTAGCCGCTGGACGAGGTCAGATAGCTTCAGTGGCTTGTCTGCCTTCTCTGAGCCAAGTTGCGTGACGCTAGCATTGCCTGTGTTGTTTCTGTGATTGTTTACAATGTTTAAAAAAATTGAGAACGCCGCCAGTTGTGAAGTGAGGGCAGTGATTAAATTCCTCAATGCAAGAAACGTTCGCCCATGTGATATTCATCGCCAATTAAAGGAGGTGTATGGAGACAATGTAATGGACGAGTCGTCTGTTCGGCGGTGGTGCCGCAACTTCAACATGGGGAGGGGGAACACACACGACGATGAGCGTTCGGGGAGACCGTCTGTCATTACAGACCAACTGGTGAGCTCAGTTGACGAATTCGTGAGGAACGATCGGCGCGTCACAATTGATGACATCTGTGAGCATTTTCCCAATGTTTCTCGAACAATTGTTCATAAAATTGTTAAACACCATCTGCATTATGCAAAAATTTGTGCAAGATGGGTCCCTCGCGTATCTCAATGAGCTGGCGGCGAAGGACTATGCAGCAGGAATACAGAAACTTGTCACACGTTATGACAAATGCCTTAATTTGCTTGGAGATTATGTTGAGAAGTAGTTTAAAGTATCCTCTTTCAAATAAAATTTTTTATGTTTGTTAATATTTACTTTTGTGTCTTTATTTCACGAACGGGTACTAATTTCCGGATGGCCCTCGTATATATTAAAATAATGCAACAACAGATTAAATACT
This sequence comes from Hetaerina americana, assembly GCF_022747635.1. Lineage (NCBI taxonomy): Eukaryota > Metazoa > Arthropoda > Insecta > Odonata > Calopterygidae > Hetaerina > Hetaerina americana. Next base: position 35,160,894 of record NW_027286874.1, on the reverse strand, counting down.
ATTAAATACTATTGAGGACACTCACAGATGACTGCGTTATGTCTGTATGGATTCAAGAACCTTTGCATTTATAATATTGTTTGTCTGAAAAATTCAAACTGAGAGCTAATGAGAAATGAATAATAAAAATACGATTATACATAAATGGGTAGCGACATAAATACAGCAAAACTAAGAGGGACTAGAAATTTACAAAGGAAAATACTAAGAAGAATTTTTGCACCAACAACGTAGAACGTGGAATTACTCATTAAAATACAATTCTCAAAGGTACGCATTATGATTAACGAACTCGACAAAGGAGAATTTTTGAACGGACACCAAAAAAAGCAGACAAAGAGAGAGGGCAAGGAAAATATGATGGAAATATGATATCATAGGACATGTATAACTACCTTGACCTAGCTAGCAGAAGATAAGAAATAACTGCTGAAGATGCCCCAATCGAAACAGGATTGCAGCGGGAAATTTTGCGTAAATTTGAGAAAATTGCGAGGATAACAATTAAATCAATTAATTAATTAGATAAATTCGTTATTTTTAAATTGAGATGATTTTAGTCAGATAATGCTTTTATGTAGGGAACATCTTTTGGATATTACACTTTAATTTCCAACTACGCTGCCATAGCCACGAACACTAAGGAAATGTTAAGCGCTCAAAGAGTACATCGGATTAACATATCTTTATTTCAACTTCAAAGGCGCGCTTTCGGTTGATTGACTCGTTATCAGACGGCAGTAAAAGTTATATACACATTAATTTCCATGAACACTCACTTTCCCATCAACTCATGATTCCAAGAGTGAAAGTAAATTGAAACCAATAAATGACAATGGGACGAATTTAATATGGACGGATTTGGCATTATTTTGACTTCGAATACAGAACAAATACTGCTCAACGTGCTTTATACGCAATTAGAAATGTACCTAACAAACCTTGTACCTTGATGAAACCTTGTCTTATGTAGTTAATATGTGTTTGTAAATCCAAACGATAAGGAACAAATATTATTTACTTAATTAATGATCCAGAAAATCCCAAATATGATAGACTTAAAAAAGTGCCAGAAATTCCGTTAAGGGAAACAAACAACTAACTGCAAAGGAAAATTATGAATATATACCAGTCTTTGAAAATGCATACACTTTTTAGGATGAACAGTAAGAAGTAATAAAACATTAAGTTAGTTAATGCATTCGGGAAATTTGAAGTTAAGAAATTTAAATTCCAACAAAATCTTTCGCACAAAACACTGAGAAATGAACAATAAAACATAGCAAATTTTCGTATAAAACTGTAACAAACAACTAGAATACTCACGTTGCTATGCTCTGATTGTTTTTCTTAAATTTCACCCGGCCCTTACTTTTCCAAATGTTTCAGAATAAGTTGTGGGCTTACCAAATTTCTTAAATCATTTGTTACAGAAAATATGTTGAACAAGCGAATTCGCAATAAGTTTTGTTAAAGCAGATGACAATGCCATCTATATGATGATAACTTTTATCAATTTATAAGCAACTAGGAAAGAATAATGGTCATAATCTTACTTATAAACTTCAACATCTAAATATATATTTTGGTATTGAACGCCAAAGGGCCAGAGGAAAGTTGTCATTTGAACCAAACCCCAATAAATCTCTATCCGTTACTCAATACCCGGGTCAAATTGATGGACATGATTCAGGGTTAGATACCCTCTTCGTATGCAGACCCAGGTACAATGACATGGTCGACGGGACCATTGGCAAATCCAGGTCGCCGTACTACGCCCAGTCACAATTGACCGACGACAGACGCGCCGCATCACGTCAAACGTGTGGAACGTCGTTATGGATCCTCTCTACCGGCGTTCCCAACTCGTCACGTTCAAACATCACCGCTTTGCTTTTCTCTGACGCCTCCTCACTGCCACTAACCTTCGTTTCATATTTGGGTAGAAGGGGTCGTGGATAGTGAAGAGATCCGCTCCTTTTGTTCCCCGTGAGGTTCACTATCTTGCCCGCCTCTCATCCCTGGCCAACTCGCGTGGGCGCCCCGCCCCCTCCCGTCGCAGTGGTGACGGCAGAATCGAGGGATTATTGACACGCTCATAGATCTGCCAGGAATCTATTCATCCGCGCAGACCGAATTGTCATTCCCGCATTGCGCCCGCCCGCCTGTTACGGAGAGGAGCCATTCTTCTGGCTCCGCCCCCTTTCCTTGTGCTCCCATCCCTTCCCTCCAGCCTCAAATCCGCTCCACAGCTACGTCAGTCGCAATCGCGGGCACTCGTGTGACTTGGGATTCCTCGTGTATGTGGCCCTTCGTATCCCACCGAGGAGCCGACCCTCCCTCCATTCCATGCCTCCCTGCACATGTAAACACAGACACTTTGAAACGCATCGCCTTCTCCCCACCGTCACCTAACTCCCACGTGGCCGTTGTTGCGGCATCTTTAATTCGCCGTGCACTCACAGGCCCCCACCTCCTTTCCCTCGGCTTTCTCTCTCACTCTCTCTCGGCTGCTTCCTCTCTCTCTCTCTCCCACGGGTTCTTCCTCTCTCTCGAACTTAACCGTTCCCAGAAACTTCAACACCAGCCCGTTCCTGCGCCGACTCTCTCCTCATCTCCATCCCTCACTTCCGCCGGTTGAGACGAATGGAGGCGGAACCACGAGCGGCTATGCAGCCCAGATCCCCTCGGCACCCGCGGACCTGAGTCTCACCGCGGTCTTGAGGCTTCTGAAAACGGCGACGCCCCTCCCCGGGTGCGCGCTCGACGAAGCTTTTGACACTTACAGGGAACTACGCACAACTTTTGTCGCGGTGTCTCGGAGACCGATTTTTGGTGTCACCTCGGGATGCCAGAACAAGCCAAGATTTGGTCATTGTGCCTGCCACTTTACAGCCCCAGTAGTGCTCGAGTGCACTTTAGCAAGTTTCCCATTTGTTTCAGATAGGTCAAGTTTAATTATCATTGGACAGCAACACAAAGTTCTGACTGAGGATTATGGTTGCTAGTAGCAAATGGTGCATTATTACAAGCCATGTATTTAAAATTAGTATTTTATTTAGAAGCTAACCAAAATAGCCCAGTTGTCATAATTTTGGATTACAAAATCTCTACTAAATAACAATACATGATAGACCCTTAATAATATATAAAGGAGGAAAATGTAAATATCAGAAACTACCATCAGAGTTTACGATTTTTGGAAGAAGTGGTACCTCCATGGGATAACACAATGAGATAACATGGAATTGCAACATCCCATATTCTTTCTCTTAACAATTACATCTCCCAAAAGTTTAAAATGGTGAAACGGAAATAATTTATTTAGAAATTATTTGAAATACCCCGAAGAATAAAAGTAAAGAAAAATTTACGTTTTCCAAAGGATGAACATGGCAAATTAATGACTATCCTTTACCCATAAATTGAAACAAGTAGACAATAGTAGTTTCATAGAGAAAAGGAAGCAGCGTCGGTTGTTCCAACCAAGCCATAGATGTTAATTTTGTTTGCTCGTTCTGACTGTTCCTGTTCGCGCTTCTGCATATGAAATTATTTCCTCGATTCACGTTGATTTTTTTTTGTTACTTCTGGCGAACCAAGAGTACAATGGCTAATAGAAATGGAAAATAAAATAAAACGAATTAACACATTTAAGGCCGACAGTAAAATTTTTTATGAAACAACTCTTGTCATCCCAAACTGATTACCCGGCGGCTGTTCGAATACCTCCGGGGTCTCCGTTTTGGGGGGTTATGATATAACGTAGTGGTCTTTATTTATCTGTAGAAAGAGTACGAATTAATTTCACTCCCAAGTAGGCTTAAATACTATTTCAACTAGAATTACACGGGAGGACATCCCAATTAGCCATTGAAAATATTCTATTAAGATTTTGTGGTAATCTTTTCAATGCATTAAATATAACTGACTACTTTTACATTAAACTATAGACTGGAAGTCATGGAATGATTCTTAATCACTCGATGATTTTGTACGTTCTCAGATTTACCCGATCTGTGAAGGTTCTTGGGTAGCAGATTTCTTTGCGAAAAGTGTTTTAATATCACAACCGGCATGGCACAATGTAAACAATGTAACAACAATGTAAACTACCCTCACTTATCAAATCAACTTTCAGTTTGGTGGCTGTGGTGGTGACGGGATAGTTAAATGAGCGACTTGGGGAGAAAAAATATTTGTCATTCAGAAAATATAATTTGTCGCCTAACTTCCAAATTAAGGAGTTGCCTAGATGTAAAGTCGGTCAATCAATAATTTGACATAAGAATTACATTTAATATTATAGAAAAGAAGATTACTTGAAATATCACCACCGCTCAAGCATTATTCACTGTTTCTTGAGGTGAAAAACCTTTTCAATAAGTGAGTTTTGAAGTTTTTTCTTCCATTAATCGAAAAGTTTCTCTTATTGTAAATTGACGAGATTGAACTCCCTGACAAGGTTATTCACATTCCAATACAAGTTTCTCCATTTAAAGATTTAATTCATTTTTCATTCTCCGTCAGTCATCATGAATCTACACAAAATAGGCTAATACTAATTCAAAAAAATCATGCATCAACACAGAAGTCAGATCCACATATATTTCAGTCCATTATAGCGAAGATGAAAGCCAAGTTTATAAATGTAACCGTAGTATGCGTCACTTGGTGGATTTTTTTGTGCTAAATAAGAACTCTCACTTGATTTTCCACAATACCTTTCCACAATCTACAGCTCACCTGAGCCCCCCTTTTCGAACTATATTATCCTTGTACCCATGTCTACGTACCTGATAATGTAGCGTCGCAACGATCGTCGCGTCGTATAAAAGTGAAAGTACTGTGGAAAATGACGAGTGCGTTGTGCTTATTGAGCGGTTAGCTAAGACTAGAATTTTAAACATACTTCACGAGGAGTTAAATACATACAATTTCGAATTTCAACAATTTTTAATATGCATTCCCTAAGTAAAATTTTTGTCAGCTGTTTTATTTTTTTAATTGTAAAATATGAATTTCATTGTACTAGGATTTTTTGGATGGATAGTATCAAGTCCATTGTTTTAAATTATATATTGTCACTAAAAACTGGAGATTCTGCGCCTTCAGCGCTATATATTTTGTATTGATAGTATAAAAATATATTATATAGTTGCTCATAATTATATACATATGTGATATTGCAGTTGATATGAATTTGACATATAGTTTGCGATAATATGCTAGTGACAGTCACAATTTCGAGGGTCGACAGTTTGATACGGCGTGAGGTTAATCGAGTTTCTCAAGTTAATCAACAATTTCGAGGCCTCAACATCCCGAAATCGCGAATTCTATTCTCAGTATTTAGATGAATATAAAATACTGTAAGCGGGATGAAACTGATCCTGACAAACTTGATGAAAATATTATCAGCTTCTTGTTCCTCGTGCTATGAAACCCTGCAAAGATTTGTTGTTGAAGAATCAATACGTATAATATTGATCATGACTTATTGTTCGTTTCATCTCATTATGAACAGTGAAATTATACCAAACATTGGAAGAAGACCTATACACAGCGAGATATTGAATATTTGTCATCATCTGCTCTAAATTCTGTTGATCCTTTCCCTCGGAGCCAGAAGAGGCTCGAAAGGACCCAAAATTTCACTGCATAAAATCTATACGGGAAAGTCATATATTTCATAATTTTGATTGCCTAATATTTTTATCTGTATCATAATACTTTTGTTCTTAATTTTTTAAGAAATCGAATAAATATCCATTTCCAATATCTAATCCCATTCCAAAAAAATTGTGATGAGTAATTAAAAAAGAAACGGTTAATTGAACTTTGAAATGATTTACTACGGTAATTATTAACAACTTCAACTTGCTCGCAAAGTAATATAGCTCATTAACGTTTTTTAATTGGTATGTCAATCACTGAAATTCAAACTGTCCAAGGCACAAAATCTATGGCGCCAGCAACTTAATTTCAAGCAAGCCGAGTGTTTTTTTTAGCCTTATTAGATTAGAAAACGATTCTTAGTCTGGAATTTCCTCATACGATAGCATACATTTTAATACCAACTACCCATTTTTGAGGACATGGAAATGAGTCATTGAATTCTAATTTGAATTAAATACTTTGGGACATGGAATGTTAGTAAATGGATATGTCAAAATTGTCAATTTTTCTCTATCGCAACAGAGAAATATAAAAATTTTAAAAATCAATAAAGTTCAATGTCAAATTTTTGATTTATATTTAACAATCAGAAAAGATTGGAAAAATAAATTAAATCGGGGAAAGAAAGAAACTATTTCCATCATTTGTGGTGCATATTTACATTCGTTGCTCAGCTTTCGTACATTACCACTATACCAAACCAAATAAATTTCCCCAAGATTCTGCTTCGATCTAACGAAAATTTTCATTTCAAAAACCCGATTAAAAAATACGGCGTAAGAATATATGCACACGAATGCCTCATAACCCCCGATCATGAACCTTCCTGACCACCTCCATTCTCCTGGGACCTTACCCTCCCCACTCGCCGCCGCCCCTGCTTCCCTCAACCACCCCCACCAACTTCAACCAAATCCAGCCATATTTTCACTCTTCACATCCACCATAATTATATACATATATATATATATATATATATATATATATATATATATAATCGACCTATAGGTGTAACTCTGTACCTGAGCATGACGTCGATGTGTTGAAACTAGTTGTAATGAATAAAATTGAGTGGAAATATACATTTATATTTTTACTTCAGTGATAATGGATATCCACGAAGTGAAGCCTGAAAACATCGAATATTAGAATTCATTCACTTTTATTTATCAAAACAACTCGGCTAAATCTCGTAACGAAGAAAACGATTTTATGCAGATGCCTACTGCTAAGCTTCCAAACGACAAGCCGCAAGTAGATTCATTTTTTACCACGGCATATAGTATTTTTCCCATTTCCATTAAATATTGTATTGCTTTAGCTGCACACACACACACACACACAAGCGTGTGTGTGTGTGTTTGTTTCCAAGATAATTATTAAAAGGTAAAATTTAACCACTAGTTATTTTTTTTAACGATTGATTTGTTCGGTCATGACTTCAAAAAAGCATTCCAAAAATACTAGTTTTATATGAAGATAATATCACGTTATTTTCCGATGGAGGAAGAGTTGGCCTATAATATTAAACATTGATATAGATTTTAAAAATCTTCGACCCTGTTTAAGGTCTATCTATCTAACCTATAAGATTATTCACTCTATCTGAAACTTTTTCCAAAAGATAATGAACTACCAAGAGAGATAATTTGAAAACATTTCTAAAATGTAGTATCTGTAAATACATCAAAAAATATTTTTTTAAATGAATTAGTGGAAATGATGACCCAACGATGAGCGTGATTTGATGATTGATTTCTTTCAATAATCGATCAAACGAGAATAAAATTCAAAAAAGAAAGCAATTCCCGAAATTTATTTTCCAATTCCAGATATCCGAGTTTTTCGAGCTCTGAATGAACCACTATGAACATATATTTTCCAAGCACCTGTTCTAAAGAGAAATATTCATACTTTCCTTCAAAAAACAATGGTTTTTGAAACATGAAAAAATAAAAATATATATAACATCCTTTAGGAAAAGAAAATTCAATTTATTTTTTTAGATTTATGCTGTAAAGTTTCTATTATGATGAGGAAGATGACTCTTATTTCAATTAAAATTTCCTATACTGAGTTTTACTAGAATCCTTTTCAATTGTAGCTTCTTCCTTTGATAGCCCATCCGGTAAGATAATCCTCCCAATGAGATATTTCTAGTTTGTTATTCATTGGGCGCTCTAGTCTCAAATTTCGTTTGAAATTAAAAGCATAATTCAATTGGCTTCCTTGCAAGGTGTAGCTCTCCTTTTAAGACGGGCTAACCTAACTAATGAGGAAAGCAGTCGGAAAAACGTGATCTCGTGCTATTTAATGAGGTTCTATAGCGTTCTCGGCAATATGAAGTTCAATTAAAGTGACTGTGTTTTATTTCGCATCCCATAAGATATACTGTCTACTAGTGCCACATTGTATATGCTGTTTCAAATACCATGCTCACAGTTTCACATAACTTGCTCTCCGCCTCTATAACACGATGCATTCCTTTCTTAAAACCACCATAAAATCATAGGTTCCCCTAACCAAAAGAAAACCGTAGTTATCGACTCAAACGTTGCTTTTTTTAAATGGTTGTAGGGCTCACCTCGTACGAATTCTTAAAGCAGGTGAAATTCGAGCATCAAGTTGGCGAGGGTGTTGGCTATTCCTTGATCGGGACCACCTGCAATTTCCCAGAGGATCGATCGCCGTCGGTTCAAATTTGAACACGGGACCTTTCGACCCGTAGCCTAACGCTCTACCCATTGAGGTAGAACATCAAACCGCCTGTTAGACCCTTTATTTATTGAAATAAATTTTGTTCATTGAAACACGAATAAATTTTTCTCGTCGTCCGTCGCTAGATTGGTCATAACTTGAGCATGAAAAACTCTCTTGGGTAGCTGGGTACAGACTAGTTATTTATATAAAAGTCCAGTCAAACGAACAATGTAATTTAAGTATTAATCGTTGCCCAGAAGTGGCGTCACCACCGTAAAAGAGAAGAATCGGGGGTTATTTCGATTTTTCATAAACCAATCAAGGGTATCTGCCCAGTCGTAAACAACCACCAAAACGTAGGATTTATAGATTGTTTACGACACCTCTTTCAATTTAGGGACTTTAAATTCTAGCTCTCATCTCTGGCCAAGAACTCAGCTGGAAAACTGTTACATTCATTTAAAAAATTATTTTAAAATGACTGTAGAGATTCACGTTGCGTTCTCGCCGATGAAAATTAATTCTGGAAGCTCATCTGTCAATTAATTCTGGAGCAAATCATTTGAAATGAAACGTATTACGTTTTTTCTGTCCTTTCTCGTTTATCCAGATAATAGTAAAGCGCTTGATGGCCAATTTAAGATTCCTTTTCAATTTTTCCCCACATAAGTAGCAATAGCTCGAACTGCCTATACTCTTGCCAGTTACTGAATATTATTAACGAAATTCATTGAGCGAACTATTGTTTCAGGAATTTTGTTCCATATATTTTAAGATAAAACTTATTAATCATATTGCACTAAATTTTTGCAGCCTGATACTTATTTCGTATTTATAAACACATAAGCAAAGGGTAATATAATTGATGTCAAGGATACTTTTTTAAAAGAGTGAAAAATTGAACTCAAGTTTGCTCATACGTATATGTTTTCCATCTCACAACCTATACTTTTTCGTAGTAACCCTGTATATCAAAAGCGGTTTCATACAGTGGCTTTTACATCAAGGCTTTGAATACTTCCGAAAACCTTAAACAAATTCATAAAAATTTAAAAATAAAGCGTAGCTTGCGATAATTGAGGAAAGTGTGAACACTACATGAGTCCGCATTGGAGATAATTGAAACAATGTGGAGACATGAGTTCTACACCCGTGTCTCTAGTCTTTGACGGAAGGTAGCTAATAAGCCAAGCAAGATGATTGAGCTACATGTACGAGCTATATATTCCCAAAGGAAGTTCTCGTGGAACGATGTTAAATTCCTTTCGAGCTCCTTGCTATGAAGATAAGTCCAGTAACGGAATATTGTGGGGTGCATATAATGAAGTTGACGTGATCCCGTCCCGAGGGTATTTGCAATTGAATGACGAAAATAGCCCATCACACACACTTACATAGGATATCCCACTAAGGGTTATAGCGAGATGAAATATTTAGGAGACAATACAGATCATAAGGCAAAGATGAGCTATTATTGAATTTATTATATTCATTTACAATTCGCGTAAATATCGCCAGGATGTTACTTTCAGGTGCATGTGTATGTTAGTTGGTAGTTTGAGTGTTTGCATGTGTGTGGGGTGTAAGTGTTCATGCATGAATGTATGCCATGTTTTTTTTATATGTGATTTTTTCGTTATTGCATGCGATTTTTTTTTTTTCTTTTCTAAATTATGGGTGGTGTCCTAGCACCCCCCGCCACACGCCCTTGCGGCGGCTTGCGGGGTATTGAGTAGATGTAGATGTAGATGTAGATGTTTAACATAAAAATATCAATTCAAAACGGTTCATCATTAAATTAGGTCCATCGTTTAGCAAGATAAATGCCCACTCAGTATGGTTCAGCTTTCGTTGCTATTCAAAAATTATTTTGAGCATTTCGAAAAATATCATATTCGATGCTTTCAGAGGAGTCGGCTTTTCATTCAATTTTTTATGGCTTTGTAAGATATCACAAGATTTCTCAATGAAAAATAGATATAATAAAGTGATTGCCCAGTTGAAATAAATGAAAAAAGTTGCTGCGAATTGCTTTCTTACTCTTTGAAGTATTAATTAAAGACAGGGAGGGAGAAATTCATTGGTCTGTTATTATTAGTTTTTGTGAAACTTTACAAATTTTAAAGTTTGTGAGCTTTTATTTACATATGATTTTTATACGTTTATTTAGCGGCGAAGAGATTTCTATTCCATGCACCTTGTATAGATCTGCATAACTTTAGATGTTTCACAATTCAAGTCTAAATATAAGCATTTATGTACTAGTACTCGTACAATTCTGAACATCCATACATCTATGATCCATTCATTTATCAATATTCCCCACTTAAAATATTCTGTTACAGGGAAATAAAACAAAATAGCCTCTAAATGTCAGCTAACATCAAATGCATTATTATAAATAAATTGAAATTTAATAGAATTAAATTAAATTTGATTCGGTGACGTAATAAACCTCTTAAGTAGTGCTAACAAGTGTTTAATAACTAATAAGTAATGCATTTTAACAAAATGGAATTAAATACGCGAGACAAAAAAAAATTCACTGAAACTACCATGCATTCTGTCAGCAGATAGATAGATATAGTAGAGATAGATTAACGTCTTTATTCGGGCGAATAGGCAGCGGTTCAACATGGTGCAGTGGCTAACGTACTGGATTTTCACCCACAAGGGTCCGGGTCCGAACCCCGGAAGCGGAAAATATTTTTCCATGGTACCAAACTCAGCGATCCCTACTTAAGTAGGGATCTCTCGAGAGGGCACCCGAGGGTACTTTGTGGTGGGTACTTTGAGTGAATACGCTGTCCGTCGGATGTAACGTTGCGCTGCGGACCCCTCGGCGTCTTTCGTTAAGAGCGGACTAATGCCGGCTTCTCACCAGCATCCTTTCCTATCCATTCCCAATGGCACAAATGAGTTCAGTTGTCGGTCGGCTCCCCTAAAACCACTACTCCGGCGAAATTGATACCACAGGGTCCCCAGACATAGAGTAAATAATAGTTTTAAAAAGTTGCGGGAGATGAGGCAACAGTGACTTTTATCAAAGTCTTCGGGTAATTGTGCATCACACTTTGAAATTTTTATATTTTCAATAATAGTATTAATTCAGTAAGTTACCCTCTTAAGTTAATTCCAAGGAATCGCGGGAGATGCGGCAACAGTAGCTTTTGACGGAAATCCGCTACGGTAATGCATTACCCATGGTAATATGCGTTACCAGGCTACAATTTCAGAGTGTAAAAATTATTCGCCTTGGCTGAGACTCGAACTCGGATCCCTCGAAGTCCGGTTGAGTGCTTTAGCCAGTTAAGATATCGAGGCGACCGCTTAGATTCGAGTCCCGTCTTCGTTACAACGTCTTGTTCCTTTGGCATCCCCAAAATATCTGAGTTAAAAAGGACGCCTCGATAGCATGACTGGCGAGAGTACTCGGCCGGATATTGAGGGATGCGGGTTCGAATCCCAGTCAAGGTGAATGATTTTTACACTCTGAAATAGTTTCATTTCAATCTTAAGGAAATTTAACAAGTCACTAAATACTATAGCTGTCCTTCCTAATAAAAAAGTAATATAAACTCCTCCGGAGAAATGTACTCAATATCGATATAATCGTGTGTAACTAATGAAATTTTGCTAGAAAAAAATAATAGAAACTTAAAAGGCTTTTGTACTGATTTTTTGGATTTAGCATAGGTAATGTTCCTGAAAATTATATCCATCGTCCATATAGATCGTATTTTAATATAATATGCGGGGTAAAGTACACATTTGGTAATATTGGGCTGCGTAATCAATAATACTAAGTCATTAGCTTTTGATTTTAGAATAAGTAATTTACAAAAATGTCCAAAACCCTTATCATCATGGCCCAACGGCAAAATATAGAACAATATTCTTTCACTCGTTGTCTATTCTCAGTTTGAAATTTAAAAAATTGATTCGGAATCAATAGCACTGCAATGATTTTTTTCATATAAGGTTTTTAACATTATGGAACTGGGAACGCTACTTCTTTCGACTCTTCCAATTGTAATAACGCTAATGCATCACTTCTTTTTCCCTCCATTACACTCCCTACCTTCCTTCACATCTTTCTGTGTCACACTCCTCACCAAAACTTATTTTCTCTGCCGAGATTGGATTTTACAGTTGATGTAATTTGTGGCGGTGAAATTAATGTTGCCTACTAATATGAATTTCCGCTCTATAAGAAAAACGAGTGTGGATTTTACCCAAGGATGTATTGTACAAAGAGGGAAACACCATCATCGAACTCTTTGGCATTGAAATACAATTGAATAATGAAATCTTTATCAAATATCCCCAGAATAAGCCGCAAATGTTCGTTAACGCCGATGAGTTTTCCAATATTTTCCGGGGAAATCTAACGTTTCGAATGCGGGATTTTTGAAGGGAACTATTCCTAGCTCAAATACACTGACCTGGAATTGGAATTTCGATTGCCGTTTAAAACATTTGAAAGTAGCATGAGGACATAAAGTTTCCTGATAGAGAAAAAAAGAAATATATCTGCTTCCGATACGGATCAAAGGGAGGCCATGGGTCTCCACCAGGGGACTGTTTTTGGGTCATAATGGACAATATCTACATGACTAACATTACTTTTAAATACCTACTATGCCCCGATCATCTACAGCATGGTGTGACACGGTATCAAAACTGATGGTTTTATTTCAACTTTTGCAATAGTTTTTACACGTTCTTGTAGCAAAAGTATCATCATATTTTTCAAGCATCAAAATACCCCACCGCCCACCCCCCACCTCAACGCCCACTTATAGATTGTCTAGACCCTCTACTACTGACTACTATGTATACCTTTCCAGGCGAAACCGTTTGTACTCGAATTGAAGTCCCTTAACGTCGTTTTCCTTCCCTTTCTCGAACAGGGTGAGGAATCCATCTACGCGGACCCTGGTTCTTTCGAGTGCGTCCCCTGCGCAGAGGGATGCGAGCGGTGCGTGGACGGCAGCCCGTGCATCGCGGCGCTCAACTGGGTCCTCCGCTCTGCCGTGCTGTGCCTCTCCCTGGCCACAGTCATCCTGCTCCTGCCCCCACTGCTCCTTTTCACTTGGAAGTACGCCCACGTAAAGGTACAGTCAACCCGCCTCCTTCCGCTTCCCCACCATGCAAACGATTGAAATCCGTCGGCCAGAGGGCCCGAGGGGATATCTCGCCCTACTTAAATTCAGCCGTTTCGGACGTCGACGACGCCGCCAGCTCACGAAGTATATGGTTCTCCAACTAATATTCTGTGACGGTCCCTTAGGATTGGGCGCCTGGGTAATTTCCCAAGAGGGTTGCGCTAAATAGTCGTGGTGTTGCCGACGGCAATTTCATCCTCCTATTAAGAGAGCGGTTTGGCTCGGCTGTGGACTGAAACTTCCGTTTGAATTATGTTCCCCCTGCTGAGCACATTAAAAATCTTATCGAATCATGTCAGTACTATCCATTTATATCTCCCAGAGTAGGCCTCACCAAAAACCTGGAAGATGATTTCGGAAGCGGCTTGATTTGGAATGGTAATATCGCTCGCTCTCGCCAAGTTTACTTCCTAGGATATGAGACGAATTTACCATCCTTCCCCTGCGGTGAAACGCCCATTTATAATTGTTTCAAACGAACTTTACTTACTTATATTTTCATTGAATTCATTTACATAATCATATGCTATGTGAAGGAATTGATTGATGACGTTTATTTACAGTCTCATAAGAATCCGCGCAGTAGTCGGGAGAACCGCATCACCTGTTTCATTAATCGGCACACTTACCCTCCAAGCGTCCGGCGTTAATCATTAAGGTATGGATTTTGATACTAAAACAAGTTCCACACATCATTATACCTATGCAGTACATAATAAGATGCATATAAATCTGAAATCAACCTTGTTCCCCCACATCCATACCACAGCCCCGTAAAAGAATTCTAGGAGAAATAAAGTATTAAATTTTTTGATGAAGCGCACTCTTTGGTTCGAGAGATACACTGGAGGCAGCGTCATCGTCAGCCCAATATATTTCAAAGCCCGAGAGATCCAAGTGGAAGCTCTCGAATTTATTGGGAAATATAACAATGTGAGCGTCGATTAAAATAGCAAAGCGTTTTATTTTCTGAAAAAAAGGTTTTATATCCTTTTATTGCCAACACCCGTACGACTTTCGTTTCCGAATTAAATGGTACAGAGATAAGGTTCTGTCTCAAATGGCTATCTCTCTCACTTTAAATCTGCTAATAGGCTGTATTTCATGCTACCCGAAACACAATTCGCAATTTCCATCTCTGTATGTAATTTATTTATTATTCATAGAAAAATTAAAACCTTTTAGCTGTTGAGTTATTTTTGGAGATTCCCAGTATTTGGTAGGTTCGGTAATTTTTTATTTTTTGGTCAACAGCCTCATTTGTTGCAAATGCGTGAACACCCCGAAGCATGGATAATATATTAAAGCCCATTTGAAACGAATTTGTATTGAATGAATTAATGCCTTTAGCCGGATTCCCATTGGCATTATACAAAAAATGGTCTATAAATCTAAAAACATCTGATTTGAATTTTCCAGTTAAATAAATACGAACGAACCACTATGGGCAATTTATTGTCAGAATAATAATCAACATTTGCATTTCGTCTCCCAAAATATTTACTCTGATAAGAAGTAGGCATTACTATTTGAGAGAAAGCACATTCTCCTTCCATTTTTTATTTTGGCAGGAAAGTTTTCTATTCCTACGTATATTATTAAAAGTCATGTTGTCCTTATTTTTTTCCAAAAGTTTTCTCAAGATTTCCCGCAAACCACATAGAAGTACGTAAGTATTACGGTTAAACCAAGTGTTCTTACAACAGTCATATTGATACAGGAGTACAGAAAAGTAGCATATAGTTTCCCACTGTAAAAGAGGTTATCAGAAGCTAGAATCTAATTTACATGTTTGTAGTTAATAGAAGTTTAGTTTCAAATGCATATATTTGTGTCATATTAGGAGATACAGTACAGCATTTAGCCATGCTGAGACTCAATATCCAGTCAGAAAATCACATTTACGTGGATTGAGCTCGCAGTGCTGCCACAACATCCCCGCCAACTCGCTGGCGTCAGTGGTGGTGCAAACCGATGGGTTTCACTCCACGAATTGCTCTCGAGAGGTTCACATTGCTTCGATGCCTTTTATATACCAAATTCCAACTCATAAATTTTGCCTGGACGTAGTCTTTTACGATATTTTACGATTTTTCCCTTAAGCCCGAATGAATATATATTTAGATGATTTGATCTTTCCTTGACTTCTGTCCTTCATACCTCCTTTGTTTCCTGTTTCTCTTAATCACCACGTGTGGATTCAAAGCTAATGAAGTGTATGCGAATGGCAGAAAATGCGTAAGTTTTACTGTGGGAACTGATACATAGAGGTGATATGGTTGTAAATAATCCAAACGTTAGTTAATAAATCCTTTTCCTGGGAATCTGAAGCTACAGTATGTAAATGTTCTATACAGCTACACAACTACAAACAAAAATGTTCGCCTGATGACTACAAAAGCAATAGATTTTGTTTTCATGCTCCAGAAAAGTTTTACGCAATTTTCATGCCCTAAGCATAACTACATTAAGCACATCATTGATGATATCATAATACATATTAAGCTCAATTCTAGAGTAACACTCCAAATTCCCATAAGTTAACAATTTTACGGACCCAGTTTTGATCTATTTTGAGTGGATTCTACCCTCTTCCAAAACAGAACATAACATGATAAAAAGGGCTTCGGGTAACAATCAGACTTAGGTATGAAGAAGTAGCCAATCCAAAAGTATTGCATGACACGGTAATCAGGCTATTTTGTCGCGAAGTCAAATAATATATTGATGGAAAACTCGACCATAAGTACTGGCAAGATCTAATGCCTCAGAATCACGAACCATTCAACTGGAAAATAATTGTTAGCTATGAGCGGACAACGAATGGTGTCCAAATATTCAGCTCAAAATTGTGTGAATAAAAATTAAGATTAACTCAAACAGACAACTCATTCACTTGAGCAAACATTTTTCAGTCTTCTTTCACTATCAAGGCGTATCTTCTATATCCATTTGAGCAGAAAGAAAGTCAATTTACGTTCTTCTTTCCTTGGTGAGATTCAAGCAAAAAGACTGCTTGTTTGTTCAGGCAACGTCGTCTTCGATGAGTATCGAATAAAGAAACGTGTTTTTAAATGATACAAAATAAAATAACGAAATGTTTTCGGCTTAAATTTTAATTTAAAGGTAGACGATATAAAGGTTTCTTACTTTAACTTTTTCTTGAAAAAACTTGAAACTCAGTCTATCACGGTTTACTCAGAAATAATAGCTAAAATATCTTATCTATATTTACCACCAATGAAACTGCGTTATCGGTTTAACAACAGTAAAAATCCGCAAAAAATCTAACCAAGACGGGAAAGAATATCGCTACATCGTACGCTCAAAGTGGATCGCAATAAGTAAAAATATACTTCGGCAAATAAATAAATGGTTTAAAAAACCAGAAAAACTTTAATATAATTATATACACTTCATATATGATAATTATTTAATTAATCTATTAACAAAAGGAGTGGGCATTTTGTATGAAATATATTAAAGCAAATTCATTACTTGAAAACGTAACTGAATTTTCACGATTTCATTTTAATGTCATACATTTTTACGTTTACCGTCGAGTTAAATTACGCATTTCCCACTTTATTTAGTTAAATGCGAAGATATTATTTGTTTCCAACAGTGAAATAAATGATTACTGGTGTTAGTCCAATACTTACAGTGTTACTGTAAAATGAAACCATTTCGATCTCATTTTTATTTATTTTTTATCTGCTGGGAAATTTATTTTAAAAAGTAGGTAATTTAAATCGCAATTTATTTTTTAAATCAACCTAGATTACAATATTTGACTAACCAACTGTTGTCACTAAATCTTCTAACAAACCATCTATTCTTTTGAAAATAGTTTAATATGTATTGCTTGAATAAATACACTGAATAATTTTACACCAAAAGGAAAAGCAAACTAAATATAAAGAAGGCAAGCTAAAATAATTTTAATTCCTTTTAATGCTTAAGAATTTGTAGCACAAACAAGGGTAATCAAGCTGGAAATATTCTTAGAAAACGATTCTTGCGACAACTTCGCTTAAAAATAATAACTTCATCAGAGGTCACCTACCCTGACATATTTAGCTATGAAGAATTTAGAATACACCAAATAGCTTTGGTATATTAGATTTCGAAAAATTAAAAGAAACTGAATTTACTTTTTGATTACGTATATGACAAAGAAGAGCTAATGTGTGGAAGTTGTCCCAATTATTAAATATTGATGTGTACCAATCGCTCTTTCATAAATCTAGATATTTATAGTTTATAGATGTGTGCAATGGATAAATGTAAACAATACCTGATAAGTTGAGTATAAAACTTTGATATATGGACCTCATCAATTCCTTCTGGAGAGTAAGACGGCTTAACATTTTTGCATAGCTAGAGGCGATCCTCATGAAACTACCAGCATAAATATTCCCCAAACAATGAGTTTTATTTTAATTAAACCTTAGCAGTAGGTAGTAGTAGTAAAAAGAAAATGTTCTTTAAAAAGCTAACTGATTGAATTAAAAAAGATGTAGAATATTCATCAAGAGGCATGCTAATTTAAAATGCGCAAGTTGAAACATTATCAAACTCACATGCACGAACTATGGAGAAATAATTCAATATTAATTAAGAGCAGTATCAGTATAAACTATATTTTAGCATGATGTAAACTATGAATTTAGTGGAATATCTTTTCAGCTCACGGAATCGATTATAGCTGCAGTTAATCAGGTGTACGCCAGGTCTTCTGGCTGCCTGTGTGGTGTCTCCCCTCTCCCTTTCACCGACTTTTTCGCCAATAAACCGGATGAAATGACCCTCTCCATCAAGTTCATTCGTTCTGGGAATGCTTATGAATCTACTGGCCCGTCCCATTGGGAAATTACGAAAATTGGGCCATTTCATGAGATTTGTTGCTTTGAAACCTTATCCGAGCCAGTGCCTCCAATTCGGTTCTTAGAAAAATGATTTCACTTATAGTAAAGAAAAATCTAATTAAAGTTTACCTTAACGTTAGTTGTTTTTTATCTTTAAAGAAAGGCTCAAAAACCTCAAATTACTCCGCAATCACACCATACACTATAGAAAGATACATTTCTTCTTAGCACAATACTTCGTTTAAAACATGTAATTTACAAATGATGTAATTGTACATTGTAATGCGTCTTAATATCCTAAAATTAGACATGAAACGGTAATAAATCAAGAAATACTTATTTAACACCCTCGGTTAAATGACATATATAGTTTCATATATGTCCTATATAATCTTAAGGGCATACCGCTCAATCTATTATCAATTAACTACTTAGAAATTTTCATAATCCAAAGGAGAGGAAGTGTTTCATCAGATTCTAAAATGCCAATGCATAATCGTACAAGTTTCTAGGCACATAAGAAGCATGTTCATTACAAGATCTGTGTTAACTGATAGCTATATAATACTCTCACGAGTAGAAGGAATTTATTGGCTATACCGTCAAAATTCACAGTGGTGTAATCCGAAACTTCGAGCAGAATATAATCGCTCCCTTAATACGAATCTTTAATGGTGAATTATTTACCATAATATAGAAAATTGTTAAATTAATTTAAATTAAATAAGGGGAAGTTTTTATCATGAATCATCGTCAACAAATTAATATATCGGCTAAAGATCACAACAAAAACACAGTAATTAACCCATTTAATGCTCCCCTAGTTTTTAGTCCACTGAAATCATTGAAGTCTAAGCAATGAATAAATAAATTCGATCGTAATACTAAAGCATATTACTTTTATGTGTACTTATAAGGGACCTTTGAATGGAACCATAAATAAATAGAACAAATGAACCGGAACAAATTTCCCTGAACAAATTTCTATAAACCGCAGGTACCTATAAATGCAGCGGACCTAACATTTCAAATAAAATGTTGAAGCCGTGGTGAATCGTTTTTGAGGAATCGGTGAAAAAGACCCGCAAGTTTTCATCTGATTTTTAAACTCAGAACATAATTATTCAAGGTAAGATAAGATGAGCGTCTTTAATTTGTATCAATAAATTTCCTCTTTGAGAACTTCCAAAAGAGCAGATTTATCCACTAAAATCAGTTAAAGTAGCAAAATCTAGTTTTATTAATGTATTTTCAGTGAAATCTCCATGCCTGAATTTTTTAAAAATATTTGAAATTAGTATGTACATTGGCGACGAAAGGTTTGAAGAAGTTATCCAGATAAGAACCGAAAAGAATTAATTTTCCTGTGTCATGCAACGGAATACTATATCTCGAAAGTCAACATTGTTGTTGGACTTCTCAAATATAGAGTAGATATAGAATAACAAGTATTTCGTTGTTGGCTATATTCTCGAATATTACCAACGTCTCTATTTCATTTAATCTTCTTGTAGAGTCACTGAAATTTGACAGGCGATTACGTTACACGATTTTAAGGCTACATATCACCAACATATTTGTATAAAAGGTATTTTATTTTTTCAATTATGTTTTTTTTTAATTTTAGACAAATATGTTTATTTCAGATATCGCTACAATGCCTCAAAATTTTTCGTAGTACATCTTTTGAACGTTGACCCACTTTTTCCTGCGGCTTGCTTAGCGCAAATCTTTTGCATAGAGAAATTTTCAATGATAATGGTGTGCACTGTCATTTTATAAATGCCAGTACGATCCGCAATCATGCACACTCTTACCCGACGGTCTGAATTCAGCACTTTACCCACACGTAAGATAAAATGCTATACATACTTTTTATTCAAACCTTGTATGCAACACCACAATACATTCTAACTCCTTGCTTTGTTAAATTCATCTACTCTATTACAATAGTGGAGTGGACAGACTTCTGTTTCTGTATTTCGGTCCCCAAATTCTAAATATGAGAATTTTATGCATAAGAAACTTCTCTAAACGTACGCAATCCAGCAATCAAACTTACGGAAGGCAATCTTTAAGGCTTGAAAATTATTTTGTCATTTCGGCATAAAAGATAATGCTTTTACAATATTAATTCACTCGACAGATTACTACTTGGATGAATTAACTATACTGTTATAATAATGTGCCCCTTTAAACATATTTCTCTCGTATACATACCAAAATTACGCTGACTTTGTTGGTCGTCAAGGATTATTGTGTTTTGTGAGTGTTTTGATGATAAAATAAGCGCCATCATGATGTCATTAGCCCTCAATGAGAAAAGAGTATACTTTTAAGGGTGCTTAAATTGCATCGGCAAATTTTCCTCGAACCGGGCGTCAATAAATGACCGAGTCGAGCGGCTATCATTTTTTTAATTAATTTAACGGTTATTTAGACATTTGTGGAGACACTTACTTAAGCTTGAAAACAATTAAAAAAGAGAAAGTGAGTTATTATCAAATTTACTTGTGTGCACAGTTTTCGTCAAAAGTGTATAATCCACATTACTACATTACTTTGGATGTCAGTGCTGAGAGTGAATCTTAATTGTAGCAAAACTACAACAAAAACTACTTGGAGTGTTTCATAAATGATGGCTCGGTTATCTATTACAATTTACTTTCCTTCCTACCACTTCCTCAGAAAACAATAATCCCGAAACAACATATTAACCTTGTTATACATATTTTTCTTGTAAAAACAGATTAATTTATTAAATGGTAAAACACACAGCTATCCACATTACTTATGTTTCTCTAATTAAAATTAGAAAATCCATAATGCACCTTATGATTAATACATTAAGTACGGGGCAATAGCTTTGCACACAAGAAATAAGATACTTAATAATTTTAGTTGGTGTTATGGATAAATTTTCTAATTTGAGATAACTCATGAACTACGATATATGAACGGATAATAATAGTTGTCGAATAACGGATAATAATAGGTGTCTATTATATGCTCGAAAATATAGTTTATTTCGTCCATATGATATAATATATTACTCCAAGGTCGTCAAGTGCTGGGGCCAATTATATTTCGCTTTATGCGATGGTTCTCTCTCGGGAGAATTTTAATTAAAATGTGACTTTTATATCTACCGCAACAGTTTTGGGTTTTTTAATCGAAAAGAGAAACATGATGAATTATGCGCATTTTGTACCTCATTCACTGGATAAATTCCCAATGCAATCAACCACTGAAAAGTACAGAGGCCAAAATACCTTATTTGAGCCCGTTGAGTACTGGTATTATTATCATTGGTAATATCTTTAGTCTATGGTTTTTATATAGAATATTTTTTTTAAATTATCAATAAGCATTTATCGAAAAAGGTAAAGAAATTTCTTAATATTTGTTTGTAAGTTATTTCATCTATTTGAAAACAATACAATAGACTGCGTTTAAGCATGAGCATATTTGTAGGCATGTCGCTCATCCTTTTCTGAGGGCGATGTATATTGTCTCAGTCCTTGAATTGATCTTTTGCAAGAATACGCGTGGGAATGTACATGTATGCACATATACACACAAAAATACGCACACATATATATATGTATGTATGCATATCATATAACATCAATCTGATACATAGTTTATATCAATGTGATGTGAGTATTGATACAGCTATGCACATAACCATCTGTCTGTCAAGTCCCACGTGTAATTGGAAAAATATCTTTGGGCAGTTTTCGGTGAATTTCAATAGCAGTTGAGGGGTCACCCTTGTTGATAACCTCTTTACTGACAGCTTGGAAGTGAGTGGTTTAAGCGTCAGACCGAAGGGAGTTTGGGAAGTTTCAATGAGGTCTTAAAACTTCAATTATTTCCAAATTTAAGGCTGACTTTGAGAGTTAAACTTTGAGAATGACTTCTTTCCCAAAAATCATCTGTTTTAGATAAAACAGCAAAAAAATTCCGACTTTTATTCATAGTTTATCGTCTGAGATCATGTTAATAAAACTACTTTTAGAGCTCGTAAGTTTATATCTCTACATTCATATTGGAAATCCACCGGGCAACTACAAATGAATTGACCGCCTGGCTTGTTGCACATTTAGCCTAGAGGACACGTTTTCCAGTTCTTATATAACTATGGTATTCCGTTTGCCTACTTAGTGGATGTGATTATCACGATCATATTATCGCCAATTTCAAATAGCAAAGACATTCCTAACGTAGGGATGGTGAAACTAAATGTATCGTAAACGACCCATTCTGTTGCGTGTGCCAAAATCCTGGATCTCCTTCCGCTTGTGTAATAAGATAGGCACTCAAACTCTTCTTCGAAGGGCCTTCATGAGCTACCAGCCACAATGACTACTGAGGTATCACATACATCGACGACGTGCCATTACTGCAAAACCAAACATTATTTTCCATGATTATCCTAACTCAGGAAAATATTTTCTTCTTCCAATTCGCGCAGCCAAGATGGGTATATTTGGAAGGACAACGGCACACACGGGTTAGAATTTTATGAAAATTCCTCTTTAAAATTAACATTTATAGGCATAGTCGAAGGTTTTGTTCAAAATTATTATCATGGTTAACAACCTATAAGGAAAAGTAGTAGTAAAATAAAATAAAAAATGTTCGAATTATATCCCTATTATAACTGCTTTACTAATATTACCTTAATTCACGTAGCATATTTAGTTGGCAAACTTCATTTGAAGTTTACTAATCTTCTTTTCGAAGTTTATGCGGGTATTTCGTGAAGCGTCGCCAGAGAGTTACCATTATAGACTTTTTTCCCAGCATTTATATATAGGTTTATATTTGTGTTTCTAAGTCCATTTTATTCTATGGATACACTTTAAAATCATGTTATCAATCAAAGTTATTTATGCAGTTATAAGATTCATTTATTTATCGTAAAAGCAGATTTTACAAAGTTGAAAGATCCTTGAGTAACCATCCGGAAATCAGTAAATTCCCCTGATTAAAGTACATCCTTACACAGTTCACATATTTTGGGGCTATATTAATTCCTTAACATCACGGCTTTATTTACTTCATTCCCTAAAAATCACGTTTTATTTCCCATGCTTCTCTTGCTCCCCCTGGAGTGAGAATTCCTTTCAAAAACGTAAAAGTATTTGGGTAATTGAAAGCATTAGTTAATTACATTCAGGTGATTATCTGTATAATGAAGCTTGCCTCTATGAGCTCATTACTTTCTCATTTTCGTTTTCTAGTTGAGTAAACGCCGTTTCCGAGAATTATTTCAATCAAATTAATATCAAATTAATATCGTGTAGAATGTTAATTACCATTTTTCGATATTTTATGCCCCGATTTTCTTTTTCATTAAATTTTTCGAAAATAATATTTGTAACTAAAGTTCGTTCGGAGAAATATCATAGCACATAATTATAAACACGTTTAATATCCTTTTTCTTATATTTTTTAATAACAACGACCTTTTTTGAAATTCATTGCAAATTAGAAGTTGTCTCCAAATGAAGTTTTATGTAAATTACCATTTTACTTTTACTCATTAAAAATATATTACTTTGAGCAATTTTATGCAGCATTTTCTCCACTGTGCAATGCATCACCGTCATTCAGAGTCCGCATCGGCAAAAAACCACAGTATTCATGTGACCGACGAGACTTCGAAATTTTTTTATGTTCGCCATCAATCGAAGCTCGGTTGAAACTTCCACTTCTAATTTAAATTTCCAATTACGTCTTTCCACATTTCATAACATAAGAAAATGACAAAGATAAATTCTTACCAGTGTTTTCTGTATTCTTCAGTGAACTTATTGAAGTAAGATTTGGGCCTTTGACGAGGTGAAGGTACGGTACCATGCCCTTACGCATGGACTACACGAATATTTTGACTGTAACCAAATATGACAGTACGGAAGAAAAATAAACTTTTGGACGATTTTGGGCCGAAGTCAAGCATAAAATCTGCACACATAAGCGTTACAGTTTAAAAGTCTCTTTTTAACTGTTATGAATTAATACAGAAATTCAGTATTTGCCATCTTTATAGGATCTTATAGCCATGCATTACTTATGCTCTGGCAATAGTAGGTTCTTTAATTTACTGTATGTAGTTTGAAAAGGTACCAATATACAATGCCCATTGATTCTACATTTGCTTTCAAATGAGAATGTAAAATAGGATAGTAGAGTAAAGGAGAATAAATTTTAATGACCTCTGTTCTTCTCTGAGTATCATAAGTATTTTAATAAGATTTATTCATTGACTGTAATTAGCTAATTCTTTCCTCTAATAAATATAAATGGCTTTCGACTATTTGATTGAAGTAATCATCGCCAGTAATTTGAATTGGGATATACAAAACACCACTTACAACAAACTTTAATTATTCAAATGAAATGAAATAATTTACTTTGTACTTCGACACACTTTATTTAAAAAAAACATGACCCAGGTTTCGACGTTGAACGTCATCATCAGGTGGTCCTCATAGAAGTAAACTTGCTATATATACCTTCTGATCAAAGGAGGGGGGTTGGTCAGAGAGGGACGTTGGAGGGGTAAAAAGGTTACAATATAGCTGGGAAGAAAAGAGATTTACACTTTTGACTTAGGTTAGTGGTAGGTCTAGGAGTGGGGAGTGGGAGGGATACAAAATTTCGTTGGCAAGTTCATCTTTCAACGGACACATTTCAAAATTTCTAACTGCTCCAAAGCTTCGAGCCTTTGACCTTTATTTTCAAAATGAATAATTTTTGTCACAAAGTCACTTTTGTGGTTTCAATGAGGACCACCTGATGATGATCTTCAACGTCGAAACCTGGGTCGCGTTTTTTTTTAAATAAAGTGTGTCGAATTACAAAGTAAATTATTTCATCTCATTTCAATATGTTATGCAAATTCCATAAAGTTGCGCCTGAGACAACAAACTTAAATTAATCGTGGTGAATGCGCGTTGCGCATTTTATGAAATAGATGCCCCTCCTTGAATGTTTCCATGTTTTTCTTTTACAGGTGGTGCGTGCAGCTAGCCCCGTCCTCCTGCGAGTTATCACCCTAGGGGCGTTTTTCGTTTACTGCACGGTGAGTACTTATTATGAATCCTAAGTGCGTGATTATTTCTAAATATCACAATATTCTATTTAAGAAAGCTTTGAATGTTGCTCTGATACAAAGAGAACAGTACATTTGTCGGTGTTCTATTCTAAGCAATATGTGAAATATATTTATTTCACTTCTTGAAAACTATTTTGAAACATCATTTATTTTAGTAACCCCATAACATAGATCGTCCGTTTTCTTAAATTCAGAATACTTGATTACTCCCGCTTTTAACACTTAACAGAATGTTATGTCCCATTTGAATCATAATCTCTTTAATCATTTCCTCGATATATACGTTGAAAAGCATCGGTGATATAGGACAAACCCGCTCTACACCTCTTTCTAACGTCCTGATTGTATTCTATATTCCTCTCGATTAGTGATCTCATTACTGCAATGGCATCACGCGTGCCTCTAACCTTGCTAAACCCAAACTGATCATCCCCTAAGTAATCGTTTGCCCGACTCTCAATCCTATTGTTCGTGATCCTGAGAACAACTTTAGCTGCGTGGGAAATCACACTTACTGTCCTGCAGTCCCCACATGATGTAGCCTTATCACCCTCCTTAATACCCTTCCCATAACCTCATCGAATATTCCAGGACCTAAGCTATCTTCATCTATGTCATATCCCCTTTCTATGTCTATGCTTATTGGCCTAATTTCTTTACCATTTAGTTCTTCTATATTTTCCCTCCAGCTCTCTTGGATTTTTTCTATTTCGGCTATTACCTTACCCGACTCATCTCTAGCTATTAACAAAGATAAACCCTTCTTTATTCCTTATAGAACTTTAACCTACTTGTATAACACACCAATTTCCCCCTTCCTATGGAAACTTTCCATAACCTCGCGCGGCGTCTTTCACAATGATATTTTTGCTTTATTTGTTACCCGTCTTAATTTATTATTTAACTCTTTGCATTTCCTTCTGCCTAACTCTGTGTTTAAATTCTTACAATTACTTCTCTAATTTATAATAAAACCATCTCATCGGTAATCCATTGTTCCCTTGTCCTTTTCCCATTAACGGGTCCTATAGATTCTTATGCAGCTTCCGATATCCCTTTTTTGATGCATTTCCATTTTTCCTCGATAGTGCTCAGCTCTTTTCCCTCATTCATGATTTTGTCTACTGCCTGCTCCTGATACTCCTTCCTTGCCAATTCAGTTAATGCTTTCATATTTGATTTCCTAAGCCACCTCCCCTGCTTTATCTTTTTGAAACGGACTCTACACTACATAAGACCTAAATTGAGGTCAGAGTCCGCATCCGCTCCCGGGAAGCTGTGCGAATTTATCACACTGTTCCTAAAGTTTTCCTAACCAGAATATAATCAAACTGATACCTTTCTGAGTCACTTGGAATTTTCCATGCAAACATTTGCCTTTTGTGGAGCTTAAACCAAGTGTTGGCGATTTCTAGCCCCTGTTCTCCTGCAGAATTCAAATACTTTCTCCCCTCGGCCATTCATCGTACCTAAACCACTACCCTCATCCTAAACCAAATTTCATTTCTCCCTTAGCATACAGTGACATTCCAATCCGCCATTACTTTCCAATATTTTCTTACAGGAACACTGGCGATTATGTCCTCTGACCGATCGTATATCCTATTGACTTCTTCCCCTTTGTGATTTCTTAGTGGCTAAATTCCAAGAAACTGCGGGAGATGCCGCATCAGTGACATTGAACGGAGTCATCCGCTAATATGCATTGCAATGCAACAAATTCAGAGTGAAAAAAATCATTCACCTTGACCGGGATTCGAACCCGTATCCCTCGATGTCCGGCCGAGTGCGTTAGCCAGTAAAGCTATCGAAGCGTCCTTTTAAACTCTTCCCCAAAATTTCAAGAGTAACTACAGGATCATTGCTCCCGCCTGCACAGCTCTAGGGGTCATCGGAACGTACAAGCCCTTCCACCTTGTCGAGGTTGTAGTCCATTGGAGGGGTGCAACTTATACTCTATAACTAGTATTCAATAAAAAATATTCAATATTGGGATTCCTCCTGTTTTCAGTTAATCGTTTCACAAAAATAATTCAAACGCTTGCTTGAACTACCAACTTCTTATAATCCCCATTTATAATAGCACGATAAAGTGTCAACAGCCTGGAAAGAAATATTATGACAACGACGCAGTTTGCCCAAGATAAAGAGAAAGAATAAATGTTTTCGAGTGTGTCATGAAGATGAGCATTAGCATGAACTCTTGTTACTTCTTGCATTTATTTATTCATTCCATCGTTTTTTGGAAAAAAGGCGTATTAACGTGACCCGAATGAGTTTGTTAATTTGCATTGCAATCACAGGTTTGCCCAACCATGGCAGCAGCGATATAAAATTTGAATGTGACACTTGGAGGCGCGGCTCGTCCTGCGGTCGCATTCGACGGCAGCGCGTGGGTGTCTGGGTGGACGCGGGTATGAGTGGGCGTCCCTCAGCCATTCCCTTGTCCGACAACCAAAGCCACTGGACCGAGTGCAATTAGCGATAAGGAGAGCGCGTGCACCTTTGGTGCACCGTGAAATTGACCTTATTTCGTTTGTAAATTGATTCTACTATGACGTACTTTTGCTATTTCTGACTAGCCAACAAATGCATTATAAGTATTCAATGCAGCAAAATATCTACAGCTGGCTAGGAGCTGTGGGAAAATACCAGTGGAGGGTTTTTGTGTGTGCCATTTGCGTTTTCAAATATCGTCCAAACACTAGCTTCAGTTTACTATACTTAATGCATACAACTCAAATACCTTTTCTTATTTACGAATTCCATTTATTTGCCATAGAAATGCAATTTGCTCATGCCTTTGCAATGCCGTTGCAATGGAATTCGTATTGCTCAAATTAACTTTAATCTTATTGCTTATTACCAGTAGATTTGAAAATGAAAATTATTAGCAGGTACGAAAAGTTCTTCCTATGATACCTGCAATAATTTTGGTAACTCATAAAGGAATTCCGTTCTGTCTTGCAATGGAGTAGTTTAAAAAGGCAATTTTGAAGCCAAGGCAGGCAGAGGCAAATTAATGAAGAAATAAAGGTATTTAAACGCTCGATTATCCGCATTAAAATGTCACCCTTAAATTAATGCATGAATTAAAATTCTTTAAAAAATTTATAAAACGGGATTTTAGGCTACAAACAAGAAATAATTAAGTCATATAAACTTTTATTTCGTAAACTATTATTTCATGCTCCTAAAGATCATCCATCTAAGATGATGAAAGCGTTTCATACACATCATTCGATTTCACTCAGGGATATAATTAAGTATATAATTAGTAATTAAAGTATGTAGGTGTGTATATGCTTATGTATGTGTGTGTGTGTATATATATATATATATATATATATATACATATATATGTGTATGTGTGAATATATATATATATATATACATATATACACACACACATTTTGTAGATTTTTATAGACACACTCTTTTGTAGATTTCGGAAAGGCGTTCGAGAGAGTTAATTGGAAAAACTCGAGGAAAATGCAGAACATAGGATTAGATTTGAGAGATAGGAGGTTAATCTTCAACCTGTACATGTGTCAGACTACTTAGGTGCGAGTGGGGAACGGAGAGTCCAGATGGGCAGTGTTAGGAAGAGGTGTAAGGCAGGGTCACCGGTGCTGTTCAACGTATACATATGTGGAAGAAATGATTTAAGAGGCCTGGTAAGAACTGAAGGTAGGGATGAAAGTTGGAGGCCAATTCATAACATCAGTTAGGTTTGCTTTAACCAAGCTCTAGTTTGTCAGTCGGTCAAGGAGTTGAGAGCCGAAAGTTATTGGATGAGAATCAATATTAATAAAACAAAGGTTATGCGATTTTCCAGAAAGAAAAAGGCTAAGCTGAATATTAAAATAGGAATGCAAACACTAGAGCAGGTAGAACAGTTTACGTATCTCCGAAGTGTTTTGAACCAACATGGCCATAGTATATAAACCTTTATGGACGTAAGGAGAAGAATTGCGCTAGGCAAAGAGGCTTTCACAAGGAGGAGGGAGTTGATGACAGGGACGTTGAGTAAGGATATTAAGAAAAGACCCGTCAAACGTTGATATGGAGCGTAGTTATGTACGGTCTGGAAAAGTGGCCGCTGAAGCAGGAGGATAGACATTGATTGGATGCTTTTGAAATGTTAGCGTGGAGAAGAATGGAGAAAGTGAAATAAACAGAAAGGAAAACAAATGAGGAAGTTCTTGGTACGGTGGGCGAGGATAGGAGTTTTTCGGGAGAAATTATCAGGATCCAGGAAAAATGGATGAACGGCGTATTGATCAGCAGTGGGATGCTGAAGACTGTAATAGAGAGGAGAATGCTATGCAAACAAGGAAAGGACAGGAACAGGATAGGGATATTGGACGGGATGAAGGGAGGAAGGAAGTACACAGAGATGAAGTAGGACTTGATGTAGAGTAGGTTGCTGGATTGTGTTTTGTTAGGATTCACAAAATATTTCTTTGGTAGTTGTGTCCATCCAAAACCTACCTTAACCAGTAGATTACTTAATAATATAGGCGTTTTTATATTCCTTGGAATTAATATACAGCACGTAGCATTTTTAAACAATTATCTATGGTGGACGGATTTCGGAAAAACGCCAATTAAAGAGGCTGACTTTCGAATTAGCGCTCCAAGCACCGAGAGCAATCGATTTTCAGGAAGAATATGCACCACTCGATTCTATTATGATCTTCCTATAATTATGCAATTTTGGGTATATCTTGCAAAAACTTTAACTCTGCTCCCTCTCCATACCTGAAGAGATAAGGCACGGTTTGCAAATAGTATTTTTAGAATTCGAAGATTTTTTCTAAATGAAAAGTATAATTTTGCTTACTCTGCATGTAATAATTATCATTTCTACAATTTGTTTTGATTTGTAATAATATAAATCCTTGATAATTAACTGTTAATATTTAAAAAGGCATTTATAAATCAAACTGTTAGTGTTATTCACAATAACAGTACAACAGACTACCTTTTATTTTCTATAGTTACCTTAAAAAATAATGTGATGCGTGTTTCTGATTCCCTACTAACTGAACGGAGCTTAATGTTCAGCGATATGCATCGTATGTGCATACCAACGAAGAAGATGATTTTTATCATTTAATATAACGTTTCGGGGAAAAGAACCGTCACATCAATTTTGGAATAACTGTCAAGTATGTATACTTCGAGCAAAAACACAAATGCAATCGGATTTTCAGAAAACATTTTTATGAAATCTCTTTTTTAACATATTCTCCAGCAAGATTGTTGTTATTAGAGTGAGAACTATTCTGACATTGAAATCGCCACATTCTAATCACTAAAGCTTAGAAAAGATACGATTCGTGGCAGTCCTTTTATTATGTCTTCTGGGATTATTAGAAAGCGCTGGCAATTGAAAATTCACACAATTTGGTTGAAATCAAGGTTGCCCAGAGGCATCTTGATTTGAACCCGATCCCAACTAGCGGATAACCCTGCCTAACTCACTAGGGCAACACATCTCTACAACATTTCTACAATTGTGTATAACTTATCTTTAATGTTGTCTCAAATTAAAGTTTTGTAAGCGTTATAACCTGTAAAATAATGGGAGAGAAATGATCATCACCATACTGATATCGTACAAAAAAGTTGAACATCAAAAATTATTTACACCCATAGCACTTAATAATATTTTCTTATAATTATTTTTTAAGAGGATCAAAGAGATAATCGAAAGTCTTCCATAGTCTTTATTAGCAAAATTCCAATGGTCGTGGGATATTAATGAAAAGAATAACTTAAAGCAAGCCAATATTGTTCATTCATCTAATAGATTGGGTAAAACTCCAATTATTATTCCCAAATCATTATCATTTCCTGGTGAATAAGCGTATAAACGTGCATATTTGCGCAATATAGACAAATGCAAAATTACCTAATCATCGGTTTTTACTCTTTCTCTTTCTCAGCCGAGATTTTGATCACATTCACCCTGAGGCTATCACCCTTGACTGTTCATTCATCGACCACGGCCGTTTATTTCGCAGATACGTGTAACTCCTGAAATTCGTCCTACCATACCCTTATCGATACATACACTCGGTTGCTTAAAACATTCTCCAGGATAACCTACATGAAATATACGTAAAAAATAACGATATCACAACTTCTAATGAGTCTCAAGAAAAATATTTACTGTCTTGTTATTACCAATTTACTCAGTGTTAATTGTTCGGAGGCTTTGGAATTCACTCGAACAATATCCCTTATTCTAAGTTTCAAAAGCAGAGGAATAACTTGGTTTTCCTCTCAATCTTCCTTGACGTCAACAGAACTGATTCTATAGTTATTCGTATCCGTGCTCCTGGCCGCTAGTTTCATGCTCTGCTTTTCCCCCGAGGATATTTCCGGAATTCTGGGCCAAGAATTGCCAACTCGTTCCGATCCTCACACACATCAGCCAATCAAACACTGTAACCCCGAACAGGTGAGTTTTCGACAGCACCATTCGGCTACCAGCGGATCCGTCAAATATGGTTGAGCTTAATTGAACGACGAACATATTGAATTACGAGGGTCATCCGGAAAGTAGTACCCGTTCGTGAAATAAAGACACAAAAGTAAATATTAACAAACATAAAAAATTTTATTTGAAAGAGGATACTTTAAACTACTTCTCAACATAATCTCCAAGCAAATTAAGGCATTTGTCATAACGTGTGACAAGTTTCTGTATTCCTGCTGCATAGTCCTTCGCCGCCAGCTCATTGAGATACGCGAGGGACCCATCTTGCACAAATTTTTGCATAATGCAGATGGTGTTTAACAATTTCATGAACAATTGTTCGAGAAACATTGGGAAAATGCTCACAGATGTCATCAATTGTGACGCGCCGATCGTTCCTCACGAATTCGTCAACTGAGCTCACCAGTTGGTCTGTAATGACAGACGGTCTCCCCGAACGCTCATCGTCGTGTGTGTTCCCCCTCCCCATGTTGAAGTTGCGACACCACCGCCGAACAGACGACTCGTCCATTACATTGTCTCCATACACCTCCTTTAATTGGCGATGAATATCACATGGGCGAACGTTTCTTGCATTGAGGAATTTAATCACTGCCCTCACTTCACAACTGGCGGCGTTCTCAATTTTTTTAAACATTGTAAACAATCACAGAAACAACACAGGCAATGCTAGCGTCACGCAACTTGGCTCAGAGAAGGCAGACAAGCCACTGAAGCTATCTGACCTCGTCCAGCGGCTACTCGCGTCGTCAGCACTTCATGCGGCACGAACGGGTACTACTTTCCGGATGACCCTCGTATCAATCAAAGAACTCTCGTATAGACGATACAAATCAGGAGAATGTCAGATATACACGGTCCAAAAATGAAAAACAAACCAAGCCCCTTGTGTTGTGGGAAGGGAATATAAATTGAACCAACAGCAAATGATTTCTGAAAAATAAATTATACTTCTAATACATATGATTATGTTAAGCATATTCCCCGAGGCTGATTTCAAATGCTTTCGTAATATACAATACAATCCGCCAATTACAAACAAAAATACCATTTGCCAATTCAGGATGACATAAAATGTTGAAATGAAAGTTGATAATACTTTTAATCTATTTGATTTAAATCAACGATTAGCGTTTCTTATTTTAAAATGTTTTCGTATTTGCAATTGATTGATTACAGGGACATTGAGCAAGAATGTTAAGGAAAAATGATAAAATACTTTTATTTGAAAAACTAATTCTATAAAGCACGGAAACTTGGTCGTTGAAGGAAAACTATAGGTAGACTCAGAGTGGAAGATATGTGGATGGAGAAGTGTGGACAAGGTAAAATGGACGGAAAGCAAACGAAGAACCAATGATGAAAAGAGAGGAGAGAGTAACAGTCGCAAAGATCCAAAGGATTCAGTAAAGGTGTATGCAGCATATTTTGCACGGGGATGGAATTTTGAAGATGGTAGTAGCAGGTTGAAGGACGGGTAGGCGGGGTGTGAAAGGTAAAAGAGGGGCCATGGGGACTGAAAGAACTGGAGAAGGGTTTATCCTGATATAGTGTGTCACGTAATGTCTTCTTCGGCGAGCTTTTAATATGCAGAACAGGTTAACCTTTTTCCTATAAGCTATACCTTAAACTATAGACTAACTAAATAAAAATCTCCCGAAGATTAATATGAGTTACCTATCAAATATAATGTATTTTTTTATTATCCAGATACTTCATCAAAAATTATTGCATTCCCATACAAATATGAATTATTTTTACACGGCTGCACGATTTTCGCAATTCATCATTCACTTTTTATGTAATTTTTGTACGTGTGCACGCGTTTTATCCACCTTCTGCTCTTTTATTTCAGATGGTGGTCATGTACCCCCCGCCTAGTGTCGCAACATGCACTGCACGCGTCTGGCTTCGAGAGATTGGTTTCAGCCTAACCTATGGCGCACTTATGCTTAAAACTTGGCGGTGAGTCTTCTTCCATTGATTAATATTCTTAAATGGTGCTCCCCTTAATTGGGATCAAGGAGTGTGCTGTGATTCGTCATCTGGTAGGCATCTACATAATTATGGAGTCTATGAGAGCATGGAGTATGAAAGTAAGGATAAAATAGCTGAGCTGCAAATCATTTGTAAATTAGTAAAATAAATATTCGTCCACATCCATTATGTTTAAGCCATATAAAGAGAAAAATGAGGAGAAACATGGACAAAATTTCTTCCCACTGGTCCACAGCCACACCTTTTGGTTGCACTTCAGTCAACGTTGCTGCGGACCCGAGAATAATATTTCCAATTACAAACGACTATTTTTATCTATTTTAATTCGAGTATTTTAATTACTCATTTCATTTTAGGGCAGTAGTGTCACATGATTAAATGAACAGGTATCAAATATCTACAGAATCCGTTCCGAAAGTAATGCTTTCATTTTTTTAAGTTATTTATTGAATGTATTTGCACAAACACTTAAAATTCTTCGAAGCTCTGTCCTTGGGAATCTACATATTTTTTCCAGCGACCCTGCCTTGATCGGTATGCGCCCTGAAAGGCGTCTTCGGGGTCCTCGCAAGGTCTTTGTCAGGGCTGATTGGATCTCCTCTATGGGCGAGAAACGGGTTCCTTTCAGGGCTACCTTAATCCGAGGAAACAAAGAGAAGTCTGCTGGGGCGATGTCAGGACTATAGGGGGGTGGGGGCAGCGTTGGTACCTGATGTTTGGCCAGGAACTCGCGGACTCGTAGGGCATTGTGGCAAGGTGCGTTGTCGTGATGGAGTTGCAAGGTAGCGGAGATGTCTGTTATCGTTCTTATGACCCTTTTTCGGAGTCTTTCCAGCATATTCACGCAGTAGGCAGCGTTAACCGTATGTCCGCAAGAAATAAACTCCTTATGGACCAATCCTTTACTGTCGAAAAATGCAATGAGTATTGTTTTCAAATGCAGCATTGCTCATTCTTGCCTTTTTGCGCTTGGGGGACAGGTCGGTGTACCCCTCGGAGCTTTTGCGTTTTGTTTCTGGGTCGAATTAAAAAACCCAGGTTTCATTACCAGTTATGATGTTGACCAAATTATCATTTTCAATTTCAATACGCTGCAAAAGTTCACTTGAACTTTCCGCTCGATTGGTCTTTTGGTCATCTGACGACACCTTTGGCACAAGCTTGGCGCACACTTTCCTCATCGCTAATTATTCAGTAGCAATGTGAAATACAACAGTAGATGACAAGTTCAGTTTATTGGCAACCATCTTGATTCTCTCTCGGGAAATTCAATTGCATTACTTTCAAAACGCATCCTGTAGCTCGAGACTATTCATACTTCTTCAATAGTGACTCTTTCGGGTTTTGCCTGTATATATTCCTTTTCAAATTGGTTAGGCAACCTTTATTATCGTTAAGTTAAATTTTTCAGAAAAAAGTCAGGGAAAATCTCTTCTCTCTTGGTGTACAAATAAATTAAATTTTGAAAAACATGCCTAGATTGGCCTAAAAAATTATACGAAAAATATGAGAGCCTTAAATATTTTAAATAGGCAATATTGTATAATGAAGTACTGCATATACTTACGGGGATAAATGAATTGTACTCGAGTAACGTGACATGCTAACGGAGATGTAAAAATTGACGTGTTTCCGAAGCTGAGTTTTTACTCAGTTACCCCTCGAAGCATAAAATCGATTTTATTTCTGAGCCGAAGTGTGGTAGTAACGAGACCTGCATGTATAAAAAGAGATTGACGTTAATTAACTGGGAACGGTTATGGACCACGTCATCTGATAAATATTTAGGTATCAATCATGTCCACCCTCAGGGTTGGGATACGAATATGAGTTAGGGAGTGCAACATTTTCAAATTATCCTCTAAAAGTAATTACGTTTGGTCTAAATTGATGGTTTGAATATAAAATCCTAGAGAAAATATCTGGGGCTAGATCAAAAAATACAAATATTCTAGATGAAAGAAATACCTTTGAAAAATGAGGAATTCTGCGGGTAGACAGGTTGCATAGATATGCTATCATAATAGGAAACTATTTTTATGGCAAATATAAAACACGTGATTTACATAAAAAGTAATTAACATTGAGGGACAATATTAAGTATATAACAAAAATATATCATACCAAAGAAAATTGGAGGTTACTGTACCTCTAATTTTTAATGATATACCTTAAGATTTAAGAATATTACAGTCGTTAATGCTGTGAAGGAGAGAATAAAAGTATGGCTATTATACAGAATTAATTAGGGCTTGGAAAAAAACGTGACGAAATATATGAAGTTTATAATTGTAACACTTTAAGCTATTATTTTTGTTTATGTGACACCTGCTGTCAAGCCAGAACTGACTACCTTAGCAGAACCAGAATGAGGATTTCATTTATGATTTTTTTATTTGTTCCACTGCTGTATATTATGAAGATCATCTCACAATGGTGTATGATAAAGACTGTCTATAACTGTAAAAACAGCAGGGTAAGAGCATATCATTTACAAAAATTCAGTTAGTTTCCACTGTAAAAAATTCAAATCAATTTAAGAGTAGAAACTTGCATTATCAAGTAGTCGATAAAATTATTAAGACGTAAAATAGAGCAGAAAATTATATAGACACTTGGTATTTATTATTCCAGTCAATATATTTTAATGCTATGTAGCTTCTATCTTGTTTTAAGTAAATCTGTGGCACTTGATATTATTCGATAACGCATTCAATCAATTACATGGATAAAAACAGAAAATAAATATTTTACCTATTAAACTATGCAAGTTACTTCAATGAATCCTAAAGTTGTACCTAAGCATTCATGGCCATTTTTTCCCTGCTCCTTTCTCCAAAAAATTTGAATTTGTGCATTTTGAATCTAATTAAAATGAACTGAAACATATTTCCAAGAGGTGAATGTGACAATTTGATCATTGAACTAGGTCATTTTTGGCATATTTGATCCTGAGATAATATTTTCTTAGTGCAGTTCAACGCAGTTTAGTACGGGAGTAAATATTACCAAAACGATAGTACAGCAACTTAAACGAATAAGTGAAGTTTGGAAAATATGATTGCTTCCTGTAGAAAGTTTCGTTAATGCGTGTTTTCTTTTCCTCAGTGATCATGATAAGTCGCAATGGAATCTTTTACTTAAACACCGTGCATAAAAGATCTTCCAATTCAATTTCGGTTAAAGTGCACGACAGCATAAATACCCTCCATTAGCTATTAAAAGGCAACTCGCATCATGCATGTAGGTGTCTCGCGGTATCTTTTATTCGCTGGAGGCAATGAGGGCAGTGGGATAAGCATATTATAGCTGGGAGACGCTCGATAATTGACAGTACTTATTCTCGTTTAATTATAGTAACGGTGGGTCCGAGGAAAAGTAAGCAAGTTTTCGAAAATCGGCGTCAGTGTTTATATCATCTTAATTCTGGCCACGATGGAACAGAGGCCACCAAAAAACAGAATATGTTTCATTTTATTAACCTCTTCTCAATTCAAAAATCTCGTTCTTCTCTTTTTTTTATTAAGTCATTTAATAAATACGATCACTCAAAGCAACAAAAACTCTGGAGAATTTCAAGCAAATAACTCAAGCAAGTTTTTTCAGTGATCAAGTACAACAAAGGTGGGTTTCTTTCTTTTCATATGTCATTCATTACCTCACTCCATACAAAGACTGACTTATCATGAACTCAATGTCACCTAGTACCTTTTGAATCCCGCCGGAATGTGGTAAAAAACTGAATGGGTTTGATAGCAGGGCAACAAAACAGGTAATTGACGAGAAAGCCTACAATTCCTAGACAGGATTAGGGATGGAGGGAAAATAAGAGGGTGAAATAAATATTGATGATGCAACAATCAAATTTCCTTGAACGATTATATTTTAAAAGAATGATTAAAAGCCACATGTTAGCTCCTCACGGCGCCATGATAACTAAATATATTTTGAAAAAAATAAATCTGTTGGCTAAATAAATTCTTTACCATTTTGAATTGAAAAAAATCTTTCTAGTTTCATTTCTTGGATTCCAATGCAGCAAATGCTTCGAGTGCAATCTTGAAGACTTTGCCGATCAATTATGAAATTCGCCGTTTCATCGAAACCGGCCGTCCTATGGTTCTCGATTTTTCTCTTATTCCTATAACGCACTTTCTTTAAGCATTAATGCGAAAAGGTAAGAAAATGTACAGGTATATAACAGGTAAATATACAGGTGCATATACTTGTAACTGATAATTAAACTTACCCTACTCAGAATGAAAAGTTCTTCAGAGGGTGCAAGAATTTTTTGCTATCCCGCTTTTTCCGTCATCTTCGAAACATACTTCCGATTTTAGGGGCGCAAATGGGGTCATAAAGCTTAATTAAAAGCCAAACTACCCGTTTGGGCAGACCTTTAAATATGGGTTACAGCAGGATCGAGTTCCACGAGCGCGAGTTCTAAGATCTGCCGGCGATACACTGTTTTGCAAAAACACCGCGGAGAAGCCTCACGCCAAGCTCCAAGAGGGAACGAGGTAGTAGGGAAACCGTGAAATTTGATGATTTTGCTGCGATTGCTTAATATTGTAAAGAATAATTTTTCGATGAATTTGAATCACGAGAAACCGAATGCATCATTAAAATACTATTACAGTAATTATGATATATCATGCAAGCCGAAAAACAATGAAGTGCGTAATACGGCAGCCAAACCGTGATTTTTAACTTAAATAAGTCGAACTGAAGAATTATGGAATCAAGAATCTACAGCTCACTTGATCCCGACAACGGATGTGTTCTGGGATTATGAGTTTTTTGTTGATGCTGATTCATGAAAGAAATGATTAACAATGGAAGGGAGGACATACGATTAAAGAT
This sequence comes from Hetaerina americana, assembly GCF_022747635.1. Lineage (NCBI taxonomy): Eukaryota > Metazoa > Arthropoda > Insecta > Odonata > Calopterygidae > Hetaerina > Hetaerina americana. The sequence goes on along the minus strand of NW_027286874.1, from coordinate 35,121,981 downwards.
ATTATAAAACTTGCTTCAATACTGTCAGCAGAAGAGCTTCATTTAACATTAAGGTTTAAAGGCTCGGAAGCAGGATCTAGTGAAACGGACGAAGGGAATAGAAAATATCTCCCCAGTATGAATATGAATATTCACACCTCATAGGGCTTAGTTTAAGGCGAGTTATTAACGTTTCAAAGTCAATCTAAGATTAAATTCGTGGTTTATAGGGTTCAAACTCAAGGCTGATAGACATTGTATATTTGCCATTCTTGTCCAAAGATTTGAGCCATTTTTCTACGATTAACATCTGGATTATGTTTACAAGTTAAATAACAAATAAATTTGCAGGTCATTTCGGAAGGAGGTTCAAACTCCTTACATATTCCGGCCGACCAGCATACTAATTAGGATTGCTAATCCAAAGATAATATTTTTAATGACATTTGTCAAATCGTAAATCAAGGAAAGATTTGTGTATGTAGAAATAATAAAGATTTATAATTTTTTGTAAATAACTATCGAAATGTAACTATTTAAATGTAGAGAAACTGGCTCATGACGGCGGGCAAAGGGAGCGATTATTGACGGAAGCTTTTCCTTGAGAATTATTAAGAATAATTATAAATGAGATTTTTTCCAAGGGAAAATACAAGTAACATTTAGTTTTCCGCAAATTAGCTTAAATTAATTACTCTTTACTGTCTTAACCAGTACTAATTGGTATACATGTGAAAACTTGTATGTAATTAAACTCTTAACGGTATGGCAGATAATAGCCCATAAAAGAAGTAACGAAACAATTTGGATGTCTTTTTAAGGACATTCATAAATCGGAAAAAATACGTATCACATTTGGTTCAACTAAACCTTCGCTTTATGTGCTTACATGTTATGTTATGCATATACAAAAATGAGATCAGCTCAAAAGGATAAGTCGTTATTCGGTTTTAATTGACAATCGTTTAGAAAGTTCAAGAAAAAGCATAAAAAGGGAGAATTATCATTAGTAACAAGTTCAAAAATCTTTTTTTTAATCACTGCTACTCTAGCGCATGTAGCAATGGTAAATTTACCATTTCCAATTTTATGCACAATACTTTAAATATTCCATCATCAAAGTTTAGCCATCAACTGTGCGTATTACAATTTGCTTTCAGTTCAATATATTTGGAAGCAAAGAACTGCCCCCATTGTCACAGCCAATGATGTTAATGATCCAGCCAGGATTCGGAATTAGCATTCGGAATTGTGTTTTTCAGATATGAAAAGTATTCACCGTCATTAAAGCTAACTCCATTGTCCATCACTTCACGCAGTAATCAAGAAGTTATCAAGAAAAATTTTATTTTATTTATTCATGAAATATTTCAGTGAAATGAAATTTCAATTTGACGGAATTATATATTTGGCTGTTAACATCACATTCCCTTATGCTACCAGTGAGCTGCATATAATTTAATAAGTTTGAATATTTCCATGATTCAGTCTAGTAGGCGGTAGGTGGTGGGTTAATTTAACCAAAGGCTAAACGTTTCATTGAATATATTCGATATGAAATGAATGATAATATTATCTTATAACGTTATAAAATCATACCTCGCAGGCGGTAAACATTGTACATATAGTATATGAGGTTTTAAATGAGCAAGAGATTAAAATATATTGATTTTATTTGGAATTGTGCTATCTCAATCGTAATGAACTGCAAAAAGATAACGAATACCCTAAAATGAAATTATTTCATTTTGAAAAATAGGATAACAATAAATTTATCCGTACCCTCCGTACCCTTTACGGGCTCAATTATTCCCAGAAACATTGGTCACTATGGATTTCTCCAGGAATTCTGCACTTAATCATTTGACAATAAGATCCACTACGGCCTCAGATCACTGCACTTCAGTGTCTCACACACAACGGTAGAATATTTTCTACCATTAAGAGATTATTCCACGTCAATTCGCAGCCATGTCTATCAGTACAAATAAATATTAGAATAATATCTCGGCTTTATTCCGTGCACTCGCACTTGTCTCATTTTTGACCTTTTTATTGGTCCAGCCCTGTCTCTCACTTTGTTCTTGATTCCTTTCTAAGCTTAGGCTCCCCGTAAAACCTTATTTCACTCGACGAAAGGTTTTTGTTGGCATAACCTGTGTCAGCGCTGTTTTGTTTTTGTACCCTCGGCCTTCCACAACGGTGAGCTTTTTGTACGTCTTGCTTCATTATCTGAGACGGTTTGACCATAGGTGATTTCACAAATTTTCCACTAAAGCAGGTGTTTTCTTATTTACCTAAATGGCAGTAATTTACGAAATGTATTTATTTATTTTGTATTAGTCTGAAAACAGCACTTAGACCTTTACATCGGACCTTGCACATTGATATAACAATTTGACAATTAAATACACCCAAGTCCAAAGTGGAGGAAAAACCACCTAGCAGGGAATCAAAACCGCGACCTCTGGGTTGGCAAACGAGGACGTTAACCCGCCGCCACCGGAATACAAGGAATAAAAGTTGCTAAGTACATTTCATTTTTGAATTTATTCTTAATTTGGCACTTAACCTGCACATAATCCTGTTATATCAATGAGTATTATAAGAAATAAATAATTACGTAAATAATGAACCACAGAGAACTCCGTAGTGATTAATATGTAGATATATATAGAGTGTAAACATTAATATATCATCATTTCATCACTGATCAACATATAGTAATACTTGTTTTTCTTACGTTTCTTTTTTTCAAAGACCGAAACTTTATGGGTGAAGTTTATCTCAGAACTGTAAATTTATCAGAGCAGAATTTTCAAGCATACCAATACCGATGGCTGATACGCACTTGCAATTAACGAATGAGTGACGTATTCATGCTTGATTTCTCCTGATACATATTTGATTGGTACGCTATTACCATATTTGAAGGCTGTTCCACAATATTTAAAATAGCTAATAAAGAGTGAGATGCACGCACCGTATTCATATTTTTAGTGTTTAGCAATACTCCCTCCCTCCTGCACTTGTCCCTTAGGTCAAATCATATGATTATGACGAAGTGGTGATGAATGGCGATTTGAGCCCAAAAAGGGGATCGGGATGGTCGGTGGCTAATGTGCTGGCTCCCCAGCTCGAGTGCTTGAGTTAAAATCCCGGAGGTGGAAGAATTTTTCGGTGATAACCCGATTCTTATCTGCGGTGCTTCGCAGAGAGCTCTTAAAATTAGCACGCCGTCCGTCGGATGAGAAGTTAAACAGTGGACCCCTGGGTACCTATTATTAAAAGTAGATTAATGCCGAAGCCGGATTGGTCTTCATCCTGCCTCCTTACTCCGTAGATAATTAGCTGTCGGCGGAATTTCCCAATAACTACTACGAACAATTGAGACAACAAATGTAAACACACGCAGAGAATAAAAATAAATACTCTTTAACGCATGAATTAGTTACCTATTTATATCAGATATTCGGGATCCTACGGGGTCAGCTGAGGATGATGGCGGTTACCTCAGTAGATCCAGGCATCAGGTATATTACGAGGCATCACTTTAAAGTTAATTTGCGCGTGTCATCACCAGATAAATTTCCCCGCGGCCCTTAAGGCATGGTCTGAGAATGGCTCGCAAAAACTGCCGAGACCGCCATGAAATGCGCCCTATGGAAACCCCCTCCTCGCGTGAAACTGCTACTGCAATAACTTCTCCTCGGGAAACCCTCAACGTAATGCACTGCGAGTGTGTTTTTGATGGCTTTATTCAGGATATGTAGCGTGATGAATGACTGAGTTTTGCTTGAAACGTGAACGTTGAAGGATCATTGTTCTCAGATTTAAACCAATGGCTTCAAATGTATTCCAAAGCGTTGACTCCCCATCGTTCAAATGTATTTTAGATCAATTGATGTAAAAATGTCGACGGTGAAATTTGACGTGTAATCCCCGTCTGAATTGTTGAATTCAGACGGGGATTCAACAAGTCACGTGACCAATTCATGACTTAAAACTTACCCATTACAAAAAGAAACATATATTAGTATGTATCAGACAGATAAAATGTGGGATTAGAGAAAATGATCAGAATTTAATCGATATCCGATGATGATATTTAAACGGAAAGCTTTAACCATTTTGAAAAACTTAATGGACCCTTTAAAACTTTTATGCATGCAAATAAGTATTCATTACGGTGACCCTTTCACCAATATATTGCTAAGTGTAATTTCCTTTCGATATATGAGATAGGATTTAAAAAAGGCTCTTGAAAATCAGCAGTTATTTCATAGAGCTGAAACTTTGTTTACACAGAGAATTATTATACTTTCTAAAATAAATATGCCTGGATCTAACAAGTTACGTAATTTAATGTAAGCTTTTAAAAAATAAAACATTTATATTTTTTAATTAAAACAACTTTACTCTGAAATACAAAAGAAGAAGACAAAAAAGGCTATTTCGGACAAAATCAATTCTTTTAATATCTCTACTGCATGCTGCTTTCGCGATATTTTCTTCAAGAATTATCGCCGATATAAGTTTTATCGTTGAAAATTTACCCAGCAGGTACTTAAAAATAAGAAAAAGTAAATGTTCCAAGATGCTACTCTTACTCCTGGTATCTGTTTAAAGTATATAATATTAAATTTGTAAACTTGAATCTTTGAGAACCAATATATATGGAATATTAAATAGGAGCCAGTCTCGATGAAGGGAATGTTCAACAGGAACGGTGAAACTCAAATAGATGACGGAATTCTGAATTAGAAATGCTCCTTTTATTTAAGTTCTTCAGTAAGTCAGTTCCTAAGTTAATTTCCGGGTAATGGCATATTAAAATGGTTTCGGTGCTGTTGGTTTTCACTGAATCAGACGTATCTTTCTATCATTCTTTAGGCAGAAACGAATAAACTCCAAGTAATTGGTCCGTTTTCATAAATTTCCAACGTCCCAAGTAGTATTGCGCATAGTGCTCTTTTAAATTATTACCGATTTAGGTTTGTTTTTCCAGTATAAACTTTCCCACTAAAATATTCCTTCCCATTAAATACTGCATGAAGCCAGAGGAAACTGCTATAAAACATTGGCGTGCCTTGAAATCCATGGAACTCGCAAAAACGCCGAGGGTGTTGTATTTTCAATGTGAGACATTTATGTCTTTAAGTTTAAATAAATAATTTTCTGTCGCCGAACTTTGTCTCAATTTAACCTACCAAAAAATTGTAAATTCGTATACATATCATGGGGACTTCTTCCCCAGTAAATCATTTAAAATAATTTTCCCTTTAAGTTAGCGCATGGGATTAAAAAGAAAGCTCTTGAAAATCTGTATAACATTTCGGAAGATATCTTACTTTGCTTAGATAATGAAAATGTTTACCTTATAAAATAAATACGACCTTTATTAATGATACATACAATTAGTTCATCTTGGCGGTTCTCATGAATTATTTCCCTCCGTATGCTACCTTCAATTACGGTCTTCAGTGAGCTATCGTATCTCAGGATGGGCACTGAAGGGAAGTGCCTCCTCTCTTCGCCTTTGTTTAGACAATATTTTTCCCTTCACTCACTTTCCCTTCAAGGAACGTTTGTGTTGTTAACTATATCTATTCATTTCATTTCCGTCACTGTCCGGAAGCATTATGTTTTCATTGCCTACGATATTCTTTTCTCTGGTTACCCTGCCCTCCAATTCTTATATATAGTATGTCGAAAAATAATCATTATGTAAAAGTTTTTTTTCGCTCGCTTCGTTGAGTCAACGTTAGTACTATTTGCCATTTGTAGCGGTTTCTTCTGATTCAAGGCCTTATCCGGCATTCCTATCGTGCCTACTACACCCATTTTTCTTCTGCGGTCACCAGTGAACGTGCGGCCTCAAGTATTTTTTCTGCAAAGAAAGTCATTATTTTAATGCTTACGCCAACATCAAGTGTATAAACGTGAAAAAAAATAAAAATAAGTCAGCGTAAAATTCTTTTAACGTTTTGGACACGCTCGGTAATAGAGAGCGACGGTGGTACGCTTGTGTAGTTGTAAGGTAGCGCCGTTAGACGTCCAAATATTTCATGCCTATAACCGACGGTACTCTTGCGGGTTCTGTGCACGGATGTGGTCTAATGAATCCAACGCATGGATCACGTAACACGAGGAGTTGTCCTAGATATGTGCCGCTACGGTAAACAACGCATTTTGAAATGACGAATTATTAACGACGTTCTTCGTTCTTCATTACACTAGAGAAAACTAAATCGTCAATTTTACACCTTTATTTGGAGAATCTATCGCAAAAAAATGCTTATTAAAATACTGTACTACTTGCTGTTTTCCGGTTACGCCTACTATAGGTATCCATTAAACTTTAATTCATCATACGCTATCCCAGAGTCGAATCACTTTTACTCAGCATAGAATCGGGATCGAACTCACAATTCACTGTCCAGCAAGTCGATTTGTTGCTAACGAATATATATGTATAAGTGCGTTAAATGAATGAAAGTCTGCGGCTACCAGATTCAGCTTTTAAATGAGATTTAACTTGCTTTTATTTGCTCTGAAATCTTAAGTAGTTCAATTTTATTGAAACAACTGATATAATCTATCACCTCAAGAAAACTGCACATGAAAAATATTGTTTATAATATTTCAAGGGAGGCATATATATATAACCTCCCCATGGACTACAGCCCAGACGTGGAATACGTTCTAATAAATCATAGTGCTATACTGAAGGGAACAATACTAATGCTCCTAATTGTGTCACTCAAGCCAAGAATTTCGAAGGGAAGGACTCAGCGAAAGGTAGTCCGCATAGCGTCTACTCCTCAGCAAAAATCATATAATAACTTCTTACCCCTAGCATACTGAAAAGGAATCCAGGAAACTACTGCAATCCACCCAATCGGCCGTGTGTTGTACCCGGTAGCAGGAGAGGCAAAGCTTCTGAGATCTTCATTTTACGAAATCCGTGAAGAAAGAAAGCGAAATATAGACCAGCAGTACAGAAGAGGAATTAACCAGTTAGATAGGAACTTGGAATCTTAGAAAGATGTTGAAGACGGGTAAATTAGAAAATATAATCCGGAGAAAGATAGAGGAAACATAGATTTTTGGGGCTGTCTGAGATATGATGATAGGTCAGCGAGGATTACCGGAGCGATAGCTACGGAGTAATATGCAGCAGAGGGAAAGGAAGCCAATATTTTGAAGGAGAGGTGGCAATATTTTTAAATAAAAAGGAAGGAAGGAGCGTCGTAAATACAAGAGTCGAATGATGGAATATCACGATCAATAATAGGAAATACCTACGGGTGTTCCTGGAAGAAGGCATTTCACAGAGATGGAAGATTAGAGTGCGACGGTAGGCAAAGGAATACTATATATGGCAGTAAGGTAGGTAACTACGGTTTAGTAACAAGGAATGACGACGGGTAGAAAGCAATGGATGTCTGCTGGAGAAAGGGGTCAATCCTAATGAACACTTGGGTTAAACACCACAACAGGAGTGGATAAAGACGGAACATGACCGAGGATTCAGAAAAATATTAGAAAATTTTGTAAAGCACATATTTAGGAACAGCTCGGTTGATTCTCATTTTCTCGGGAGTGAGTGCGAACTCAGATCATAATTCATTACTGATAAACAATAACGTCAGATTTAAGAGAATTATACAGAGGAGACGGTTGAGGAAATAGATTTTTGAATTATTACCTCGGAGGAAAGGAAAGCCAAGCCCAGGGGCTGTAGAAAGACTTTTAAAAGGGGCAGGGATACGGGTAAAATAAAAGAAAAATGGGAACATAGTAAGAAAGGAATACGAGAGCCGGAAAAGAAATTATAGGAACAGTTAATAGGAAAGGGAGGATAAAACCATGGATAACCGACAGGATAATATGTAAGATATATTATAGATAGGAATGGAAGAATGTAAATTCAGGCTTAGGTAAAATTAAGTACACAGATTCGAAAGAAACTGCGGGAGAAGCCCCAAAAATTTCCGAGTTTAAGAGGACGCCTCGATAGCTTAACTGGCACTCGACCAGAAATTGAGGGATCCGGGTTCGAATCCCCGTCAAGATGAATGATATTTACACTCTGGTTTTGTTGCATTAAGTGCACAGACTTCAATAATAAACTGAGGTGAGAAACTAATTCAATAATGTGAAACTGAAAATTCATAAAATCAGTTACGCTAGCGTATAATAAAGCTTTAGTTTGCCAGTTAGCCAATGGGTTGCAAGCTTTACTAAGCGCATTGGAAAGCAAGTGCGATAGTTATCAGAGGAGAAAAAATATAAACAAAATAAAGGTAACGCGGTTTTCTGAGCTAGGACTAGGACAAAAATTAGTGCTGGTGGAGCAGTTAACCTCTCTCGGAAGTGTTCTCGAGCAAAATGTTCAAAGTATTAAGAATATATGACGAAGAATTTCATGATGAAAAGAAGCCATAACAATGAGGGGGTAAATGATGATAAGGACTTGGAGTAAGGGTGTTCAGAAAAGACTGGTAAAAACTTTGATATGGTGCGTAGTTATGTACAGCGCGGAAACGTGGTCACCGAAGCAGGGAGACAGACGTAGATTGGAAGCTTTTGAAATTTGGGTGTGGTAAAGGATGGAGAAAATGAAATGGACCGAAAGTAAAACAAGCAAGAAAGTCCAAGGCATAGTAAGGAGAGAGCATTGTTGGGAGATCTCAAAAAGAGGCAGTAAAGATGAACGCAGAGCATTTTGATTAGCAACGGGATATCGAAGGCTGTGATAGAAGAGAGAATTTTAGACTATCGAGGAAAAGGTAAGAAAAAAAGGCATGTTGGACGAAATTCAGATAAAAAGGATGCATGAAAATTAAAAAAAAAGCCTATTTCAGGGTGGGGGGGCAGAGGGTTTGTTTTATTTTGAGTAGCAACGAAATCTATTCATGCAACATTGTTCACTTTGTGCATTTCCAAAAATTACCGTAAACCTTAGAATACTAAAAAATATTATTGTAGGCGTAATAAAAGGATAGGGAGAAATCTATGGAACTAAAGACCGAATGGTTACTGTGAGCAAAAGCCCAGAGATTTTCCGGTGCAAAAGGGAGGTGTTTCCGGTTCGGGAGATTTTCTCGACTTCGAAGCTCATCAACTTGGGTTCATCAGTATCAAAGTCAGATATGACAAGCATGGAAGCGAAAAGTTTAGTGCAGCGTTTTTTCCCAAGAAATTAAAACGATAGTTTTATTCGAGAGAGAAGAGCTTGGAGAGATTCTGTTTTGCTCGAAGTTCCGAAACTTTCCATTGTGGTGCTCCTGCATGAAGGTTCTCCCTTCGAGGAGGATGGCCCGATACATTCTGAAAATTTAACGAAATGTCTCTCTAAATAGAGTATTGCCAATATTTTTAATATCTGCATGGCCCCCGCCAGTTTTCCCGTTAATTTCCCTAATAAAGAGTATATTCCACATGAATCCTTTTTGATAATTTTATCTTTTAAAATATAGTAATGAATACGGGGAGAAAACACGCCAAAAAATATTTAATAGAATGAGTGTTCTCAAAAAACAAGGGGGTCTATTATACATGTGTATGCATACAAATACAAGTGCATAAAAGTATGCATGTATAAACATAAATAGATATATATAAAATTTTTAGCTGGCAATATAAATAGTATCGTTGATCAGTTGCTCAATGATCATAAAAATGTAGCTTTTGCAAATGATAAATAAGTTTTTTTCCATTTTGAGATGCCACGAAACATTTAAATGTGTATTCCCTAGCGCGTTAAGTGCGAAGCCTCCTAAATCCTTGAAGCAGTATCTTCTGAACCTCAATTGAATTTCTACATGTATTACATCGTAGCAACCAAACTTCGTTGTAATCTAATTAATTAATACTTTATTTTCAAGGATACTATGCCCACTTTTAAATTTAGTTTAATTTTATTAATTTTAATTTTAAAATTACTGAATGAAGAAAGGAATATTTATTTCTTCAGCACACGTTTTCTACAAAGCATAGATCTTAGTATTAAGTGACATAGCTGCCAACTTAGAAATATTTGTGTTGCTGACAACATTTTGACAGAAACGTTTACAGTATGATTTCAATGTAAACATTTTGTACGTTTAGTTAACATGAGGAGTAAATCACAGACGAAATATTCATTTAAAACACACCTTACTGTCCAAGATATATACCCATACGAAGATTAGCTCATTGGCACAAATAAAGGAACACCATAAAATTCATCATAAAACACATAATGAAAAGAAACTTCAACTTTTTCAAGATTTTTGTGATCATATTACTTGTGTCAATGTAATTTATAATTTTTATACGATAACTAGTAAAAGATATCCACATTTCTCAAAACATATGATTATCACTCTTGAAACGACATTTTTCAGTAAAAAGCAGTATATATCCGATGGTCAAAGTGCGATTGGGTACCAGGACGCTCATTAGACCCAAATACTAGGTTCTATTACATTTACTATAAGAAACTCGCCTTATTTCCGTGGTCGTATGACCACGGAAATAAGGTCGTCATGGTGAAGATACAACCTGATGCATAGACAAAAGATTCCAATTAATGTATACCCTCATTAATATTCGCTAAAGAGGGTAGGTTTCTTTAAACAACTTAGTACGAGCTCTTTTTGACTTTACCTTTGCGTCACAACTTTTCCATAATAGGACGGTATAAATAGCGTATGCCCTCATTTCCAAAAAAAACCGTTACTACTGATCCCTATCGGGAGGTATTTGCTCCTCCCCCAACTAACACCGAAGTGGAATTCCACCAGACCGAGTAGTAATTTACTATTGGCAGTTAAATGAAAACCGAACACCCTATATATCACACAGCCCGTGTGAAAGGTGGAACCAATGTTGTTACGCATCGATACTGGCATCGTTGAGGTAGGAAAACTGCATTATGACAACTCACAGACGCACGCAGTTAAAGAATTACGTTTTTTATGGTGCGCGGACTGGGTGTTGTAGCGGGTGTTTGGTTTTCATTTGGCTGTCCCTTAGATTTGAGGCCCACGAATGCAGCACGTGTCAAATGCTATTCATTTTCCTCTCCTCAGGATATCGGTCATCTTCCGGGTTAGATCTGCAAAAGCGGTGAAAATCACGGACGCAGACCTGCTCAAACGCCTCGGCGGTGCCGTGGCAGTCGTAGGCGTCTTCCTCGGCATCCGCACGCTGGTAGCACCCCCGGAAGTCATCGTTGGGAAGACAGCCGACGACCTAAAGGCGTATCTCTGCAGCACGGATTGGTGGGACCACTCATTTACTAGCTGTAAGTGTTGTTGGTATCCCCCGAAGAGATGGAAGAGTGGGCGCAACTCATATCCCGAACTGAGGGAAGCCGTGGTATGAGTCGTGGCTCGAAATTAGCTGATGCCCCAAGACGAGCGTCCCTGTGCCCTTATAAATTCGAGGAGGGCAATCACACTCCTCGGGATCATTCCTCTTGAGCCCCTATCTAAGTTCTATACCAACGTGTCTCTCGATTACTCTCTGATTCTTTCCGTCAGTTCGTCAGCACCTCTAATTGAATTCTATGAAACTGTACCCAGAGACACGTGAAAAAAATCGGCTTAAATTAGATAATGAAGTGCTTTGAAACAGTAAGTATCAATATCACTTGAGGTAATCCCTTTTTTTGATGAGTCGCTGAACATTTTTCTTCCAGTGTTTTCTATTTTATTTCGGAAAAAAACAAGATTCATGCCACTATTGATTCCTTTCTTTAAAAGCTATATGATAATCCATACATTAGTATTTATTTCAACCCAGGGTAAGAATTAAAGCGCTTTTTGCTGAATATTATCACAATATCTTTTTTAATTTTCATCTAGTCAATTAATTTACAAATAAATGTTTCATCTTGCCTCTGTCACATTTAACATTATAAATATTGTACCATCAAATAGCAAGTTAAGAAGATAAAGCCTATATACCACAAAGTTTTATTATATTATTATACTGTTTTTTCATCCATTTTGATTGAAAGTCGCCGAAGGGAAAATTAAAACGCTGTAATCTATTTTAATATCTCAATTTTGATTTTAACGGCAAGATAATTGCATGGGAGGCAGATAATATAATCGAGATATAAGTCAATCCTTATAAATGTATATTAGATTTCCAACAATAAACTACTGGCTGTGGTTGAGTTTCCATGTTTTTAATTGATTCAAAGACGTTTAGAAGGATATGTTCATCAGAGAGGAATGGATAAAAAAACGCTGCAATTCCCTAATCCGTGTAATTCAATTCATGGATTGTAGAGTGTTTTACCACCACTTGAAACTTGGAAAAATTCTATAAATAATAATAAAATCTGTGGAAAAGTACGAGTCTTTCTTTCTTTTTTAGTAATGGATTGGAAAAATTCTACCTAGTTAAGTCTGAGAGAATGTCCTTTACGCCCATTACGATAAGATTCATTTCTGTTCATCTCCAAGGAATTTGAAACAAATGTACCAATTGTTATTTTTTCGGGTTGTTAATAGATATTATTTTTATAAAGGGCAATTCATATGCGTAAACTCTCATTTTTCGGAGAACAGAATGCCCAATTGATGCCGTATATGGCATTATTAGAAAAATTCAGAGCATTCTGGTATGCTGCTGAAATATGGTAGATATTTCTTTAATGTTAGAGCAATAATATCAATATTTGATATAAATATAATCTCCTTCAATGCAACAACAACAATAAAAGAGTGAAAATGACCTTACTTCAATCTATCCGATATTTTCTTTTGCATTAATTAATTACTTTCAGAAAAGTTTTTTCCCTCATTTCAAACGCAAAATTTGGTAAAACTGTTAACTGAAATTAGTACACTTGATTAACTGTAAAAGAACCTCGAAAGCCGACCCCGATGGCAGCGGGGTAACGTCCTTGCATACCAATTCAGAGGTCGCGGGTTCGATTCCCCCCTAGGTGGATTTTCCTCCATCTAAGGCTTAGTTGTATGTAATTATCTTCAATGTAATGTCTGTAACGTAAAAGTTTGGTGGAAGAAGGGACTATTGGTCTCAACCCCGCCAGATTATTTCGATAAATAAAATGTTGGCCAAATGGGAACCCGTCAACGTAATCATATTAGTACAGTTATGAATACATTTCTATAATGTGCCACTTAAAAACGCACAGAATTTTATATTACTTATACTAAAACAGTTCATCCTGCCGTTAAAAGTTCCCATAATAAGTACTGTTATAATACATCTTGCAATTTTGAAATTTTTAATCAAATTACATGGTGAGTTTTTTAAATGTTTTATTTCTGTCGAATGAAATAAAAGCGTTTATAATATTTTACAAGCATTATAGAATGGCATGTCCTAAAAGGGTGCCATGTAATTAAGCTGGAGCATGATTATTTCATTCTATAACTACGATTTACTTGAGGCTCCTATAAAAAATGTCATCATGGACGAAATACCCCCTTGAATAATATTTTCTTTTTATGCCATCTGTTAATGCTTTTTCGATTGATCAAACTTTCATAAAAATTTCGACTTAATAACTATCCAATCGATTATAATATTTTTTTTTAAAGGCACATTCGACGTTATGCTCCCAGAAGTTTCATAAAACCTCAATTTCTACTCTCCCCTAACACATTGATACAAACGCACCCTCAAAATCGGTTCCCTCAGTATATAGAGCTCGAGGGCATCAAAAACAGATGTGAGACCACTCATAACAGAATAATTACTGCGATACACTCGGAATCATTGTTTAAGTTGCCATCGAAAGCACCTCTTCCATAGGGTGCCAAGCAGAAATCAGCACCCTTCCCAACATGGAGCGTTCGCATGTTGCGTGAAGGACGAGAGCTCTTTTTAACACCTACCATGCGGATAGAAGGTTACAGGGCCAGAGCGCTGCCTTGCCACTCCCCGCCACTCCCTATTCCTCTCCCGACCCCTGGACTCCTGATACGCTCGCTCCCCCTCGTCATATTGACTCCTCTTGCGCCTCACATGAATCCCACGTAGCTTTAATGCCCGGAGCAGGAGTTCGCTCGGTCGTAAAAACATTCCAACATTTGTGCTTAATGACCGCGGCTCTCGGTGGAGGGAAATTATGAATGCAGTAAACACGAGGAAGTAGGTAGTGACGATGCGAAAGCCACTTGCTGATTTCAGGGGTTTTCGCAGTCCGGCGTGCATTTGTTTTTACCCTGATTCTCCAAGCCTGCCCCTCACGCATCGCTTCACATCCCTCTCTCTCCTCTGCGCCGCTTTCAATCTCCATTTCCCTTCCGATTCCTGCACTTCACCAGCCATTCATTTCCATCTCCCCTTCCCCACGACATTTTTTGGCGTTCTTTTGTTTTTTTTTAAATTTTGCGCTCGAAATATTTCAGTCATCTCCAATAATTTGCTACGCTGCAGTTTTGAGTGCGTTATTTCTGTTTGTATTAAAAAATTTTATTCGCCAATATTAGTGTTCTTATTCATTCTCTTATCTGCCTTTTCCCTATACGTTCCCATTAAAGTAAAGCAGAAAAAAACTTTCAATATTTTATTCCCTGTCCATGATTATGCGACTGTATTTCTTTTTACAGTCGTTGAGTATATTTGAACTTACCCTATACTCTACTCTCATTTACTCTTTACATCAGCAAATTGTCCAAAAACCGCACCTGAGTTGAGCCAAGTCTGAACCCTAGGTCTGCTACGGATGAGTCTACATTAGAAACTCGGGCGACCCGTTTGTGCCCACAACACTGTTGAACATCGACTAACTGGATGCCCAACAACTTATTGACACCATCTGGACGTGTGGGTATTTGAATCCAAGTGGTTCAGTCTACTTTATTTGGCGCGTGGCCCTCACAATGGTTCATACATTCATGCATTCATGCATTGCCAGTCCAATGATCTGGTGAAATTAATTTAATAGTTTGATTCCAGATGCTGAATCGAAGAATTTTCCGCGCCAATGTCACCGTCACTGTTCATACAGTTTCATTCATAATGGATTATTTTTTTATTGAATATGCATTTCTTCTGTATTATTTATTTCTTTTAAGGATTTCTGCTAAAAATTAGGATGACAATAAGACAATAATTGAAATTAAGGTCAACTGGCTCCATAAACGCTAGCTAGAAAGAATTGATTATCGACTGTGTTTTGGTGCATTAGCCCCAAAGTGAACACTCAGGCGAGAGTGATTTCCCGAGCATCATAATCTATTCCTCTCTTCTTGTCAGACCGAATTTTTCTTCTCCTGAGAGAATAATTTCTTTTTGGTCAATGTTGTTCGCCAGGCTATACACATATGTGTGAAATAGCTTATTAGAGCGCCATCAGCGGTTACAATTATTTCAACGATTTGATGGTGACTTCTACTGTCATGCACCGTTTATTTTCTTGGGTCGCTCACTGGCTAAATTCGGTGTTTCGGTCAATCGGTTGGTCACATTAAGAGAAAGCAAACATTTATCCTGGATTTATCGGCTAGTACAGCATTTTTCAAACTTTTCGAAGAAAAAAGAGACCGTTGAAGTTAGTAAACAGTGTTTACCACCACTACTACCGCATCATTAGGAAATTATGTGGTTTCTAAATCATCAGAGAAAAAACACTCCAAATGGTTTTATTTCCTAAATATAAATAAAAAACCACTTAGCAGAATATTTGGCCCACTTATGAGAAGGTATTATTGCTTTGTAAGAATTTGATAACTTTTTATGCCTTAGTTTATCACTGAGATTCGAACCAGCGACCTTCAGGTTATCAATCCAACGCCCTACGATAGTGTGGGGGCTAACGTACCGGCTTCCCACCCAGAGGGCCCGGGTTCAAATCCCGGCGGTTTTGAGTATTTTTCAGAGGTATCTCGATCCCTATTTGAGGTGCTTTGTGGAGGGCACTTGGTGAGAGTACGCCGTCCGTCGGATGGGACGTTAAGCGGCGGACCCCTTGGCGCATTTCGTAAAGAGTAGGCTAATGCCGACGCCGGGTTTCTCTCTACCCTTCATCCTTTCCTGTCCATTCCCTATGGCGCAAATGACCTCAGCTCTCGGTCTCCTCCCCTAAATACTACTACTACTTAGTTTATCGTATTCATACCTCCAGGTTTATGAGTCTTGCAAGAAATATTTCAAAAATGTACGTAATTTTTCTTTCGAGAAAATTCAATGATTACAATTTCTCTGGTGTCAAATAATTTTAAAGTAGCTTAGAAGGCGTGTGATATCAAAATTCTTTAATGTTGTAGAGAGAAAAAAGATTTAAAAAATAAATTTATGTCATTCACTTTATTTTGAATTAAAAGTTAGAATGCATAATTCTCTTTCCGGGGGTTTTTAGTGTGATCGTTTGGGATAATATGTGATCGAATCATGGTAAATACTGAACTACAAGTATCACACCTAATGAAGCTTCTCCTGGATAAAAATGAAACTCGCCGAAGGTCTGTGCCTTGGCTCTTACTTCTATTTACCAGCTTTTCCAACTTGCTTCACAGAAACGATAATCTTTCCACGATTCGGTATTAAGTAGTTGAAACAAACCATTTGAGTAAGGCTGAGTGTAAGTTAACTACTATTCTTTTATCATGCGGTTCATGTAAGGGTTTCTGATCGATATTTAATATTTGTCGAAGTATTCTAAGAATACATAAAATAATTATTAGAAAACTCATTATTTAGGAGCTATTATTACATATGTCAATTCGGTGGCTCTGTTAATTCATGATGTAAACTCTCAGATAAGGAACTACCTTCCGTTTTCAATTATTTATTGCACCATTGTCCCGAAATGCAATCGCTGGAAGTGTTTGCATATGACTATGTCCACTGAATGGGCGTGAATATAGCGCACGCACCAAAAACAGACGATGTGGTTCGAATTATTTCAGTGCTACAAACACCTTCTTCAGAGAAAGGGCGAGAATTACGGGACCATTATGAAAAGGGCTGGAAACGGAGAAGTTGTCGTGATTTAGTGCAGTAAGTTAAGCAGGCATCTGGAAAGCTTCAAACAACGAAATGCATGACGATCCTGTTGTTATCACGTTTGTTGTCTGACTGTATGGGATGGGACGGAAAGGGTTGAAACGTGGCAATTTTCAAAATGTTTGCCACGGTTGAAATCCTAACCAGGAACTAAAAGAGATGCTAGTGGAAAGGAAAACTTTCATGAAGTGCTGCGGTTGATGACACTATAATTTACGCGCTATATATAATTTACGTGCATCTCTTGAGAGGAATAAGACGTGAAGAACGTTTTAGAGTTGGGAGGGTTTCAGGAGGAGTCTGAGGATTTTCAGTTTGACTGCAAGGTAAGCGGGACACTTTGAGGTAACTTGTTCACATGAGAGTAATTATAAGGTGGTGTCTTTTGGCTGAATATCATAGGAAAAAATTATTGTAGATTGACTTTGAGAATTTATCTGCCATGAAAGTAGTCGCTATAGGTTCCTATCCCGCTCTTTCCCCAAAATATTGCCGATGCGTATAAATATCCACACAGACATACAAAAATTGATTTATGTAGTAGTACGTGATAGGTCCAAAATATCAATGATAACTTTAAGTGGTTTAAAATTACGTATGATGCATTTTGATAGAGAGTAATTTTCTCTGCCACTGGAGCGGAATTACTGCTTTTGCGTATTTATACAATGATGGTGTGCCATTCCTTTCGTCCTTTTTCTCAATTTAAGATAGTAAAAGTGAGCCTCAAAACTGACTTCCTCATTTGATGGTGGCAACCTATGCATAATTTACCTATATATCATTTATTTTTAGCTATTTTAATTTGTTAACTATTAGAATAACTTTTCTGACGTTCCTCCAAAATTATTCGAGCAGGCGTGTCTATGTAAATTGTGATATCTGTAAGTAAAAAGGCCAAAACGATTTCTAGTTCCAAAATATCGGTTAAAAAGGTTTTACTCTAGTTGGACTAGAGGTGAAAGAATAAATGTACTTAAGAAGAAGGTAAAACCTTGTGTTGATCAGGTAATGATTTGTATGAATAAACGTATTTATTATTTGTTAACTCTAAATACAATGCCATCGCTTTGACTTCACATCTAAATTTTATAAATGACATTTTAATGCACTCTCTATTGTTAAATTATCCCTACAACAAAAATCCCCAATTCACAATGGTTCATTAAGTAGTGTCATATCATTCTTTTGCAACAGCAAAATAATTAATCATTAAAAAACATAATGTACACCAATATTCCATTATCTGTCTGCATATAAATAAATTACTTTGAATCCCATAAAATGAAGTTTCTCAAGGGAAAAAATTGATAAAACTGTGGGATTTGAATTAATCATGAGTGAAATCAAATTCTAAATTTTTTATTATTACTGAACACTGATTAATTTTCTCTCCTTTGACAGTGGAGGTGTGCTTCCTTGTGTGGGGCATTCGGCTGTGCATCGTCGTGCGGAAGGCGCCGTCCGAATTCAACGAGAGTCGATTCATCTCAATGGCAATATATAACGAATTCCTCCTCTCCCTCTTCCTAAACATATCAATGTGAGTGAAGGTCCTGTTTCAGTTCTCTTTAATTATTATTAACGCTTTTAAGATTATTTTATTTAATTTATTCGCAAACTTGAATCAATTTCCTCACAGATTTGCATTTGATTGATAGACAGATAAAATAATATATTATCTTAATTAAGCACGGCTATAGTACCATTTCATCAATCAAATTTTAATAGCTAAATAGTTGGAAAAATGTTTGCAACTGTCGAAAGGAACTTGCTTCGATTACAAGAAATGCAAATGGTGTCTGAATTTAGCAAGCGTTTTTTTATATCTATTGATTCATTGAGAAAATGTTTTCTAAGTAATGCGTAATAAATGAGTATAGGTATTACCATAGGCTTGGTACTTGTTCTACAAAGAGATCGATCACCTTCACTTCACATTATGCGCGAAAAATGTGGAAAACACAGTCGTAGAATCAAATAACGTATTTTCAGACTACTATAATATTATCTTAAATCATGATGTTCCGTTTAAATGGCTGACAATAAAATGATGTGTATGTTTGTTGACCTTACAATTCCGTATTACTCAAGTGTGAATAGTAAGGTGGGAGCAGGAATACAGCGTCCAATGTGACCTTAGTTGGAAAAATGCGAGATCATTTAAAAAAATCGACTTTGACAATCATATTTCCATACGGCCATGATTAGAAAATTAATTTCCTTGAATTTCGCTTGACACACGAGCTAACATAGTCGCAGGTGATTTTTTTAAAAATTTTTATATCTCTTTACTGCCCCCTCCTTTCATCTGATTTGATCATAAAACATTCCTGAGCTCAAACCCGGGCAACGTTTCCGTATATTTAGAATTTTGGGCAGTTTTATGAAGTAGCACATTACTTATTTAATTTCGATCTAGAAGCATCTGAATGTACATACGTATGCCAGTGAATAAGTGAAAGATCTTTAGGCAATTTTCAAGCATATTGATTCATTGAGTCCTATCCTCCTACGTACTCACAGGTGGTTAAGGATTATTCTGATGCTAGCACTTCCCTTTGAATGGGATAAAAGGAAATTTGGACTCGGAAGGATATTATTGGATAGGTGTTAAATTTTGCGAATAAAAGAAATATTAACAGAATTTTTCATTAAGTAGCAAAAATTGGCCATTTAATGAATCGAATCTAATTATGTGACACATCTTTTATAAATGCTACTATTTGGTCACTCAAACGATGTACGTGCATTTTAATCTCTCATCGGCTCACGTATATTTTTCGAAATCATTAATTTACAGGTAATTTATTAGTAAATAATTAATGCTTTAAAATTATTTATGAAGATAGCATAAAATGTCACGGAAAAATTGAAAATGCACAATATTCCGTTTGAGGAATTTAGGCCAATACTAAAGCATCAGCAACGTCAAGCCCAGAATATCAATTTTTACGAATCACAAAAAAACAATAAATATCATCATTCAGGTTTGCTCTTCCTTTCGACTCGCTTTTAAATCGAGATTCAAAACCCAGATGAGCATTCGAAAACCAGGAGATTCCGAAGGTTTTCTTTTTCCTCTACACCACATTCCACGCTAATCATATCAAGACCTCCATCAGTTTTTCCACATTGCAATGAGTTTCACAAATGATCCTTCATGACAAACTTGCCCATTTTTTTCTTCCAAATGAAAAATAATATCCTTGGGCTTAACCGGGGTTGCCTCATTATTCGTTACAATTTCATTTTCGTTCAATGCCATCGTAACCCCTCCGGTCGTACTGCCAAATTTAAATCCGGACCAGTCGAAAATAATGAAAGTAATTATGTATCCAGTAAAATACGCCAACGAAGCCTAAAATAGGGAAATAGGGATAGCTGCCGTGCATACACATGAATACTCCAAATTCAGGACAAACGTTTTGCATACACATTAACTGTGATCAAGCCCAGGCCACCCGCCACATTAATATTCAGCTACGAATGAGACTTCATTGATAAACGTATCATCGTAACTCGTAAAATCCCTTGTTTTGGAGAAAATACAACTCTGTGTATGTGCTCTGAATTCTTTTTCACCAAAATATATAGTTATTTCGTTTCCTCGTGGCACTTTGAAGTAGGCATGTCTAAACGTCTGCATAGTAATACCTATATTTACATTTAACATAACCATGCCGTCAACTTACGTGTGAATTAGTTACTAAGTTAATGACCTTCTTGTCTATTGTGCTCTTGCATATACGCAAACATTAAGCGGATAATGTTTTATATTTATTACGCAATCATAAAAAGTTAGTTTATCTTAAAAAATCATCAAGATTACTAACCCAATTTCAGTTCTCTCATATCGCATACAATAAGTTAAAAATTAATATCAAGGCGTAAAAAACCTAGCAAGAATAGAAAATACTCGTATGGCAGCAGTTTTTCCTACTTCACTCCAAAAATCATTTAATTAAGGTTGCAATCGAATTGCCTAAACATTCTTCAAAAAGGCATTTCGAAAAAAACTATCCAGAATTTTCATTTCATATTTTATAAATTATCTACAATAGGTAAATATCAAGGCGTTAATTTTTATGGCTAAGTTATAAATTTGTAGAATATTAACATTTTATATGTTTTATGTTGCATGCCTAACTTCTTACGTATTTGAAAATGCGTTTTTAGAGCTTAGTTTAAAGTTCGTTTTTAGAACATAGTTTAAAGCTTCATGCCATAGCATAAATTGGGAGATTCGGGTGACGATAGGAATGAATAATTCACCTTCGAATAAAATTCAACCAAATATAATAGGTGACACTTAAATATTGTGTAATTCTTTAAAGTTGGGAGCCACAAATTAGCACTGTGAAGACTTTTCGGAATTATATAAAGTCAGCAAAGATTCTTAATGTGATCAAATCGATTTGTCGACTTCGCATTTCTCTTTTGGAGAACCATCCATTGGAATTTCAATTTTGCAATGCAGAAATGCAATCTCTCGTGAAAATACTATATATTATGTTTATCGGGAAAAAATGATTGGTGCAGTTTCACACAGTAACCTCAATGATTTTCTCTCCGAGATACGAGCCTTCAGAAACGTTTTAAATACACGACTAAAATTAAAAGGACGATTTGGGAATACATTTTCACAGCGAATAGACAAAATGCTGCTCGCAACGGTCGAATTGCTAAACCCCCCTTTTAAACGCAGGGTGGGCTCCACGGCATTGGAGTTTGGCGAGATATGTCTGGCATAGGCGTTCCGGGAACCCCATGAAATAATTCCCCGAGTATCTCGACAACAGCTGCACTAGATGGGTCTCATAAAAGAGCTTGCTTGCCTCTTTGTACGCAGCCGCTTCAACGAGTGGAGAAAATATACAATTCTGATTTGAGGGATTTTTTTTATTGCCATATACGCTCGTAGCACTGAACCAAAAAATATTCACATTCTCAGACCAAACAAACATGATTATTTTGAAAGTAAAGAAAATACAAAGGAAATAAAAGCCAGGAGCCAGACTAATTTTTTATGAGTCAATATCAAATCTTTGTTTTAAAAAGGAGGAATTCTTTCCAGGACAAATAAGTGTGGTTTCAGCAGAGACACAAAGTGAATCAAAATTTCATTGAGTATTTTCATTTTTCATATTATTATATGAACTGAGTAGGGCTTTCATTTAAAATTGCACATAGCTGTATTGCGAGTAGCAAGTGTTTTAGGAAAAACTAATAATGGAGGTGAGATGCGATATGAATGTTAAAGCTAAATCGCTGAAGCATTGTGGCCAAAATCTCGTCCAGTAGCAGACCCGACTTCTTCTCTTAACTATTCGTAATATCCATAGCCCATCGCGTACTATCAACAATGAGAGTTCAACGCAGCACATCAAGTCGCATTGAGTTCTTGCATCTACTACTACCATTGAAAATCTCTGTAAATACGAAACTAACTTTTTTCTCACCATAGGAATTGATGAAAGTTGTTATAAAAAATTACAGTTCTGAATGTACAAGCACTGAACTCGGAGGCAAAGAATGAAATAATTTAGGCTGTTTTTACAACCACTCCTGTGGTCTCCAGTACCGAATGTTATCACTGCTGCAAGTACCAAAGCAGCCTATTGTTTGGTGGTGCACGAAATACCATGCCAGTAGAGTGCATAGATACAAGTGAATTGCAGCCCAAGAAATCGTGCCGCAGGTGCCATTGAACCATCGCGAATGATTATTTCAGCGTTCCCTTAGCGTGTTTATGAGAGTGAAATGTATATTTTATTCAAACGAACATCGTTATGCTACAACATAAATATCAATTTAAGAAACTGCGAGCATTGCCACGGTAGTGACTAATAATGGAGTCACCCGCCAACGCGCGTTACAATGCAACAGTTTCAAAGTGTAAAAATCACTCCCTTTGACATTAGGTCCGTATCCCGGTCAAGGCGAATCACTTTTACACTTTTAAATTGTTAAATAGTAGGTCCGTATCCCGGTCAAGGCGAATCACTTTTACACTTTTAAATTTTCAAATAGCAGTACAATAGAAAAATTTACACTATTCACACTAGGAGTGTATTACGGTCGGTTAACATTTTCTCGTCGATGTCTACAGGATATTCAAATAGATGTGAATGCGCTACCGAAAATTCGTTTACGTCTACCTTGTCTGTGAAAAACTCCGATAGAAGAGGGAGGGAGGCTTATTGATAATTCAAAACAAACTACACGGCTGAGAGCTTTTAATAAGCAACACAGTCAAATAAAACAAAACTTGATTGATCCCAGAATATGGGATTCATTTGTAAATGTTGTTGTTGAAAACTTATTTCCTCTACTGCTAATCACTTATGCTTTCTTGAGCAGAAATAAATCTTCTACAAGATCGTATTGAAAATAACTAGTGCCTTTTGAGTACTGAAAATACGCCATGAAGGCTTCGTGGGACAGAAAATCCTTCAATGACTTCCATTCTGAAAGGGTTAGATACAATTTACTTGAGCACGGCATAAAAGCCTGAATTAGATCAGCTCAATAGGATTCAGTGAAATAAATGATACATTATAACATCCTAAACCGCTGGAGTATGATAGATAAGGACATTTACGTGTTCATTAATTAAGTGCAGAGAAGAAAAACTTTAGGATTTTAAGAGATGTTAAATTTCTTCGAGAATTTCAAATGTCACTAAGAATGATAAATTCGATAGTTATAGGTTCTACTTTGTCAAAATTCATGATCACTGAATTAATAAACAGTATTTTTTCACACACAAAATTTTTTCTGTGACATCAATTCAGAAACACTGAGAATAATATTTGCAGGAGTCTCAGATTTGATGGTCTCAGAACTCAAGGTGAAAATAGAAAAGCAAACTATTTTTCATTTATAATGAGTGGATCGTTAAAAATAAATCATGACTATCGACTTGGTACTGGCGCATTGGCCCGAATGGTAGGTTCAAGAGAGATTATTAAATTTCACAAATATAAGACTTTATCGATCTCTCGGGTTCTAAACAGACTACCTTTCTCCTTTTGTATGAGAATTTCATTACAACCAAAAGTTCTTCGCCCACATTTTTTGTGGCTCTAACATGGCTAGTCTCCATGGCTGTTTTAACAATAACTTATGAACTACAGGGTGCGTTCCAAAAGTAATGCAATTGAATTTCCCGCACCGCTCCTATTGATTTGAGTGGAATCAAATTACTTGGAGTAAGTGAAGGGGACGCTAACTCGCTAAAGCGAAACTAATCTCAGGGCTCTCCAAGCTATGGAAGTAGCAGGACGTCAGTTATTTTTGATCTCTGCGCGCCAACCGTGTCACGAAGAAAATGGAATCCACGATCTAGCAACGTTACGCAAATAACTTTTTTGCTACACTGAAAAAATCTCTTGAGGAGACTAACAAAATGATTCGTGAGGCTTATGGGGGCTCTGCTCTGTTCTATTTATCGTACAAGTTTCAAGATGGTTAAAGTCCTATAAGTAGTGCCGGGAAGAGGTTCACGAACGGCTCTGGACGGCCGTCAACCAGCAAAACCGACAATAATGTGGCTCGTGTTCGACAATTGTTGGACTCTGACCGTTGATTGAGTATCCAGATGGTTGCCAATGAAATGAACTTCTATACTACTGTGATTTGCTTTGCTACTGAAGATTTAGCGATGAGGAAAGTGTGCGCCAAGCTCGTGCCCAAGGTGTTGTCAGACGACCAAAAGACCAACCAAGCGGTAATTTCAAGTGAACTTTTGCAAGGTAGTGAAAATGAACCTGATTATATGGACAACGTCATCACTGCTGATGAAATCTGGGTTTTTGAATACGACCCAGAAACAAAGCGCCAAAGCTCTGAGTGGCACACCGACCTGTCCCCCAAGCGCAAAAAGGTAAGAATGAGCAAATCAAAAGTGAAAACAATCTTCATTGTCTTTTCAGACAGTAAAGGAGTGGTTCATAAGGAGTTTGTTCCTTGAGGACAGATACTTAACGCTTCCTAATACGTGGATATGCTAGAAAGATTCCGAAAAACGGCCATCAGGACAAAAAATAGACATCTCCGCTACCTGGCAACTCCATCACAACAACGCACCTTGCCACAATGCCCTACGATTCCGCAAATTCCTGGCCAAACACCAGGTGCCAACGCTGCACCCACGACCTTTATAGTCCTGACGTCGCCCCAGCAAATTTCTTTTTGTTCCCTCGGGTTAAGGCAGCCCTGAAAGGAACCCGTTTTTCGTCCACAGAAGAGATCCAATCAGCCGTGACGAAGGCTTTGAGAGAGGTCCCTGAAGACGCCTTCAAGGGCTCGTACCGGTCATGGCAGAGTCGCTGGAAAAAATGTGCAGAGGTCCAAGGACAGTTCTTTGAAGAATTTTAAGTGTTTGTGCAAATATGTTCGATGACAAAGCATTACTTTTGGAGCACACCCTATATTACGTTTGCTACGTTTGTATGATTGCTACGTTCGTCAGTTAAATTTGGTCCTTCGTTTCAACTGTTGGACACATAAAAGAGGGAAAAAGTTAATTCAAACAATCTTGAAAATCATGAAATTTACTTCGAAATCCGCTCCGCTTCAAATAAAAAATAAATAAAAGGCGTACGCAAAAATATGCCGTCAACTACGAAATTCCTTTGAGCCGTCAAATTATTAAAGTTGCCCATTAACACACTTGTTAAAAAATATTGAATGATAAAATAAAAATGAAATGAAGTAACGCAGCCAGGGAAATTTTATCAATTCAAATTTGACTCTTGTAAAAATTAATTTCTATTCCTTTTTCTATTCTTCAAATTGTTTAAACCATTCTGTTAGAGTGATAGGTTTGATTCAGAAATCCTAGAAAAAATAGACAGTGACAATTTTTGGTACAAAAAAAATTCTTAACTTTAAATATATCTTGCAGGTGGTAAAAAATAATTTATAAATGCCTAAATTGCTAAATTTAAAAGAAATATTTTGAGATTCCAGGAAATCAGCAAAAGTTTCAAATAACATATACAGGCCTAAAATCCTTGAATCATTCATTAGTGGTGGTAATTCTTGCTTCGAGTTTTTATATCGCCTTTTTTTGAAAATAAAAAGGAAAACTTTAAGATCGTCTACTGATAAGGTGTTCCAGAGCTTACCAAAGGGTGTCGAATTGTGGGTATGGGTATTACGCGGAATTTCACAGAGGAACATTTGACCTTCTGAGGTTTAATATTGTACTACAAGTGTATTGAGTAAAGCCCTTTGACTCAGGTAATCACAATGCATTTAATTAAATTAACACAAAACTGACTACTAGCTCAAGAGGGTCTATCGTGAATCGTGCAAGTTACTCATCTCAATGGATAAGTAACTGATAGAAGCATCTCCAAAATAGATTATTGCAGGAAAGATTTTTGTACCCTAGCTCCAATAAAAAACGTTTCCTCGATATCTCAAAGGGTTAAAAGCATCGACGCGGCAAGTCGAAGATCGATGATTTAAGTCCCGTTCAAGGAAATTATTTTGCTCTTTTGATCTGCTCGATCCCATCTTCCCCACCATTCCTTTGTTCGTCTTGTGTTTGCGTTCCTATCCCTTTTCCTTGTAATCATATTTATGTGAATGACTATGTTTGCTATTTGGCGGATTTTCGTATTTGAATGTGCATCCATACTTGGTCCATTATGAAAGTAATGCGCATGATTTTATGTATTTATTTATTTCTATGGGAAAAATAGTTGTTGATCGCACTGGTAAAAATAATTAAAATGTTTCAAAATACATTCCCCCGCATCATTAAACTTACGGAGACGTGTCTGCCAAACCTGGTACCCTGAAACTCCTCGACGGGGATGTCTCTCAGGAATGTTCTACCATAATATTGGATGTTTTCCTCGGTCTCCTAATGCTTTCCTTTCAGCTCTCTTCAGTCGGGGAAACAAAAAAAATCGCTTGGAGCCAAGTCGGGACTGTAAAGGGGCTGGGCGACAAGGGTGCGCCAGGCCAGGAACTTGTAAACGATGAAGTACGTGTAGCAACACTTTCGGCACAAGCTTCGCACAGGCCTTGCGCATTTCCAGATTCTCGGTCACTATCCATTTACCGCAAGTTTGACATGTGTAGGATGCTAGCAATTTGCTGGATACTCAATCGACGGTCGGAACGCAAAACTTCCCGCAGACGATTCAAGTTTTCGTCGGTTCTGGCCGTTTTTGGGCGTCCAGAACGGGGTACGTCGGCGACCTCCTCCCGGTCCTCCTTGAACACATTGTGCCCCCTCCCGGACAGTGACCTTGAAATACAGACGTCCTTGAAGGCCTCTTGAAGCATTTGGAATCTTTCGGTCGCATTATATCCAAGCTGCACGCAAAACTAGATGGTGTATCGCTGTTCAAGTGAACGCTCCATCGCGCCGTGTTACGAGGTCTAAAAACACAGTTCACGCGAAGGCGCATGTCTTTCCGCTCAGACTGCTCGGAGCAAACTGGTACAGCTTACGTTGGATTGGCAGACCCCCCACAACATTTCCCGACCGGTTTTAGCGCGCTGCCATGAATAGTCTCATTAAATTATGCGCATTACTTTCATAATGACCATATCCTTCCTCGTGGACTTCAACCTTGACATGGTGGAAGGGCCTGTGCATGTTGATGCCCCCTAGAGCTCTCTATGTGGGAGCAATGACATTTGCTCCTGGTTAGGCCACCCATGTCATGCCATAGGTCGAAGGGTGGGCCAGGCGAAAGGTAGCCCGGGCAGTCTATAACGTAATGAGTTTGTTGAGTTTATTATAACGTAATTTGTAAGGCAGAATAATTCCTATTAAATGCTATTACAATGTGTTCAGATGTGAATTGAATGTATTTTTTTCCATTATAGTATGACAGTGCCTAACTTTACAATTAACCACCGCGCAGCTTTAGGGGCATGATTTTTCGAACACGAACTAAGGGCGCCTTCAATTTCTCGATGTAGATGTAGAGCTCTTTACCCAGCATATTTAATACCCCTAATTACTGGAAATGCTCTCGCTTATTGGCGTCATAGTAGTCCCTCATGACAAACGAATCTCTTGCAAGCTTGAATATAATGAAAGTGAATGTTTCGCAGTCAGTGAAAATAAATATCTTTAGGAAAACATTTTACCTGGATAGTGAAGAACACTTTTGACATAATTTCTTCAAAGAGTCTGTTTTGCCAGATTCCATGATTACGGTGTGTGACTTATTAGATGCCTCATATGTCACTCTAATTTATTCGCACCTTTTAATAAAATATGCTATGCTCGTATAAATAATGGTATAGATTAAATGAGAATTGTGTTGTAGATCAATTATCTTTTTCTCCTTTTTTTCTCATTTCCAACCAGGATATTCCTGCAGTCGCCAGCCAATCCCGACCTCCTCTACATGATATTTTTCTGCCACACTCAGCTCACTATCACTATGTTGCTGTGTCTCATTTTCGGTAGTAAGGTAAAAATATCAACTATGTTTTAATCATTTCATTTCCTTTCAAATACCTTACTATGGCTTTAGTTGAGGTAGATATTCATAAATTGTAGTTGGTTAAGTTCTGGTAGTAATTAATCAATAGAATAGAGGATTTCATTTTAAATAAAATAATATTTTTTGTGATAGTTCACTACAAAATGGATGTTATTTCTTGAATAATTATTAACACTAAGAATGGAGGATAAAAAATGATCTTGTAGGGCTATAAAATGGAACCAGTTGCCCTTCCATCTTCTAACGGGCATGATGAACATTTGGTTTAAATTTCCCATGACCCATTTCATTCAAGAAATATTCCTCTTAAAATGTACTTTTTGCAATATTTTGTAACTCCAGTCACAACTGAAGATAAAAACATATGGAAAGCGTTTTTAAACGGCAATGCGACAATATAAGCATACAATAATGCAACTGTCCTCACATACAATATACTTATATACTTCATGTACAATAATACATTTGTGCTTATTTATTTCAATCTTATGGAAAATTATAGTGAATTCTAAGACACTAAATTCAGTTTAAGCTTCATTCAAATTAGAAATTCTGATCTTACAAATTAAAACTGCGCTGAAGGAGGTTTTTAAGGAGAGAATCATTAATTCAAAGATCCGCGGAGCAGTGGGACTTTCTCACGGCTTGCAAAATAATTACAAGAAGAAAAGGTTACACAAGTAATTTCGGTTACCAATAACAACAGTGAGAAATAAAATAAAAAATTTACAGGCATAAACGAAGTCACAAAAACCCACACTGCACCAGTGAATCCAAAAACAAGGAATATAACCTTGGTACTCAAGCTATGAGCCATTGAAGATTACGATATTAGTAATGAAATACCTCGGATGCCTACATTTTGATGAATTGACAGCCATCATTTAAGATTTGAATTTATTCTTTACGACCCTAGTGAATCACAAGCGCTGCGGAAAATCATAGCACACTTCACACTGAAAGGGACCCAATAAAACCATGGCTCACTGGGAGAAACGATCAATCAATACGTCCTCCTCTCGCAACTGATTGGCGCTACCGCCTCGTCGTATCTTTCCCATTGACGTGTCCATGCCTCCTTTGTGATCCTAAGCACCCTTTTCGATTTGATTCCCATAGAGTGGATGACTACATACGTATAAGGTTGCACCCGGATACGTTCTCATCCTTTTCGGTCTCTCTTTCGTTCCCTGTCCCACCCCTCCCTCCAACCACTTCTCCCATCCTCCGACCCCTCCCTCGAAAGCGATCCCTTAGTGTACCAAAACGTTCGATTTCTTCTCAACAGCCGAATGCCCTCTACTCTTTCTCCCGCCACTATATTCGACCCTCGTCACCACTCGATCTATCAATTCCATACATATGTGTGTATCTCACTCTTATCTCTTTCGCGTCCTGATCCTCTCCGCCTCCATCCCATCCCCTCACTCCCCAATCCCGCCTCTCCCATCCGACCCCTCACACCCTTCCTCACGTCCCGCAGGCATATATGGTGTTCAAGGGGCGGGGCAAGTGGTGCTCTTCGTCTTCCTCAGAGGAGGGTGCCACAGGTGGCGCTGGCGTCGGTGGGGCCGGCGGCGCCGGAGGCATCGGAGGCTCCCTGGGTGCATCTCGCGCCCAACCTACGGCCAAGTTCCTCTCCAAGCCATCGTCTTCCTCGTATACCCGATCCGAGCAGTCCATGGCCGTTCCGGCGTCTTCCTACCCTGCCACCGTGTGCGGAGGCGGCGGGGGCCTGACCCCTTCCACCCTGCAGCCTCTGGCCCCCGCCTCCAAGGGACTCGTGCCGCCACCCTCGCATAGAGACGGAGCCTCGTCGCCCGTCGTCTCTGCCAACGTGGATCCACAGGTAAGGCCTCCCTACTCCGACTAGCGACGCCCACCCCCACGCCGATCTCCTCATCTTTTCTCTCTCACCCTCGACGCCGCAGCAACCCCAAACACATCCTCCCCTTTCTCAGAGAACCTTTATTCCCTTGACGACCATTGTTATCCGAGCTTTGGGTCCGGGGTTGGTTGGGTTGGGAGGACAAGAAGGACGACACGTTTTCAAACATGGGGACCCGGTTTCCCATTTCCACCCCCGACCTTCTCGATTCCGTCAAAAGGGGTCCTCTTCCTCCTCCTTCGGCTTGTTCTCGCCCCCTCCACGCCTCCCCCCTTATCTCCCCGCTAGTCATTCTTCTAGTCCTGAAGCTTCCACTCGGATTGTCAAAGGGCTCGGACTTCTAACGATGACCGATACGTGCTAAGTTGGTTTGAATCTCCTCTTGCCCCTGGGCTCTAGACGGACGCGGTCCTGAGCGTGACAGCCAAGCGAATTCTGGGACAAATTCCGATAGCGGAGAAGAAATCTTTCTCTCATGTCTTTTTCTTCTTTGGAAGTGACGAGCTATCCTTAAGAGAGCGAAGCCTTTGAACTCTCTAAGACGGTATTACCAAAAGATTAATTCACAAAAATCGATGTGCTTTGTCAACTGGCAAAGAAGGATTTATGGATTGACCTCATTTTATAGTTCTTCGAAACATGATCCTCTCCTTTTAGGGAAACTCCCACTTGAATTACGCTATTCAATCATTAAATAGAATAACCATCTTCTTCATTTCTCGGGCGTCAATTAAAAATTAATACCCCAATACAAAGATAGGCACAGAAATCCAAAGCTTAATTAAAGCAGAGCAGAAAAGCCTCCTTCGTCATCCTTTGACTTCAAGTGTACTGCGATAGGGATTGAATTTCAGGTGAGCAAATTGTATTGTTATTGATTTAATACCCAATACTTACTTTCTATATTTCTTCCGAAGCAGTACACTCAATCATAAAACCAATAACAGATTTCATTCCAGAGCAAAACTACAAGTACCGACATGTATTAAGACGCTGGCGAAGAATGCCAAAATGTCAGCCTGAGAATGTTTCACTCAAAATTAAAATAGAGACAAGAGAAAGAGAGGAATTGGTAATGCTATGAAATAGAAAGTGAGTGCTTAGTAATATAAGCAACATAAACACGCCATGAATACCTTATAATTAAAACAATTTTCGCGCTTTCTGGTCTACGATGCAAAGTTAAAGTGTAAGAAACAAGCGTTATCTGTATCTTGAGGGAGAAGAGATTCAGGAATGACGCAGTACGATGAAGCATTCTTGACGCATTTTTTAAACCTTCAGGAGTAAAAGAATATCCTCGACATTTTCATTCATTCACGTCATCGATCGTAATGCGAGAGTGAGAGGTACTCGGCAACTAGGAGAACCCTGCTTCCCTTTAAGATGTCCCATTTGATACTTGCATATAACCTAATGTTAGCCTCTCACTGCTGTGGATTAATAAGATGGCCAGATATTCTGTATGAGATAAAAGGACTTCATGGATTCAATTCCTACAGAAAAAACTTTACCGAATTATTATATTGTATCAATATCTTTCGGGAATTCAAATTTGCTTAACCTGCTCACGCTAAAGGATTCTCATTCAAACGGTGCAATTATCACACGTTGAATAGATTTGACAGTTTCCAAGATTACTTTAATTAGTGTATAAAGAAACACAGTAGTTGTCCAATCCCAGAAAGTTTTGTAACGTCATCTGACGATGCACTGAATTTGCATGCACTCACTCGCAACGGGAAATTGTATACCTAATGCATTCCACGGCATTCAAAAAGATCACGGATAAAGCCTATAATTCTAATGCAACAATTTCAGAGTGTAAAAATCATTCGCAATAGAATGACTTCCATTGCCAAGCGTCTTCCCAAGGACCTTCGGACTTTTGTTAAAATGGCGAGCATAACACTGTTCACCCAAACATGTCCGGTTTAGAGTAAGTTTATATTTTCA
This sequence comes from Hetaerina americana, assembly GCF_022747635.1. Lineage (NCBI taxonomy): Eukaryota > Metazoa > Arthropoda > Insecta > Odonata > Calopterygidae > Hetaerina > Hetaerina americana. The sequence continues at coordinate 35,089,686 of NW_027286874.1, read as the reverse complement.
AAAACAGTTTCTTTTAGCTCAGGGAACATATTTCACTCAACACTTGCAATTTTTACCTGAATTAAAATAATTTTGCAAAATCAACTTTGTTTGTTGTGAGCATTTAATTTTCCCTTATAGTCTCGCTACCATTCTCTTTTGTGTAAAAATTTGATCACGTTGTTCATGGCTCAATAAGCAAATTATTCAACATACGAATACATGCTTTGTTTCTCTTTGAATTTCTAAAATTTTTCAGCCGAAGTGCGAACTAGGGTGTATTCATTTCAATTATTAACATTCAAATATCTCATAATTTTGGCGTCAACTCCTGCAGTTTAACAGGCTTTGCTCTTTTTTATGTATCTTTTTAATAGTAAAGCATTATTACTCAATGAAACTTCATAGCCGTATCTTTGAAAACCAACGTTCAAAAATAACTGCTCCAGGTTTTCCCAAGAGTGGACTTTTTAAAAGAGTAGAATTGAAAAACATGAACGAATTCAATGCTAAAAAGGATTTTTAATAACTTAGTTCAATGTATTATGAATGCATCTAAACCTAGTTTGGTCAGGAAGGCAACCTATCATAGAATGTGTAAATTAGAATCTGCGATGCCTTTTACTACGTAGCACATACGTATGTTAATTAAATTAATTACACCCTCAACATGTAGTTTAGATTTTATTTAATTGAAAAATAGGTTAACCAAATAGATAGAACGGCAGAAATATCTTAGATATAGTGTTATTAATTGGTTATTATCAGAATCTTTCACCCAGATGCTTACCGGATGTGATTAAAACCGTTTCGAGCTCATTAATGGCCGTTTTTTTATTTAAGTGTTATTTATTTATTTTCGTAACGCGAGCGACCTTTGAAAATGAAATTGGGACTAGAAAGATCCAGCTAAAACTTTCATTACTATCATAATAAATACAATTGATTTTGGCTGTCCGAATCCACAATCTTTAACGATAGTAGAGGCGTGAAATGGAAAGTTAATTTCCTTGGAGCTAATTTCTGTACAAATTCGAATGGAATTTAAAAAGAAATGTTGACTATTAACTTTGAAGAGGCACTGAATGTGTACCTGAGCTTATTCAAGAATAAGACTTTTTTGTCAAAGGGAATGTCAAAAAACAATAAAAACTCATTCTGAGGTTAACGAATTGGCTATTATTGATTCGCGGCTTCACTGTAAACACAATTATAACATGTTATTTTATCATTGGCCATTTTATTCACTCCGACCGCATATTACATTTTCAATTATTAATTATCTAATATTATCATCGAAATGTATTTTAACCAATTTTACGATTTAATAACAATAAAAGTGGATTAGAGGTCTGAATCAATAACGACTCTCGTTGACGCTTTGATATTCTGGTGGTTTTGCAAATTATATCTTGCACTATTATTGTTGATCGCATTTACTTTTTTTTAATTCTGCAATCATATTCTTGAGGATCAAATAGAAAGTTACTTTTTCCGGTAAAAATTAACTCCACGTTGTTCTTGGGCTACGGTGAGTACAACTGATGGATTCTTTGACAAACAAGAAACAATAGACAATTATTACTAAGGAGTAACTAACCTTTGCGCGTGTGTATTCCCCTAGATATTTCCTACCTTCAACGCCGGAAATGATATTTTACGAATATTTTTTGGGAAAACTACAATGTTTTATGGAGGGTGGAATAACAACGAATTTTTCAAAGCGTCCATCATACAGCACAGTAAACTAAGTGTAGCAGTACATGCAATAAACCGACATGTTAGAATCCCCTGTATAACCTTAAATACCCTGATTAAAAATTCAAAACTATTGATGAGTAGGAACTCAAAAATACTCTAAGTTTTAGAATAATAAATTTTATCTGAGAAGAATCCTAAGGCGATATTTTCTCATTAAGGAAACTTAATTTGCAAATAAATGTCTCCGAAGAATTTGATGCAGCAATACCGCAATAAATTATGTAAAGACTAAACACAAGATTCAAGAAGTTCTCTCGGGTTTCCCAACGGGTCAGGTTGCAGTACATCGACGTTTCGAAGGCTGACTCTGCCATCGTCTGCAGGGTGAAGCACTACTTGAGAGATATTCTAGAGAATTTCTTGAATACCATACGCCGCGAAAACCTGAGATCTTTCATTAAATACGAGATACTCGTAAATATCTCGAACTTTGAAAGAGTATTTTTCCCGGTAAAAATGTCCGGTAAAGGACCAACTCGATGCTCAAAATACGCCGAAATATTTTTTAAATTGATATTCTTTGAAAAAGGAAAGGGATGAATGAACTTGGCCTATCAAATAAGCTTGTCATTTAAATATGAAATTGGTGTATTCACCATTTTTTAATTATATATGTATATACGAGTATATATATATATATATATATATATATATATATATATATATATATATATATAGTATATATATACACACTCGTATACGCACACACACACATATATATATATATATATATATATATATATATATATATATATATATATGCATATATACAAGTCCATGCATTAAACATGTATGTATGGTGGGTGTGGGTCGTGGTAGTCCAGGGGAGACCATTGAACTACTGGACGGAGAGCCCTCGTTCGATGCCTGGGCAAGCCACTCTGTCAGCTTGCAGCTCCACCCTAGCTATGTGATTTTTCGGGCATATGATATTTCTGGGAAACCATTACCGGCACAGAGAAAGGAACTGCCCCCCCCCCTACCCTAATGTGGGATATTCACACGCCGTCGGGCTTAGTACTGGGTGAATTCTACCATAACCTACCAAAGCGACCTTCGGGTTGATTAATGTGTTTATGGTCTCCCACATACACACACAGATGCATCTATGATATACATATATAATTTGCACGAAAGTTTCACAGATGTGAATAACAATGTGCTGTTCACCAAGAGAGCTCTAGCGAAGAAATACACAAAAATGAAACACACGTATCACCTGAATTCAGAAGCCAAACCACCTTTTTCAAGGGAGAGAAGGAACTTAGGATAAGGTTTCCAAAGGAGGAGACGAGGCACTGGACTGAAGGGTAGAGCAGGGTAAGGTTTTGGAGGGAAAGAGGTGGGAAGGGAAGGTTTGGAAGTGTGGGTTTAATATGGAAGGTTTTGGGAGCGGCGAAGGTGCGAAAATATCTGGAAATTGGGGTAATCAGTTTCTGATATTAAAACCTGGCTCTATCCAGAAATCAAGGAGTCAGATATACGCCTTCTCGATTAGATCTTGGTGTATATTTTTATTTACATCCGTGAGAATTTCCTTCAAATTATATATATATAGAAATATATATATATATATATATTATACATATATATATATATATATATATATATATATATATATATATATATATGTATATATATATATATATGTATAATATATATATATATTATACATATATATATATATATATATATATATATATATATATATATATATATTATACATATATATATATATATATATGTATACAAGGTGTGATCAAAAAAAGACAGGACTTATTTTATAACTAACGGATACAGCTTAATCTAACTTGTCGCCCTTTAAGTACATGCCTTGGCTGACGACACCCCTTTTGCCAACGTTTCTTCCAGCTCTCGAACCCTGCCTGGTAAGCTGCCTCAGGGGTCCTCTTCAGGTCCGCCGTACAAATAGTGTTAATGTCGGCAGTAGAGTCGATTCTGCGCCCTTTCAAGGTTGATTTCAGCTTTGGGAACAAAAAAAAGTCTGATACAGCCACGCCTGAGGAGTAGGGGGGCTGCGGGATCACGGAAGTTCCGGTTCTGGAGAAACACTCTTGTCACTGTTAGCGTCGTGTGAGCCGGGTCGTTAACGTGGCAGAAACTCCATGAATTGTTTCTCCACATATTCGGCCTCTTCCGGCTCACTGCGACCCTTAGCCTCTTCACAACCCTCAAGTAGAAATATTTGTTGACGGTTTGACCTTGAGACGCATATTCTTAATGAATCAGCCCTTGCAAATCGAAGAAACACACCAGAATGACCTACACATTAGACCGGGGCATGCAAGGTTTCTTTGGTCGCGGAGAATGAGGACCTTTCCGCTGAGAAGACTGGGCCTTTATCTCAACATCATAACCATAATCCCAGGTTCTACACCGGTTATGATGGTTTTAAGAAACCCTGGGTCGACATTGGCTCGATCCAGGAGTTCCTGACATAGAGTCCACACGTTTTTGTCTCTGTTCATCAGTAAGCACCTGCGGGACGAATTTCGATGCGACGCGCGTAATGCCCAAAATGTCTGTTTAAATTGTCTGACAGGATCAAAATCTAATTTTCACTTCCTCGGCTATCTCCCTGACACTTAAACGGCGATTTTCTCGCACTAAATCGTACACCAGTTTGACATAGTTGGGGTCTGTCGAGTGGAAGACCCCGTTCACGAATCTTCATCTGTCGACGTTCTGCCCTATTTAAAACGACTGTATTACTCGAAACTGGCTTCAACTCACAGCTTCATTAACAAAGGCTAGCTGAATTATTCCAAATGTCTCCATAGCACTTTTGTAAAGTTTGAAACAAAATTTCACGCACACACGCTGTTCCTCTAGCTCCTTCATCGCTGCCGTTGTACACGGCGTCGAACAGGTTAAGGCAAGTACCGCTGCTGCTCCGTAACGACTCGACGTAAACAAACGCAACACCTCTCGTTTTAGTCATTAGGTATATCGCTTGATGGCGCACTGTCTTTTGTTTCGATCTGGTTGACGGTGAGCGCAGAATAAAATCAGGCTGGGCTTTTTTTGATCACACCTTGTATACACATACATATATTCATTTTTACACTTATATATATATATATACTATATATATATTGTGACGCGGTATTTAATTTATAGATAAATTTTCCCCGATACCGCGAGACAAGGGAGGCCGCGACTCTACTTGTTTTGAGGGCGCCAGGCTAGCCGCATGGCTAGCCGCAGAGTCACGCCGCTGGCTGTCACCTGGCCCATCACACTCCTCGTCCCAGGGGAGGGCTCGCTCACCTTTTATGTGCCCCGGGGTGGGCAGCGGCTCTTCAGCTGAAATCACGAGGGGCGCAAGGAGGCGCATAAAAATGGACTCCGACGAGTAAACTTCATAAGAACTATTTATTATCACAAGAAAAGGTGTGGGCGCTCCCAAGCAAACATGACGCGCGGTGCCGACGCCTGCTGGGCCACGATGTTGGGTGGCCGCTCGGCTGCAGCCGAAGATGGCCGCCTCGCTGTCGACTGCTGGCTCCCGATGTTCCGGTCGGGGCCTGCGGTGGGCCCACACGGCGAGGTCGGTTGCTGGCACGCGCACCCCCGGTGTTCGCAGGCTGTCGGTGACTCGACGATGATAGCACAAGACCTTCCCTCTCGGGCATCTCACAACGAACTCTGCTTCCCACGTGTTGGCCGGCACTCTCCGCGCGCGGCGCGCTCCGCTCTTCTTTTTTCTTACATACGTTGTCGGCGCCAACAGACAGCGCCCCGCCGTTCTACGGCTCGCGAGAGGGGCGCGCGTATTCGAACTGGGCAAGTGACGCTGCGAGGTTAAGGCAAGTACCGCTGCTGCTCCGTAACGACTCGACGTAAACAAACGCAACACCTCTCGTTTTAGTCATTAGGTATATCGCTTGATGGCGCACTGTCTTTTGTTTCGATCTGGTTGACGGTGAGCGCAGAATAAAATCAGGCTGGGCTTTTTTTGATCACACCTTGTATACACATACATATATTCATTTTTACACTTATATATATATATACTATATATATATATATATATATATATATATATATATATATATATATATATATACATACATGCATATATATAGTCTTACTTGAAGAAGGCCTCGGAGAAGGCCGAAAGCTCGAACATTTTACCGTGTGAGTGTCCTTTTAAATGTTGCTATTCTATTTGTGTTCTATTGTGCCGTCACATTATATATAGTATGTATATTTAATTATTTAAATATTATTGAATGTATATGAAGTTACCACTAACTGAAAAAGACAAACAGAAACACAAAAAATTAAAGAAACTCACTATTTTTCGAATATTCGGTGGTCCAAGCCAACTCTCTCAAGGAAGAGAAGGGAGGAAATGCGGGAAAGGTTTTACTAGAAAGGGGCTGGAAATTTTTGCGAGAGGAGGAGTTGGGAGGGGGAGTTTTAGAAGTGTAGGAATAATATGGAAGGATTGGGAATAATATGAAAACCTTTCAGCTCTCTCTTCAGTTGGGGAAGCCAAAAAAATCGCACGGATAAAAGTCGAGACTGCAGGGGGCTGAAAGGCCACAGGGGTGTTGCTCCGGGTTAGGAAGTTGGCAACAATGAAGGACGTGCAGCTGAGGGCCTTGTCTCAATGGAGCATGACTGTGTCTTTAATCCCAGCCTTCACGCGCGCGACCCGACGTTTCAATATCTTGAGCACCTCCAGGTAAAAGGTTGAGTTGCCAGTTTCCCCCTCGGTACCAACTCAAAATGGGCGAATCCTCGGCCGTCAAAGAAGACATAAGCATATTTTTGATGCAAGACTTACTCATTCGCGCTCTCTTGGGGCGGGGATGATTTTGTATGCCACTCGCTACCTGCGTTTTCGATTCTGGGTCGTGCTGCAACATCCAGAATTCGTCTCCGGGTACGACAGAGTTAAGAAATTCCAGATCATTTTGAATTAAATCCAAAATTCTCTACAGCGCGTAACCCGAAGTTTTTTCTGGTCTTCCGCCAACACTTTCAGCACAAGCTTCGCGCAGACTGCGCATTTCTAGATCTCCGGTCACTAATCCATGTACCGCAAATTTGGACATGTGTAGGGTGTCAGCAATTTGCTGGATGCTCAATCGATAAGGTCTAAAAACACACTTCACCTGGAGGCATGTCTTTCCACTCAGTCTGGTCGGGGCAAACTGGCAACCGGTTGCGTTGGCATGGCAGACCCCCCACCACATTTCGCGGCCAGGTGTAGCGCGCTGCCATGGATAGTCGCGTCACAATAAAATCATTGGCATGACTTTCATAAAGGACCATGTATTTAACCAGGACCAGGATATTTACTTGTGAATGTATATACTACCTTGATCAAAAAGTTCCCGGAATAACCACCGTGTGGCGCTCCCATCGTTCCGATTTGAGTTCTGTTTTTTTTTGTTAAATTGGTACATCTGTTGTTGATATTCCCTTTAAATCTTAGTGTCATAACTTGACATTTGCAAAAGTTACGTAGCCAAGAGTACATCTATCTCTGTGTGTGTTGGCGATTTTTTACAATTTCAGAAATGGATTTAAATTTGCAACAACGAACTTGTATTAAATTCTGCGTAAAAAACGGATTTAGTGGCGCACGGACGTTGGAAATGTTGGAAAAGTGTTTCGGCAACGATTCTCTAAAAAAAACGGTCGTTTACCAGTGGCACGAGCGGTTCAGAAGTGGTCGTGAGTCAATCGAAGATGATGAACGCAGTGGCAGACCATCGACATCGAAAGTCGGTGAAAAAATTGATAAAGTAAAAGAAATGTTGGTCAATAACCGCAAATTAACCATCAGAGAAATAGCGGAGGACTTGAACATTGCCTATGGATCCGCCCAAGACATTGTGGTTAATGATTTGGGTTTCCGTCGTGTAGCAGCAAAGTTGGTGCCAAAAGACCTCAATTTCATGCAAAAAAGAGACCGTGTTGACGTCGCAAAAGACATGATTTGCGAGGCTAAACCCGATCCCACATTCATCAAAAGGATCATTACTGGTGACGAGACGTGGGTTTATGAGTACGACACGCAATCCAGACATCAGGCAAGTGAATGGCGTTCACCAAATGAGCCGAGACCAAAAAAACCACGTCGTTTTCAGTCAAAAAAGAAGGCAATGCTGACGGTTTTCATGGATTACAACGGTGTAGTGCATCATGAATTTTTGCCAGACAGTAAACAAAGAGTATTATTTGGGCGTTATGAGACGTTTGCGTGAAGCAATTCGCCGAAAGAGACCAGAAATGTGGGCAGAAAACTCGTGGATTTTGCACCATGATAACGCACCGTCGCACAGTGCTATCATTATTCGTAATTTTTTGACGAAAAATGCAACAAATACCATCCAACAGCCACCGAATTCACCTGATTTGGCTCCCTGTGACTTCTTTCTGTTCAATCGAGTTAAAAAACCATTACGGGGAACGCGTTTTAGCAGCCGAGAGGAAGTAATGGAAAAATCGCAGGAAGCACTGATGGACATACCGAAAACCGAATATAAAAAATGTTTCGAGGATTGGATCAAGCGCTGGCATAAGTGTGTTGCAGTCGATGGGGATTACTTTGAAGGGGACAATATAGATTTAGATGAATAAACTTGTATTTTTAATTTTCTGAATAAATTCCGGGAAATTTTTGATCAAGGTAGTATGCGGAGACTTATTGCCGTACCACAATGGGTATTTAGTCCCAAGTCCTCGGTCTAGAGATACGTTATTTCGTAGCTACGGAGATATACATTTCGAGAAATACCCCCGATAGAAGGTAGAAATTTTTGAACACAAGTGACTTCAGACACTCGCCATTAATGGCAATCACCGTCTAATAACTGCCCTTTTCAGTGTTCGAGAGACTTCGTCAGACTTCAGCAACCTGACTTGAGATTCGAGGCTAAAAATTCATCTTAGAATACCAATGTAACAAAATGTATAAATTGGTGTGGGACAAATATCTTTGCTAAAATTACAATTTCTGTTTTTGGGCTAAGTTACTCATACTTATCTTCTGGATGATGCATTTACGTTGGCATCTTATTTTCATTTTGATTCGCATGGTGATCCGTTTGCGCCTATAGACCATGAGTCTACTTTCACTTTTCTCTTGGCTTTAAGAATACTATTTTTGTCTGTTAATATAGTAATTTCTTACTCCTAGCTTTTTGCTTTTTACGAATTTGACAATGGAAGAAAGATGGATTCATTGCTTAGATCAGTAAAAATGTGCCGGTAACGTAACCCGGTGTCATACTAGTTTCTCATGGATATTGCCTCTATTAAAATAGTAAAAGATGTCCCAACTGATGCACAATGGTTACTCTACAATTTAAAGTTTAGCGCAACAGTAGTTGCACCCACATTATTTGATCGGGATTGTGGTATATGGATTTATTGGAGTATAGACTGTGGAATACCTGCAGATGGAATAGTAGTTAAAATCCAATGCAACAAACGAGTACAATACTAGTAGTCACTGTTATTCACAACTACGAAAAGTTTCCTAAGTCATTTGAAACGTATTCTCATTCAAAAGACATTACAAAAAAGGTCTCTAATTAATCAAAATTTTTGGAATTTGCCTGAGTGGCCAACCAAAGTGATATACTTCATTACCAAGTAAAGATTAACTTAGGCGTTGCATTTAACTCGCGGCAAATAAAAGCTACTGACTTCATCTTTTGAGTCATTCACGTGAAATAATGCGACGCCATCGAACATTTAGCCACAGAAATAATGCGAACACCTTATTCATGACATATCGTTACAGATTATTCTAATTTTAAGGAATTATTTTCACAAAACTGTGCTCTATATTCAAAGGCCAGAGTAATTCATCTCCATGTTTATTACTACCTGATTAATTTGTTTAAAATAGACGCTTAAAACGAAAGGTATTGATGAAAATTCTTTTATAGCATTCCAAAAATATATTCCCGAAAAATTGTATCAACTGGTGTATTTATGTGATTTTAAATTAGAAACTATAAATATTTAGTCATTCTTTCACAACGCTTAATGTGGACTGTAAAACTGTAGACAAAAAATAACATATGTAGTTCTTTGGTAAACACTTAATCAACCGCGGGATGCTTTTGTTGCACCACAAGTATAATTTTCTTGCCTAGTAATTTTACATGCATATGCAGGTTACAAACACAAATTAAATTCTCAGCTCGGTGATTTTCCCGTGTTATTGGAACCTCACCTCCGTTTCGCGTTTTCCATTCGAGCATAAAGGCATACAAAATCTGCATCATAAATATTCAGATTGAGCTATCTTTTGTGGTCCTGAAAGGTTGCCAACCTAACAATGGAGATTATATACCCCTCGAGGATTAAGGCTCACTTTAAATAGAGATAGACAGGAGAGAGGAATCACACTTGTTTTGGTTTCTCAAAAATTAAAATTATTACCAACGGACTCGAAAAAATAGGCCGTTGGACTGTCTGGGCGTATTCCTCTGATCTAGTCTTTCGACAAACCAAATACAATAACACACATTCTGGATGCTTCACACAGTTAATAATTTTGTAACATAAAAGGAATGTCGTGATTTGTTTCCTGTTGCATTTACACACGCAAAACACGACGAGGGACCCGAAACATGACCAAATGTTCATGATTTCGAATCATTAATGGGCGACTATGAACTCATCGAGAATAGATTGCAATTTCGGTCAAAATTGTATCACCTTCCGCAATTGCTACATATTTGTCATTTAAATGCAAGCACTTGTTATGTAGTCGTATTTGTATGCAAACTTAAGAATATATGACAAAAAAGCAAGGAATAAAAATCGCACACAATGATATAAACATTGAGTTTTCATTGTTACGCATTCAAAATATATACATGTCATTCCAGAGCGGTATTAGACCAAAGGCTTCGTGTTAAAGGCGATAATTAATCTTCACCCATTAAGGAAGTTAAGGTTGATCCTGAGTGTCCTTATCAGACCTCGCTCTTGTCGCTGCATACATGTTCAATTTTTTGGAGGTAACCACTGAAGGAATACGAGTGGGTTTCATTTGCACAAAATTAGCTTTTCTGTGGTTTTCAAATTAAAAGGAAGATCGTGTAAAATATAAAGAATGCATGTATGAAATATAATAGGAGTGTACATAAGAATCAATATAAAAAGAACAATGCATAAAGTATACATAATTTAAGCATGAGGATAAAAAAATAATAATGATGATAATTTACTCAGTGATTAGGAATACTCGACGGGAGTAAAAAATAGCTTGCCAAAATCAAATTATAAATAAATTTAGGCCGTATTTTATCGAAATACAATGGGTAAATCTATGCGAAATTAAATAAAAGTTAATTGAGAACGTCCCTATTTAACCTCACTTTACGAGTGAGAGTTAATTATCGTCATGGACGTGAAGCAGCCCGTTCAAAACTACTCTAAAATAATATATCACACTAAATGATGCTTTCAATTCTTGCTTGCAATGCGATTTTAAACGTCATTCAAAGTTGCTTGACACCAATGTACACGTTTATTTTGTTAATAGACATTTTGCATATCCATCATTGTGAAATAATACAGCTCTCTTGTTTATTCTATTCATGGTGACATTTTATAGCCGCACACAATAGTTTCCCTTAATCGTCGCATTCGGAATTCATGTGAATCGTGACTCGCTTTTCAGCCACGTAGAGGGATCATGGGAAGGTTGAAAAGAAAAAAAATGGTAGCATTAATTTTATGCTAGGTATTCAATGAATGCGTAAATAAAATCGAATAGATTTGCTTCTACGGGAGTTGACTACTATACAAACACAACTGTTAAATATTTTAGTCAATCATTTTTGATTTTTAAACGAAGCAGGGACCTACTGGTTCGGGAAACAGGTGGGAAGGGAACCAAAGAAGACGGAGAAGAGATGAGAAACACGGGAGGACAGCATCCGGAGACTACCAACACAGAGCTTACTGGTTCCAATGGAGGCCTTCCTTGGTATACTCACAGTATATAACAAGAAGGCGCGACATTAGCACGGCAGGACGCCCCTGGGGAAATCATACTCGAAAGAAGACCCAGAGGAAGCACCGTAATAACAAAAGGGCTCGTCCCCAGCCAGGGAACCTAACGCTGGGCACTCGGCACACACCCTGCATGGACCACATTCCCCCAGTCCACTATTCTAAAGGATGCATAGAAACTGACAGTGTTTCTTGGGAATGAAATCTGACGGCCATCGTATCACCTTAAACTTTTCAACAGGAGAGAGTAACGACTTTAATAGATAAGGATAATAATTCAATACTGGGAAGATGCAGCCGAGAGGTGGAGGGAGGGATAATAAAGAAGGAGGGAGATTAAATGAATTGAATTCGGTCGCCGATAGGAGCCACCAATCTAGCAAGACTATTCCGTAGAGCGGTGGTCGAAGTGGAAAACAGCGAACGGCAAATCAAATACGAGGGTAGTTCCAGAAGTACCCGACCCAACAAAGAAAACGCTAAAATTTAGGAAAAAATGTATTTATTTTTCACCATAATCTCCTTTCAGCTGTAAACACTTTTCCCAACAATGTTCAATAAGTTCGATACCCTTTTTAAAATAAGAACTGCTTTGCTCCTTAAAATAGCCATTAACTGCCGACATCACTTCTTCATGGTTGAAAAATCATTGACCAGCGAGCCATGTTTTCAAGTTTGCAAACAGAAAATAATCAGAGGGGGCTAAATCTCGCGAATAGGATGCATGAGGTAGCAATTGAAACTTTAATTCATGAAATTTCGCCATTGCAATAACGGATTTGTGAGCTGGTGCATTTTCTTGATGAAATAACACTTTATTTTTAGCCAAATGCGGCTGCTTTTGCTTGTTTTCTTCGCTCAAATATCGCAATAAGTTTGCATAATACTCGCCATTGATAGTTTTTCCTTTTTCAAGATAGTAAAAGATAATTATCCCACGCGTATCCCAGAAAACCGACGCCATGACCTTGCCTGCAGATAAAATGGTCTTCGCCTTCTTTGGAGCCGGTTCTCTCTCCCCCTATCACCCTGTCAAGTGACTTGGTTCAAGACCAAAATTCAGCGAACGATTGAAAAGCGATATGTCAAATTTTGTATTGGACTGGGGAAATCGGGTATGGAGACGTTGGTCATGATTTGCCAAGTGCTCAAGTATAAAATCATGTCAAAAACTGCAGTTTTTTCGCGGCACAAGCTCTTCAAAGATGACCGAGAGAGTGTGCAGGACGAGCTCTGCGCTGGACGGCCATCGACGTCAAGAACGGACAACGTGAGCGTGAAGTGCTGAATTCATACCGTCGGTTGAGTTTACACATGATTGCAGATTGTATTGGCATTGATTAGGTGACAGTTTACACCATTATCACTGAAAATTTGGCGATGCTTAAAGTTTTCGCTAAACTCGTCCCGAAGGTCTTGACGGACGACCAAAAGCAGAGTCGATTGTCTGTTGGCAAAGACCTTTCGCAACGTGTTGAAGAAGCCCCGACTTTTTGGACAACAGAAAACAACGATTTCCTATTCCCAAAAGTGTAATCCTCCATCAAAGGACACCACCATAGAACCCTAAGTCCCGTCAAAGAAGCTTGTACACCTACCCTCTGGGACCTTCCGGAATCCGCCAACCAGGAAGCCTTCGAGTCGTGGAAACCACTGGCAAAGCCAAACCGCAACTGATTTGATATGTTGATGTTCAAGGGATGTACTTTTAAGAACTTTGAGCCATTGCAGCAATGTTTGAAATAAATCTTTTGGCCTAAGCTTTTACCGAAACATTTTATACAAACCGTGTATGTCATTCCACTCGCTGTAATTCATCTACAAAGCATATTTTTTTCTAAGTTTTCAAAATAAAAATGTTGCTATTACTGAGAATCAGTCGACTTATTCATCTCGTTACCGCCAAGTAATGAAGTTGTGGGCATAGGCATAGACTACTTATTGTTTCAAAGGGTAATATCCGTAGATTACAAATATGCTTGTCAAATAAATTAATTTAAGTTGAACTAATTCATTGATTTTTCAAATGACCTAAAGCTAGTCTTTAAACTCAGGAGTCTTGAAAAATATATAAATTTCGAAATTGAATGTATTACCGAAAAAATATAATACACAATTTGAAATGTCAGGAACAGTTGTTGCCAGCTCGCTTCTTAACGATCGTTCTTAGTGCTTTTGGTAATCATTCTTTGCCTGAAAAAGATAGCCTTGCCATTGGAACGGCCTTGTATCTCCCTTTCTTTCTCCTGTTCCTTCTTTTGATCCTTCCTTAAATATTTAAATGTTGTCCCTAACCCCGCACCCTTGCCTTCCACCACACCACCCATTATCTCTTGCTGCTCCGATAAAATGAGAATGTCACCAATATCCAGCTGATTCTGCAAGCGCCAATCATCGAAAGATTCTCCAGCGAGCAAACGAACTCCGTGAGTTATTTCCCTGTTTAATCCTCACCCAACCCTTATCCGACTCGTCGTTTATCCCCAAGTCGAGATTGATGGCCATTGAAAATCCCCCAAGAAATAAAAAGAAAATGGTGATTACTTTCCTCTAACGTAAAATGCACCACAAATAAAAAAAAACACCCCGAAGCAATGCAACCTACCTTTCCACGTGGTTGGTAATTGTGAAAATGCTAGGCCCTCGCGATTTTTGAATACCGAGGCCGAGAGCTCTTAAATGACGGGCTAAAAATTACAGAACATAGATTTTGAAAGTACGTAACTCTCGTCACATTCATTGAAGAGCCAATTATTAAGCAGATTCTGAAAGTAACATATATGCGCTAAACTAAAGTGAAATAGGTAAATAAACAAGACAACCAAACAAGACAAACAACTTTCGGCGATCAAACATGAAACACTACTGTGTTACCAATTTCACCGTAAACAACCGAAGCTATAAACATAAGGTAAGGGAATGCAACAATTTCAGAGTGTAAAAATCATTCGCCTTGACTGGGATTCGAACCCAGATCCCTCAATATCCGGTCGAGTGCTTTAGCCACTTAAGCTACCGAGGCGTCCTCTTAAACTCTGAAATTTTGGGGTTTTTAAAGGAACAAGATGTTGTGACGAAATACCGTACATACAATGTCACAGGCATTCGTAGTCGTGCGCGAGGCGCCACAGTCCACGAGGTTAAAGCCAACTTTAAACACTTATGGTGTTTTCACTTTGACAAATTCCAAAGAAACTTGTTGCATTGAAAGATTGTCGCAAGAAAAATTGTTGCATTGAAATGCACATTAGCGGATGACTCCGTTAAAAGTTACTGTTGCGGCATCTCCCGCAGTTTCTTTGGAATTTGTCAAAGTGAAAACACCATAAGTGTTTAAAGTTGGCTTTAACCTCGTGGACTGTGGCGCCTCGCGCACGACTACGAATGCCTGTGACATTGTATGTACGGTATTTCGTCACAACATCTTGTTCCTTTAAAAGCCCCAAAATTTCAGAGTTTAAGAGGACGCCTCGGTAGCTTAAGTGGCTAAAGCACTCGACCGGATAATGAGGGATCTGGGTTCGAATCCCAGTCAAGGCGAATGATTTTTACACTCTGAAATTGTTGAATTGAAATGCACATTAGCGGATGACTCCGTTAAAATTTACTGTTGCGGCATCTCCCGCAGTTTCTTTGGAATAAGGTAAGGGCCTGAAATGTAAATTAATACTGAGCTATTAACCCTCTCATAGCTGTCGATGCGTTCGCAAATTGGTATCATAGTTCTCAGATTATTAATATAGCATTATTGTAAGAAAATTACAACAGCGAAAATTTCATCATTTTGTTCGAAGCACAAACTTTATTTCTAAGTTGTATTGGACCTTCTGCATCACACCAAAAATGTTACCCTTCAAGCGAGGCTAGAAGAGTACGAGTAATCGATTATGGATGAAGGAGCGCTCATTCATGAGAAGAGTTCTCGAACTTTCCGCAAAATACCGTAGAGCATATGTCTATGAAGGACCTGTGGCAGCATGAACCATGCTTTAAGTTCAGCGATGCTTCTTTGTGCGCCGATAGTAAACAGTTCGATTAGAAAGAAAATGAAATTGATGATTTCATAAGGTTTTAAATTCAGAATTAAAGAACGTACCTAAATTTAAGGAGACCATTTCCCAGTGTTTTTTTATTTTTACCATCAACCTATACTTTTATCATTTACAAAATATTGCATCATTATATTTTAAGTTGTGACGATAACCAACGCGTGGTCACATGAACCATTCCTGCGATACCTCTGTTCACCAAAATAGTCTAACGTAGGCAACAAACTAGTGGTTGAAAGATTTCCGAAAAGCCAGAAGTAAACTCAAGCTTTTCAAGTAGTTCATAAAGGTTTAAGAATTACCTTTCAAATTAATTAAATAAATTTTCTGATTAACCAAATAGCATGAACTTTCGTTTTCGAACCGCTTTGAATTTAAAGTTATAATTAACAGACTGAAAGAATACTATGGTTTTCTGTATTTGTAATCCCGGTAGAAGGGTGTTATGGTACCCTCACGCGGGACCACAAAGTGGTCGACGCCCGCGGCTGTGTGGTACGACTAAAATAATCGTTAGTTTAAGAAGTGCAGTCATATGCGGAGGATTTCTCACTGATTATCTTCTTACGCAGAACATTCGAATACAAGAAGAAGATGCAACGTTGGAATGAAATTTCAGGAGGAAAGTCCCCCGTTTATTTGTCTACGTCGGCTTGTTTGCATAAACATGTCCACTAAGGACGGATGCTTTACATCATTGCTTCAAGTTCTCATAGAATCCTTAATAATAGTCCCACAAGGACAGATGTTTTTCCAAGTCCAAGCTGAAGTCAACAGTATTTCGCTATATCGTTTTGTACCTTACGCTATAAATGTAGTCCACACTGGTTTTCGCTGATTACGCTAAACCTTCTGGAGTTCCTGCAGTGCACATCTTCAAAATATTACGCTTCGTTCTTTCTGCTGAGAATTTTGACAAGAGCTGACTGAAGAGTTTTTTACTTGTAGTCTCCATATGTACTTGTATATCGTTCCGAAGGCTGATGACCAGTTTTGACAATAATTTTGAGAAATATAAGCTGTACGTTAATAATAATTGGAGCGGATTTGTCTTTTCCACACGTGCACAGTTGAAAAGATGGTCACCTTCCCTATTCCAACTAGATAGCCGTTTGGCTATCTCGATTGCTTTCTAATCACACGAGAATAATATAACCCAATTTTTGCCTAACTCTTAGCATCATCGAGGAGCATCTTTTGCCCCGGCAATTAAATGAAATGCTCCTCTGCTTTCCTACGTAGCCATCCACGGGTATGTCGAATCTCATTATACGAGTACAACTTCTAACTGGAGAAGAGAATGGCATCTCTTACACATGGCAGCAGTTATCTAATTTCCCTCACTGTACCGAATCTTGTCGCACTCTTGGCTCATCATAGGATACCAGTGAGCTCTAAGGCCGGTTGTTCCCGAAATACGTGGCAGCTTTACGAATGAGATTGGCTTGGCCTTTTATTTCTGAGAATAATAATTTGTATGAATGAAAAAGTAGCTCGGAGCTTTTATTTCGTTGATTCGGTGAGGAATCGGTAATCACGCTCGTTTTTAACTGTCTGTCGCCATCACCGCCATGATTATTTTATTTAAGTTTAATTAAAATGTAAATCTAATTTAGTATCCGCCACTTTACTATCCACCATTTGTATTTATGTCCTCCCCAAGTGAGTTCATATGAATTACTTTTTATAAAGCTATGCTGGCTTCGTGTAAATATATTTTCTAATGTCAAGAAACAGACATCACATATTATTTACAATGATAACTTCTACAATTTTTTAAGATATTAAAAAATGGGATTCAATGATTAACTTGAATTTTCATATTGAACCTGTTAGAATGCATGTGATGTGATCCAAGTTCCAGTCATAAGATACAGAATATTTTTATTATTACGTAAAGGGGGAAAGTCTAGGACTCCTCATCTAAGAAATTGCCGAAGATTTTGGGGAATAAGAATTATAAATACGCCTAAACACTCTCACTCACACACAATTACTCTAAGCCAATGTTCAATCAAGTTTCAGTAGGCTGTCTTCATACTTGTTAACTTTTAGAATTTTCCTATTAGCACGATTAAAAAAATTCAATTTTAAGAAATTATGTTTTTTTAACAGCTCAAATTTATTTTTTTTTGCCTTAACATCTATCATGTTTCCACACTTTAATTTTTGCAGAGGCGCTGCGAATCGATTAAAAGGTCTAATTTCCTTCAATTGAACCCCTACTTCCTCGGACCTACTACGTGCGTGCCTAAAAATAAGAGGAAGAAAAAGATTCCAGCCTTTCCCAATTCCCATTTTCCTTTAAATGAAATCAGAGGATCTCTATGCTCCTCACGTCCTCTTCTTTTCAAACATACTCCTCCGGGAAAGTCTGAGTCTTATCTGTGAATTGCGTGTCTTTTTATTCGTTTATGTATAGTTCTTGAGCACGAAGCTCAGTCCAGGAGATTACCGCATTTCAGTAATTGCAAAAGTTGAAGAAACTTTTGAACACTATGCAGTCCTTATGAAAATTATTTAAAACATTGAAAAAAGTGATCCCTTCGATCCAGAGTTCGACTACTAAAGGGCTAGTTTTTTCCTTGCGCTTACTTATGACAATGATTTAGTCATTCCTATGAGATGTGTAAATAAGGCATTTAATGGTATTTTAAAAGGGTCTTTCGAATGAAACTAATATTATCAAATAATAACTTCATTTAAATGCTGGATAGCATTCGGCTGACGCAGTCAACGAAATCAAAATTGTTTGGTACAATATAGTGAACTCATTACATTTTGACGAATATATTATCTAAGATTTGGTGCGCCAGAAAATGTGCCCAGAAACTTTAAAATTATTAATCCAGTCTCTCTTAGTGTCAGCAATGATAGGGAATACTGGAGATCTTAAGGACAGAAAGAGACCAATGAAGGAGTATGATGAGGAAACTCCTCGTCAATGAACGAAACTTATAAGAAGGTAAATGACAAGGATTTAGTAACGATTCAAACAGTATCGCGAATTTTGAATTACCGCGGGTTAGGTATATTTGATTTCTTATTTTTTGTGGCATTATGTTGGTACTTATGTCTTTCACTTATGCCGAAAATTTCGGCCATTTTGCATGATCAATTAATTGTTGACAGCTGTTTTTCTTCGACGTGTTTTTAAATGTCTTCGATTTTTGCCTGTTCCAAAAAATGGATGAAAAAATCTAAAACAAAGTTTGAGTGAAAAACAAAATTAAGTGCTCGGTCATATTCCGAATGTTGAATGTGGCTAGTTAGGGGGTTCCTTCGACCGAAGCTACGTTTATCGGTGGTACAAAATGTTCTCAGAGGTCCGAGAAGATGTGAACGACGAAGAGCGTGCCGGACGCCCGAGCACGTCAACAACAGACTAAAACATTTATGAAGTGAAGAAAATAATATTTGCCTATCGTCAAATCAACATCAGAGAAGTTTCTGAGGACCTAAATATATCGATTGGCTCATGCCATTTGATTTTTACCAATAATTTGGGTATGACACGGGTCGCCGCGGAATTCATACTAAAATTGTTCAATTTCGACAAAAAGAACAACGTATTAACATTGCTAATGAGGTTTCCGCGATGTCCCAAATTTGCTCCAGAGGGTCATAACTGGTGAGGAATCATGGGTTTATGGTTACCACGTGGAAACTAAAGGTCAATCCTCCCAATTCACAGTTGCAGCAGGACCCAAGACCGAAAAAAGTTCGGTCGAACGTGAAAGTTTTGCTTACAGTTTTCTTCGATTGCAGGGGCGTGGTGCGTCATGAGTTCTTGTCACAGGGTAGAACGGTAAATAAGGAATATTACCTGCAAGTTATGCAATTTGCGCGAAGCAATCCGCCAGAAACTCCCGGATTTATGGAAGAACAAGAATTGGCTTTTGCGCCACCTCAGCTCACACATCGTTACTTGTGCGCGAATTTTTGGCCAGAAGCAACACAATAATGATGCCACAGCCACCGTATTCTCCAGATCTGGCCCCCATTGACTTTTAAATGTTCCTGAAACTGAATAGGCCCATGAAAGGATGACGCTACGCTACGATTAACGAGATAAAGACTGCATCGACGGAGGAGCTGAACAAGATCACAAAAATAATTTTTTGAAGTGCTTCTAGGATTGGAAGAAATGTTGGCACAACTGTTTAACATCTAACGGGGATTATATGCGGGGAAAATAATTAAGATATATCGTTGGTAAAGATTACAAAAAATTACAACCTTATGATTTGTAGTATCTAACAATAGCATTCAATGAAACTCAGGAAAACACTTGGTCCAAAAGAATAATATCACATGTATCTTGAGGTTGTGCATTCAAAGTCTCGAAAAACCTTGAGTAACTCCACAAATAGCCCCACAAACTTGCTCATTCTCATCCAAATTCTATGCACATCAAAATCTCTTATGAATACGTTTGACAGATTTCAATGAAATCAGTACAAACCAAAAACATCGACCCAATACCCTTAAGTCTCCCTTGCTCATTAAGCGCAAGTACTACTTTTAATGGAACATAGGGATGAAAGGCCTCAAAATAAATTCCCGAGGAGGTCCCAAATTTTATTTATAACACTTAAGTGGAAATGGAGCAAAAATATAAAGAATTCACGGGTAGATTTGGCTCGTTCAATGCAGGCCAAACTACACTGAAACCTCTCTTTTAGTCTTCTTTTCGTACAGAAGGGAATGGCAAATAACCACCCTCGTTTTCTAAGGGAGACATTTCGATGCATGTGTTCCCAAAGACGAATTTTGATTTCCGTACAGCGTTTTCCCCAAATCCCTTTTATTCAGAACCTTCCAATTCAAAAATTTAATCAAACTAATCGCTATGTGAGGTGACACACAAGAAGCCTCGCTTGCGTGCATTAACGTGCGGGCGAAAATCCACGAGTGAAGAGAGAAGCCTTTATTTCGCCTTCCCGCAGAGTGTTGTCAAATCCGATAAAAATAAAAGTGAAATACGCTCGCCGACTTTGAGGTAGGCCGTTCGGATGTAGGCAGAAACCAATCTCATGAGTACAGGCGGATAACTAATTATTCTCATCGAAATTCCCGCCATTCACGCGGTCCACGGGGGACTTGTGAGCGGAAGCTTCCGCACTCCATTAATTCCAAGCATCCGTCCCTGCCTCTCTCTTCGCCAACTACGGTCGTTCCTCTCCACCCTCACTCATCGATTCCCCCAATTGACACGTGCATTGCGGAGCTCATTAGCAAAAGCATTACGTCGGATGTACCGCTGCCACCATGTCGCTCGGGCAAATAAAGCACGGCTCTCTCTCCCTCTTTCTCTCCCTCTCTTGCCACTCAATTGATTTCGCGCTTGCCGCCACGCATGGCCTGGGAAGGACGGTGATCGATAACTCGTTTCGCACCTTTCCACTGTACGAAAATCACCGCCGAAGGGGAGAGGTTCCCTCCTCCAAATACTCCCACCACCTCCATCCACTACTATGCCCTCCCTTCTGCCAACCAAAACTCATTCCCGAACACAACCTCCTCCCACCAAGCAGCCTTCCTTGTTCTAGCGGCGGCAAAATTCCGCTAACTTATCGTCCTGGCTCGTGCCGACCAATAAAGTTCGTCGGAAAATTTTCCCGTCGCGGTGCGGTCCCTTCCCCGGAGCCGAGGTCTTTGTGGGCAACGCCGGCTTCCCTGTTCGCGGGTGACGGAGGATACGGGAGTCGGGGCAGGGGACTCTCATCCCGGCTCAATCTCCACCCGGGTCCAGGCGTGTCTCACTCTCTCTCTCTCTCTCTCTCTCTCTCTGTCGTCTTTCTGACTCTCAGGGATGGAAAGGCGCGATGGGATAATATGTTTCCCCAGTCTTTCATACGACCGACGTCACAGCCTCGACACGGACGGCCCTTGCTGAGGCGGAAAAAATGTTGATTTCAATTACTATCCGGAGACTGAAAGTAGTGTGTCTCAGTGGTCTCGCATTGTGGACCAGACTCATCCGTTACTTGTCCAATGTAGGGAAAAAATGTATTTATAGCCCCGATTTAAAAACATTTGCAATGCGACGAAGCATACTAAAGGTCCCTTGATGATATCACTGTTAAATATTTTCTTGGCTATGTCACTTAAAAGTCATGCCTCCATCTTTGCCAGTGCCAAAAATATACGAAATACGCCTAAGCTTTCTTTTAGGTAAAATAAACAAATTGAACTCACCTTCGTCAGCGAAACAATTCGTTATTAAGTTTCTGTCACCCAAGGTCAACCCATTGGACGAAATGCTTACATTTTGCGTTTTTCTCTATGCCTGAAGCTCAACACCAGGACATCAAAGGAACAAGCGATGCATAATAAAGTGGCTCAATTCATCTTAAGAAGATTAAATTTCAACTTAAAAAGCTTGATCTTATTTTATTAACATGAAAAATGTTACAAATATTATAAGAAGATTTTTCGTCTAATCTTATATCAGTTAGTTTCTTGAAATTTTTAAAATAATGTGTTAGAATAATAAACCCATAAATGTCTCTTAATAGAAAAAGAAAGTAGTTTCATTTAATATTTATGAGTTAAAATAATTTTGCATAATTAGTTTCCAAAATTACGAATTACGTCTCATATTGGTGGAGTTGCTTTGGACAAATAATTGAGTGATGTTAACCAAACATTTTGCTCGCTTATAATATTTATTAGCACATCAAAACCATTAATCATGAATCAAATCTAATAAACTGAATAAGCATAGGAAAATCCAAGATTCGACCTTAATACAGGTAAGCAGAATCGACGAAGTAACGCCAACGGGAGACAGATTTTTAAAAACATTTATAATTTGCCTCTCATTTTCAACTTTCGTATTCAGTCAAATATTGTTCATATACATGTAGATTAGAGTAAAATGTTCTTAAAAAGTAAATTTTTAGATAATCAGGTTAACTAGGTGAATATTTGAATCAACTTAATTCTAGCCATTTATTTCTTATTCGCCACACTTGTCCACCAAGGTACAATTCCGAATTCTGGATATGACTCGACCTTTATGTTTCCTCTTTTTCTTATCAGAGTTCCCGATAAAACTTTTTTTACTTCCACGTTTTTATAAAATAAAGGAAATATATCTTTCTTCGTATTCAAGTGTCAAGCACAAGGATAATATCGCTCTGCTATTACCATGGTTCCAGCTCATTCCCTCATCTTTTGTGGGGAACTGCAAGACTACCCCTACTCCCATTCACCGCTGTATTTCAAAACTCCCCTAATTATCCTTCCCCGATTCTCCTCTCTCATCATTTGTGCAATATAAGCGTACCTAGCTTCCAATTTTTTTCTCTTCCCAGGTTTTCGGACCCCTAAGCCCGTGCCTCGCGAACCACGACATACTGTTGCCGATAACGTTTTGTCAATAAGACTCCCAACTTTTTAATCTCCCAATGGTCCCATCATTGGATTTCTCCCTCCTCCGATCCTCATCCAACGAAATGGGAAGAGGCCATCCATATTCGTCTTTTTCAGGCAGGAAAGAGATTGGCCTTCATTGGACCGTATTCAAAATTTCCATTCATTCAACCTTGACGGCTGTCACTCCGTTCGAGCCCGCTATTTTTGAACATCTATGAAATACCACCAGCGCTTTCTTTTTTTGCAATATTTTATCGTCCACACCTCTACGCTAAACTGCATTGCACACCTCGAAGCAGGAAGTACGGCGTACTCGTGAAAGATTAAGTTTATCCATATTGAGACCCTCGGTCCAATAACAGGAGTATCTCAAGAAATTCAAAGTTTTCTTTGGGTATCCATTTAATCGAATCGCATAGGCCTGTCATATCATTCATTTTCGGATATCAATGAAATGGATTCCTAAAAATATCTCGCAACCATTGACGGCCGCCTCAGCGGATTCTTGTTGAATGTTTGTTTCTATTATGAATCGCAAAAGAGAAAGTAAATATGCGATCCACGGATTACAGGTAGGAGCTGTAATTAGCCATTCAAAACAAGCACGAGGTTTGCGACCGCTTGAGATGAGATCGCGTGATACGGAGAGAAGGTTCACGAAAATTAAATTCTAACTTCCTTCCATATAAATTTCATTGCTTTCACAAGTGAAAATAAAGCAAATCCAACCAATTAAAGAAATAACACAAGGGAAGAACACAACGTGTCAAATATTTAGTACTAAGCCCAGGGTGAGAGTTCATGAAGACTTGGCACTGGATTAAATGATGGTCTTATAAACAGATCAGTAAGTAGTAGTTGAAAAAAAATTAGACCGACTGTCGAACAGAAACATCCCTGGAAAATTTCCCCTTTCACAATATAGGAATATGTCACAAAAAGAGGAACATAAGAGCTATTAAAATATATCTACCTTTTGCAGAGACGTCATCACTTTTTACAGCTGGCTTCCCAAAACATCCCGCCTTGCGCCCTTGCGGCTACCTAGGGGTATCGTAAAGATGGAGGTATCCAGCGTTATGTCTTCAACTTATTCAGCGAAGTGAAAATCACTTCTTCTCATCCAAAAACGTCACCCATTCAATCCACTCTTATATCAAAACAAAAAGCCCCTTCCGTTTTAATGAGTACCAGTCAGCCCTTCGAGGTGGATTAACATTGTGTGCTGTGTCACAAGCAATTACGAAAGAGAAAATCTCCCTTTTTTTATTCTCTACAAAAAATTATTCCCAACAAGACCCTCCTGACTTAGGTGATAATACGAGATACCCAGTGCTCCTTTTTCCCCCTCCACTAGTTTTTTTTATTTTTTTTCAATGAAAACTATTTCGTAATTACTGGTTTCGCGTTAAAAATTTTATTGTTAAATAAACCACTAACTTCCAAAAGTATTGGTCTTGTGAAAATGTTCGCCGACCGAATGAATAGTTTTGCATGAAATGTGCCTTTTCCACGAAACTTGTCCTCGGATAATACAGTCTGAATCTTACTCCCTTTCACCCAAAGTAACTACTTTGAAGGATCTTTTTTTCATAGTTACACAAATCCTTAAATTCCCCGCAAGCTCTTATCGTTTATAAAATTTAGATATCTCTTTTTTTGTCGGATTTTTAGAGTTCAGTTCGATTTGCAAATCTAGCAGAATAATAGTGAAATCCTCTTGACTGTGTTTGAAGCATGTACAGTTTAGTAGTATATGCAATCAAAGTCTACCTGATCAATAGATCTCTACACACTGCTAAAAAATGGACATACTGCAATATCTATCTCTGGCAGATGTTATTCCTCGGACGTAGGATTTCATATCATCATTTGACGTCCTATTTGATTAATGTTACCTCATCAAAAGTCATCACTAGACCTAAATTTATTGCAGCCATTTAAAATTGTTTGAACAACTGAACCTTTATTGCTAGAGGGTCGAACATCTAAAAGTGAGATTTGATCATAAGAGAGTATGACTGTAAACAACAGTGACCTTTTGATGGTCAACTTTGGAGAAACTTTAAGCTAAATTTTGCATTAACTTGATTTTAATAAAAATATCGGCTGGATTCCTCATTCGATAATTATTTCTTATAATATTTGCCAGTGCAATGTAAAACATATTCCATTGTCTTTTCTACGTATTAAAAACTACCATTTCCTTTCCTCTATTAATTTCTAGGTTTAGTAATTGCGAAACTATTAGTTCCTGCCGAATCAGCTTTGTTAGTTTTTTCTACCCTGATAATCTTCTTTACTTCATATTTACAAACGTACTCTTCAGAACCCTTTTCCATCACAGAAATATCGTCTTCAAAGCGCAGTATACCAATTTTTTCCTTTAATCTTTTCATGTTTCGTGAATATTTCGGCCTTTTTACACTCCCGTACCATTTAATATATACCACTTTTTATTTTTGAATTATTTAAATATTCCATTTTTCATTTTCACTTTATTAAAAATAATTGGAGATGTTCACTGATAACTAACGCCGCACCCCTTGATCTGAAGTAAACTTCAAACAAAAAAGGAATAGAAATAGAATAAATAGAGAAGTAATATCGCACATAATAATACGTTATGAATCTCATCACAGGCATTGAGTATGTAACCGAAATCCTTTCTTGAAGTTTAATCTCTTTTTACACACTTTCAATACTTAAGTTACGTGAGAACTGTTTTCCTTTACTAATTCTACAACTTTCTCTGCATCTTTAAACGAAATATATTAGCATAATGATAGATGAATAGATTTATAATGAATAGAAAAATAATAATATTCAAAATAATTGAAGCAAATCAATGATAATATAAATTTAAAGCATAATAAAATAGATTGATATTTTATGTGGCAAAGATTATATGACCATAGATGCAGGATATAGAAGCATAAGGATAGCACCGTTCATTATGTGATGATGTCACTAAGTACACAAATAGAAGGCCACTATTCTCAGATTGAATGACTTCCACTGCCTACGAGCCACAGTCAAAGGAAATCGCAAGCGTCTCTATAAACGACAAGGGATTATCGCACATGTATGGTTTGACAACGCCTACTGCAGTATTCTCGGGCTGCGCGAGAAGTCAGGGGGGGGGGCAGGGAATACTTAATGAATGGTGCACTGCAGGGCGTCTCATTAAGGGAGCACAACGGAGGGCGTGATATCAGCGTCACGCCAGAACGACGGGAGCTTGGCTGAACATTCCGTTAAGGTGGGAGGGCGCTTTATCTAATGGAGTCATTTGAGGCAATTTGTCGAATGGCTAAGTGGGGTTTATGATGTTATAACTTGTTAGAGGTAATGGCTTATCTCAGCTCTTAGTGAGAGTTTTTAAATAAAAATACATGCAATTTGTATCGGTGGTATTCTAGCTAGCAAAGAAAGAAACGGAAAGTTGCAGTATGTAAGGTCATAGCTCTACCACTGCCAATATGTTAAAAGCATGATCACCACTGATTCTTTGATTAACTCCTGAGCTATATTTTTCATTCCTATTCCATTCCTTTGATTCTGCTCAATGCCTAAATGCATACGTTATAATCACACTTCATACTGTGGTCACGGCCAGGTCATCAGGAGCTCCAAATTTTAAATTTAACGGGATATAAATATAACTTTTAATCTTCCAGTTTAATTTTTTGTCAGCATTTAATTTTCAGTTTACACAGTTTATGAAGATTATCGTAATCCGAGGCAAAGGGGTCCCGAAACACTTCCTTTTGAGGCAGCTCTATGGAGTCTATTCGTATGCTATTGTCGAACTTACTACCGAATAATACGCATGATGCAGTTTCTTCGCTATCCGTCTTCGTATTAAATCACTGACGTATCTTTTCGATTTTCGTTTGAATTGCTTCCTGTATTTCAATGCACGTTTTGTGGCAAATAGATTTGATTTGCTGAAATATATGCCTCGCGGGTATTTGTGTTTCCTTAATTCAGCTAGCTCATCCACTTAAACATCCTGTGCTCCATAAACTCGTTCGTAATCTCACTCGCTCGCAACTGCAGCTAATACTCAATCAAATTGTGCGCCTGGACTCGGCAAACCAGTGCTCGTGGCGCTCACATTGAAACTGTCGATAACATCGTACATGTTAGAAATTGAATGAACATGCATATTTATTTAAGTTTGAAAAATTTCATGTCATTAATTTGCCTTCTTTTCAGTATTTTCAATCTTGCAGTTTACATGTAACAATACAATAGCTAGTTTAACACGCCACACAATACTTATTTAGAGAAAAGGGATACGCAAATCAAGGTCTGACCGGAATGCAAATAAGGACCAAAGGACGAGGACGCAAGTTTTTTAACTATTATTTCATTTGTAGACATCATACTACCAACTTGTCATTAGACCATTGTTATAATATTCAATAAAAAGTTTGGTCATTGTATCAGAGCTACATTCTAGGTATAACTACGGTCACTGAAATAATTAAGGGTCACTATTAAAAGAGCCCGGCGAAACTTTCTAAATATTGAGAGCATGCATTTAAAACTAAGATATAATGGTGTTCATATCTTTTCATTTTGGGAGCGACTAGGAACTGTTAGCATTATAAAGGAAACAGCCATCGGACAGCAGGGAATTAAACCTCGGACGGCATGAGCGAGCGTGGAAGAGAACATAAAATTGCTAACGTCTGACTTCCCAGATTTACTCGTTTTTTTCCAACAGCTCCAGCATTGTTTCTCTTTACGTTGGACAATAAACGAGTTTTTCTTTTAATAACGCCATATTCTGCCCACTCACCTGTCTATCGTATCACCTTGCAGGCCTTAATATCCATAACGAACCCTTTGTGGGTAAAAAATGGCAAGTTGGTTCACAAAAACCGCGTGTCGAGTACGCCCGGGTTTAGAGCCGACCATGGTCGCGGAATTGGTTAATTATCTCTCTCCCTCTCTTTCATATTTCTCCATTTTTCTCTCTTTCTTTCTGTCTCTCCTCTTCTCTTCTCTCTATCATGGTTAATTACCTCCATCTCTCTCTTTCTCAGTCTCTTCTTATCTCTCTCAATCTCTTTCATTCTCCCTCTTTCTCCTCCCTCTGCTCCCCCTCTTGTCCTCACTCGCTCTCTTCTTCCCTCTTTCTCCTTTCTTCTCTCTGATACTGTCTTCCCTTCCTTTTTCCTACTTCTCGCCCTCCCTCACACTCACTGTCTCTCCTCCCTCCCTGTCTTTTCCTCCCCCTCTTCCCTACCGGAGAGGCCTGCATTAATATAATCATCTCCCCAGAGCAGCCCGGGGAACCCCGTGGCGCAAGATGCAATTTTACATCATGCCCATCCGGCAAAAACTTTTTCTGGATTACGACCTAATCTCGTCAGTGTAAAGAGGTCCTTGATATGTATATTTCACTCCCATATACCGAGAGAGATAAAGACATGGAGGAGAAAGAGAGAGGAGAGATTTCTTCTCCAAATTCTTTTTTTCTGGTCGGAGCACCTTCGCCAACACTGCGGTCGATTATTTCGCCTGAGGCCACGTCGGCCTGGATACCTCCTCACCTCTCCCTCTCACTCTGCATACGGTCCCCGCTGCTCGTTTTTTATTTCGTCCGCCGGGATTATTTTCGGTTGTTTTTCGGCCGTGGACGACCCAATTCTTTCAAGTTCTTCGACAACTCTTTCACCTCCCCCTCCACCATTACTCTACACACCACCAAAACGGCAAAACCTTGATTAAAAAAATCCCTCTTCCCCATTATTTTTCATTTCATACTCAGGAACCTCCCTACCGCCACCCTGTTGACAGGGCTGGACCGATTCCAGGGCCCATCCATGCTCGGACTGTTGGGGACAGTCGGAAAAGAAGGAAAACTCCGTTCAAATTGCTTGAATAGACGACGCTGAGCGGTCGACCTTGTTGGTTGATGATGACGCGTGTTTGGAAAAGGGAAAAATTATAAAATAATTCCAATAATATATCCCCTACCATCTCTTCACCTCTTTAATCTTTCCTTCTAACTTTATTCGCTTTTCCTCTTTCCCCTTCGCCCCACGCTCAACCCCCTTCATGCCGCTTCGCTCTTAAATAAATTCCGACGAACTGCCTTTCAGAAGACAGCGCGCTATAAGTTTTTAAGGGTCGCTCAGATTTAAATATCACGGAGTGATTCCGGTAAAAAAAAGTTCTCCTGACCTTTGAAAGGGGATATGTTTGACCTCCCCATCCGTCCAACTCCTGAAACGGGAGGAGTAAGAACCACGCCCAACAATTTGAAATTGCGGCTCGTTCTCCAAAAAGAAATTCCCCCCTCCCCACTCATCATCCTCTGAGCTGGAGGGAAGGCAGCTTCCAGATTTAGACGAGTTAATTCATCGACTCGAATGGTCTCACACTCACCCCTACGCTATGTTTCGCGGTTTCCAAATTATAGTTCGTTCTCCTTTCACGAACGTCTGCAGCACTCATTGAATCTGGGGCGGGGAGAGCCACAGGGGTTCTCCGTAGGCGGAGGCACACACCATTATGCCTCCTTTCGGAGAGGAGAGGTCTTTATTTTTCTCTATCCTTACTGATATCTCGACATCAATTGGAACGACCCCGAGTCCAGCATTGCTCCTTTGAAGACGATTTATGGAAAGAAGGTAAACTTAGTAGGATATATCCCTAGCATGAACTCACATACACACATTTTGTATCAGTGATTGCATAAACTACTGTAAAAACTTCAGTTTATAAACAAAAAGGTGAGCACGAAAATGTATTGAGAATGACTTCACGTCACTCAAATTAGAACAAATTATCAGCCTACAATCGGTTTGGAAAATAAGTATAGTAATGCGCAGATTTTCCCTGCCCATTTTTCTCTCCATCCCCACCTTCGGCGACGCCTTCGCAAATCATTTGATTCGACAAGAGATTCAATGGCGGGGTGTGAAAACCCTGTCCAGCAGCTGAATCTCTTTTCGATTCATTTATACGTGAATTTTTTGTCGGTCATGATACCTCGCCCACCATAGACGCCCTCCCCCGTCCCCAAGGTGCAGGAGTCCGCGGTGATGGAATGAAAACGGCTCCCTCGAGCAATAAAACGTTCGGCAGTCCCTTTCGACGAATTTTGCGATAACGTGCAGCGGCTACATGTTCCTCTCGCATCGCCGCAATTGAATGAGAGTCGCTGCATCGCTCGAGTCCATTCAATCTCTCCATCGACCCCCAACGCTCTTGACTTCCTCCAACCCTCCTCCTCCCCCTCCGCCCGCTATACCCCCTAAGCGGCCCTTGCTCCTCCTCGCGTGACGTTCGCATTTATCCGTGGGTTAGCTGGGCACGTGAGCGAGTGTGTGAGTTTTCGTGGCCCACACCTTTACCCACCCTCCCGCCTCACCTAAACCCCATTCTCCAATTCCTCGTTCCTTCTTCGACCCCGGGATCGGGAATGATTTTGGGAAATTTGTTCCGGCGCGTGGTCTTGTTTTAGGCAAACACGGCATGGGACTCGATTCCCTCCTTCAAAGTTCATGATATTTCCTAAACCAATATTGGCACTTCACCCTACTTTTCCTTTTCGTGTTTCCCGATTTTTAACCGAAGTGGCTATAAAAATGCAATATCCTCCTATCTCTTTCTCTTCTCATGCATGCATATAAAATACACACACACACACACACACACACACACACACACACACACACATATATATATATATATATATATATATATATATATATATATATATATATATATATATATATATATATATATATATATGTGTGTGTGTGTGTGTGTGTGTGTGTGTACACATAGCAAAAAATGCAATTATATGTGTGTGTGTATGTACTCGTGTGAGTGTATATATATATATATATATATATATATATATATTTATATATATATATATATATATATATATATATATATATATATATATGTATATGTATATATGTATGTATATATATATAATATAAATACATAAATACTGCAATTCGCTCATTATAATTTTCTCTTCTTCTCATTCGTGGCACTTAGGAGGAATGGAAAGGCATCGTCCAGCAGATACACTCCCTTTGCTCCAAGCTCTCCGGGAGAGACGAAAAGGCGACCGCCCCACTGGCCTGCAAACTCGCCCTAGTGCTGGAGGCTGTCGGTGGCGTCGACGGCGCTGCCCTGGGCGAGGAGGACGAGGTGGGGGAAGGCGGGGCGGCAAGCAAGATTGGCCAAGAGGGGAATGGGAGCAAAAGGGGAAATGAGTCGGAGGAGGGAGAGAAGGTGGTAGTGGTGGTTGTAGGGAACAAGGAGGAGGGGGATGAGGGTACGGAGGAGGAGGAATCGAGGAGGCGAAGGAAAGGGGGAGGGAAGCAGGAGTCGGCGGCCCACAACGGCGTAGCGGAGGAGGGCGAGGCGGACGACGGCGAAGGCAAAGTGGGGAGCAAGAAGAAAATGCGCTGGAGGCGGAAGAAGAAGGAGGTGGATGAGGCGGCGACCCCGCCCCACCGCGCTCCGTGGAGCGGCGGGGGAGACGAGTGGTCGGGCGGGGCGGTGCGCAAGAGGAGACGGCGGGGTGGGGCACGGCCGGAGGGGGACGGGGCGGCGGGGTCCGGAGGCGAGGTGGGGTCGAGCGGCGGGGATGGGGGGGCTGCTGGAGATGGGGGCGGCGGCAGGGGCGGAGGAAGCCGGAGGCAGGGAAACGATTTACGTTCCGGCCACGCGAGGACACACGCTATCGTGATAGACCTGGATGACAAGAACAGATTTACCGAGGAAGTGACGGTTTGAGTGGTGTGGGATGGGGATTGGAGAGAGTGAGGTGACGGTGACGCGGTGTGTGCGGCTCAGGAAGAAGGAGCGATGGCGCGGTGGGGGCGGAGGATAGAAGAGAGAAATATGCGGAAGGGAACTCCTCGCCCATAAGAAGGGAAGTTGTGGGAAAGTGAAAGATGGATATGGTTGGGTGGTGGGGAACGGAGAATAATAGTTGGAGACATAAGATGGGAGGTTTCCGAGAAGTTGAGTGAGAGAGAGAAGGTGGGGAAGGCGGCGAAGAAATAGTCGTTGGGGCCTCGGGGGAAGGATTTTGGGGGGTTGGAGTGGTGAGAAAGAAGCAGTGGTGTGGGTTGGAGGTTAGGCGTGAAAGGTGGGTGTGGGATTGGGTACGGAATCGACGCCGGGAAGTGGGCGGGCGACCCATCGAAGAGAAAAAAATAGAAAGGAAGTTGAGTTAAGAGGGGAATATCAGGAGTAAAGGGAAAAATATATGTAATAAAAACGACGAAGTAGAAGAGGGAAGGGAAAGACCACGTAAGGGAGGAACTTTCCTAAATCAATTAACTTAAACATGCCGCAAAAGTAGTTTGGAAACAATAAACAATCAGGCAAGCAAACAATCGAATGAATCCCTTGGTAACTTGATATGAAAGTTGTTTCCCATTTTTTATAATAAGTGATGATGAAGGAGGGGATAAAAGTAGTCTGCGTGAGCATGTTTTTGTGAGAATGAGTGAGAAGGAAGAAAAAAAAAGAGTGGAGACGGAGAGAGAGGGAGGGGTTCGGAATGCAGAGTTAGGATCCCCCCGAGGGACGTCAGGAGACGACGAGGAACCCGGAGGGGGTGAAGGAAGGAAAAAACGGAAACCTTGTAAGATTGGGTGAGTGAGGAAGTGGCAGGGAGAAGGGGATGTGGAAGGGGCTTCGGGAGAGGAGATGAGATCTGCGCTCTTTTTATTGATTCTCTTCCCTCCCGCTCTGACAGTCGCCAATTCTGGTAAGATTGTTATTATAACAATACTCTTCTCTAATCCCCTTCTTCTAGGCGATTTTTAATGATTGACAAATATTTCACTTCGTCATATTCCCTTTTCCTTCTCGCTGTTGATACGGAGCGCGGATGAAATGAAAGCATCGCTTATTTTTTCGAGGGCCATCTCTCCTGTGAACCATAACCAACGAACCAAGCTCAATCAACAAAACCTCAAAGCTGTTTTCTTTACCTTCTCGAAAAATGATTTCAATGCTATCATCGAATCTTTCCTTTCATTTTGAGGTATCCTTTTATGCAAAAATATTTCCACTGTCCACAAACATATCACCGAACACTGATAACTGGAAACTGAACAAAATATACACACATGTGACGAATTCTTCCAGCCGAGAAAAGAGCGTACTCGAGGGACAGATGAGGCGACGACTGAAAAGGGAAGTGCGCTCTCGAGAGATTGGTCCGTTACCCAATCATCTGTATTTCCGGTAGCGTCGGCCGTCGTTTGGATTTTTCTGCCTGAGTATCTAAAAGGAATTGGAAGTGCCTTACATTAATTTCGGTCTCGTCTTAGCGTATAGTGAGCGGGGAGGGAGAAGAGCTAAGTGGCACTGAGCACGGCGGAAGAACAATTCAAGCGCATTTCAATATAGCTGCAAAAGATGTTTACGGCTCGGGACGAGCTCATCGATCTTCTCGAGTGGCACCCGTCACTTTTTAGACGGGGCAGGAACTGGGTCCAACAAAATCCGTAGGTGAAGAAGCACACATAATGACTGAGCTTAATGGTGAATCGTATTCACTACTCTGCGTAACAGTGAAATTTGCCAACGGGCTTCAAAAAAAATTAACGTAGTCATTTGCCAAGAATAATTTTCAGATATCTTCGAAGCAAGATGAAATTCTTTCGTTCGCTTCCAAAAAATAAATATTTCCGAAAATATTTATCTTGCATGATAATGTTTCGAGCCGAATTCTCGGCACCTGCCAAGGCACATAGTTTGCTTTGCATGCAATTTCCCACTAAGAGTAGTTATCCCGGAAATGGCATTCTTCAATCTAGAATAAGAATAAGTGTAAACAATTTTTGGAGCACCTTCACGCAAACTGCTACGATTAAGAAAAAATGAGATAATATCCATATCTTCCATTGTGAATGTCTTTAAGAGTAAAACATTTTCGTAAATAATCCACGACCAACATAGAGCAAGATAAATAGTCTGGAAACTCACGCATATTTGCAGCCCCCTCCTAAGGTCAGCATTTTACTTCCTCCCGTTTGCCCCCTCCCACACCATACCGTCTACAAACCAACCAAGTCTCCTAGGCTTTTAAAAAAAAAGGCATTTTTACCAATATTTGACCTCGAAACATGTACGCTAATGAAGTGTTCCGGAAATAACGATCGTTTTGTATCCCATTGCCATGATACGAAGAAGCTAAATGAAAGAGACCATGGATCCCGTGGATGAAGTACGACCAGTCGAGTTTTCTTCCAGTTTTTTTATTCCCGAGCGCCAAAGTAATATTTCCTTTTTTTACTTTTTTGCTTGACGATGAAAACATTACGCGCTACCAAAATCTCGGATGATTATCGTGAAACCAGTAATATCATAACAACTAAGAAACTGAATAGGCTATGTAATGTATTTTCTCTATCCAAACATGTTTCATAAGTTTAAATGTGTGTATACAAAAATATGTAATATCGTCGAATGGAAAAAATGGGAATATGAGATGTGGTAATCTATGTGTAAATAAGTGTATGTAAAATTTCATTTTATTGGATGAAATCGTCAATAAAGATGAAGAGATTTTATGAAAGAAATTTATATGTGCCTAATGTTTTGACCATATATTTAAATCCTTCCGTTTTTTTTGTGAATAAAATTAGTACATTCTACACTACCAGGTTATTCAATACCAGAAATGTGGTCTATTAAATTTTACTTCCCTAGAACCCCAAACGCCCAATCATTTCGTAGTGTTACGATGAACTTGAAGTTTACATTTATCTTAACCGCAGTGAATATGGCTTTCAACAAACTTTTATTTCCGAGCAAAGACACTCTTTTTTGCCTCCCCAGGGAAATCATATTTTCACAGATATGATCATATCAAGGAAGTAGTTTCATTGTGAAATGTTTTAAATTAAACAGATAAATTTTCAAGCTGGCAAAGGAGGAACAGTTGACACTAAGTATTTTAAAATGTACGCTAAAAACGAACAAATCTCAATTTTGAGACAAATGTCTTCTAGATATATGTTCTAGGAAGCTCTTTTCATTGTTTAGCGAAAATGCCGTTAACATAATCATTTTGGAGGAATATAATCAAAGAATTACTTTAAATTCAAAAGGCCTTTAAATTCCGGGTTAATTCTGTAATTAAAAGGAATTGTCTTTAATTTATTTTCTCACAAGTGTTACTACTCTCTTTGGATTCTTCAAAACTATTCCCTGAAGTTCATGGATAACATCACTAAACAATTAGGAATGAGGCTCACCTTGCTGCGTTCGTAGCAGAATAGGAATTCATATTTTCATTTTAATGCCATCAGAAATCCAGCTCTGTGATAATTCAAAATTTCAGGAGCATAATTTACATGAATAAAATCTATTCATGGACCTATTTTCTTAACTTTAACGTTGAAATTTAATTCATACCTGATATTAATAATATGAAAGAAAAAGTTTCGTAATTTCTTGGAATATCAATAAAGGATCATATGGTAAAAATTAAGCATATATAAATGCATTTACTACGCCTTTAAAGTTTTACATTTATATCTACTTGAATGTACTGATGTTTTTCAAAATACGAAACTTTTAAAGATTCCTATCTTCACGGGCCATTCTTCACAGTTATTTACGATGGTAATCCCAAACGGAAGCTCTCCAATTGTTTATAAATAGAATAGATACGTTACCCTGAATATTACCCTGAATAACCGATACATTTTTTACAGACCTTAAATTCCACTATTTTTTACATATTTTCCATTTCGGTCAATGAATTTTCACAGGAGCTGAAATGGCTCTTTTATTTCCATGTCATACCATCTCGCCAAGATGTCGTTGAGCCAGTATTGGACCTCAACTTTCACCTCGTCACTGAAGCGCCTTCCGGTCAAATTTTCTTTCAACGTGGGAAAAAAGTCGTAGTCACCGGGTAACAAGTCCGGACGAAAGGGTGGGTGGGTGATGATGCCCCATCCAAACTGTTGCAGGAGAGAGACGGTTTGACGGACGACGTGGGGACGGGTGTTGCCGTGGATATGGCTTATACTATTGCTCAACATTCCTCTTCTGAATCTTCCATCTGTGTTGTTTAAGTATCTCACAATACCTGGCAGCGTTTATTGTGGTCGCAAAATTAATGCATTCGACTAACAATGCCCGCTTCGATCCCAAAACACAGTTGCCGCGATTTTGCAAGAAGGCTATGTTTGTTTGAATTTTCGCGGCTTGGGCGAAGAGTAATTCAACCACTCACGTGATTGCTGTTTGATCTCAGGTGTGAAGTGGAATACCTAGGTTTCGTAACTTGTAACAAGCTAATACAACGAGGTAAAAGATGAGGTCCAACGCTTCCTCAACGACATGGCGGCGAGCTAGTACAACATGGACGTACAAAAACTACCCCAGCGAGTAAAAACATTCATTAACTGTAATGAAAATTATGTAAAAGAATAGAATAATACTTAAGCTTAAAAATAATGTATAATTTATTGAAAATAAATGCGTTTTTCTGTTTATAAAAAATGTATCTTTATAATTCTAAAAATGTAAAAAGGAGATCTTCCTTTTGGGATTACCCTAGTATATATTTGGTAACAAACAATAAAGATTGATGAATTTTAGCAATGGTTTAGGCCGATACTTTGTGAAAATCTATTAGTAAAGCTAGAAGAAAGATTCAAAGACTTTGCGTTTCTATAGGAAATAATTTCTTGTTGTCGACTAGCTTCGTTACACGTAAGTGAAACTAGTCGACAGCAATAAATTCTTTTCTGTGGAAACGCAAAGCCTTTGATTCTTTTTCGTGGTTTAAGATTGATGAATATTTTTGAAGCTTGAGGAGATCGTGAATCAAAAAGGCATAGAAACGTAAAATTGTAAAAATAAAAAATATATAACCAAGTGTGAATTTATCACCTTTTTGCATTAGGCGTTAGCGTTTGCAGAGTATTATGTACTGATGTTATTTGCTTGCGTCGCTGTTTGCGTGGTCGTTGTTATTTTTCGTTCTCCAGCAACCAATGGGCAACATTAAAACCTTTTTGCCTGAGGGACTTTTGATACACGTGTAGCACCCTTGCATTCAATTATCACTGGTTTGCCACTCCTGTGCGCGCGAATTCATTAAACTTGGAACCCTATTGACACAATAATTATCATATCCATTGGTTCACCCCTCTTGACACAACAATTATCATATCCATTGGTTTACGGCGTATATTTAAATAGGGCGTTTTTAATCATTTTGTGAAAAAGCAGCGGGTTTGGTACTCCATAGCCTATCCAAAACTATATGAAATAAAATGTGAAGAGTATATGTAATTATAGATAGGTACTCACTACAGATAAATCACGACTAAGTTTTGTTGAAGAATGCTCAATACATGCACTGGAATCAATTAATGCATTTCAATAGAATATGGATTGCAAATTAAAGGTTACAAATTGAAGAAAAGGGATGAAGTATGTAAATGTCCCACCGAGAGCGAATCCTCATAAGTGGGTGAAAAAGTTTTTCTGCAAGGGGGACAAATAAAACGTAATAACAAACAAGCTATATCATGAACTGGAGAGCGGAAATGTTATGATCCAACGCAGCGTAATGGAATAGGATTGGAATAATAAATGGTGTGCCGACTCGTCAAGTCGAGAGCCAAATTTTAAAATTCCGATGATGATGATTCATCAGTCGTATTAAAATCCTTATTGGAACGGTATGTAGAGAGAACCTCAAGTACAGTAATTTGTTCGTCAAATGAGTTGCTAAACTATGGAACTCCTAGTTATTTCATTGAACATAATAAAGACGTAAATGAGGGAGGATTAACTTTGCAGATTCAACTAGAGTTCTTGTTTTGGGCGACCATTGTTTCAGAAATAAAAATTCGATTGGAATCTGAAAAGTTAGTCTTCCCTCATTTACGCCTAGTGTGAAAGATTTCCGCCAAGTAACACTTTAAAGATTGTAAAATATAAACTAAACTAGTCGTCAGATTTCTCATCTGATTTCGATTGTCATGTTAAAATCATTTACTGAGAGGTCGCTTACTTGTTACCACAGGCTAAAATAATAATACACCAATGACTAAATAGGTGAAATAACAACTTGAAAAATGTTTCAAATTACATGAAATAAATACATGATTATATAAAATAAAATCCAGATCAAGTATATTTTTAAAATTGAATTAAGAAATAATATTTAACAAATTTTTCTCTTATTCAGGTAAATCCGATATTGCATTAAATCAGATAAATAAGTTGTACACACAACTTACAAATATCGAAAAATTCTCCAAATGCACTGAACAACCCTGGTAAACATAAATATTTCGCAAATCATTAGTATCAATTAATTGATCGATGGTGAAACATACTTTCCAGGTCACTATAAATCATTTGGCGAAGAAATAACAGACAAACACAACGAACTGTTTCAATACAATGGTACGCAGTTTTGTGCTAATCTCAACTAACTCCATTTTACATTAGAAAAGCCGCTGGAAATCAAGAGAAAAAGAATGAAGACCGACTTATCTGACTTAATGACACGCGATGGGAGAGCTGAAGCTCAAAAAAGAATAACTTTACTAAGTCCTTTGAGTCTCACATCGGGAAAAATATGAGATGAATAACCGGAAGAAAATTACTCTTTTTAGAGCTGTTTAAATATTTTTGAAATGCATTTCATGTTGTCATTGTATTACTATAGAATAAGTAAATACGAATAGTGGGACAGGAAACTGATGCGTATGAATACTGGTGCTTTGAAACATCACTTATTAAAATCTGGCGACGAAATAAACAAAAATAATTATTTTAAGTAAACGGTTACATGCTAGACGTTGCCCGAACTCCCCTAGATTATCTACCATATCCATTGATCAGAATTCGGTCATGGACTTCGTTAAATAATTTTAGAGACATGATACCGATTTATTTCCGTAAAAATCATCCTAAAATTATGCCGGGTTGAAAAATCTTATTAATGCACGACAACTGTTAAGTGAACGAGGATCATAATATTATTTCTGATTGTAACAGTGTACTTTTTTTCTCCTTAGGTATTGAGATTAATCAACATCCGAAAACGTAATAGTAGCGTCCAGACTCACCAATTAGGCGCCTAAATAGCTCGATTTAGGGTGAATGCCATCTTAAAGGGTGTCCAAACTCGTCAGGCAGCGAGAGCGCGTAAATCTTGGCTCCTTTCCGGTCCTCGGATTTAGGACACAAGAAGTGTATCCTATATATGCC
The DNA here is from genome assembly GCF_022747635.1 of Hetaerina americana. Taxonomy (NCBI): domain Eukaryota; kingdom Metazoa; phylum Arthropoda; class Insecta; order Odonata; family Calopterygidae; genus Hetaerina; species Hetaerina americana. The sequence goes on along the minus strand of NW_027286874.1, from coordinate 35,050,237 downwards.
ATATTCCAAGTCCCATAATTCCGAGTGCTAAAAGCGAGACAGCTAGCATAAGAATAATCGCCATGGTGGGAGTGTATTATATGGTATTTGTCGATTGCAATAGCATTGGTTATTTCTTTGAGAGAGTACACTTTAACTCGTTGACAAAACGATAGCTTTATTAACCCTAGGTGGAAAAAGGCGGAGCTTTCCATAGATACTGACAAAGGTTTATGAACGAAAAATTACCCAGGAGTAAAATACTACATAATAAGATAAAAAGTAAAACATAAAAAATGGATTATCTATTGAGTTAAATATAGCTCATAAGAGAAAATGAATACGAAATTATTCCAAAAATCGCCCAAGTTACTTAATCAAGAGAAATACATGGGGACCTTTAATAAAAGACTACAGAATGAATTATAGAGTGATCTCAGGATTCACAAAAACCATTCCGCGGATTCGCAACTGCACACAAACGTTTGCACAAGCTATCTCAAATATCAAAATGCTTACATTCGGACAGCATCTCTTTATTTCGTATTCTCAGCTACATAAATGGTAGTACTGCTGTGTAGGGTGTCCAAACTCAAGCTGCCTTTTCATTAGGCACGCAACATTTAGGCACCTAAGAGCATGCTCCCTAATGCCTAACGAGTCTGGGCGCAGCTAATACATTAGAGCTTTTAATGCATACCCATATTTAACTTCATGCACCCCTGATCCATCGATGCCCTTCTCTTTAGGGAGACCCTCCGTCTCTTGTGGTCGACATTTGGTTTGTCGAATCCTTCCCGTTGTGTAGATATCGCCAGTTGACTACACTTCCGCAGGGAGTCAGCTCACTTGTTCGCGAATCTGTGATGCAAGTAATGCGAAGTTTCGTTCGCATGGTCCTCACAAGATATCACACGTTCCACCCCAAGTCTTAATGGTCAGCACTTCATGGCTGTGAGGAAGATACATTTTGACCTTCTACCTGCATTCGTGAGTATCCGTGTAAATGGACTTAACGGGTCTGCTGTTCAATTGCTAAGAAATGAATTTACTTGGTTCGGTGAAAATCTAAAAATTAAGAGCCTACGAGAATTCAATACCATTAGGAATCTCCTTTTAATTTCCCCCACCAAAATCAATACTGCATAAAAGAATATCTATCGATATAAGTAATACATTGTGAAGCAAAAATCACTCGACCATTCCGGATTATTATATTGCGCATTATGATGTTCTCCCGAGACCCCATTAAAAAAGGATTCAAAGTTTTAGAGCAGAGATCCGCCGTGAATTTGAGTTCCTTCGGATCACTGGATCTCAAGCGATGAAATGAAAGAGCAAATCGCTCTATTGAAAAATTTTTTAACCACTCAGTTATGCTATGGGGAAAACTGAGAAATAAATGTATTCCATTTCTCTGTATTCTTTCCGCGTTGTCTGGAGGAAGCAGTCGTTCCCTGTAAATCCATCCAGGATTTGAGCATCCGAAACAGAAGGCATCACCCGCCCAAATTATTCGCGCTCCACTCTCTCCTTTCAAATCATTCTCCTCATTGAAAACTTTTTTTAAAAGAATTGAGGAATTCGGTTGGGAAATGTGTTCCTTTCCTTCATCAATTTAAGGCTGTTGCGGGTATGTCGAATGCCACACATATTTCGAGTGCACGCATGGGTCCGTGGACTCGGGTGACGTCTCCCGGAAAACCTAAGCCAAGGGTGTTTGTACTCCTTCTTCCCTGCCAAACGACATCCCTATCCTGCCTCACCTCCACCTTTACCACTCTCTCTCTCTCTCTCTTTCCTCCCCCTGCCCTTCCATTTGCTCTCTCCTTGACCCGCCGCATCAAGGGGATCGGCAGTGCCTCCCTCCCTCCTGAGTCCCAATCTGCCAATTACATTTCCCTACGGATTTCCCCCCTTCCAGCCCGGGGTTTGTCTCTCCATCTGTCAGAGCGTATTCCCTTCTGTCAGTCCCTCTTCCCAAAACTACTTCCTTCCCTCTCTCTCTCCGCCAAGCCCTCTCTCTCTCTCAACCTCTTTATCCTCTCTCCATTCCATCTCTCTCCGTGAATCTTCCATTCCTGGCATGTCCGTTTGCCATTTTAACTCCTTCCTCCCACGTCCGACTCCTCACGCTTTTAATTATGCACAGCGCAGTCTCAGCATTACTTACATTAACACTCCCGTCTCACGGTCGGACGAAGGGGCGGATGGGAGAAGGTAGATAAACTAGTCATCTTGCCGTGGGTTCAGGAATCAACTCCTCCTTTGACCCCATCCTCTCTCCGTTTCCTCGCTCTCCCTACTCGTATCACCAGCATTACATTAATAATAATTACTTGGGCGGGATTACAGTGCAGTGTTTTCGCATTTAATCGGATACAAATTTTCATGAAAATCAACTTAATGCGACCATAGCCGCTTGAACTTCTTCACTGAAGGAAACTGAGTTTTGCAAACCCTTATCTCTTTTAACATTTGGCATTTAAGGCAAATGGAAATAAAAGATATATTCAATACCCAATCTATTTTTTGACACAAAGAATGCATAGCCTTTGAGTTAAATTTATGAATTACCTTCACTAAATAAAAGAGAAAAAACATGGATGTGCTTTTAATTTTAAAGAGACGAGTTCTTTTATTGTAACTCCGACTATGCTTAAGTTTATTGACCGCAAATTCAACTACCATTAATCCTTTTTTCGACTTAAACTTTGCTTTGGAACTACGGGAGCACTTTCCGCCAATGATCAAGGAAAATCACCTATTTCTACTTCACATTATTAAAGCCTTCTCAAGCAGCTTCTATTTTAACATGTTAAAATACATTTACATAAAATAAATTATTAATTATATAGTCCACTGAAATTCATATGTAAATCTAACGACGTTAACAGAACTTTGATTTTTTAAGACAACTCGATTTTTTAACGCACGACATTTTTGATCGCAAGTTATTTGCGAAGAATTTACTGAATTCCTTCTCTTTAATAAAACTGCCATCGTAATACCCACAAATGCTAGCTTTATGGTACTGAACGTTAAGACATGCAAAATTCACATCACGACTTGGGGCCAGATTAATCATCTGGGTCTTATGCCATCTGAGATTAACTCAGATTCCTGGCTTCCAGAATAGCAAACAAATTTTCTTCACTGTGAGCGTCCAGAAGCACCATTCAGATTTGAACCTAGGAGCTTCCATCCCTCACTAAATATATATATATATATATACACATATATATAAGAGACTTGAGGGACGAGACCCTTAGTCAGATAAGTGAATCGCTGGTTAATCCGGTAACTGGTTCAAATTGTACTTTCAAGGCTAAAAATTAATTTAAATGGGTATGGTCCCCATGTTATGATAAAATTATATGGGTTAATGATAAAAAATATTTTTCAATAATACCATGTTTAGCAGCTTTAATGATGTACTCTCGTTATATCATTACTTAAATTAATTTTAAAGTACGAGAAAGAGATTTCAGAAAATATGCAACTTCAGCTTATGAAAGTCTCTTCTAGCTAGGTATAAGGCAGGAAAAATCTTTTCCATCAACGTATGCCTTTGAAATGTTTTACTATAGATCCCACATCCCTGAAAGAATATATTTTTTAATTGCGTACCTTTTTGATTCAGCCCCAAGACACACTAAGGCGAGATTAGACGGATTCTACTGTAGATATAAACATTGGCCATTTTTTCCTTGCATTATCTATGAGAAGTGATGAGATTTTTGTTTGACTTAATCTGATGCAACGTAAATTTTTCTTGCCATAGTCGTTGTCTCGGAGATGCCGCATTCGTTAAACTAAACAACATTGCTTGTAGCCATTATTCTTCCAAGCTTTTATTTCGTCGTTACCAGAACCTGAATTCACCAAGAAATCTAGCCCGGGGTCTTAAGTATCCAAGACCCCAAAGGCTAAGGCTAAGTATCCATGACCCCAAATTACAATCCCAGGTAATCCCGAGTTTTCGGATCCCAGGGTCCGGTATCAAAATTACGGGATTCCAGACTCTTTCACTCAACAAATAAATAAACGATGAAGCAGCTGCCATGATCCAACAATATTTCTCACAGTTGACTTGGGGAAAGCTTAGAAAATAATAAATCTTTAGTCCAGTATTATTCGAGCAAGCATAATAAATATCCCCTTAATTTTTTTTGAGATTGCCAATGCAATGATTCAAAAGTAGTGAAAATGTCCGCACTATTATTATTATTATTACACTATTCACAGGCATCGATTTCCCAAAATCCACTTATCCCGGTTTGTCATATTCATATGATACGGAGCGCCGCCTGAAGTCCCTTTCCAGAGGCTACAAGCAAATTTAAAAGTCTTCTGAAATCTTAAATGAATACAAAACTGACATACTTAATGCATACTGTCCAAGGCATACATGTATAAGTTGCGTATTATTTGTTACAATCAGCTGGACTGGACTCCTAATGGGCAAATTATAAATACACAATATCGACCTATAGCACTCGTGCATCAGAGAAAATGGTCCCAGGTGTAATTTCCTTGAGTTAATTTTTACGATACGATAAGGTCAACAGTTAAGATATTTAGCTTTGTTGCTACAGGAATATTCCAATGCATTTCGCATATAGTTGAAACTTAGGATAAATCAACAGAGAAAGAGTAATCGATTTTGGTTGATTTTAAAAAAGTTCATAGTACCTCTTACCATAGCACCCACTATGCACTCGCATGAAGGAAAATTTTCAGGAGACAGTTCATATTTGCACAAGGCTATTTCCAGCTCTAGCAGAGAGATAAAGGGAATGTACACTTTTCCCGTCAAATGCTTCAAAACGCATTATTATTTGTTTAATAATAATGTAAGAGTAATAAATTTTAACCGTTCACGACCTTTCTTTAGCAAACATCAATAGTAAGTACGCCATGAACAGTTTATTATAATGTGAAGATTCCATCAAATAGTAACAAGATTTCATTTCCATTTTTTTTGAAGCGCATACAATTACTCTAGCTTTAGTGCTAATATGATAACGCCTTTTTTAAAATAAAAATAGATCGATTTCCGTATCTTGAATGATAGCTTTTTGTCCTATTTCATATCATTCTCGTACTAGATAAAAATTTAGACAGAGAATCGGATAACTGAAAACTCTTTATCGACCTGCGTCATCCACAACCTAGCATGCACATGAGGCTTCGATAAAAACAATAAACTAATCGTTCCAAAGATATTTTTGATAGTGGATGTTAGATCTGACCTCGTTCAAAGCCCTAAATAATGTGAAATTCATACATGAGATTTTTATTAAGCGATAAAACCCCTTTCAAGCAACGCTATGTTTATGGTAATTGGAAAAAGAGATGGAATTATACAGAAAATATCACAATTAATGCATGAGAAAAATGATATATTTTAATAACCATCGCTCTGGAGATTTAATTCCCATTTTAGAAGAAAGGCCTAACCCCAAAGAAAAAAAAAGATCTCATTATAGGCTGATCGTAAATAAAATTCTCAATCTACCTCCACGCACTGTTCCATTCACTTCCCTTCCCCCTACGGTCATAGTTTATGAAGTTTACTCAGTCGGAGTCAACTCACTTAAGTGAGGGGCGAGCGAGGCGAGTTGGGAGTTAGGGTGGGTGGGAGGGGGTTGGAAGTGTGGTAGGTTACCGAGATATACGGGGAATGGAATGGCGAGGCGCTTATCCGATAATGTGGCAATTCCCCTCACAGGACGAAGAGGAACAAGAGAGGTAGGGAAAATATAGAGGGGGTGTATGGAGTATGGGGAAGCAGAAGGGTCGAGGGAAAGCGAGGGAGCTAGACAGATAAATAGGCAGGGGGAGAGCGGGAGAACAGAAAGATGGGTCGTCGGGTAACGAGCGGAAGGTGTGCGATACACCGGCTCCCGTGAGAGCTTGGAACAGGAAGCGAATCGGGAAGGAAGGCTTCACGATAGGTTGTGAACTCGGAAGCAGTAAATTTAAAAGGCGTAAGGAGGGGGTCGTTAACGAGGAAACTACGAACTGAGATGGTACTTTATACAGTACAATTCTCCCCGTGCAAAATTCCCCTCGTCAGAATGGCCCGTCTTTAAAGTTCTCGCCCAGGAACAACGGTTTATGGTTCATTTATACACTTTTGCTCCGCTACCCAAAACGACCCTTAATCGCAATGCGTGCTTTGATAGCGTGAGCTGATCCTCTACCGTTGCTGCAAGCTGGCTCCGACATAGCAGCTGCAAAGATTGACTATGCACTCGTAAAAACTCTCTGTTCAAGTCCTCTCTGGCCCCGTCAGATGTTTACGATTTCATTAGACGTAATATTTAATCCATTTCGCAGATACCGTTAAATTTATATCGACATTTGTTACCTATGCAATACATGTATGCCACGAAATAAAAAATATATTAATGCACTTGATGATATTCGTAACAATTTTTGAAAATCAAAGACCATTATGAGACTAGGAATAAAATTTGGCACCTCTTGGGTCAATTAGTGGTCTGGAGTTAATTTATATCACCCAATCCAACAGTAAGTATTCATTTTTAAGCGATAAACCTTTCCTTATAAATTGTATGGTATTCCACTACAACTGTTTTTCATGATTTGTTTTTAAAATTAGAAAGTCATCATGATGCATCCGATGACCACTCAACAACATACACTAGAATTGTGAACTAACTACACTAGTAATTGTGAAGTATGTAAGTTTTGTGGAATCAAGAAAAACTGGGTCATACCAAATAAATAGCACAGCATGAGGGGGCAGAGGCCTAGATAAAATGACACACACAGAGCTTTTGCTCATGTTGCTGATACCACCTCACATATTTTTACCCAAATCTACACCTTCACGTCCGCGCCACCGAAAATGAAAGTGCTGTCCTCTGTTCGCTGCTCAGGTGCATCTGCCGCAGGAGTAATTCAGGCCCAATACCTCCACTCTCTCAGATGGTGTTGCGGATGAAACGCGGTAAAAATTGCATTGGTAAAAGGCGTAAATAAGTGACAGAGCGAGAATCAGGGACAAATATCCTCTAATTCCATAGCATTTATCTTCTTAAATTCATCTTTGGCTGACATGACTGAAGAGTAAGCCAGAATATTTCACAAATTTATTTGAAAAAATTTACTCAATTAAGCATTTACAAATTTTCTGCATGAATGAACGCTGTGCATTGATTATTGACTTATATTATAGCGTCCGCATCGGCGAGCAAGGTACAAGTTTTACTCCGTGAAGTCCCAAATGTTTCCGGCTTCAGAAAAAAGACTCGGGAGATGAAAGTGACAAGAAAGCTAAAAACTCATTTTCAATACCAAATGATTCCTTGACCGAGGAAAATCTGAAAATCTAACACACACATATATATATATATATATATATATATATATATATATATATATATATATATATATATATATATATATATATATATATCCGGTATGTTTAATTTATATATATAACACATATGTTTAATATATATATTTTTTATTAAACATGCCGAATGCTATCCCGTAGTGCAGCACAAAGCTGGGACCAAAGTGGTCAGCAAATACTCATTAACCCCCTTCTAGAACGGAGGATGAATGTCACATCTCCCAATGCCGACTCTCAAGTGAGAGCATAGAACTTCAAAGCCTGAGATTCAGAGTGAAATCCCATGCCACTTTGCTTTGTTAACCAAACCTGATGAGATGGACATTCCAACATTTATCATGTAATAGTATTCGCTCGAAGTGAAAGACTTCAACGGCCAGATTTGCATGTGTCTAAATTGGTCGCCTCAATGGCCTTACAGTTATTAGGATCTTAAGGTGAGTATATTCATTTAGCTCGGTGATCAAGCACATCCCAGACTACATCTCTAAGAGCTCTCGCTCACCATACGTGTACACTTTAATTATTTGAAGAGACTACCAGATTGACCCACTGATAAACGATTATAACTTACCTAAGACATTATCATATAAATCATATTTGTCAAACAACGTTAAAAAATATTCGATAATTTGAACGTTAGATAATTATCACCGAAAAAATTTAAATTATCTGTACTCACTTCACGTCACGGTACACAGAAATTTCAGAAATAATCTCCGCAGAAGATGTCAATTATGCAATGTAAGCTGCAGAAATTATTAGATTTCAAGTTTAAATTTCCATAATCATTTCCCAGAAGGTAAGCAATCGCAGCTTTTGCCGATCTTAGAACAGCATCGCCGGTGTTCCCCATCTCGTCCTAATTCAGCTTTAATCGCATTGTTTTTCATTACAACGGATTTTGCCTAAACAATGAAAGTTTTTTTGACTAACGTAAATTTACTTGTTAGGCTAAAGTTAACAACCTTCGTTTTTTCATATACAAGAATAATTGATATAATGCTTAAGCTTTGAAACCAGTGTATATTTGCGTAATATTCCACATCGCGAGATTACATTTCTCAGAGAGGAATTGTTCCCTTGTTGATTTCATTGAAATCTCCTTTATGAGGCACTGAAAGGACCATAATTTTCAATTGGTTCAATTTGAAAATGTATAATTAATATCATGGGGCTATGTGGAAAACAGTGGCACCTTCTCGATCATATAGCGGTCATTCTAACTTCACTTTTTTTTCTTTCTTCAAAATTGATGCAAGTGTGAAAAGTCAAAAATTTTGAAAGGGCTAGGGTGCAGCAAAATCCTGCCAAGTAAACGCGAAAGGTATCAGATGAAATATTAATATTCCATTCAACGTATTCTCCCCGATAATAGTAGACTCGTCTACTTAAAATTAATTTTTGCCATTCATTTATTACCTAATTTGTTATAGCAATGTCGCAACTTAAGGGAAGTTTCTCAAGTGGATAGGAAAAAGAATTTATAATGATAATACTGCAGTAATGCACCATATTTTGATTTTTGGTCACATCTTGGCGCACACTTGAACCACTACGATTTTGTTTACTGGTGAACTTGAAGAATAATCGTTAACATATTCTTCTCGAGGTTAAAATTTCATTAATAACCCTTTTTATTTGATCATAAAGACTTCTTAGTGACAATAAATGAGCAATGTAGAACATCTGAATGTATTTCATGGGATGTCAATGAAAAGATATACACTGTGCTCATGAGAGCTTTTCGAAATCTTTGAAACAGCGATAGGTTTGAAGAAATTATCATTTTTTTAGTGAAGCGAAGAAATATTTAACAGTGGAAAGCAATACCTACTCAGCTATTCAGTGAGAAATGGATGTGACTTTCGGTAACCTCAAATTAAATTTAGGCGAACCATTACGGAAGAGTATTAATTTTTTCAAAGTATCAACAATTATCAAAGCAATCAAATAATTATTCTTTTAGTTAAATAAAAAAGTAAGTCAGTCACTTGTGTGAAACCAACCTGTGGAGTAGTAGTTGCTTGTGATATAAACAGTGACCATAGATGTCCACTAATTATTTTGGCTTCTACCACAAAGGTAAAAGAATGCGACAAAATTTTAGCATAGTCAAGCGTAAAATACCTCCTCAACGATTAACGCCGCGGATGGGCGTGGTATCTAGTTCAAGAATGCGAGAATTTTCGCTGAGGTTATTGCTTACAGGATGTTCATTAGCTGATATCAGAAAAATGCAGAGGAACTTTAATAGGTACACAGCCTTCCATTACTCAGTACCGCCAAAGCATGAGGGAAAGAGTCTTTCTCTCCACCATTATAGTCAGTGCCATATTATAATCAGGATTCATGCCTTCCTGGATTTTTTGTAGTTCATGAATATAAGCGAATGATCGAATATCAATTTAAACTGCAGCGTTGTACCTAAGCGTCAACCTAAAACTTTGAGGTAATAATTGAAGTGGCACCTGGGTGCGTAGCCTTTGGCATAAAATCGGTGCTATGAACGCAGCCCGTACTTTTCTCATTAATAGGCCTACTTGTAACTATGTGGAAGCGTAACAGCACTTCTGGAGAAACAATCGAAGACAATATAAGCGATAGAAAACCTAGTGCGCGAGCAATGGCTATATGTATAATGTGTTTGCGGCGATACATTTGTTAAATTATTTTTTTATGAGCCATATGTGCCGGAGTGATAAAGAACGCCCTCTTTGAGAGATATGACTAAATTTTCCTCTGACAATATGACGGTAAAATGACAAAGGTAAAGAATCTGTTAAATTTTTCTCCCCATGAAAATTTGTGTGTTTGAAATTTACATTTTTACGTGATCGGTGTGTAGGAGTATGTAAACCCCTACGGAGTAATATTTCTGTTTTATCAGTATTATGCGTAAAAAATGAAAACCTGAAATTTATCATCCTGTATTTGATTGTTCAGAGACTTTTTACATCACGTATTTTCCTGAGGTCGTTTGTTTCTTATTTCAATCTATAAACTCAATCAATATAACTTACAGCTCTGTAGCCTTTTATGAAATATGATTTTAGATATTAATTTAGATTTATTTACAGACTAATACGTTCACTTCTTTTTTAAATGTTCTATTATTTTTCGGATTTTATTTTAAACAAGGTGTTCTATACATCACATTCATTCAAAATTGAATATAGATTTATTTAATATTTCAAACCGAATAAAGAGGATTCTTACTTCAATTAAAGTGGATCAGATATTTAAAAAAAGTGGCATCACCTCCTTGGGTCATCAATCAGAAAACCTACGCAGGGAAAAGAGATATGGATTCTGGCAAAGCCTTTCCTTGGTGCCACACATAGTGCCTAGCGAAATGAATTGTTTTCATCCTCGAATAGCTGAGAGCTCAACCCAAAAATACATCATCAATTAAAAATGCAGTTGCTTCATGGAACCATAGCTTTCATGGCTGAATGGGACTAATAATAAATATTGGGAGGTTCTCAGTGGGGAAATACTGCCCTAATATATTCTGACTAGAGTCATTACGAGGAGAAAAGAGTTTAAATTAAGTTTCATGATAAAATAACCGACTAGAATGAACAAATTAATAAATTGCTTATAATATTATTCCCTTCAACAACAAAATATTTCTCCTAAATCAGTGTAGATTATAACACCGTTACGAAGGGCTGTATGTACTTTTTCATTTAGGACACAAATCTGGCAGTGATCGCACCTGGACGTCACTAAAATGTCAGAGGCTTAGAAACCGGTTATATAATATGTATTTACATTTAATCTTATGCTTTAATGACCAAAAAAGGTCTGTTTATGGCAGCGCAACTAAGTTAAACATGCTCAAAATGAAGTATCTATCAAATTCCCATAAAATCAATAGTCTTCTACCTCGACTGATATAATTACACATATTGATATACTATCTATCGTTTACTGGGAATCAAGTAGTCAACAATAAATCATCTTATGAACAGTTCTTGAAAGAAATTCTACTCTAATATTCAAGATGTTGGCTCGTTTCAGATAAAATCAGAGGCTTTGAACTACAAAGAACGATCATGTTGTAAGGTTTACAAGGGAAAAGAAAGAAAGATTTTCGCGCAAACGAGGATATATTTTGTGCAACTTTCATAATATAACAAATATAATCACACATTAAATTGCCATATAATAACTAAACTTTATTGAATAGGTCAAGAAAATTTGTATAGTAGATAGCAATACATAAAGAGTGCTAAATACTAAATTACACTAAGATAAAAGTAGACGCTCTGTTTTCGAAGCCTTTGTGGTAATTTTGTATGCTGACTTCCCTTATCAACAATAATTCTAATGACAACATATACTATTTTATTACACTATCCTTAATTCCATTAGTATAATTAAAGGGATATCTACTCCCAATTACACGATAACAGTGAAGAGGGGAGTAAGATCGGGGCATTATTAACTGAACAACCATCAGCTAGCTATGGAAGGATAGTCAGTTACCTTGAGGGGAAATTTGCGACATTAAAAATGGATTGGCTATCCTCATAAGTTCCCTTGTTTCTTTGATTTTGGGCTCTTAATTCCTCATTACTGATTGAGTATCTCAGTAGTTGTTATTTAATCGCAATATTGATTATTTGGGCTATGAATAAATTGGCCGAAAATTTGCCAAAAAATGAGAATAAAATTAAAATTTAACTACGGTAAAAACAAAATTAAGTTTGTCAATAATTTTCCAATAGTTAGGTTGATTAATATCTTAAATTAAGCGATTTAAGTTATAAATTACTTCCTATGAGACCAATTTTCGGTAACTATCACATTTCAAAATCAACTTGCAAAATGTGAACAAAAAAATGCTATGAATTGACAAAGACAATGACTACTTAAAGTTTTCAAAAATGTTTCAACTCAGTTTTATTAATATTTTCCATTGCAATAAAACTCTTACATGATGGATACTTTCCAATCGCTCATCTGTGCCAAACAGTTTCGATCTTTTTAGTGGGAAACGTGTTCCTAACGCCTCTGTTACGTATTCTGCGATAAGCACGGAAACAGATCCTCACAAAGGTTCATCTGGGCTATCAGACGAGTCTTGTGTGTGTGAATTGTGGCAGCAAAAAATTTGAATTGCTATCATTAAATATTCTTTATATCAAAGTTTAAAAAGTTATTCCACTCCTCTTGGTTAAATACCACACGTTAAGCGACAATATTTTACAGTATTTCCAGATAGCACATTACCGAGATTAGTGTAACAGATTTTCGGCATATATATATATATATATATATATATATATATATATATATATATATATATCACGGTCTTTCATCGCGATGTCAAAATTTGTCTTTCTTCGTCGATGTAACTCTTATTTCCTTCTTTTCGAAAAATTTGGTTAGAATAAGGATTTGGAGCCCTTTGATCATTTAATTCCTTGAAAGAAACAATTCTGCAAGCTAATTTATTTTCAATTTTTTTTAACCATTCCTCAGGCTAAGCAGTTCTCCTCTGGTAGCACCACAAAACACACTTCTGCTCATATTTTTTTCCATTACCAGTTAATAAATTATGTCCTCGGCAACTGAATAAGTTTCATTTGCTTTATATAAGAGAATTTTTTGTTTTTCCTGAGTAAAGTGTTTGACATTATTTCGACTTTTCGCGTCCTGCGTCCGGTGAGTCCTCGGGGACAAATCATTATGAATGTCTTCATTTCTGACGACCAGCATCGGATGCGAAACGTCTAAATAATTTTTAAAGAGTTTATCCAAAGGAGATTCAAATAAAGTTCCTAAATAAAATAAATAACTCCCGTGGACTTCCAAAAAATGAATGACGTTTATTTTAATTCTATCACGAGTATATGAGACCTTTTTCCGTGGAGCCTCGTCCTCTCCTTCCGAGTGTCCTCGCCGACCGGTATTCATTCCCGGGTCGCCCCGCTCGGCCACTATTCTCTGTCTACAAAGCCACCTTTCCTTTCAGATTTTCACTGCCCGTGCGCCGTATCTAAACTTTATGCCTTCAACCAGCAAGAAATGAATAGTCGTCCTTTACGTAACCATGTGCAGTGGAGAGGGAATATTGGATAGGTTGAAAGGAACGACACTGGTGGCTCAAAAAAGACTAAAACCAAAATCGAGCTCCTTTAAAGAGCAAGAAAGAACTGTGGAAAAAGAGAGAACCGTCGTAGTTATTGCTAGCTTTAGAAGATGTCATCATGCAGCGGCAACGAGGTAAAATCGCCATGACGCAATATCCAGAATTTTCAGTACGGATGTGCATTACCCTCCGGCAGATGTTTTCTTAAAGTAAAGTAATATTCTGTCGCTGCAGAGTTGTGGCCTTGGTCGAGCAAGATTTTTTCTCAAATTTCCCAATTAGTTTCAAAGAGCTCTCTGTCGTTTGCTGTTCACCCTTAAGTCATGAAGAGTGGCCAATTGGTCTTCTTCCCTTGATATCCCAGTACTTATAAAGCATATTTATCTCAGCGGGAAAAAAACACTTTTCGACGATTTCAGAATATTAGATTCATATCCATACAGTCATTTTTAAGTTGCATTGGATTTTCTATTTGAATCCTGCATAATCTCACTAGCTACCTTTCGATATTATGGGTAAAACCTAGAAAAATAAATGCATTTGTCCGAAAAACGTTTCCAATACATCTATACTGTTAAATTTACCTGGTTATGCCAGCTTGCCAATTTTAGCTTGCTATAAAATATATGTAGAATCTTAAACTTTTGAATAAACTTGCTCCGAATCTTAAATAAAAATTTGCAAAACATGCGAGCATGCAAGCAGAATGAGCATTAAAATATCGTAAAAGTATCGCATCGTAAAATACCGTTTCAAGAAATATACCATCGTAAAATATTGAATCGTATTGCCGATTTTAATTATATTTGGTTTTCTGGATTCGTCTCACCCCAGAATAGCAGAATATCCATTAAAATATCGTAAAAATAACGTATCCTATCGCTTCATCGAATAAATTTCAGCGTAGGAAGCAACGTGACGAGGTTCCTGGTCGTCCGGACGTGCGTTCTACTGATGCTCTTGGCCGTATTAATACAGTTCATCCACAGAATGATGAATACTTCTATTTGCGGTTGTTACTGGTGAATGTTCGAGGGCCAACATCGTTCGAATCACTACAAACTGTTGATGGTATAGTGTGCCCAACATTTCGTGCAGCATGTTAAGAGCTCAATTTGCTTGAAAGCGATAATCATTGGGACACGACAATGGCTGAAGCAACTATTTCTGCATCTCCAAGTCAGATACGCACATTATTTGCTATCGTCCATTCGACATGCTTCCTATCCAATCCACGTGACCTGTGGAACAAATACAAGGATAACATGTCAGAAGACATTTTACACCGAATTCGTGTAAGTTCAAGAAATATCGATACTGAGGTAAATGAGGAGATGCATAACCAGGCTTTCTGTTGATTGAAGACATGTGTTACTTCATGTGCGGCAGTTTATTAGTGAAGTAAGAAATGCCAACGCCAGATCGTGGAATTAAGGACGCATTTGGTAGAGAATTGGAACGTGAACGTGAATATGATCGGCGTGAATTTGATCCATCAGTTCAAACGAATGTACCCCTGCTGAACCCCTCACAGAAGGAAGTACATGATACGTTAATGAAGGCAATTGATGATGGATGGTGGCTTATTTTTCCTGGATCCCCCTGGTGGAACAGGAAAGACATTCATACGAGTATCATTGCTTTTGAACAATGTTCGTGCGAGATCGGAGATTGCGGTAGCAGTTACTTCTTCTGGCATACGGCTAGGATGCCGTGCGGCTCATTCAGCATTAAAGTTGCCGTTAAACCTTCAAAATTCTGAACAAGTGACATGTAAAATTTCGAAACAGTTCGCAATAGCCAAATTTTAGGAGCATCTAAAATCATCATATGGGACGAATGCACGATGGCGCACAAACGCGCATTGTAAGCACTTGACCGGACATTGAAAGATCTGCGCAATGACTCGAGATGCTTTGGTGGCGCAATGATTTTACTGTATGGCGATTTCCGCCAAAAGCTGCCAGTCATTCCAAGATCAACTTCTTCCGATGAAATAAACGCTCGCCTCAAATCATCAAAACTGTGGCGCTATGGGAAGAAATTTCAACTGACCACAAATATGAGAGTTGCATTGCTGAACGATGCATCTGCTGATGTCGAATATCGGTAACGGCCGTGTTCCTGTCGACGAATCGAGCGGATTGGTTTAATTTCCTCGGAATTTTTGCATTTACGGTTCATCGAAAGATAAGCTCTTCAACAAAGTGTTCCCGAATATCATTGATAACCACCAATATCACAAATGGTTGAGTGAGCGAGCAACTTTGGCGGCCAAGAACAAAGATGTGGATGACTTTAACTTCGCAATTTAGAATCAAATCGTCGGTACCCTGCCTGCATTCAAATCTATTGACTTTGCAACAAACAAAGACGAAGTCACCAACTGTCCATCTGAATTTTTAAACTCCTTGGATGGGCCTGGCTTACTACCGCACAGTTAACAGCTGAAGGTAGACTCGGTGGTCATGATGCTTCGAAACCTAAGCCAACCAAAATTATGCAATGGAACGCGTTTGATGATTAAAAAACTGATGATCAATGTGATTCACGCGTTACTACTCAAAGGAATATTCAAAGAAGAGGAAGTTCTCATTCCGAGGATTCCCACGATTCCAACCAATATGGCCTTTCAGTTTAAATGAATTCAATTTCCAATTCGTATTGCATTCGCGATGACTATTAACTAATCACAAGGCCAATCGTTGAATAGTTGTGGTCTAAATCTAGAAAACCCATGTTTTTCTCATGGTCACAATATGTACATGTTCACGTGTTCGTAAACCCTCGGCATTATATCTTCTTCCACCTGATAACAAGACGAAAACTTTTGTGCATCAGAAGGTGCGTGACTCAAGAGAATAAACCCGAACGTATACAGGTATATGTGTAGATTGAATAAAGAAAATGCCTTTCTGACAAGCCATTTCAATACTTTTTTTCGTAGTTTTATTGATTTTTTATTCCACTATTATAACAAGTCAAATGTGATTAAAAGAGGTGCATCCGTTCTTGATTTATACATGATGTAACTAAACTGTTCATTGATTGTTAGGCGGTACGAAGTTCGCAGGGTCAGCTTGTATCATATAATTTCAAATTCTTTATGCCTAAATAATATTGGTGATATGCTTAGCAATGCAACATTTCAACCCCACATGAAAATAACAAAGAACCAGAGGTTTTTCTCAAAAATGTGTTGTTTATTTCAAAAATAAATAGCTGATGCAAAATCTCTTACACTTTTGGGCGGCCTGCCAACACTCAAAGTTTTTATGTTTTTAACTAAATACGCAAAGCCTTTCATACGCAAACAAAAAGAAAAAAATAGGGAACAAATTGTACACCATTAAATTTTTAATAAGACTATGTTTAAAGCGCGTAGAGAATTTAAGTGAAGCATTTTCGTGAATATCACAAAAATATTTCATTTTTTATGAATTATTCATGTATTTTCAAATATAATTTGAGATTTCTGAGTAGATTTCAAAATACATTTCAGATAGAATAACAATTGGCAACTAAATTAACTCCAATTTTGAACTTGATAAAGTATTTTTTCACACTTGCTTCTACCAAAAAATATTGGATTTTATTATTTTCATTGAATCGTGAATGCTTTAAACTTAAGTGATACGTCTATTTAATGCCATCACATTTCCCATCCTATCATTTAACGTGGATTCAACTCTCATTCATTTCGGTATAAAATTTCCTTGTTAGTGTATGGAACGCATTGCCTAGTTTACGTCGGGGCCCTTACACGTGGTTCTATTCACATTGAACAAGGCATTTCAAGCTTCAAATATACGTAGAAAAATAAATTTGAATACATCTGTGGGAAAATAGGTTGCATATTCCCTCAATGTAATTTCCTTGCAAAAAGATGCTCGCAATTTAGCCTCCATTCCACGACGGGTCTAAGGGGATCAATGAAGCGTAATCCGAGACAAGATAGAAATGGATGAGATGAAGGAGGGTGGCGATACAGGAGAACATGATGAGACGAAGGTAAATGGCGCAGGGGAAGAGGAGGAGGGAATCGACTGACAGGGAGAATGGGAAGAGATATATGGCAATCTTCCTCAACTCTCCTCACTTCCGCAAGACAGAATAAGTAGGTACTCCTATAAGAAGAGTGTATTCTCACTCAAGTTTCGCACATACATCACGAGGCTACGGTATGGCTTTAACGATCCCTACCTCCTACGCCGTTAGCCATTGAAAGTACGGAGTTGTTGCACGAAGTGATTACCTAAGTATTTTCAGGCATTATGGAGGCACCTGCTATGTTAGTGCACTATATATATATATATATATATATATATATATTGCTATTGCCACTAAAGTCAAAGGAAAAACAATCCGCAAGTTTGTTCTGCAACATACGGAAAGTAAGAAACTAAAAGAGACTTTGAATAACAATAATACTTCAGTGCCGTGTTAATACAGAACTCGACCAACACCGCAGTGCCATGAAGTTGGTAGAGCATCTAAATGAATTAAGGAATACTGGAGACTCCCCGTATATTATCTAAGAAATTATAACGTATAAATTAGATAAAGGCCAACTTATGAAATTAAAATGGTTGATTTTAGAGGGTAACAAGTTTTTCATTCCGTTTCTCGCATACATTTTGAGTTAACAAACACGGTGAAATCTGGAAACAGAACCAAAACCTAAGGAAGATAATTTTGAGGAACCATACTTTTCCACAAAATTCTTACTTGCATAATACATAGAAATATCTTCTCAATCACCCGGGAGAACAGCATTAGAGCATGAAATTTATTGCCAAAGGTTCATAAGATTTAAATCCATTTACTTTTATAACAGAGGTATTTCAATTAATTCAATCATATGTTATTTTTATGCCACAATATATAGACCTAGACATAAATGAACCTTTCAAAACTTTCTCTTCAAAAAACACTCCCATTTACCATTTTTTATGCGCTGCCCTACACTTGCATACTAATTCTTACCTTGAGAGCTTTTGCGACCAGGCTCATCCATTACTTTCACGGTCCCTCCCTTCACCTTAAACCTTTCCCTCTTCTCTCATATACCTGTTGAGTGGTTTGACTCTTATCCATCATCTCACCAAATAAGTGTAGGACACTTCTTAATATTAATGTACTCTCGGAAACTTGAACCCGCATTCATTCATTACACACATACTTCTTACCCTTACTCTTCTAAATTAAAAGTGGGAATCTGTAGCAGGCGTAAAAAATCAACCAATCTTGTAAATAAAAAATAAATAAAACAGAATCAATCTCGTGCACGGGGCTTATGAAGCCTACGTGGGTTGGCTCCGAGGGTGGGATTATTTTTCCCCGAAATTACTTCGCCAAAATCACCAACCTTTATTTGACTTTCATTATACATTTATTTGTGTGCATTAACAAGGTTATTTATTTTTAATACCATATAGGACGTTTCCCGTTTTTACTTCACAGTTGAGCCATAAGTGCCCATTCCCCTTGTTAATTTAACTATTTTATTTTTACCACTATTCTCCTTCAGGTTTCCTAATACCAGTGAATTTAGCCGATTCCTACACTCATCATGACACCCTAATTTTACTAGCATAAAAAGGAGGTGAGAAGTACTTCAATATATTGCCATTTTTACCTTAAAATGCCAATTTATTATATACTTCAGATAATAAACAAACTTTTTGCAGCATTTAGCACGCCTTGTTATCTCTTAATCTTTCCTGAGATCTTTTAATTCCACATCATTTACCTGATCAATTATTTTGCCGTTTAAATTCCATATAGTATCATATTTCTCTCCTCCTTTCCAAGCCCATCCCTGCACTTCTGCAATGAACCTGACTGTACTTGACATAATATTCTCAGTTATCACGCTGGACTTATCCGGACTGTCCGTTGATCTTTTGGCCCTGAACCAGCAATACTGAACCTTTGGCGTGTAGAGCAAAGGCTTTAATACTACATATATCCAACGACTGTAAAATACTGAACTAATAAAATGAATTTATACATCCTTATTTCACCCCACGAATTATTTCAGGAAAATCACTCAACGCCCCATTCATTTATACACTTGTCTCACTATTTTTATGCCTAACTTTTACAGCATTTATAACTGTTTCTCACTCTATATCCTCTCTATAGCTTCCAAAACGTTTCTATCTTTACCGTTTGCCCATCCCCAAATCGAAAAATGTTCGACACGCAAAATTTTTCTTCTGCACGCCAACAAAGTCCTCAAGAGCTTGCCGAAGCTAAAAAGATGATACATACATTCCATTCTATTAATAAAAGTAGTAGCAAGTCGCATTTATCTTCAATGTAATATGTAAGAGTTAGGTGGAAGAAGGGACTATAAAGTCTCAATCTCGCTCCAATAGCGTCGTTGCATAAATAAAAACCACAACTCACTCCCCAAATTTTGCCAAAGATTGCCTGTTTTTTTCAAAGTATATTTTACCCGGTATAGTTAGCACTATGATTTCTACATCCCATTTTACTCCCCTTCGCTTTGTTCAACGGCACATTGCATTCTTTCGATAAGTCAGCAGGAGAACTTAAATTATGTAAATAAGTTGAAAAATTCGCACAAACAAAAAGAAGTTCATGAAAACTTCAATAATTCAATAAATAAAACATCCCTGTCAGCCAGTATTCTATTTTTCAAAAACATCCTGTAACGACATTATTTTCATTAGCATCTACTTCCTTGATTCATTTTCAATATCACCTAATGTATTCTAACTCACTTCCATAAATCACCACGGCCTCCATTGTTCTCTAACTCCGAATTCATTCTTGAAAATATCACCTCTTATTTTCATTTCATATCTATTCACCCTTGTACCCAATTTCAAAAGTTTCTCATTTACTTTAAAGTCATCCGGAATATTTTTCCTTTGGCCCTTTGCATTTGACTTCTTGTTGTATTTCACGGCGCTGTTGCATTCTTTATTTTTCCCTATGAGCACATCAAATGCTATCTCTCGAACTTTCTCGCCTTTAGTTGCAATCATCCTCTCATTTCCCCGTTTCTTTGAATTCACAGAACCTTTCGTTGCATTCCACAAGGCATTGCCTTTCATAGCATTTCAACACCTTTTCCATATGCATTTCCAACGAATTCAATGATCATACCTTTCAAGTTCTCACAATCTTCACTCTCCTTTACGTTTCCGATATATTTTTTTTCGTTCCGGCTGATTCAAGTTGAGCTTAATTATTCAAGCACGAATTCATATCACCTTTGTACGTTTCTGTTTTGTAGCTTTTTGACTTTGACTCCCATTTCTTTGGAGCTCCAATCTTACGTACCACCCACTTTCTCCCGAAGCCTACATTTGAAAATGCTTAATAGTGGTATGTTCCACATTCAACTCCTATCATGGCCTTGACTGTCTCACACTGCATCTTGCATCATACGCAACAGAATTAATACTACTCTCAATCGATTAAATTTATCCCTAACTACGAGTACGAGACAAAAAACTTTCTTTGTGCCCATATTGGAAAGGATTTCCCGAATATCATTCGCTCGGGGGTCCCCTATACATGTACTACACGCATATTAGCATCATTCGCGGATGCACAAGTTTAACATACAAGATGGACGAGCATTTCAATTATCACGTTGAAACAAATTACTATTAAATGGCATTCAATCATTTACTTCATGACCAAACCTTTTAAGCTGACATGCTTAATAACTCTCGCAATAAATTTTGCTTGATATCTGAATTACAATTGAATATGTCCACAGATTTTAAATAAGTCCATAACGAGCCATGCGTCACTCGCGTCATAATCAGTGGCAGGCGTACCGGAGGATTAATGATGTAACCGGTTTCGAGAATTCCCCTTAGTGCCAGACCACCTTCCCATCTCACACAACACCCCCGTAAGGTCTCCGATCCACAGCTGAGAGCCCCCTAAGACCTTCTTCCTCCAACCATTCTTCTATTCTTTGTCGACTTAGGCCTACATTTATAGTCACCCGCCAGCTCTGTTGGTCTCGAACCCTACGTCTAAACTTCCCATATGATTACCTAGCGCTGGGAGTTAATGAGGAGTCTCCTACGATAAAACTTGGGAAATTTTGACGTAGAAAGGACCTCTTCGTGTCCCCCAGAGATGAGCGCCGTCTATAAATACGAGCCTAAGTCTTTCACCATTCCGTAATGTTATCTCGCTCTCTTACCTTACCCTCGCCCTTTTCCCTCCTTATATATTATAGACCTCATCCAACCCTGTACTTCCTAAATGATTTGATGATTACGAGTTCCTATACCCTGTTACGGCGTTCACCATAATTGCCCTAGGTAAAACATTGTTTCGAAGGTAAGAGTATTTCTTTAGCAACAAAATGTTACATTTACGAAAACCTTAAGCTCTAAAATAATTAAATATTAGAATGTTACTATCAATGGTTTAATCTAAGATTGAAAATAAAATAATTATAGACATTTTTCATCCCGTACAACTGCTCATTGTCATAAACGATCGCTGATTTAAAGTTAATTATAATTTTACATTCCTATTCCACAGCCACCATGAAAGCATTATATATTCCTTTGGAATCAGGCATAATTTTGATGACTCATCTGGCACATTAGAGATAAAACACTTCCTACACTTTATTGTGGGACCAGGTCCAATAGGCACCGTAATAAAATGTGAAAAATCATCAAGAAGTATTTTGATTCTATAATATCTTCACTCGTTATACAATAATCTGAGTTTTAGAACTAAAATTGATATAGCATTTCTTGATAGCGCTCTACTTTGAGTTTTTCTTACAATATTCATGTATAACAAAGTTGGTTAGCATCATTAAAATGCAATTCCTAATATGTCTAGGTAGAAGGGCAATTTCCTTCATAATACCAACTCAATTTCTATTTTCAAGAACTATTTCATTTAAGTATCATAATTCCATTGTTTTCTAAAATTTCACCGAGTTCATTCTTAATGACTTTTAAAAATTGCTTATACAAGTTCATGTATCCGCCAGACATTCACAAGACCAACTCTTGAGTAGAGAAGACTACTGCTACCAGATTTTCAAAACTGTTTGGTTATTAAATATGTATGCATGTATATAAATATATATATATATATATATATATATATATATATATATATATATATGCATACATGTGCATATATATATATGCACATACATATATATATATCGCAAAACGCTTTAACAAAAGGAAGTTATGTGGCGCACCCCCCTACATGTACATAAATGTATATGTGTATATATATATATATATATATATATATATATACACACACACACACGATGCCTGTTCAAAGATTATCGCGAATTTTCAATTTTCGCGGATTGCCTACATCTGATTTTTTGTGGCGTTATGTTAGCACTTATGTCACTCACTTATGCTGAAAAGTTTGGCCATTTTGAATGTTCAGTTAATTGTTGACATATGTTTTGCTTGGACGTGTTTTTAATTGTCTTCGCCTGTTTTTTAAAAATGAATGAAAAGTTCTATATCACATTTTGTGTGAAAAACGAAATTAAGTGCGAGGACAAATTCCGAATGTTGACTGTGGCTAGTGGAGAGCCTACCTTGGACCGAAGCTACGTATATCGGTGGTACAAAATGTTCTAAGAGCTCCGATAAAATTTGAACGACGAAGAGCGTGCCGGACGCCCGAGCACGTCAACAACAGACGAAAACATTGATGAAGTGAAGTGAAATTAGTGTTGCCCAATCGTCGAATCACCGTCAGAGACGTTCCTGAGGACCTAAACATATCGATTGGCTCATGACATTTGATATTTACCAATAATTTGGGCTTGATACGGGTCGCCGCGGAATTCAAGTCAAAATTGCTCAATTTTGACCAAAAACAGCAACGCATTAACATTGCTAATGATGTGTCCAAATTTGCTCCAGAGGGTCATAACTGGTGACGAATCGTGGGTTTATGGTTACCACGTGGAAACTAAAGCTCAATCCTCCCAATTCACAGCTTCAGCACGACCCAAGTCCGAAAAAAGTTCGGTCGAACGGGAAAGGTTTGCTTACAGTTACAATTTGGCATTGGTTGGCGATTCTTATCAGTATGTATGTATGTGTCCTATAATATGTCATTCACCTGTAGGCAAATATCGTGTATGATTTTGTGAAATGAATTATGAAAGACGACAATGGTGGATTAAAGGATTCGTTAGTTTCTTTCATCTCTTACAAAACTCACAAATGGATAAAATAACGCCTCAAAAGCGCGTGTAAGCGAGATTAAAAATGCATACTATTTTATTATTATTATTATGAAAACGCACATGTGCAGATATGTCAAGGGGCACACAAGTCCAAAGTATTGCAATCAAGCTTGCCTTGGAAAAATAACATGACATCTCAAATCCAACCAATATTACGAAAGATAATACATAAAATCTGTCAAAAAAACAATGCACTTAAAGGAAAAATTCAAACAACAATCTCTGGCACAAAAATACTTCCTATCCCGTTTACATCAGTTTCCCAATCAACAAGAAAAAAATCAAAGATAAAATTTTACACACAATTTTACAAAACACATGAATTAAATTATTATATAAATTGTTCGCATCTTTTCTTAAAAGTATTTACCCTGTTATGAAAGGGCTCAAATAGTTTTGCAGGTAAACTGTGCCAATCAATAATAGTTTTATGAATATATGAAAATGTTCTTAAATTTGTTCTTTGAGCCTGGCATTTTACGTCGGATTTGTGATCATTCATCCCTATCAAATTTGGATTTCCCGCCTCTTTCCTTAGTTTTGCCCAAGCTTTCTCTTCCTTCAGAACGCGGAACATTCCACAAAGTCTGCTAATTTTTCTTCTACTTAGTAAAGGTTCCCGGCCCAGCGTTTTTAACATGTTTATATCACGGAGCGAGACGAGAACCGAGAGCATCGTACATCGGTCGGCATGTGAACACGACACAAGATTTGGGGAAACGAGACCAGACAGACCCAAACCCAGTCCAAAAATCACTCCTGAATCATGGTAGATTCATTTCATTCAAAATATGTGAAACGTTTAAAACTTTCATTTCACATCAGTATTCATATCTATAATTAAAAGTAAATAAATAAAGAAGAATACATACCACTATTTATTCTTCTATTAGCCGAAAACGTCGGACAATAGCGTAGTAAGTAACTTCGGAGATGGCATCCGACTAGGAGATCCTTTTGAAATTGGTTTAATCTGATTGATGATGAGTTCATTCATTCTAATTGATTTCACTTCACTTTCACTTCACTTTAAATCTCTATAACTCATACAAAACGCAATTTATACTTAATAATAATTAACGGATTCGCAAAACACCCGATGAACTTCAAGGAGGAACGTGGCCAACATTTCAATAGTTCACCACCTACTATATCTCATTTTAAGCCATTGAAATGATCGTACCCCATGCACTTTGTTTTCAAATCTCGTGTCCTGACATGTATGTCATCCTCTATGAATGATATCCTGCTGCCTATGTGCTTGTTGTATTCAAGGTTATTTCAGGCGCAGCATTGAAGACCAGGACTCCAGACCAGACGGGGCCTTGTGACACTTGTGGCACCGGCAGATAAGGTAAGGTACGGGAAACTTTGTCCTTTAAATAGGAAAAAATGTCATCATTAGGGAGCTGGATTCATATAACGTAAAAAATATACTAAATAAAATTACTCGGCACTATACCATTTATAGTTAATGTTTCCCCAGCAACGGATGGTGCTTTGATACTTGGCGGTGGTAAGTACTTTGCCATCATACAATTAGATAGGCAGCGATTTCAATGAAAAGCCAACGCAAAGTTTAGTAGCTTATTGTTACCACGGGGAGGAAAAATTAATGATGCATGAATTGTTTTTCTCCTTTCCAGAATGCCTTAGTTATATCCTCGAATTTAAAACTGTAATTTCAACGAGGTTTCTATAAAAAAATGATTTTAAAATAATTGAAATACTCATATTTTTAGGGAGAAAAACCTTATTTTAGAGTCGAATATATTTTCGGTCATGCGACTGATTTCGATTATGCAACCGAAATTTTCATCATATGGGAATGAACTTTCAGTATCCGCTTGCCAACTTTGGGTTGACCTTTATTCCTTGTTAAAAAACCCAAATCCATCTCGTATTAATGCAATTCTGTTTGAAATTGGAGTGCTGAATGCGTTAAGCGAGGTTGGAAGAAGAACGGCGATGAAAATCAGTTTGTCCATTTACTATGATATCTTGGTAGCTCAACGTGAGGCACACCTGCCTGGATCTCCATTTGCACATTAAGTGTACATGGGTTTTTAAAATTACTTTTGAATTTTTTAAATCAGAATACATTCATTAATCATTCTTGTCGTGTTCAAATTATCGCTGTAAACAGAAGAGTGTTAAATTACGTCGTAACCTTCTTTTCATCAGTGAAACGGCGATTAATAGGGAAATAATTCGACAGTAGATAAAGTTGAAATAATTTATGATAAAACATACTTAATATACCTCGAATTATTCAGAATTATTCTTCTTTCAATTTGTGACCACCATAAATCTGAAGCGATTCATCAAATATGAATTTTAAAGGCTCGGTTCGCATATTCCACAATATTTTTCCTATTGGAATAGGATAATACCTACTTAAAAATTGACCCTATCTCTAAAGAGCATTTAATGTAATACATAATTGGATTATTCAGTTACTACCATAGAAAAAACATTTTTTGTGTTCACTAACGTCGTTTTATTTCTTTCGTATGTACTGAATACATATTTTCAAGTTAATTGATAACGCTATAGCATTCATTCTTGGAAATTGAGATTAAAAAATCTGGAAATTTTGTTATCTTCCCAGAGTATGAGTTAAATTCTTTTGCGCTAACATATAATTACTTGTGGCTAAGGACACGGTCATCCAGTTCGTCCGCCAAGCAGATGACGGTGAGTAAGACCAAATGCATAGATTAGCTATCCATCAGAGAGTGAAGTTACCGTCGCATCAAATATCCTAAGAAGGTGTGGTAGCATGGTAAGTCGCTGCATTGAGAAAATATTCACGAATAACTGAGTTGGGGAGATAGCAGACTCAATAAAGTAGTGATAGTAGACACAGAGGTATCTGGTTGGTGCGGGGGGGGGAGGGGTCTTTAGTTAAGAGCCTAGTCTCTTTTCATCCTTTCTTCATTCCATGAAAATTCTAACTCTACCAAACTGCTTATCTATTCCTAAAGACGGAGATAACCACAGCTATCGGTCATCTCCCTTATAATCTATTACTACCACCGTGGTCCATACAGAAGCGTCATCGTGTTCGAATTCATCGTGTTGACACATTTTATGAATCGGCAAATACTTTCTGATGGGTTTGATTTGTCCAAGCATTTTTTTAATAATTTGATCAACTTTAAAAAATTACATCCGGTAGGAGTCATTGGGATGAGCAATAATCAAAGACACTGGTGTGAAGAAAGCAAAACTTTATCAATTTTCTATAAAGTCAGCATTCAATAGTAGTGATTACAGGAATTTTGAAGAAACGATTTTAATTGACAATAGAAACAAGTTTTTCTAATCGATATCATTTCTTTGCTTTCCTTAGTTCACGAGTACATTCTTAGTTGCGAGAATCATTAATTCGTAGTGCCAAATAAATTCAAGAGAAAAATACACGCAATTCAGATTAATACGAGACCTGATTATGGAGAAATCATATTCTTTTCCAAAATACTTAGGGTTGCTTCGCGAGCTGGGTAGGGAGAAAATAGAATGTATACCCTTATTATTTGAACAATGCATTTTGAACATCTGTTGTTTCAGACAGGTCGTGTAACCTGTGCTCAGTTGGAATGACGAGTACCATGTGTTAACGTCAAGAGAGCTGTGAACGTTATTCTTCTTTTGAAATCTGGACATTCTCCTATAGAAACGTATGATTCGTTGAAGTAGTGATTTCATATTCCATTTTTGAGTGGTTCTACAAATTTACAAATGGTAATGTTAACATCTGAGATCCGTACCCCATCCGAGGTCGAACCTTGAAAATGTATGATAACACCTAGAGTTGGTGAAATTGTTCGACAATATCGTCCCCTGAGCCCTCGAGCAATCTCAAAAATAGCTCAAATTTATGAATAAGAGGAAGAATTAAAAATATTTCGCACTGAAGTTTTTGCGTGAAAATATATGGACGTGAGCAAATGTGCTGAAACTCCTCACTCCGGCGCGAAAGGAGGCTCGAATAAACATTGGTGCTGAATCCCTCTCATATTTCTTTATGTTATTTATAAATTGCTTAAGCTCTATGCAGTATTTCTCTGCTCTGTTTTTTTTATGAAAATACACACGTAAGTTAAGCTTTTGGACTTTAATTACGCAAAGGTATTCATCATGTACAGTATTTTAGTGCACTTTAGACTTAATACTTTCAATATTTTTGGTTTCTTCTTAGAATTCTACAACACTAGCAATTATCCATAATTATACCACGTCTGTGCCTCAAAACTAAACAAGTAACTTTGTTTCCTCTAGAGAGAATTCTTAGACAGAAAAATAAATTTAAAAGGCGTCGGTTGTCTGACTTTTTCCTTAGGTCTCAATCTAAATTTTATTGACAACCTCAGCAACCAGATTTGTATGCCCTAAACAGTATGCATGAAGAAAATGCATTTCATTTTGATTTAATATAAGAAACTTCGCAGCATTATGGGTTTCTTTTTAAATTCGGCTCTGTCGGTATTATCAAAACATATTTATACAATTTACTTGTATGAGTGAAGGACTCGTGAGTTTTTTATTAGTCGGGAATAAGTTCGACGCATATACTGCATGTAACTGCTACCTAAATAACCAAAGAGTTATACAAGCTTTATTTGCAACAAATTTCCAGAAATTTATAGGCCTTCCATTTCTCTTAAATCAATATCATACTAATGCACAGCACAAAGAGTGTCGCGCTTCTTATTTAAACCAGCAGAACCGCTATATTACAATTTATATCGATAAATTACTACTTCCCAAGCATTTATAATAATATTATTAACAGCATTTGATAACAGCTCAATAATAATAGAATTGCTTCAAGGAATTTACCTTACCGAAGAAAGCCTCACAAAGTTCAAGATTGTAGGCACCTACCTAAACCTTTTTGCCATAAAATATAATGTTAATGCATTTTCTCTTACTTCAGCAAATTTTTTTAAATGATCCTTCGCTCTAAATTAACTGGCATCCCTGATACTTCAAATTGTTGGCATTAGAAAAACCTAACAGTAATTCATCATTTGAAAAAATATATTTGCCGCGATGGTAAGTAAATGAATTGCATTAACATGATATGAATCAATTATCTAACAAAAGGTAAGAATTTGGTTTAATATTCCCACGCATTAAACTTTATTTTAATATTACCATGCTCCGTTAGGTTTCATTCCGTTATAAATAAATTACTCTTACTAAGCAATAACATCAATTAGATGATACTACTATGTTGTTTTGGATCAATGGAATTGTTAACCTTCTAATCGCATTGCAGAGACTAGGTGAAGGTAGATGCAAAA
The DNA here is from genome assembly GCF_022747635.1 of Hetaerina americana. NCBI lineage: Eukaryota > Metazoa > Arthropoda > Insecta > Odonata > Calopterygidae > Hetaerina > Hetaerina americana. The sequence continues at coordinate 35,021,201 of NW_027286874.1, read as the reverse complement.
TCTACGTGAAATCTTGCAATACAAGTGTAACAATAACTTAACAACGATGGGGATGAGGCGGAAGATACGCCGAAGGTTGACAATTGATGGCTAACAAGATTTGGAAAAATAACATACAGAAAATACGTTCTGGATGTCCAGGGAGATATAGAATACAAATTGACTTCATTCTTGCTGACACATATCAAATAATATGCTCAAAAAACCAACCACCCCGATACCGATATCGACATTGAACGGAATCAATATAAAGGCTAATCAAATGTACCCTTAATTCGTGAAACTTAGTAAAACAAAGCAGGGCCTACGGCAGATAAAAACTTCGAAATAAATCAATCAGGTACAGCATTCCTGAGAATACCACAAAAAAATGGATATCATAGAAAAATAAAATAAATCGAAGATTATAAAATACTACCTTGATCAAAAAGTTCCCGGAATAACCACCGTGTGGCGCTCCCATCGTTCCGATTTGAGTTCTGTTTTTTTTGTTAAATTGGTACATCTGTTGTTGATATTCCCTTTAAATCTTAGTGTCATAACTTGACATTTGCAAAAGTTACGTAGCCAAGAGTACATCTATCTCTGTGTGTGTTGGCGATTTTTTACAATTTCAGAAATGGATTTAAATTTGCAACAACGAACTTGTATTAAATTTTGCGTAAAAAACGGATTTAGTGGCGCACGGACGTTGGAAATGTTGGAAAAGTGTTTCGGCAACGATTCTCTAAAAAAAACGGTCGTTTACCAGTGGCACGAGCGGTTCAGAAGTGGTCGTGAGTCAATCGAAGATGATGAACGCAGTGGCAGACCATCGACATCGAAAGTCGGTGAAAAAATTGATAAAGTAAAAGAAATGTTGGTCAATAACCGCAAATTAACCATCAGAGAAATAGCGGAGGACTTGAACATTGCCTATGGATCCGCCCAAGACATTGTGGTTAATGATGTGGGTTTCCGTCGTGTAGCAGCAAATTTGGTGCCAAAAGACCTCAATTTCATGCAAAAAAGAGACCGTGTTGACGTCGCAAAAGACATGATTTGCGAGGCTGAATCCGATCCCACATTCATCAAAAGGATCATTACTGGAGACGAGACGTGGGTTTATGAGTACGACACGCAATCCAGACATCAGGCAAGTGAATGGCGTTCACCAAATGAGCCGAGACCAAAAAAACCACGTCGTTTTCAGTCAAAAAAGAAGGCAATGCTGACGGTTTTCATGGATTACAACGGTGTAGTGCATCATGAATTTTTGCCAGAAGGCCAGACAGTAAACAAAGAGTATTATTTGGGCGTTATGAGACGTTTGCGTGAAGCAATTCGCCGAAAGAGACCAGAAATGTGGGCAGAAAACTCGTGGATTTTGCACCATGATAACGCACCGTCGCACAGTGCTATCATTATTCGTAATTTTTTGACGAAAAATGCAACAAATACCATCCAACAGCCACCGAATTCACCTGATTTGGCTCCCTGTGACTTCTTTCTGTTCAATCGAGTTAAAAAACCATTACGGGGAACGCGTTTTAGCAGCCGAGAGGAAGTAATGGAAAAATCGCAGGAAGCACTGATGGACATACCGAAAACCGACCGTAACTTTTGCAAATGTCAAGTTATGACACTAAGATTTAAAGGGAATATCAACAACAGATGTACCAATTTAACAAAAAAACAGAACTCAAATCGGAACGATGGGAGCGCCACACGGTGGTTATTCCGGGAACTTTTTGATCAAGGTAGTATGAAGAGAGGAACATCGGCGGCCGGAAAGGACCCAGTAATCCGGAGAAAATCTGTGAAATTAATGCTTAATGATGAAGCGTTAATTCTGATGGAATAAAAAAGAAAGTAAAAATATTCATAAATTGAGGAAGGGAATGATGTTGTAGAGAAAGAAATTGCAAAATCAGCCAAAAATTAGGTGGCACTAGAGAAGATTAAAAGAACGATTTATATTATGATTGCAAAGTTAGAGTGTGCCATAGAATTAGTAGAAGCAGCCGTAGAGTTAAAATTCGAAGCACTAATATAATCTTGAAACATCTCTTCAATGATAACAGGACAAACGTCACAGTTACTCTGGATGGCAATGGTGGAATTCTTAATGATGTCGAAGATAGAAAGAACTTCGGCTATCTTTATGGTGAAATGAAAATACATGCAAGATTTTTCGAAGAAGAATTGGAGCAAGAACACGTCACTCGCGGGTGTAATAGAGCTATTGTCTATCACCACAAGCATTAGAAGATATTCTCTGAAATAAAATAACAAGATTCAGGAATTGATCTCGCCGGAACCGGCTTAAAAACAAAAAATACAATTAAAGTTAAGTACGTAAAGCTTAAACATTAAGCTTACTCACTTAACGCAACTTAAAATGTTATTAAATATGAAATGAGAAAAACCGATAGATTTGAAGTGGAACGACACCACATTGAACGAGAAAAGAGTAGACAAATTAAAATATTTTCGAAAAATTGACCCTATAATATTAACATCGAAGAGTTTGGTAGGAGTAATTTACTGAAGAACTGAGAGGAAAGCAGAAGAGAGTTTAGGTGAAATCAGTTTGTAATTTGAGAGTTAAAATAAGGTATTTAGCTTGTATTTATCAGATACCGTAGCGACGGGAAAGATAAAAACCTTCCTAAATTGTATTCGACCTTTCAGCAAATTAAAGTCATCAAATAAGAAGAATGAAATATAACGTGGATAACTAGGGCAACAGAATTTTGATTTATTATCAGTATAGAGAGTATGTGCTCGTGGTCAATTGTGGATAGAGCTAAAAAAAATAATGAGAAAGCTATGGAAAATTACGAGAAGCAGATAATGGAAGACGTTAATGCAAATAATTACATGATTGGAAGGCAGCAGTTAAGTTTAAAGAGGTGTTACACACCACGGATTTATACTTCATGATACTAGCTTTTGAAAAAAAATGTTGTAGCTCTGTAGCATTTTTACGTTAGCTCGTCGACAGTTCAACAATGACCTATTTATACGTATGCTTATAGTGAATGTAAGACAGAGGTTTTTGTATACACTGACTTAAGATAGATAAAAATTACGCAAATGAGATTTCCATGGGAAGACGTATTTCAGTATAAAATAATTTGGTATTATTTGAAACAATTTATCGATTATTCCCGTGCACTATGGCAATTTTCATTTCAGTAACTATCATAGAAAAGATCTCCGATTTACCATGATTCGTCTTCATACTGCTTGACAAGAGCGGGATAACTCAGGCAGTTAGCAGTTAATACGGCTTATTTTCATCCGCTTGCAACACGCCGTAGAACGACATGCTCTAGTAATTCAAATGCGAAGGCTGCAAGATTCACCAAACCCTTTCAAGATGCGCGACGAATATTCTGTTCACTATTTAAAAGTTACCAAGGAACTACTGAAGCATTATTTATTGTTTTGCAGAATTTTATTTATCACCAAAGCAGTTCTAGCTCACACTAATATCTACGTGGCTACCATCGAGATAACGATTTCGTAATGTTTGTAAGCCAGCCGTTAGTTTCAAAAGACAAAATAAATGTGGATGAACCATAGCAGATATATAAAAGTGAATAAGCTTGTCTTTGGTGGATTAGTGTACCTCCGATTTAATAGGAAATTCCATAATTCGCTATAAGGTGTTTAGAACACAGGTACCTAAAGTAAGTCGGAGGCAGTAGTAGTTCAAGAACGAGTAACTGGGCGTAACAGCATTATCGTCTTTTAGTTTTGTTTCAGAACGCTTTACTTACAAACTATTCTCGGACAAAAACGTTAGAATGTAAATGTAACAAATTCACGTTTTGTGAAAACGAATAATCCATGCGTGCTGGTGCACTACTACTCATTCCCCATTGGTTGAAAGAAATTGTCCTTGTTTGTCATCCCACAGAATGAAACGCCGTCCATAAGGCATTAACTTGGCTCTTCAGGTAAGATTCTCTGGCGTCAGAAACTGTATTCGTGGTAAGGGATGCCATTTATTGACGAAGATACTGGCGGCTTACACGGAATAACCACATATGCCATTTTCGAATGCCGGCCGAAGAATGGCATTGGGTGACTTAACGCGTCATGGAATTTCCATTAAGTAATAGATATCTTTAGAAAGACACTCAAAGACAAACAGTCATTCCATTTCTGCACTAATAATGTGAATTGATTTGTAGAAGGAGTCTAGTGTATCTCCTGGAGTGGGAGACATTTTTTGCATATTGCAGCAGACGACAGCTTCAAAGAAGGGCTTGTGGACATATTTTAAGAAGGAATAAGAAGAGCATTAATTAGAAAAAGCGGTTTCGAAATAAATAATTGGAAGACCTTTTGAGGAAAATTATTGACACTTCCACACTAAATCAGTAGTGGTTCCCTCTCATTGAATGTTCGATTCCAGCAGATAAATGATCAAATTCAAAGGATCGAAGGAAGGAGCAGGAATTAATGTCATCCGGTAAGCTGAGCTACTTAAAATTGAAATCCCAGGTGGCATTCTTGGCTTTTAAATAAATTGCAAAAGCTATATTAATAACTCGTTTAAAAAACATTTCTTGTCACTGAAAGGAACCTGGGATTCTAAAAAAACGGAACAGAGAACGGAGGAGAAGTTTCTATATTTGCATTCAGCTCACTGTAAACTAAAATCAATTCAGCTAATTAGGGTTTACATCAAACAAAAATTCCCAAAATAAAAAAGACAGTCAAAGCTCGTGAGAAAGAAAATAATATAAATTTAAACTATTAAAATGTAAATATAATTTAACACCCATTACTTCGATAAGTTACAAAGAGAATAGGGAAGAACCTTTTAGAGGAAAATAGAATTGCATAAATACTGCATGCATGCCTTGAACTCGTAATGTGGTCAACATTCAGCGAAAGAGAAGTATTTCGGTCTTCTTGTCGTGCTTCTTCACATTACTCATATTCTATTAAAAAGCAGCCAATAAATCGCCCTTGCGCATTTTACTATTTGACATGACCAATTGCATTTATACTCTAAGTAAACACATTTTTCCATATTATTTACGTATAAATAGTGGGAGTGGATATCTTGCAAAAATTAAAACTTAAAAGATGTAAAACATTTCCTGAAAATTATTTGATTTCCTTAGAAAACTTACTCTCCGGTAAAAGAAGTAGGTTCTTTAATTGAAAAGGAAGAGCAAGATGTGTTTCGATGATAAAACTCAAAACTCCAACCAGAACACCAAAAAGATGTGGCCGAAACTTTATTTCCGTCTTTCATAGACTCAATAAATGCTGAGCAGAATATTTTCCATCCTCGCCTCTTTCCCAAGAATTATGTCGTCATTACGCATTAAGTTATTTCAAATTTTGTTACATTTTAATGTACATTATGCCTTTGAAAAATCACTCGTTTATTTATTAATGATGATCTACGAGTTACGGTAGGTTTAATTTGATCACAAAAGTTCAAGCTTAATTTCTAATCCCCACTAAATATGATACAACGTGATATCCTGCTGGACCCTATATTCTGTATACCTGTACTTCCTTCCTCCCTTTAGGCCGTCCTACATGTTTATTATTTCCCTCCCACTACCTCACATTTATTTACTTGTCTTTTCATAACAAAAAGCACAACCTGAAATTGGGCCCTACAGGAAACCCCTTTCAAATTCCACATAATTCTTTCCTCCCTTTATTTCGTCCAACATACGAGGTCTGTTCAAAGAATATCGTGAATTTTTTATTTCCGCGGGTTACGTATATTTGATTTTCGATTTTTTTGTGGCGTTATGTTTGGACTTATGCCGAAAAGTTAAGCCATTTTGAATGGCCAGTTAATTGTTGACAGCTGTTTGCTTGGACGTGTTCTGGTTTGTCTTTGATTTTTGCCTGTTCCAAAAAATGGATGACAAAATCTATGTCAAAGTTTGTGTGAAAAACGAAATTAAGTGCGCGGACACATTCCGAATGTTGAATGTGGCTAGTTAGTGGGTTCCTTCGACCGAATCTACGTTTATCGGTGGTACAAAATGTTCTCAGAGGGACGAGAAGATGTGAACGACGAAGAGCGTGCCGGAAGCCCGATCACGTCAACAACAGACGAAAACATTGATGAAGTGAAAAAAATAGTACTGGTCAATCGTTGAATCACCGTTAGAGAAGTTGCTGAGAACCTATCGATCGAAGGATGAGCTGAACAAGATCACAAAAAACGATTTTTGAAGCATTTTGAGGATTGGAAAAAACGTTGGCACAAGTGCCTAATGCCTAATACCTAATTCGGATCACTTTGAAGGGGACAAAATAGATATTCATGAACAAATAATAATTTTTGAAAAAACACAACGTCACGATAATTTTTTAAGAGACCTCGTACATATCCTACTCTTTCCCCTTCCTCGTTCGCTCAACGTCCACCCCTATCACAGTCTTTAACATCACATTAACAATCAAAACGCCCTGAATCCCTCTTTCCTACCTGCTTTTGACTTCCCCAAAAATCCTCTCTCCTCCTCTAGCACTTCCTCGTTAGTTTTCCGTACAGTCTACTTAATCTTGTCAATCCTTCTTCACACTTACATTTCAAAAGATTCCAATATATGCCTATCATCCTGCTCCAATGACCATATTTCCGAATGATACAAAGCCACGTCGCAAATCAAAGTTTCGACGAGTCCTTACTCTAAGTCTCCGTTATCAATTCCCTCCACATTGTGAAATCTTCATTTCCCAATGCAATTCTTCGCCTTAAGTCCCAACTACTTTGACCTTTTTCGTCCAAAACAAGGTCTAGATAGGTAAACTGTTCCAGTTGCTTTAATTTCACCAGCCCTTCTATTTTAACATTTCGCTTTGTTTTCATCTTCGTCGGAAACGCATTACCTTTTCCAAGAAACTGCGGGAGATGCCGCGACAGTAACTTTTTTGACGGAGTCATCCGTTAATATTCATTGCAATGCAACAATTTCATGCATCATTTCAACAATTTTTGTGCAAAAATCATTCACCTTGGCCGGGATACGAACCCGGATCACTCGATATTCGGCCGAGTCATTTAACCTAAGGAGGCGTCCTCGTACACTCCGAAATTTTGGGGGCTGCAAAGGAACAAGATGTTGGGACAAAATACCGTACATACAATGTCACAGTATTCATAGTCGTGCGCCACTATCCAAGAGGTTAAAGCCAACTTTAAAAACAAAGGGTGTTTAACCTTTGTACGGTATTTCGTCAAAATACGAGGGTGATTCGAAAAGTAACGTCTCCTATTTTTTTAATGAAAAATCAAATTTATTCTCAACTTTATGTACATCGTTGAAAAGACTTAGCATTTAGCTATTTTTCTGCATGGTCGCCTTGATGATCAATTACTTTTTGCATCCTAATGACCAGCTTTTTAATACGGGCTTCGTACCTTCCTCCCGCCGCGTTACGCAGCCAACTGACGACTACTTCTTGCACTTCTTCGTCCGACTTGAATTTCTGTCCTCCAATGTGTTTTTTGAGAGCAGGAAACAAGTGGTAGTCGCTGGGGGGCAACGTCCGGGCTGTAAGGGAGTGTGGTTGATGATATCCCAGCCGAATTCATTGAGTAGGGTGATCGTTTGATGTGACACAAGTGGACGTGCATTGGACGTGCATTGTCATGATGCAAACACACTCATTTGGTGAGACACCTTGTTGTAACCGAGGATCTCCGGCACAATATTCTGCACGGAAAAGTAGCCACTCTCTTCATTAAGGCCTTCTTTTTTCTCATGAAGGGTAATTCTCCGGTTATTGCGCACCATGTCGTCAGTTGGAGCCACCGTTGATTCCAGCAAACTCATCCACCCCGACCGCTGCTCATCGTGGGCGTTTTCCCGGCCATCAAAAAACTCCATGCACCACTTCCGCTCGTTTTTGATATCCATACACTTTTCACCGTACACTTCCACTAAATGGTGATGAATTTATATCGGAGGAGCAGTCATCAGTTTGCTTCGCGACGCTGCGGAAGAAAGGTACGACGCCGGTATTAAAAAGCTGCTAACAAGGATGCAAAAATTGATTGATCGCCAAGGCGACTATTTAGAAAACTAGCTAAATGCTCAACCTTTCCAACGAAGTGCGCAAAGTTGAGAATACTGTCGATTTTTCATGAAAAAATAGGAGACCTATCTTTTTGAATTGCCCTCTTATCCTGGTCCTTTAATGCCCCCAAAAATTTTGAAGTGTAAGAGAAAGCCTCGCTTAAACACGCTCGCCTAGCAAGTTGACGAGAAGCCGAAACACCCTACCCCCTTTAGTTCCACCTCTTCGCGTTAGAGTCGCAGGGCCTCACACCCCAAGAGATAGTTGCGATCCAATTTGGATACAATCGCCATTTGCTGTACTTGAAGTTGGCAACCGAAGTTACAATGACTAGGGTTTTAGACAATACTCTGCGCAAACTACTGTTTCCGTATTTAAAAGACCAGAGATAACAATTCCTATTGACGAGACTTCCGGCAGCCCGTGTAATGTCAGGGTTCTTTGTCTCCCCGTGAAGACCCCGTCCAAAGACATAACAAGCGAGCTCCAACGTTTTGTTAAAATCCAAGGCTCGAGGGGGAATAGGTGGGCAGGAGACAATATGGCGCGTGGGCTTACGGGCACCGGGGTGGTTCGGATGACGGTCGAGAGAAATATCCCCTCATACCTCCGTCTGGTCGGCAAGCGGCCCATCATCATCTATGAGGGTCAGCGCCACACTTGCGCCCGCTGCAACCAAGAAAGCCACGAGCGCAATACTTGCCCTCGGATCTAGGGAGGGAAGAGCAATGCGGAGGCAATGATGACGGCCTCCATCCAACCCGAGTGCCGCCGAAGAGATGGACGAGCCCGAGGTGGCTGTGAAGGAGAGGGCGCGGTCGCTGCTAGTCATCGAGGGTGCCACCTCCGCACCTCAATCCACTTGGAAGGAAATATCAGCGGGAACGAAAATCGTTAGCGGAGAAAAGAGATCCGTAAAAGAAGAGGACAAATGACCACAAGCTCCTTGCCTACGAGTGGCTCACGTCCCTACCTCATCGTCGTCTGGTGACCCCGTGAAATAAGGAGTGAATATCTTTCGCCCCTCCTACCCCCGCCTATATCACCGACGCCCTCGCCTCGCAATCCTTGCAGTGCGGGCTTCAAACACCCCGAGAACCTCTAATGAAAGGTGAGGAGGATTCTGATTGCGATTGTTTCCTGTCCCCAACAGATCGCCCCTCGACCACTTTGTGATTGACAATAAAGGAAGCGTGCCGACTCCGGCAGTCGACGCTTTTATTGAGGACAGCCAAGATGTTGACGATCTTCCTGGGGCTCCTCTAGAGGCAGACCACATTGAACTATCTCCCCTGATTTTTCCCGATCACACCCCTTTGGCATATGACCCTAATTCGGCCACTCAGACCTTCCCAAGGCCACCTCTTGCTCCGTAACGGCCAACATCGGTGGTCTCTCGGTGGACCGCTGCCAAATTGCCCGCTCTTCGTGGAGACCACCCTCGCTCGTCGACCCTTCGGACGAGGTGTCCCGGGAAGCGGCGAGGACTCATCGCCCAGGGTCGAGCCGCGACCGGAGCGACGTTGGCAACGACCAGAACTCTCGTTGGACCTCATTTTAACACCAATTCTGACCATCGCAAAAGAGATGGCCTTGGACATGAAAGCATCACTACGAAGCACTTCAAGCAATCAAGCAATCTCCATACTGGAGATTCTACAACTCACTGGAGACCGAAAATAGGAACAACAGGAAACGGCACTGTAGCACACTAATATACTAAAGAATAATTTTGAAAAAATAATATTAATAATAAACAAATAATATATGACCCACCTAAATAGAAGTATGCTGTAAACAGCTTTCGCTGGACGCAGCAATTCAGACGGTCTAGTGACCGAGAAATGCCTGCGAGCCTGCCGATGCCGACCCGGCTGAACAGGCTTCGTCCATCGTTTTTTTGTAAGATTGACTGTGCTATCATCGATAATTTCTTACAATACATAATGTTCCATTCCTGCTCTGTCACATCTGTGGACCTAGTCTTCCTTTCCTTTAAATGTTTACATCGTAATAATGGCCACATGCACGTGTATGCGTCTTAATATATAAATATATATATATATGTGTGTGTGCGTGTTTATATGTATAAGTGTGCATATGTACATGTATGTGGAAATTATATATATATATATATATATATATATATATATATATATATATATATATATATATACTCATATATACAGAAACAGATATAAGGAAAAGGGATAGGAACACATATAAAGGACGAACACAATAGAGGTGGGGAAGGCGGAATCGAACGGATCACAAGAGTAAAAATATTTCCTCAACCGGGACTCGAACACCGGATCTTTCCACTTGCCGGGCGGATGCTCTTAACCACTTGAGCTATCGAGGATAATCAATTTACCCTGAGATCCGTGGGTCTAATATGTCGCCAAGCGCCCCGATTCTTTCAGCCAAGAGATGGCGTCATTGTGATCCGTTCGATTCCGCCTTCCCCACCTCTATTGTGTTCGTCCTTTATATGTGTTCCTATCCCTTTTCCTTATATCTGTTTCTGTATATATGAGTATTTATTCGCCGTTTGGCGGGATTTCGTGTTTGAATGTGTATATATATATATATATATATATATATATATATATATATATATATATATATATATATATATATATATATATATATATATATTCCCCTCCTTTATGATGTTGTATGATTGATTACCTACTTTCCTTTCCTCTTGTGTGGTCTAATTCTTCCTTGGAGGGTGAAAAAGCTCCCTAACACCTCTCTTGGCCAAACAATCGGGGAACTTAGTCGCATGAACCCCCCGTATATTTCAGTTTAAATTACATTTCCTCGATAGCTCAAGTGTTTCGAGAATAGGCCCGGCAAGTCGAAAGATCTAGTGTTCAAGTCCCGGTCAAGGAAATATTTTTGCGCTTGTGATCTGCTCGATTCCGCCTGCCCCACCTCTCCTGTGTTCGTCCTTTATATATATGTTCCTATCATTTTTCTTATAACTATTACCGTGTAAATGAATACTACCTTGATCAAAAATTTCCCGGAATTTATTCAGAAAATTAAAAATACAAGTTTATTCATCTAAATCTATATTGTCCCCTTCAAAGTAATCCCCATCGACTGCAACACACTTATGCCAGCGCTTGATCCAATCCTCGAAACATTTTTTATATTCGGTTTTCGGTATGTCCATCAGTGCTTCCTGCGATTTTTCCATTACTTCCTCTCGGCTGCTAAAACGCGTTCCCCGTAATGGTTTTTTAACTCGATTGAACAGAAAGAAGTCACAGGGAGCCAAATCAGGTGAATTCGGTGGCTGTTGGATGGTATTTGTTGCATTTTTCGTCAAAAAATTACGAATAATGATAGCACTGTGCGACGGTGCGTTATCATGGTGCAAAATCCACGAGTTTTCTGCCCACATTTCTGGTCTCTTTCGGCGAATTGCTTCACGCAAACGTCTCATAACGCCCAAATAATACTCTTTGTTTACTGTCTGGCCTTCTGGCAAAAATTCATGATGCACTACACCGTTGTAATCCATGAAAACCGTCAGCATTGCCTTCTTTTTTGACTGAAAACGACGTGGTTTTTTTGGTCTCGGCTCATTTGGTGAACGCCATTCACTTGCCTGATGTCTGGATTGCGTGTCGTACTCATAAACCCACGTCTCGTCTCCAGTAATGATCCTTTTGATGAATGTGGGATCGGATTCAGCCTCGCAAATCATGTCTTTTGCGACGTCAACACGGTCTCTTTTTTGCATGAAATTGAGGTCTTTTGGCATGCTACACGACGGAAACCCAAATCATTAACCACAATGTCTTGGGCGGATCCATAGGCAATGTTCAAGTCCTCCGCTATTTCTCTGATGGTTAATTTGCGGTTATTGACCAACATTTCTTTTACTTTATCAATTTTTTCACCGACTTTCGATGTCGATGGTCTGCCACTGCGTTCATCATCTTCGATTGACTCACGACCACTTCTGAACCGCTCGTGCCACTGGTAAACGACCGTTTTTTTTAGAGAATCGTTGCCGAAACACTTTTCCAACATTTCCAACGTCCGTGCGCCACTAAATCCGTTTTTTACGCAAAATTTAATACAAGTTCGTTGTTGCAAATTTAAATCCATTTCTGCAATTGTAAAAAATCGCCAACACACACAGAGATAGATGTACTCTTGGCTACGTAACTTTTGCAAATGTCAAGTTATGACACTAAGATTTAAAGGGAATATCAACAACAGATGTACCAATTTAACAAAAAAACAGAACTCAAATCGGAACGATGGGAGCGCCACACGGTGGTTATTCCGGGAAATTTTTGATCAAGGTAGTATTTGTTCACTACATGGCAAGATTTCGTGTTTGAATATGTATTTGGCCAATGTGGCTCATTACTTTCTTCTAACTATACGTGCCATTTAACACACTGGCCATTGAGTGATGGTGTCACGTTAAAAACACTATTTAGGAAGGCAACATGACGCTACCTCAATTATCATTCCCAAGAGCAAAATGATGGACACTATAGAGAATATAAGTCCTGGTAACTACGGGGCTCGGCCTGATCGGCCGTGTGTTGCGTCCGGCAACGGGGGAGGCAAGGATTCCGCGGTCGTCATCCCACGAAACCCTTGCAAAGTAAAACTGACAGCAGCCGGACAGAAGACACACGAGAAGAAAACCAAAATAATTTTGGGCACAGGTTTAGGGACAGTGAGATCAATTCGCACAACTTCCTGGGAGCGGATACGGACTCTGACCACAATTTAGTTGTAATGAAGTGTAGAGTCTGCTTCAGAAGGAAATGCCAGGAGCGGCGGTTAAGTAAATGGAATGTAGAAGCATTAAATAGACTGACAAAAAAGGAGTATTAGCAGATTGTACAGAATATCATGTATGACGGTAAAGAGCTGAGTACTATTGAAGAAAAATGGCAATGTATGAAGAAAATTATATCGAAAGCCGCGTATGAAACTTTAGGAACCGTTAATGGAAAAAGGACAAGGAAACCATTGATCACGGATGAGGTGATTAGAAAGATAGATGAGAGGAGAAAATAGAAGGACGTAAAAATAGAGTTAGGAAAAGGACGTACAAGGAGTAAGAAAATAAATAGAGATGAGCAACAAATAAAGCTAAAGAATCATAGTGTAAGACGCAGTGCGAGGAAATAGAAAGTTTGCAGAGGAAGGTTAAATTGGGGCGCTATAAACAAGGTTAAATAACTATCAGGAAGTAAGAATGGAGATCTGTACTAACAGGCAGAGATAAATTGGGTAAGATAATAATGGACACAGAAAAGATCCAAGAGACTTGGAAGGAATATATAGAGGAACTGTATGGTAAAGAACTTAGGCAAAAAAGGTTATACGTAGAAAGAGAACATGACGAAGATGAAGATAGCTTAGGTCGAGGCACACTCGATGATGAGATAAATGGGACAACATTCCTGTGGAAATACTAAAAGGTTTAGGAAAATGAGGGAAGATCAGTCTACCTATATGGACTGTTTCATATTACCTATGAGAAAGGAATCTGGCTGGAAGACTTTGTGACATCAGAGTTAGAACCTGTTCCGAAAAAGGTTAAGGATACATCGTGAGTGACATGACATATGATTCCACCCCCCACCCTCCTCCAATGGCCAATAATAGCATTTCAAAACAAGAAAATCGTCGCTAGGAATTTTTCAATCAAAGTAACAATGTTGGGTGAATTCTTCTCGGTAATTCTTCTTCAAAGTAACAATGTGTCTTTAAAACTTTTCTGAATTTCGAGAACCAATCCACACATAATCAGATGATGGCGCTGAAGCTTTCAGTTTTTGAAACATAAAATGGTGGACATCAGAGGTGTCCCTTTCTTAAAACGTGTGACCATTGTTTCTCACGAGAGCGCTCTCACTTTATGCCGATTTCAATACAGGTGCCAATGGCAATCCCACTGACCCGAAAACCCAGCGGCCACATGAGAACGGCATGCACTTGATCAGCGGATCGGGGAAATTTTATGATTTCTCACCACACAAAAGTTCACCACCTTACCTTTAGAAACCTGTTTTGACGGTATAGGAGCGGCTGGCACTCGCTGGTGAAATGGCAGACAGACAAAGCGTCGGAGCTAATGGGAGTTTACGCACTGTGGCGAAACTCTCCGGGAAAAGCACCAAGTTGCTTTGTGCGCGGCAAGAGAAGTTCGGGATTAAGTTAGTGGAATCTCTGAGTCGCAGGCAAAGACGGGCGTTCAGGAGAGAGCGCGCTATAAGGAGTGAAAGGGTAGATGAAGGGGATAGGGCCAACGGTGGAAGAGGAAAAGACGACATAAAAGGGGCAGAACGAGGAGGACTGGAATGAACAAAGATAAGGAGCCACCCTCGTAGGGTTATGGAAGACGAAGATGAGGGTTATGGGTACAGGTGGAAGTGAGAGAGAGATACGTACGTATAGCCCTGGCCATTTAGGATGGATTCCTGAAAAGGGAGCGTGACGGATTTCTCGAAAGACTGAATGCGTCGATGTCGAATGAGGGAGCGGAAGCAGTTCTAACTGCTCCGGAGACTTTTGAAAAGAGTTTACTCATCATTTTTGTTTCATTACTATTCCAAAAGAGCATGGGTGAGCTGGAGGAGGTGGGGGAGAGAGAGAGAAACAACTGAGACAATATCAATGAAGTCTTGAGCGAATTTCGCTACCGCCCGGTATTTCATTTCTCACTTCCCGATGAAAAAGAAGAGTACATAACTGAATCCTCGAATACACGACTACTTCCTTTTCTTTCAAAATTTCTTCCATACTAGTTATCACTTGCACCGCTGCGTAATTGCCTTCCCGAGAATCCCAATCTCGACTAAATCCTACGCCGCCCCGACACTAATCTCTTTCCTGTTTATTCTCGAACAGAGTTTAATCCTATGCGATGAGTTTGCCTGCCTCCCGTGGAAATCTTAAAGCCAACGTCATCCAATTAATGAGAGAGGACTCGGATCGTTAATTAAACAGAAGAGACATGGCCCTACAAATAATTCCTGAAAAATATATTTTTTAGCATTCCCCAGTAATGAACTAGGAGTTTTCCGGAAAAGCACTGTAAATGAAACAGAAAACTCTTCTACCCACCATGAGGTAATGACAGGATTTTTCGCAGGAATTGTTAAACATTGCTGGGAGAAATTCACAGTTTACGTAAAAATAGATGTTTCAATTCAGAAAAGGAAACATTTTTGTCATTGTTTTACTTAAATAGCTAAAGGTGTCGTTCCTTCGGAGGAAGGCTAGGGGCGTGTAATGAGAAAACATGATAACCCGAGTAGCCAGAAATTCGACCTCGATCTTACTAAACCTATTGGGACAGAATAAAGGGAATTCCCTCTAAATATCACGAAGATATATTGGTACATTGAGTCCTCACAGATACAAATTCATTTCTTGAGCACGTAAATTCCGGATCACTATTGCCATTAATCTTTTCAGTGTATAAAATGAAATTTGATGCGCCTTATATTCCTCTAAGAAATGATTAAATCAATATTGATTACTAGGGCATATAATTTTTTACGGGGTGGTGTTAGTCAAGTGGGTAGAACCATACTTAAAGACTACAGACCGGAGGACCCGGGTTCGATTCTGATGGCCCCTCAGCGTCACCCAAGCTGTGTGATTATTCAGGTTTAAGATCTTCCAGGAAAAACATGAGCGGCGCAGGGAAAGAAACTTTCCCTCCTTAATGCACTCATGTGCGAATTTAACACGCCGCGTTAAACTAGACGAAATCTAGACTCATCTATCAAACCAACCTTTAGGTTGATAAGTGTCGTTTTGCTAATAATTTAAAAATAAATTTTAGTGACGAAAATCTATAAAAAATGAAAATATCAGTAACAAAAACTACGAAATAATAAAAATACTATATCAGGTCTAAAAATACTACCTAACCAAATACCTGGATCAGTACAATTATACGTATATAATTTCTGCTGTTAGTGAATTTGAGACGACGGCCAGGCTAATGTTTTCTCGCACCAGAGGCATAAATCAGTTCTATCACATTAAAACATCTAAGCTGAAGGCGGAATGCGAGACATCGAACGAAAGCAGTGAGTCTCTCCTAAGCCCCATTAATCTATATAAACTAATTGGATCGCCCACCTACAGCTGACTTAGAGGCTGGAATAAAAACGTCTACCATGCCCTTAGAATTTCTTAGGAAATAAAAAATCGAGATCGTTGCTGATATCTGATGTCTCTACCTGAATCTTGTAAAGAGTATTTTACTGTGGTTGCCTCAACCTAAATTTCTAATTCACATTTACATACGAATTATTATATTTATGCTACCATATTTCAGCAAGTCTACCTCTTGTTCCACTCCACTTGCTAGTATTGAAAACTAACTTGTACTGCTATCAAAACTATTCTAATGGATATGCGCATCCCTATATCATACTCTACATGTATCTTGATCGTAAAATTAATTAGAAAATAAATACAAAAACATACAAATCTGCACTAGTACAGACTTATTTTCTAGGTCACAGCGGTGGTATTTATTCATGCATATAAATTTAAATAAACTGGCTCCCCTATTTTATTAAAATATAAAACTCAGAGCACTCCAAAAAACTTATCCTCACGTTTATGATTACCAATGACTAATTTGCAGAATAGCTTCAATTGAGAGAGAGAGAGCCAAGGATTCGAGCATTTTGCACTTTTTTATTCGAGCACAATGGGTTTGTAAGTTTATCGATGTGACCAAAATCTCGAGCAAAAGCAATTATTAGAATGAAACACCTAATCTTTCGAATACAGATAATTTAAGAATTTTGATGATTTCCTCGTAAAACAGCATAATTTCCCGCTGAAAATCAATGGAAGAAACAGATGAAACAGACCAATTCCAATTCAAACTCCTTTCTCACAGTTTCTATTTTTCTTCGCCGTGAATTAATTTTTATTTGAATTTTTTAAAGGGAATTCTCAAGAAATATGAAAATCAATTTAGATTAAAAATGCTGAAAGTGCTGTCAGGTAACACCCCCATTTCGGCCATCAGGCAGAGCTAACCGATAAAGAGCATGTGGGCTGTGTTAATTAAGACCATTTGGGTAAGAAACTTCTTTCAAGCAAAACAATTTGGAATAATTTAAAATCATCGTTCAAATATAATTAGACAAAACACCCTATTACATTTTCACCAGGAATCGAAGGTGTCAATGTATCTATAAGAAATGAGATGCATTATTGACTACCTTGAAATAATATTTGTGAATCAATGGACAAATTACCAATTAAGAAATATAATGTTGCTACTATGTAAAGGAAACACTAATACTTTTTCCTTTAAATTAAGAAAAAAACGAAAGAACAGCTTACTTCATATGAAAATTCTTTCTTTCGTAAAATAGTGCATTTTCCGCTACAAGTTTTACGCAAAAGTAAGTTCTAAGTCAAATCATTGAAGGCTTCTATGATATTTTCAGTCTAAACACAATTTTTAATGTTGTCGTATCAAAGTAGTTTTTCTGTACTCATTTTTAGGAGAGATAACTAGGTCGTTGGAAGAATTTTCGCTATTCTTTGGGTTTTAGGTCTCGTCTGTAATATTGAAGCTAAATTTAAGCCATTTATGTATTTTGGATTTCAAAATTGTTTTCAACGGCATCGGAAGTAGCAGTTGTGCCTGTAAGTTCAAATTGTTCAAATTCAGTAAAATAAAGTCGGTAGAGTAAATCAAGAAAATATTTACTATTTGACAATTATTAAAGAAATAACAACCTAATTCGCGATTTTTCTATATTCTCTTGATTAATTTCAATACCCATTTTACCAAACAATCATTTAATGCATTATCGAAGCCTACGTTCAATAATTCTTATTTTTCCATTAGTCTACCTAGCACTTTGAAAGTTTTGATAGTCATGATTAATCATGCAAAAAAGCTATCTCAGCAACGGCTAAGTTAGCTTCCTTAGAGTTCTCCGGAAGCAGCTCTGTCTAATTCTTTGTTATCTGCACCCTTTTGTTCTCAAAATAAGTTATTGTATCACATATCCCAAACTTAGGTGAAGTTCTGTTAACTTATGCTATGAAAATAAGCATTATAGATCAATTCTATACCAGGCAACGCGGGAAACGGTGGAAACGCGAACTTGGTAATTTCATACATTAGTACTATAATAAACGCAAAAAATGTATAAATAGTTTTCTCTAAGTATTCGCAAACAATGAATCGCATGAGAGAAGCTATACAGGAAGTAAGTATGCAGGGAGATGAACATACGAGCTGAATTTGCCCTTGATAAATATTTTGAGAGAGCCACCCAACGATTGCAACTACTCGTCAACTCACTGGGATAGCCGTAAGGCAAAAAAAACTTGAATGAGGAAAACGAATAAAAATACAACAATGGGATCCTCAATCAACATATTTAGCATTTATCTTACTTTTAAAGATAAACGCCGTATCCTTCATGAGAGCGGCAATTTACAAGAAGAACATTTTAGATCGTTTGGAGCATTTTCCTCATTAGAGATTTTGAAACAAGGTGAAAAATACAGCAACGCTTGAGGATGAAAATAATAATAATAACACATATATGGCAAGATAAGGATAATGAAAAATGATGGGAGGTCCGACAAGAGACCTGATGAAATCATTAATCCTAGTTTTAAAAAATGTCAATCATCTAATGGTTGGTAATTCAAGAATTTCGGTAAATTTAAACGAAGAAGGATGTAAAAAAAGCAGGCATTCAGGATACTAGTTAAGGGAGGGAGAAAAAATTAATACATGAATGAAAAAAACAAGTTTATGACTAATGCGTTAAGATAGGACATTGCTGGGAGCATCAGCACGAAAACGACAGAAAATATAAACGCCGAATGTTTTCCATGAAAGAAACAAACGGAGAGGGATATATGTGTATATATACAGGTATATACTATATCCCTCTCCGAATATATACACACACACACATTATGTATATATAATAATGGGACGGCACAATAGAACACAAATAGAATAGCAACATTTAAAAGGACATTCACACGGTAAATTGTTCGAGCTTTCGGCCCTCTCAGAGGCCTTCTTCAAGTGAGAGTCACTTGAAGAAGGCCTCTGAGAGGGCCGAAAGCTCGAACAATTTACCGTGTGAATGTCCTTTTAAATGTTGCTATTCTATTTGTGTTCTATTGTGCCGTCCCATTATTGTGCCGCTCGTGCGATTTTTTCCGTACAATCGTTATATATATATATATATATATATATATATATATATATATATATATATATATATATATATATATATTCAGTTTAGTTCTTGAGTGATTTTTTAAAACGGGGGACTCCAATTTGACTCACCCTTTATGTATGTGTGTGTGTAGGTATGTACGTGTATGTATATATATATGTATTCACAGATATGTATATATATATATATATATATATATATATATATATATATATATATATATTCGGTGGTCCGAGGCACCTTCATCATGGTACGAGGAGTCACTATTTACTCACACACACATAACACACACACACACATAACACACACACACACACATACATACATATATATATATATATATATATATATATATATATATATATACACACACACATTATATATGAGTATTTTGTGAATCCTCGTATCCTGATGAAGGTGCCTCGGACCACCGACATACTGAAGTGAATTTATTTCGTTTTGGTCAATCTTTTCATTTTTCTTTATAATAAATGTGTTTGCATCAAATATCCCTCCCCATGGACTACAAACTTGACGTGGTATAAGGACTCGTACGTCCTGAAGACCCCTAGGGTTGTGCTAGCGGCAGCAATGATATTTGCTCCTGGTAAGGCCACCACCCATGACAGATAGGTTGATAGATAATAGCCGGAAGAAAAGCCGTCTGTTCCTCAAGGAGGCTTACTGAGGCTCCATGAGGATTATTGGTGTGATAGTAATAAAGTAATTTAGCGAAAGGGAAGAAAGCCAGTGAGAAGCGTAGTAAACATAAAGCAAGCAAATGATGGAATACTATCAGTAGAAGTGAAAGCTGAACCAATGAACTTGGTCATTGCTCGGGTCTACATGCCACCAAGCAACCATTGGGAGGAAGAAGTCGATAGGACGTAAGATTAGCTAGAGGATATCATCTCGGGTGTCCCTGGAGGGAAATATCGGATAGTAATTGGGTGTCGGAACGCGACAGTAGGCGATGGAAGAGATGGTACTGAGGCGGGGGATGACGGTGTAGGAGCAAGGAATGAGCGCGGCGAGAAAGTAATAGTGTTTGCAGAAGACAGGAGTCAATCATCACCAACGTTTGGTTTATATTATGGTTCGGCATAGATTGAGTGTGATTGAGATGGAGTGAGAGCGCATTCATTTTTTAGAACTAATGAAGTATAACAACAGATCCAAAAGTATAAACCAGGAACGACGGAAATCGAATGTAGAAGCATTAATCGCAGCTAAATAAGAAAGTATACAGAGGAAATCACGAGCGAGGAAGGAAATCTGGGCAAAAAAGGAGCAAAAAAGTTGTTGTTTCGATAACGAAAACCGCAACCAAAACTGAAAAAAAAAATAGAAAATGGTCAAGGAAACCATGAAATACAGACGATGATTAGAAAGATAGGCGAGAGGAGGAAATGGAAGAATGTAAACTAAATTAGGAAGTATAACATCTATATGAAGGTGTTGCCCATAGACGAGGTTGCAGGAGATAACAGGAAATGAAGTCACTTTAAAGGAGACATAGGTGGAGGTTTGCATATGTGAGGCTGAATTTACTGCCCATCGCACAGTATACTGCATCGCTCCTTGCCTCCCCTCTCAGCTTACCCATTTTCTCCCATCCCACGTTACTCCCTCACGCATATCCCGAAATATAATATTATAAATTTAATTGTAAACTCTGTCCCTCCTTCTACGTTTGGCAGTGCACCACGCCCCTTAACATCCGCATCAGCAATCACCTGGCCTCATGCAAACCTTCCTCCGCATTAGCCTCTCTACCAGTGCCTCAACATGCCTCCCTCCAAATTGTTTCATTCAACGATTGCTTCATTGTGTCTTTCATTGCCTCCCATCCCCCTTCATACACACCGTTTAAAACTCAAAACCCTCGATTCGGCATAAATTTGGCACCTTGGCCCATCACGAATCTAATCCTGAACCTTGCACACTATGGGGTACACCCTTCTCCTTCCCGTCGCCCGTAAGGGGCGACGGGAAGGAGAAGGGTGTACCCCATAGTGTGCAAGGTTCAGGATTAGATTCGTGATGGGCCAAGGTGCCAAATTTATTTTACCCAAATTTATTTTACCCCTCTAAATCACCCCCCAAACTCGCCACAAACTCTGCTCTTGGCTGTTGATGTGAACGGACGAGTCCCATCAAGTCCTGGTTTTGATCTTCCCCATCCACCTGCCCTTTACCAACGGTCTAGTTGTGTTTCAGAGACAACGAGGAACCGAGCAATTACAGACCTGTTTCCCACACATTCATTTTACGTGGGGTTATGGTACTTCGAGGGAGAACAATGTTCCAGTGGATGCGGTTTTTCTAGATTTTAAGAAAGCTTTTGATAAATTATCTCATAGTAAACTGCTAACAAAGCTAGAAGCATATGGCATTATTAAAATATCCGGGGTTCGATGAAAGACTTTTTGAATGGCCGTGTAGAGAGAGTAGTCATCGATAGAGTTAGCACAAATGCAGTAGAAGTTACCCTGGGAAGTGTTATTGGACTCTTTTATTCCTACTTTACGTTAAGGACATTTACTCCGTAGTCACTAGTAAGATACGTATATTTACCGATGCAGTGGTTTACAGAGATTCCGTGATCCTGGGGACACAGCAGCTTTATCAGATGACCTAAATGCTTTATAACGTTAGTTCGACCCTTGGCAATTAAAATTAAACTTAATAAAGTGATTAGTGATGAATTTTTGGAAAAAAGAACAATCCCCTACTACTGCAGTGTTACACTGTGGGTATACAACGTTTTTGATACGGCGATTGAGAAGGGAAGGTGGATAGCCACGTTTCAGAAGGGAGGCTCTGAGGTTATTTTACAAATTCAGGAAGCTTATTTTATCTTGTGCTAACATCTAGTTAATTTTTGTGATTAAGAAGAAGGAAGAACCGTCAACTCCATGAGCTATTATCTCGCTCGTCCCATTAGCCCACTATTTGTAAATCCCAAACGGCTGGAAGGCCTTTCATTCAGCAGTTCTGATCGTCAATAGTAGAATCATGATAAACGGCAGGGTGTATTTGGTACGCCACCCCTCCTATTTAAGTTTAATCGTTGGCGGATAAAAACTTTAATATTAAATATTTATTTAGTTACGTCCAAAGACCAATAATTAACAAATATAAATAGCAAGAACATAGTGAACATACTTTATTTTTCTATTTAAGAAAGCAATCACGGATCGCCAACTGAAATAGTTCAGGTGAGCATTAAAGGTTAACAAAGCTATTAAAGTTAAGATAAGCAATCGTTTCCTAGAATTCAGAAAAAAGTATTTTATTCAATTTTCTGGTGTCCGTCATTACAGTTATATCTAAGATTTTCAGCAATCATAACTTAACGAGACGAGAAATTTTTTTTGTAACAATAATATAAACATACGTGTGAAGAAAAAATAAATCAGCATAATTAAAGAGTAATGGTCTAGGTAAGACTACCGGTAGAAAAAATGTTTGTAAAAGATCTCGTGGTATAAAAAATGATAATAACGAGAATGCATGATGAACATAATGCTACCGAAATAAGACATTATCTTCGTAGTACTTTGACGCCGCGGACATGATTTCTAATTCTTTTACAAAAATTTCCAGTTTTTGTGCATTATTCTTCGCCATCGAAATCTTTTTCCATCGTTCGATACCTCCGGGCATATATTCAGCACACCTGTAGGGACAGCTCGAAATTTCAAAATCGCAGCATTTCAAAAAAATTAACCATAATAACGAAAATATCAATCAAAATCTGTTCCCACGAGATGCAAATGAGGATTTCCATTTAATTTATCTAGATATGCCCTGCTATTATCCAAATAGCTTTCCTAAATACTCCAAAAAAGCAAGCAAAAACATGGCATGCAACCTTCATCGAAGTCTTAGACTTTTGAGGATTTAAAATAATGGTTTAAAGAAGTTTAAAAACACACTCTATAAAGAAATTCCATTTTGCGAGCAAAGCCATGAATTTGCAATATCATTTTCAAATATCCCATTATGGGGATGGGAGAAATCTATTTTAGACATAACTTCATTCCGGAATCCCTATATATTGATAAGAAATAAAATTGGCTTAATGTAAAAGAAAATTAAACTACCTGTTCCAGTGCGTGCCCAAGAGTGAGGACCCATTTTCCAACTCCTCTATTTTTCTTAGTAATTCTTTATTCTCCTTGTGAATTATTTTATTTTCTTCTAGAAAAAAATCATCCTGTATTAAACCAAAACATTTATGCATACTAAAATCGATAAAAGGAAAAAATCATATTTTACAATATTTCATTATTATCTTCATTCTTTGAATCAAGCGTGAAGTAAATAAATAAATTCAAAATAAAGATTTTTATTATGAACAGCCTCTCTTAAGAGACCTTAGTTATCAACCTTGTATGTAAGAAGATTTCCTCTTTTGACATCATATAATTTTAAAACTTAAAAATATGTACATCTGCTTCAAAATTATTATTGCATATATTTACCAACATATCATTCCTCGATATTTCATTCTTGCTAAATTTTGGGGGACTCATATCAGGTTTTAAATTAAATTCAGTTGTTCTCACATACGGTGGATAGTAATTGTTCTCCTAAATGAAAAAATGGAGTCAAACTTACGACAATATATAACCATAATAATGCTTGGTTCTTTCGAGCCGGAAAGGGTCAACTTTATATCAGAAGTGGGCTACTAAATTCCGTTACTAAAGCATAATCTGGGCAAGTAGCATATGATATGTGGGCGTCTGTTGCCTTAAATAGGTCCAGATCCGTTTCAAAGGAGAAGTATTCGTTACTGAGAACAGAGTCACAGTATTTTGCACCAGTGCAAAAAATGGAGGGTAACGCACGTCCCGACTGCAATCCTATGGTTAGCGAAACCAAAGAATATTAGATATTTACTGAGGTACTTCATGGACCATTCCATTTGTCCGGATTGCCAGCCTGTCTAGCAAATCATCAGATTCTTTTGAGTTGAAATATGCCCAAAACTTTGAAATTCCAAGTTGATTATAAGAATATATTGTTTCTTAATTTTTAGTAAAGGAACTTATGCGCCATTTAGTAATCCCAGATAAATTCATCAGTCTATCATACCCAAAATTGGTTGACTATAACTCTCTATTCTTCACATCAAATGATAATTATCAACTCCTTTATGTCTCGATTCCTTCGTCCCTCTTTGTTTGGCGTTCGCGTCTCTTAGTCTTCCTCGTGGAAATTTCCCTTTCATTTTGATCTTAAGTATTCCATTGTGCCTGAATATACGGCAAATCCGTTAAATTACCCTTTTCGGTATATATACCGCTCCATTTAGCTTTGTCGTATTCTGCTCTTCTCCATGCTTCATCTTTCCGTTGGATCTCCAGCATCGTTTTTTGAAACAGGTTTCGCTTTGAGCTTAATATCTGACATCTTCCATCCTAAGTTTTACTGCTTCCTTGGGAATCGTAATATTTTCAAGATACATATCTTGGGAAATGTATTTCCTCAAGCCCGAAATACCGTGCACTTAATTAAATGCGCGACACTACTAGAATCAATAGCTGTAGAGCATTCATTTTGAGAAAAATATTAGTTAGGTATACAGCTTGGTGTATTTATCGCAGAACTTAAAAATGCTAATTTTATTAAAATGATATAAGAAATTTATCTTGCTTAAAATTTCCGATGAAAGCGAATACAATGTTAAATATAATTTAATTTTTACCACGACTATTAATCCGCTGTAAATGGTCTGTTATGTTTTCAAAAGTCCCTCCAACTCAATAAGCTTTCATTTCAATACTAAAGGGATTAATGATTACACAGTTTCTTTGCTTTGATGTTAAGTACATTTCTTTAAGGTGGGATTTTAATTTCATGCGGATAAAAACGCATAAATGAAATACACCTGTTTTTCATCACCCTACGCCGATGGCATTATCTTCGAAAAATTATCCAAAGAGAAGTAAATCATGAAAGATAAATTATGATAAAGTGAATAAAAAAAATATCATTATAAATAATATTGAAATCCATTACAACAATAACTCCGCTTTGTTTTGAATTCATTTGCTTGATGAATACTCACGTAAAGGAAATGTTCGTTCTTTGATTCAATAGGCATATTGCCAAAAGTTATTTTTTATCTCAGTTTCGGTCTAAAAATCTTAGCTAATAATTAATTGTAATAAAATGATATAAATGAACGGGGGAAACGTTGCAGGCTTTATTTTGTGGACGTTATGCGGAGATGATAAACTCGTTTAAATCCAATAAATCTATTACTACGACCCGGGTTTCACTTTACATACTCTGCCAGGTAAGATCTGTAAGGCCTGGCTGGTGCCCCAACACCCCTCTCCACGGGCCCTTTTGGCAACCTGCGGGTTATTGCACATATTTAGGTGTACCTAAAGATGTCGCGACGCAAGGAAACCAGGGTTATAGTAATTAATCATTCCATGAATCTAACTTAAGTTTTTATTTTTTCTCCATTATTCAACCGAGATTTCAATGGCTTTGAGTACTCAGGTTTGGCTATTATTTAAAGTAAAAATAATAAGCGAGAACTATAGTCATTGTAGTCCACCAAGTAACGACTGCAATCATATGAAAAATCTCTAACTATACATATTACTTTCCAACCTGTCAGTTTTACATTCTCTTCTTTCAGGGTTTTAACAATGTCTTGCAGTTCACTTTTCCTCTTTACCAAAGCTTTCACCAGCTCTTCCAATGCTTCAAATCGCTTCAGGGGAACTGATTCGGAGTACATCACTTTCAAGGCGCACATTTCAGTGGACAATTCAGAATATGCTTTCCTAAGTGCAAAGAAATCCTTCACCTTATACAAATCATTTATGCAATTTTCAATAAAAAAATATCAACGCTGAAATTAAAGAGTACTGTCGGAAAAATTATTTTCGATTTATTTCAATAATCCCGAAACCTACCAACTTCTTCACATTTATTATCATGAAATCGGCTTATCGTAGCTGAGATCGGATTCTAGTGTTAAGAAAGGTTAGTGGTGGGCATTATTTTATTTCTTCGAATTACAAATTACTACTTTACTGCATTATTACGCTATTCCTTTATCAAAGCCAAATACTCGAAATGAGACAAATTAAACTAATATTAATTAGATCTGAAAAGAAAACTTAAAGAATGTTTTTGTGACACTGAGGGGGAATGTTAATTCAAACACTATAATCTGCAGAGAGAAATCGAATTCTCAAGTTAACGGATTTAATAAATCTGTTTTCTCCTCTAACAATGCGCGACCGCGGAAGAGTATGAGCTAAATAATGACTTGGTTTAAGAAGTTCAAGGAGTCATTACGTCAATAACGGCATTATTTCCTCTCTCTTCTCTGTGAACTTTAAAAGTAATTTAAAAAGAGTGTTCGACGGCAAAAAACAGTGTTACTAGCTTTTCGCAAATTGTAAGTAAAAAAGGTACAAGTTTTTTCGCCCTCCCTTTCCCTTTCCTCTTCTCCTACCAGCATTACTTCCAGAGCATGCTTCAAGCATTTTATGCTTGATTAGGTTGGTAGCGTAACCAACTCTTGTGGTGTACTCCGCGTATTCACACTCATCAGAGGGAAACCTGGAACTTGTATCCCCCAACTCTCGCAATATATGCACCAGACAGGGGCGAAATTGGTTCTTCAAATGTGGATGTACGCCTGTGAATGGTTGGCAGAGTATGGTGAGATTGGGACAACTTTAGAAGATGAGATAACTTCGAAACTAGCTACAAACCGTATGCCTGAGTACACAGTCATTTCCATCCTTAGTCCCAGCAGGAGGATGATCGGATTGGAAAAATACTAGACTGTATTTATTTTTTTAATTCAGCACTCCAGCTGTTCAAATTGAATCCTATGCGATACTCGACATTTTTCAAAATGAAATGCTACGTAACTAAAAAAATATATAGTTCTTACATCTCCAGTACTTACTGACTCTCGCCAGGTCTTGTACCAAAACAATATTTAAATGGTCTTAAGTACCTTTAATGTCCAGTCGTAAACATGTATTTTGGCATTAAAATGTACCTTAAACAATCGCTACCTTAAAAGAGAGTGAATACCTCCAAAACTCCAAACCGAACAGTCTCAAGGAAATGCAAGATTGACTCAAATTTCTACCTATTCTTTATTACCTTTCCAGAACCACCGTTCAACTTTTATTCGTACTTAATCCTCGGATACCCAAGTATCATCTCGGTCAGAGAATAAAGCCATAGAATTACATACACTAAATTCAGTAATTGAAAAGGAGCGATCATCATCCTACAAATAGTCGTTCAGTCGCTTTTTAAAAGAATCTGAGGCTACAACACTCAGTGATATTTGTTCAAACTTTTCATTTATTGATAAAATATGCTACCAATTTTTTTAAATTATCATTCTTAAATGTGCCAATAAAAAGACCATCGCTATGAAGTTGTACCTAAGGATGAGACGACTCTATAATGTAAATATATACCCTGCCCTTTATTGAGTTCATTTATGTAACCTATCTGTCATGAATGATTGAAAACTAAAATCTGCAATGAATAACATGATAACATTACAGACAAGAGAAACGCAAAAGCCTTTACACTTTATTTTTCCTTAGGTTAAGTACCTCATGAAGGGAAGAGTTTGCCATTTGAAAATAAAATGTTTAATGTCTGAACCTTTAAGTAAAGAGACAAAGAAAAGATGATAACCTATGATACTTAATATGGTATTCTTTTGCCTCAGAAACTTGGGAACATAAAGAGGAATAATACGAATAAACTGTGACACAAAACGAGCTGGACGAAAATAGGATCGCGTGAAATAGCGCAAGAACCATAAAAAATAAAAAAGCAGTAGAGGAAAGATAAAATTTTACAATAGTACCTTTTCAAATAGAATGCTGGCAACAAGAATGAACCACGAACTATAAACTGCTTAGGTTCCAAACCAATTAAAAACACACAAAGCAAAATATAATAGGTATCGACTCACTTGCAAGCTTGGATTTCCTCCTCCAAGAATATAGGATCTTTACTTCTTGTCGTAGAAGTAATTTCTTGGGAGCAAATGACACCGCTCACAGGCGGCTTGATTTCTGGTTTAAAACTAACTTCGCTCCGAACAGGATAGCACTCGTTATTTCTTTCCTTTATCTGATGATTTATTCGCTCTTGAATCTGTTTCACTTCCATAATTGCGGACAGCCGTGCCTGGTATTCTATTTTTATCTGATTATTATTATACTCTAATTGACTCTCCAACTGTGAATCAACATTTGATATTGAGATAAATTCACAGTTTGAACAACCATAGGCAATGAACATTATGCATGAGTATAGGCAAATGAGATAAGTTCACTGCTAAATTAAAGATTAAGATATTAAAATGTCCTTTAACCTGCGAATGAGCATAGTACCACAAAAAGAGAGATCAGATTAATAACTTTAACTCCACCAAGACGTTTGGTCGACAGTTTTGAGGTGCTGCCACTCTCCACTTATCCTTTCTACAACGCCGAATTTTATACTTCGCTTCACAAACAATTCATACTCTCAGAACTGTAATCGAATGATTCCAATTCATGACTATTGAGAAATTTTCAGAAATAAAATGCCCCTCGTAATGGATATTTATTTTTTGAATAACTTCTAATAGAACTCAGGGTGAGTTTCAGTTTATCAACCCAATTGAACAACTCTTGAAATAAAGATGTCTGTTAGCGTGAAGTGAAACCCCGTAGTGGAAGCTCTAGCGAATAAAAACCAGTAAGTGGTATTGTGTGAGACAAAACATCGCTTACGAAGACTTTTATAAATAAGACTCGCATATTTTGCAAGTAGTATTGATTAGATTGATTAGCTTCAAAAAATAAAAAAGGTGGCATTGGATGAACGATGAAAATTGATAGAATTAACTACGGTCACACAATAATTTTTCAAGGTAAGCGTATTTAAAACGCGCGTATTCTAGCGGTTATTGGACTGAAATGAATGCTATCATTAATGTTGAATAAGATAATGTCATGTTTTCTTTAAATCATACCTCATTCATTTTGAAATTTGTTTCTTCCAAAGCATTTTTCAATGATTTGACGGTAGAGAGCAAACTCATATTTTCCTTCACCAATGATTCCCATTTTTCTTTGGTCTTCACTTGCAAGTATGCCATAGGATCCATCTTGATATGTTTTATACCCAGGAGAGCCCTCTAGAGTGGGGTTAAAATTTCTAATACTGTAGCAAAACTTGAGTGCACAAAGTGAACATGGTTCTTTAATCATTGCGGTAAAGAAATATAGATTGTCCGGCTTGAACTCTTATGAATTTAAGGTACCAGTTTTTTAAATTGTTAAGAAATATCATACTATTACCTAACATAATTGGACTACCATTTTCTTCTTTACATATTTGGCTGCATCTAATAAAAAAGCATAAGTTTCTCCACACTTTTAATTTTTCTATTCACGTTACTTATTAGTATTTCTTTTGCGGGTAACCTCAGCTATCCTTAACTGACCATTAAATAATACTTTTTGTTAACAGTACATGATTTTAAACAAAAATGAATAAATAAGGTTTATTGATAGCTGAGGCATAAATATCTACTTAACATCGCTGAGTGCAGCGCAGTGAATCAAACTCTTTTTCCGAATATATTACCAGCTTTGAAATTCATAGTGCAGTTATTTTGAGTCCCATCCCAGGTAAATAAATGTCCGTATGTACTCTTGAACTAAATCGCTAGCATCAGTTTCAAGAAAAAAGCACGTCCATTTGTCAAGTGAAAGTAATGGTGTAAAAATCGGGCTTCAAAAGAAAAAATATTTTGCATGGCTTCAAAACATAATACGCTAAGCACGAGCTATGATGGTAGGGTTTACGTTGATAAAGGTTATGATACAAAATATATAAATAACAAATTTCAAAAGGGTTGAATTGGTGCGGTAACTGCTGCACATGTTTCCCATACAAAGAGTTAGGCTTCGATATCTAGTAACAAGGATTTTCCATTGGTATTTCATCGCTTTATGTCACTAAATGGGTTCCGTGAAGAGAACACCAAGTGCGGCAGACTAAGCAAGGGCACTTAGTCTCCTGGTTAAGCTAAGCTCGTAATAGTGGCTCCAGACAATTTTCTCTCCCTCTCTCGCACACCACTACCTCCTCTCCCTAATTTTTATCCATGGGATCCCATATAACTATCCAATAATATCTGCACGGAACAGCGAAATTAAAATATTCTTCAATGAGTAAGGTGAAAAATATCCATGGCACTTAAATTGGCTATTAATTTATATTTTTATCGGAGTTTAAATATTGCATAGGGCTGAACGTCTTCCTTAATGAAAACTGTCGAAGCTGCCCATGAACCACTGTAACAATATTTCCGTAGTGTTTAAAGAAAAAGGACGTAAAATACCGCGAGTCCTATGTATTCCTCCAGTCTGGCGTTCCGGACTTCCAGAGCCGACCGGTACAATTCGTGCATATTCAGTAATAAAGGACGTGCTGTAGAAAAACCTCGAGCAAACACAAGCAACGCTTCCCTCGCCACCTGGAATAAACTTCACTTTTCTATAGCGTACTAAATTCAATAAGACGATAGTAAGGAATTTCATTTCAAAATTGAGATAAAAATAGCAAAAAAAATATTTAAAACTTGTCAAGAAGAGGTATACTGGATGATTCAACACTCAATGCATATTGACAAATATACCTGCAATTTTGAGTCAATTTCCTGCATTTCACGGATTTCCACTTCAACATCATCATCCGGGTAATCGTTAACAGTAGATAAGCCATTTTTCAATGTCTTCTCGGCATTTTCTATAACGTCCTTAAAATCCATTTAATTTTTTATTGAAAAAAATTTATTAATTAGGCAAGATAAATAAAACAAAGTTCTTAAAATATCTATGCCACAAAAGTAATGAAACTTGGGTATAAAGCTTATTTCAATTATTTGACTTCTGTTTGCAAACATAAATACGTATAAATATATAAAACCAATAGAAAAATGTCCATCCGACCAAACGCAAGGACATAATGACCGCTAATTTGATTGTTAATACCGTTCAAACAACCAACGCCATAGTAACCATGAAAGATTTTATAGTTTACCCAGTTTACCGAAATATCCTTAAGATTTTTTGATGGTCTCTATCACCCAAGATAATGAGATTCATGAATAACAAAGTGGTTAAGTGAGAAATTAATACTGAGTGATATTCTCGTATCCTTATTTAAATGCGTTCTTAGGACTATAAAATATACCTTTAAAACCCAATTGAATTTTAAAATAATGCTTCTAACTACAACCCCTTTTAAATATCATTAATGTAATTAACAAATATTTCGAGCTAAAAATTGGTACGAAATATTGTTTAGATAAAACCAAGGTTTATTTAGTACCCTCGAGGGTAGCTCGGGCTAACTCCAAAAATTCTTTCAAGGTATTCTTGATGATTATTTCCTAATTCAAGATAACGGTTATATGTAATCAAATCTAAAAATCAAGTGTGAGAATATATGGTAAATGTGAGGATTGGAATTATAGAAAAATGCATTGCTCTTAACTTGCTTGAATTAAATAAACGCCTCTAATTTTACAATGGCTGGACAAATCCTACGAAGAAGTATGCTGGCCTCCAGGAACGAGTTTAATAAAGACAATCGATTTAAAAACGTACAAATAAAGAAGTGGCAAACTGAATTATTACGGGGTTAGTTTAGTGGGGATAGAAACAAATAAAATAACTGCCTAAAATGGGAAGCTTTCAAATAACTACGAAAATATGGAAACTAGTACGAAATAAGTACGTACTACATTAGGACCAGGTAGGCGCAGTGCTTAGAGCACTTAGTTCTACTTAGCGAATTTTTCCATGATATTCTGGATCCATCTTGGTTGTTACCTGAAGAGCACTTCAAGTGTAGCACTCCGTATACAGTGTTACGTCATGGCGGCTTTCATTAGGCGCAGTCTAATGATGAAGCATTTCTTCTCCGCTCTTCTTCTCTTTAATATTTCTTCCTTCGTACAGACTTCATAATTATTCATTTGCAGCAGCGCCGAAACGCTCATCTGCCAATTAATTATTATTCATCAACATTAATAGCCTATAATCAATCTCTCATGATATAGCTGGCACTTAAGTCGCAATTTTGACTGTTTAATGAGCTGATTGATTTTAATCAAAATTCATTGCATTTGTGGGTGTACGAGGTCTGTTAAAAAATTATCGCGAATTTTGAATTACCGTAGGTCACGTAAAGATTTCCGATTTTTTGTGGCGTTATGTTGGTAATTATGCCGAAAAGTTAGGACATTTTATATGTTCAGTTAATTGTAAACAGCTGTTTTGCTTGGACGTGTTTTGGCTCGTCTTCGATTTTTCCTGCTCCAAAAAATGGATCAAAGAATCTGTAACAAATTTTGTGTGAAACACGAAGTTAAGTGCGCGAACGCATTCCAAATGTTCACTGTGGTGTATGGAGAAGCTACCTTGGACCAAAGCAACGTTTTCGTTGGTACAAAATATTCTCAGAGGGACAAGTAGATGTGAACGACGAGGTGCGTGCTGGACGCCCGAGCACGTCAACAACAGACTAAAACATTTATGAAGTGAAGAAAATAGTATTGGCCAATCGTCGAATCACCGTCAGAGAATTTGCTGAGGACTTCAACATATCGACTGGCCCATGTCATTTGATTTTTACCAATAATTTGGGCTTGACACGGGTCGCCGCGAAATTCATACTAAAATTGCTCAATTTCGACCAAAAACAGCAGCGCATTAACATTGCTAATGACTCTGTCCGCGACGTCCTAAATTTGCTCCAGAGGGTCATAACTGGTGACGAATCATGGGTTTATGGTTACCACGTGGAAACTAAAGCTCAATCCTCCCAATTCACAGCTGCAGCAGGACCCAAGACCGAAAAAAGTTCGGTCGAACGTGAAAGTTTTGCTTACAGTTTTCTTCGATTGCAGGGGCGTGGTGCGTCATGAGTTCTTGTCACAGGGTATAACGGAAAATAAAGGATATTGCCTGCAAGTTATGCGCAATTTGCGCGAAGCAATCCGCCAGAAACTCCCGGATTTATGGAAGAACAAAAATTGGCTTTTGCGCCATGGCAACACCCCTGCTCACACATCGTTACTTGTGCGCGAATGTTTGCCCAAAAACAACACACTAATGATGCCGCAGCCACCGTATTCCCCAGATCTGGCCCCCAGTGACTTTTTCTTGTTCCCGAAACTGAAGAGGCCCATATGAAAGGACGACGCTACGCTACGATTGACGAGATAAAGATTGTATTGAAGTAGGAGCTGAACAAGATCACAAAAAATGATTTTATGGGGTGCTTCGAGTATTGGAAAAAACGTTGGCATAAGTATAAAATATCTAATGGGGATTACTTTGAAGAGGACAAAATAGATATTCATGAAAAAATAACTAATTTCTGAAAAAAATACAAAACCGTAATACTTTTTGAACAGACCTCATATTGCATTAAATAGATATCATGCTTTATTATATTCCTACAACATTTTTCTTAAGTTGCTTCTTCCATTCCTTGAAAAGTTTTCCTAATTGCATCTTTTGTGAGAAAATATAAAGTTATCTCTTTATTTCTTATAGAAAATATAAAGTATATAAATATGACTCCTATCTACCAGTTTCCTAGATGCAGACTGTCAAATACAGGGCAAATGGAATCATTCACTTTGATTTTTAATGAACATATTAGATAAAGTTATTCGAAACATGTTATATGGAGGAAACACACACCACTAATTGCAAGTCAACAGTAGTAATGATACATATAAATGAAATCATCATTAACCAGTGAGTTCTCCTGTATTTAATTCTTCCAATCAATGACATCTCAACCTTATTAATAAACACCAACATAAAACACTGGCACTGCAAGAAAGCATGAATTAACCTCCTTCATGGGTTTATTTCTTGAACAATTCTGGTTGGCTGACCGCACGCCAGCAATTTTTATTTTACCCCGTTAAATAAAAATTTCTATATACTAGTCATGTAAATCGTTGTCACTGACTGTATAGTCATTCGAATCAATGCCCCTCTGTACTCTGTTTCGTGCCTATCTTGATCCCAAGCATGATACTCCACAGAATCCAAACACGCGCGGAAGTTCGGCGATGTGCACAGCTTGCAAATGCAACATATTATGTGAATATCTCCATTGAAAGGTAAACACGGGTACCTAAGTTAAGAGAATGGCTAAAGCCGATTTTTGGTGATGCATGCAATAGGTAGATCTTCTGTAATATCACAAAAGCATAGCCTCTGATTCCATGCTATAAATATTTTTGGAAATATATTAAAACCGTTGAGTTTGCCAAGATATAACTGACATGTCAAGCACCAAGAGTCACCTCACATATTTGTAGGTACAATTCTCAAACAAAATTCTGCTCTTGCATACAACACTGACAAGGAAAGTTTAAGTCATCAAACTATCATTGCCTACTCTTTTCTACTCTCAATCCAAAGGTTTGTCAATTATTACTCTCAAAATGTAAAATATCTTACTTCATTTCCATTTAACAACAAGGGGCATTATTACAATTTCACAGATGGAAAGGGGAAGGATTTTGTAACAGGCCATGATGCTAATTTGATGAGAATTCCAGAGGATGTGTGCCACATTCTATGGTTTTCTCTTGTGGTACATTAGCAGAAAAAGTCAACCTAAGAATACAAATATCACAACTATAGAAAAACAGCTAGTTCCCTGCTTTATACCTTAATTTTCATTCATATCATTAATGATTATCTCAAACTAAGGTATATTAGGCAATGGGCCAGTTTTAACTCCCAGCTAAAGTCTTTCTTCCGTCTAGCTGTGAGCGGGATGGGAGGCAAGGAAACCAATATTTCAATTTCATCTTCTTCCATGGAATTAAAAATTATTGAATACGTTATGAGTTTTTTCATTAGCTGCACTTGAGAAATTCCAATGATTTAGTAGGAGAAAGAGTCCGATTCCAAAGAAAGTTGGAAAAAGTATTTCAAATGGGTGGCTATGTTTTGCTAAAAACGAAAATTGGCCTGATAAACAGATCACCCACAGGTTAAAGATGAGAGTAAAATGTTAAATGGGAAACTGGCCAGCTGAATAAATTGTTGCAGAGACATGAAACCAAGACAGAAAAAAAAATGTATATTTTGCTTTTTCAGAGAAAAGAGGGAGTTGCAGAATTTTCCGTATGGAATGTTACAATATTCTCTCCCAATGACTATTTTAAAGATGAAACTCGAGGAAACACTGACTTTTGTGACAAAGTACATTTTCAAAAGTTTTCATAATTGGAGAAAAATAGCAAACAGAAAATCAAAGTATGTATTTTATGCACCTAAGAATACCGCATAAGAAGGAAAATGTAATGCATTGGAGTGTAAATGGGAAATGAAGTAAATACCTATAAAGTTCATGAAAAAAATTTGGGCCAGAAAAGCAATTCAGAGCAGTTTTTGCAAAGGACTCATTGTCTCAGCAACCATTCAAACTCATCTTGACATAGAGTACCATAATGGTATTTACTTACCTAAATATGAAATCCTATTTTTGCAACATCCAACTTTCCTTAGATGTCCAGTTATTTCATTTGTATGTCCAGCCAACTCAGCAACCAATCCTAGCTAGGCTCCTCCCATTCCTGCAACACTCTGCTGTCTTCCCTAAAATGACAATGAAAATTTTTAAATATGTAGAATGGAAGAAATTAATCATTTATTTAATTCATTTACTCATCTCTGATATGATAATGATAAACTTTTCCATGAGCTATTACATTTTAAAAACAGCTGAATTAACCATGCCACATCTACAGTAACCTTGGAAAACAATTATTTGGCCAGCAAGAAGGTGATGGTTATGAACAAGTACATATGTGGTGTTATTCTTTAATTATTGCTATAGTTAATCTACCAGTTATGGTAGTTTTGAAAATACAAACAACAAACAAATAACTCTATTTTCTCTCCTAACAAAGCAAAACCCAACATCCTACTCTGCAACAAAGTCCCTCTTCATCTACATTTACTTCATAGCTAACTTCATTCTGCCCACCAACCCTAGCCTACTTCTACCCCTTCCTCGTTTGCCTGGCATTCTCCTCTATATTACAGTCTTCGACATCCCATCGCCCATCAAAATGCTTTGTTGCAAAATACTCTCCATACAGGATAAGAGAAGCTAGTTGAGAATGCTGTGGATGTTACATAAGTTAATGTAGTGTCAGGGAAACTGTGGCATAGGAAATACATAAGAAAAATGCCACAGGGATATCATTCCCTTAAACTTTACCATTACATTGCAACAAGATAATTTATGTGTTTATGTATTTATGAGTATATACATACTCTGTGATTGATTACCATACACACACCCATAAATATATAAGTATGAATATTTTTTTTGTAATTTACTGGTTAAGGTAGGTTTTGGATGGACACAATTACCAAATAACAAAATTACCAATTACCAAATCTCCCAACAAAATACAATCCCACATCCTACTCTACAATAAGTCCCTTTTCATAAAATTTGTTGTCTCAGGCATAACTTTATGGATTTTGCATAACATATTGAAATGAACTGAAATAATTTACTTTGTAATTCCACACAATTTATTTAAAAAAACGACCCAGGTTTCGAAGTTGAACGTCATCATCATCTGATTGTGTTTTTTTAAATAAAGTGTGAGGAATTACAAAGTAAATTATTTCATTTCATCCCCTCTTCATCTCTGTTTACTGCCTTCCTCCCTTCATCCTGCCTAATATCCATATCCTATTCCAGCCCTTTCCATGTTTGCCTAACATTCTCCCCTCTATTACAGTCGACAACATCCCATTGCCGATGAAGATACTTTCCGTCCATTTACCATGGCTCCTTATGATTTCTCCCAACAATTCCCTTTTCTCACCTACCACACCTGGCACATCCTCTTTGTTTTCCTTTTGGATCATTTTATCTTCTCCATTGTACTCCACACCCA
This sequence comes from Hetaerina americana, assembly GCF_022747635.1. Taxonomy (NCBI): domain Eukaryota; kingdom Metazoa; phylum Arthropoda; class Insecta; order Odonata; family Calopterygidae; genus Hetaerina; species Hetaerina americana. The sequence goes on along the minus strand of NW_027286874.1, from coordinate 34,983,851 downwards.
CATTTCAAAAGCCTCCTATCTACATCTATCCTCCTGCTTCAGTGAAAATATTTCCGCGCCATACATAGATATGCTCCACATCAAAGTTTTGACAAGCGTTTTTTTAGCATCTTTACTCAATGCCCCTCTCATCAACTTCCTCCTCCTTGTGAAAGCCTCTTTGCCCAATGCAATTCTTCTCCTTACCTCCCTCCCACAACATTGACCATTTTGGTCCAAAACATGTCCATGATGCATAAAGTTTTCCACCCACTCTAGTTTTTTCCCTCCTATTTCAATGTTAAGCTTAGTCTTTGTACTTCTGGAAAATCGCATTACCTTTCGAAACCTCAGAATTAAGAAAATTAATTAATAATCCAAATAATATCATTCCTTCCACAGACAAATGTTCAATAGTTGTGGTTTTAAATAGAACAGATTATATAAAGGAGGTTAACACACAACTCTCTGATACCTCTGTCAAAAGGCAAATACCCAAAGACCCAAATCCTGCACTTCAGGAGGAACTCATTGAATTTCTCGCTTCCAATGGACCCAATGAAAGTCTTATATCCTTCACAAATAGGCCTCCTCTCCCCTCCCCATCCGCACAATCCCCATTTCTATATCCTTCCAAAGATCCATTAGCCTGGCAATCCTGGTCGTACAATTTTATCCTCCCTAATGGAAAGATTCTCTGCATTTGTAGACCATTACCTGCAGCCAATAGTCCACACCTGCATCATTCACTAAAGATTTATACCATTTCCTGGAAAGGCTAAAACGAAACTCCCTCCCTGCAGTTACTGAGATAACCATTGCCACCATTGATGCTACATCCCTATATACATCCATTCCCCACTCAAAAGGTCTCTGCTCTCCAATGATACCTCTCATTGCCCTAAGCTATACATACCTAGCAATGAATTTCATCCTTAACCTTTCCGACTTCACTCTCACCTGTAATTCCTTCCCCTTTAACAATAAATTCTACTTGCAGATCAAGGGTTGTGCCATAGGCAGCAGGTTCAGCCCCTTCTATGCAAATCTCTATCTTGGTCTAGCAGATATATATATATATATATATATATATATATATATATATATATATATATATATATATATATATATATATATATATATATATATATATATATGTATATATATATATATATATATATATATATATATATATATATATATATATATCTCTATTGTCCATCATGTTAATCTTGGGAATGATAATTGAGGTGGTTTCCCGTTGCCTTCCTCAATAGTGTTTTTAACGTGACACCATCACTTACTGGACGCCCCACTGGGGTCAGACGCCATTGCAGCCGCCTCACTGAGGAACAGACGCTGCGTGGACTACCTTTCGTCTGGCTCCTAAATTTCGACCTATCTGGCATGGGTGACCCTACCAGGAGCAATTATTATTACTCCAGCCAGCACAGCTCTAGGGGTCATCGGAATGCACAAGCCCTTCCACCACGTCAAGGTTGTAGTCCGGAGAGGGCTGCCATTGGGGTTGCCATTGTATTAAATGAAGAGGTAGGGAGAAGCATAGTCAACATAGAGCAGGTAATGGATAGAATACTACTAGTGGAGATAAAAGCAGAACCGTCGAACTTAGTTATTATTCAGGTATACATGCCACCAAGCAACCATAAGGAAGAAGAGGTCGATAGGATATACAATCAGTTAGAGGACATGACCGCGTGTGTTCCTGCAGGGAAACATTTGATAGTGATGGGGGATTGGAATGCGAGGGTAGGCGAAGGAAGAGATGGTGATGAGGTGGGGGACTACGGTTTAGGCACGAGGAATGACCGCGGGGAGAAAGCAGTTGAGTTCTGCAGGAGACAGGGGTTAGTCATCACCAACCCTTGGTTTAGACACCACAAAAGACGCAGGTATACATGGAAAATGCCAGGTGACTCAGGAAGATATCAGCTAGATTATATCATGGTTAGACACAGGTTTAGGAACAGTGTGATAAATTCCCACAGCTTCCCGGGAGCGGAAGCGGACTCAGACCACAATTTAGTTGTTATGAAATGTAGCGTACGTTTCAAAAAGATAAGGCAGGGGCGGCGAGTTAGAAAATGGAATGTAAAAGCATTAAATGGGTTGAAAAGGAAGGAATACAAACAGGCGGTAGAGAAAATCATGGAGGATGGTAAAGAGCTATGTACTATCGAAGAAAAATGGGAAATTTTCAAGAAAGGGTTGTCTAAAGCTGCAAAAGACACTATTGGAACCGTTAACGCTAAAAGGACTAGGAAACCATGGATCACGGATGAGATGATAACAAAGATGGATAAGCGGCAAAAATGGAAGAATGTAAATACAGAGTTAGGGAAAATGAGGCACAAAGAATTAAACAATAAATTAAGGCGGGCAACAAATAAAGCAAAAGAAGCATGGTGGAAAACGCAGTGCGAGGATATGGAAAGTCTGCAGAGGAAGGGTGAAATCGGTGCGCTGTACAGCAAAGTTAAATAGTTATCGGGAAGTAAGAAAGGAAGAGCTATGCTAACAGTTAGAGATAAGGCGGGTAAGGTAATAGTTGATGCTGGAAAGATCCAAGAGAGATGGAAGGAGTATATAGAAGAACTGTATAGTAAGGAGCTTAGACCAACAAAGTTAGACATTGAAAAAGAAAATGACGTAGAGGAAGACAGCTTAGGTCCAGGCATACTAGACAATGAGATAGAAAGGGCATTAAGGGATATGAAACTAAATAAGGCCGTGGGGGTAGATAACATTCCCATGGAACTTTTAAAATGCTTAGGAAAATGTGGGAGGAAGAGGCTATATGGGCTGATCCGTAGTATTTATGAGGAGGGAATCTGGCCGGAAGACTTTGTGAGATCAGTTTTAGTTCCTATTCCGAAAAAGGTAAAGGCCACGTCATGTGAGGACTACAGAACAATTAGTTTGATATCCCACACAGCTAAAGTTTTTCTCAGGATCATAAACAAAAGGATTGAGGTTAGGGCAAATGATTACTTAGGGGATGATCAGTTTGGGTTTAGGAAGGGTGTAGGTACGCGTGATGCCATTGCAGTAATGAGATTATTAATCGAGAGGAATATAGAACACAACCAGGAGGTATTTTCCTTTTTCGTAGATTTCAAAAAAGCATTTCATAGAGTGAATTTGGAAAAACTAATGAGTATATCTCAGAAAATAGGAATAGATTGGAGGGAAAGGAGGCTAATCCGCAACCTGTACATGTCTCAGACTGCTCAGGTGCGGGTGGGGAACGGGGAGTCTGGTTGGGCAGTGTTAGGAAGAGGTGTAAGGCAGGGTTGCCCATTATCACCATTGCTGTTCAACCTGTATGTAGAGGAAATGATTAAAGAGGCATGGGAAGAACTGGAGGTAGGAATGAAAGTGGGCGGGGAATTCGTAAAATCAGTTAGGTTTGCTGATGACCAAGCTTTAGTTTGTCAGTCAGTCAAGGGGCTGCAAGCATTGCTGAGTGAATTGGAAATTCAGTGCGACAGGTATGGGATGAGAATCAACATTAGTAAAACAAAGGTTATGCGATTTTCTAGAAAGAAAAAGGCCAATCTTAACATTAAAATAGGAGGGCAAAAACTAGAGCAGGTAGAACAGTTTACGTATCTCGGTAGTGTTTTGGACCAACACGGTCAAAGTAGTAGGGACGTAAGGAGAAGAAAATGCGCTAGGCAAAGAGGCTTTCACAAGGAGGAAGGAGTTGATGACAGGGACTTTGAGTGAGGATGTTAAGAAAAGACTCGTAAAAACTTTGATATGGAGCGTAGCTATGTACGGCGCGGAAACATGGTCATTGAAACAGGAGGATAGACGTAGATTGGAGGCTTTTGAAATGTGGGTGTGGAGAAGATTGGAGAAGGTGAAATGGACAGAGAAGAAAACAAATGAGGAAGTACTTGAAATGGTGGGCGAGGACAGGGGTTTGTTGGGAGCAATCCTATGGAGACAGGAAAAGTGAATGAAGGGGGTATTGACCGGCAGTGGGATGTTGAAGACGGTGATAGAGGGTAGAATGTTGGGCAAAAGAGGAAAGGGAAGGAACAGGATAGGGATGTTGGACGGGATGAAGGGAGGAAGAAAGTACTCAGAGATGAAGAGGGACCTGATATAGAGTAGGATGATGGATTTTTTTTGTTTTGTTAGGAATAATAAAATGCTTATTTGGTAGTTGTCTCCATCCAAAAACCTACCTTAACCGGTAGATTACCTTAAAAAAAAAAAAAATGAGGAAGTACTTGAAATGGTGGGCGAGGACAGGGGTTTGTTGGGAGCAATCCTATGGAGGCAGGAAAAGTGAATGAAGGGGGTATTGACCGGCAGTGGGATGTTGAAGACGGTGATAGAGGGTAGAATGTTGGACAAAAGAGGAAAGGGAAGGAACAGGATAGGGATGTTGGACGGGATGAAGGGAGGAAGAAAGTACTCAGAGATGAAGAGGGACCTGATATAGAGTAGGATGATGGATTTTTTTTGTTTTGTTAGGAATAATAAAATGCTTGTTTGGTAGTTGTCTCCATCCAAAAACCTACCTTAACCGGTAGATTACCTTAAAAAAAAAAAATATATATATATATGTATATATATATATATATATATATATATACTCATATATACAGAAACAGATATAAGGAAAAGGGATAGGAACACATATAAAGGACGAACACAATAAAGGTGGGGAAGGCGGAATCGAACGGATCACAAGAGTAAAAATATTTCCTCAACCGGGACTCGAACACCGGATCTTGTATATATGAGTATTTATTCGCCGTTTGGCGGGATTTCGTGTTTGAATGTATATATATATATATATATATATATATATATATATATATATATATATATATATATATATATATATATATATATATATATATATATATATATATATATATATGTATAAATAATAGGGTGGCCCGTATTTTTCAACTTCCTAAAAGTTTCACTCCCACCTGCCTATCTTGTTTTAATCAATAAAAAAACAACATGTGCAAAAACCTAGCTCAATTGAATAACTGCGAGGTGACACTTATCGACCATGAAGTTTTGAAAGTTTCACTCAGAAGGTCATATTTTCATAAAACCTATTTAGTTATTTTATTATCTGGTTATAAGATTTCTAGTTAGTTGTTTTGTTACTTGTTGTTTACTTGCTGTTTTGTCAGTTTTTAAGAATCAACTAATAAAGGAAATTAATGTGAATCAGAGTATAACATACAATTTTTTTCCATAGCATGTGATTTTATATTACTAAGTTAATACAAAAAATCACTAAATATTAGCCATATGAATTATGTCAAGTGGTTTATCATTAAAGATAAATTTATGCTATTATTTCAGTGTGCTTCATCTTTTCATTTTGAACTAAGTTTGATAATTGATTTTTAATTATCATTTCATAACTGTTTGTGCTGCTAGTATAAGGTTACTTTTAAGAATTGTTCTTCCTAGACTTGTAAAATAACATCAACATCTCCTGGTCGTTTGGCTCACAAGTTAAGAAAAGAATTTCATGTCCACTCTTGTTGGCTACATTTCCAATGAAGTCATTGGAGCCAAACTTCCTTCAAACAGGCAATTTTTAAGCATCATTTTCTACAATCTAAGAGTTGTAAATATTACAACAATAGAAAGTGCAGCATTGGTGATTCAAGAAGTTTGTGTTTTTTGGCAAAAAGTATAAATTACTACTAGAAGAACTGACCCCTGCTTGATAAGTTAGTTCAATTCTATGATGAATGGAAACAGTTACAGAAAAATTTGTCTATAATTACAGGCAAAGAATAAGAAAAAAGAGATATTTTCGTGGAAACTGGATGATTTGTTTGACATAGCTCATTCAGATACTTAGGGACAAATGAAGAATGAAGAGATCAAAAATTTCTCAGTGCTTCAGCACCAATAAGGGCAACTGGGCTCAATGGCAGGTGTAGATCGAGAACTAAAACACAAGGAAGAAAGAGCACTAAAGGACACTGCATTACATGCTGCCAGGAAAAAAAGAACTTTGGAAGAATTGGAACAAAATTTTGAGATATCAAAGACTGTTTATTCTATATCAGTTTGCAGCAAAAGCAGTGATGGGGATGATGACAGTAAAAGTTCTTCTGCCATTGATAAACAAATAACAGCAACATATACAGCAGTAGCAACAGTTGAAACTCGAGGTACATTGTAGTGTTTTACTCCCCATCTCTCTGAGGTTTTTGATAGGTGCAAAATCACTGACAGAAATGGGGTTTACATATTTATGGCAGCTGCGGAAGCTTTTGGGTGGATACTAAAAACCTGGTAATAAATTGAACTTCATTTTAACACCTTTGAAAAAAATTTAGAAAAACGAGACACACAAAAATTCAACACAAATTCATACTAAACAACTGCCAAGAATTAGAGTTGCACTAGGATAAAAAGTTGCTTCTGGCACTCGCAGGTGTTGCAAATATTGATAGACTGGCAATAATAGTAACTTTTGAAGGCAAGGAGCAATGGCTGGGAGTACCTGAAATCCAATAATCTTCAGGAGAAGAGCAAGCCATGGCTGTTTACCGAGCAGTGAAGAAATATAGTCAATAAAATTCAGGCACATTGTTGTGATACAACTGCAAGAAACACAGGTAGAATAAATGGTGCCCACAGAAATCTAGAAAAATTGTTCAATCGTATTGTTGTACCTTCCTTGCCGTCATCACATGCTTGAGTTAGTTTTGAGGAGCCGTGTCAACTCAGTGATGGGTGCATGGGTCCAGATATGGGGCTTTTCAAAAGATTTCAAGAATCCTGGAAAACGCTCAACAAGAAGACTTAAAGGACTGGTAGCAATAACGTGCCTAATGATCTCCACATTACCATTCTTAGATTTCTTGGAAACCATCTTTATGAGCAGAAACAACAGCGAGATGATTACCTTGAATTGTTGGAGTTAACTATGATCTATCTTGGTGGTATTCCGAATAGTGGGATATCATTTTGTTAACCAGGAGCAGTGAGTCATGGTAGGTGGATGGCCAAGGGAATTTACGTACTCAAAATTAACTTATTTCAAGATCAATTTCAGTTATCTGATGGGAAGAAGAAATCTTTAAAAAGATGATGTATTTTTCTTGCTCGAGTTAACATTTGAGCCTGGTTTCTATCATCAGAAGCAATGAAAGCACCTAATCACAATTTCTTATCCATGCATCAATTGTTAAATTATCAGGATATTGATCCAGTAACCAGTAAGGTCACTGTTAAAACATCTTTAAACCATCTCTGGTACTTAGCTCCCAAAACTGTGGCTTTATCCTCATTTGATGAAAATGTTCCAATTGCCGTCAAAAAATATGACCCATATTATGGTAGAAGCAGATAAAGGTGAAGATGAGGAAGAAGAAAAAATCAACTAAAGAGGTACATTGGGCACCAAAATGGCTTTTCTTCCTTTACAAACAACGAGTTTTTGTCTTTTGTGACTCTCGTGAAAAAAACTTTCTCAATGAGATTCTCTATCAGTAATGGTTTCCTCGTAAAAGACCATTCAACATGGAAGAATGATGCTGACTACAAAAGTGCAATTGAAAAACTGGAGAAGACAGTTTTTGTGAATAATGTTGCAAAAAGAGGTATCAAACTAATTCAAGAATACAATAGTATTCACACAAAAGATGCAAATGAAAAATAATTTTTTTTTTCAGATCATTGCCGAAGACCGTAAACATTACCCAACTGCAACTAAATCTACTCTTATCAAAAAATAATATTCAATGATCGTTTGTTCACATGAGTAAGTTTTGATTCTTTACAAAGTATTGTTCTATATAAAAATGTCTTTCCCTTAAAGAAAATTGTAGCTGTTTAAAAAAGCATAACATTTTCACACATTATATATATATATATATATATACACATATCATTATATATATATATATACATGGGTCGCGGTAGTCCAGTGGGTAGAGCGTTTGACCACTGACCGGAGGGTCCGGGGTTCGATTCCCGGGCAAGGCACTCTGGGCAACTTAGCTCCACCCAAGCTAAAGTGATTTTTCAGGTACCAGGTCTTCCTGGGAAACCATAACCGGCACAGGGAAAGAAACTGGCCCCCCTACCCTGATGTGTGAATTTCACACGCCGTCGTACTGAGTGATCTTTACCTTCACCTACTAAACCGACCTTCGGGTTGATTACTGTGTTAATGTTTATATATATATATATATATATATATATATATATATATATATATATATATATATATATATATATATATATAAACAGATATAAGGAAAAGGGATAGGAACATCTCTTATCCTTTATGATGTTGTATGATTGCTCTACTACTATCCTTTCCCCTTGTGTGTTTTCTATTTTCTCCTTTGGTTGATGAAACAGCTCTCTGACACCATCTCTTGGCCAAAGAAATGGGGCACTTGTTTGCATAGAGCATTGCAGATCTCAGTATAAACTATATTTCCTGGATAGCTCAAGTGGTTAAGGGCCTCAAATGGTTAGCTCAGGCCTCTGCCTGGCAAGTGGAAAGATCCAGAGTCCAAGTCCCGGTCTAGGAAATATTTTTGCATTCGTGATCTGCTTGATTCTACCTTCCCCACCTCTCCTGTGTTAGTCCTTTATGTGTGTTCCTATCCCTTTTCCTTTTTCTATATAAATGAGTATATGTATATATATATATATATATATATATATATATATATATATATATAATTATTATTATTAGGTAATCTACCATTTAAGGTAGGCTTTTTTTTGGATGGACATAATTACTAATTAAATAATTTGTGACCCCTAGCAAAACACAACATCATACTCTACATCAGGTCCTTCTTCAGCTCTGAGTACTTTCTTTCTCCCTTCATCCCGTCCAACATCCTTATCCTGTTCCTTCCCTTCCCTCGTTTGCCTAACATTCTCCCCTCAATTACAGTCTTCAACATCCCGCTGCCGGTCAATACCCCCTTCAGCCACTTTTCCTGCCTCCATAGGATTGCTTCCAACAAATCCCTCTCTTCGCCCGACATACCAAGTACTTCCTCGTTTTTTTTCTTCTCTCTCCATTTCACCTTCTCCATTCTTCTCTACACCCAATTTCAGAAGCCTCCAATCTATGTCTATCCTACTGCTTCAATGACCACGTTTCCGCACCGTACATAGCTACACTCCATATCAAAGTTTTCACGAGTCTTATCTTAATATCCTTACTCAACGTCCCAGTCAACAACTCCCTCCTCCTTGTGAAAGCCTCTTTGCCTAGCACAATTCTTCTACTTTCACCATTTTGGTCGAATACTATTTTCCAGTTCTAGTGGTCTAGCTCTAGTTTCTGCCCTCCTAATTTAATGTTAACTTTAGGCTCCTACTTCAACTACTATCAACTCCCTGCTCCTACTGAAAGCCTCTTTTTACTAGCGCAATTCTTCTCCTTACGTCCCCACTACTTTGACCGTGTTGGTCCAAAACACTTCAGAGATGCTTAAACTGTTCTAACTGCTCTAGTTTTTGCCCTCCTATTTTAATGTTAAGATTGGCCTTTTTCTTTCTAGAAAATCGCATAACCTTTGTTTTACTAATGTTGATTCTCATCCCATACCTGTCGCACTGAATTTCCAATTCACTCAGCAATGCTTGCAGCCCCTTGACTGACTGACAAACTAAAGCTTGGTCATCAGCAAACCTAACTGATTTTACGAATTCCCCGCCCACTTTCATTCCTACCTCCAGTTCTTCCCATGCCTCTTTAATCATTTCCTCTACATACAGGTTGAACAGCAATGGTGATAATGGGCAACCCTGCCTTACACCTCTTCCTAACACTGCCCAACCAGACTCCCCGTTCCCCACCCGCACCTGAGCAGTCTGAGACATGTACAGGTTGCGGATTAGCCTCCTTTCCCTCCAATCTATTCCTATTTTCTGAGATATACTCATTAGTTTTTCCAAATTCACTCTATGAAATGCTTTTTTGAAATCTACGAAAAAGGAAAATACCTCCTGGTTGTGTTCTATATTCCTCTCGATTAATAATCTCATTACTGCAATGGCATCACGCGTACCTACACCCTTCCTAAACCCAAACTGATCATCCCCTAAGTAATCATTTGCCCTAACCTCAATCCTTTTGTTTATGATCCTGAGAAAAACTTTAGCTGTGTGGGATATCAAACTAATTGTTCTGTAGTCCTCACATGACGTGGCCTTTACCTTTTTCGGAATAGGAACTAAAACTGATCTCACAAAGTCTTCCGGCCAGATTCCCTCCTCATAAATACTACGGATCAGCCCATATAGCCTCTTCCTCCCACATTTTCCTAAGCATTTTAAAAGTTCCATGGGAATGTTATCTACCCCCACGGCCTTATTTAGTTTCATATCCCTTAATGCCCTTTCTATCTCATTGTCTAGTATGCCTGGACCTAAGCTGTCTTCCTCTACGTCATTTTCTTTTTCAATGTCTAACTTTGTTGGTCTAAGCTCCTTACTATACAGTTCTTCTATATACTCCTTCCATCTCTCTTGGATCTTTCCAGCATCAACTATTACCTTACCCGCCTTATCTCTAACTGTTAGCATAGCTCTTCCTTTCTTACTTCCCGATAACTATTTAACTTTGCTGTACAGCGCACCGATTTCACCCTTCCTCTGCAGACTTTCCATATCCTCGCACTGCGTTTTCCACCATGCTTCTTTTGCTTTATTTGTTGCCCGCCTTAATTTATTGTTTAATTCTTTGTGCCTCATTTTCCCTAACTCTGTATTTACATTCTTCCATTTTTGCCGCTTATCCATCTTTGTTATCATCTCATCCGTGATCCATGGTTTCCTAGTCCTTTTAGCGTTAACGGTTCCAATAGTGTCTTTTGCAGCTTTAGACAACCCTTTCTTGAAAATTTCCCATTTTTCTTCGATAGTACATAGCTCTTTACCATCCTCCATGATTTTCTCTACCGCCTGTTTGTATTCCTTCCTTTTCAACCCATTTAATGCTTTTACATTCCATTTTCTAACTCGCCGCCCCTGCCTTATCTTTTTGAAACGTACGCTACATTTCATAACAACTAAATTGTGGTCTGAGTCCGCTTCCGCTCCCGGGAAGCTGTGGGAATTTATCACACTGTTCCTAAACCTGTGTCTAACCATGATATAATCTAGCTGATATCTTCCTGAGTCTCCTGGCATTTTCCATGTATACCTACGTCTTTTGTGGTGTCTAAACCAAGGGTTGGTGATGACTAACCCCTGTCTCTTGCAGAACTCAACTGCTTTCTCCCCGCGGTCATTCCTCGTGCCTAAACCGTAGTCCCCGACCTCATCACCATCTCTTCCTTCGCCTACCCTCGCATTCCGATCCCCCATCACTATCAAATGTTACCCTGCTGGAACACACGCAATTATGTCCTCTAACTGATTGTATATCCGATTGACTTCTTCATCCTTATGATTGCTCGGTGGCATGTATACCTGAATAATAACCAAGTTCGTCGGTTCTGCTTTTAGCTGTACTGGTAATATTCTATCCGTTGCTTGTTCTATGTTTACAACGCTTTTTCCTTCCTTTTTATCCAATATTATGGCAACCACTCGTTGGTTCTCTTCCCCTATACTTTATATTATTCTATAACTAATACTCCAGTAATCCCCGCTATCTTTCCATCTCACCTCGCATAGACCTAAAATATCTATATTTCCCCTTCCCATCTCTCGCTTAAGATTCTCCAATTTCCCTCTCCTCATCATTGTCCTTACATTCCACGTTCCTATTCTAACTACTTTGGTCTTCTTTTCCTACGTCTTCTGTCCTGCTGCTGCTGGTTTTCCCTTGCAATGGTTTCGTGGGATGACAACCGCGGAAGCCTTGCTTCCCCTGCTGCTGGGCACGACACACGGCCGATTGGGCCGAGCCCCATAGTTGCCAGGACTCAAAATCTCTGTATCGTCCATCATGTTAATCTTGGGAATGATAATTGAGGTGGTTTCCCGTTGCCTTCCTCAATAATGTTTTTAACGTGACACCATCACTTACTGGCCACCCCTCTGGGGTCAGACGCCGTTGCAGCCGCCTCACTGAGGAACAGACACTGCGTGGACTACCTTTCGTCTGGCTCCTAACCTTCGACCTATCTGGCATGGGTGACCCTACCAGGAGCAATTATTATTACTCCCAGCAGCACAGCTCTAGGGGTCATCGGAACGCACAAGCCCTTCCACCACGTCAAGGTTGTAGTCCGGGGAGGGATATATATATATATATTTAGCGCATATAAATACATATACATACACACACACATATAAAGTTATTAAAGAAATTATGGATTGGAAATACCTTGAAGCTGTTTACATAAATTTTCAGAATGTTACCATAGTATACTCTCCAAGGAATAAATACTTTTGATTGAATATTTTTTTTATTTGTCCCTTGACTGTAAATCTAGTGAAAAAGTTAACTGTTTAAATGCTATATTAAATAAAGGCACAGCTTAAATTAAAAACAATTTAAAAGTTAAAGTTCTCCCATCAGAAGGGGGGGGGGGGCAATGAGCCCTTCAAAAGCTTCCTCAGGGTAGGTTGAAACTTTGTGAAATGTTTAGCACATCAAAGGTGAGCAACATACCGAGAAGATGGTAAACCAGACTATGAAGTATTACTAGCAACCACCAACCAAATATTCTAGGCATATTTATTCTAGATTTATCATAGAATTCACTATGGATAGTTATTTCTTTTTATAGTTTTTAGTGAGAGGTTCTGGTAAGTAAGTGTAAGTTTTGCCTATTTATTAATGAAGGTTAATGTCAAATTGATTAGAGGTATACTTTTAAAAGCCTGGCTTAATGTTTTGTTTTTGCAATGACCAATTGATTAGTCAATTCTATCAGTTATTTAATTTATATATTCAATTCATTCATTTTAGTTCAATTATCACTTCTCCAACTACGTTGAACGCACTTACTTAGTCTAAATTGGAAGAGATTCCTAAGATTAGTTCCTGATAAATTCTGATGACATCACCCAACAATTTCACTATATATTCAGTACACCGTGGATGCTCAAAAATTGCTTGCTCCATATTAACTTCTGACCACACTGAAACATTTGAGCTGAAATATTATATCACATACCTCGAAGGATGCATAATTTTCTTGTATGCAGATTACAGATAATCCAGAGATCACAGGTTTATGTACATAGGACTTTGTTGATTAGTCTGATATTATCTGTTTGCTCTAGATATGCATGTTCCGAATCATCTACATTTTCAATTATAAATTAAAAATCATCACACTCTAGTTAAAGTACATTAAAACTAATAATGGAATGCACCACGCATGCGTTTTATGACACTAAGTTTGGACTCCATAAAAAAAGTTACATACTTTATGCCTTCGATTGAAGATCGATTTGGGGTATGGACATCACAGTGTAAAAGAGAAATTATTTTTAATCACAGAAAATACTATATTGAAAAGTATCCTTCGCCAATGTGAATATTCCCACAAGTATAGTCACAAAGTAAGGGGCTCATTAAATCCGTAAGTCGAAGGTTAAACTTACCTATTAATTAATCGGCATAACTGCTCATACATATTAAACGCCTTTAAGTGTTGGCTTCACATATTAACATATTTATAGTATTAGTTTTAATCCACCAATACTATGAAAAAATAATATAGTCCACCCAATTTGGCAAAATTCAAAATTTAACTCCTTTAAATATGGTAAACTTCGCTCGTTACTCACTCCCACATGCTGATTGGCTTAGATAAAACTACCATATAATACTCAGAGGATTTTCTCATTAAATAAAAATAATTAAGTAGAATTCAATCGAGCATTCATACGCATCTTGCAAAGTAAAAGTAAATCTTCACATTTATCACGTCAAAGATATTTTTTGTATTGTGTTCATGAACTTAATTTTCCCTCGCTTAATTGTCAGTTTACCTTTTTCTGCCATCTACCGGATTTGAAAATTATTACTTTTGATGGCGGGTTTCAAAATAGAATTGGCTTTCCACCTCGGAACCTGCCAACATTTGAAATCAAAATCATTTCTTTCTAATAAATGATTGAAATAAGCTAAACAATATTTTACAACACAACAGCATAAGTTCTTCGTTAAAAAAAGCATAATTTGATGGAGACCTCCGCCTCATGTTAATGATGCAATCAAACTTTACCCACAATCATAATGGCGGAATATGAAAGTAATGAGTGATTTCAGGTGGGCGTAGAGCTTCGTATACAGTCGTAAAACAAAATCTGAAGGTATTGAATGAATTTGGAATGATATATAATAGATTAGGGGCAAATATAGACTAATATTAATTTTACAGTGAACCCAATAATATCCACGATTTTACTGCCGGGCAAAAAATAGTGAAAAATTACAAAAATAAATTTTACAAAATCGAAACATTCCAAAGCATTTTTATGGTTTTATCAAAATCAAAAGTATACACACTATCAATTTGATTTATATCATTTTCATTGAAATACTTATCTTAAATTGATTTTTTCCCAAATCGCGTTCGAATAGTTAATATACCATTTCAGTTTCATTTATTTACTATTTGAATACAGATTCCAAATGGGTCATTCTGTTAACACTCGATAATGAATTTACCTTTACGCATACAGATAGTATTTTGAAAACGTCATCCAAAGACTCAGTGGTAATTTTGCTTGTAAATTTGTATGCAATTCTGCTGTCTTGTTTCTTTCAATTGTAACATGCAATACAAAAGCCGTAACCACAACAATCAACCCTAAGGTCGTTTTGGTAGGATATATAGTTCACCAAGCACTAAGCCCGACGGCGTGTGAAATTCACACATCAGGGTAGGGGGGTCAATTCCTTTCCCTGTGCCGGTTATGGTTTCCCAGGAAGACCTGGTACCCGAAAAATCACATAGCTTGGGTGTTTATGCTGCACTTGCCCAGGAATCGAACCCGGGCCCCCCGCTCAGTAGTCGAACCTCACCTCCTCTACACCTGGACTAACGCGGCCCACATAACATACTATATAAAATGTAATATAACAGTATTATGTATGTATACATAAAGAGTCATTCTGTGGAATTCTGGTAAGACTTTCTTAAAACTTTGTTGTTGATTTGATTGTTAAAACTATGAAGATCAAATAGATTTTATGCGATTCTTCATGGGATCATGTACTTTTTCAAAATAGTGTAAATATATTTTATGCCCTCACACATATATATTGATAAAAAATTGTTTTTAAAAAAAGATTAATAAAACTAAAAATAACTCACTTAAATATTTTGGTGGTCCCAGCCAACTTCATCGGGATACGATTGAAAAGAAAAATGAAAGAATTATATGTGAGAATGACTTTTGCAATTTGTAAAAGGAAATCTGTATTAGGAATTTGTGGATTGGATGTTTGGAAAGGAAATGTTGGAGAGAGGGGAGACCTTCTCCATTGGGGATGGATTTGTATAGGGAGGTCAAATCAACAGTGGCAATAATTATTCCTGTATTATGAGGGAGGAGGTATAATTAAGTTTTTCTTAAGGAAATTGAGTCTTTTATGTATGATGCCAGGGATTAGATAATTGGCAGGAGATGGTAGTCAACAAATGCGGAGATGTATTCTCTTCAAGAATTATGAGAGGAAACAATCGGTTAAACAGGAATGACAGGTTTATAAATTTTCGGGCGGATGTAGAACTGAGGGGTTCATGCGGAGAGAGTTTAGAGAGTTCTTTGTCAGGTAGACCTTCAAAGGGACCTCTATCCTTAAGAAAGGTTCTGATATCTTTTTGAAAGATAGGGTTTTGGTCTGTCAAGATGGCTGCATATGAGGTTTCATTAAGCCATCTCATGGTCTCTTTGATTTAATCTATGGTGCTAAGTGCTACAACTCTGGAACCTTTATCTACTGAAGTGATGACGATGCTGGGATTTTTGATGAGTTTGTTTAAGCAAATGATTCAGGTGTGGAAAGATCAGTGATGTTGAACCACATTGTTATCATTATTCATGCATGGAGAATATGATGTACTTCAACAGACTTCGCTTTTTATATTTCTCTTCTATGCTTTAACAACTTCTTCATTCTTAGTCATCACATTCCAATTTATTGATTGAAAATTGTGTGGCATGCACCAAAAAGCTTCACCTCATCTGTAAGTCCCTCTGTCTTGAACACAACGTGTGTTCTGTTAATTAGTCTAAGAAAGTGTAATGAAGGCTAATTTTAAACTTCACCATCATAACTAACTTATTTACACAAAATTAGGAGGATATACTTTTAAAAAAAAACCATTTGGCATATGGTTTTTATTTCCTAGCAAAATTTTCAATGACCATTAGGAGAATATAGATGGACCATCAGTGATGTCATTTTTACAGGTTTCTCTATGATAAATATTCCAATTTAATTGGCAATCAGCCACATTTTCTGGTGCATAACCTGTATGTGTTATAATGATAATGAATTTTAACCAACATAAGTTCAACACTAGAGCAAAAAAAATACATAACACATTTTTTTAATTTTAAAAAATTAAACTGAGTCTGCTGGACTTTTGATGTGTATTTGTATCTCCACAATAATTACCAAAATATGATCACCACATGTAGGATAATCATCTTAGATTTAAAAAAGAGACTTTAATATTTTTCCAAAGCATAAAATTTTTAATCGACAATGTATGTTGTAACTTACAAAGAGTCTCTTTAGGAAAAATGCTACTCTGAAGATGACTTGGTGAGTAAAATGGTTGATCAAGACTTCCAATTTTGTGGAAATGCAATAATACTCTTTTTTTAAATAATAATATCTTCCGTCAAATCTAGCCCGAAACTGTGAACAGAATTCACGCTAGTTTTTCCCAAATCTTTCATGGTATTTCATACAGTTGGGACAAATCCACATGAATTATTGAGGTGCAAACTGTGAGACTGGCCATTGATTGGCTATTGACTCTAGCTCAATCCTCCTGACATAGTCTTAAAATATTTTAGTTAAACCCTCATTCACCAACAAATTTAAGTGGCAGTATATAATGGGATTCCTGTTTCAAAAGAGGATACCCTTGCTTCTACTTCACTTTCCTTGGATGACCATTGACTTTGGGAACCATCTCTAAAATTGCAAAAGTAATCTGGTAGAGAAAATTTATTGCATTCCTCTTCAACTTAATTAAGGCCTAGGACATCAGCATTGACTACTCCCAATTCCCATTTTAGACAATTTACTCTTGGTTACTCAGTAATAATTTATAACCTTTTATGCAAAATTTGTTGGAAAAGTAAAAAGTATCAGAATTCATATTCTTCACTAAATATTTTTACAAATATGTAAAGCAAACATTCATAAGTGAGGACACAGATATACATATAAACTCTGGTTAAAAACTTAACCAAGCATAGAAACACAAGGAAAGGACACTCACAAATTTGTTAGACATATTGACAGACAGGCTGCCATCTTCAGATTCTAAAGATAAAAACCTGCCTGTTGAAACATCTAACATATTTGTGCATATCATTTTTTTCCCTGATTATCAAAATTTTTTGAATTTGTGTTTCTATCACTAATGGTAAAAAAAATGCACAAAAGAATGATCATTTTCCAAATTTAAAAGAATTGTAAAGTGGTACAATGCTGCAAGAGAGATTGGATTACACATCAATAAGCTACATGAAATTAAAGTAATATTACTTAACAAGCTTGATTTTTCAGAATCAATTCTGATATTTCCTCAAGAAAACAAGGAATTCCTAGAAACTACGGGAGATGCTGCAACAGTGACTTCTAACAGAGACATCTGCTAGCTAATCTGTATTTCAATGCAACAATTTCTGAGTGTGAAAATCGGGATCAAAGACCGTGATACCAGTCTAGGTGAATGATTTATACACTCTGAAATTGTTGCATTGAAAATAAGGAAGAAACTTTTGACAGATTTCTATTATTTTGTAAAAATCCTCTACTTCATTTATTTTGTGTTTTTTTAGTATGTTATATTTTTCAAAATGATTCCTCATATTTCGCTATTTCACCTACTGACTGGAGGACCCAGGTTCGATTCTGGGTGACCCTCAGCTTCTTCCAAGTTGAGTGATTGTTCAACTATCAGATCTACTTGGGAATCAACAAGCACCACAGGAAAATGAACTGCTTAACTTACCCTGATGTATAAATTCAAAGTATGTTGGGCTTAAAAGCAGTAGTAATTGTGATCTACCCTCACTTATCAGACCAACCTTTGAATTGATTACTTCATTTTTGCATTTAAGGTTAACTGTACTGAGCTGCTCAGATATTTCATGGGGCAGTAATACCAATGGTATGCATAATCTCAGTTGACCCTAAGGATTTATAATGTCACGTCAAATCCAATCACTTACTAATGTGAATATTCACTTAGTATGGAGATGACCAACAAATTCGATTTTATAAAAATTAAAGCAAAGAAGTTTGCTCATTAGTGAATGTGAAAATTGTAACCTTAGTAACACTATTTGTAAGTCATTGATTGAGCTGTTTAATGGTTGGTTTTCAACTTAATTAGCAGTCGGCCATAAAGCTGAGTGTCAGCCTCAACCATAGGTTAAAGTTAACCTTCAGTTTAATAAGACATTGCAAAACCTGGCCTTAGTTGATGATTCATTCAGTTACCACATCTTTGTTGATGGACTACCTTTTGTGTGAATTTCAAACAGCATTGAGTTTAGTACCCATTAAGTAATCTCTATCCTCACTTATCAAATCAAATAAAGGTTGATTAATTACTAAGTATTTCTATCCCAGAGCCAACGGTAAGATTAACACTCCATTATCAATAATAATCTCTATTGGTTTCTAATTTCATAGCTTTGACATGAAACAGGTCATAGTTTACAATGTAGGGTTTAAAACAAATCTGGTTAGAAAAAATAGTCTTTTAAGTCAAAGAATTTTTTTTCCTGGAGGATGGAACTCATTCTTTTTTTCAAGATGTTGTTTTTGGGAGAAGATTTCTCAAATAGTGAGAGTTTATCATAAAATTTTGCTATTGTATTAAATACATCTTTTTGATAGGTCATCAGTCTGTAATCTTCTCTGTGTACATCACCTTTATTACATATGTAATAATCATAGTGATGCTCATTATTAAAAAAACTGGGTGTTATTTGATCAGACAAAAATTCCACAGTGCAACTTATACAGGCATGGATATGGTAGTATCTCCAATGATTTAAATGAAATTCGACCTTGAGGCCAATATGGTTCTCCTAATATTGTCTTGGCAGCCCTTTTTCTAATAGAAAATAGGAACCTTTTTTGAATGAGGTGAATGGCCCTAAAAGATGATGCCATTCACTAAGTGGCTCTGCACTCAAGCAAAATGTATCTTCACTGACAGTATCATGAAGATGGTGTAGCATGAAAATACAAGTGAACAATTTGAGTGATGTCTTTATGCAGTGTTTCCAAATCAGACCCTCTTTTTACCATTAACCTAGGAGCTAACTAGTATGTGCCCTTCCAATACATGAGTCCTCTAGCTTTATTAGAAGGCTCTGAAATGGTGAGGATTGCTTTGTATGACATTGAAGGTAAGATTTCTTCTTTTTATTTAACAATTAATTATTAGAAAAAAAACACCACTGAGTAAACAGAAGTATTCCCGTTGGCTTTTGGATAAAACGTCTTCCTAGTGTACTTCATAAGAGTGAATAGGTTCAATCTATGGCTGGCAATGACACGACAACAGGGGGTCATGGGATGGGGAGATTGATAACCACACCCACCGTTTCTTCCCCAAAAAATGGCTCTGCAGCCTCTAATCCCCCAGAAAATTCTATGAAAATCAAATATAACAACAGTTGGAGAAAGTACGAACAGTTAACTATAGTTTGAGGTGTCAGGGTGTGTCTTGATAGATGAAGCAAAGAAATTTTGGGATTTTCAGCCTGTACCCTTCCAAAACCTAACTTACATGGCAGAATACCAATGAATAATAAAAACAATTTAAAATGATAGTTTTTACAAAACCAATTGAAATATTAACTTCATCCTTTATAATGGCTTTACCATTTATCCAAACATGATTGTTTGGTTCTTTGAAAAATATGCAGAGGAAAACCTTTATTATTTTGTGTATGACCCCCATTAATGAGGCACACCCCCTAACTTTTCAGTCTAACCACATTGCTGCCATATAAAGCAATTTGATTCAAACATCAACTTTTTGTTCAGTTGATGGTCTGGCTGACAAAATAATCAGATTCATTATGTATCCATTTAAACTAAACAAAAACATTATACCAGGAATGCAGTTTGACATTGTTTTACTTACTTACAACTGTAATTTGTCATATGGTACCAATAATGAGTATAATAGTACTGTATTTATTAGAACTATTATGGTTCAAGGTAAATTTTATCCTCCCCTTTATCTCACACGCAGAGGGTTCAGAATACTGGTATATTGGCTAGTAATTAGCTAAAAATTTCACACATTAAAGCTAACCAATCAATACACCCTTTCTTTTACAATACTGAATTTAACACTGCGTAGAAGAAAATTAAGAAATCAAATTGTATACTTCAGGACACAATTAATTTTCTCATGAAAATTGATTTGTACCTCAATGATGCACTAACAGGGATGCTATTGATGCATTAGTCAATTGAAAATGTCTCCATTCGTATCATAGAGGATGTATTTATAGAACAGAGACAATTATTTTCCTGATACTAGCCAAATATGAGAGATAAATATTGTTCTTTTTCTTGTGAATGTTTCTACATTCTCATCCTTTTAATGAGGAAGCATATAAACTTGATGTGTTAACAAATAATTATTTTTGTTTCCTTCCAGTGTAATCAATCATTCTAGTACAAAACACCATCTTTACTCTGCTCTTAGATTGATTTTCAAACATTTTTCTCAAACATATTATCATATCTTTTCTTCTGAAGACTGGAATGTCTTAAAATTTAGGCAGTAAATCACTTTACTTCCTTCCCACCTGCTATTTTATATTTAATGTTTGTCACTCCATACTCTTATTCCTAAGGAGAGACAATCCACAACCAGCTCTCAGCATTTTTTCTTCCTCGTTCTCTAACACCCTACATCTCCCATGGGTTCATTAAGCTTTCCCTTGAAGTTTTTCCCTTCTGAAGAACCAAATGAGGGGAAGATATAACTATGAATTCTTTCACAAAAAGGCCCTGTAGCATGATATGTTCTAAAGATATTATAACACATATTCAATTGTTTCTGGCTCAACTTTGTAGAAGTTCATGTTGATTAAATGAAGAACGCAATATATTTTTCCACTGTTCTTTAGTTTGGTACAACTAGTTTCAACGCCTACCGATGTAGGCACCTGATGATGACGCATAAGCGTTGAAACAAGTAGTACAAAAATAAATTACAGAGGAAAATACATTGTGTTCTTCAAAAATGATATTTTAACACCTTTATTGTGGTTGATCCTCCTTGCCAACTGCAAGTCCCATTTGATGCCTTTATTCGTTTGTTCATTAATACATAATTATTACCATAAAAATAGTACATGTTATTGTAAAACCTATATTCTCCTAACCATATTCATTCCATCGCTTGTTTCTTTACCACAAGAATCCAAAAAAGATGTTAAGCTAAGTAACAGCACATGTTAACATCAACAAAAACTCATCTCAAAATCTCATAAGCCATCAGTTGCACAGCCATGCAAATAGATAGAATTTAATTACCATACATAATCAAAAGTAATTCTTATGCATTAGATACATCATTGAGGCAATTACTTCAAAAGCCACATGCCCAAAATTGTCTATGTAATTACTCTGTTTATGTAAATGCTTCCTATTATATAGATTTTCGAATCTCATCGTATATGTATTGCCCTTCCCTCTCCGAGAACACCAGCATCGTATCCTTTTGTATCTCACCTATGAATATTCTCGGGTTAGAGGGATTATTTAAGGGGGGATTTCTATCTCCGTCATCACCTAGTCCATTCTGCAATATTCAAACCACGGAGTATAATTGTCTCAAATAACTTATTAGTACACAACGTACATACACAATTATGAACACACTGAAAATTAATGCCAAAAAACTTTTTTTACCTTCTCTTCAAAATTTATGTATAATAAAATCGCATATGGATCAGTCAAATTTATCAATAACGATGTTTCCAATTTTTAAAACTAAATCATTTCTTCGCAAACAATTAACAACGGATACATTTTAACCAGCAAATACATCTAAAAAATTGATTAAGGATCAACATTTTACTGACCATAGTTGGAGTTGTTTGAAATTTAGGTAGGTGCAAAAGGAATAGTGAAGTGCAACTACTTCACACACACACACATTGGTAATAACTATAAGAACAGCAATTTTGCAAAGGAATAATTTAAAATTCCATACGCGAGGCTGAGGCAGCTTAAGTAAATAGCCGTCATTTTACATAGTCAAACGACTTTTGATTGATTAGAATGGCTATGAATGAAACTGAGAAGGCAAATTGGATACGAAGCATAGCTCTTAAACCACCAGGGTTCATAATTTCTAACTTTTATAAATAAAAATATTACTATTCCGTTCATAGTAATGCAAAGTCTCCGTCTTGCTACATTGTCCCAAAAATATTACGACAGCCTCTTCAAAATAATAACCAACTGAGAGAAGGTATTACTTACTTTCGGACAAATATTGACTCAAAAAATATTCGACTAAGGTAGAATTAGCTTTTTGAACACATGGATAACCGTTTAACAACGAATTTAAAGAAACGTCACCTATTACAAATCAAAATGTCATTCGCCAAAAACAACAAGGGCCAAGCCTAATTCTGGAATGATTGAAACACGAAAATGGAGCCACACCATAATATGCACGTCTGAACAAAAATACAAGATATTATTATCTTTATAAAGTAGAAGGCATTGATTTATAAACTTTGTTACATACGGTTCGCTTATTAATTATATTACTTCAAACTAATATTTTTGTATCTTTTACAATAGTTCACTATAAACACCAAACACAATGCGCCTGTTGCCATAGTAACATAGACACTCTGCCACCTATTCAAATCCAGCGCAACTACTATGTGACGTAATCATCCAGGAGCCTAGTAAATTAAAAATGGCTGCTCCAAGTACTGGACGGACCCAAATGGATCCTCAAGGAGGCACTCCTGCTGGGCTCATGGATCGCTTGAAGCTACTTTATCCAATGGTAAATGAAGAAGAAACTCCTTTACCGAGATCGTGGAGCCCTAAAGATAAATACAACTACATTGGACTGTCTCAAAATAATTTGCGAGTGCACTATAAAGGTAAGTCTTGTAGCTCTACATTCATTGGCTTTATGCGTATAATGGATTTTGCTTCACGAAGGGATATATTTGTCCATCCAAATTCTCCTATCCTCTAACATCTGCTCTTCACTCGCCTTTCGTGCATTTGGCATTGAATGTAAAAGTTTGAAAATGCCTGTCATTGTGATATTACTTGAGAAAGCTTGTTTCGTCTATGTCATCGACCAGTGAACTCCGCTGCCATGTCTCCAAACAAAGAAATCAGCTGATCTGGTATCTGGTTGTGTCATGACCCAAGTGATAAGTTTTATAGAAAATGCGTAGAACGTAGTTATTGAGTTGTGAAAATAATAGAGAGGCGTCTAAGTAATTAATTAAAATTTTAGAGTTTTAAAGAAAAATTAAATAAATTGTGATCCTAACCTCCCATCCTGTTTTATGTACAATGGCGACAATAACAACAATATAATGTTTTTTTGCGATGATTGCGACAGAAAATTTTACCTTCGATATCATATATAGCAAATTCTTGAAGTTCAAAAAGATCGCGCTAGGTGTTTTTATAAATGTATTTCAGAGGTGTGTTATAAAATATATTTTTAGATGGCATATTGTAAATATCGTGCAGTGGAGGATTAATTTGAGGTCTCCTGCGACCTTCACTATTTTACCAGTGTACATCATACCATTCTTGCAGCTTTTACGTCGAACAGCTGTGTCTGAATCGTCATTGCGAATCACGTCAAATTTTATGGGAGGATGTATTTCGTGTTTGTGCATTTTGTCCGATTATAATTAGTAATTTAATCGTAACAATATTTTTAATTCGTGATTCTTGGTTTGTCATTTTCGAAAATGGTAGTATCGCCTTGCGCAACCTCACGGAATATTTATTTATGTTTTGGATTATGTAAATTTCTACAAGTTGTAATAATACAATTCATGATTAGCTCAAATTCTTACAATTTAATTCATATGTGGCAAGTGTATACGAATATGAGGCGAATTGATCCCAGTTCATGAATTTTATTTCATCTGCAGTATGGAGGTCCCCCCGAGCAATGGCACAAAATATTGTTTTCAATAATTTATTTTGTACTCTCCGCCATTTTGAAGGCATTATTGCGCAGATTTCTGTTCATTTCCGGCAGTGTCTATTTTAACTCTTTCTTACGGTTCTGCAAGGGTATTTCTTCTTTTCTGTTTCCAAGGCCGTGCACTGGCTTCGAACTCTGCCCTCCATCTATCTTGCGTCGTACTACTACTGCCTTCTTAGTGACCCTCGATCTCCGTGTTCTAATTATTCATGCGTCATTTGAATGCTGTAATTGGTAATAACTCTTGAAAGGCGTGATTGTTTAATAATTGTAAAGAAACGACATTACGTGTGAATCTGAATTAGATATTGTGAAATAAAATTAATGCTTGAATGGACCGCGTAAATTACGTGATACTCAATGAACTGGGATTCCAATTTTCGATTAGTGTTTTCTCTTGGAATACTATTTTCAAGAAAGTACGTCAATTCTTTGCACCCGTTCTCTAAAAGACCTACCTTGTTTGAGTGTCGCATTGGCTCTCCCACGACAAGTGCCAGCAGGGGTCTCAAAGCTTAAGAACACGATATCCAGACATGAAACCGAGCTTTTGAGATGTGAATTAAAATTGATTCTTTTTAAATACATATTTTTTATATTCCCACACAAGTACGCATGTAATGGCTATTGCAATGTATGAGTGTTTAGCTCCAGTTAGTCCTCTTCCCGTGTTTAATATAAATCACTGACTAAATATTAGCCATGTGGATCCTTATAGTAATTCATAGTTAATTTTAGCTAATATTTTTTATTTTTTAATCATTGGTGGTTCAGCTGCCACTGTTCGCTGGTAATATAAATTTTCCGCCAACAGTTTTATCTGTACCATGCAGTATCATATGGAGGTATATATCTTTCATCATATGATGTCATTACTGTTGAACGAAGCTAGAGTATTATTTTCTGAGCAAAATTTAAACAAGTGTTTGGTGTAATGCAAGGCCTCTTGTGTTTGGTAGAGGTGACCAATCCTAAGTAATGATATTGCTGAAAACGATATTTATTGACGTTATAAATTTTCCATGGCATTGACATAACTGAGAATAGCCATCCTTTATGCTAATGTCATTCCTCTTTACTAGTGAAAAGAACTTTAAAAAATTTTTCTACTGATATTTCTGTCCTTGACAGTTATCTTGAAAAGAAATGCTTGTTTTTGTTGACATTTAGAAATTGCAAATTAGATGTCTCTCATAATAATGTACGAGTTGAGGCTACTTTTTTTTATAAGGTAATGTATAACTTACTTATAGTGCATTTCTTTTTTTAAAAAAATCGGTGAAGTAGCTTAACTCTATGTGCAGCAAGTGCTTTGGTGTGCACATGTCACTTGCTAGTTATTTGCAGTATTTCATATTTCTGTTATTATGTGAATTTAGTATTCAAGGTGTTGTTATTAATATGTCAGTTTTGAGGTTGTTTTATTTGGTCCAACACCAGCTAGCTTTTATTAGGGCATATAACTATGAAAGGATTTGTAATAGAGTTGGTTGTTGATTGGTTTGGACCACACTCTACCTTGATATGATTAATCAACGCAGGAATCAACTCAAAGGTTTATTTAGAAGTTGGCAATATGGATCGACTGGAATTAATCCTTAAGGTATATGACTATGACACAGTTGGCTTCGGGGCTAATTTTTTGCCTGTGCCACAATCAATTTTCTATGAAGTTGAGGGTAATGAGAAAATCAAAACTTCTTATTTTTATACCTGCTGTCCCAAGGCATCAGCCAGGTGGTGAAACTGACCCTCAAGGTAGTAAAGTGCTCTACATCATATATTAACATACTGCCTCTAATTTTCCATTAAATTTCAAACATTAATGATTGACAGTAGAACTGAAGCAATTAGTGTTGGTGATATGCAGGCATTGTTAAATACAGTGGTTTCAAATATTTTTGGTCTGTGAAAAATATTTTGTACCTTTCAGAATGCGTTCTCTATGTGGTAAGGCTTTTGCTAAATCGTGGCTTTGGCCCCCTGTCTTTGAATCATGACTTCTCATATTGGGAGTGGCTAATAGGAGGTAATTGATTGTTGGTGGGGTTTGAATCATTTGTGCAGATCCCCTATTTACTTTGGAATTTTTTTGAAGATGTTATACATTTTTTATAAAGTCAGTAACAGAAGTTGTTTTACAAAGCAGTGCTTTATTATGCTGTGAAATTTGCCATTCTGTGACTGACTATTCACTGCAGATTGAATTTGTGCCTTTCAAGCAGGAACTGTCATGTTATTTTTTGTAAGGATAATATAAGGCTAATGACCAGCGTAGAAGTTAGTTGTAGAGGAGTCTCATTCAGCAATGCATATAAATGATGATTGAATAGTTGTAATTGAAATAGGAGAAAATAGCTTTCCATTTTTTTTCATTTTAATATGCTTAACATATATTATATTTTTAATATGTGTATATGTAGGGAATCTTTTGGTTAGTTGGCCTTTATGATGTTATGTTAGGCTTCTTAGCAATGAATTTTAAAGTGGTTGGTTTCAATTGTTTTTTAATTCGATTTTTAAGTTGCTTGGTTGCCTCTTTGTTCTGAATATTTACTTCAGGTTTGTATGAACCTGCAGTTTTTTTTTATCCTCTCCAATCAGGGTTAAATTGATTTTTATCCAGTATGATTTTAATGGCCAGCAAAAATTTTGTTCTATCTGAATCTTTCATAATTGTTAGCTCTCCTTTGGATTTCCAGAAAAGCTTTTCCTTTGTAATTTAGATTTTTTGCTGAAGGTGAAAATGGTCAAATAACTAGCCATTTTGAATTTTGTGATTGATGGTGCCTGTTATATTTCTCATATGTTAGAGCAAGAAATGTGTCACCATTGGAGGGATGGTCTTGGTCATGGTTCATAATGCGTGTGTGTTATCATCTCCATTGTTTATGCAGTGGCTAGCAAATATTCTGCGATACTTGATAATTAGTAATCTTGATTACCATTCACCGTTCCAGAATGAGCAATCATCAGTTGCATTCAAAATTTGAACTATTCAAGTTATCTGAGTCTTCTGATCCATTTACTTTGTTTTTCTCTTCATGGTTTTGCCGACCCCGGTGGTGGCGGGGTAACGTCCTCGTCTGCCATTCCAAGGGTCGCGGGTTCGATTCCCGCCTGAGTGAGTTTTCCTCCACCTAGGGCTTGGGTGTTTGTAAATGTGACCATTGTTTTCGTTGTTAATAGTTCGATGTAAAGGCCAAAATGTGCTGTTTTCGGACTAATACTGAATAAATAAATGATAATCTTCTAATATGTGTATATTCCATTTTACTGTATGTCTTTTTTAATAGTTTCTATTGCCATGCACTTCGTAATAATTACTAATTTCAACCTAACAATGGTGAGAGCTAGTTCTTTTTAGAATTCTATCATTTGTGCGTATCTTAACCAGTTTTGAATTTCATCATGGGCAACTATTTGACCAGATTCCCATATCCTCATTGCCAGTAATTTCATAGTGGTATGAACTATAACATAGGCTTCATAACAGGGTGTCCAAACTATGGTGTGTGGGTCGCATGATTCTCAGGATGGCCTTACTTGAAGCCTGACAAGCAATGTTTAAAATTGTTTTGGGTGTATTTTGATATTTTTGTCTTATAGAAGAAATTGAATTAGCTAAACTTAATGATTTGTTAACTTTATAGAAAGATGATTGGTCAAAGCTGGTATAATTCTGTAATTATGACCTTAGAGATGTCCCAAAAAGATGCATTGTAAGAATTGGAGTTACATGAGTCCCCATCTCAAGGTTAAGGATTAGGAGGAAGGAAGATTACTGCTGATCTCTTGGGAGATTACTCATTAGCATGATTTTACTGCTTATTTAATTAAGATAAACATATACATGGATGAAAATTAATTTATCAGAAAATTAATCAAGCCATTAAAGAATTCAAAATGAAACTGAAATAATGACAAGCTGAAATAGAGGTAAGCAACCATATGCATTTTTACACCTTTGCTATACATAGTTCTGCGAGCAGTGAAAAATACACAGCCTTGCTTTTAAGTTTGATACTAGAATTTGAAATCTGGTCTCAAGATTTAATAAATGAAATTAATTCAAAAATTTTAAAGTCATAATGCCATTTTGTCAGCATAATTATCCTACCTGGTAGTTTTCAACTGTAGTGCTTTGAACTGCAATTTGGCATTTAACTTGAACAACTATTTGCAAGGATGAGGTTCATCAATGGCAAAAAAATCTTATGAGTACCTTGAAAGCTATTTTAATGTATTTCAATTTAATTCTTATCATAATTTGATTTTAATTTTATTTTATCTTCGTAGAGTTCTGAACACATTTAGGGCACCCTGTGATTTATAACTCTTTACATATATGTACTTCAGATCTTAATCTTCAATTTATTAGCACCTGAGATAAAGGACTACATGCTGTTTGTTTCTCTGTTATGTAAAGGTGAAAAGTAAAGTCAGTGCTTTGGGGCCCATTATGCTTTAGACTTCAGACTTATCGTATTTACCTTTCTCATCCGTTTTTACTTTTACCTCATCCTCTTGACTTGTGGCGTTAGCCAACTAACCTCATTTGTGCTTTGTTTTGCATTTTTTCCGCTTCCTTCAAAATGGTATACTGTTTATGCCTATTGAAGTCATTTCATTTATTCATTACTGTTAGTCGTAAGAGCTCAATCCAATCAATAAGCCTCATTTAAGATTGAGCCTGTTGTGATATAACCTAGTCTTTGGTTTTTCATGACTATATTGGCAATGATAACTTTACAGTATACAATAAAGCCTTCTTCAATATCATTTAATTTGTATATTTGTTTATTCCTTCAACTGTAATTCAAGAAAAACTGTCAAGCTGGACTTCCTAGACATGCTTCAGTTAATGAATTCTTACTAAATTGAGAAAACATAGTCTTTATTATGTGAAATAATTAGCAGAGGGAATAAATAATTTTATGTCCATTTTCATGCATTTTTTAGTAAACAAACAGTTTTAATGCCATTATCAGGCGTAACCCATGCAAGGCAGATAAAAGAGGGATCTGACTTTCGCTTGTTACACATGATTATGTTGCAATTTTGAAACTGGTTGTATTCACTAAAAAATGCTTAGAAATGGATGATGTAGGCATTCTGGTCATTTTGAAATCATTATTAAGATGATGATCACGTTAAAAGTGAATTAAAAATGTAACTGCTAGCTAAAGTTGATCAACATCAACTTAAGTTAGCAGTTATATAGGTTTGATCATTTTTTCCTTGCTTAAGTATTGTTTCTGTATTTAGGATCCTGTTCACAATCAATCGTTCAAGGTTAAATCTAATTTCAGGATGCTAATTGTTCACAGCCATTAGAAGTACAGCCTGTATTTATCTTTGGTTCTCATTTCTTGTAGTAACTGCTACTACTCTACTGTTTGCTTTTTCTGGTTTGATCTTCTGAAACATAGTCATCTGTAATTTGATAACTGTGTCAAATTCTCATATTTTTTAAATTGATGAGTGTTGAAAAAAAACCATTCAATTTTGAACCCAGAAAGCTCAATGATCTAGTTTTTCATTCTTATTATTGCTCTAGTACTTTTACAATCCATGTATATAATTAATTATTGTTATTACACTGTTCTATATATATTACTTTTACATTATGTACACACAAATAATTTGAAGTTAAAGAAGTGAATTCATTTATATCATGCTAAAAAATATTTTTAAAGGAAACTTTTTTCCTAAATGTGTGTGGAGGAAATTAATTTAAAAATTGTTTGTTACAATCTCCAGAAAATCAGTGACCTCGGTTTTTGAAACGCATACACAAAATGGATCACCTTGTACACTCCTTAAAATGAATATGCAATTTCACCTTCATTCTTAATGCTTCAGTCATTAGTTAAGTTTGATTAATGCTTATGTTAGAAAATAACTTTTTCCATAATTGACTTTTCCACCAATTCAGTGGTTAACTGAGACTTTTAAAATATTTGATTGTGTGAGAATATCATGGGATGAAATGTTGCTTGCCTTAGCTGTGTGGTCTGCATGACATTACTACGTAATAACTTTGGGCACAATGCACGGATTCATTCATAAGTGAATGGTCATGGCCATACCGCTGTGGAGAAGTAGGAAGGTTATGCTTAATTGTGTTTGAGGAAGCCAAGTTGGAATTTGAGGATGGTGGAAGAGAAAATATGGGGAGAGTTGGGAAAAGATGAACATCTTGAGAGAAAAGTGCAGTTTAAACATTCAAAACAATCAATAAGATACTTAATGTTTACACTGTCTCAATTTCAGGGCATATTGTTGAGAATCAAATATTAAAATAGGTAGCCTTGTGCTTTCATCAAATTGGCAAAAACTTTGTCGTAAAAATAACATAGGTAGAATATCAATGTTTTTAAAACATAATTAATTGCATGTTGCCAGAGGTAGTCAAAACCACAGCTAATGTTAATTGACACTGTGTTAATCGATACTGTGTAGCATTAGTTATATTACATTTTACCATACTTAAATGTCATTTTTACTTGTAAAACATTTTTTCCTCTGTGATTCTCACTTAAAATTAGAAGTATTCAGAATATATGATAAGTTCAGCTCATACACTATTTTTATTTGTACAATTCAGGTACATCTGTTATTAGATCTTAATCATTCTTTTTTGTATCTTCTTTTATTGCTTCAAAATAATGCTCTCTGTAATACTGAATGTGTATTTAATTGTATTAACCAGTTTATAGTGGCACTTTTCATTGTTCTAAAAAACATCCATACCTTTGATGATTCTGTTCATTAAATATGTATAATTAATTTAGTTGCTACTCCAACTCAATTTAGAATTCTTTTTTCATCTCTGGCTTGTCTATTCTCTCATCAGAGGTCTATCAGTAGGGATATATATGACAAATAGTTCCTAAAACCAATTACACATTAACATAAACTTCTAAACCTTACCAGCTTCAAATCTGTGTGGCTTATGCTATTTCCTTCAACTTGTCATGCCCTCAATCTACGATCATTCTTTCCTATATTAATACTTTCTTCCTTCTTTCCTGAACTTTTCCATCTTTTTTAGTCTTCAATACCCCAGAGTACTCTACAAATTACCTCAATTGAAGCTTCTGAAAAGTGTTCCTACTGCTAAAGGCACCATTTAATCTAATGGCTGGTGACCTAACACCCATAACAACTCCTTCATCATGAAAAATGTTCTGAATTCCTATGTATTTTACTTGTTTTTGCTGTGTATGAACGGGTAAACAATGTGGAGAAAGTGATATCTTGACAACAGCAGAATGTAATAAACTGTGTCCATTCTCTAATTATGTATAATATTTGGTCAGTTTTGTACTTGTGCATCATCATACGCTTTTACCAAACATTTGACCACCCTGTGCCCTATGTCATTAATTTCATTTGCTTTTAATCTCATATTATCACTTCTTCCAATTAATGATTCTTCGGCAATTTTACTTTTTCTGCCATGATAACTACATTTTAAGAAGTTCTGTCTATATCCTCTTAATTGATTTTTCATCATCATTCTCTTGACCTAACCTCACTTTTCCAAGGAATAATCCATGGCTTAACTCTCTTCATCATTTTATAGCATTGCATCACATTACAATATGTTAGACCACATCCTCTGGTTCCTGCTGCAAAAGTGGTTTTATCTTAAATTGTGTAGTTTCAATTGTGATATGGTTGAATTGGAACATACATGGTTTGTATTAAAAGTATAGAGAAAAGTTTGGAAATGGATTGTGTAGACTCAATTAAATACCTAGGCGTTATCCTCACTCACGACCTCTCCTCGGTGAAACATATAATAATAATATTGTTATTGTTCACTGACCATACACATCATGTAGGTATCGGAGTTGTCAAACATAAACGAAAGTACAATATAAGTGCATTTCTACTCTCTGAACATTAAAGTATGTTGTAAGAACATAATGCATTAAAACTCCTTATCGTTTAAAAATTCATTCAATGAATAGTAACACTTCATTAGGAGGAAGTTCTTGAGTTTCAATTGAAACTACTTAATTTATCACTTGTTTTCAATGAGTGTGGTAATGTGTTATAAATTCTTACTCGCATTGCCATTGGGCTATTTTATGAAATTGCTGATTTAGTAACTTAAATGGATGTGGTGATGATTTCTAGTTGAATGTGAATGAATATCATTATTTGCATGAAAGTGATGGATATTATCTTTGATGAAGACAGAAATGGCAAATATATACATGGATGGTATGATAAGAACATTTAATTTTTTTAATATGGGCCTATTGATGTCCTATAAAAAGCACCAAGTACGCATTTAATGACTTCGCTTTGAATTAAGAAAACTTTGTGCAACATGCATATAGATGATTCCTAGAACACGATTCCATGTGATGCCCTGTAGTAAAAGTTTGAATAAGACACGAGTTTCAATACCTCTAAAGACACTGTGTTATGTTGGAACCTAATAGTGTAAGTCACAGGGTGTAATTTGGGACACAAATTATTGACATGAATATTCCACGCACCAGTTTGCAGAACATGTAGGCCTAAAAACTTAGTATTGGATGCACAATTAATCCTTTCTTTCCTTTAAGATTTAAATTAACAACCTCTTGCAATACTGTTCGATTAAATGCAAAGACCTGTGTCTTTTTACAAAGTAATGTTTTTTGTCATAGCACCAGTTCCAGATACCGTCTAAAACCTTCTGCGTTTTAACCAGAAGTCTTTTGACTACTTTTATCAGAAATGATGAAGTTTGAATCATGAGCAAATATTATGTTATTAATGCTTTGGTAATTTTTATTTATTAGTGGTAAGTCGTTAATAAATAACAAAAATGAAATACAGGTCCTGTAGGTCCCAAAATTGAGACCTGTGGGATTCCCATAATAATAGAATAAGAATTTGATGTATATTTTATAGGTTTGTGTTATTTGCACTGTTTGTGATCTTCCAAATTAATAAGATTTTAGCTATTGTAAGGCAATGCCTCTTACATCCACTTAATCAGTTTTACTCAAAAGGAGGAAATGGTCAATGGGGTCCTATGCTTGTTAGGCCTCATTTATAATATGTTGTAAGTATATTGGATCCTCATGAAGTTGGATTGATTGCCAAATTGGATTGTGTGCAGCATAGAGGCGCTAGGATTTTAAAATGTCATTATGATAAACCTATTAGCTTATCTAACGTATTAGATATATAGATGAGCGTCTTTATTAAGGGAAAATGGAGACCATAAGGCCCCTTCTTCTATTAAACCCTTATTTTATTATTAGAGGAGCTAGGCTGGGAATCACTCATGGAGCAAAGGTTTAATTACAGATTAAATATCTTGTATGAATTGGAAGGATGTCTCTTTAGCAATGATGTTGAAAATGTGTTATCACCCCATGCCGCACAAGGTTTGTTTAAAAAGTATCAAGAAAAGTTTGAGAAAAATAATTAATTTTAGATATTGGACAATGCCTCAAAATTTTTCAAAGTTCAGTTTATGCATCGATACACCTTTTCCATTGGCTTTTCCATGACTCTCACCCTCCCTTATTGGTGGATACTGGTAGTGGGATCAAGAGGCATGACTGTAGTAGATTAGTAGTAGCCGAGTAGAGTAAATTTTTACCTTTGCCCCACTCTAGTGTTCTCAATTTTTCTCAGTTTACTCTCATATCATGGATTAATTAGCATGTCTTCCAACTTTCCTCGTGTTTTCATGCATTCTAGGTCATGGAACATGAATCTGTCCCTCCTTATCAATTTCAAAGACATGTTTTTCCACGCTGTATCATTTGATACTACTTAACAGGCATTGTGATCAAGTCATAAACCATGGATCATTTAAGTATTTCTTGGTAGCAGCTGTCCAAGCTGTCTTGTTAATAATAAAATCTTCATACTGTGGTAGTTCAATACGTTGACAACTTTCACCATTTGCTTCTTTCAAATCATCATTGGTCTTTCTCTGAGGTTCTCTTATCTCTGGTTCTTTCTATTATAATCTTCACTATACTTTCTGTCTCCAATGTCCCTATTTTGCTAGTCTTTCAATAGGCTTCTCTCTTCACCAACTTTTCATAGTATTTCTACATTACTTCCTAGGTCAATCTATTTATTTGTATCAATTGCCTATAGCACCTCTTTTGTATCACTTCTTTTATTCTCTCCCATGCCACACATCTGTAGACAGATGGATTGCATTCAGAAAAACCCCATGTCATGGTATGTTATTTTTTAAAAAAAGACTTTTTATGGAAACAATTTACCTTTTTTCAGAATTAACCATACTGGCGTTGAGGTCCAAGTGTACCTCTGACCAATGCTTTCAACTGTAAGTGGCCCTTCCCTGGTTATGTATCCATGAAAATATGCCGTAATGTGATAAAGCCTCAATCCAAAGTTAGTTTGATCAGTGATGGTTAAGTTCACCTTGTACTTAATCGAACAGCATATGAAATTCATACATCAGGGTATGTGGGGCCTCCATTCTCAGTGGAGGTTGTGGTTTTTCAGGAAGATCTTATACTCGAAAAATTACACAGCTTTGGTAAAGTTCAGGATGCCTAAAGGCACCAGCTGGGAGTGAGCTGTGACTCTACAATCAGCAGCCGAATACACTGCAATATCACGTGTAATTAATGAGTGATGACATTTTTTCGCAATTACTCATTGACCATAGCTTCCGAAAAATCATGTTTGCAGCTATAAAATGGAAATGAAACTCAAAAATCACACACATTGTACTCAACTAATGCATATCGTAGTGCCTGTTATCAAGAAAATTTACTCCCTGCCTGGGGCAACCACAAGTATCAAGCATACCCTATTAAAGGTTCCTTTCTGAGGTTTTTAAGAAAACCTCATAAGGGTATGACAATAATGGGTCTAAGCATACATAGTTGTTTGTGGGGAAATGTATCACATGGCCTGACTGACTATTACACTGCCTTGTAAATAACATTGTCAAATACATCTGCATTCACTAATGTAGTTTACCAATTGATATCCAAAATCCCTGGGAAGGGCTATAATGTTTACTAGGTTGGGAAAAGGACCATGTTGAAAAGATACAAATGTAAAATTTACCCAGAAAGCATAACCGTAAAACACTGTTCAAGCATTTACTGTATTGGTCAGTTACTTTAGATTATATTATTTCTACGTAAATATTTTTCGTGAATATTTATCATAATATGTTCTATACATGATTATTTCTGTGAACTATGTTTATTTCAGTTCTGCCAGAATCACACAGTTTTGTGATTTGTATTTTAATGGCTGAAAACACATAATGTTCTGTTAAATTATATCTCTTTGGTCATCATTTTATAATTTGTAACCTCCTTAATGTATCTTAGAGGTACATGGTCCTTTGATAACCTTTGTAAGAGAAACGGGTATAGGGTTAAAAGGTATTATCCTGTGTGTTTTCCTCATATTATCCCAAAGCAAAAATTGCCCAGCTTGATCCATGTCATGATTGCAGTAAATCCTGGTTGATTTAATTCAGACTTGATTTTGGTCTTTTAATGCAGGTGGCTAACGAAAGGTTTATGAGAAACCACCTTGCTGTACTCAGCTGAAATATGTGTTGAGCATGCAAGTTTCTATGAAAATAGTCCTAAAAATTTATAATATTGCAATTAATATTCTGGCTGTACATTTTTAAGCATGAATAATTTTGCTACGTGAAATGTAATTAATATGTTCATCTCATTGCTGGGCATTTTGAAGATGTCACAAATCTGAAATAGATAGTTCATTCCGTCTGTATGATTTTGTGAATCTCCAGGTACCTAGATATTCAATTTTTATGGGATCTTGTGGAAGAATAACTAAAGTAATTGTTGACAATAGCACCAGAGAAGAGTGACGGTAAAAGTAAATGCAACTTCGAGCATTAATAACTTGAGGTTTCTTTAGGGAGTTTCATATAACTTTACACACTACAATCTGAAAAGGTAGAGTAAAGTTCATGTATTTGCTCTTAGGTTTGAATGACATTTCTATATAATAGAAAGGCAGGTTTGGGAAATGATCATTGGAAGTTGAATTATAGAAAAAGGCAATCCCCAGGTGATATGCCCATTAAAGTTCAAGGGGATCAAGATGGTGTGGGGGCTAACGTACTGGATTCCCATCCAGAGGGCCTGGTTTCAAATCCCAGTGGTGTTGAATATTCTTCAGAGGTATCTCGATCCCTACTTGAGGTGCTTTGTGGAGGGCACTTTGAGTGAGTGCGCTGTCCATCGGATGGGACGCTAAGCTGCGGACCCCTTGGCGCCTTTCGTAAAGAGTAGGATAATGCCGACGCCGGGTTTCTCTCCACCCTTCCTTTCCTGTCCATCCCCTATGGTGCAAATGACCTCAGCTGTCGGTCGCCTCCCTAAATACTACTACTATTAAAGTTCAAGTAAAGTTGAAATGTGTGGTGCTGGCATAGGAGATGGCATCATGAAAAACTTTCCAAATGCTTGTGTAGGGAAAACTTAGATGCAAGTAGTGGTCATATATTCATATATTATTAACAAAAGGGAATTAGGAGTGTTGATAGTGATGTTTTTGAACATTTTACCGAACATTAACAAGTACTGATGATTGAATATGCATCACAGTAATCTGAGATGTGTAATACAGTTGAAATAGATGAGTACTGAATAGTTTTGACAGAAAGCACTCGAATTTTTGTAAGTGACTCTTAAGATCCCTGAATGCAAAATCACTAAAGGAAGGGTGTTTATGCATCTGTGTTCTAATGCTGATCATAGCCACATGTTGAGTAGTGTTGCCATGGTATAATTTGGGCAATCTCTGAAGAGAGTAATAAATGACTAATCTACCTAAAAAATATTCAGCAAATGCATAGTTGATCACAGTTATTATAGGCTGGTTCCATAAATCATTTCTTCCTCTAAGTTACTAAATACCAATTTGATGCTCTGGAAATTCCTTTGGAAGAAATAAAAGTACTTTTCGTAGTAACTATCATCAAATGAAAGTCCCAAATCATTCATTTGCTTAAAAATATCACAAAAAATGCTTCAGAAGCAATACACATCATTCAGCAGCTGATTAACTCTGTTACCTACGTAAATCCATTGGAGCTTCACTTAAATCAAATGGAATTCAAATACTGATAATCAAATAGTGTTTCAAAGAACACAGCTATAATATTCTTAAATATTTTAGCAGTAGCAACCAATTATGTAAGTGATTGTATTTCTATAGTCGATTTAACTATGCCGGAGAGCAATGTCATCTGTTGTATCATAAAACTGAAGATTAAATAAGAAAACTAATCTAATTTTTTTCAGAAATTAAACTCTCCTCCTATTCAAATAAAATTTTGATCGATTATCTTAATAGTTGAAATAAATTCAACAAATAATATAATTCAATTAAGCACTCATTACCATTGTAGTCAGAATCACTTGATCCAAATATGGTCTACACTAAACTCTTGATTATCTGTGTGCAGGTTATCCATACAATTCTCTCTTCTCAGCTCCTCAAAATGTTTAATAAAATTACAATTGTAAGGATAATTAAATGATTTGAAACTTCTATATACTTTCAAAACGTATGAGTTAGAAAGACCTCAGCTTTGTTAAAAGTTTTTAATTTTGATGACAAAATTAAAAGTTGTCTATAGTGTTGAATGTTTTAATTTAAACATTTTTGTACCATCTCTACTTTCCTGTTATTGATTCCCTCATAATAATTAGTTCTGACAATATAATATTCTCCTTTTAGGCCAGTAGACACTATTGCTTGACTATGCAATAAATAAGCCACTTAGTATGAACACTGCATTATTTTAAGCTGTACCATATGACGAATATGAATCTGTATCAGCAATTTTTGGTCAATATTTTGCCCTTACCAGCCATTTGTTTTTTTCATGGCTATGTGATTTATTGAGGAAAATACATTTTGCTATTCACATGGGCATAGTTTTGTGTTCTTGTAAAATTATAATTCCAACCTTAAAAAATGGCTGAAAATAGAAAAATTGCACTTTCCATTGCTGAAAATTGCAATTTAATTACAAGGAGTGTCTCCATATATATCTATTTCATGTACATATTTTCCACGTACAGTTATCTGTTTTTTTCAATTATCCATGGTTCATCATGCATCTTAGAGGTCAGAAAATTGAGTGTTTGCTGTATATGCTTTTTTATTATTTTATTGCTTCAACAATGTACTTATAAAAGGTGATATTAAATATTCCAAAATATTTTACGAACTTCCACAATGTTTTGTGTGAATCTTGGATATTCCACAGTACTTCTCAATGTTCCAAATCATTTTATGGATATTGTATGTGCATGTGAAATGAGATAAAAAGTATATTTGTCTGTTGAAAAATTACTTTGCTCACTAAGAAACTCATTTCTCGTAAAAAATTTTCATTGTAAAGACCATGACAGTTTTTGCAAACATGTTACCTTAAGAACTGCAACTAGCTTTGCCAATCTCATCGCAGAGGATAAGATAAGAGAGTTGGTAGGAATTTTATTCCATCACTTAGAAGAATCACCTGCTTATGTCCAATCATACCAGCATCTTGAAAGAATCAAATCAAATCTCATCAAAGAATGAAAATAAGATGGTTAAGCGCCAGTGTCAAATTGCAATTGAGCAAAAAAAAATCTTTCCATTTAGTTTTTGACCAATCTTTGTGACATTCACTGTGTCTCTTGAGGAAATTGCGTTATGTTAGTGTATGTTATATTTTATCTATTTAATATAGTTTTTTGTAAACAGAAAAAATTAACCAAATACTGCAGTGTTTCAAATTTATGTAAGTTTTAGAAGCAACTGTTCCCCAAAACCAATTTTTAATAATAATTAATATTGGTAAAGTTTGAAACTTAATTTGATGTGTTTCATGAAGGACTTACCCAAATTTGGTAAAACTTGAATTTATTACAATAACCATAAAAGGAACAAAATTTTGGGAAATGATGGCTGTATGATTTGATATGGAGTGACCCATACACAAACCTTGGATGGGTTGCCATAGAAGACCAAATGTGTCCGTGACTTTTTTAATGGCATCAAGCTGGGAATCATTGTAAAAGCAGAAGACAAAGAGATGATTACTCGTAAAATGACAATTGATTTGCTAAAATGTGTCCTTGAAATGTATTCAATAGTTTGTTGGCAAACAGGAATATTGAGTGGTAAAATGTTTTATTTCCCACATTGTGAAGATCCAATCTCATGCACATAAAATATGTAGGGAATTGATAAGGAGAGTGGGGAGTTATCTCTAATAGAAATATTACCCTGAGGAAAATAGGGGAGTTAAGTCATGCAAGTAAGAAGGTTGAAAATGAAGATGATGTGTACATGGTGATTAGAACGTATGAAAAAATTATTGTGCTAGCTAAGAAAAAGTTGATATTATTTTTTTTAATTTGATTGTTGTAGTCCAATTTACGAAGATCACATAGCAGTATTCAATTATGTGTATGAATCTTTTAGTTTGAAGTATTCTCTTACCATATGATATATAATATATGGTGAGCCAATTTAGGACTGATATGATATAGGCATGCTCAGTCTTGAAAACTGCTTTTTATTTTTCAGTCACCAATGTCAAAATATAATAGCCATCTTCAGCTTGGCAGGAGATGGAATTGTCTAATTAGAGTTTATTAGATTGATAGAGATAAATAGAGGGGACATTAGTAGCCTTTGAAAATTGAGATAAAATGAGCTTTCAATCAAAATTGTTGTATATTTATGCACCATGTGTTTGTAAAGTTGATACTTTGGGAGTATGTTCTTTTCTTTTCATCCACCACCTTGTTAGCATAGCATTTTCCAATTTTTAGTGTTTTCTAGCCAATACTATTTTGGAAATTTCATTTTATTATTTATATTGCTTTTTCAGTGCAAATGATCTAAAAAATAAACTTGGGGAAAATACTTAAATATGTTGGCATTGTATTCTTATTAAAACTTTGATTTTTCAAATTTAATATTTTGCTTGTGACTGTTATTTTTCATTCTTAAAATGGGTAATTTTAGTTACTGCAGTACTAAATTCCTTAGCTAAATTTTCTTATTCTTTTTGCAGGCCATGGTAAAACACACAAGGATGCCGCCAGTGTCCGTGCAACACATCCAATTCCATCAGCGTGTGGTTTATATTATTTTGAAGTGAAGATAGTTAGCAAAGGAAGAGATGGGTTGGTATTTCTTTATCACTGTATGGCATTGATGATGGGTCAACTTTCCTTTAAAAATAAGAAAGAACAATAAATATTATTGTATTATAGGCCAACTCAAAGTCCTGTTAAAATCTGAATTTGGTATCATGACATTTTGATCTAAATACTATTCTCTTGATTGTCTTTTCCTGTAAACATCACAAAATTTTCCATTAAGTAATACA
This sequence comes from Hetaerina americana, assembly GCF_022747635.1. Taxonomy (NCBI): domain Eukaryota; kingdom Metazoa; phylum Arthropoda; class Insecta; order Odonata; family Calopterygidae; genus Hetaerina; species Hetaerina americana. The sequence continues at coordinate 34,943,060 of NW_027286874.1, read as the reverse complement.
TCAAATTTTTGTTTTTGAGGGGGCTAGTGAAAAATAGGTATAATTACTGCTTTTGAAAAATTGAAATCAGGAGGGAAAACATGTTTAGTGCATTTATGGATTTAGTGCCTGTTAAATATCCCACTGGATTATAATAAATTAAATAAGATATTACTTTTGTACAAAAATGTACAAACAAAGTGTTTAAAGAATCTTAGGAAACACTTAAATAAAATGAACAAGTGTTAGGTGGAACTAGAGAAGAAAGATTTCTGTTAGTGTGTGTAAACAAGGAAAAATACATGGGTTGGATGCATATTGAAAAGGGACTGTTTACAGAGAGGAATCACTGAAGTAAATATCGATGGAAAAAGTAGAAGAGAAAGGAAAAGGATCAATAGGTTGTTCAACAGCAGGCAGAAATTACAAAAGAATGTGTTGAACAAAGGTCTGAGAGTCAGTGGATATCTAGTTTAGGACGATTTCACAGAAGAAGAAGAACACTAAAATTTGAAGCGCAATTTTTGTATAGAAATTGAAAGTATTTATCTAATTTAGATAAAATGACAACATTATAAGCTACACTTTCAAGGTGTTTACGTTACCTGTACACACTCTCTGTAAATGATGTGCAGTGTTCATTATGAACAAAGTAATAATAATAATAATAATAATTACCCCATTAAAGAATTAGTGTGTTTTATTTTTTTGGGATCTTCTTAACTCTTACAAATCTCTTGGGATGTCAAAAATAATGATGATTTAAAAAGATATTTTTTTATTGAGTATTTACTTTTAGTCAGATGAAATAGCAATTTAATGTGCCCATAATTAAAATTTGGAGCTTGTTCTCTTCTCTTGTTTTCAGATTTGAAACGTGTTCAACTTTCTAGGAAGTTATCAACTTCCATGTCTATTTCTTTTGGAATGCTCAACTTTTGGCTTCATGTTTATTGTGTCCTTGTTCAAGTATTTGAAATTGACAAACAAGTATTAGTTACTGTAAAATAATATCTACTGCCTAGGTTTTTCAACTGCTGTGATGTTATTTTAGTTGATCTAAATAAACCTCTACCATTAGAAAACCAAAAGAAACAACAGCATTTCATGCAGTTTAGATTGTGTTCACAATTAACTTTTTCGATAGTCATTATAAAAATGCATCAATATTCAACTTAATGACAGCTTAATTGATTTACATGGAGTCAGGAATGAAGAAAAATGTGAAGTCAAGGTTTGAATGTCGGCATTCCAATGGTTCAAGTTTGGAATCCACTCTCCTCTTGAATATTCGTTTTTTTACTTTTATTTCCCTGACTTTAATGAGTTTTCAAATTAGCTAATTACCCCATCTCTCCTCCCATGAACCCTGAATAAGTAGGTTATTTTATTCTCTACAAGTTAGGATGAAACTATTACTGGTTTTGACCAACGATAATTTCAATTATGTGCTAATAGAGACATAATAAACAAATTGTTAAATGGCTGAGATGCTGGCTAATCGAAAGCAATACTGTATCAATTACTGCCCATAGCTTATGTAGTTCTCATATGTTGATTCTGCTATTTCAGATATATGGGCATCGGATTGTCTGCTGTAGGCGTTAATATGAATCGCCTTCCAGGTAAAGTTTTTTTGTCATGAGAAATAGTAAAATATGATATCTTGAAATGATGCAATTTCAGTTTAGCTATTCATATTGTCCTCGTATATTTATTTCGTTAAATCCATTATACATATAAATGTAAATTATTATGTACCATTAAATTTTAACACTGCGTTAGGAAGTCTTTACAAAAGTACAGAAAACATTTTAGATTGTGACACTAATATTTAAATTGAAAACAATAGTAATTTTTCTGCCTCAAACCCTATAAGTTAACGACTCAATTATTTTATGTGATCCAGGTTGGGACAAGCTTTCATATGGCTACCATGGAGATGATGGCCATTCATTCTGCTCTTCTGGAACTGGTCAGCCTTATGGTCCAACTTTTACAACTGGTGATGTAATAGGCTGTGGAGTAAATTTGGTGGATAATACCTGTTTCTACACTAAAAATGGTCAAAACCTAGGAATAGCATTCACAGATTTGCCGGTATGTTGTAGCTCTTATTTTAAATTTAAGGCAAATCTTATGGTAACATAGCAATGATTTGCAATGCCTATTAAGGGATTTGTTTGCATGAAGGATATTAGGTACATCTTGTGCATACTACCAAATCCCAGATGCTCCTCCAAGGAAACAACCAAAGTGGTTCTATTCCAAATGCTCTTTTTGCTATAAATTCTGAATTTTATGGAACTGTCATATAAACCTCTGTACCACGTGCACCTAAGCATGCCCTAATTTTAAGTACTGAAATTAATGAATAAATTTGACATGCTTGACAAATGATAATGTTTAATGGAATAAAAGTTACTTACTTTAATATATTTAGTAGCAAACATCACTATGTCAGCATTTTTAACAGGTGGTGATTAAGGAACCCATAGCCAATGTCCTTCACATGTCAAGTCACAGCCATTTCTCTCAATACTACATTATCTAATTGTCCCTATATCTTTTATGTGCTTGGCCATTGTTCAAAGATAAGGACAGCTGGCACGTTTTTCTCAAAAACCTGTTTTGCCCATATTAGTACCAGAAATGTATTAGAAATGCAACCAGTTTCATCCAGTCCATTCATCCAGTTTCTTTTGCAAGATTTCAACATACCATACTTTTGTCATGCAGATTTATTTCCTCTTTCATCAGTACATTTTTAGTTATCTTTCAGCTTTTCATTTGTAAAATCCTGTGACTTTTTGCTCCTGTTCATTTTAAGATCTACATTGAACTGTGTGCAAATTATTGCAGACTGAAATCCTAATGCCAATGTAGCGGCTGAAAAACATTCATGTGGTAACATGACATACTTATGATAGGGTGTTCTAGCTAGTGCCTGATGGCCTTGAATTTCAAGATAGCAGGTGATACTGACCCTCTCTGACCTCATGATGTGCTTCATAGCCTAGGAGGTAGAGGAGGGTTTGACTCGTCTACCTCAGGATCTTCAAAAAGGTCAAGAGCTAAGAGAGAGATGTGCTCCTTCTTTTTCATTGGTTTTTTTGGGGAAAATTTTTTTGCATGGTATATGGGTTTATATAGTAGCTCATTAAGTAAAAGTAAAATTGATTTTTTAAATTAAATGCTGCTCAAAAATATGCAAAACAAACTTTAAGTTCTGCCTTTGAGTTTAGGCTTTGCAGCTTAATAGGTAATTAATCAATAATAATTCCTTCAATTGTGGTTTTCAGTTAGCTACCATGCCTTAGGATGTGTTCAGTTATTTCCATCTTCTTCATATTAGTGTCCTTCATAGGTATCTCTCTTTACTTAATTTTTTTAAATACAGGGTGCGGCAACATAACTTCCTTTTTTCAAATGCAAAATACTTTTAAAAAAGGAAGTTATGATGTCGCACTTTGTACTTATTCATTTTTACTTTTTTTGTCCATTTCCTGCATTTTTTCTGTAGCACCACATTTAAATCACCTTCAATCTTCTTTTCTCTTCCGTTCATGTTGTTCACATTTTGCATTCATAAGAAATTAAACTCCACGTATAAGTTTTTGGGAATCACTTCCGTTTATCTATGCCCGTACAATTAGTTATTATCAATTGTTTCATATGATAGAAAGCCTTCTTCAACATCTCCACGCTGCCTATTATATCCATTTTGATTCTTCCACTGCTATTGACCTTTCTACCTAAATAGTGAACTCTTCCATGTGTTGCAGAATGTATTATCCTAGTCTTATTTGGTGATTATCTTTCCTGCTTTGACTGCAGACCAAGACATGTTTTAATCTTGTTTATTGTTAGGTTATCCTTTTTTTGTACTTTTGAGTCTCATTGTGTTTTAAACTACTCATTTTGTGGTTCATTCTTTGGAATGATAAATCTCTACAACTGGTTGTTCTCTCAATGGAATTATTTTATATTAATCCTTTTCCACTATTCTCAAGAGTTGAGACTGTATAGTGGCGGATATTGTGGGAGGTTTATTTTAGTGACTACTGCAAAGGAAAAACAGATACGTTATTCTTTCTCTTCCATAAAAATCCAGTCAGGTTAGTATCGTAGTAATTACATTTCCTTAGTTATTACACTTTCATGTCTCTCATCTTGATGACTTGAAGAATATGATGAATATTTTAAAATTATGAATATTAATATTATGTGGAAAGGTGAGTTGTTATACTTTTTTCCCAGGTGAGAGCAATGGTCCGTAAATTGTCTGTTATACTCTAATGTGTTTGCCAATTTTGCATTTCATTCGCGGAGAGAGCTAGGAATTTTGCATCTGAATGACTTCTAAATTTGAAATAGTAACTAAAGAAGTCTTCTCAGTGCAGATTCAGCTTTTTTGGAAGAAACTACAAAGACATTGCATATTGTTTGAGTACTAAGATTAGTTTTCATGTTTTATCTTCTTATATACGTGTCATCAGCGTAAAAAATGGTTGACTTCAAAATTAAGGTTGAACTTTTCATTTTTAAAAATTAAGGGAATGACTATTCGTGTGATAGAGCATACAGTACTCTTTTTGGTTTATGTTTTGAAATGGAGGCTGTAAGGTCAATTGTGAGGTATAAAATGGATATGTGATAGAGCTTGAACAAATTTCTGGTGTTTTTATCAGACACTAATGGTACTTCTATGGGTGTTATTAATGAGGGTATATCTATCCATTTTTGTCAATCAGTTCAGAAATATCTAGTGAAGCCTTTGGCATTTCCATTTATCTTAGGTATCTTTAAATTTTAGTGTAGTAAATTATGTTTAATTGTGTTGCATGACTGTGACATGTGTTGGTGACTTAACTGGTCATAAGTGATACATAAGATTAGATTTTTTTAATATGTTACATTGAAAATTTAGTTCTTTGGTTTAAAAAAGGAAGTTGGTAGGTCTAGTATTTTGAAAGCAATATTGGAATTATGAATAAAATAGTATATTTTATAAATAGAGGAAGGTAATTTTGAAATACCTTTTGCAAGATTTTTGAAAAAGAGAGGGCCAAGGAGATATTGATTCCTGATTATTAGAATCTGACAAGGAGTCCTTGGTGAATGGTGTGTACACTTTCTAATTAATAGGTATGCTAGGAATTGGCCTTCAGTAAGGGATGTATTTATAATTCCTTCTAAAGATAAGTAAATTTGCTATTATTTGCCTTATTCATGTAGAAAGGAAATCCATCTATTCCTGAAGGAAGAAACTACCCTATTCACTTCCTGTGATTCTGTAGAAAACAGAAATAAATGAGAAGAAAAAGGAAAAATGGATCTAGTGTGTGAATTCAAATATAAAGGGAGGTAGTACTTCGTAAAACTGAATGTTGAAGTTATTCACTATTTCCTCTGAGTTAGAAGTATTGTTTTGAAGGAGATTCTTCTTTGCATTGGTAAATTAGCTGCATATCTGTTTGATTAATTAATTTACCAAGCAGATTTTGATTTGTTTCAAGGTAGAGAACCCAAGGACCTAATTTAAGTCTTTCTTCTCTTAATTAATACACTTCATAAAATTCTCAAGGCATTTTTATGTGTATCAAGGAGGATAGAGTTTCAATATGCAGAATCTTTAGACTCATGGCTAGGAATTCTGTGTCTGGCTTGTTTTCTTTAGGAAAATCAGCGTTGAAATATTTTAGAAAAAATCCTCAATACATATTCATAAATGTTTCTTAATAATATGAAGACAAAGAAATGGATAGATTCATCTTAAAACTTTTTTTTACATTTTGTCTGGGAATGCCGCCTAAAAAGAAATTTTGAAGCTTTAATGATGACTGCTTGATGGTCACAAAATTCATCATCTATCATTTCACGAGGAAAGTTTTCATCAAGTATATCTGATATTGCAAAGTAAATGATTGTAGCAGAAATGGGGGTATTGTATTGTATTTTGGTCAAATTATCATTATGTTTTGCAGGCCATGATGATGAAACATACTGTGTAGTTCAAATGTATCATGAAACTCATGCTAAAGAACCATGTTCAGTTCATCACATATAATAATGCCATCAATGTCCTTGTATAATGAGAATAAAATTGTTTTTTACACCAGAAAGAAACATAAAAATGACCACAGTGAATATTATGTTATCTTCACATTTAAATTGAACATGGAAAACGATAATTTGTAGCCAATACACAGGGTGTGTCCTAAAAGTCATGAAATATATTAAAAATAAAGATGCATTGACAATATCAGTACAAAGTGCTACTAATCTTCAAAGTACTCTCTATGAGCATCTACACATTTTTTCCACTGACTCTCCCATGCCCTTTTAAGGCCCCGACGAGAACCTTATTTGAAGCTATTTTAATGGCATTGTGTTGGATAGCCTCAATGCTGTCAAATTGACATCCTTTCAGTGCGTTCTTGGACACATGTTATATTTTCATCGCTTTAGCTTATTGATGGCCATCCAGAGCAGGGGTTATTGTCGAACCCTTCCTGGCCATCCTTAACTTAATCACCCACCTTGTAACTTGCCCTTTACATTGGAGCAGACTCCCTGTAGGCTTGCTTAAGCAATTTTTGAGTTTTGACAGCTTTTTTGTCAAGTTTTGCACAGAATTTGATTCCGCCGTCTCACATCATGGCATGGCCTCAAAATAGGGATCACTAAATCAGCACAGCTAAGGTACCTCCTCCCACCTAATCCAACTGGTCCGAAGATGCCATGACCAGTAGGGGTACGGTAACAAAAATAGATTTCATGACTTGCACCCTGGATTGCACATTTCAGGGCATGCACCCTGTATAGGTATATCAATTTCAGGTGTATCAATCTTAGTGTTTCAAAAATCATGAAAGGAACAACTTTTTATCCATTCCCTTGCACACTAAGTATGCAATTTGGATGAAGAGGGAACCCAATTTTGTTATATTTTTATAATATTTACCATTTCTGTAACAAATTGAAAATTAAAATTTTACCATGTATTCACTACTGATAATATATTTTGTACAATGTCATCAGATTATTGATGATTCTTGGCTTCCTTTACATGCCACTGAAGTCAGAATATATCTGGGTTTGATCCCAAGAATAGGAAATGTCATTTCTTAAGCACAACTTCTTTGTGTTTGTGTCTATCTATAATATTAGAAAAGTTTTTTTGCTGTGGGTATACATGGTATAAATCATATCTTAACCTAGAAAGGTTTTCCATTTTGGCAGAATTTACTATTGGTGACAGAGAGAAGGTACTCAAGACCAGGTGAATACACATTACAGTCCTTTATCTTAAAGCTTAAATATGACAAAACGTTGAGTCTTGATGAAAAGAAATTTAACTAGAAGGCCAGACATACTGGTAAGATAAGTGAATATCTCAGTGTTGAAAAGAGTAACTTCACAACACTCTGGACTAACCAGTCATAGTCCTTGAGAAAAATGAAGCTTCAGAAGAGCCAATCGGAGAGCTGATGGCCAGATGTGAAACACTATTCACGGAGGTCGAAATGCATTGAATATCACTTTGACCTGAAGATGCCTTCAAGACTGTTTCTGTGGCTATCAGTTTCTTGCTAGTACTTTGTTACACGTTCGCCAATACTTGTTAGCAATAGTACCTTATTTTCCCAAACATATGCTGTTTTTTGTGGCTCTGCATCTACTCCCCCGCCGCCCACTTCACTTTCAGCTCCAATTCCTTCTTTAGCAATAGTGATTCAACTTTAAAACCAGCAATCTCTTCCTCCTACCTTACCTGCTATTTTTTCCTTGCTCACTGGAGTGATAGGAACATCCATTGGAAATATCAAATGCAGCTTGAGTCCAAGTTTGGGACTTGATATTGCTATCCAGACCAGGTCATAGTTAGTATGTTCATTTAATTGATGGTATGGCTCATACAAACATGGACAATGAATGACTGGGTTATCAGAACTACGAGGTTTTTTCAGAAAGTAAGGTGACTCTTCAAATTACGCGGGCATCATGCATTTGATTTTGGATTTTTTTGTTTTGTTGTGTTGGTACAGATGTCCCTGATATTTTATGACAGTGTCAATAATATTGTATATTTAGTTTGTTATTGACAGATACATATGTTAGACATGTTTTGGTGTGCTCTGTGATTTTCTGCTAAAAAAAGTGGGTGAAAGGATTTGTATCGAATTTTGTTTAAAAAATGGAATTAAGTGTTCCAAAACACTTGAAATGTTGACGGTAGCATACGGTAACTCTCCTTTGAGTAAAAAAATGTCATTAAGTGGTACAAGCTCTCCTAAGATGGCCAAGAAGATGCCATTGGTGAACCTTGCCTGGATGCCCCTTCATGTCAATAACAGATGAAAACGTTGAAGCAGTGAAGAAAATTGTTTTAAAAGATCTTAAAATCACTATAAGAGAAGTTGCTGAGGATTTTGGCATATCGGTTGGCTCGTGTTATGCAATTCTTTTGGATGTTTCGTGCATGAGACATGTGTCATTGAAGTTCGTTCCAAAACTGCTTAATTTTGACCAGAAGATGTCGCACGAGCATCGCTCAGGAGCTGTGGAATGATATCAATGATGATCCTGATTTGCTCAAAAGGAACTGGTGATGAATTATGTATATATGGTTATGACGTTGAAACCAAAGCCCAATCGTCCCAATGCAAGAATCCAGGAGAACCAAGATTGACAAAAGCACGCACAAGTTCAATCAAAAGTCAAGGTTTCGCTAGTCTGTTTTCTTCGATTACCGTGGCGTAGTGCATCAGGAGATTTTACCACAAGGTCGTATGGTCAGCAAGGAGTATTATCTTGAAGTTATGTGTAGTTTGCAAAAAGCAATTTAAAAAAACCTCCAGAATTGTGGAAAAACAATTCATGGCTTTTGTATCACAATAATACACCTGCTCACTCAGTGTTGCTTCTAAGCAATTTTTTGGCCAAAAACCACATCAAAATGATGCCTCAGCCACCGTATTCACTGGATTTGGTCCCCTGCAACATTTTCATGTTCCCAAAACTGAAGAGACCTATGAAAGGATGGAGGTTTGCAATGATTGAGGAGATAAAGACTACATCACTGGAAGAGTTAAAGACTGTACCAAAAAGTGCTTATCAGGATTGCTTCGGGGATTGGAAAAAGCATTGGCACCAGTGTATTATATCTGGGGGGGCTTTGAAGAGGAAAACTTGAATATTGAAGAATAAATAAATATTTTTTCATTAAAATATAGTCGCCTTACTTTTTGAGCACACCTTGTATTTGTTCCTCCATGCTGTTCCTTCTTTTGTGATTGTTGACTAATTTTCATGAATCAGCTACCCTTATGGTATTCATATGCCAGGAGGATATGAAAAATATTGTCTCCCCCTTCAAATCAATGCATAGAAAAGAAGAAATGAGAAGATATGAGGAACTCAAATCTGCACACCATATGTGAGAGACCCTGGATAGAGATAGGCCATCTGAGTCAGCCCTTTCAGAATTAGAAATTAAATTCTTATTCAATTGCTCTATGGTTATTACCTTCACAGCTTCAAATGTAGTAATTTCATAAGGTCTACAGTTTCAGGCTTGATGTAGTGGAAGAAACCCATATTGTAAAATCAAACATTTTACACCTACAGGTATTGTGTATATTGGTTTTCCAGTATATTGGCTCACCGAGCAATCATCAGGAACAAGGCCCCTGAGGACCCTTGTGATCCAAAATGTTTGCACCTTTATGTGGCAAATTGAAAAACTTATAAAATACTCCAGTAGTTATAAGTATGTTCCTATTGATTTATCTGGGAAAAATTTGCAATTATTTATCACCACAATATTAAATTGAAATATTTTTTTTGTTTAGGTCATTATACTATCACTTACCTTAACCTAATTTTCTTTGAATAGAATGGTTCCAGGCATCACTTTGTGGAAGGGATTTATTTCATGTGTAATAACCAAGTATTTATTTTCTGATTTTCTTTTACGTTTACTGACCTAAAATACAGTGAATCCGTTTTTTTTCATGAAATCTAAAGTAGCTTGGTAAGGCATCATGCTGCAATGTGATTGTTGTTTAATTAAATTTTATGTTTTTGAAGTCAAAAGGCAGAGGTTACTTTTCTTACTGTGTTTGCTATTTTTATTTCAGCCTAATTTGTTCCCAACGGTAGGACTTCAGACTCCTGGAGAAGTTGTAGATGCAAATTTTGGCCAGTGTCCGTTTGCATTTGATGTGGAAGATATGGCCCGTGAACTCCGTGCCCGTACTCGCCTTGCTGTGCATCGGCATCCTGTGCCCCAGGGACAGGGTGAATGGCAAGCTGTTCTGCACAAGTATGTTTAACAGTGATATGACTACACAATTGAGTTTTAGAACAAAATAATGAATTGCTAATCATCCTGAATTTATTATCAAGTGATATATAAGGTAAATATTTATAATATGTCGAAAATAACGTTCATGACCATTTCACTGGGATATGTTTGAACTGAACGGTGTAGTCTTTAGGCTTCTTAATCTACACATTTGTATATTTTAAGGGGCAGGGTCTTTGTTGCATATCAAAGTGATGATTCTAGGCACACATTATCATTAATTGATTGCATTTGCAAGATTCAATTTTCACATCAAGGTTTTGTTTTCTTTGGCATATGTAATTGTAAAAAGATCTGCCGCAAGAGTTAAACTCAATAAATATATGATTTAGTTGTAGTGATGGATCAACTCAACAATTTTACAGATGCCTGTTCTGACTCATAAATTTTGATTTCTGATTCCATTGATTTTTTTTTACAAATCATTTATTCCCAATTGATAAAATGAATGACTAAAAAGATACAACTGTAAAAGAAACCATTTTGCATAATTACTAATAATGTAAATAATAGAATCAGGTTTCATTTTGTGAAATTGTTCAATACTATGGAGAAATATATTTTTGGAAATGTTCTGTATTTAATTCTATACTGCTATTTTAACAGTTGACTGTCATCATCCAAATAACTTGATTTTATCAGTCAATTGTTGAAAATGGTGGATCCGTAGTAAAAACTAGTAAAAAATTCACTTAGAATGGTTTGTATAATGTTAATAATGTGACACAACATCAGTTAAGCACGTCTTAAATTTCCAGCAGCATTTAGATTCAATAATGATTCAGGAAATACTACGAGGGTAGCTATTTATATTTTGAGCCTTGATTAGGCACCATCTGATGTTTCCATCTGAAAGTTTAACCCTTTTAACACTAACTATATTCTGAACATTTTTGTCGATTGATCATAACTTGTGTTGTTTACTGTGACTCAAAAATTTTGTCTCAGCAAAAAATTGGATTTAACTCTCCAACATTTTCCTGCAATAATTTTTTATGAATTTTGACATGGATTATCAAGACAGGAGTGCATCAATCAACTTACTTCCACTTTTGGCGATGAAGCCCCATCCTTTGCCACTGTGAAACACTGGTATAACGAATTCCATCATGGCCACTGCTCTCGCTCAGTGACGAAAGTCTTAAAGGTCGTCCAATACAGTTGTACAGGAAAATATTGATGCTGTGCAAGAACTAGTAAAGGAATATTATCATGTGACTTATTGTGAGATTGAGGCATCCTTGAGGATTAGTATGACAAGCTCATATAAGATATTGCATGAACAGTTAGCTGTAAAAAAATATTTGATATCATTGAATCCTGCATAATTTGACAAAAGCTCAAAAAGGTGCTTGGTCACTTGGTGCAAATAAATGCTCAATAAATATAATCGTGTGTTGCATTAAAAGTGGTGTATAACACCGACACAGGTGGCAAATCTTGATTCTATGCAAATGAGCCCAAAACGAAACAGTAATCCACTGTATGGGTCTTCCAAGCCGGGCCAAATCCTGCAAAAGTGATTCATGCATGAAGCCCATCGAAGCAAATGATTGCGTTTCATGGGAATAACTGGGCATACTACCTTGATCAAAAAGTTCCCGGAATAACCACCGTGTGGCGCTCCCATCGTTCCGATTTGAGTTCTGTTTTTTTTGTTAAATTGGTACATCTGTTGTTGATATTCCCTTTAAATCTTAGTGTCATAACTTGACATTTGCAAAAGTTACGGTCGGTTTTCGGTATGTCCATCAGTGCTTCCTGCGATTTTTCCATTACTTCCTCTCGGCTGCTAAAACGCATTCCCCATAATGGTTTTTTAACTCGATTGAACAGAAAGAAGTCACAGGGAGCCAAATCAGGTGAATTCGGTGGCTGTTGGATGGTATTTGTTGCATTTTTCGTCAAAAAATTACGAATAATGATAGCACTGTGCGACGGTGCGTTATCATGGTGCAAAATCCACGAGTTTTCTGCCCACATTTCTGGTCTCTTTCGGCGAATTGCTTCACGCAAACGTCTCATAACGCCCAAATAATACTCTTTGTTTACTGTCTGGCCTTCTGGCAAAAATTCATGATGCACTACACCGTTGTAATCCATGAAAACCGTCAGCATTGCCTTCTTTTTTGACTGAAAACGACGTGGTTTTTTTGGTCTCGGCTCATTTGGTGAACGCCATTCACTTGCCTGATGTCTGGATTGCATGTCGTACTCATAAACCCACGTCTCGTCTCCAGTAATGATCCTTTTGATGAATGTGGGATCGGATTCAGCCTCGCAAATCATGTCTTTTGCGACGTCAACACGGTCTCTTTTTTGCATGAAATTGAGGTCTTTACTTTGCTGCTACACGACGGAAACCCAAATCATTAACCACAATGTCTTGGGCGGATCCATAGGCAATGTTCAAGTCCTCCGCTATTTCTCTGATGGTTAATTTGCGGTTATTGACCAACATTTCTTTTACTTTATCAATTTTTTCACCGACTTTCGATGCCGATGGTCTGCCACTGCGTTCATCATCTTCGATTGACTCACGACCACTTCTGAACCGCTCGTGCCACTGGTAAACGACCGTTTTTTTTTAGAGAATCGTTGCCGAAACACTTTTCCAACATTTCCAACGTCCGTGCGCCACTAAATCCGTTTTTTACGCAAAATTTAATACAAGTTCGTTGTTGCAAATTTAAATCCATTTCTGAAATTGTAAAAAATCGCCAACACACACAGAGATAGATGTACTCTTGGCTACGTAACTTTGGCAAATGTCAAGTTATGACACTAAGATTTAAAGGGAATATCAACAACAGATGTACCAATTTAACAAAAAAAACAGAACTCAAATCGGAACGATGGGAGCGCCACACGGTGGTTATTCCGGGAACTTTTTGTTCAAGGTAGTATGGCAACTGTACCATTAGAGCAACATAGAGCTATGAATTCTGAATGGTACAGGAGCATTTTTTAGCCAGAAGTGATTGGTGAAATTCAGAAAAAGATGCGGCAGTGAAGGATCATTCTTCATTATGGCAATGCAAGATCTCACAGATCAGCTTAAACAAGTACCTATTGTCTGGCCAAAATGCCGAATTGGTGGGTCATCCTCTGTACAGCCCTTATTTAGCGCCAAATGACTTCTTTTATTCCCGTTTATCAAGAAAAAGTTGCATGGCCAATGTTTTTTGGTGCCTGATGAAGCCATTGATGCATTCAAAAACCATGGTTTGGAGGTACAGTAATCAGAGTGGAAAAAGTGTTACGAAAATTGGTTCGAGCGCTTGCAAAAGTGTATTGATTATCATTGAGAAATTCGAAAAACAATGAACCCATTTTCAACAATAAATTACTGTCTTTTCATTATTAGGCTGAAAATATAAATAGCAACCCTCGAATGAGATTTTTGCTAACCTTGGAGGAATGTGGTTAATGGAGTTAATCATCTGTTAACAAATAAATACCTCTGTGATAGATAATTTTAATGGGACTGAATTGTTACAGTTTTTCACCTGTCTACAGTACTTCAGAAAAATCACTAAGTTTTTGCATAGGAATTTCCAGAACATCAAAGGAATGAATAAATGTGGAATTAATCCTTCATGATAACTCCAATAAATCATGCATTCACTGAATTATTTTCTGGTAGAAGAGAGATCATCAGACCATTATGCTCTTTCAGAGTTTGAGTTTGTCAATATTTTAACATGGCAATACTCTTCAACTTGTAGTTACCGTCAACATTGCCATGCAGAATTAAATAAGTCCATTCTTGGCTGATTTTTCATCCCGGAAACTTAGATTCAATTTGTAAAGTTTGCATAGCTTATGTCAAAGATCATTAGTAGAGACCCATTTCATTAGAAATATTCGTCCATCCGTGCTTGCAATTATTGTGGAAGTGATTCAGTGGTTCTCTGCGAGCACTAGAGATGCATTTTAATTTCAAATATTATTCCATGGCAATAAAAACTCCTGAACTGCCATAGATAACAGCTACTTGCAGTTACATTCTTTGCATGAAAGCATTTGGCCAGCTTTTTATATTGTTTATTGCATATTAGTGCCATGCATTTCCTTTTCGCATGATAATTCATACACTTGCGAGGTTTGTTCAAAACGTTCTCAAACTTTTTTATTGCCTGCCTCCAGTTGGTTATTTATTGATGCGCTTGGAGGTATTGTGTCCATGGAAACTGCCTGAATAACTGACTTCAACCACTTGGCTGATATTGTGTGTTGTTGGTTAGTGCGGCCATTTATGTGAAGGGGTGCTGGTGGAGTGCAGCGGAAAATCTGCTCAGCGGAAATGAACTCTTTGAAGGAACAGCATTGTTCTGTGAAATTCTTCCTGAAACTCTTCAAATCGTTCGCAGACCTTTTTGATTTGATTACCAAGGCTTATGGTGGAAATGTCATGAAGCGTGATATGAGTGGTTTACCCGGTTCAAAAAGGGGTGACAATCAGTTGAAGACAACAAGTATTCTGGAAGTCCATCAATGTCAACTGGTCACCCCCACATCAAGGAAAAGAAGAATCTCGTTCGTGCAAATTGACGTTTGATTCTCAGGTAACTTGCAGAAGAGTGTGACATCTTGATTGGTTCATGCTCTAAAATCCTCTCTGAAAAATTGAGGATACATCAAGGGGCCAAATTATTGCCTCACCTGATGACAGTGGATCAGAAACAACATAGAGTCTGTCTGTCAGGAACTATTTGATATAGCTGAAGAGGAAGAAAACTTCTTGTCCAGGATCATAACAGGTGATGTGTTATGGGTTTATGGATATGATGTTAAACAAAATTGCAATCTTCACAATGGATTGGTGAAACATCCCCCTTCCCAAAAAAGCTTGACAAGTTTGCAGGAATGCCAAGGGGTATGTTTCCTTTTTTCAATGCAAAGGGGGTTGTGCATCAAGAATACCTATCTAAAGGTCAGGTATTCCACACACAGTACTACCTGGGGGTTATGAAACTCCTAAGAAAGAGAATCAGGCAAAAATGCCAAACTTGGGAGGAGCTGTGAGTGGTTTTTTCACCCCAATAACAAGACCGCTGTGCTTCCCCACCCATCATACTCACCAGACCTGGCCTAATGTGATTTTTTCCTGTTCCCTAAACTAAAAATGCCACTCAAAGGAAAAAGATTTGCCACCATTCGAGAAATAGAGAAAAATTTGGTAGAGGAGTTTATGATCATTCTGGAAGAAGCGGTCCATGACTTTCATAAAGTGAAACACTGTTAAGATAATTTTTTTAATAAAAAAGTTCCGATTTAGAGCAAATAGATTCAGATCAGATAGTTTCTTAAGCAATGACTCAGCTCTCAACAGGAAGCTCTTTATCCAATTTCTCAATAAATGTCACCTTGTTTAATACTAAGTTATGTGCCTCTTTTACTGCCAGATGTTTTTGATACTATTGTCATAATTTACTTAATGGCCAGATGATCCCGTAATCATTGAGTACGGACATGTATGGATATTAACTAAATCACTTGGAAGTAACTATCCATCTATTTCAAATAAAGGTGTTGCATGTACAGAATGTGTGGCATTCAGATGAATGTATGAATTGTTTCATATAGCAGTAGTTTATTCTAAATTTCAAGTGTTCAACTGTAATTTTCATACATTGTTGAAATATTATGATTTTCAGCCTCAAGTTAAGGTACTTACTAGTTAACCGTATATTTTGGCAGATTATGTATAGCAGTTCTGCCTCTTGTGACCCCTTAATAAGCCTTCTGTAATAGACGACGAGGCTCTGTCCGGAAGAGTCGATCTGGATTAGCTAGTGTTTACTGTGTTGCCATCTAAGGCCAAATATAGGTACTTCAGAGTATCAACATAAGCTGATCTATGATGATGATGAGATAGATGCACATCAAATCAAAATAAAACATCAAATTCATCTTCCTGCCAACTTCAGTTTTATCTGGATAAGCCTAAGATAAGCCTAACTCCTAAGGAGGATGATTGCATTTTTTTCTGTTGCAACAATCTTCCCTGTCCACCATCATTAGTTGCTCTTTATCCAGCAAATCTTTTATCTGGAAGGAGGTTGTAGAAAACAGACCTGTTTCATCTCATTTGTGTTGGTCTAATGCAGGAATTATTTCTATAAATGTCCTCTTCGGCAAATGGTTCAAAATTTTGCAATCAAGCCTTAAATGCATCTCCTCTGATCCAATTTAGTCAGCCATCATAACTTTATGTATCTTAATTTTCTAATATCTCAACAATATATTTAAGCCTTCACCTTGGTTTAAGAAGAGTTTTAATTATGCTGCCGATGGAACTGGTATTGAGCATATTATGCAGCTGCTTATCCTGTTGATTTCAAGCCAAATCAGTTTGAAAGGGAAAATGATGTGATGTCTAGAATTTTAATTTGAATTCACAACGAGTCATAATGGGGCTATGGTTTGATTCAAATGATTAACCTTTCAGAAGCAAAAAAAGACACCAAAAACATGTACACATGAAAATCATGAATGGGTAGGCTGAGATGATAGAAAATGTGTGTGCTGAACCATAAATTTGTGATGCAATTCTATGATTTCTATTTCTTTGCTTAAGTTGAATCACCTATGTTATCAAATAACCACTGTTGAATTAATGTGTAGGCCTTGCTATTACCAATTTACTTTACATGTAAATCAAAGGGCACCAAAGACTGTCTTTAACATTACTCCTTACTTCAAAGTCTGATTAAATGTTGTGCTTGGCATATCAGGAATCATATTTACAAATGTTTTGATGTTGTTAGCATCAAAATTAATGCATACTGTCTCTTTGGAAGCACATTTCTCAACTTATTGATGGACAATCTTGTGTATATTTCATGCTAGTCTTGACTTATAGTAGCAAATTTAAATCATTTAGGTATTTAAACTAAGTGATACTTAGATAAAAATATTCATTGTTGAATTTCCTCTCTTATTTGTTATTAATGGAGTTTTTTTTTGCCCTAGAATGGTGTCAACGTACTTAGTGCATCATGGATACTGTGCAACAGCTGAAGCATTTGCTCGAGCAACAGGGCAGTCATTTGAAGAAGATCTTGCATCAATCAAAAATAGGCAAAGTGAGTCAATTTCAAAGGATATAGTCAGCATTTTGCATGTGTCCACGTGAGGCATTCTCACTCTTCTTTACCTCCAGGAATTTTCAATGTAAATTTCTCAATCAATTATTACCATTACCATAAATATAACCTAGTTAATTGAAGGCTGTCAATAACTCTAGAAACTTGGGCGAATATATTTCAAAATATCATCTTTTGCTCTTTGTAGAAGTGGTAGGTTTATTTCTTTAATGGCCCTTGTTTCAGCTAGTCATTTCTCTTCCACGTCCTGTTGATTTTCCCGAAAAATGGTAGTTTTTCAACATATAGTTTTTCTGAATTGGTGTAGTACCTCAGGTACATAATGAATTTTGTAGTGATTTGAGAGGTTAAGGTTGACATCTTTATTAGTTTCTTTTATTTTAAAGTTAGAACTGCTTTAATATGGTGATTTTAACCCCAAATAAGGTGTTGTGTAAGGGATATATCCTTTACCAGGCACTGATCATGGTATGGGATTTTTAAACCCCTTGGAGGCTTTAAAATAAGAATATCAGTAATAAAATGCTTTTATTGGTGCATGATTGAGGCTAAACACCTTCTTCTCTTGCCCAACCTCTAAGGTATGTTGTAATAGCTCCAGTTTTCTACATTCCTGCCATAATTACCTCAGTAAAATTTCAAAAATCAAGGAACCTAAATAATCAAAAATCAAAATGTCCAGGTTAAAATTAATCAAACAAAAAATATATGATTCTGAATTTGGTTATGTTGTTTTATCTGTCCATTAATGTATCAGACTAGGTGACCTAGCAAATTTGTAATTAATTCCAAAGAAACTGCGGGAGATGCCGCAACAGTAACTTTTAACGGAGTCATCCGCTAATGTGCATTTTAATGCAACAATTTCAGAGCGTAAAAACCATTCGCCTTGACTGGGACTCGAACCCAGATCCCTCAATATCCGGTCGAGTGCTTTAGCCACTTAAGCTACCGAGGCGTCCTCTTAAACTCTGAAATTTTGGGGCTTTTAAAGGAACTAGATGTTATGACGAAATACCGTACATACAATGTCACTTGCATTCGTAGTCGTGCGCGAGGCGCCACTGTCCACGAGGTTAAAGCCAACTTTAAACACGTATGGTGTTTTCCCTTTGACAAATTCCAAAGAAACTGCGGGAGATGCCGCAACAGTAACTTTTAACGGAGTCATCCGCTAATGTGCATTTTAATGCAACAATTCAGAGTTTAAGAGGACGCCTCGGTAGCTTAAGTGGCTAAAGCACTCGACCGGATATTGAGGGATCTGGGTTCGAGTCCCAGTCAAGGCGAATGATTTTTACGCTCTGAAATTGTTGCATTTGTAATTAATGTTTGCACTATGCTTAGGAAGGAAGCACTTGTTTCCCTAAGTGTTTAATAAAATGTATTAGCAAATGTGTGTAAAGTAGATTCAAAAATTTTGTAAAAACTCGGAAAATAGATAACTGTCTGCAATTGCTAGTGCTATTTCTGTCACAAATTTATGTACTGGAGCTATTTTCAGTTTATCTGGGAATATACATTGTTACAGACATGTATTAAAACAAAGCTAGATGCTCTGATATATAACAAATGATAGATTTAATAAGGTTATTTGATACTTCATATATATCCTTACTTGCTGGTCATTTCATCTGCTTGGCTACTGTAGAAGTATCTGGTGATATGACTTTCACCCAGGTTATTGTATTTGTTGATGGATTAATTTTTCTGAATTAATTCAGGGATTGCAACATCCAGTGAGATGATGCTGCTAGCTAATTAATCCATAGAACTCCTGCAAAATTGGTCAAAATCCCTAGTGGTAAATGGTGGACTATGGGTATCCATCCTTTTCACTAGCCTCAGAGTTAATCATTTTCCAAGTAGTCTTACATTTGTTGTTACCTTTATTACTTAGATCACATTTACATTTAGTTTTACTTGTTCAGTGACCTGCCTATAATTATTTCTTAATTTGACTAATTCACCCTTATCCCTAGCCCAACCTTTGAATTGTAATGGGCCATCACCTTGCTCTCCACATTCTTCACAGTTCTTATGGATACCATTTCACATGTCTAGAAATATTTCTAAAAAATTTCCCTTTTTTCATTCCAAAGCATTTGCATGTCAAAGGGAAACAGTAGTTATAAAGGGAGGAGTCAATGGAAACTATCATCTACCCTTAGTTGGATTAGGTGGTCTGACCAGGGTACATGTCCTAATAAATGAATAAAGTCATCCAATTTTTCATTAAAAAAGGGCCTCCGTCCAATCAAACTTAATTTCAAAATAAGAATGAGCCTAATAGAGAAAGTGTAAAATGATCATAAAATATGATTTTTTAGGGCAGTACTCAAGATGAATAGGGTTCAACCAAACACTAATCATAATGCTATTCATTCCCTTAATGAGCTCCTCATTTGTAAAATGCAATTTTTGTTGCCTCTTTTCCATTGCAATATGGAGTAAATTTCATATAGAGTAGTAAATGAGATAAATAAGCTTCACATCATGTTGGATGTTGAACTACAGCACTCTATCACAATTATTAAATATAGCTAGTCAAAATTACAAGTCTTTTCCACAAATCCACCCTACATTGAACCTTTTCAATTTAAATGCGAAATCTCATAATAGTGCAATTTCTACGAGCTACTAGAATTTCTGCTAAAACAACTTCCCATATTTCCAATGCCATGAAAATCAAGGTGGTTAAATGTTTGACCTCAATTTTATCTGCAAAACTTGGTGATGGATGAATCTGTGCTACCTTGTAAATCTTCATGGAGTAAATTTCAAAACGAGTAGTGTGTAATGACGTCAGGTTTAGTAAATATATTGACAACCCCATTTTTTGTCAAGGCGTTGTTTAGTTTAGAAGTTTTTTCAGTGTATTTAATCATTTGTTGTATTTAGAATATATCATACCCCAGGTCTTTTACAATAAAATGCAATTTCAAATTCTAAAAATCATTCAATTCGACCGGGATTTGAACCCGCATTCCTTGCTTCTAGCCCAGAGCTTTTGCCCAGTAAGCTACTAAGGTGTCCTCTTACCCTTTGAAATTTTAGAGGCTTTAAAGGAACAAGATATGATGATGAAATACTATAAATGCCATACGTATGTCATATCCATTCTTAGTCGTGCATATGTTGCCCCAGTCCATGAGGTTCAAGCCAACATTTAAAGCCAGTGCTTTTTCAAAAACTTTTAAAGTTTGGCATAACGCATCACCATCATAATCCATTGCTTCATTTGACGTAAAGAAAATTAAACCTTGTCATACCTCATACAGTTTTATACTCCCAAGTATTCATATGGATTGCCTGTATTTTTCATTTAATTTTAATATGGCTTCTGCTTCGTAGATGTAAGAATGCACACTGTGAAAAAGTTGACTGAGGCTGCTCATGCTATCGTGTGAAATCAGGTTTTCCACAAAATAAGGCTATGAAATCAAAATTTTGAGCTATCCCTTACCTAATTGAAAAATTTGACACTTCATCATTGTTATTAATTATGAGATTATTTGTATGTTATGCTTAATACGTCATCTCATGTATTTTTGTTTCTTCATTTTTACAAGTTGCATGCATTTCATGAAAACATCAACTGAGCCCATTATCACAGAAACCTGTCTTCTTGATTAAAAAAATGTGGACAGTATATCTTGGCTGAAAAATAGCATGCATTTACATGAGATCATATTTTATTGTTATAGTTGATTCAGAGATCATTTCATTTCCCTAATGGAAATCTATTTCAAAAATGAGGAAAAAATGGATTCAGCAGGACTTATGTTGTAATACTTTTGTATTGACCTTATGCAGGACTTATCATGAATTTTTTCATTCTGTGTTTTTCCAAATTTTAGGGGTACTGAAGTTGGTCCTCTCTGGCCGAATGGGAGAAGCGATAGATGCAGCTGGGAGACTCTATCCAGGCCTTCTGGAGCGTGATCGAAACCTCCTCTTCCTCCTGAAATGTCGTCAATTTGTGGAAATGGTCAATGGCACAGACTCCGAAGTAGCTGCTGCCTCAGTCTCAAACAAATCCCAGGATGTGTCCCCAGTACCACCTCCACCTCCTCCTCCCCCACCCCCTCCTCCATCTTCCTCTCCTCCTCATGCAAATGGCCTCCCTCCTCCACCCCCACCACCTCCCCCATTACCCTCTCGGTCGCAAAGGTCACCATCAGCTCGGAGGTCTCATGGGGATAGCCCAGAGCCATCACCTCCACAAGCAGTCTTACCGACCCGTCCTTCTCCCTCATCCTCTGCTGGCCCCATACAGACTTCTGTGATTCAGTCCACCAAGGGCTATGCATCTGGGGGACTAGCGGACGATTCCAACAGTGCAAATGGTGATGGTGCTGCTGATGAACTGAATGGGGATGGCATTTCCAAGGTGCCTCAGATTGGTGGAAGTGATGTGGAAATGGAGATGGCTGTGGAAGATCGACCTAGTGGAGTGGGCAGTGGTGAAGGTAGTGGGGACGGTAGTGGGCGACACCAAAGACATGGGAGCAGCTCATCTAACCGTTCTCCTTCAAATGGGTACCAGAATGGCACTACCCCCTCCTGTGTGGGACAGAATGGAAGGAGTGGTGAGAATGGAACCATAGCACCAGAGACATCAGGTGATGTGGCAGAAGTAAGGGCAGCAGCAGCTGATGATGAGGAGGAGGAAATGGGTGAGCATCTATGCCTCTTTAAGGCATTTCTCCTTTTTTTGTTTCTTTTTTGTGATGTAACACTTTTACTGCTGTTGGCTATTTTAATGATTGATGTAATGTGATGTTGTGGTGGGATATCATTTGAAATTCACAGAAAATATGCTGCTGTGACTCCAACCAACAGCATTATTATTGGTGTTTTTATGAATCAAAGTATTGAAGAATAAAATATGGAGATTACATTAATACATGTCACATCAACGGTGAGAAAATGGTCATATTTAATTAAATAATGTTTATAAATAATTATCTATATTCCTGTTGCAGCCAAGAAATATATTCTATGGCAAGGCACATTCATCACTGGCAGTCGATTAGTATCAATATTTGCTTTATTTTTATTTAACAATAAAGAAAGAGTTCCTTTTATTTTTTTAATGTCATGTGAAGCTTCAAAGTATTTTCTGAATGTTAGATTGGATTTATTTGAAAGTATTCGCAAAGGAAATTGCTACATTCCCATTCTTTAATCTTAACTTATACTTTTCTCTTTCATGGGTTGGACATAAAACTCGACATGCTAAGCTATGAATTTGATTAGATAAGCATGTTGAACATTAATTTGAATAATGGAGTTGGCTAAGCCATACTTGATAAAAAATTCTCTCTCCACATTGAGTTCAATTATTATCTTACACTTATATCTTATCTTATACTTACATTAGTTTGATGAACACTAAGACACATTTGCATATGCCATGGTTGAAGACTGTATAGGAAACTGATGTCTAAGATATTTAATGAATATGAGTGGAGAATAATGATTGCAAAAGTTCATCTAAGACAATATTAAATTGTTCTGGTAAAACTTCAGTGTAGGAAGGGTAAGTTATGAATGATGTTGCAATATATGCGGTGTTGATGAAACAGAAAAACCTTCAACATTTATAAGGAATGGTATAAATATTGTGGATAAATTGAAAGTGATAATGTGTGTTTAAAAACATTACCATCCCCCAAGTTAACAGTTCAAAGCATCATTTGAATATAGAAAAGATAAATTCATTTCCCTCTGCAGCATCTGCATCAGTTGAAAACTCACCTTTTCGTTTATGGTATTGTAGGAAATTTTCTTTAAAACTTACTCTCGTTATTTCTCCATGCCACTCCCAAACAATTTTACCGTCAACTTTTTCATAGATTTCACTGCAACATCACATAATCATCCACGTAAATATAGTTTATTGTTATCAATGATTTCCTTGTTGATATCCTTATACTTATTATGTAAAATACCCACTATACCATCATTAAATGCATGGAAATAACCTATTAAGTGATTATAAACCATTGCTCATAATGAGACCTCAATATGAGCAACTTAGTAACCTGCATTAAAGTGGCATTGATTTATGCACTTGGTTCTCTTAAATCTTAAACCAGAGCAGAATTTTAATGAGAAGCTTACGTATACCAATTTTTAATATTTTCAATCCATTCAGCTTTGGTACAGTATGTATTTTTAGTGAGTAAGATCAGGAAAATATGAGTTTATAGTGTGGTGGTAGTTGGTGTTATGTTACCATGAAAGTGTTGTTACTCCACAACGTGTGATATCAATGAATAAAATCATGTTGTGTCGGTTAAGTCTATAACCCCAAAGCACTCAAAGCTAATTTAATTATGTTCGCCCTAATTCATTTAATCATCAATAGTTAATATGAATCCTCACTTTGCTTGTGTAATGTTTCTTATCATTCATTTGTTGGTTTATCCATCTTCACCTTGGGATTTGGGGTTTGTGTTCATCTTGTTGTCATCCATGAGTGGCTATTTATAGTTTTTAGGAAACAGTTGTATGAAAAATAAATTTGAGGGAGGGATTATGAAAAAAAACATTGTGAAGGGAACAGGACTTTCTCTATGTTCCTATGTTTCTTTAATGTAATCGACTTCTTTGAGTAGAAGGTGACATAAAGTCTTCTTTCATTCTCCTCCCCACACCAAGGAGTTTGCAGTTACCCCATTTACAATAGTGGTCACTTCAGTGAGCCCTCAAAATGAGAAAAAGCTATTTTTGTTGCTTTGAAAGCATTGGCATAATGACTTCGTCACGAGCTTTATCAATTAAGTAATTTAGGAATTGTGTAGTACTATCAGTAATTTTGTAACATTTTAAATTTGCATAATGCTTCTTGCTTTCACATGCAGAAAAAATATTGTTTAAAACAATGATTTCCAATATTTTAAATTGCATTATTTGGGCATTCAAATAAACTACAAATTAACCCAAGATAGGCACTTGCCAATAGTTAACATGATTATTGTGATTATCAAGTTAGTCAAATTTGATCTCAATGGTGAAATTCAAAATTTAAAGCAAATTGCAAAAAACTAAAGCATTACAATAACATTTTAAATCGCATGCAGACAAAATTATGTAAAATTTTAAAATTTATATTTCACATGGGGAGGCTTCCAAAATCTTATTTTGTTGAACAATTAGGTTGATCAAGCCGGAATGCCAAAAATAGTAGGGATAATAAAACAGTAAATTCGCTTTGAAAGCAGTCTTATATTTGAATCCATGCTGATTTCCGGGAATTACCGTCGCGTAGTTTAGTTGGTTGACAACTGTTTCGCCCCCAGTCCTGGAGGCGTCTTCAACCTGATTCATCAGATAGACGGCGCGGAAGCCTAAGGATTAATTAGTCTTATATTTATTTGTATTATTATTGTGAAATTTCATCTAAATTAATCAAAATTCACCTTAAAAAAATGTGTTGTCTTTTGTGAGCTTTGCATGCCCATAGCTATATATACGAGGGTCATCCGGAAAGTAGTACCCGTTCGTGAAATAAAGACACAAAAGTAAATATTAACAAACATAAAAAATTTTATTTGAAAGAGGATACTTTAAACTACTTCTCAACATAATCTCCAAGCAAATTAAGGCATTTGTCATAACGTGTGACAAGTTTCTGTATTCCTGCTGCATAGTCCTTCGCCGCCAGCTCATTGAGATACGCGAGGGACCCATCTTGCACAAATTTTTGCATAATGCAGATGGTGTTTAACAATTTCATGAACAATTGTTCGAGAAACATTGGGAAAATGCTCACAGATGTCATCAATTGTGACGCGCCGATCGTTCCTCACGAATTCGTCAACTGAGCTCACCAGTTGGTCTGTAATGACAGACGGTCTCCCCGAACGCTCATCGTCGTGTGTGTTCCCCCTCCCCATGTTGAAGTTGCGACACCACCGCCGAACAGACGACTCGTCCATTACATTGTCTCCATACACCTCCTTTAATTGGCGATGAATATCACATGGGCGAACGTTTCTTGCATTGAGGAATTTAATCACTGCCCTCACTTCACAACTGGCGGCGTTCTCAATTTTTTTAAACATTGTAAACAATCACAGAAACAACACAGGCAATGCTAGCGTCACGCAACTTGGCTCAGAGAAGGCAGACAAGCCACTGAAGCTATCTGACCTCGTCCAGCGGCTACTCGCGTCGTCAGCACTTCATGCGGCACGAACGGGTACTACTTTCCGGATGACCCTCGTACTATGCAGTGAGAAACAGTGATCATTTTCTAGTTCTAATGTTGTCATGTTGGTAATTGCATATTATGTACCTATTCTTAGACAACTTGAAAGATAAGTAGAATGCATAGCAAACCTTGGGTTGCTGTGGGACATACTCTGATTCCCTGGCTCACTCACGAGCTGTCCCTAGGAACAACACATTTCATTGTGTGGTCACCACTCAGCTTTCAAGTTGAGGGTGGAAGTTTCTTCATTACTTTGTTGTTTTTTTATAACTTTGGGAAACACTAAGGCCAATACTTTCACAATTAATGATGATGCATAGCTCACTCAAAATGCTTTTTAGTAAGAGACTAAATTTTCTTCTTGAGGGTTCCTGATTATGAATTTTCATGGTAGGTATGAGGTGCCTTTTCTCTTTGGTGATGCATTTTGTTCTGGCCTCTTTCTCAGTTATGGTGCAATTCATTTCAACATACGTAGCTCCCTGCTTGACCTCCTGAGTTAGTCTATGTAATATTCATAGCAAAGTATAAGAGTTTTGGAAATAGAATGAATTATGAGGATTCAAAAGGTTACTCTAGTAGTTCCATTACTGATTAAGAATCTGAGGACTTAAGTCAAACAAGAGAGACCACTATTAATATTCAATGGAGTATGAATACTATTTAGGAAAATCAAAGGTAGGTTCTGAAGCAAAGAAATCAATCTTCTATCAAAAGCATTTCTTTTAAGTTTGCCTGACAAGTTACTAGACTGGTATATATGGATAATTTTTATTGACATTTCAGATAAATTTTTAAAGGCCGGTGTAGAAAGCAACATATGCTGCTAGGCTTGTAACAATGAACAGCAAAATGTGTACTTAAAACTTCAGTAAAAGGTTGTTAGAGGTGGAAGATGGAAATGAATTGCCTTGTAGTAGAAGAATAAGTATAGCATATCAGTTTTTACTGGGAATTCAAATATGCTGCGCTGACATTAATTTTAAATAAACTAGAATGTAATAGAGAAATGGTATGCATACAAGGGGATACCCAAAAATAACTGGGGTTATTTTTTTTAATGCTATGTATTTAATATTTTTACAAAACAGCCATATCAACTACAAAGTATTCTCCATTACACCTCCAATATATTTGTCCAATCTGCAATTCCATTCCTGGAAACATTTTTCAAACTTGTCTGTTGTGATACCGTACAGCTCCTGCCTCTGGTTTTTCTTTACTGCATCCACGTCATCATAATGTCATCCTTTCAGGTCCCTCTTCCTGTAACCTTAGCACCATGACTCATCACCAGTGATGACATTGGAAAACAAATCTGGGCCTGTTCGGAGATGGTCTTTCAATCCACAACAAGTTTCAATTCGATTCTCATGATGCTGTTCAGCCATGCCTCAAGGCACAAATTTTGCAGTGACCCTTCTCATCTTCAAATATTCTGGCAAAATTCGCTGTACCAAGCTCCAGGTTGTTTCAGATAAAGTATTAATCTCTCTATAGTCCGTCATTGGTCTTCAAGTATGATTGCACAAAATTTTTCAATATTTTCGTCAATTCTAGAAGTTGATCAATATCCTGATTGAGATATGTCATCAAGTGACATCTTTGAAACGAGAAAACCATTGGTGGAAATTGAGTAGTGCCAGGTGTGATGTGGTGGAATTCGAGCATATTAAAGAAAAGATAGTAACAATTTTCCACTAGATAAGTTCAATAGTACGACTAGATTTCATCGGACGATATAATACAACTTGTACATACAAATTGTACATCAAAACCCAGTCATACTATTAAACTTATCCAGTGGAAAAGTGTTACTATCTTTTCTCTCTTAAACCGTAGGTACACTTGTGTTTTTCTCATAGCACAATTCTTGTAAACTGTTTTTCACACATAATGGTTTCTGTGGCGTTTTTGTAAAGCAGCAATCAAAATTTTGCAGCAGCGCACTGTTCTCTTAAATCCGCCATGACAAAAAACAAGGAACAAGTGAAACTGCTTTTGCAAAACAAATTGTTGTGCCTGAACTCAACCTTCCCAGATGACATGATTCCTGTGCAGTAATGCATTCTATGTAAGCTCCACCAACTGCAGCCCTATTCCGTTTCTTTTTGGGAACCCCCTCATATGTAGATCTTAAGTTCCAACCTCGTATAAAAAGGAATAATTTAGATATGGAACAAGAATTAAGTAAAAAAACTAGTAAATACACCTAATTTGAATGACTAATTATTATATTGTTGTTCAAGTAATATAAAATGCAAGTTGATGATGCATTAACTGTGAATAAATACAAGATGATGCATTAACTGTGAAAAAATTTTAAATGGTAGAAAGAATGATCCTTGGACATTGAATGTAAGTGGTGAATAGGCTTTTAATTAATTAACCCTTTAACATTAATTTTCTATTATTGTTTCTTTGTCAGGAATAAAAGGACCTAATGATTTATAAATTGAATATTTGTACTTCAATATGTTTGCTAATGTTTAGACAAGGCTGCTGTCCTCAGCTGATTTCACTTTGGTAACATTCCCATTTCAATACCTTTAATGCTGCAGAAAAAACTATTCTGTTAACAGTATTTAATAGATTAATTTTTCAAACAAAAAGTAATACCTTTGTTTATATTCTTCAATAAGTATCAATGATGTTATTTGTGTATTAACAAAGTGTAATATAATAAATTTCAAATTATCATGAGGTCAAATAATATAAGTATATCACAAATTTTCCCACCAGTATTTTTTTTGCATTACACTGAAGAGTAGTATAACTACTCTTAACTAGTATTAAGTCTTGAACAATGCTTACGTTTGCATTGTATGATGACTGTAAAATTTAGTTTGTTATTTTCCAACTATAAACATTAATAATTTTGATAGCACAAGTAAAACATCTTTTCTGTGTGTGAAGTATTGGAATAATTTTGTTAAACATTAGTTTAATCATAATTTATTGGAAAACCTTGTATTTTTGTACATGCAAGTAAATCAAACAGGCAATATCCATAGGGTTTTTATAATAATTATTGAGCTGTGTACCCTTCTATTTTATGCAAATTTCTATTATATGACATTACCTTTGGCTTTGTTTGAATTGTATTTTAGTTTACAGCAGGCACAGTGCTGATAGCTACCTGACACTCAAAATTAGATCATAAAATTGCACCATTGAATTCTCACTTCTGACTGCATTACAAGTTCTGAGATGTAACCTTCCTCAGAAATAAGTTATGTGAAAATATTGTGATAGGTGGGTAATGAGAAATTCTCTATCACGATTTAAAAATAATGGTAAATAATGGAGTCTCTATCCTTACTGCGAGGAACAGATTATTTTCAATGTACTTTAATAAGGAAATCATTATGAAGCAGTTCATTGCATTAAGAGTTTACTGTATTGATTTCAGTAATCCCCTTCCCCCCAGATTTAAAATTATTATTTAAAGGAAGGTAATTTAATTATTACTCCCGCTATGTGATAGAAATACTGCCTATAATACCATACCTACCCAAACATAAGTTAGTTTTTATTGTAATTTGTAGTTAAAAACATTTTAGGATAACCTCCTATCCCCATCGTAGGTAAAAGACCATCCCCATTCATTATACCATCTACAAGGAATGTATTGTTCATAGCAATCGCTATGAACAAAAGTGTTTATTTAAACAAGCAGTGCAGTATTTTGAAGTTCTTATTTCCCTTTTGAGTTGTTTACTCGTTATTCAGGGGAATAGTGGCGAAGTAATGAAATTACTACTGCAGAGAAGCCACAATACATGATACCTCATTTTTTTTAACCCTCTATAGTTCTATGCATTAGTGTTTAATGATACATAGTGATTATACACTTCAGTTAAACATTGACCCACACCCACTTTAAAATATTGTGTGCTGATTGCAATGTTATTTATTTGTAGCATATATTCATTAATTGGCCCGTATCAACTTTTACCGTGGCATAATAAATGTTGTAATAATATATAGAAAGCATGACAACCTATATTTCCTTTGATGGTATAGCAATATTTGTTATAATTTTATTTTGCCCTTGGACAAATATATTTTTTTATAATGAAAGCTTTTGCCCAGACATGCATGTTTTTCTTATGCTATATATGTACTTAAATTGTATTATTCCACCATTCATCAGTTATATATGAATCTCAAATGCTGTCTGGTTTAACACTTTATATTTTACTCTGTCTTTGCAGCAGGTCAGTATACCTCAACCATAACAAGTCTGACTTCAATAACAAGAATCCCAGGTTCAAATTCCCAACAGACCTGATTTTTAGGATTAAATTTCTTTGTCCCTTTAACGTTTTAAATACACAGGTAGGCATATACTTAGAATATTAATTGTGTGCACACCAACTGAATGACTTTCTTAAAATTATTTCAAAACACAGCCCATTTACAAGTACAAACATTGTAATTCCTAACTTTTCATTGTCTAATGGAATATGTTTAAGCTTCTTATGAAGCAACACTGTTACTAGCTCTGCATGAAAAATTTTGGAAATCCTTCACGGTTTTGGCTTTTTACAGATATGACTTAGGTAAGGTTACATGATATTGAGGAAAATAAAAAACTTCAGATTTGGTTACTCCTTAAAGATTTTCTTACTCCTGGTTTTGATAATTTTGTGATATTGCAGGTTGTCCCTGTATTTCATGAAATTATGATTTGTAATGATTTTTTCAGTAGTGCAATTTTAGCATACTCTTAATTTGTTCTGGAACAAATATCATTTTTATGTACATGTTAATTTGTTCTGGAACAAATATCATTTTTATGTACATGTTGCAGCTTTACAAGAAACATTTAATGGCAAATTGCAGTATTCCCATTATTATCAATAGGCAATTTGGAATTAGGCATACATGAACAGTTTCCAGGATCAAACGCAAGTAAATTTCCATCCAATTGCACTGAAATGGCGTTTCAAGTAGAAGAAGAGGAGTAAAAGCTTCAACTAGTTACTGAATATGGATAGGATATTACAGTAGTCACAATATATAAAATGGCAGTAGCACAGAACTGTTGATTGCTCGGCCCACTGTTTTTGCTTTTAAGGTTCTTTTCTTATGCATATTAAGCATGCTGTATAGATGAATGTGGCTGTGAATACAGAAAATAAGTTTTAACCGGCATGTGTCACCAGTAACTTACAAAGCTTGCATGCGGGTAGTTTTCAGATTCAAGATCATAAAATAGGAAATTGAGGTGTACTTCTCAATTCTTAATTTTTTTTAATTGTGTTTGTGTGATAGCCTATTTCTTTTCATTAAAGTTCCTGTTTTTGTACATTACATACTTAAGAATTCTTTAACCTTTATTTATTTATGTAAAGATATCAATGTTAGCAAAGTATTTCTTTCGCTCTCCATGTAAGATTTCAAATAGGGATGAATTTGAATGTCAAGATAAGTATCCAAGATCACATTTAATTTATTGCTTTTCTAGTCACATATTCCATACACTTTTATCATGAAGAATTAGAATTGATGTAGTGTGATTTATAAAAGGCATGTAGAAATCATTCTTAGAATTTGGCAATTTCATTCATTGCAGTTACATTTACAGCCTTGGAGGGATAACATATCTTTTGCCATAGCCACAGTGAAAATATCAAGTTGATTTCTATTATATGATTATAAATAGCTTTATTGATGAGGTTTTTAGATAGTTTTTGTGTGTCAGTAACTCTGGCATTAGTATTGGTAACATTTATCCTGATTGTATTGCTCATGGTCACCTCTGTTCAGCTTTAGAATGTGTATATGCTACTGGTTTAAACACTAAATCTCTTGATTAAAGCAAAAATGTGAAAAATTCTAGTACTATGAATAAATTCATCGATAAATGATATTAATGAAGTATTTTTGGTTTTCTATCAGGGTTAGCAATAAAATTAAGTGTTACATAACCCTTTACATCTCCACACATGCATTTATGTACAGTCCTGGGACAATGGATACATGTATTACCGTATTTTCCCATTGATAAAGCGCACCCAGAACTTTGTAGTTATCATGAGTTTGTATAGATAATGCGTGCTAAGGGCTTCATAGTTATCTTGAACGTGTATAATGATGCACTCCGTGTGTATCAATTTATATATATGTTTGTATATGTGATATGTATGTATATGTATATATGTATGTATATGAAGTACTCTACATTGTCGGGTTTCACCGCGTCGTTGTTTGATTCAGACAACAGTTTCGCCGAAGTTGCATTCGGCGTCTTCAGGTCGAAGATGAGGGACTCGGAATTTTGCCACCCTTATATAGGTGGTCCCGTCTAGTGGCTGCTTCCTGATTGGTCCGTTCCCGGAGAACTCTCTTCCACGCGTTGTGGAGATGGTAGCCTTCATCTCTGTTGATGTTCTCCGGGTTTTTTGTGATCTCAATTGCTTCCCTAATTAAACGCGGGTAGTATCTACTCTCCTTGGCTATGATGTTTGCTTTTTGGAATGAAATCTCGTGACCAGGTTCCACTCCATTGGTGTTCTGAAATGGCCGACAGGTGAAACTGCTTTTTTGTAGTTGCCCGGAGGTGTTCCTCTAGTCGAACTTTCAATGAGCGGCATGTTTCCCCGATGTAGGCTTTCCCACATGAACAGGGTACTTGGTAGACCCCTTCATATAAGTCTTTCGGAATTTGGTCCTTCGGTCCAGGGAGAGCGTCGGCTATTTTCTTGGTGCAGTTAAATCTTGTCACCACGTCATGTTTTTTTAAGACTCTGGCTATCTTCTCGGATGTTCCGGATACCTAGGGAATAGTAGCGTATGCGTTTGGGTCCGGTTCCGTCTGCTTGATGAACTTTTCCCAATCCCGCCTTCGCCTTTCTTCCCTGGCGGTCCTTTTAAGGACCATATCGTTCCGATAGCCATTTTGCTGCAATGCTTTTAGGAGATGTTTCTTTTCCGCTGGCAAAGAATCGGCGTCAGAAATTTCATAGGCTCGGTGAGCTAGTGTGAAAGCAAACATCATAGCCAAGGAGAGTAGATACTACCCGCGTTTAATTAGGGAAGCAATTGAGATCACAAAAAACCCGGAGAACATCAACAGGGATGAAGGCTACCATCTCCACAACGCGTGGAAGAGAGTTCTCCGGGAACGGACCAATCAGGAAGCAGCCACTAGACGGGACCACCTATATAAGGGTGGCAAAATTCCGAGTCCCTCATCTTCGACCTGAAGACGCCGAATGCAACTTCGGCAAAACTGTTGTCTGAATCAAACAACGACGTGGTGAAACACGACAATGCAGAGTACTTCAAACCACCGCCGCAAAAACCTACGCAGCCATATGTATGTATATGTATATATGTGTACATATATATATATGTGTGTATATATATATATATATATATATATATATATATATATATATATATATATATATACATATATGTATACATATATATACATATATATACATATATGTATATATATATATATATACATATATATATACATATATGTATACATATATATACATATATGTATACATATATATACATATATGTATATATATATATATATATATATATATATATATATATATATATATATATATATATATATATATATATATATACACACACACGAGGGTCATCCGGAAAGTAGTACCCGTTCGTGCAATAAAGACACAAAAGTAAATATTAACAAACATAAAAAATTTTATTTGAAAGAGGATACTTTAAACTACTTCTCAACATAATCTCCAAGCAAATTAAGGCATTTGTCATAACGTGTGACAAGTTTCTGTATTCCTGCTGCATAGTCCTTCGCCGCCAGCTCATTGAGATACGCGAGGGACCCATCTTGCACAAATTTTTGCATAATGCAGATGGTGTTTAACAATTTCATGAACAATTGTTCGAGAAACATTGGGAAAATGCTCACAGATGTCATCAATTGTGACGCGCCGATCGTTCCTCACGAATTCGTCAACTGAGCTCACCAGTTGGTCTGTAATGACAGACGGTCTCCCCGAACGCTCATCGTCGTGTGTGTTCCCCCTCCCCATGTTGAAGTTGCGACACCACCGCCGAACAGACGACTCGTCCATTACATTGTCTCCATACACCTCCTTTAATTGGCGATGAATATCACATGGGCGAACGTTTCTTGCATTGAGGAATTTAATCACTGCCCTCACTTCACAACTGGCGGCGTTCTCAATTTTTTTAAACATTGTAAACAATCACAGAAACAACACAGGCAATGCTAGCGTCACGCAACTTGGCTCAGAGAAGGCAGACAAGCCACTGAAGCTATCTGACCTCGTCCAGCGGCTACTCGCGTCGTCAGCACTTCATGCGGCACGAACGGGTACTACTTTCCGGATGACCCTCGTATATATATATGTGTATATATACATATATGTGTATATATATATACATATATATATACATATATATATACATATATATATACATATATATATATATACATATATATATATACATATATATATATATACATATATATATACATATATATATATATATATATGCATACATAATGTGTGCGGGTCGGGGTAATCCAGGAGGTAAAGCATTGGACTACTGACCAGAGGGTCTGGGGTTCGATTCCCTGGCAAGTCTCTGAGCACCTGCAGCTCCACCCAAGCTATGTGTTTTTTGGGTATTAGATCTTCCTGGGAAACCATAACCGGCTCAGGGAAAGGAACTGAATAAAAATTATGTATATTGTGTGTAAAAATATGTCCATATCCATATAGTAATAGATGGTAACAGCAATGAATACATGGATTCATAATTGCCTGTGGCTGTGTCTACCATAAGTGTACAAAAGATTAGAGCCAGGTAATTGAAATGAATTCCAAACAATAGAAGGATTCAAAATTAACAGTATTAACAAGCGTACAAAATAAGCTTACTGTGCCCTTTAATTTGCTTTATAAATTAACTTTCAGCAAATCAAATATGAAACAATTACAGAATGAATCAAATAGAATTTTCTTGTTTTGTTAGCTTTACTTCGCTTTGTTAGTATTGGCGCTTATCTGTTGTGTACACCCGCCAAGTTCTATGAAAGTGCTGCCTACATGGTGATTGCGTCAAACCTGAATTGAGTTAAACTTTTGTATTTTAGAATTTTCTCAAGAAAATTACCCATGGAGAAGAAAAATCGTATAAAGCTATGATTAAGCTACAAGTCATCAGTTTTGCGAAATAAAAAGGAAATCGCTAGTCTGCCAGGATTTATCCATCTTTTAAATCAAATTTAAGTTCTAGTTGGGATTAGAGGATGATGTCTGGTATGAAAGACTTCACAGAATCGGGAAGGATTAAAAAAGTTCTTATGAAGAAATAAGCCAGTGGACCCTGGAAAGTTTCCATGGTGTCAGAGGGACTTGTGTAGAAAATGGATTTGACAAAGCCTTAGGCAATATTTCAATGCCAGTGCTAGAAGATGAGGAAGAGTTAACTTCGGAGAGTGCACTTGGTGATGTGCCTGAAGTAATAGTAAGAGGTAATAAGATTCAGGTGAAGAATTTCTCGGATTGGAGTGATCTATCTATTCTATCATATATTTATACATATATCATATGAACATTGTACATTATATGTTTCTTCTTTTTCTCATGGGTTTATGAGGTGAAATAACTGTATTGGTAGCAGATCTGTATAAAATAGAATGCAATTAGAAAGGCATGCTTCCAGACTGATTTATGTTTGCGGGACTCTTCTTTAAATTATTGTCTACATAGGTATGTAATTGTTTTGATTTTTTCAATTTTCATAACATAACGGGCATCGTAATTTTTATGATTATCTGAATATTTTTGTACAAATAATGTGTGAATTATCGATGGGAAAATACAATAGTTTCTGCATAATTTATGATATAGCAGCAAAATCTTTGGGTGAAGACAGTCCAACCTAGGTTGTACTATCATGATAACATAATTTCTAATTCTTATCACTGACCTTAAGTATAACATTGATTTAAGTTAAAAAATAAACAGTGTTATGAATAAATTTTTAAGTATTTTGCTTATTTCTCAATCAATGGCAAGTTTAACTTTTGAGAAACCCAATATTGTTAGTTGAAATGATGTAAAAACTGAACTTAATTTCAAGCCAGTAATGGCTTATAAAGCATTACAAGTCCACATAATTATTGATTGAATTAATTTTCTGAGCAGTATAATTCACTGTACTTTACTAATTTTTATGCTGGGTGTGATTTTAAAAAGCTTTTGCTGCTCCTATATTTTCATTCTTGTTTGTGTTAAGCTGCTAGGTGTATACCATTTTATTTGTAGCACATTGTTCATGCATATAGATACAATTAAGTTTGTTCTCACATATACCTAAACAAAGATTGTGTCATTGATTCTGTGAAAGTGAAATGAACATATATATAAATATCAGTATTACACTTTTTGTACAGATTCTCATTTGTAGTTGCAAGTATGCAGCTGTATAGCATCATGAAACTATCATAATTTTCCTAATAAAACAAACCATGAGCACAGTAATCAACCCAA
Organism: Hetaerina americana; assembly: GCF_022747635.1. Classification (NCBI taxonomy): domain Eukaryota; kingdom Metazoa; phylum Arthropoda; class Insecta; order Odonata; family Calopterygidae; genus Hetaerina; species Hetaerina americana. The sequence continues at coordinate 34,906,832 of NW_027286874.1, read as the reverse complement.
AGGTCGGTTTGTTGGTGATGGTAGAGTTCACCCAGTACTAAGCCCAACGGCGTGTGAAATTCACACATCAGGGTATGGGGGCCAGTTCCTTTCCCTGTGCCGGTTATGGTTTCCCAGGAAAATCTGGTACCTGAAAAATCACATAGCTTGGGTGGAGCTGCAGGTGCCCAGAGTGCCTTGCCCGGGAATCAAACCCGGGACCCTCTGGTCAGTAGTCCAGTGCTCTATCCCCTGGACTACCGCGGCCTGTAATTTTCCTAATATAATTTGAAATTGGGAAAAGGTACTTCATTTTAGCCGGCCCCGGTGGCGGCCGGGTAACGTCCTCATCTGCCATTCCAAGGGTCGCGGGTTCGATTCCTGCCTGGGTGAGTTTCCCTCCATCTAGGGCTTAGGTGTTTGTAAATGTGACATTGTTATCGTTGTTAATAGTTCGATGTAAAGGCCTAAATGTGCTGTTTTCGGACTTATACTGAATAAATAAATAAATAAATAAAATTTTGTAGGGTATTGGACTACTGGCCATGGAGCACAGGTTTGATTCCCAGGAATACCTGTGAGCAACATCAGTTTCATGGAAGCTTTGTAATTCTTTTTATACCAAAACTTCCTGGGAAACCAAAGGTGATACAGAGAAAGTAACTAGCCACCTTACCCTAAGTTCACATGCCTTAGGGCTTAGGACTAGCTCAGCTCCATTCTCGCCTATCACATCAACCTTTAGGTTAATAACTGTGGTCAAATTAATGCGCAATTTTTTGTCAAGAAAATTTTCTCTAATAATTAGGGTGCTGTATGTTTAATGCTAGTATATTATAATGTTAGTAAATAGTTACTACGAAATAAAATCAATAGTTGTTTGATTGAAAGAATCATCACTTCAATCATGCTCAGTGGGAATTAATACCATCATATTCATTAAACAGTTGTCACAGTTATTGATTTATCATTTGTTAGTTGAAAGATGTCTAAAATGTCATTCTAAGCCAAGAAATGTGGCCCCTGATGGTTATGGGTCCTCTGGCCCATGAAATTCGTGTGTATTGATTTAGTATTTGTCATGATCTCGATATTAGTTGAACAGCATCAATAATTTGCTAAGACAATGACTAGGTTAAGGTAATTAGACTGCCATTTATTATTGCCATTATTTGCCATTAATTAATTGCCATTTATTGTTGTTTTTTGAGAGATATCCAAATAGAATCTTTGACCTATTAAAATTTTTGAGGGTAGTTGATCTTAATTTTTCACTAGAAAATATATCAAAAAATAGAATGTAACAATTTCGAAGTGTGGTCTCAAGGAATTTATAAAATAGAGTTTGATGCTGTTTATGATCAGGAAAAACATCCTAATACCTGAAGCTTGGATGTATTCATTGGAACCTGCTTAATGTGCTACATTCACAATGGTAGTGATGTTTGGAATTGATTATATTTATGCTGTGCTTGTTGAACCTTTTTCGGCTCATGTGCATCTATAAATACAGGCATCATCACCCACATGGGATTGGTGTCTGAAAAACCCCACGGTTAAGAAACTTAGGTCAGTAAACCGTTAAGAGTATGGAGATCAGGGATTTGGTTTTTGGTCCTGTCATGTCTGCAAAATATGTGGCATTCAGATGAACAAATGAATTATATTACATATAGCCACAGTTGATTCATGAATTGAAATGCCCAGCTGGTATAGTGATTGAAATTTTATAATCATCTTCGACCATTTCCATAAATACTTGTGAGCTAAAAGTATTTCGGTAGAGTGCAGTAATGCTGCTTGTTGTGACCCCTTAATAAGCCCCTCAAAGTATATGGCATGCTTCTGTCCAGATTAGGGAGGGTTTACTGTATATACATACATGCATATATTGTCAAGGATGTAGGATAAGAAAAGAGACAAAGGAACATGTAATAGGGTGAGCCCAAGTTTATTGGGGAAGGCTGGAGGAAGATGACTGAAAGCAGAAAAAAGTTTCTCCACCAGGAGTTGAGCCAAGGAGCTCAAACTTAATATGCCTTGAAATTGATAATATTGAAGCTTCACAAACCATATATGAGGTAGTAATGCTGTTGGATGGAGTTATAAGACTAGTGACCACTTGATTCTGCCATTTTCCTTCAAGGAATGAGTAAAGCATAGACAAAAATGGCGATAATATTTGAGACATATATTTTGAGGGATAATATTTGAGGTCGATACTTAGTGGAAATCCATTTGTAACGCACAAAGAAAGAATCAAAGACTTTTCGTTTCCGCAGGAAAGAAAATAGATTCTTTCCTGTAAAAATGCCAAGTCTTTGATTCTTTCTTCATGCGTTATGTCAATAATAGTTAGATAGGTGCAAATAAAAGAAATGATGAATTCAAACATTTATGAACTCTCAAAATCAAATAATGAGGGATATTTCTCAATTCTCCCTGAGCTCACTGGGAGATCCAAAGTTCTGTCTCAGTAATAAGTCTTGTAATTCAGACACAATACTTTTTTCTGCTTGAGGAATCTGTATCACAGAAGGTGCTGAGTCTGTAATGGCAATAATGAGTATTTTCAGGGTTCTATAATGAAAATTGTATCTTTTCAAGATTAAAAAATTATTGGGAAATGGAATGTTTAAAACACTATTTGGAAATTCTTACACCTGTATGAAATATTATGCAAGTAGACACTGCTGTACTGAATTCACATCTGGCCTCTCCTGTGTTGGGTACAAAAGGGATGAATCATATACCAGAGAACTTCCTTAATGCTTTTCAATTTGGAAAGCTGAATACTGCAGCAAAAGAGAGACTCCTTGCACTTGGGGCACTTCTGGCTATCTTAATCATGACGCACTCTAATTGGCTTGGATGCATCATGGTATTCACTCCTTGGGAGAGACGTTAGGCATTAATGGTAAATGTCACTATTTGGTACCACGGATCATGAAAATTTTCCTGTGTCTACACTGAATTTATATTGATGTTTTTGCTTTAATATTTCTAACTTATGAATGTTTTATTATCAAAGACCTTATATAATAGCTGTATAAGGCTATTACATGGTTGTGATGTGCAGCATTTTCATTGCTGAGGTCTCATCTGAAAAAGAATCCTAAATGATAAACATTTTTATTGGAAATGGAATGTAAAATTGATATCTTCACCCTTCAGCATTATTGTATGTTATGGGTGACTAACCTTCGACCAACGATAATGCTCCTGACAGCTTTTGTGACACAGACACTGGTTTTAACATTTGCGAAGAGTCAGTTGAGGTTTATGGGGGAGGGGGATCAGCAGTGCAGTGAGTGGGAGAGGGGAGGTGGTAGCATGTACGTGCATTCGAATCTTTTGTTTAATTGTATGAGAGCAGGTTTGAATCCATTGCTTCTTAAGTGCTTTATGTGGATACCACAGAAGTTTCATATTTTCTTCTCATTATCCCCCTCTAGCAGATTAAGGTTGCCAATGAGCTCTGACAGTCACTAGTGCTCTCCATATGCCTAGCTGAGCAGTTCCTATGTAGGAAATACATTTTAAGACTCATTGAAGTAACAACCTTCTCTGTATACATTTCTGTACTTATTAAATTCTGGTAATTCATTTTCTGGAGCCACTGCAGATTTTAAACCGTTCTCAGGCTAAAAAAATCATGTCTATTGTTCAGATCTATTTTTCACCTTGTTATAATATTCATTGTCTAAACTATTTAGCTGTATGTTATTTTATTATCTTGTTTCAGGGTACTTCAATGTGACATTATTGTTGAATTTTTTTCAATTTACTACAGATGCCTTTACTCCATAAAAATTCGTGAAATGAATAGTTGAACATTATGACAACTTATTCTTGCACTCTTATAAGGAGTTTCAGCATGTAGTATCACTTGCCTAAATAGTATATGCTATAATAAAGGTTGTTTTTACATAAATGTTACCTTTACAAAGGTAAAAATCTTTTAATTATTAAAAACACATGGTATCTCATTCCTATGTTGTTGTATTGCTTCTTTTATTTTTCAGTAATGTACCACTAAAGTACTGCAAAATATTTACAATTATGTTCTATATGAGTTATTATGGTTACATATCATTCCATTTGTTGTATAACCAATCATGTTTCATAACAATATAGTTTCATCTTTAGAATGGTTCCTGGATTGATAAATTGGTTATAAGATGTAATTAGTACCTTAAGGTGTGATTAGTTTAATTATCAAGCATTTTTTAATTTGATATATCATATTAGGAACATTTGCTTTCACTTCCAAAATATTTTTTGTCGTGTCAGAATAAGTAAATCGACTGCTGCCTTGCTACTTAATGATATAAAAGTTGTATTGAGGTTCACATAGAACTTATGGAGGACTAAATAAATACTAATCAAAATTTAAACTTTTTTATACTTTTAATATTTTTTAATTTGTTTTTCAATAATAGTAGTGTTTTTATTGTGGTTATATTAGTTGTTTGATTTCAAAACTTTTTTTATGATTTTCGTAATGAGGGTTGTACATAGTTAAGATTGGCATGTGGCAGGGAAGAAAGTATTTTTGTTAGCTGTAAAATCTTTAGCTTTTAGCTGGAATAAATTTCAAGTAAATTTTTAATTTTACGTTTCTGATGCAACATAAAGTTTCATTTAAAATCATATTTCCGCATACCTGATGGCTGAAGATTTCTATATATGAGAATACCATCATTTGAATTAAGCATTTTTCCAACATGTTTTGTAAACATATAAACATTTTGATTAAGTTAAATAATATTATTGGTAATTTTACATTGAAACTAGTGTTGTTTATTTTTGAAAAATGTATGCATGGCAATGCCTTTAGTAATTTTGCATCCTAATGATTAGGAGTGCATTCAGCAAAATTCCCTTTTTTAATGTTCTGACCCCTCATTAAAAAATCATTTTTTTTTCAGACGTGGATCAGGCACCTATTGCTCCACAAAGGCCTACCTCACCAGCTTCCTCAACCTCTTCTTCATCATCCACCTCGTCATCCTCATCTTCATCTTCACCTTCCTCCCCTGCATCTCCCCTTGGTGGGGACATGATGGGTGTGACTGGAGGGTGTGGTGGTGTGAGTGAAGGTGGTGGGGCAAATGATGGCTTCAAAGCTGAACGGCGATTATGTGGTGGAAGTCGTCTAGCTGTTGAGAGAATGTTGGAATTTGGGCGGGAGCTGTATAACATGAGCTTGCGATTGAGGAGGGAGGATGGGAAGAGTGAAACCAACAAGAAGATGTTGCAGGTTTGTTGAAGAAGCTGTCACCCTAAGCTACCCTAAAGTGTTGTCAAAATGAAAGTAGAATATTGTCACACGCATGCGTGGGTCTAGGAGCTGTAAGAAATAGACTTCCAATTATATTAATATATATAAGAAAAAGTGATTCTCCAATCTTAATCAGATTAACTTTTTCAGTGAATTCAAAATTTAATGATTCTATGCTGGGAATGAAATCAGCCACTAAATTTTCTATTTATGTTCATTCTTTCGTGATAGTTATTCCCTGATTGTGACAGTGTTAGGTTTTAGAAAAAATTAATCTTTGGTTAAATTAGATTCATCGAGTAGTTGTGTGGTCAGCTTCAAGGAAAATTCTCTACTCTCAGGAAATTTTGGGTAATTTTGTGCGTAGTGTGAAATTTTTTCTGTTGGTATCACCAAAGTATTTTTAACCAAATTCAAAATATTTTTTCCTCTTAAAACCATGAAAATATAAAAATAGACTATTCTGGGGGGAAATTGGTCTCGCCATTTTCATGCAATATATAAAGTCATATCCACATCTATATAATACCCTTCAGGTAACCTTGATAGTGTTTATGGTGTGTCCAGGTTAAAATAATGGGGCTTAAGTGGTGCAATCAACTTTGCATACTGACCCTTCATCAGATAAGTCTGAAAGGTTTTTATTCATAGGTGTTTCTGTCAAATTAATGGTTGACTTGATCTTCAGGATTTAACATCAGCATCATTTTTAGAAGGGTAGTATTCTTCTATTGTCTGCTTTTCTAGTGGCTCAAATCTTTGAGCCATATTGTCACACTCCTAGTGAATAATGTATGCATTGCTCCCCTGTTTGTTACCATAGTTTATTTTGAGCTGAAATAATAATAAATGTGATTTATAATATATAATGATAAATGTGATGTAAAATGATTGAAGTGGATTCTTACTTCAAATTTTTTTTACTGCATGGTTAAAGAGCTTTAACGGGCCATGTGTTCTCAAAATCCTATCAAAATTGTGCCTGAGCTAAAAAGCATTTCTGGTAAATTAAGTGTGCATTTACAAAGAGTCACTGGGCAACAGTTGTTGAATTAGGGTACCAAAAATGAAGGCACTCCTTGGTAAATCTTGGTTTAACATTAATGATAACTTTTTCTGAAACCATAATTGAATAGACCCTAAAGTATTTGTATAAAATTGTTCCCTTAATGATGACCTTTTAAATTAGTTGCAAGCTGTGAAAGAAAACCTGAAAGCATGAAAATAAAAAGTTGTGTTGTTAGGTCTTAATATTTGTAAAATGTTGTAATTTTGTTCTAAATGTAGTTCAACCTCTTTATTTTTCTGCTCTTGATGATATTTTCTTTAATCAAATGTGTTTTGTTTATCGAAATAATTTATGCTTTATTTTGGTCAAGTTTCTCCAAAAGTCAGTTTACTCTCATAGATTTTGAGCATATTAATCTGTTTTAAAGTTATCTGCTACTCCTGTTAAATTATGGCATATTCTGAACTCCAAGGAAGTTATAAAAAAGACAAAAGTTGGGCTTCCATTTAACATTTATTTTTTAATTGTAAAACCAGAAATATTTTGCATAATTGTTCTCTATTGCAAAGTATGTTGTCATGTTGTTGGAGCGTGTGCTTGTAACTTGCTTATTTCATTTTGTTATTAATTCAGTGAAATCTTTTTCTTTGATATTTAGGATGCTTTTAGCCTTCTGGCATACTCTAATCCATGGAGTAGTCCTGTTGGCTGGCAGCTAGATCCAGTTCAGCGTGAGCCAGTATGTGCAGCCCTAAATTCAGCTATCCTAGGTATGGTATTGTCTAACAGCTGGACTTAAGGAAAAATGATTTATTCACAAAACAGCAATCACCGGAAACTTGATTAAATGAACAATTAATTACTCTAGGTTTTTATCCTTTAATTATTTGCAAGTAATTTGCAGATGTTTTGTTGTAAATCCAGGCAATATAACCTAAAAATATTTTTGCAGGAGCACTGTAAATAAAATTAATCATATCCTTTATTTATAAACATTATTCCATATTTTTCTCAATACCAATGTGAAATAGAAAACTCTTCAGAGTAAATCCCTGGAGCAATGCCTGCAGTCAAGCCAAAGAGTTGATATATTTTTCTTATGGATATCAGAGTAAAACCTTGTTGTCTGATCCTAATCATTTTGAAATATCATCCAATGCAGTTATTTAGGGTCTTTGAGGAAGTGCTATTTGGTGAATTGTTGTTGATAGAGTAATTACTTTATATTCATTCTTATGATAAATTGGTTAATATGCCCCTTGGAAATTGTTGCACACTGATAATGGATTTTGGTACTTACATTACAGATATATGAAAGTGTCAGTAACAGTTTGATCACAGGTGCAAAATTACCCTAGCTTGTTATTGATACATTTTCCCCTCTATTAACCCTTGATTATTTGTTCATTTTCATTCTTTATGTTTTGACCTGATTTATGAGAAAATTTGGTAGTGCATCTTGAAAATAGATTTGTCAGAAACCAAGGATTTGATCCATATAATTTGAAAGTATGGCATATTGCTGATGATATACTGTTTCATAATTATAAGATTCTTCATGTCTTTAATTTTTCGTCATGCTAAAAGGAGCCTTGGTGTTGAAGGTGATTTTGAATTGCTATGATAGTGATTAATCATTAGATAAATCATGATAATTGAGATATGTTTATATGATGAAATTCAATGCCAGGCCATGGTCTTATAAACTTGATGAAACTTAGTTTGTGTCAAATTTGTATCCTTTTCTGAAGATTTTGTGTCATCAAGATTTTGCTATTTGAAATTTTTTCTGCATACTTTTTAAAGGTATTTCTATCTTTTTGCTCTTAATTTCTTCCACGATAAAACACTCACATCCTCCTGAAGGACTAATTTCTGTTAACTACATCAAGGGTCAATGCAAATGAAATTGAGCATCATACAAATAGGAGCAGGTCCTTAAACTTGAATTGATCAAACCTATATCAAATTTTTTTATGCCTTTGTTGCATCATGCTATCAATCTTACATCTGAATGCTGGGCTTTCTCAAAGGCAATGGAAGAGAGGTTATTGGTAGATTTGTGCCAATTTTGGGGATGTGGTAGTCCAGTGGGTAATTTTATTATTACTTTATACTTGGACCGCAAGCATTTTAATGTCCTATTGTTTATCTTTTGGTCATTGAATTAAGTGGTTGATGATGTCTTAAGTCATTATGATGTTGATGCTAGGCTCTTGGGGAGGCAGTGGAAGTGGAATGGATAGCTTCCTAAGACTTGGGAAGTGAAAAGTAGGCCTTATGATCTTTCAGACATTAGAATAAACAAGGAAAACTGTTAAAAATTTTTAATCTCATTCGTGTGTTGGAGCTCAGTTGAGTCCATAAGCTGATTGTTTCCTTGTGTATTTAGAGATCATAAATGTCAGCAATACTTTGTTACAGGTCTCTGTTTGCTGTCTCTTGAAGATACAGACTGTAAGGTGGATGAGTACTGAGTACTTCAATGACTTGAATCTTTAGCTCGAAGTCTAGCTTTTTTAGTGTTTGATTATTAATGATGAAATGCATTAAGTTACTCCCCAGTCAGAAAAAACCAAAGGGAGAATGTATAGCTTAATGTAAAATTAAAGAAGATTAATCAGAGAATTTTTATTATAATCTTAACAATTTTGTTGAGTGTCTCAGTTGATATTTTCAACCACTCTCTGTCTTCATCATATTCCATGAACATTTTAAATGAAATGGAAATATTTATTCAAAAAGTGTAACTGATTATTTATGACTGCTGTGTCTAATTCTGTGTTTCTTCCACCAGAGTCAAGTAACCTTCCCAGGAGGCCTCCGCTAGAGGTGGCAATGGCCCATGCCCGTGAGCTGGTGCAACTAATGTCTTATTCTGGGCTGGGCTCATGTGCCTTTGCCAGTGTTGATGATCTCTTGAACCACTGATGCTGTGCTAAATTTATGGTGGCATTAGGCATCTATTTCCTAGCAGTGAAGCATTGTCGTGATTAGTGGATAAATTGGAGCAACATTATCAGAGTAGAAAGATCTCTCCTTTGTGGTCTTCTCTAACTGTGACTTAATGCCATTTTTGTCCATTGTGAATGTGGCAGTGACTCAAACAAGATCCACTATGATAGCGATTGGTGTGCTACTGGCTGCTTTTGAAATGCCCCAGCCAACTGCACCATTGTTTAAGCATTAAAAGTGGTGACATTTTCAACATTCATTTCCACCCTGCAGGCCTTCAAACTGCATTTGAAAAATAAAAAAATTGATGTGGATGGTATTGGTAGTGGCAATCAAGGGTGATTTGAAAAATCCTGTATTCTGATTTATGTCTCTCCTCTTGGGTGTGATTGGGCAGATGATATCATGGATAAATTGCAGGGTGAGGTATAAAATCATTCATTATAATTACTACAGTGGGACACCATCTAAAAAAATTATACCTTGCCAAATCGTTACTCCTCTTTGTCCTGGATAATAGGGAGTCATCACTGCCACAACCTTAGAAGCTCCTGTTAATGTTTTAAAGCTACAAAAAGTTAAAAGATCTATTATGTATGCTGAAGTCCATCAACCAAAATTGCTTCTTTATGTGGAATTCAGAGTATATAATTTTGAATTAATGTGGAAGTGATGGCGGCATAAGTAATGCTAAGTCTTCCTTCATTCATTGATAAGATGGCCTGAGTTATCACTCATTGAATAAATCTTGTCTTTGGATGGATGGGTGAGGAAGGGGAGCTCTTGAAGAGTGAACCCCAACCCTCTAGCTAAGCTTGTACATTTATGCCCAGTCCCCTTCTCTCAAATTGGTTGTAATGTACTTGTGTACATTGTGGCAGAGGATATCCCGGCTTCAGTAAATGTTGGTTTCAAAAAGAGTAACATTCTGCTGTCCAAGTTTCTGTTTAAGAAATTTGACCTGATGTTTTGCTTGTTATTTAATTTTAACATATTTTTTTTATATTTGATCTGTAATTATGATTTATCATAGGAAGTGCGACATTTCCCTGTAAAAAACCTCCACTATTTCCATCTCCTTTGTTACTATCTAAATAATTTGGAAAATTGTGCTGATTAAAGAGTTTGTGTTTAGTATCTTGACAACCACATCATTAATTTGCAATAAGTGCCTACCAAAGATGTCTGTTTTCTAGGCAATATACTGTCATATCTTGTCAATTCCTCAATAGTAATGTTAGTGTTGGCAGGCTTGAGGCAAGGCTGCCAATTATGTGTTCAAACAAATTATAATTTAATATTTGTATGTGGGCAACAATAACTTAGTTTTATTAAGGAAAGACTAAGAATTTATATTGCAGTTACATTTTTTCTGCTTCAGTGGAGTTTATCTCCAGATGGAACTTGGTTTCACTTTCTTTTATCACAGAATGAAAGTCACTTCCAATTATTAAAATGTCATTGTGGTTTAAAAAAATATTTTGTCAATAGTGTATATTAATGTTGATTTTAAAATGTCTCTTGAAAAAATAATGTCCTAATTAAATTTTCAATAATGTGCCAACTTCATTTCATTTATTTGAAGAAACAAATCACTTAAATACTGGCTACTTCTTTGAGTAAGACTCCGAATGTTACTCTTGACTTTAAGAAAGAGATATAGGTAATAAATTAAATAAAACACAATTGTGTCTTTAAAAGGAGTAAGGAAATATTGGGTTTATTGAATGGAATATTAGGATGAATGCTTTGTAACAAGCAAAGGAATTATTATGTATATAAAATGTGCTTGTGTGTGTGAAAAAAGGATATTAGTAGTACCAATTTTTATCTAAAATTATTTGACCAACAACTTTTAAAAGTTCTTAACAGAATTAGGAACAAGGCAGTTCAACTTACCTTTGTCAAGTCACCATTGTGTTAAATCTTCTGTACACATTTGTTTCGCCTTGATTATACCATTGCATGCCTGCGAAGGGATTTGCTCAATTATTAGAATGTGTTTCCAAGGTGAAGTAATCACCTTAATTCACTCATTTGAATTAATTTTAATTATCGTCGAAATATCTATAATTTCTCCGAACTTGTAACTATAACAAGCTGAATTTTGGTTTGAATTCAAGTCATACTTGAGAACCTAATATGTGCATTTGTTAATTGCAGATATATAGACATTTACTGTCTCCTACCCTAAAAAAAGTCACATTTTAAGTAAGGTGAGAGAATATTTTTATACAAAAATAATATCTCTTAAATTTATTGAAATGAGTTGTGGATATATAATTATTGAGTCTCATTTCCTCTAGGTGATAAATTGAGAAAGAACATATTAAGGAATGCTAGAAAAGAGTATGTAACTGCTGGTTTTCGTTGTATAGCTTGAAATGATGCTTTATGTTTAGTTAAAAAGATCTAATTATTATAAAGTTATAAGATTGATGTGATGTAACTATAACTCTTCTATGTTAACATAGTTTTTATTTTATTATCATTGACATTAATTCACTTCCCTCTTAGGGATTTTGTAAAAATGTGTACCCAGCGTGTTTATAAATAATACAATTACAATGAAATGATTTTTTCCCTCCATCTCTTTGTGAATAATATCTTTTGAGTTGGTTTTTATAACCCTGTGTATGTTAACACAGGCTCAGCTGTGATGAAAATACTGAGACATTTTCGTTTTCAATGAGAAATAAAATCGATAGAAAATTGACCCCATTTCCTTGAGTGTTGTTGACCAATACCGTTCCCATTGGACGTTTAAATATTTCTCCGTTAAACTGCATTTGAACATTGCCATATTGCAGGAGTAGGATTGCCGTGGAGGATTAGATGATTCGACCGTATCTCTACAGATGGCAGCACAACACGCTTCTGCAATTCCCGAATGACGTCAACCAGATTCGTAGCTATTGTAACGAGGCGGGGTCCTGATCAGGAATGAAAATTTTTTGATTGAAATTATTTCTTTCGATGCTCTGCTGAATTAAATAAGGATTTGCCTAAGCTGTTTTCAAATATTCACTGAAAGTGTGCATGAAAGTTATTTATTTTGCTTGGAATGAAGAAAAAGTTCTGAACTAGAACTCATTACTGATGAATTTAAAAAATATTGTGTTTATTTTTCCCTTGCATTCAACCTGGCGAGGCTACAGTCGTAAAATGACACTAAATGATTAAAGAAAGTTGGAAATGACTGTAGATCGAAGAGGTTGAGAGCGGTTTATATTCTGCCGTTCTCATCGACTTAGCTTCAAAAAATGACTGGTATTGAAATTGGATGGCGGATAATTTTCGATGTTCTTATGGAAGGATGCTGTATCAGCGCTGCGTGACCCGTCTGTCGAGCAGAGCCAACGCCATCCAGTGAACAGAGCTTGCCGGGCCGGAGGTGGGTAGTCATTGGAGGGGAGGGCGTGCGGCAGGGGGCGCTCCGGGGTGTGGGTACGGGAGGCTCCAGTTCGGCGATAGAGGAGGGCTGTCGGCGTACGTGGAGGGGGAAAGTTGAGTATGGGAAGGGGAGGAAGCGGGGGCCTGGAGAGAGAGGGTAAGGGACGACGAGTAGGGGAGTGGGTCTAAGAGACCAGCAGCCGGCGGGAGCAGGCGCTGGAGGTTATCCGAAGAGTGGAGAAGAGAGCATGTTTTTCAGTTTGGCTCAACTCTTAGAGGAATAGTAATGTTACCCAACGTGTCACGATGTGGTGAATGATTGTCGTAGACCCAGTACTTTCAGCTCACGGTCGAGGTAGCGTTAATCAGGTTCCCGTAGAGTGTGTCCAGTGAGCTTGTGTGAGTGCGTGCGTGTGTGTGTAGGGGGAACTAAGGGTGCGTCTCCTCGTACCGGGCTCCAATATCCGTGTGTGCTCGCTATCAAAACTACCTTTATACATATATATTTTTAACTGGACTCTTCGGGAGGAGGAAGAGGAAGGAGCATACAACAGCCTTTCCCAGTTGAGTTCTCATCGGGTCTGGTGAGAGGTTCGGAAAGAGTGCATTACGTCAGTTGTGTCCTGTGCGCCCTGGGTGAGATCGAAAGGAGGCTGAAGGGAAACGCTCCTGCTTAGGAGGTGGGAGACCCAGCGGGGAAGAAGAGAGAGAAGGACGACTTCCACCGTGGACCCACCCTAAAGACGACGCGAGGAAGATCAGTGGCAACCACTCCCATTTTCCTCCCGCATCCAAACTCCCTTCTCTTGCTTCTTCCCTCTCTCTCTCTCTCCCCCTCTTTCCATCCTATCTCTCTTCACCCTCTTTCTCTACGTCTCTCTTCCTAGCACCCTCTCTCTCTCCATCCAATTCCGCTCACCTCTATTCCTCCATAGCCCGAGGTGAAGAGGGCTTATGAAACCACGATCAACGAGCGGATTACGAATTTCGGCCCAAGATAGAGCTCCGGAGAATCGCCAGTTACATTTTTTTCCCGCTGGATCGTCGTCGACGCCCATGCTAAATGTCCTAGCGTGACAATCGTGCTCGTTTTAAATTCTATGTAACACGCTGTGAGTATTTTGTTACGTTCGTACGCACGCAAATTGTCCTTCCCCGGATGGTGAATACTGTGCGCGGCTTCATAATACGTAGTGCCTGCCGCCGGTCCTAGTGATATTCCTTCTCTCGTCCCCTCCCCCACCTAGCCGTGTTCCTCCCCCCTCTGCCTCAAAAAGTCCTCTCTCATACCGCGCCATATTAGCTTCATCTCATTTCACGCGCGCTGAAAGGATTTTTTTCATCCCCCGGAATACTCGCGCGAAATCCGAGGAAAGTTGAAAAGGAGGTGGTGGTGTGTCGGAGCCCGGGGAGTGGATTGGTGCCTTTCCGCCGTCGTTCTTTGCCTCTCTCCCTTACTCGGGGCCAGACCTCATCGCCCGGCCGGGAAGGAAGGGAAAAGAGGCTGGATGTTGTTGATTCCTTGACGCTCGTCGTGCTAGAGTGGACCGAGAAGACGAGAGCCACGGCTACTCTTACCGTGCACCCGGTGTGGCCGCAAAGGGGGAAGAAGGGGCGAGGTTGGCGGTGACTGACTAAGGCGGGCGGGTGGGTGCGTAAAGGTGGCCGGAAGGGGTGTCGGCAGAGACGGTGGTTGTTCTAGGAGATATTTGTGGGCGTGCGGGTGCCACGGTGGGAATATGGGGTGTGCTATGTCGGCGGAGGAAAGGGCCGCCCTGGCCCGAAGCAAACAGATAGAGAAAAACCTCAAGGAAGACGGAATTCAAGCAGCTAAGGACATAAAATTATTACTATTAGGTAAGTGTGAATCCTTATCTCGCCTGTTTTCCAATGATTTCCCCGGGAGAATTGTTATTTACTGTGAGCGTGACGAAGCGATTGTGTGTGAGCACCTCGGGCATCGTGATCCCAGCGAGACTGCTCTTTGGGCCCCCTTTTGTCGTGCAGTCATATAGGTGCACGGAGATTAGCGGCGGCTTCATTATTATCTCGGGATTGTGTTTTCTCTGTTTCGTTATTATACGCCGTGAAAATTCTGTCGTCACTCTTTAATCAATTTGTTCCGACAGCATACGTGCATTTGTCAGAATTACCTACATCCTTCTTTTGGCCGCCATCGTGGGTTTTCCTTTCGATTAAAAGTTACCCCGGGTCCCACACCCTCCCCACTATTCCTGCCGCCCCCTCCCCCTACCGAGTGCGGCAAGTTCGATTCTACGGCTGGGCGGGGCCAAGCGCATGTGTATGCGAGAGAGACAGAGCGAGAAAACGGACAGGGATCTCCGCCAGTGGTTTAATGACTGCTTCATGAAACACGAATTTATTGCATAGTTTTTAAATGAAGTACCATTAGTGTAAGTCGAGACAGTATTCCATATTATAACGGATTATATGGTGTATTCGATTATTATCATATAAAGGTACATACTCCTGAACTACAAACATAAGGCATTCCAATTTTCATATACATCCACTAAAGTAACCTATTTGCATACAAATGGAGGAACAAATCAATTTTTAGATAGTATATGACAGTTGTCGTAAACTTCAAGTCAAGGAAACCAGAGTTATCTATTTTCCTTGAATTTTTGTTGGCTGTACCAAGATTGAGCCTTTTTTATCTGTTAATTGTTAATATTGTAAAAAGTGGCGGTCCCGGCTATAATCTTTTTCTTTTGAGACCAAGCAAGAAAATGGAAATATTCTTACTTGTCTTATGGTGCAAGTGCTGTTTCAGGTGCATCCCATTCTGATACTGAGTTTACGAAGGATGAAGTTTATTATTGTGTAGTAGTAATTCTACTTCTAACCCCTCCTTGCATTTAACATATTATTCCGCTGTTCGAGTGTTTTCATTCCATCATGGCGTCGTGGCAACAGTTGCTAAGGTGATGACGTCACAGGAAACCGACTATTGACCCGTGGAAAGTTAACAGGTTGTGCCTGTGGTATTTACATGTTCTAATGCAATGGTTCCTCTAAAAAGTTATTATTTAAATACCCACGCCTCGCTGTTTGGTATTTTTACCATTTTTCTTAATCTCCGCGTCGGTTTTTTCCTTCTGTACAATATTCTGTGCTTGTGATATGCCCCGCTCGATCGCCATTTTGGTTCATGAATTATTGGTTAAAGAATTAGTATTTTTAATTTAGATATAAGAAATAGTAAAATGGGCCAATAAAATCGGTCTGTGAAATATTAATTATTTTATGAGTAAATTTGGAGAATGTGTGCCAATTACATGCTGTTATATGAATACAATATTGAAATACAATGGCTCCTACTTCCTATTTAATGTACCTAAATTATAGCCGGGCAATGATTTCAAATTTCAGATTTTAATTAAATATGCTCTTGGCTTAAGCATAAAATGTTTTACATTTTCTTAAGTATCACCATTTTATCAGTATTGGACTTATCTCTTTCCACTTCGTTTGTCAAAAATGTCTTTCACCTTTCATTGTGGCTTTTTATTTTAAAATTATATATAATAATGCATTTATGCCATTTTATGCCTGTTGAATATATATTCCACGATTTTCAACATGTACTTCGTTCATTTTCTGTCTGTATACTGCAATGTGACACGTAATCAGGTGCCATTAAAATTGATAAAATATTAGTAAAAATGCCAATCTCAGTTCATAGTCTTTAAGTATCCCTACTGCCCCGACGGATACCATCTCCCATAGATCAGCTCTGCTAGAAACAAAACTTGGAGGTATATTTTGGAAAAAGTAAGCACAACTTCAGATTTTATATGCATATTTTTTTTATTCTGCAGTATTCTAAACTTGTTGTGAAATATTTGTTTTTAATTTTGTGCTTATCTTGAAAAAAAGTATCACTGAAACATCCTGACAAATCGTTAGCTAGATCGTAGTTCAGAATTCGTTATCATTGATGTTTTCTAGCGGATAACGAGCCATGATCTCCATGTGAACCTGTAGCATTCAAATGCATTTACTGCTCATTCAAAGCATTGCAGTGGTATTAATTTCTTTGCAGCAGTTTTCACGTGGCAAAATTACGCATTTTGCTGTAACTGTATTGCATAGTCCTCTGACTTGACAAATACGTCTTGTTGCCTCCTGGACATGTTGCATGTAATCCACTCATTGAACTCTGGCGATTATTGATGCAGTCGAGCTCGGTGTCGTTCACGGGATAAGATAGCCTGGAAATGCGATCGTCATCTTACTTACTGGAAAATCGAAATTTGTGACAATAGATGATGCTGAGAATTTGTAATGTCGATTGCTTGAGTAAAAAATTGTGAAAATATTCTCATCCAGTTTCAATTTTCACTTATTGGAGTTATTTTTACGCAGAAACGAAGGCATTCACGGGGTAATTTTCCTCGGTCAGCCATTTTAGCAATATCGCGGGTCGACTGTGGTCGGTACTTGCCACTCTTCATTGAGCGCACAAAGTCCATTGAGATCGCGTATGTTCCTAGTGAATGAACTCATTGCTTTTTTCTCAATGGAACGAAGCAAGGCTTAGGAAATGTCAAATGGCGTAATATGGCTGAATCTATCAAGCGTTCAAAAGCCGCTTTCCTTAATATGTTCATTCGGTGAACACCATTTATAGTAGTTATTTGGCTTATTTTTTTCAAGATTTTGGTCTTGTTTTTTGGAAGTCACAGATGCCAAAAGTTCTTGAAGGGGCAACAGGTGAACATTACATGACGCGTTTAACATAATTTGCATTTCCTTTCATGTGATATTTATTTTATTATTTTCCTTGCCTTTCGATTGGTTATACGTTACCTTAGTTTTCTGTTTATTTTTATTCTAATGTTAATTGGATCCATAATGTTCACAAACATGGCACTATTATCAAGTAAGTCTTTTATCTATATAAAATGGGAAAGTTGAAAAATTGCACTGTAAACTGAGATCGACCATCTCAGGCAATGTGCAGTCTACGTGTATTACTGCTGGTCATATTTTACGAATATACCTGTTCTTTCGTAAAAATTATATCATCTAATAACATATAAGTTCGTAAATACGGCGTTATTTAAGAATACGTTGCTTTTCCTTGGTCTTCTTGTCGCTACATTTTCAAATTGAAGATTGAATGAGGTACGAATTCTGAGGGAATTTTATTGGGTACACGATATACCTCAGTGAAATGTCGTGGATGGCTTATGGGGAAAGTGATAAATCAGTTCCCTGAGGATTTCTGAAATATTTAAAATATCATCCATTTTTTTGAGGGTGTTGAATGAATAATGAGGGAATTCAATGATCTGATAATAATCGAGGTTTATTCATTCAAATTTGGTGTTATTCCCTAAAATATGAAGGATAATAAGTTATCCTGAGATAAATTGCGGCTGTAAGGTTACAGTGCTGCTTTCTATGCTACCACAATTCTGATTTTCATCTTCCTTTATGGCCATTTAGTCGCGATAAATGCGAATTACACTTTTTTATTATTGCTTTAATTTTCCTTTTTTGACAAAAATAAACTATAAAGAAGAAGTTTTATAAGAAGGAGAATATTATTCCACATTTATTAGTAATTCACTACCCTTGTCTGAAGACTTCGTCAGTCCAGATAATAGGGAAGAAGGCTCGCGATTGATATGGAAGAGGAAATTGTGTCACAAGCCATTCAGAGGAGGTTTTTGCCTGAAATAAATTGTTTACTAAGTAAATTTTAAACAATATGTCGACTCATTAGATAAAGTCATTCATCGATTTTTGTTGTTGTACAAGTAGTTAACTAATGAAATTTTTCTTAAAAAAATGTATTTTCTTTCAACTATTTTCCTCCTACAACCGCCATTAAGTGCCAAAAGCTTAAAATAAATGAGCCCGATAGCGGAAACACAAAAACTGTATGTCCAAATAAACCAAGACAAAATTAAGGGTAAGATAGTGATGTGTGTCTTTATGTTTTTAAATGGCATGGATTTGTAGTTTTCGTACATTTACCTCTAGGGGTTTACAGATTAGGGTTGTGCGATATTCAACAATAGGCCAGAACCCAGGCCATTGGACCACTTGACGGCCAAATCTGTGGCGAGGTAAGGTTATACGATCTCCACATTTCCGAGGTAAAAATGCGTAAGTTATTATGCTCGTACCCATTTTATTTCGATAAATATTTTTATATATGTATTAAATTTACACCCTTGAAGTTTCACTGGGTGAATAGTGGCTTTGAGTAGGCTGAAGACCGAGATAGAAGAACCCACTATCGTGATAGATCAAATATCGATTTATAAGAGCAACTGATTCAAGACACCGGTATCGATATGAGCACCAGGTCCCCTATAATCTCTCTTCATTAATCATTAGGAGATATTTCTCTTACAAATGGTGTCGTGATAATAAGTCAGTAGGGATGGAAGAATATTGGAAATAACTCACCAAGGTCGGCTAAGAGGTATCTCAGAGCTGGAATTCCGGTGACAGTGCGAGGGAGGTGGGTATGTTTTGGAAGACCTGGTGGTTCTGGTGGGTTGTTGTCAGAGAAGCATTGTTCAAATCGTATATGCAAAAAGGCGGTCAGATCTAACTTCTTCAAATTGAATCACTTTTTACTTTGTTTTTCAGGAATTTTAATTTAACTGAAAATAATAGGATTTGTGCGTTTCTGTGTTTCAGTTATATTTTCTAATCTTTTGAGTAAAGATCGTCTATCTTTCATTATTATTTAAATGATTCATCAAAAATTTCCCCTTTTAAACGTGTTACTTCTGCATTAGTTATCTCACTTTTTCTTGTTTTGGAATACCTAGGCAGTTCAGTAAGTAAATCGTTTATTCTCTAGGAACTAGGCGAATATGAAGCAAGTGTTTGGTGAAATAGAAATCCAGTGACTATTCTAACAAATTACTTCCTCCGAAATTCACCTTCAGTTTGCTTCATCGATTAGTTTTCGTTATGAATTGATCCCAATTCTTTTTATATCTCTCCTTTGATTATTGGTCGCCTATGATAATCGGCATTCGGTATAAGAAGTTTCTAAGTCGGTTCCATTTTGGGAGCGTCCTAAGATTTTTTTCGAGTAGGCACCCATGTTGGACGAGTGCATCCTGAGAGACTTCAAGTGTGTAATTTCATCGTCATCTTCCCCGACATTCTTCGGGTGGTGCGTATAATCTGCTAGCCATGCCATGCCGTTCCTTCAACTGTGACATTGCAGCGGCCTCAAAAGTGATGCATTCTTTTCTGTTGTGGTTTAATAGATTCTGCTACTAACAAAAAGTATTGTGTACAATCATAAAACCTGGCTATTCCTATTTTTAAAATGTAATTGAGAGCGATGATTTACAGTCGCGGATTTTAATTGAAGATGAAGTCGGTCCATTTGTTCACGAAGTACTATGGAAATGCTATTCTTAGATCAGACGCTACCTAAATAATTACAAAACTAACATCCATCAATTAAAGTGAAATTTTCAAAATGAATACACCGTTCTAATTCTTATGGACCGCTATTTGATGCAGCGATCTTTCTCTAGTATTTAAAATATTGTTGTCGTTTAAGTGAGCCGACAACAGAAATCCGTAGATAAATGATTATCACATGAATGATTTTGTCCTGTTGGTTTCTGATTCCATGGTGATCATCTATTATCTTTAGGAAGTAAACTCTTGTAGGCTCTTATCATTAATGACAACAAATCAACTCCTTAATTCAAGTAAACCTGAGGTTATCAAAAATATTTTTTAACTCTTTGCGAGTGAATTCCCAAAGGCCCAAAATCAAAATCACTGAAAATAAAATAACAATCGCAAGTGGCACATTCGATTGCCCCTTATGATAAAGTGTCCTTAAAATGTGATGTCGTTAGGGAAACCTCGAGTCCAGTGGTGCATAGGTATCTCATTAAGCATCCCGGCCTAATGGAATTTCGGTGGTTCGACACTTTCAACAGAAACAATTTCATTAGCTTGAAACTCAATAGATTTCTTCATTTGTCCCCAGCGTAAACTGAAATTCTGAAAAACGTATGCGTTGCTTGACTCTTCATTGAAGTTGAGAGGGCATCGCGGTGGCCTCAAATGTGAACCATTCCGAACGCCTATTTGAAAGTGCTACTAGAAATTAGGCACTCCCCATTTAACGTGACAGTGCTCACGTTTGCCACTTGTGCGCTAATGGTAGACGTCTCACTTTGAGACGCTTACTGCAGGAGTTGCCACTCTAGCAGGAAGACATTTCAGTTTTCAATCCAGTAGGCGTTGCGGAACGAAATTGCACTTAATTCTCCTTCTGAACAACAAAACTCACTGACGCGACTTGCAATTACCTTCATATTAACGCGGAGGGCAATTATCTTCATATTTTGAAAAAACAACTCCATGTTGAAGGCGTTGCCTCCAAATTGTATATCGGTCGAATATGAGTGCGACACTAGTTCACGGAATGGGCTCACTAACTTTCGCAAAGTCCCTTCTCGCCCGCGGGCAAATTCATGAGGCTGATGTAGTTAAAATGTAAAACTCGGAGGAGTTTTTCCTCTCTTACCTTTAAGAATGGACTGATATTCTCAGTCATTTAATCCTTTGGTTGTGTCAGCATCAATCACTTTACCGAAAAATTGAGATAGTCACTGTACACTTCGACCGTCTAAATTGTTCGTGAACTCTTCAGCGGTGTCAGGCCGTATGTTTCGCATATTCATAAGTGCACCCACCCCTTAATTTTCCACTTTCTTCCTTTTAATTGGAAATGGTTTCCAAGCCGTTTTCCTGGAACTGCTTCATGATTAAAAAATATAGCACTTTGTAATGTCACTCAATAAGTTTTAGTGCGATGCAATTCGTTGCAGCATACAAACACAGGGTGTGGAATTAATGCTGTGTAGTAGATTTAAGAAGTGTTATTTCCTTCTTATCTCGGAGGATTTATTGTGTTTAGTCCAATTATTGCCCTTTCAATTGCATCTTGATGGTTTTGCAGTCAAGCGTTCAAAAAGTTCGAATTGAAATTTCCGTGATCTGAAACCATGCAATAGATTCCCATTCCCAAGGCTTGATTTCCCAAGTTGACTGTTAGTTCTATTTTAGATTCCCAATGGACTTCAAACAGTGTTCGCTTTAAGATTTGTATCAACAGCCAGATGAAACGCTCAACTGGCGCCTTTCAGTAAGATTAGACTAATGACGATGCCGGACTTCCTCCCGTCCTTCCTTTCTTATTTCCCTGATTCTTATCTTGTCTGAGTTATCCCACTATCTTCAAATTACGAAATCGACTTCCAGTGTGGTGGGCCTTCCTCAAACACACGTTACTCTTTCGATTCCTACAAAATCGTCTGCCTTCTTGTCATTGTCCATTAGATGATGATGGCAGTGCAAGTATACTGGCTTCTCTTGTCCAGGGTCCGAGTTCAAATCCCGGTGGTGGCAGATTTTGGGTTAGAGGATTCCGACTTCTGCGTAGGCCTATCGGATGGAAGGTTGTAACTTGTTGACTTCTCCTTAACTCCCAGTAGTTCTTCTATCCACGATCCTCAAACCACCTGGGTGTTGTAATAGACCAAGACAGCAGGGTGCCTCCCTTTGTAACTTACTATAATTACTTCTGTCATTCACTTCAGATCGTAGTTAGTTTATCGGGAGTCCAGCCTTCCCAACGACACAGCCTTACTTGCGTGTGCGTGCGACTGTGGATTGCAGGATGGTCTTCCTCATTTTTCACTTACCACCCCAATCTCTCCATTTTCTGTCATTTTCAATTGTTACTTTGAAATAAGGGATACTATTTCAGGTTTTACTAAATGGAATCCCTTCATGATAGGGTCCAAAGAAAGAAACCGATTCCTCAATAATGTTTACTCACGAATGATGTTCTTGTTTCCTTGCCCACTTGGGTATATATTTCTTCGCCTAAATTTTTCCTGTGTCCAGGATTCTTCCCTTCATCGGTGGTCTGTTGTGCGCCGTTAATTGTCATTTTAACGCAATAAGTAGGCTTTTAAAGAATGTTATATTAACCCTTAATGGGTATTCTTCGTTTATGCTGTCAGTTCTAAAAGACGTCGGATTATTTCTCACCACTATTTATGAAACCTGTGGTTTTCAATTCCGAGAGGCTGAATTTTTTAATAATGAATAAGGACTGATCTGAGATGAACATAGAAATTAGGCTTGTTAATATTTGATGAGAGAAGACGCTTTGCTTTTTCACTTAAAAATTTATTTATTACGACCTAGGTTTCGTTACAGCGTAGCATCTTCAGGTGAACCTGAAGATGTTACGCTGTAATGAAACCTAGGTCGTAATAAATAAAATTTTGCGTGGAAAAGCAAAGTATCTTCTTTCATCATGAAGGATTTCCACCATGTTACGCCTGAAACTGTGTCATTTGTTTATATTTAACCACTTCCAAGCTCACCCGAGAGTGGGCATTTTATTTTATATGTCTCGTTAAGCTGTGTTTGATAATACGTGGAATTGTTTAGGAGGTCTGACGGGGGTAGAACACTTAACTTTATAAATAAGATCCACGAACAATATCAACAGGAGCAATAACTTTGTTTTCTTTCACAAGGGAAACAAAAATACTGATAGTGAGTTTGTTTCTCCGATGGTCGTTGATCCACTTAAATGTTTTTCTTTCGTTCGAAATTAAACATTGGCGCGCGGCAATGAAGAAATATGTATCCTTAGCTACTTTATGACTTCACCGCTCAAGCTCCCCAGTGCTGTTTATATCTTATCCGAGGTGTGCGATGAAACTTAACTTTTAAAAATGGCAAGTTTCTGTGAATAAACACATTAGTTCATGAGAATAACGGAATGCGCTGCTTATTATTTGGTTATAGTAACATGGAAGAGAAATAATTCGCTATGTTCTACAGTTGGATTTTCCAATTTTTATTGCTTTTTCGTTTAGGTCCTGGTTTTTTATTTCCAACCTTTTCCACTTAACCGTCTTATCAAATTTACAGTTAGCTACAAAAACAATATTAAAAGTTGTAATTTGTAAGGATTTAAGAATAACAACTTCCGGTGCGTCAGGTTTGATTAGGTAGATAGCTCGACCGTCTGCTAACCGAAAGGTCGTAGGAAAAATGACCATGCCCAAAGCGCTAATTTGGTTTCGGCCCCTGGGAAACATGATATCAAGGCTATGGGTGCCCCATCAGAATCCTTAGGGTATTCGGACCAGGGGATTGAGAGAAATGGCGTAACGGTCACTTCAACGGAATCGCCCGCTGGCATGCACATGAATGAGACAATTTCACAGGGCCAAAATCACTTGCCTAAACTAAATGATTTTTATAATTGCAAACTTATCACATTTCTGTGCACACCAATTGTCGCAGCTTCCTCGAAGAGTAAGTAAAAGCTAATTAACAGCTCTAGTGTGAGAGTGAATTATTTGGACACATACCATTTAGTCGTGTTGCAGCACACTACCTGGACAAGACTGTCCCAACTGTGTCGTCAATGTGGACTAGTTAAATGTGACAGAAAATAAAAGCCATTTCTACCTTCGGGAACGTTTCCTGAACCAACTATTGTTGAAAAGTTTCCATTCCATCTCTTTATTATGTTACTGTATTATGTTTCAAGGGTGATGATTGGTACAAGTGGCAAATTTTGGAGGTATTTGTTTCCTTTTAGACCACCCTAATAAATAAATAAATAATAAAATGAATACCGCAATGAACTTTCATAAAAAGTCTTCGGGTTCATTTTTATATTACCTTTCGAGGAATAGCTACTTTTATTCGCACAAGAACTTTTACGATAGATTGGGAGTTTCTTTTTCCGTTAGAAGGGGATAGCAAGAGTTTTATCATTCGTTTGGCCCCACGCCAGGGAGACATCATGAGGAATTTGTCTAAGCAAGTAAGTGTTTTCGACCCTGTGGAAGGAGCAAGCGTCTGCTCCGCCCCGTTGCGGCACAAACCGCGAGGAGTGCAAGCAGAAAAAAACGGAAAGAGAACGGGAGAGTGACTCGTTTTTCATTGTCCCCATCCTTGATTCCGTCTGTAACGAGTGTCGTTGTTGATGCACGTAATTGTCTACGGCGACAGCGAATAATGCCGCCGCGTAAACCGCGTTCGAGGCAGTAAATGTTTTAACGCCTCCCGGCCCCGGGTTGTGGGTGCAACCCTCCCATCCATTCACCTTTCTTCACCCCAATTCGTAAGCAGTATGTACTCCTACCTCCCCCATCCCCTCTTTCTCTCTCTGGTGCCCTCAAATCCCCTCTGTCGCACTCGCCGCCCCTCCTCCCCGCCTGCCTCTCCCTAACCCCCTCTCTCCCTTTCCGGTCTCTCTTGGCCAACACGGCTCCCCCTTCGATATCCCTCTTTTGCACCGCTGCCCTCTTACCTCTTCGCCCCTCCATCCCCAACGCTTTCTTCCCCCCGCCCTCCTCCTCAACCCTCTCACTTCCCCCCCCCCCGCCTGGACTCGTCCCAGACGTATTACACCGTCAACACACTCCTCCACCTCCAATCTTACTCGCAAGCCCTCGGCCCCTGCTGTCCTCCGCCAAGTCCTCACTATCGTGTCGTTTACGTCCACTCCCTCCATCCCCCATCCACCCTGCCCCCGTCCAATCTCGCCAAAACCGGCGCTCGAGGGTTGATGTGGGGACTTGTCAATACCATATTTATTTTCTTGAGGGCCAGACGGTTCTTCAGTTTTCTTCTAGTATGCATTGTTTATTCATGCTTCATTCTGCCCAAATTTTCAAGACCGCAGTATGAAACCGCGATCCGAGAAGTTGTGTGGAATATGCGGTAATCGTGTAAAAAGTGTAGTGCGTATTCGCGTTTTTTGTGAGCGCGGTGATCGTTTCGATAATTTCAAATCACTGCTATTTGCTCCGGTTTTATTTTCAAAAAATACTATATATGAATCAAATGCCATTTCTTTATCACATGAGGTCAAGCGATTAAAATTCCTTTCTTGTTCGCCCATAACCCACATTAATTTGACCAGCTGATTTAGCGCGGTGTCTGTTGGATAGTTCCGTTAGACCGTTTTTGGTACCTCATCGTTTCATCGTTCACTTTGATCGTCTATTATGAGCATGGGCATATTCAGTGAGTATTAGTTTGGGCGTGATCAGTTAATAGGCTCCTCGGCATCGTGGATACTGATGAGGTAAAATGAGCGATTTAGAATTGTCTACTGAGTATTTGCTACCAATTGTTTCAGAAACCATACTGTTTGTTATCCCTAACTCTCATGCGTAAATGTACTCTTATGAATATTCCCGCGATCCCTGAATGTGTCATGCTCTGTTCATTTGTTGCATGCTTGAATGAATTGTCACAATTGTTAAATAATAATGGCGATTTGGCAGTTTCATTTTAATATACCATCATGGTTAGTACACTTATAGTCACAAAAACTATTGAGGATACTCAATATGAGGAGCTTATGCTTATATAATATTCTTGAAACTTTCGAGGGTAAAGTGAGAAAACCTTGAAAGATCGGCATTAATTTATTAATCAAATGCGGACTACAGTTTTCATACTGGATTTGGCCCGCAAATTTTGTCTTGAGATAGAGGTTGTTGATTAAGAATGTGCAAGCTCTTTGGCATTTATCGACTTGGGACTGCGATATCGCCATATTTTCTGTTTTCAGAACAGTGAACCTTTCATAAATTGGTAACGAAATACACCATTAGCAATTATTGCTATTTTGAGCGCATGCAAACCACTATTCATTTTCTGTGGCTTCGCTGAAAATGAACAATCATTATTCGACGCCCATTTGCCAGGAAGAAGAATCTTTTCTTTTTGTGTTAGCTTTTATCGCCCTGCGTATGAAGTGTTAATGTACGTCGATGGTCCTCGCAATCGGCCGTAAAATTCCAGTGCGGGTGCTAAAAAGCTCAGTCGAGGGCTTTACACATTAATTTGAATGTCCACCCTCCTTATCAAGTTAAAATTTTTCTTGGACCAAAATGAGTGGTAACGTCCGTTTTGGAGTTCTGTAGTAATTTGATCTAGTTCTGCAAATTGAAGTTGGAAGGGGCTAGGAATAATAGATGGGGTCGAAATTTGAGTTCCAAAAACTTTATACATTCAACTTGATGTACAGCGGCATCTTATTTATTTCACGATCCCTTAAATCGTAAGTATTTTCAACCAATACATTTTTACTTAGTTTATATTTTTCATGGGGGACGTGGAGCAGTCCAGTCGGTAGAGCCCTCGGATACTGACCGAAAGACCCGGGTTAAATTCCAGGTTGCGCCTCTGTGGACCTTCAGCTTTACCCAAGCTGTGTGATTTTTCGATTACCAGATCTTCCAGGGAAACCATTGGTGGCACATGAGAAGGAACTGCCCCCCCCCCTACCTTGGCATGTGAATTTCACATGCCGTGCAGTTCGGCTTAGTAGCTGTACGTGAGTGGGCTCTACCCTCAACTTAGGGGCAAACTTTCGAGTTGATAACTGTGGTTTTTTGGTTACAATTTTAATGGAACTTAAGTAACTTGACTCTTTTTTCATAAAAAATACCGTTACAGTTTGTCCCTTATCTTCTAATTAATTATTGCTCGGAATGATTTTCAGCTACAAGATATGATCAGTATTGAAGACCGTCCGTACTGGGTGCATATCTTTTGAAATGTACGATAGTTAGGACCCCATTTCGTGGTCAAGTTAAGGTGGCTACCAGGAATTGCCATGTAATTTGCCTGCAGTAGTTATGTCGTCGGTAATTCGTTTGCCTTGTCAACTAAATAATCTAGAATTGAATTATTGGCTCGTAAAATCCGAGACTGTCTCTGGCATAATGGTTACGTGTTGTTGGGTTTCATTGTCTCACTCTTCTCGTCTTACATTCGTCAAGTTTAAGCCTAGAAATGATTCTATCGAGCATTTCCTCTTTACCGTTGTTTAACCATATCGAGTGTTAAAAGGAAAACTTCGAGCATGAATAATAATTTAGGATCGTTGCCAGTTTTGTGCTTCGATAACTGCTGTCCCCTTGCGTACCCTTGCGAAATTGAAGTGGTGAAATGGCAGTCCCTATTTTCGAAGATGTTTTTCGGGAAAGGATGGTGAGCATTTTAGACACCGTTGGGGTCACGCGGCTCTTGCGGAAGCAGCTGTCCTTCT
Source organism: Hetaerina americana (assembly GCF_022747635.1). Lineage (NCBI taxonomy): Eukaryota > Metazoa > Arthropoda > Insecta > Odonata > Calopterygidae > Hetaerina > Hetaerina americana. The sequence goes on along the minus strand of NW_027286874.1, from coordinate 34,879,073 downwards.
TTCTCCTCTCCGTCTTTTATCCTCAGGGATCCTTTCCCTCCCAGTCTCTACTTGCAATGTGCCTCGCCATACACTCTCAAAACATACCTCTCTTCCTTTGCTAATCTCTGCCCTCGGTCCGCTCCTGCACAGCCGCTCGCCCCCCCACCCCTCATCGATTCGCCGCATCCTCCCGCCAGGGCCGTTCCAAGAGCAGCCTGCCAGCGCACACCGGCGGCCATTTGCGGCGGCCCCTAGTTCATTATTTATGGCACGATTGGTAGGGCACCGCGCTATTGCCATTGCCCATTCATGCCCTATCGAAAAATTAATGGCAGCTTTAATCTCGGCTCTATTCTCCGTTCAAATGATCACGATATATGGATGTTGTTTGCGTGGTCGAGGTTTGATTTAAATTGCAACAGAATCACATTTGACGAAATAACGTATTGGTGGTGAAGTAGACGTGGTTAGGAAGTATGACGTATCGATATGTGGTGTCGATATTTTAGAACAAGTTTCTAGCCGTTGATATTTTAGGAGAAGTTTCTAGCCGTTATTTCTGTATCTACAATATACCTGTGGAAAGACGTCAGAGGACACCCACCATTAATAGTGGGAAGTGAGGACAGATTTATTCATGAAGGAAAAACAAGAACTATTGATCAAAACTAGTAGTTTTTTCAACCTTATTAATTTCCTGACAAAATAGAATTTAAATCGCATATAATGTAAGGCCCGAAGTTTAGGAATTGAAGAATATGCCTTCGGTTTTACAATCCGAGTCGATTGTCCTTTTACCAAAACTGACAGAGTTATAGTTTCAGTTTCTCTCTTCGTAAAGTACTACAAGGGCTTCCAAATTAATTCATAAATTGGCCTGGTAATATCTTATTTCCGTTACATTTTTGGGCAAGTCGAGTGTCATCTTTGAAACTAGGTCATTCTTTTATTGCCAAATTCCCTGGCGGTCCCATCGCAGTGGCTAAAAATTCCGGACTTAATCTAAGAAACGTGGATTCCTGTAAAAGGTCGATAAAGTATATGGAACGGGAGGCTATTATTCTGAGCAATATCATCAGCGAGAGAGGAAGCTGAAGTGGTAGGGATCTTGGAATGAGGTATTCGCCCCCATCTCCGAGCGCGTCTGCAGTAGTTGTTTCGGGGACACTAAGTAGGATGGATGAAACTAAATGGGGATTCCTGAGTGCAAACCATGGACCCGAGGGAAGCCCTGCATCATGCGTGGATCCCTCCGTCGGGAATTCTGGCAATTACAGTTAAAAAAAGTGGACATCGGCAGATTCTCTCCGAGCGCATGACGACATTTTCCTCATTGGACGAGGAACGCACCCTAATTTTCCATTGAAACTGGATTCTAAACATTGTCGTCTCGAGTTAACCGGCGAAATTACGTCTCACTCCTAATTAATCCCCGAGCGGTGTACCTTTCACCCTCCACATTGATTAAACCGTCCTTTGGAGGATGGGAAGCGAGAGGACGGGTATGGCTTCGAATTTCGATCGCTGCTCACATCTTGAATGTTTATATATTTTCGAAGCCGCTTCGATTCACTTAAACCCCGCCGGGTTAGTGCACTTCGCACCGTTCACGGTACCCATCGCCATACGGTGACTCTCAGTATGTGCAACTCGCCCCGGCGGGCGAGATGGCGCGAGAACTCATGGCCACACACCTCCATTTACGCCCTAACTATTTGTCTCTCTCTCACTGTTTTATCTCGTGTATGTTGCTGATATCTGAAAAATATGGAAATCAGTGACGCATGAGGTTCAGATAATGGGTAGTTTAGTTTTTAACGCCTCTAAACATTCAGGATCATTAGAAGTATCACTTTTGGGTGTAAAAGTCTTGTAACTTGTGATCAAATGCGAGAAATTCTGAAATTTTAAATGTTTTGCCCAAGGCTCCCAAGTCGGTGGTCCTTGTGTTGTGGATGTATTTCGTAGGGTCATAAAACACCTGAAAGGTTCGATCCGATACCTATGATGCTTTCCCACACGTACGTATAATCAAGAAGCATCTCCATTGTCTTCATTCGGTTAAAAACGGAACTCCAGCAAATTTGCAACGTCAAACCTGAAATTATAGGTTTGGGATATTATCTTTTCTGAGAGTTAATTTGTTAGGCTAGCAAAACCCCGAAAACCGCGGGTAAATTAGTTCATGAAGTGGAATTTTCCATTAGCTAGAACTGTTACAGTGCCTTCAGCCCATGATTAGCTTACCATTTAAATCCTATCAACCCAGTTAGAGAGAGAGAGCTCGCCTGCACGTGCTTGTTATACCATTTGCTAGTTCCAACCAGAACAACGAAAGTTTTTAATTTCCCTAATGAAATTGTGATCTGAAAAAATTGACTTTTTGCGTAAAAAGCTAAGGAACACCCATCAAGGTCTAAAGCGTACCGTTCGTATTTTTTCTCTTGACAAAGAAATATTGTACTCCGAAATCAGTAAATTAGTCAGCTCAATTACAACTACTGCTGTATTACAACGTCAGTGTTGATTCTCAATCCCTGATTTTCCCTCTCACCCCCTATCTCTACTACATCTCTCTCCCTCTTTCTTTCTCACCGTCTACGTCTCGCTTTCCCTTTTCGTGTCCTCCACCTCGTGCCTTCGGCCGCTGATTCCCCATTCTTTCCCCTTTGGCCCAATTCCCACACCCATCGTCGCACTCTACCATCCGCTGCCTTTCTTCCCCCCCCCCCCCCGCCATCAGCCATCCCTCCCCCAGAATCACACTAACTTGGGGGAAAAGGAAGGCGATGGAACCGTGTTGTTGAACCGGCAAACTATATTCATCTGCTTGAGGAAACTATGACTTTAATCGTTTTCCAGATGATGATGATGAGTCTTTTGATTTTTCCATTCCATTCGTGATACGCTGTGGCCTTTCCATAAATTGTCAGAGGGGCTGGATGGATCACTTTTAGCTCCTCTTGGAGTGATTTGAGGGCCGCTGTTATCACGGAAAGAGGTGGTAGATTACTGAAGTGAAAGAGGAATAAGCGTGGTTCGGGGTATTATTTATGGGAAATGTGAGCGTAGAGGGCCATTTTGTGCGCAACGAGTTGCATACTCCCTCATCTTGTATTTTCAGTTTGCGTGTAAACTGTGAATAAACGATAATGCTTTAAGAAAATGAAACACGCATTTTTTATTTTTTTTTAGTTCATTGTACCCTCGTTTAGCACTCATCCATATTTTGCGTCATGGTTTCCACAGTCGACATTGAGCATCTTATTTAACTTCATCGAATTTTTCTATGTTTTGCGTTGCATTTATAGGCTGCGCTAAATGAGGATGAAGAATAATACATATTTCGTTGGAGGATTAGATCTCTTCAACAGTGAGGTATTCAATATTGCGGTAAACATTTTAAATACAAGATGGGAATTTATTTTTTTCTTTGAGAAATACGAGAATATATTCGCACGAGATTATCGGGAGTGTCATATTATAACAATTTGTTCGATTTCCGGCAAAATGTTCATTGAATACTTTTTTATCCACCTTTTTACAGAATTGTATTAATATATACATGCGCGAGTTATTCTTCATGTTCCCCTCAGGCGTTCACAATGTGAGTCGCTATTTAAAATCGAACTGATATAGAATAACCCGTCGAGCCTTATACATAGTTTTAAGCGGTTTTTGTGGATATGATGTTGCAGAAAATTTTCTTTTGAAATAAATCATTTGATCTCTTAGAGATTTTTATGCATTCTAACTTGGAAAGTGGGATGAATTTGACGCGATTGTGTTTACGCGAATGCTTTCGTTTCGATGCTCATCTCCTTCCCTGATTGGTTGAGCGAGCACCGCCGGAATGCTAGAAAACCCTGCCCTTACGATGGACGTCCTCCTAGTGCGAGTGTCTCGTTTAAGCGACCATCAAGTTACGCCTTTCAGTAACATTAAATCTTGAGGGGAAATACCATTTAACTAAAACGCAGTATTTTACTTTGTATTTAAACTGTTAAAACAATGAATAAGAGCTGTTGAGTTTTTGAGCGTCTACTTTCTAAATTGGATGCTTCCTGTTTTGTGGCTTGCAGACCACATGCGTCATCCCCTTGGCAGAATGACGGTATCGACGGATTTGAACTAACATATTAGCAAGCGTGTCTGGCGATCGGAGAGGTGGGAAATTGCGTGCGGCATTTTTCATTGGCGTGAATAGTGCCGTGATTGAATGGAAATTACGCGTCAAGTTGTTTGTTCTCTTAATGAAAATATTCAATCGCAATTTCTCTTCGGTGCCTATTCGAGTATTTTGACTCATTTGAGCGAAGGGCGTACTCTCCGCCTGGTATTGTCATTAGAGCCGTGCCCTTTTTGTTTTCCCTTTCCGTCCTTCAAGGTTTAAAGGTTGGTTGAGTTTACTTAATTTGATTAAGGATTTATTTGTAATAAAAATAGTACTGCTATTGCATTTTGTTTAGTACAGCTTGAGTTTGTGCAAGAGGCTTAGTTCTTATATATTCATTGGGGAAAATAAAAAATGTGCTGTTATTGGGGTGACGAGAAAAGAAAGAAGCAGTCTGAGGAACGACGTCAGAATCTCTATGTAAATGAATCCGTCTCGTAGGATCGATAACCGACGCCCCATTCCTAGCTAGGTCTAGCTGGTGAGGCAAAATTTTAAAATGGCGAACTGAAGCTGTAACTAACGAGGCGGGATCTTGTTTCTGTAAGCCCGAGGACTCAATAGTTTGAAAGGTGACAAATTGTACCAAGAGTAAACATAAGATACCGAGTTGAAGGAGCGTAACGGAATAGAAGAGATTTTAAAGACCCCTTCTCGAACCCCAAGTTCGTTCCATTGTAGTGGGATTTAGAACGTGGTTAGTCATGCAAGATGTAAGCAGGAAGCTCAATGAACTTGGGGAATTATTTCCCGGAGGTTGCCTAATTTCTTTTAGTTCGTAAAATGAGTCAAGTATTGCTATCATTGATCAGCTGTTTTCGAAAAGTTTTCCATATTATGCTCTAGGAGGTTTGCGTATACAGAACTTAATGACCATTGCAGTTAATACTCTTTTGGGAGGTGTGGTCTCTAATCTAATAACCGATCAGCTTCTACTAGTTGGGAGAAATACCCCGTGGACACAAATCGCTGATTGGCAAGGGACCGAGTCCCCTGTGAGGATTCTCAGCAATGACCAAATTAATTATTTTCGTAAGATGGAGTCTAGCAAAAAGCGCTCTTAGTTTTCAATTAAGAGCACTTATTTCCAATAAGATGTTCATTATTGGCATGCAGTGTGTTGGGAACTTAATGATCTTAAAGTATTTTTGGAATCGGTTAATAATAAAGAAGATAGAAAATTACTACACACATATTGAAATCCACGTACATCGAAGTGTACTCAATAGGAAAATACCAAATGTTATTTTCATTTTAATAAGCAGCTACAATTTTTATTATCTTTCCAATATCCCCAAGTGCTTTTGTGCCAAGTGTTAGGGTTTCGAATGGAATATCGAGAGTCATCAGGGTGTCGAACGAGAACATTATTGAAAAGCCCAGATATGGACGGTGGAATAGCATAATACTTTACTCCAAGAAATGAAAAGTTAAATTCACGAAGAATTCGGGATTGCAATCGCCCATCAGCACTCTGGTTACCCTTGTGGAAGAGTGATGTGGCCGAGAGCAGAAACGTGCCTCATCTTATGTATAGCATTCTCTCTCTTGTCATTTAGTGTACTTGATATACTGTGAATCGGCGATTTGTTGCAACGCATAGTTAGCGTAGGAGCGTCATAGTTTAACGTCAGCCCAGACGCTCGTTTTGACTGTCATCCTCTTGCCCCCTACCCCCCCACACCCCCAATGCACTGCCGATGAAATCTTCACAAAGAGACAGTTCATCCAACAGTGAAAAAGTCATAGGAGCCCTTTACACAGACTCTCTCCCTCCCTCTTGTTGCGATGCCCTCCTCTCTTTTCAACCCCGGTCCTCACTCCATCACCCCGTTACCTCGCGAACTCCCGTCCCCCTCGGATCAGTCAGTACAAGGTTTATTCCATCACCAAAGCGCGCGACCCCAGTCTCGCCGTTTGCCAAAATCCCACACCCCTCTCCAATCCCTCATGAGCCCTCCTCTCCCCCTTTGTTTTGGAGATCCATTTGAAATGTAGGGATGGGGAGGGGTGGGTTGCATACCATGGTGAGTTGTTCCCTTGGTTCATGGATGAGGGATCTAACAAAGGGAGGATGTTTGGTTCCTTCCCTACCTCTGAGCCGTCACTTTTTATTTCCTTCCCCCTCCATTCCTCGCGGTGCATCGCTCTGTTGGGAATTTCGATTAGTCGATATCGAAATGCGATGAAATTATTAAGGTTGCAGGATGCCTGTGACTATCTCATATGTTTTACATATCTTCCTCGGCAAAAAAGGCTTAGAATTACTAATTATGCCATTATTTTTAATATGCTCGACATGGTACACGTGGAAACGAGAAGTGTGAAAATTCGATTTAAAATGAACTTTTAAAAATCTAGTAGCCCCTATGCCGGAGAGATATTCGGTAGTGAAAGACGAAGTCGTCATGTTCAAACAAACATCACGATTTTGTGCATCGAAAATTTTGCAGTGCTTATTCAGCGTCTCTTATCCTTAAATGCTTTGAGAGTTCAATACCCAGTTTGTTTCTTTGGCCTCCGTCAATTTTTCTCTAAAGTCGTTTTCAGAACGTAAAATACGATAGGGAATACCCTCGTCATTTATTTGAATGAAACTCTCACCTTGTCTGGCGAACATTTGTTCAAATGTGAGCGCACAGTGGTAGTATTTTCAACGTGCATTGATTGTTGTATTTTATAGGATGGTTGCCTTATTTATTTTTTTCACATTATAAATGAGAACGTTTAATTGATTGATAGATGCTTGGTGTAATTCACTGGATGAAAATACGATTCTGTCGTTTGATTTCTCGTTCTTTTTCTTGTTACAATTCAGGTAATCGTTCTGTTGTCTTAATCTCATTTTTGAAAACCATACTCTTACTAGAGATGCATTTAGAAGTTCCCAAAAGGGAATAATAAAAAATTACAAAAATGCCCTAAAAATAACGTTAGCGGAGTCACTCGGTAGTGAGCGTACAGACTACGAGACAATTCAGGGCGCAGAAATCATATTGCTAAATTGGGATTCTTACCCGGATGCGTCGATTTCCAGTCGATTGATTCAGAAATTCACGAGGTAGTTTAACTGGCTAAAGCGTTCGGCCTGTGTTCAAGGTACCCAGGTTCGAATTCCGGTCAAGACGGTTGTAAATTATAAAGCGAAATTTCCCTAAGGGCTTTGATAAGGGGCGACCTTCCAATTTTCATTCCATACACGTGCCATTGTTTTAATAGTAAGTGTTTTGGTTCATCTGGGAATGGTTAGGGAAAATATCGGTCTCATTCTCCGACAGTTCAATTTCCATTATAACTTGAGAATTTGTGGGTTGACAGCATAACGGCCTGTCCTCCCTGCCCCCTTTCACTTGACTGAAAAGTACGGAGCGGGTAGATCTTCCCACCATATATCTGACACCGTAAGCTATCAACCCTAAAATAAGTTAAATGCAGCTCTCTTCCGATCGATTCACCTTGCTCGCTTCGTCTTGCCTTTAAATTTCTTCCTCTTGGCATCCTAAATCATTGTCTGCATTTGATTTATGAATGTGTTGTACACTCTCGAGTAATCCCGGTCGGAGATCCGAATTGAGGACTAGTAAGCCTCTGGGATATATTATTCAATAGGGTGTCGTCATGTCCTTTATTAATGGAAATACATAAAGATATGGTAAGCTTCTGCTCCTAGGGATACTAATGTGGTTGTATTTCGTCGCCTTCCGCTGACCCATTGTCTTTCACCACGCATACATTCAGACGGATGTGGCTGTGCAATCTCCACCTTCTCCCATATAAAGAAGAACTGCTACAGTTCACATTTGAATTAAATTGAGGCACTGCTTGGACGGTGCCGATCCTCCATCCCGACGCTGTCTCTCAATAAAGCTTCTTAAACATCCTAATGCTCGAAAATTCTCCGAGTGTATATTTTCCTTATTTCTTAGGTGATTATTGGTTATTTTAATATTGCACTAGCTGAAAAATACATCGAAATAAAACATTATACTGACATCATAATGAATAGTTATATTCACAAAAACATGATTAAAAATTATTAATTATAATGCAACTACGATATATTCTTTAAAAGCTGATGGCTTATACAATATGGCTTGTACAATTGAAAATCTTGTAATATATCATCGCCTAATATCCTATTATTAATTAGTCCAAAAATGCTTTTGTGTTATTCACTTTTTGCTTGACTCATGTAGGGGGTCTAGATGGTGCGGTGGCTATCGCACTGGCTTCCCACCTAGAGGGCCCTGGGTTTGAATCCCGTTGTCGTCGAATATTTTTCAATGGTATTTCGATCCCTACTTGAGGTGCTTTGTGGAGGGCACTTTGTGTGAGCACGCCATCGGATGGGGCTGAAGCTGCGGACTCCTTGGCTCCTTTTGTTAACAGTATGTAAGGCTAATACCGACGCCGGGTTTCTCTCCACCCTTCATCCTTTCCTGTCCATTCTTATTGGTGCAAATGACCATAGGTGTCGGTCGCCTCCCTTAAAATACTACTACTTCACTCATTTATCCGTAGTGACATGCCATATAGTTTTATTCCACGCATTCATCCTATTGTATATTCATTCTATTATACATGTGTTTTATCTCCAACAGCTGGTTACAAATGTTATCGAAATGCATCGTCAAGCCATCGTTACCGCCCAGTTTCTTGCAGCAGGGGTGGGACTCTCAATGGTTCTAATGCTACTATTTCATAATCACAGCAAAGCTTGAATCCAGGTACGGTTTTGATCAGTTTGGAAGTATAATGGAATGCAATAATTGCAATTGTCCTGCGTTCGGCATCATAACCTCATAATCATTACATCTACTTGTATTTAAGGAATTTAAATAATGAGATCAGATGTGGTTTTTTTCTAATCATGCCTTAATACCCTATTTCCTTCCCATTCCTGCTCATCAACTTCATGGCTCTCGGAGGTTTGGGACTATGTTTGAGGCTCTGTGGTATTGAATCAATGAGTCAGACCATACGCGTCTGTATTGATACCTGTTTAAAAAGGCTGATATAGTGTTATGGAATTTCGGTTGCATTGATTGCATTAACTCCTTTTGGAATTGGTACAATCACCACGCATCAACAACTTTATTTATCTCTCACTCCGACAACCATCCCCTCGACAACTATAACATCGGTACTTCGTGTATACACGTTATGATCGTTGCTTGTGGTGATACCAAATACTGTAGAATGTTTCAGTTAACAAATGACTGGATTAGGGCCTGATTTAATAGTGTCTCGTTAAACAGAAGGTAGAATTTGGCAAATTGCTAACAAATCCAAACCCACTATAACAATGAAACATTTCATAGAAACGAAACTATGATAGAGTATTATATCTGCAGTGGAATTGCCAAGCTTTGCCTGTACTCATATTAATAAAGATTTAACAACGTGCTTTAGTAAACCATCGTTTTAAATAACCCAGTTTTTCCTTTTCGGCAAAGGACTTAACTGGGTAATTAAAAAAGACCCATCTGGGCATACTGGAATCTCGCCAAAGATCCTCGATCATCGGTCGATATTCCTTTTTTTAATTACTTCTGTAATACCGTGTATATTAGTAAATGGCTGATGGTCCTTATTTTGTGCCATTATTTTTCCGGCTTTAATTTATGTAGAGTTATTTTGTTGCATTCATATGGCATATCTTTTTATCTCAACTGAGTATTAATGTGGCGAGGGCTGATAAAAGGTATAGGATTGTCAGAAGTCATAGGTCGTTCAATGTTTCTAAATTTGTAATGCGTATGAAGAACGCCTTATTTAGAAGGAGAGTCAAGTTTCTCTCTCCGTCCATACTCGTGTCCTAGTAACTAAACTCTATTGGCACACCGGTTATGTTCATATTTGTCTTTCTTTGGAGTGAAGCTGTAGCCGCTGATACAAAATTCAACGATTACATTTCGCCATGTATTGCTGCCCTGGATGCAGTATTCTAGCTGCGTCTCAGCTGGAGGTATTTGGCTTTGCAACCGGAGACGAAGAATGCAGTCGTCATGAGGCACCACCGTCTGTTGCCTCGTTTTATAGATTTCTGCTCAAAAGCACAGAGACCGTTCCTACAACTCTTTATCTTTTTTTGTTTTATCTAGAGGAAGAATTTCAAATGTTGTGGCATTTCGTACATGTGTCGACTTCAACATTCTGACATCGTACTGTGAGAAAAAACGTCGCTTATCGCGCGAGTTTGTTTTAATCTCAATGCTATTCAGGATGTTGTTGATTTTTAGTTTCCTTAATTCTGAAGATTACGAAAATTTTTTTATAAGTTAACGTTCTTCAAATTCTCGCTTCGCCGTAATATTCTTCGAAGTACACTCACACAATTTCTCGAGTTACATTTGTGGAAGGCGTGAATCTACAAATTTATCCCACGCAACCGTCCTCAAATACTGCGCTCCTTATGTATACTATGATAGTATGATCTTCTGAATAATTGTGTTTGCGCATTGAAATTTTATTTATCGTATAATAATGTCGTATCGGAATTTCATCCATAACCTCATAATATCTGAAGGTTACATGTATTGTTTAAAATATTTTGCAAGTAATGCCCATGAAATGTGTAACAGTTCCATTTTTGGGAATCTTTCACGTGAGTTCGCGCTGATGGGGTAGTTGGAGAAGGTATCTCCAACATTAAGCCATTTCCTTAAGTAAATCATCGACTAAATTATTCTTCATTAATTTCATACAACCCGAATTTCTTACTCCCGAATTCAGTGGAAATGCCATTGATTCAGGCAGAAGGGAACCTATGATGATGTCAAATTCAATTTTCAGCACGCTCACTTCGCTCACGTCAGAAACCGTTACGAAACAAGGAAAATGGATGTAATATTTTTGAGTGGGATGGGAATTTTTCATCAGGTGAGGTTCCGAATCGATCGTTTTTCTTGAAAATACATTAGTTTGTTTCTATATATCTGATTATTGAACCATGCATGAATCTTGAATCTTGGAATCTCTCTTGGGCTAGTGATAGTATTTAGTCTTCGGGTTTTCCAGTTTCTCTAAGAGTCACATCCTAGATACATTTTTATACTGAAATGTTGTGACCTATGTGAATATGTAACTGATAACGGATACATGTCAAATGCTTTTTTCATGGTGAAGTGTTATAAAAGCTGCTGAATGGGAGGAAGAGAAACACAGAAAATTGGAATATTTTGTGAGAATCTCGGAGTGGAAAAGTATAGTAATCCTTTGCTTCTGAGAATTTACGATAGTCAATGTTGTGGGTTACTTATGAAATTATCACCAGTTTGCGTGCCTAGTCGGTCATCCTAATACGTTATCAACAGATTATGAGATTTCTTATTCGGGGAACGAGCACGAGCTTTTTCTGCTCTAAGAATATATTTCATTTGTCTATGGATTCTCAAAGTTTACCCTCTAACCACCACTTATTTGTTTGAAATCATGGAAATCTGTTATTTATGGCAATGTATTTACGACATGAGAAAAATACTTAACCAGTTACTGAAAACACCGTTTAATGAAAATTTCATATTTTTTTGTAAATTTTGAAATCGTTTGAGAGCGTAAGTTGCTAGAGCTAAATTACAAACTCGACTGGGAGTTTAGTGAGTGACATTATTTTCGTTTTATGCTGTCTGATTTTAATCATTATAGTATGCACTAATGTTTTATGTGGGTACGCATTCCAACACATTCGTTAAAGCGTCACGGGAATAATATTAGCACCCCATTCTAATTTAAAATAATTTGAATTTGTATCCTTGGATGTTACGCCCGTTAATATTCCGTTTGGCCAAGTTCACGTCTATGTATCCGGTGGGCTTATTTGTAATTTGTGAAGGCATTTGGAGGATGTTGATCAACTTTTCGAAGATATTTTTTATTATATTCCAGGTAATTATGTTTGTTTTTTTCAAAAAGTTGTTTAGATGGAAGGAATTCTGAGTTGCAATTACGGAAAGATTTGTGAACGACGTTGCAACATAGGGTTAGAACCGTGAACAACCTACTTAGGAAACATTGAAGCAATATAGTGAGTGATATTCATGTCATTTTTCTAATATATGAATGAATTACATGCAACGTTACAAACTTAATGTGTAATAATTCTATTCCATAAGATTTACGGCCATTATTCCCAACAGTTTTTCGACTCCATCAATAATTTAAACTAGCTTTACAATAGAAAGTCCAATACACTTGCCATGCATTGTAAATCAGAAAACCTAATAGAGCAAAGCAAACCCGAAATAAAATATGAAACTGACAAGTATTGGGAAGTATATATTGCTTTTATTATGCTCTTTTCGATCATGCTTTTAATATTTGAAATTAATTCGTCTTGAGATTCATATCTCTGCTTTACATATGTAAATGTATATTTTTCGATGGTTATGAATGTTTCATTGCCTATTGTTTTCAAGATAATTGGCATTTTCACCACATTTTTTTATGAACAGGACAGACTTGCATTGCAACAATTTTACTATGTCTAGCATGGCATTGCAATGCAAACCAAAGGCAACACCATGTACAGCATCACTCCACGCTACAAATCCTACAGTGCAATAAACTACACCACAACATCCCACACACAATAATTTCATATTCCACATATTTCTTTTCTTTCTTTATTCAGTTCAATATGCGTCATTTTTCCTCACTTGCACAGTTATTTTTCCTTTCCTACTTTTTTTCCTTATCTACCTATTCAAAATTCCAATACATATGGCTTAAATTTCTTCATCTAAACAGCGTTCTCCCCCTTCCTCTTCCATTAACATTCCTTTGGATTCAATATGGCCTACATCCTCATTTCCTCCCCAACAGTTAATGGGATGTTAGATTAAATATTTCCTGTAGATACCTGCTCTAGTCTAAGTTTATCTGTTAATAGTTGTTACAATCGGTGAAGTTCCAATTGTTTTATTTAAATTCATATCTGCATTTGGTGGTTTTGTTAGATTCTGTAGAATTGGCTTGGACACAGCATGTGCTGCCTAGCATTTATTCTTCATACATTCCTAGCTGCTCACCAAACATTTGCTAACTATGGTATAAGCTGTGGCTGACAAAAGTTGCAAGGTTGCTGGTTAGGCCTAAATACTTTTTTGCTGATGCATGCTAAATATGTTCATATTATGGACATCTCTTGTTTTAAATGGGAACCTTAATTCATATGGACATTTATAAATGTTATAATACAATAGACATCCGTTGTAAACTAGAGATTAAAGATTTTTTACAGGCTGGCAGTAGGTGTTGATTGGTCTAAGTAATGCAACAATTTCAGACTGTAAAAATCATTCGCTTTGACTTGGCACTCTGAAATTGTTGCATTGAAATGCATATTAGCGGATGACTCTGGTAAAAGTTACTCTTGCAGCATTTCCCCCAGTTTCTTGGAATTTGGTCTAATTAACATTATGCGTATGCTACAATGTTGGGGTACGTTTTTGGTAGGCCCTGAAAACAGTGAACAGTGTTCTAAAAAACTTCTATGACACATGATTGTAGCTACTTTCTAAAGTTCCTCAACATTGATATTCTCTTAATGCCATCCAAAATACCAATTTTTGCTCTCTTGTTTCCTTGCACGTTCCCTTCTATAGCTGCCTTAAACTTATCAATATTCTAATATCTACTAATCCACCGATGAGACTACTGCTGGGAACTTTGTGCAAGTTCGTTTTAGTATTTATGTCCTAACGCTTGTACACGCTAACATTGCAACTTGTGTGATCTGGAATACAACTTCAGAACATTGAAACCTGGGTCATGTGGAATTATTACTGTAATGTGTAAAAGGCTAACATAGTTTACTACTTCAAACACCGTATTTCCCACACCATGTTCATCTTTTTCTCAACCCTATATTTTACATTTATATTACCAATTGTATTCATATTTGCACTCTTGCCAGCATATTTTTTCACCTTCAGAATACATTTAAAAAAAAAGGTTTCCATCTAAGTGTGTTCCTCAAAGACCTATGATATAATAGAGGAGCTAGATTTGTAAAACATAATAATAAATTGAGTAGCGTGTCAAAATTATTCGAGGAGCTAGGTTGGGAATCACTCACGGAATAAAAGGCTAAATTACAGATTAAATCTCTAAAATAAATAGGAAGGAGATTTCTTCAGCGATGATATTAAAATGTGTTTCTAGCTCCATTGTAATATGGTAAGAGAGAAATTTTCGATAAAATTAGAGAGATTAAGAGTAGAGCAGATAGAGTGAAGATGCCGTTTTTCCCACGAACGATAAGGAATCTGAATGAAATTGTCTGACCATGCTAGGGGGGATAATATTTTACATCAAATGTAGTCTGGTGTTGCTGTAAAGTGATGTTGTGTTTTGCTAGGGGTCACAAATTATTTAATTAGTAATTATGTTCATCTAAAACCTACCTTAACCGGTAGATAACCTAATAATAATGTAGTCTGGTGTACTAGCACCCCCAGTCACACACCCTTGTGGTGGCTTGCAGGGTACCATGTATAAAATATGAACTATCATGTTATATTTCATGTCCTCTCATAGGTGCCTTTATTTCACTATGATGAAGATTTTATTGTTGAGTGAAAAACATTACCTAATGATAACCATTTCCAACCATGGATCTTTTAAGTTATTCGTTTCACTGTCCGGTCTCAGACGTTACTATTCATGAACTTAGTAATGCAAGAGCTTCAAAAGGACCTCAGGGTAGCAAGCGAAATATTTGCTGTTTATATGCCTGCTCAAGAGAAAATAAGTAATCACTGCCAATAGAATTTCGTGGAACTATTCTTGTGTTCATGTATACTCTGGCAACCTTTTTACATTTTCATCTCTGTGAAAGGGAGTTTGTTCATTTAAAATTGTTTTTAATAGGAACCCCTTGAATTGGGAAAGTTATGATTTCAGGTTAATGTATGCTCATGTTGAAAAGTATATATGCCTACCCTGAATGTTGGCTATCTTTATATATTCAATCTTATATCAGGAAGTCCAGAGTGCTCAAAGTCATTTTTTTATGACTATTATATTTTTGTCCTCAAGTTCTTTTTCTTCTTCCTCTCTCTCTACACTAAAATCACCGAATTAAAAATATTATCCCTTTGGATTTTTGGTATTTTCCTGCATCTATCAGTAGTAAAAAAATTAAAATAATTTCGATTGAAAGTTTGAAATCTGATAGCTAATTCATGCATTAATGAAAAGTCAGATCTAGTTCATTTTCTAATATCTGTAGGTACGTTAACTACAAAATGAATGATAAACTATTTTACTTGCTATATCTATTTAATGTAATTGTTAATTAAATTTGTCGTCTAAAAAGTGGGGAAATTTTGGCGGAAAGATGAATTTGTATTCAAATGACACTATCACAATGCATCAAGAGGTCGTTTAACATCTCTTCCCACGCACTACGTGTGCAATATGAATAACACGTTCTACATGTCACCAAAATAGGAACTGGGGTATCGCAGAAAACCTTCCACCTCCCGGAGATTAATCATGGAACTGAGAATAAGATGGTCACCGCACCACCAGTCCAATCTCCGCGACATATTCTCTCAGTTCTTCTCTCTTTAGGTAAGGAAAATGATGGAAACGAGATATGCGTATTGGAAATCGAGGAGGTATAATATTTTTAAAAAGTCAAGAAAAATGAAGGCATTGGTCTGGAAGAAGGTAAATTGAAAGCATAATTGTGCGGGGGATCACCTTGAGTATTCTGTTGCAAAATAACTAGAAAAGAGTCGCCAAGTAGATACCGAATTATTTATGATTGCATACTATAATCTTGATTTCCCTCTAATTTAGTTTAAGCAGTTAAAATATTTTTCCATCGACAGGTCGTCCGTGGATCTTTCTCACAGTCAGTACTAGATCCTTGATTGTTGGAAATATCCTCTTCAAGTGAGTTATCCTCACGGCTAATGTTTAGGTGAGGGACTGTGAAAAAGAAACGCGTGCTACGATTAAATCAGGCACAGTGCTACTAGCCGAACGATCGAATGCCATAGCTTCGCAAAATTATGGACAAATGATAGTGCAAGGAAGTAGAGTTCTTATCTTCATTAGAACAGCTTCTATTGTTGCCAACACAAAAGCCTTAATGCCATTGATGACAATTGCTTTTTGAGAGCACAGCATGCTGCTAATTGAAGCTCGTGGGATTTTGTGAAAGGAGCAATTTGTTTTCATTGTCGCGGTAAGGACCACCCTCCCAACCTTTTAAATGACTCGGAATGTGAGAATAATTTCACTTAAACGTTGTCTGACTGCGCTCTTCAGACCGAAGAAGACTTCGTCACAACACTTTTCACTATTCCTCGCCACTTTCACTCACACAGCCACATGCCGTAGGTAGCCTTTATCTCGTAAATTAAAACTGGCAGGCATCCTCCATTGATCTCCTACGTTTGCTTGCCTTGCTTCTGCCAGCGAAATCTTTTAGGGCCCCTCCAAACACGTTCGAACCACCTTCTCTCGGTTCATTATTCTTCGCTCTGACGTGCGTGAACTTTACGTGCGGCCGCGCCAAACCACATGATGATCCGCTCCACTTCGATGTCACTGGGAAAAGTCTTAAGTTGTCTTGGTAATTGGGTATAAGAGAATGTAATAAGTTCCTTGACCCTGTGAGCGAAGGTGGGATCTTCTTTAGAGGCCCCCTGGGCCCCGCCGCTCCCCCGTCGAATCGAGAGTTAAACAGCGGCAGTATTGTGCTCTTTCTATCGCATGTTTCCTCGGAAGGTTGCCTTCTGCTCCGGAGAGATATGAACTGTGGAATCAATTCCAAATTCAGGAAGAAGAATTAGATAAAAAATTACAATTTAAAATTTAGTATATTTAGAATTGGTTAATTTCCGCATTTTGCGAGTGAACGTATGCCCCCCTATCGAGGGCGTCCGTCTGCATCAGGATAGCTACTTTGCCGTATTTTGGGTTTTCAATTTGAAGTCCGCTGCAGATTGATAAGCTGATTAAATAAATCAGTTTTCTACAATCGTGTTTTACGTCTTTACGTACCCATTTATTGCAATTGATGGCCGCTGTAGTTCAAGGGTAGAGCGATGGACCACTGACCGGAGCTACCGGGTTCGATTCCCGGGTAAGCCTCTCTGGACATCCTCAGCTCCAACCAAGCTGTGTTATTTTTCGGATAATAGATCTTCCTGGGAAACCATGACTGGCATAGAGGAAGGTACTGGCCTCCCTACCCTGATGTGTGAATTTCATACGCCGTTGTGCTTAGCGTTTGGTGAACTATATCACCTACTAAACCGACCTTCGAGTTTACTACTGTGTTAATGGTTTTTTTATTGCAATTAAATTAAGTCTATTATTGAAAAGAAGAGTGGCGTGGTAGTCTAGAGGGTAGAGCAGCTGACCGAAGGGCCCGGATTCGATTCTGGATGACGCCTCTGGTGATGCTCAGCTTCACCCAAGCTGTGTAATTTTTCGGGTACCAGATCTTCCTGGGAAATTATAGGCGGAGCAAGGATAGGAACTGTCCCCCGTACCCTGTTATGTGAATTACACATACTTTAGGTTGTACTGTCAGTGTGAGGTGAGTTACCAACTATTAAACAAACTTTCCGATTCATAACTGTGATAGATCGAAAATAAAACACTTTCCGTTTCAGTGTTCAACCCTATCATAATCCTTCGAGGAACGGGGCCACTGATCACACCAAATCTCTTGATAAAATGATACTTATAGCATTCGGTACACGAGATACGCGAGTCACGATCGTCACGTCCCGTCCTTCTGACGGCACATCAATCGCGAATAGTAATTGATTCTAAATTTGGATTACTTCATCTTTTTGTCAATGGTATGTTGAAAATTCTTGAAAAAGTTATTGATTGAACATACTAAATTACTCATCTTAGGAGAATTTTGGTATCCACATGGGATCGTTGAAGGGTATTTTCTGCATCTAACAGGCATACTGATATTTTTCTAGGTACCTAGATATAGTATACTTCCATTTTCAAGGATCACCTTCTAGTTAACATAGAGGAATCATCCTTTTAGCCCAACTGTTCTCTGATACACTTCTATCTTCTATCCTTTGTTATACATCGCCCTTCTGTGCCTCGCCGGACCATTTGCAATACTTATGCCATCTGTTTAACGGATTTGACTAATTAGCTCACCCTTCAGTATTTCTTGGCAAGAGGCGCGAGGATATATTTCACGCGCGGGCTACTTTAATACGAACGATTTTCATTAAAACCAATGATTTTTAACGGAATGTCCATGTTCTTTGAATTTTCCACCTAATTGCTGCCTGCCGGGTAAGCTTACATCGCTCACTTGAAACCCGATGTCACGGTTGGACCTTTTCTCCGAAGACGTCCCGGGACGGTGCTCGGCCTTAGGAGTGCGCATTTTAGTTCCCTAAGTGAATTTTCCAGCTCATTTGGTTCTTACCCCCGGAAATGCTTCACGCCCGACTCCCTAACCCTCCACAGAGAAATAAAATGAGAAATACTCCAGATTCATGGGCTTGTGTGCGCGGCACTGTTGTCGCTCTGGTGCGTTAATGTGGTAACGAGCGCTTTGGCCCCCTTTTTAGCGCTCCCTCTCCTCGCCTGCTCGGATCCCTTCCTCCCAACCCTCGCATTCGGCCCCCCCTCCGAAACTCCGTTCCGCCCTGAGCCCCTTCTGTCGCCCTCATCCACGCCCTCCCCACCCCCCCTCTCCTAAGCCTATCCCTCATTCCGAACTACCCCTCCACTCGGACCCTCCCTCTTCCCGCGTGTCACTCCCTTCGTCCCCATCTCCCCCTCCATCTCCCCTCTTCCAGTCGATGTCCCCCCTTCCCCTCTTCCGTCCGCCGCCCTCGAGTCTTCCCTATTGATCCCCGCGCAGTGGTTGGGAGAGCTGGAGAAAGAAAGTGGCGGTTGCATTTAGAGTCAGCGGATGTGGATGATGGCGTTAAAGGGGATGGAGGAAAGATTGGGTGTGTTTAGTGTGAGGGGGGTGGGGGGGACCCTGGTTGGTGGTGCCCATTGGGTTGATGTGGGTGTTTGGGTGGGGTTTTTGTCGACAGGAATTTCTGCGAACGCGGGTTGGAATGGATGATGACGTTGCGACCAGTCGGATGCAGGACGAAAGACGGGACAAAGGCTGTTCGTTGAGTGAATATATCCTCCAGTCTCGCTTTTCGCGGGGTCATGTTCAATAATAGGTCTTCCCTCACCCATCTCAATCACCCTTCGAATAGCAGGAGGAAGATGATATTCCAACTGTTATGTTTCCCGGGGAGGATGGCAATAATGACGGCACCGATGAAAAAGCTCATTTCCCGAGAGAACGAAACTGTTTCGCTGATCGATTATTGTTTTCGCATCCATCACGTCCTCTCTTACCTCCGTATACGGTTCCTTCTATTCGCTTCACGTTTTTCCTTTCGAATGCTTCGTTTTGTCGTCTCCTCGTCGTCAGCGGCGAGCGAGACCTCGGCGGTGTAGCCGCGAGGTCCCCGCGCCGCAATCCTCCGCCGCCCCCGCAATGTCGCCGCCCCGCCCAGCCCTCCCTCTCTCCCTCCCTCCTTCTATGCCTCCCGCGCCCGGCCGCGTGACGTAAATATCGGGCGTGCAACGTTCCCCCGCCGCCGGCAGTCGAGCTCCCGCAGAAGGCCTCGCCCGGTGTTGCGGGCTCCCGCTTCCCACCTCGCCTCCCCTACGACTCCATTGATTGCCTTGTCGCATGCTCCGAGGGACGCGAATGAGACCTCCTCGCGGCGAAGACGAGGGAGACAGAGAATTTTTTAAATTTTTTTTGCTTTTCAATTTTCGGTTTTCCTTATTCTGATGGACGCGCAATTTAGGACACAGGTCAGCCTCACTGATCCATTGTGTTCTTCGTATCTTGAAGACTCCGAATATTGCGTTCTCACATCTCCAGGTTTATTGTATTCCGCGTGGTGAACATGGAAATTATTCCCTGCTGATGTGAGCTTTTATTTTCAATGCTGGCTTTGGCTCTGTTTTGTTTTCCTTTAACCATTCTTGGACTCACTTCCTTTCGCTCATGATTTGTTTTATTAATGACGTATTTCAAAGAACTGAAATGGTGTGCGTGAGTTTTTCGTGTCCCTCTTCAAAAGGTGGTTGCGTATTAGAATGCGTCACGCATATCGCTTGACAAAAAATGCCTGTTTGGCGTTTGCTTACTATATTAATAAATTGGCCAAGTCATACGATCAGCATGAAAAGGTAAGGGCTATCGATGTATACGGGATTATTATAGATGGCATTTGAATGTTTTTCCTGGTCGAATAAAGACTGTCTTCTTTCTGATTTTATGCAGCTTGTGAAATACTTGCAAGCATGACAGTATTGGTGATATTATAGCGTTTAGTTTATTATTATCCATCGAAGCTTGAAAGGGATGGATTTCGGTAGAAATATGTCTTAAAAGACTTTTCGGAAATATTTGGGCATGGAAGAAAATTTTGGATTGAATTAAGGGAGTTATAAAGTGTGTCAAGCTAAAGAATGAGTTTTGCAATATGTATTATAGGGCTTAGGTAATATTTGCATCATTTAACTGAGGGGATAGGAGTACATTACTGTGGTTTGCCGGAGCCCATCAAAAACCTACTCTAAGCCACTACACTGCTGTTAATTTTGATCATAATTTACGTTTTGATTTCTTTTACTAAGGTTCTTTTGAAGTGTTTCATTGTCCTAATAAACTTTTTAATAATTTACAACTTAACTTACCCTCACTAAGTTACCAATATTTTAAATGCGTGATTGGGTAGGGTTGTTTGGAGGAAAGATCAAATTGCCACTTCAGGCTTTTCTTTCGAGTCAGGATTCGAACCTAAATCTTTGTGTGCATCCGTCGTTTTATTTTTGTGCTCAAAGTACCTCCAACTCCACTCTCCAAAGCTCCAACCAACTCAACTCTTGGCTTCATAGTAATGCTTCCTGTCATGTTCGCAAGAAAACATATTAAAAAAACATTTTTCATAAAAAGGAAGCCACATCCGTTACTCGGGATTAAGGTGCCGCCTTGCCTTTTAGAAGTTTTGCTGAGGCTATTGCAGGTTAATGCTCAACTCCCAAATTCACCGATCGCCATGTTATTAATTTTTAATTGCAATAGCTGAATGGTTTTTGTCCGACAGGGTGTGAACGGACGGGAAATAAAACTAACGCCTGGTCAACACCTGGCCTTTGTGTCTCATGTCTTGGATTCCGCCACCTCTTCTCCTGCTATTTATTTCACTCCGGTCGCTCAATTGTCTTCATTAAACTCGTGCTGATATCTATCCTCCTAATTCCTGAGTTACGCCTGACAACTCAGTCAGACGTTCCTGGCTGCGATCGAGGAGATAACCTTATCCACAGCAAAAGGGCCCGCTCCAACCCCCCATCCCTCAATTGCCACCCCTCCGCTCGTAAATTGTTCTACATCTGTTTAACGCATTACGTGCGATCCTCTCATTCTCCGCGACTGTTACTAACTGTTAATTCCTGTTGTCACCATGTGTTCTGTATTAGCAGCTATATAAAACTCCCGACGGCTCGAACCGGAGGCCGCCTGTTAATATTCTTGGGATTTACGGTATTTTCTGTCTGAGAAACCCGTTTGACGAACGGTTGTTCACATTACTTGAAGCGACCAGTTTAGTTATTCTGCCCTAAAAGCCTGATCTGAAATGTTCAAATCGGATAATTACTAATACTGTAAAAGAGAAATTATTTGACTGGAAATGATGGCTAAGCTGGATCAAAGTTACTGATCACTTTTGGTCGCCCCGAGTTCTTATGTAATTTTTGTAACATGTGTTTGTAACACATGTGTGACATTAAATGATGTCTCTCCGATGCATTTGTTAAACGTTAGGTGTGGAACGCCGTCACGTTGATAAATGTATGCAACAAATTATATTTATCCGCTCTACCCATTTGTTTTACTTTAAAACGAGTTTCAATATTTATGTGGGAGATTTCAGTTACTTAAACGGTCCGCTAAATCCGCTAATGATTATCGAAATGAAGAAATTTCACTGCGAAAAAATCGCTCTCCTTGACCGGGACTCGAACCCGGATCCTATCTATTTCCGGCCGAGTGGCTCAACCAATTGTGACATTTAATGCACGGTAATTCATCACATCATTTTGGCCATTTAAAAATCATAGAAATTCGAAATGTATAGAGGACGCTTCGACAGCTTGATTGGTGAAAGCACCGGGGGGATTCGGGTTCGAGTTGCATTCAAGGTGAATAATTTTCACACTGAAATATCTGCACTTCGAGTTCGTCATACGAACAAAGTGAACGGTTGCGAGGGCTACGGAGAAGTATTACCATAAATTATGATATCGGGATGGTGGATTAAAATTGGAATTGAAAAGATTGGGGAATAAAGTACAAAATTAATGCTGTATGTAGTTTATATCGTTGTTTTTCCTTCTCTGTCGTAGTAAGAGCAAAGGCGAGATACAATGGACGCGGTATCCACTGTCTTCGACATGCGGTATTTTTGGTTTGATTTGGCAGCATATACCTCTTCCATTAGATGATTCGCCGATTGATTGTTATATTGTCATTGAGGAAATACGAGGGTCATCCGGAAAGTAGTACCCGTTCGTGCCGCATGAAGTGCTGACGACGCGAGTAGCCGCTGGACGAGGTCAGATAGCTTCAGTGGCTTGTCTGCCTTCTCTGAGCCAAGTTGCGTGACGCTAGCATTGCCTGTGTTGTTTCTGTGATTGTTTACAATGTTTAAAAAAATTGAGAACGCCGCCAGTTGTGAAGTGAGGGCAGTGATTAAATTCCTCAATGCAAGAAACGTTCGCCCATGTGATATTCATCGCCAATTAAAGGAGGTGTATGGAGACAATGTAATGGACGAGTCGTCTGTTCGGCGGTGGTGTCGCAACTTCAACATGGGGAGGGGGAACACACACGACGATGAGCGTTCGGGGAGACCGTCTGTCATTACAGACCAACTGGTGAGCTCAGTTGACGAATTCGTGAGGAACGATCGGCGCGTCACAATTGATGACATCTGTGAGCATTTTCCCAATGTTTCTCGAACAATTGTTCATGAAATTGTTAAACACCATCTGCATTATGCAAAAATTTGTGCAAGATGGGTCCCTCGCGTATCTCAATGAGCTGGCGGCGAAGGACTATGCAGCAGGAATACAGAAACTTGTCACACGTTATGACAAATGCCTTAATTTGCTTGGAGATTATGTTGAGAAGTAGTTTAAAGTATCCTCTTTCAAATAAAATTTTTTATGTTTGTTAATATTTACTTTTGTGTCTTTATTTCACGAACGGGTACTACTTTCCGGATGACCCTCGTACTTCTCTGTTCATTCAGTTTGGTCTCTTTACTTTTTCTCCATCTGACGAACTCCCTAAGAGAGAGGGAGTCATATCCTATTCTGTTAGCGCCAGCTCCGCTCGCCCCACTTCTTCCTCCTTTCAACCATTGCACGTACTTCTATATCCACGTTCCATTTTGAGAATCGTTATTGCATGCAACTAATGGTGACACTGATGCGCGTTGCGAAGTGGGTAATAAAAATAAACGGGCATAACGAAATTAATTTGTTTTATTATTTGGTCATCATCATTTAATCATAATGTTTGGATTGCGGAATCGCTTTCATAAAATTTCCTTATCTCCAGGCCACTGTCTCCTCACTTTTTCACTCTCACGGCCTTTGACGTGATTTCGATCAATGCGAATTAGTATCATATCCATTGAAGGTTTAGGAATTAATGTTCTGTATTCTTACTATCACTGGAGATCTTTTTTTTATTAATGAGAATCAGTTTATTTTTTCAATGCCCTCGAGTGAAATTCATCATAACAACCATTCTTATGAGTTTGAAAAACGAGCATGCAATTCTTACGGCGTGTAATAGTCGCTTTAGATCGAGCGTAGGCTGTTTGTGGATTTCCACCATTTTGCTTGCGTAGGAGAAATATTTCGGCAAACTGTTGGATGGCTGCTTTATATGGGCTGATTTACAAATGACAAAATCATGAATTGGCCCTGATAATGGCGATGTGAACGTGTAGAATTTAATATATAGAGCTGTACAAAAATGACATACGCCCGTGTGTAAGGTCTGATGGTGCCTTACAATGTTTTTGTCAATACTATATCCATACACTTAATGAATCCTAATCAATACATGCAAAATGTTTCCAAATTCAGCAATATTCTGCGATCATTTTCTGTCTGTTACTGAGATAGAGAATTTCTCACTCACGGAGCAGCGGTGGAACTAAATTAAAACGCATGTAAGATAGAAATGTATGCTAAGTTATCTTCACATGTTGCCTGAACTTGCAAATCTTTTCAGTGCGTATTTCTTAAGCAAGTTTTATCATGGTTTACGATTTTAGAATAAATTCGTTGAATGCGGTAATCTTTTACGCAATCCTTGGGTTACGTTTTTTATTTTTATAATTCATGAATGGAATCGATATTTGATTATTTGTGCTTGAGTGTTAACATATGAATAACCGATAAATATATTTTCTTTTCAGATGTAGATCTAGACGTTTACTGCGGTCAGGGAAAATTATTTGCTCAAGGGACATACCTTCTACTCACTTAAGATACTGTTGTGCTGGGCTTCTCTTTTCGTAGGAGCGATAAGACGACTTGATGAAGCTTGTCATTAGAGGGCACTCAGGATTTTAAAAAATTCTGGACATTTTTTTCGGGTAGCGTCGCGCATCAGCGTCGTGGGCGAGTGGGTGTGTGGAGGTGGGCAGGCCTACGTGTGTGTGCGCGTTCCGCCGACTCCACCTCGAAGGGAGTTTTCGGCGTTCCGTTTGGCGCAGGACTCGAGTGCTGCATGCCGGGCGAGGTTCTTGAGTGACTCCATCGAGTGGTCCGGGGAGTGAGGAGAGGGATAACAAACTCTTGTGACTCGGCCTGCGTGACCCGCCGGTATCGATCAATGCTCTGGCACGGTTTTTCCCGCGGCTCATTTTCGCCGTTTTTCCTTTCCTCTTCCACCCCACCACATTTCCTCCTTCTCCCCACCTCCCCCGCCGCCTCCTCCACATCCGCGGGAGACGGTTAACTGTGCACCGTACTCGGCCCTCGCCACTGGTTGCCGCGGCGATGTGCCCGTTCTGCTAGGGGCATTATTTCCTATTAGTACAAATCCACGCACGTGGATTTCCATTATTTTAAACGTGATCGTAGAACTATTGGAGATCCGAGGTCTTTGGTATGAATTACATATTATTTTCATCACGTAGTGACTTTATCGTCGCCATAAAAATCACTGATATTATTATGTACAATCTTCCTGTCCCTCAGTCTATGATTTCCGTGGACTAAATTTTAGGCTGACGTGTTTTTATAGCAGTAAGCACGGAGAAATGACTCTATTTTTTTATAGTTGCAATAACAATCCTTGTGATACGAGTGCGTGCTTGAATCTGTTAAAATTATATTTTTATGAATTAATATCAATTAAAGTTTTGAAAATGTATACATTATTTGCAACACATCGAACTTAGTATTTTCGGATCCAAGTATTGAAAATTCAGCAATTCGAAAAGCGTGAAATTCCAAGGTATTTTTAAACGAATAAAATCACGTGGCTCAACTATTACAGCTCAGAATTTAGGTGAAGAAAAGTATGACTCAAAAGATGAAAAATAAATTACTTATGTAATTAAAGTTAGTTTTGAGTTGAGCGTTTGTCGTTTCTCGTGGATGTCATATGTGCGACTGATGATTATGAAGAACTCGGTGTGTATCCTACTCTTGATATCGAATTTATATAATTCTACGACAAAGCTTCTGAGGAACCAGAAGTGATCTCATAGGCAGATGTGTACCCAGTGAACGCCAACATTTAAAGAGTTGTTTGCCTCTAAGTTGTTTTTAATAGAAAATATGGCTTCCAGAAACGGTTCGTCAGCAGTCCTTTTCTGAAACTGAACTACTGCCATTCCTTTTGAACCCTGTTCCTTTTGTATGCTTGGAAATGGCTGTTGCGTCAGGCGCCAACCAAATTGTTACAAAATATCCTAAATCTGCTCGCATGTTTGCAGAAGAAACATATAATTTATGCCCAAGTTTATAGCTTTCACAATTTATGAATTATAATCCATGGGGTGGGAGTATTTCAATTTTATCTGGCACAACATTTTTTTTGACAATTAACGCGATCGTTTCGTTGATTATCTTTACAGATTGCCATTTCAACTTTACATTTCGAAAAAGATCTATGCTCTGAGTGACCCAATTTCCGTGTCTTCGCTCCCTCTTACATGTAGGCTAAATATCCCGTTGCTATCGGGGTGAGTAGTATCTCGCAAAAGGCTCGGGGCCGTCGTAACTCGTCGTCCCTTCCCATTCCGCTGGAGGGCAGTGTGTGATTGTGGAATTGCCCTTTTATGGACATCCTCATAGGCGACAACCGTTGGATGGCAGTCGATGTTTCCTAATTGAAATTCCTTGAGCCATGGACGTGCAAAATGTAGGGTTTGCTCTTTCCCGCTCCCTCGCCTTACTTCGCAAAAAAGGACCATGGTTGTCGGGCACTTTTAGAAGAATTCTTCCATGATTGATGATATAAATGTCGTTCGAATACTTTTCTGATGTCAATTCATGTGATATTGATATTAAAATAATGTTTGTTTAGGAGTGAAAGAAACTGGAGACATTAAGGTTTACCATTTCAAATATCTTAACGGGAATGAAAAGATTTTCATTGATCTTCAATTTGCCATTCCTTGTCACATCCATAAAATTTGCTCAAGCCGTAAGCACAAAAAGATATTTACTAAGGGAGGAATTTGAATATAATCCTTTTAGCTCCTCCGAAAAGCTTGTACGATGTATACTTTGTATGTGCCAACTAATTTCTCTCCATTATGATATTAAATAAACTTGATAACATTCCATTCACTTTATTTATCCTAGTGGGATCAGATGACAGTCATCAGGTGGGGTTCTGATGATTGCCGCGGAAATTACCATTATGGTAAATTCTAAATTTCGTAATTCAGCCAGGATTTTAATTGGGTGATACAGAAAAAACTCGGATGTCACATTTCATGACGCACCAAGTTGCACGCAGCCCCATAGTTTCTCATTAAAATTACCACTCTACCCTCGCCATGGTTGACTTCATAAATGTTATCCGTACATTGTGAAAATTTTTATTTACAATTTTCGTATTTTCTGAATTTTTAAAATCACCTTTTTGGGTTGTATCACGGGATTAATGGCATCTTTAACGATTGGAATGTATGAATAGAATAAGATGTGAATAGCGAATACATTTTTTCTTTTCACTTCTTTATCTTTTCATTTCACAGTTTCATAATTCCTCATATGTTTTCTATTGGGATTAGAATATGAGCTTCTTTTTCCTTGTGAACTTTTTCCAGAAATCGATATATGTTATAATATCTATTCTAGGTAAAATTCAATCAATCATTAGTTTTTAATCCGGCCAATGTTGAAAGCAGGCCCCAATCTTCCCGCTTCTATGTCAATTCACTTCCTCCCTAATGGCCGTCATTTCTCCTAATCCTATTTTTTGTCAATTTATGTACTTTTTTTCCCACATATTCCTCCTGGAATATCTCATCCTAATAAGTTTGTGCCCGTTGTAACCCGCTGTGCAATATGCAATGTTCAAACTAACTCCTGTTCTCTTCTGTATAGTACTCCTTATGACCTTCTCCTACTTAACTCTTCATAAGGTATGCGTACTATGCGCATAATTTCTCAATTTTATCAATCATGAAATTTCCAGCGTCCACCTCTAGCATCAAGTTTCAAAGTTTCCTATTCATTTCTGGTCTAATGTTCCAATGGCTATGCCTCTG
Source organism: Hetaerina americana (assembly GCF_022747635.1). Classification (NCBI taxonomy): domain Eukaryota; kingdom Metazoa; phylum Arthropoda; class Insecta; order Odonata; family Calopterygidae; genus Hetaerina; species Hetaerina americana. Next base: position 34,851,065 of record NW_027286874.1, on the reverse strand, counting down.
ATTATGCAATTTCTCACTCAAAACGTGGAATTTACCATTTGACATATTTCTCCCTTCATGTAAACTTGTATTATTTAGATATATTTGTTTCGCATCACATGTGTGAAACTTTCTTCAGTTCGATTATGAGAAAGTATAACTCTCCATTATGCACTCCACCTGTAAGGACCAATGCGAATTTTACTTTTGCTGCATTATCTTTCAATTAACAGTAATGTAAAATATATTGCTCTACGACTCATTTTTTTAGCCTAATGGTATGCCATTAATTCCTTGTATTACTACGTGAAAGCAGCCGACCTCTGATCTCCCCTCTCGTCTTCCAGTGTGCTGGCTAATTCTACTTTCGTCAGTATATACTTTTTTGCTGGCGTATTTTGTAATAGGATTATGATGATAAAAATACCTATTTGTATGTTGTTCATTCTGTTGCCTGACGGTCTATGTAGCTGAAGGAGGCTTAAGATAAAGGAACTCAACCAATTAAGGAAGGGTCCACAGTGTGTTGGTCTCTCTTACATCACCATTTATTGCCACAGCGCTGTGTCAACCTTGGTCGTGTCGAGACCTGCCTAAAAGACGAGTTGATCACTTTTGCCCCTGTCCCCGGAAACGCCATTCTTTAAAATTCGGAAGTGCACATGTCTTAAAGGGTTTTCTTGGGTAGTCCTCGGGTAGTAGGGACATCCTCGCGGTGGCCGGTAAAATATATTTAGCTGTAGATCTACTCTGTCAACAGATCTAAGAAAACCGCTTCATTTTCATCTTAAAACTTGTGTAGTTCGCCTTTAGGTGTCAGTTTTTGTTGACAATTCGCAGTTTAATTCATTCATAGCTCCACCGTCTAAGGATTTTCCGTTCAGTACTCATTATAGTTTAAATAGGTTTTAAGTTGAAATTATTTCACCCTCTTTTGTGAGGAAATATGAAGATCGTTAAAGGTAATTTTTGAAAGCATACGATGACATCTATCACGATCATGAAAGGCTTCCTTTAGCATAATTGAAAAGTTAATGGTGATGGTGCACCGAAGTAAATGTTTTGGTGTGACAGAGAATCAAAATTGTCTCCGGCTTTGGTTTTAAGGTGTCGGAAGTCTTATGCAATATTATGCCTCGGCTTTGATGCGAGAGGGCTTTGTGCGCTCCATTCTATATATTATAGGCAATATTTAAATAGTTATGTGAAATCTTTCGACGCTTTCTGTAAGCAGTTCGTTGCTTGTCTCGTGACACTAGTGATTATGATCGGGTCATACAGTAAACCACTCATTTTGAATCAATAGTTTAATCTGTCTCTGGTGACGCAGGGGTCATACAGGAGTGAATAATGTATTTTAATTATCATTTAGTGTGAAATGGGCAGTTTTGAGAGGACTAGTTTTACCAAAAATTAAGTTCTGCTGTTATACACGGGACTCCTAAATGGAATTGATGTTTCTCCACACAATGGACGACCCCATTCCGCCCGCCTATCTATTTGAGCAGGTCCATCGAACCCTCACCGCAGGTTGGGTTAGAGAGGTTTAATCAGTTTTCTTGTCAATTAGGCTCTACCACCGTCGACCACGTCATCAATGGGATCTCAGGGCGTCGTGTCATCGCAGGGCCTCTCTCTCTATCACCCCTCCCCGGCTGCTACTCTTTCATGTGTGTGGGTGTGATGAATGGTGCGACGTCTCTTGCGCTCTCTAGTCATTCAAACTGTAGGTCTTTGCCATGTGCGTACCCAAAAGCATGCCATACTTGCTCGCTTAAGCCCTAACCTGTAGCCAGCCATTTCTGTTGAGAGTGACGGAGAAATCGAAGAAGAATGCTTTGAATTCATGAGAAATTTCTTATCGTTGTTTAGATCGTGGGTGGTGTAGCGTGGGAAACGAGATAGCCAAAGACACCCGGCTTGCATGGTTCTGCAAATAAGTCGCTGATAATTGGTTGTTTCACTATCGGAGAAGTTTGGTGCGACCTTCTCTGAACAAATGCAACGTGATGTCGACCTATCCTGCGAGGAAGAAAATGCGAAAATGCCAGGAAACTGCTTTTTTACTCAATTTGGAAGGATAAACGAAAAGGATAGTTAAATATAGTATTTCAGGTGAATATAGTCCTGTAAAACTTAAAACGTCCGAAAATTGTTGTGGAGTGGATTTTCTTCCGATTTTCAATTTCTCTGAATCGCCGAAGAGAAGCGATCGGAAATTTTTCTCTGTTGCCAAATACCATACCCATGCTAAATAATGAAACATTGGATTGTAAACCATTGTTTGAATTTTCTACGATCATCTTTACGATAGTAAAGACGAGAGAGTATTTTTTTCATTCTCCCAAATGTCACACTCTGAGGGATAAAGGAGGGATTTATTTAAAGCGTCATAAGAACGCTAACGTTCAGTTTCATGTGCGGATCTGTCTTCATTTTTTCGGAAAATAATATTTGTCATCATTATCATGAATAAGTAAATTTCCTCGTGAAATCCGTGAAGATATGTGATATCTCAGGGACCGTCCAAAAGTTGTATCTAATAATTGGTAATAATAATTTTTAGTCAACCTCAAAATGAAGGTGTGGCTTTTATTGGACGACAAACTCTAATTGGGAACTTAAAATGAGTTAATCCTTATTTGATTCTCTTATTTTGTTGCAAAATTGATAGTCAAGTTACTGATGAGGTTTAAGGGAAACGGACAAATATTTTGGGAATTCGCGGTACAAGAGTGGTCAATTTCTGGTCGCCCATGGCGTAATATAATGTTTTATTTAATAATATTTCAATAATAAAAGTGTTTAATAATGGGTTACAATAAGGTTAGTACTTATATGCTACAAAATCGATCTGTTCGTATAGTTTTGAAATCTTTGGACCCCAACATTTGGTGAGGTGGTCTATAAAAAATTTGGTAATCGCGACTTTTAGTCACTAGGCCTACGTTAGTAATAGCGGCAGGTGGGTACTTGGTATGTTGATGGCATATTAGTCATTTTGTTTCGCAGCAATGGGCTGAATCATCAAATTATAGCGGTTCTTCCTGCATCAGTCCTCCTTCCCAAGACTAAGCGTTAGTAATCGCATCGTTCATTGTATTATTCATTGGTATTTTTGGGTAATGAATTGAAATATTTAGCCTCGTAACAGTTAATTCGTTTAACTAACCATTGGAAGCTTGGTGAGTACTTCACCATCTAATCAATGGTTTTTTATATGAAGATTAAACCGTTTTTTTATACCACCGTTATCAAAATTATGATTAATATAATTTTTCATTCAGAGTTTTCACGATGTAAAAATTGATGCCTCTTTTGTTACATTTACATGCTGAATAAGTCTGTAAAATTTGTCGTCTTTTTATTCGATGATTTTATGGGTGCATTGAGTTGCTCGTCATCTCGCATGTACGCTACCTATGTCTTTGCAGTGATAACTCCTGCTGTTCACATGGGACTTAGGAAGGGGCGCTATGCTTATAGGATGCATCTCGGTTTAAGGAAATGAGTTTGGTAAACTAGCTGTTTGCTACAGACTTAACAAGTAATGCTTTTGTTTTATGCTTATAATTTGAGTTTAAAAATATATCAGTGCTCATGATTTGGACCAAACTCTGGAAATGGTGAAAAGCGTTCGACATTATTATGGGTAAGTATTTATATATTCTTGTTGACAAATTAATCGACCTGCGCACTCATACACGTAGACTGGGTATATTGACTTCTTTGTTTGTCGTCTTAATGAATGTGTGTCTATGTGGTGTATGTCTGTGTCAATATATTTCATTATGCTTGGAATTGAATTTCCCGGAAATCTTGCAGTTTCAGTGTACAGTGAGCATGGACTGAAATCGACTGAATGACAATTAGTAAATGCACTTGGCTGGGTGGGTGGGTGGGCTGTGGAAACGTTTGTGGTTTGCGCTCAATTCAATCACAAGCATTTTCTTATTTAATTTTTTTGCGTAAATCGCACTACTACACCTCAAAGTAACTATTAAATTCACCTATCATTTTGTTTATCTAAAAATTACTGCAATTTCACGTAGCACTAATTCGTGATACCTAGTCATAATAATGCTAAATAACAAGGTAAACGAATCTTAAAATATTGAAATTTCATTTCGGTAGGTAGCCAACCGTCCAAGAATACATGCCTGAAAGTTTAAAAGGGCTATCTTAATCCGAATCTATAATTATAATAATAAATTAATCGAATCTTTAACTTAAAACTTTGGCCAAACCATTATTTGCATCTTGCGGATGAATTCACACCGAACATGGTAAAGCAAATTCTCTACAAGAAGACGAGACAACCTATACATAGCAGTTACTGGGAGAAGAAACGGCTATTAACATTTAGGGATATTTATGTCAGCGGAAGGAATAGTTTTGAAAATAGATTAAACAAATCACTCTCCGAGTTGATAAGTTTTGTCGGGGAACGGATTCTTTAAAATTCGTAGTTTTGCAATAATTTATTTTTGATTTTCGTTGAAAGCATTCATTTACTTGGAGAGGGAGAGCGAAAACAAACACGAGCGTCCCCGTTGCGAGGAAGGGGAGGGGGTAAAGGCGGACCAAGGCGTGTGCACAGTTGCACATGCGTCGTCGTCAGGTGCAATCACGCGGGGCCGGCGCGGAAGGAAAGGGCGAGGGAACGGGCAGGGCGGGGCGGAGGGTTTGAATGGAGGGACAGCAGGAGGCAGCTCGCCCTCAACCCCCACCTCCCCGTTCTCCTTCCTTCACCCAGCTACTTCATGCCTCTCTCGCCTCCACTCCCCCGTTCATTGTCAAAGCGGGGACGGGACGGGAGCGGAAGGGGGAGGGGTGGGGGCAGGAGGAGAGCAGGGAGGTCGATTTTCCTGCGACACTCGCGCGAAGGGTTGGGGGCGGGAGGGCGGACGCGTGCGGAATGGGCTCGATCTTCTCATTAACGGCCGTCACGAGCCGTGTCGTCGGTCAGCCGGTCGAATAAGAGACGGCGGGGTGGTCGGACGGGGATGACGGCGTCGTGTGGTCGGTCGGTCGGTCGGAGGAGGGAGGGCCGACGGCCGATGGGTGTGTGTGTGGGGGGTAGTTATTTATCCCGTGGAGGTTATGCGCCGTGCCTTGAAAGATGATTTCGGGCGAGCGGGGCGGCGGCCAGCTCAAAGGGATGAACAACTCGCTCACTGCGCGGGGTCCCGACGTCGGATCGATACGCGGGGGCTCCCGACGAGGGTTTGGGACGACGAACGACATCGACACGGTCGGCAATGAAAGTTCGTGCCCAGGCATTCGGGGAGCACGTTCTCTGTCATGCAGTGGCGTTCGTAGTTGAACATATATGGGGCTGAGTTTGAAGGGTTTGTCCGTGCTTTTTTTTCCGTGCCCGCTTCAGAACCTCCATTTGAAATGTTTTACGACGGACATATGTGATTTATAGATACATATTTCATGCATGTTTTCTCTTCGCCGTCGACGAATCTATCCATTTTTATAACCAATCCATAGCATCTTACCTTTTTGAGGCAAATCAATGGAGATTTCGTTCAGTAGTAGAATGAGTTAGTACTGAATGGGTGGGAAACTTTAAAGTGCAGTCGTCAACGTTCAATCCAAGAAATTTATTCAGCAAGGATCTAATGTTCCGTAATTTTTATCTCTAGAAACGGGATAACAACTTCCGATTAAAAAATGAGAAACGCGGAGAATTCTTTTCAGACACTGAAACGATTTTCCCGCAAAAATTTAGCAATGTTAACTTTGAGTGTCGAATTGAAACGCGTTCGAAAAGTGGTCGTGGTTCATCCTTTAAATCATAAAGAAGAAAATAAATCTCTATTAAATTTCAATGAATAACGTCAACTGCATCACATGTTGCAACATCCTCGTCGAAATAAGATGGGTTTCTTGTAGAGGTTCTCTACGCCAAACCCAAATGCGAAAATGAAGAAAGGATGCCTGAAATATTCCGTCCTCGGTGTAACTGGTCAGTGCGTTGACCTGATCTTACTCTTGGAGACTCTCCGACTTCTGTGTTATTTTCCGTAGCTCTGTGCTTTTCTTGGAGAATGAACGGTGGGAGTGACGGTAGCAAGTGGAAAAATAAATAGAAGATGAGCTCCTCAAAAAAAATGTAGCGCGAACGTTAATTATCTCGGTTGTGAGGAGCTCTAGAAAATCTTAACTGTTAAGTGTACGAGCTGACGAGTGAGTTATTAGTCATGCCGTTTGCTTCTTAAGCCTCGTAATTCTGTTACCACAATGGAAATGGTGGCGGTTATTCCATTTCTGCCCTCCCTCTGCCGGCCCCCATGTGCATGTTTTAATGGAATTTCCGCAGCACTCGAGCACTCTTTCACAATGCTCAATCTTTCATCGAATATCTTGTAATATGGTATTCCGATGATGATTGTTAACGAATGTAACCGTAGGATATTATCATCAAACATAAAGGCTACGTGACGATTTTGCCCTACGGCTGTGATAATTACACATAAAGATTTAGCTCCACAGGGTAATTGAATCTTGATATGGACACATTCCTGAACAGTAGTAGCCAAAACTACACGAAAATTTTTATTCTGATATTATGTTGAGTCTAGTAATTATTATTCCGGAATCGAGAGCCGATGCCTGCGTTCCTCGATTAGCGGTAACAGGGACTTCTGTTTTATTTTTTTCCTGGTATTCTATCTTCATTACATAATTTTTTGCATCTTGGTATTGAAATATTTCTAAGCTGTAGTCGAGTTTTGTTATGATCGAATGGTGTAAGAAAAGGTTTTACGTACTTATAATAGCATTGTGTTTTTTTTTAGGAGTTCATGATTGAATATAGCATTATGCTATCCGCATGAATCGTTTTTTACGGATTACGTCATCATTGAAACGCATCGGGTCGGTGATTATATTATTTAGTCGGGTATTTAATCCGAAAGGTTCTGTAGTTAAATGTTGAATGTAGCCATTCTGTGTGAAATGAATATCGCGTAGATAATTGATATGATTATGAACTAAGATTCATTTCATCTGGGGTGATAGCAAGTCGTGGGTTTTTGAATCTATAGCTTTGCTATATGCATTGGATATACTTCGTATTTCATAAAAACTTTATCACGATAGAATTTCGTGAAAATATATTCTCTTTCATTTATGCTGTTCAATTTTTGGTCAAATTTTAGCATGATATGGTTTATTTATTGTGTATTTTCGCTGATTTATCGGTCAATAGCTGATGCGATGTTTCCTTATGATGAAATATGTTTGTATTCAAGGAAGCAACTGAATTTTAGAGTACTTAACCGACCTGAAGTGATTGATAGATTCCCTGCGCCAAGCGCACTCGTACTTTTGGACTCAATAAGATACCGGATTTGTCAGACAAAAGGCACGCTTTCATTGTGAGCGGAATACCAAAATAAGTTATGACCGAATGCTGGGCACATTTGCTTTATTTTTAAAAATGATGTTATTCTACGGCCAGCATGATCTCATTAAAGACATTCGCCGGAAAGACATAAATGCTTCTATTATCATTCGTGTATAATATTTTATTGATCGCATTGGCACTAGCCATTTTTTGGAGGATACCAAGTATTGCCTTTACGAGTTGGACACTGATGAAGTGCCTTCTTTCTTATCCCATGAAGACGTGATAAGATAGTTTAACGAGGAGATGGGAGTGGTTGGTTGGTTAATGTACTGACTTTCAAAGTCCTGGGCCTTAGTTTGAATACTAGCGGTGATGGGTATTGCTTAGGCTATCTCCTTTTCTTAAATTTAGTTCCGTATGGTACTTCCAAACGTCGTACTCCGTTCATCGGATGAGATATTAAACCTTGAGACTTCACAGTCCCGATCATCAAAAGTATTCTTGGCGTCGACGACACGTTGGAACTAACCAGCATACCGAGTTGCTATGCACCGCAGCTTCGGATTCCCTCCTGCCCACTCGCGATGTTTTACTCGCTCCTAAATGCTGCCCTCTTCCTAAGAATGCAGAAGATGTCATGCCATTAAATTCGGCCACATTCTGCAATAACTGCACCATGCACCACAGTCGAAAGGCGATCAACTAACTTGGGTTAGTCAGCGTATGTCTTCGGGTTTTGATCTGCGATGTTGCTTTCATGCGACTGGTTTGCATGAGTTGGCCATTAAAGGATCGCAAGCCCGTCAGCCAATCCCTTTCCCTCATTATATTTCTCGTTTCTCGGAAAAGCAGTAAGCGAGGCAAGATTTCTGTGTCGGCTATCCTGCTGTGTTAGGACCAGTTCGGTTTCTCGAAGCGACGAGCATTTCAGATGTGGCTCTAGAACACATTTCCCGGAATCCTGTGGAAGGCACTTTCGATGTTGTACTGGCCTTATAAAATGCACTCGGAAATGGTCTTCGTGATTTTCCTTGAAATTTGTGCAGAAATTCATTCCAGTCCCGAGAAATCTGGCTAAGGGGTGGACCCAGACTTCCGCATTTGGCGGCCCCTTCCTTTAGGAATCCATGTATGGAAGAAAATTAAGTAGTAGGTACGTTCTAATTTGAATAATATCCTACGCACAGGTTCTTGGAGTTACTAAAGAAAATATAGTCGGAAAACAAATTCTCTTGTTCCCAGTTAAGGGATACCGGTTGAATAGTCGTGTCCTCTCTTACAACGATTACATGTTAACGTCACCGCGATTACTTATCACTGCGAGGTCAGCACGTATCTGGCCGATATTTAAAATGAATGTATTGCATTATTAAAAAAATTAATGAAAAATTTTGATAACTTTAATCAACATTCACGATTTCAGCTATGTATTAAACAGAATATCCATTACAGTGAGATCAGCACTCAAAATAAATAAACTGAGCAATATTTAGCTGCATAACAATATTTATTTATTTTATTTAAAAAAAGAGTGTTCGTAGTATCGACCGTGGTTGAATGGCGAGGTAAAGATGACGCATTTTCAGAGAGATATTGAGGAAGATCAGAAAAAGATATTACAGCCAATTTACCTCCTTTTATCATCGAGACTTATCCGATCTCACACGTTTTTTCATCGCTAATTATCGTTTTTCAAAATGCCTTATGATAATCAGTTGATCCTTTTAACATGATCTACTCTTATTAAATAGGTATTTTATTGTTCTTTCTATTGCATCAACAGGAGTGAATAATTTCAAATTGTAATTTTGCACATTTAAATGGTTATTGCTAATATTATCGAAAAATAATTAAAAAATTTAAATTTATTTGAGTGATAAATGCGCATATCATTTGTCTGTCTTATCTCCCGCGGTATTCGCCTGCTAAGAGAGAAAATATCGTCCCGTGGAGCCCCGAAGTGGTTCGTCTTGCTTTACGGAAATATTATTACTTGACGGCCTTCAGTTTATAAATCACACCTCCCGCATATTCACGGTTAACTGTATACATTCAACTAATCCTTGTGTCATATATGTTCCTTAACTCCGGATATAACAGTGATAGGGATTCTGATAATATTTGTTCTCGTCGAACAGCTGACATCAGCTGATTATGTGGAATATTTGACGAAACCGGTCGTTTCAATCAAAAAATTGTGTAACTTAATAAGTTTTGTTTATTATATCTCTATTAAACGGATTTTCATTTTACACCCGTCTAATCGTCTTCTTCGGGTGTAGTGGTATGAGTCTTTGTATTCTTGATGAAGTGCAATATACTTTTGTTATTAAATTGCATTGGTTGTTATAAAATGGTGTAACGTAAGTCGGATCGAATGGTGCTCCATTCCTTACTTATTGTTAGAAACGAATTTGACTAGCGACAAGTTGCTATTTTACGAACGAACTAATGATTTCGTAATACTTGGTTGCGATGACTTGAATTTTTAACAACTCCGATCTTGTAGCACTGAAAATCAACTAGTGATCATCCATTACATGGCAACGTAACACGCCCGTGGTGAAATCTAAACACGTTGCGGTTTCACTCGGCCCGGCGAACATGTTGACCAGCGGGCTAGCTTGGTCTTTAGCGCAATTTTTACTTTTATTTCGAGTCGTATACCTGCTGGCATTTGACGAAACGTGTGATTGTGATTGGAATATGAAACGGTGGCCAAAAATATGAAAAATAAATATTCGATTTAGTGTGGCTGGTGGCCGACTAAGAGCATTTTCGGGTAATGACCGGGTTCCATTTTGGTTACCTCCAGCTTCACTCAAACTTCGTGATTTTCGGGTACCAGATCTTCGCGAGAAACCGCGGCAGCACAAGGGAAATAACTGCCTTCCCTTCGCAGATGCGTTTGTTCACTTGCCGCTGCACTTGTGTTATTACGGAGGTGAGCTCTACCCTCGCTTATAAAACCAACCTTGGGGTAGATTTTGGGTTATATTTAGTGCAGTGTGAGTACAGGCTACTTTTATTTTCTACACAAAGGAATGCCAGCGCATTGAGTGTTGACATTCCTCAAGAAGGCTATACTTACGCTTACCTCATAGCTCTCGGTGTCTACAATTCGGGGTTTGATCGAATCGTCTTCAACTCTTCGTCCCTTTCGCCATTCCTCCCGTCCCTTCCCCAATCTTTCCTCTTCCTCGCGATTGCCCCCTCCTTCCCCCGCCTTTCTCCTTCCCTCCCACCCTACAACTTCTTGGAGCTCATCTTTCTCCATGCATTAATGAATAGCAAATGGAATACATGCCATCCGGAATAGCAAATGGATTACATGCCATCAAATGAGAGAACCGTTGTTTGTTTAACTCATTCCCCTAGAGTTAAGGAATTGCTTTCTCTTTACGTAAAACTGAGTTTGGATTTGAAAAATGGGAAACCAAGTGCCACTACATTTCCTGAAGCGGGGCGGGCAAGTAGATATTTTTTTTAGATTTTCCTTCCCTATCTGTTTTCCGTTGGCAGCATAATTAGAAGCGTTTCGGAGCATCAGATAGTATCTACCTATGAACGGTATTTATTTATCATGAATTCAGCACAAGCAAATTTCATTAGAATGACACCGAAGCGGTTCTTAAATATATATTTGTCCAGTGGAGTCTTTATTTACCGTTTGACTTCGATTTTAATGACCACCTATTCTTAAGGGTGTTTCTTTACCATTTAACACTCATACAGGAATGCGATATTACGGTCAATGAATTGAATACAAATTCAAATACTTGATAGTTTTGTAAATTTTTTCTACATTTGAATAAGATACAGAATTCGGGAAAGTATCACGGAATGCATATGAGAATCATCAATGAAGTGTGTGAGTAAACACAGTGATCGTGATTTGAGTAGTATCTGTAAGTCAGATGATACAAACTGATTGGGTGCATTCTTATTTTTCACGATATATTACTCCTATGACTTCCTTTTTTAAGATGTCTCCGTTACATTAAGTTTCATCAATGTTTTTATGTCCTTCAACTGATCACAGTTAAGATAGTGGAATGTTTAGACATTCTTTTGTTATTCATTCTTTTGTTATTCTTAGGGTTGAGATTTGTCATATTCATGACTGACGTGGTTTACATCTGAACAAATCTCGATTTAATAGGAAAATTCGCAAATCTCAAAGGCTCATAAAGGACAAGCAGTCGCAGGTTATCTCGTGAGACTATATTTTAGAAGTCTTTCAATGATGACAAAAGTAAGTAATGAATTGAAATAGATAATTCCATTTTTTTGGAATACTGAAACTTGAAAAATTTGAGTAGCTGGATTTGGTAAAAATATACCATATATCTGTCTTTTTTTTACTCTTAATTGCACATTTTTAAGTTGCTGCTTTGCCATTGAAATATGTTAGTTCGTATGTTTTTTATATGCATCATCAATGATTAACATAATGACATGATGTGGGGACACGAACAAAAAATAATTACCAATTTCATTGTATTCCTTCATTAAAATAATACAATTTAAATGCGCTCAACGCTCGCAGCAAGTATTTTTGTCACTACAGATATTTACCTAAAAGAGGTAAACTATCTGTTTTTATTAGTTCCATAATTCTAATTTGCCTGTCGACTAAAGGTTTATTATATGTACTGCAATGTCGATGAAGACTGACATTTTCAGAAAAATGTTGTTTTATCTTTCTTCTTCAAGCTTCCGAGTCAATGAAGCGAAAAGTACTCACAATTCATAGTGCACCTTGGTTCATTCGAAATGTATCATTATTAGCACTATCTGCGTAAGCTTAAAAATTTCAATTATAAAAATGGGAAGTATTAGTATTTGCATTTTAGAGTTAAAATGTTACTTCGTTTAAAATCCACCAGTCCACCGCTTTCCATTGCCAAAATACCCGACGCTTGAAAATCATAAAATATGCATGTTGAATTATCGATGCTTTGAACTGTGCTAACTTTCAAGAATGTAAACTGTGCATTGAGATGATATAATGGTGTATATTATGAATTCAGTTTAATTGAGTTGAGAATTCACTAAATTAAAAGATGCTTAACGCCGATGTCGCAGGACATTACTAAATTATCTTTATAAAAGTATTGGAATATTGTTAAAGTGGATGGGTCGAAAAACAGCGATTATACCTTATAATTCTAATTTAGGCATCCTCTAATAATAAATAATCATTGTGGGTAAGAATGACATTGTGGTTGATAGGTGACTGCCTTTAATAGGTGCGGTAGTTTATCAATATAATGTGAATAACCAAATTTTTCGAAGGAGCGTACGTTTTGAACTCACCTGGGTTTCAGTCAGCATTTTGCAACTATGATTTACTAATTTATTCACTGTTTACATCCCAATGGAAAATATTAATTCCCTGTAATAAATTTTCTTTCATGGAGTCGTGCTGTAAAATTTGTGGCAGATACTTTTCAGTATTGCTAATTATTAGTTCAGTGCCATTTTAAACGGTAATTTATAGCACCAATACTGCATACACTTTAAAATCGCTTCAAATGGAATAATTGTATTCACCAAATATTGAGTGAGAAGGAAATGTTGAGTAAAACAATTTATTTGCAGTTAAATGAATAAATGAATTCCAAAATGCCGTGAGACATCAATTCTACAATTACCACATTTTACAATGCCCTTGATGTCTCGTGCAAAAACTGTCAAGTATTAGCCAAAGTTAGTATTCCTGGATGCACATACCCGTGGAGTCTTTGGAAATGAAATATAACTATTATAAATAAAAACATTGGTAATTGTCCCAATGTACGTGGGACTAATTATCATCTTCTCTTAAATACGGTGCATGAGCATGGGAATATGATGCCTTATTCTAGCCCTTTCCATTGAGTTTTGAGATCTCCCTAATTTTTTTTTCTTTTTTGCAAAAAGTATCAAGAGTTGCAGTAATATAGCTGGGTATTTTTTAAAGAGATTAGGGGGCATTTTAATTACTTAATTGAATAATCTTCCAGCTGTATGGAATACCTTCCCTGTAAAAAGTATTCAGAGTAACGAAGCAGCGGTAGAATATTTGAGCAAACACTAAATGAAGGTGGATAGGTTCGGGAAAAAATTAAAAATGGAAATTAAAATGTTTGATGTAGGTAAGAGAGGCATAATGGATTCAATCGTTTCAGTTTTATAGGCTATGGGAAAAATATGAGAGGCACATTGAAAGGAAAAAATGTTTTCCATCGGCCTCATGTGCTTTCTGCAAATGAAAGCACCTTAAGTGGTGGCGTAACTGATGAACCGCATAATAGATCCGCATTGCAGGGAAGGGAGAAAGGGCCGCGGATGTTGGCGTTAGAATAAGTGGACAATGTGGCAGGTGGTATGCGCAGCGGCCGTATAAGGGTTGAGAATGTTTAGCGGGAGCGATATTAAGGCTACGCTTTAGGAAACAACAGAAACTCATTGTTATGGAATGACAAGCTTTCAAGGGATTGTAAAAGGTGATTATCCTCTTTCCATCTTTGACTAACTTCTCATGAATCAAATGTGATTTTTCGGGCACCAGATCTTCCAGGGAAATCATAACCGGCACAGGGAAAGGAACTGGCCCCCCTACCCTGATGTGTGAATTTCGCGCGCCGTCGAGCTTAGTACTGGGTGAACTTTACCATCACCTACCAAACCGATCTTCAGGTTGATTACTATGTTTGTTTTTTTATTAATAATAATGATTTAAAAATCTATGATGAAACCATATTTATATATTCTTAAATGGAATACATTTTTCTATTCATTATTCAATATATGTTGTAGATTTCTCAAAGTTTGGGTGAGCACGCGTAGTGAATCTTCTCCAGAAAAGATCACTTTCTGTGACCCTTCTATCATAAGTGTTTTATCGTATCCAAATCGTCCTATGTGAGCTTATTTTTGATTGCCAAATAGTATTATTATGTATAAAAATTCAGATTTCCATCCATCCAGCTGTGGTGACTCTTGGGAAGATAATAAATGAAATTACCTCCTATATTTGAATGATATGTAACCACCCATTTTAGGTTATTACATGCAAACATTTTTGTAGGATAACGGACGACATTTGTTCTGAAACATCCAAGGTTGGTGACAAATTTTGTATTCAACAACCGTGGGATGTTTTCTACGAGACAAACAGTTCCTGTAAAGTAAACAGTATACCCGTAAAGAAAACCTTAAACATGCAAATATTTGTCTCATCGAAAGAGTGTGTGTTGTATCGACCGTTTACTCCCATTTAAGATCCGTTGGTCCCATTTTGCAATGTTGCTGGTGGTGTATATTACAGAGCATGCGAGGGATAGCTATGAAACTGTAGTAGTATTCAAGCTGTGATCTTTCGTGTACGAACTTAGGCCAGTTGTAATATTTTGAATGAATCCTCTGATGATCGTTTGATGCTCCTGAAATATTAGTTTTATTGTGTTATATTATTAATTGCTGGTTCATTGATTGGCAGTAATAACTAGATAGCCACGAATGTTTTTGGAAATATCATGGAGTGTTCGTTGAAGCTGTGTGCACGGCTATATTAATCGATGCTCTGAAAAGTTCATTGTGTAATTTGAAGCTTGGTGTAATTCAACCCATGTTAGCTTGTTATGCAATTTCTGGGTGGTGTACATATATAAAATACGTATAGTATGTACATACGTATGGAGTACATTGTCCGAATGGTGTGGGCGTCATATTTGTCTACCTACATTCAATTTTTACTAAACATACATTTAAAAATGGCTTATACTTACAGATGGTGTATTACATCAACATTTTACATTTTAGCTCTTTATCTGTTGAGAAAAAGCTCTTGTTATATCATCACCATGTTCAAAATGGAAAGCCAAATTTTTGATGCTCAATTTTCAAAAATAAGTTTGGAAATAAAAGAAAACCTTTGGAGTTTCTCATTTAGTTTTGCGCTGATTTATTTAAGAACGAATTTCCGTGGAATAACATGGCTAAAATTAATCTAATTCCGAGACGTGATCGAGAGAACTAGATTGTCATACTTTTGCCGGAGCACAACTCTCCATGGGCTGACCTTGAGGCAAAAGTATCTTAGGATTTATTATGTATCTTCCATCTTTTATCATTTCTTTTAAATGCGACAGTTTGACGTGAAGAAACGTCAGTCACGTTTGTGTTCGATGTCTCTGTATTTCAGCCTAACTATTTGTGCGAAGTTAATATCTAACTTTTTTTTCCCTCTGATTATTCCAGAATAGATACGAGTTAATGTTGTCATCGCAATCATATAGCTGCATTCGTTTTGTATTTCTAATGGATTGGTGTTTTGACGAAAGAAATTACGGGCCGGCTGCAATATTTCGTTCTGAATTATCTAATCACTTTTGCAATTTGCTCGATTAGCAGCCATCTTTCCAGTTCATTTTATTTGCTTTTCCCGAACGTCATTTTTTGCTCACCTTATCGCTGTAGGCCACGCGCCCCTAATTATACCCCAACCGATGTTATCGGGACGGAAATTTACAGGGCCCACAGTAAATATAGAAAATCTGGGCGGGTGGACTGAAATGCAGCGTTGCCATTTACAGCAGCTCAGGCTCCTCTTTATTCCCTCCCATGTCACCGCGGGATAGTTTCGTGGAAACGTTTAAAAGACTGGCATCCACGAAGCAGAGAGAACTAATCGCATATAGTCGGGAAGATCAGGAAATGCTTTTCATTCTCTTTCTTGAATTACCGGAATCCTTCATCTTCTGCTTAGAAATGCCTTATACCACTTCTCGCTACTTTAATCGCTGTGCTGACATTTACGATAATAAATGAAGCATGAAGGTATTATTGTCGGTTTTATGTTGATTACGCGTCAGTGAGTTCTAGTTTATATGTGTATAGTAATTTTTCACTAATTATCGGATTGCGGTGTTACGAAGCACCCTCGTAAAAATTGTCGGTATCTTGCGTCAATGGGACCAGGAGTAATATAAATGATAGATATCTTTGCGCCTAGTGGACACGCAGTAAAAAAATGTTTTACTCACACCGAGGAAGAAAAGGGAGGAGGACTCATTCTTTGCATATTTGCCGGAATGAAAGAAGAAGAATGTCTTCATTGCAACGAAGGGAAATTTATGAGCAGCATAAAAGCTAAAAGTAAGGAAATTGTTTTCTTGCAAGTGATGATGAAAGTAATGACTACATCAGAAAATGATGTAGAGGGAGTGTAAGTTAGTCTGTGAGGAATGGCAGACGAATTAATTAATATCAAAGGGAGTAAACTTAGTTATCTCTGGAAAAACTGTTGGCAATATAGATCGGGAAAGTGAAACGAGACACGAAAGACACTTCGAATTCTGGATCCGAATCGGCATTGCAGTAGCAAAGATTTTTAGGAAATTGTGCGATTTAGGAAATCATTATCGCATGCCAGTGGTCAGAGGAGAATGCCATTGGGCAGAGATAATAACTTTCAGGTGTAGAATGATTTTGAAATCATAATATAGACTGAGAGAGGTTTCCACTTGGAGATATCAGCAGTAATAGTGCTTCTTGATGATGAAAAGAAAAATTTAAACCTGAATGTGGCGATGGAGAAGAGATGGTGGCTATAAATAATTAATGTCTGGCATATTTGCTCTTTCATTTTGCCAATGTCTTCCTCTATATTCTTTCCTACAACTTTCTTTTACTTATTCTAGCTTCAGTACTGAGTTTTATTTTCGATTGATCCCTTCACTATTATCATATTGTCAGCTTCGTCTCGCAGCGTATACAATTCCAAACTGGTTTGTTTTCCCAAGGTTCCTTTCCGCTTGAGATTAATTTATGTCCCCAGCAAGTATGTGAGTACCTCAAGAAAATAAACTTTCAATTGGAATTATATGTAAATTGAGGGGCGAAGCTTACATTATGACGAGAGTAAAGGCGTCTTTCGAAGAGAAACATATTATTGAAAATAAATAACTGAAAGAAAGTTTAAGGAAAGCATAAAGAGTGCATTAAGTATAGGTCGATAAGAAAATTATGGATCTCATGGAGGAAAGCAAGAAATACTGAAACGCAAGAACCGAAGAAATTGCAGTGATAAGCGCAGAGATCTAAAATTATCAGAACTATAATTAGCCTTAAATCTAGAAAAGCCTGAAGAGAATGGAATAATTAACGTAGGTACCTAAATATGGAAAGAAATTTGTTTACCGGAAAATTTTGAAACAGCTATAGTAAATCCAGGAGAAGCGACTTAAAAGAAAATCCTATAGAGAAATGCCATCTGAAATAGAGTAGTAGAAATAGTCATGTTTTATTAGCCGTGATCGTTGATTATTGATTCGAATAGCAATAAATATAGTAAAATAAAAACCTCAGGGATACGGAAGAAGCAAATTCAGTATGCAAAGATTTTCTAATTTTTGGACAAGACTAGGGAAGCAAATAATGGAACAGTGAAGGATTTTTTTACTTGGGTTGAAGGATCTCCATGTAATGTAAGGAGCAATTTGATGGAAAGCTTAATTATTTTGCGAGCAAGGGAACAGCAGTAATTAAACGTGCAGTGTGCTGCTCTGTGGTTGAGAGTGGCACGAACTACGATAAAGTGAAAAGGAGAAAATTGGGAGTAATGGGATGTGATTTGTTAGAAGAAATGAGATAAAAAAGAGGGAGCGAAACACCAATGGAAACATCTGACGAAAACTAGAGAATCTAAGAAATTGTTAAAAAAAACTCTCTGAAAAAGAATAAACTTAGGCATTCAACTTTCTGTGTGGAATAGGAGCATCAAGGAGACAACCTTGGAATGTAATGTGAATTGAACAAAGGTACCGAGTACGAAGTACTGAATACCTCATCCAGAGATGTTGGGAAAAAATGAAAGGGCCATCTGAGACGAGAACAGGGAGCTGAAGAGTTGTGGCAAACCAACCCCTGGATTGATAACCGTTGAAGATGACGCAGATTAGTGAAGGGCTTACGTTTGTTTTTGTTTTGTTTATTTATGGGACTCCTGGCGTCCATCCGGCACACCCCGAAGTTTATCCCTCTCCGTTCTCGTGGTCGTGAACTATTTTTAGGCGCGTCGACGTTTCAAGTCATTAACGCCTGTGGGGCGGGAAGGCAGAGGAGGAAGCACGAGGATAAGATGGAGAGGAGAGGGAATCTGTCATTGACACTAGAGTTCTCGCACGAAGTTCGGCATGCATTACATCATTTTTATCCATTCCTTAAACTCATGGGTGTGTGATGTACCCAACTTCCGAAGCACAAAAAATGGAAGATGTACTTTAATGCATAACATTTCCATTGTGCTCTGTGAAATACTCGCAGGCATATGTAGTTCATCGACCTGACAATCTTGGCTTACGAGATTACCGGAGGAAATCATCAATGATTCGTTACTTTTAAGGGCAATATATAGCATCGGCCCGGTAAGTCGAAAGATCCGTACTTCGAGTCCCGGTCAAGGAAATATTTTTGAACTTGTGATCTGCTATATATATATATATATATATATATATATATATATATATATATATATATATTTCGAAATAGAATACTCTTCGGCGACGCACAAGTATATAACAACACTGGTGTATATTTTTTAAACGTAGAAACACAGAGAAAGGACACTCACATGTGTAGTTTTGACATTTCATAATTTTCATTTTATTTTCGTCATAATTTTATTTTTCCTAAATATTGCGGCGCAAGTATGAGTCTGATATATGACCTGGCATACTTACGAGGGAATTATCTGCGAGTACACACCTATCCAGAATATCCCAGGACAGAATGATTAATTAAAAAAGGCAATCATTTATGGACACCACAGAACGAAGCGACTATCTTGTAAATAATTCAAGGAAAGAGTTTTTCTGAAATCACGCGATCATAATTTACATAAATATCTGAGTTGATTTTTTAGTTTACCACCTAATTCTAAATAGAATTGAATATAACTCATAATTTCTATTAAAATTATTCATAAAAAGTTGTTAATATTCATTATCAAAATTATAAAATACAGTTTGTTTGGAATCAGTAGCGCTTTTTGACTATTTAATTAGCAATATGAAGTTATACGAGTAATACCAACGTTTTTTCTCCCAATATAATTCTTGTATGAAACTTGGCATTTCTTTCGTGAGTAATCTTAATTGTTTGAAAAATGAATCCTAAGCCCTTTACAATATATATTTCCTTGCATATGCTTCCAGGAGGAAACTTTGCTTCCCAGATGCGTTTCTCGAGCTAACATTCTCACTTACCTTCTTGCCCTTTTTACTCCTGATCCTGTTACCATCGATTACTTCTTGCTGGTGTCCTTCTCTTGCAGCGTTTTGCTTTGTCCTATTCCTCACACCTGCATAATTTCTTCCCCGCCCACCCTTAGTGTAAGTGTATAAATTACGAATCATTTGTCTGCGACCATGACTTCCACGTCCCCGACAGTCGGCTTAAATGATGAAGGCTATGGGTTAAATTGAGCCCTCCTCTTTAGCGAGGCACGTGCTCGGCTTGTGAGGAATTTCTCTCTCGCCAGATGTAAGTAATAGTAGCATGGCTGAGTTTTATAGACCTACATGCAATACGGTATCTAATCTAGTCTCTTGGCTGGGTGTTGCGGGTCATTGGTCATCCATCAAGTGGTCCTTCCTTCTTGCTGCGACATTATAAAACTTTAGTCACTCTTCGTTTTTTTGAGGTCGCAAATCGAAATTTAGATTTTAGACGGACTTTTGATAAAAAACGGGAATGCTGTGTTAGTAGGTATGACCACTTGGAAGAAACGTGAGTATCTTAAAAATGTGATTCGATCGCGTGTATCTTCCTGTGAATTATGTTTTAATAAGGATTTCAGTTTTCTCCGAGACGAAATTGTGTATGCTAAGTATGGTTTTTCTTTCAAATTTTGGAATGAAACTATTAATCGCTCTGCGAACACTAATCTGTTGCGACTGCCTTCAATGTGTGTACTTCACCCGCCTTCGGGCGTAGTAATAGTTTAGTTCAGGCCAACTTCATACGTCAAACCAAATTTGAGATTTATAATTGTCTGTATTGTAATGTAGCTATTGCAATTAATTTTTTCAGGACTATACTAGAATATCCAAAAAGGCCATTCATTGATTTTCTATAGTACACTATCCAAAACTATTCCATGTGAAATAAGTTTCACATTATGATCCCAGGTCATTCGGGAATCAGCTCTGTAATATAGTGCTTGCCAACGATAAGATTTTGTAATGCAAAGATAGACTTTATGCTAGAGCGATTTTGGGCTTGAATAGCAACATTTGAATTAGCTCTACCCAGATACCTCTGCATGCAATATTAAATAGGATGTCCTTGCAATGGATGAATGGAAATGCTTACTTAAGTATTCTTAGAATCGACCTCAAAGTTCCGGTCTATGATAGTGATCAGAATTTCATTTTCTTTACACATCGATTTGGTAGTCAGTAGTGAGTCATATTACCATTATTAAATCCCTCCTGGTTCTAACAAATAATATTTTTTTTCAGTAATGTTAATAAGATTTGTCGAGCATTTACTCTTAGGTATTTTTCTTTATCTCCTCGTACCTCATTTTGAGTGCATATGAATTAATTTCTCTATGTTGCTGGAGCCCATCACACCCGCATACATTCATGCATCCTCGATGCCTTAGCTTTCGCTCGAACAGTCGTACCACCATAATTAGATATTCATCTGCCATCTGTGATATCAATGAACGTATCTGTTACGTTAGTAGCATATCTATTGCGCTAAAGAACTTTATGCCTTCGCGTCACTAGTGAGAGAGGCAGTTTATTCTGGCTTTTTCGATTAGTTCATTTATGAATCCGATGCCCATAGGACCTCTCGAACCTAAATTTAATGGCATTGCCTAGATTTGAAATTCGCGAATTATTGACCCGCATTTACGAGGCAAATACGTCGCCACTACTAACTACATAATAACTGGAGTTGGGACCCCATTGGTTGTCCTCTCTTGCTCCCAGTTTATTTCGTCACTGTTTTCGATTTTGAAAACATTTCAAAAGAAAAGTTCTGGAAAAGCCCTCAATGTCGATAAGGGTCTCTCTTTCCTCTCAATTCCTTGGTTCGTTTCAATTAACTTCGCGTCCGTCTGCGGTATTGAGGAAAGACGGAATCCTCTCCTATGGCATCCCTATCATCTTTCACGCCAGGAGTTTAAACGGCTTATTCTTCCGTCGCCTGATCACCCGCACAACAGGTGTGAAGTCAACCAACACCCTGTTATTGGATGCGGGCGTTTTTTACATCCATCACATGGAAGCAGACTAAAATAATTGAAACGTATTGCATTTATTATACGGGGTCATTGCCTTTGTCCCGTTTTTCTTCACTCAGTCCTTCGGTGCGTAGCGCTGACTCTTCATGATCTGTTCCTCCTTATCCCTCAGTCTTAACAGTTATTGTTTTTCTGTTTTGAAAGTACCTTGTTTACAGAATAGAATAAGTTTTCCGTAACGTTTACCAGGAATCACTTATATGCGTTCAGTTAATTATGCGTTTTCAATATTAATCAGGTTTTATTTTTTTTCGAACCTAATATGTCGTTATAGTCATGCCCAAAGCCATGTAATGAAGTACTGCTTTTCCATTCATTTTACACTCGAATGTCGCTATATCAAGCAGTAGGGGCATGATAATTCTTTTTCTCCAGATGCCTCTCTGAATCGCTACCGTGCATTAGATCCCCTCGGCTTTTAGCATCCGGGAAGCTTGATCATAAATATCATTTTAGTGTACTTATAATCTTGCTGATAATGGGGTAAGGCTGTGTTTATACCGGTCGCACGAATTTATCGAACCGTGAAGCATATGGCGTCTCCAACGCGTAGCTTCGAGTGTCTGGTTACATCTACATAATACCCCGCAAGCCGCCGCAAGGGCGTGTGGTTATGGAAGTTTTGATGGATTTCGATAACTCTTTGCTGCATTAAGATTTCTATACTGGATGTAAGTTACATTTCTTACCAGTTTTCAGTGTTTTCTCTCCAGATATTTTATTTTATTGACTGATTAGTGAAATATGCAAGTGATCATAATGTCAAATAATTAAATGTCGGGCAACTTCGGAGATGGAATCAATTCATCGCGACGTAATGTGTATAACTGGCGAATGATGCGCCTACTAAAAACTTAGCTGTGCGAAATTAAAGGCAGGAGTTAACGCCAAGGATCATTTGAGGTATGCGTGTGTGCAGAATTTCGTACTAACTTCCACGGACCAAGGTAGGTACACTAAACAACTAAAATGCTATTTCAGCATAAGCTCGAAAGTTTCGAATTACATAATCGCCGTTAATTTCAACTCTTCGTTTATTATAATTAACGTAAAATTGCATGGCGTAATCACAATCGACTTTGATTTTAATCTTTTTCAAAGCGATTTTTGGCAAATCTGTTGTAATACGCGTGTTGTTTCCTGAAAGGTTCAGAAAACATCGCCAACGGGTCCGGAAAGGAAGGCAGGAATTCATTTTATTGTGTTTCTCCTGTGAGTCCAGTGTCAAATTCTATTCGCCGTTTTTCGTTTACTCTCCGTAAACGGATTCAATATTAAAATTGGATATACCGTTGTTATCTAGTGGATATACCTGTATTATCTATTAATTGTAAATTTAGCGAGGAATTCACCGGCTACCATGTCTCTTATTTTAATCAAGAGCTTAATTTATCAAAAATTTTGTATGGATTAGATTCGGTCTGGAGAGTTGTTTTGGAGGAAAATATAATTTTATGCTCATCTTTGAGAGTTAATGAAAAAATTACAAGTACAAATAGGAAAACTGGAGGAACGCTGCCTCATTTTAACTCTCTAGATGAATTTTACTGCAAAGGTAAAAGGGAAGTGTAGTAGATTCTCAAGGAGTGAGCACAAATAAATAATTAAAAAAGGGAAGGCAGTAATTGTAGCATTTAGATAAATTTTGTTGACCATTTGGAGCGAATTTCGGCTTAGATGAATCCTGTCCGAGAAAGAAGCTTTTAAAAACTTGAAGGAAGCTGTTAATCAGAATTTCGAGTAGTTGTACAGAAAGAAAGGTTCCGTGAGTGTTTTAAACATGTAGCGTAACATTATGCATTAAGAAAACTGATATGGGTGAAGGAAAAGTAATGAGCAAAGAGTGGAAATTTCTGATCTGAAGATGAATGATTTTGCACAACATTTAGGTATCCACGTAGTGTTATTTTAGTTTTCAGGTGCATTCCAAAACCCGCCGGTAAATGTACTCTCCGCGAAATAATAAGTGTTTTCGTATTCAATTTCTGTTGAAATATGCGCATCATGACCTTAACGAATTAATGATTATGTCAGTATCAAACTTTTAGCTGTGCTATTATTTTTCAAATAATTCAAGGCATTCGTTATTTTGGGTCGCGTTTTCTATTACATCAAATAGAGAACGATGAAATTAGATACATAATGTTAAATTAATGAAGACTTTGGTATAGATCAAAAAGCTGAAGAGAAAACTCCATTCTCTTCCAAAACGTAGCCAGGGTTTTCGTTAACGTAGAATTTCAAACTTACAGAAAAATTATTGCATTGCCGGAAATTTACGTTAACTGACACACCATCACGTAATTGATGTGCGAGTATGTGTAAGCCTCCAAAAATTCATTTCTAAGTGGTTTCACCTACATAAAACTTAATTTATTTGTCAAAGGTAGTTCTAGGAATATTTTAAATACCAAAATTGATGATGTCGCACCTGAGGTAGCAATTTAGTTTTCCCGTATTTTTGTCACGCAGTCATTTTTACTTTTGCTTAAAGCATATTTTTTTGCATCTTCAAATCGCTCGCTCTTCCAACCTTGAATTTTTCTCACTCTATTAATTGTTAGAGAATGACGATGCTGTTATTTGCACGAATAAACCTAATTTTAAAAATAAAATTGACCTTTTAGTTCTAGAACAGAATAAAATTACGGCTGAAATCCTTATGAAAATATCGTTTTAGGCGTCATTTTGTGAAATTGTTCAATGGTGAATTAAGTCAATATAAAACTTGTTAATTTAACATGGTAAATGAAATTTGAACGCTGGAAGTCGCATTCAAATTTATTTTGCATGTGGAATAATAGAATTATTGTTTTAGTGTTAGTCTTCAAGCTCATATTCTCCCTGCAATAAAGAAAAATCCAATAATCTTAAAGAAACTCGAGCAAGCGAAATGTGACGCTTATATTATTCCAAGTGAATACGTTATTCCACTTTGCGGAATGCAATTATGAAGGCGGCAAAACCTAGAAGAGATGTTAGGAGGGCATGTGATATTAAGCCCTCGAAGGGCATTGCGATTGGTATCTGAGGTGTATTCCACGTCTCATTATAAAGTGTTTGAGAATTATCTTAATTCCTGGAAAATATGGTTTCTTTCCCTGCTTGATTGATGTTTTACATTTTATTTTCTTTCCAGAAGAATGTTCCCATTAAATGTTGATTGCCTGTGGATGGAACTGATTTGATATTAGGTTTTCGCTGAAATACCCTCCCTCTGTTAAAATTCCGTGAATTATCTTAAATAATATTCACTCGGTGAAATTGATGGGCTACAGCTCAACAGAAGAGATATTCTGAGGTTTTTTTTGCTTAGAATTGCGTTCCTATAGACCCCGTTAAAAAGTGTTTCACTTCTTAATAGTGCAAAGCCAGTTGACATACAGGTTTTTTTGCATGAGTCTCCTATAGGTTTCTGCCACGGAAGTACCTTAATTATTCCTTGCAAGGAAATTGTTTCTAGAGAAGTTCTGTCTTGAATGTTCCAATCCAGACCCACTCTATTATTAAAGCAGACTGGAATGGCAGTGATCGAAGCACAGCCCTGTGCCCGATTTCAAATTTCCTGCGTGCAGCAATCAGTAAACTCATATTCTGTTATTACATCTGAGGACTGAGTTGTAACTCAACCGAATTCATGCATCTATTCGTTACCCTTACTGAAAATTTTAAACTTTCCGTGTGCGGTCCGACTGAAGTGGTGTTCTGCTGTTTCGTTTTCGATTTGATATAGGCATTAATGAATTCTGTGTGCAGATGTTACCATTTGCAAAGGTTTTATTTGTACCCTATTTTTCTGCAACGATTAATGCTGTCCCATTATCAATTCTCTCTTAATATCGACATCGTCCCTCACTTATTGACAAACTTTGTCATGGACATTTGACGCGAGAAAAGAAGTTGGAAAAAATAAATAAAATTAGGGAATGAGTTTATCTTCCTTTTTACCAGACGTTCAATTAGTTTTTACTGCGTTAAAATAATTTTCTTACTTTTATTTTTACATCGCCACTGAAGTCCTCTCCAGCAGGAAAAAAAGTGTTCATGTGTGGAATGACAGGATTTGATGTAGAGTATAAAGTGTATTTTTTATGAATTAGTAGAAACCATTCTTTGATGTGCCAAATCAGATAGATTTCTTTTCTCGAACATATGTATTACTCTTAAATCAATTTTATGGTTGTATCATGACAGACGTGCGTAGTAATTATGTGTTGGTATTACTTTAACGAGAATTCAGTTCGAGCATGTCAGGAGTAGCTTTAATTTTTAAGAATTTTAGGTTAAGCGTCATCACATCGCATCATTAGAGCGGAAGCAATTGCATGATTTACAAAAGAGTGGTTTCTTCGCCATAATTTCTCGTCCCCTCCTCGCCATCGCCTCACTGCTTGTGGGCCAAGTGCTTCGGTTGACAGCGTTGACACCTGATGGAGGCAGCTTTTAAAGAAGCCGCTCCTTGGCCTCATAGCTTGGCGGAAATATAGTTTTATCACAGTGGGTAGTCTTGAAGATGAATATCCGGCGTAGATTTTTTTCACAGTCATCTATATGGGCGTGCCCATTTTTCTTATGGGCACGCCCATGTCGTCTCTTCTAGGCCACATGCCTATGTATGCTTCCCTCCAAAAGTAATCGTTATTAACGCACACCTAGATCATTTTAATTATCGTTTAAAACATGACCGTAAATTATTGCGACACCTTCCTTTTTGATTTTCATAGTTGACATTAGTTCCATTTAAATTTTCTTTCAACTTGAATTACTTTACATTTGGACCCACGATGTACCTCATGCTACTGCTATTGATTATTGATCACCTTTGTCGAATTCAAAGGTGGAAGCTAGCATTGTAATTTGAAAGGGGAAAATTGTTTGAAATTAATTATCATTTTAGAAACATTGAACTTAATGAAAGAGACTTTACGGCACCAAGTACGTAGCGTTCAAAAATTTACTGAAGTCTATAGTTGAAGGCATACTTCCACGTGTATTGGATAAGGTGATCCAGCCTCCCAATATTGATTTGTTCGCTTAAACGTCCCAATCAAACTTCATGTTCGAATAATTAGGAGTTTCGATTACAACTGAATACCGACCGCTTGAATATTCGGATAAAAAATACGCCTTTATAGATTTCCTGGGTAGAATTTAGTACGAGAGACGTTTGAGATATAACCAACTACTCATTTTAGGTCATTGTCGACCCCTAAAAAATTTATCTGCATTACTTGAAATCGTAAGAAATCTAGACTTATAATTCTGAAATAAATCGGTAATGGATTTTTGATTATGAAGGTTGTACAAGACTATTATATTAGGGTCACTGGTCTAAATTCACAGCGCACTGTGAAAGAGGATGTATCGATCTTCCCCCCAATAAAATCTCTGTTATATCTTTTTTCCGAATGGAACTACTGGCTGAAGAAAGTAGTACGTTTGCTGAGGGATTATCGGTCGATGAGTGATCATTTTTATAATTAATTTCTAGGGGAAATTTTTACCCGAATAACAAATCTCGGGATGAGCATCTATCATTTATTTTTATCATGATAAATGTTTTGTCTTATAACACCAAAATTGATGAAAAATTGTAAACAAGAGCACGATGCCAAAGTTGGTTTTTTAATATCTTGCTTTATGTCAGCTCGCGTTTACATTCTTTTTATTTTCTTGGTGAATATTTTTTCCCTTGTTTGCATCCATTTTCAAATCCGTTCAATATTTATGTCTTCCAAAATTGGTCTCGAGGTAAACTTTGCAGTTAATGATGGTCCGATTCAATCTGAGATGAAAGGTTTATTTCTGCGATGAATTTGAATGCTGGTGGGTAATCGACTCATGCGATGTGCAGCATTTTATGTGCAGTTTTTTGTGCCTTAAGACAGATGGTAGAACTCTTTGTCCTTTTATGCGAGTGATTCATAAAGATGTCCAGTTAATTATTGCATGTGTGTATGTTTCTCGTTATTAATTTTTTTATTTTCTTTCCAGGTGCGGGAGAATCCGGGAAAAGCACAATCGTAAAACAAATGAAGTAAGTACCGTAGATTAATTTTTGTATAGACTTAATTATTGCAAATGTTGTTGTTGCTTAATTTATATTGCTGGAAATTGTAATTAAAATTTAAATAACAAACAGTTCGTAGTAAGTAAACTAATGGAAGAAAATCTGTAAATTACTCGTTCCAAATGTTTAAATAGCCAAATTTCGTGCGAGGTCATTTTTCGAAATATCAGGGGTTTGAATCATACTATGGATTCTAAATATCTGTAGTTAGACAGTCGGCAATTGAACACGTTTTTCTTTAATCACATGAGCATTGGTCTCTCCCAGTTCAAATAAATATTTGTTTCCCCTACAATAATTATGGTACGTACTACATCAAGTTGTCATTTTTGTATGATGCAATTCGCAGTGAAATCCAAACCTATCTTTCTAGTTAAAAGGAAATGTGTAAAATTGTGTTTATTCTTCCGCCGTGACGTATGTGTGGGACTACAACTCAGTATTTGTAATTTTGGTCGACGCATTGCCCAGATCTGGAGATTTTTTCCATTACCTTGATTCAATCTCGAAAAATCAGTGAAAAAATATGCCATATGGCGGGATTGCGGGGTATTACAATAAACCAATATAATTTATGACTTTTAATATTTTAAGTATTCATTGATCCCCACATGAGGGCGGGAGAAGCTGTAGAATAGGGACATTTTTAGAATTGTAAATTCATGGAAACACTAGTAAATTCATTGAAAATTACAATGCATTCATACGAAATATACCACTCGCTCTTTTTTGTGAATTTAATTTTATGCCTATATCCTTTTCATGTATTCTCCCCACGAAACAACTATTGACATTTGATCCTGACAATCATGGTTCCACTATTGATTGATTCATTGATTTAATAATTCGATACCTGTTATGATGAAAACCTTGCGGAAAATAAAAATTCAGTATGTTCTGTGGCTACTGCAGGGTTTTTTTCCATTCTGATTCGATATGATTTCATTCAAAAGTACAAGTGTTGTATTATTGGAATATTTGGTATTATTCCCTTATTGCCTCATTTTCGATACACATGGTATCATATCGTTTCAAGTGTTCGTTTCTCAAATTTATATTTTCATTTCATGGGTTTTCTCCTCTTCGGCGTGGTTCATCTTGTGATTCGCATCCGAACATTCTTTGCGTAATCATTCTCGCGTGGAACATTTTAGCCGTTTGAAGAGAGAAGAAATAATTGGATCATTGGATTTTACTTACACTATCCTTTAACTATCATAGAGGAAAATGTCATTGTGAAAAACGCTCCGTCAATACAAACAATAATTAATTTATTGATATTAACATGATGGCAAATAAATTCCGGTATTCTTTTTAAGAGCAGTGAGCGTTTTAATAACTTATATTTCGTGTGTTAACTGAAATTATAAAGAAATGACTTATTTTTTACAAAAGAGGTGTCTATTCATGGTGGTTGTTATTTTTTCTGTATCGTAGTTTGCCAAGTTAATACAGTATTGCTACGGCAGGTTTATCTTGGCAGAATGGAAGTGGTGCATGTTTAATTCTATTCTGTGGGTAAATGAAGTCCGTGAAAACCAGCCCTCGAACATCATCCAATCGAACCGGAGAGGTTTTAGCTACACATGCTACTAATCTCTCTTCTTCGTAACCGTAGTCCGATTCATGCAACAACCATTATCTTTACCTCTTCGCTACGTATACACCTGTACACACAAATATCTTCATATTTAATATTTCTGGGTCTCAATCTGGATCAAAGGTAGCGTAAGCTCCACTACCAACCTCATTGGTATTACAGTTGCATCAAGAGAAGATAACGCTATATTTTTAGATTTAGCTTCCGGTTGATCCCGCGCGAATCGATCCGCCGGTCATCAAGCTTCGTTGGGTCCTGGAGGGTACGCCCCAGTCCGCATCGGTCGGCATTTGTTGCTGACATGTTTATCTGAAGCCATTCAGGAAGAGAGCGAGAGGAGCGTACGGGAGCGGTTGGGGTTCGGGGTGGTCGCGGTACTGGTAATCGGTGGGGAAAGTGGGCCGGGCTAAGGGGCGAGGGAGGCCCGGGGGAGGGAGCGTGAGAAGAAAAGCTGGAGTGTGTGTACGTGTGCTGCTTATGGGAAGAGGTCCCGAGTCCTCGTATCCGAGGCTCGGATGATAATTGGCGATTGCCTCGCCATTCCATGCTCGAGGTATCTTGGGAGGGAGGGGTTGCAGAGTGGTACGGTCGCAAAGAAGCCGAAGAACGGCACCTGTTGTCGTTCACCGAAAAGGAAGGCGAGGTTAAATAAAGACCGGCACTTGTAATTGAGAAGTTTCGTCCGAGTGAAAGAAGAAGGCAGAGCGGGTTTGAAAAGATGGGGGAAGCTCGAGAGTAGTGCGACGTTCTAGATCGAGCGAGGGAAGGAGAGGGCGTGGTTGTTTGAGGGATGGGTCGCAGGGAGACAGGGGAGGAGTGGTGTTGGTGAACAATGAAAGCCTGGGTGTGGGAGGGGAGGGTTCGGGAGGAGGGTGATACGGAAAGGCAGGGTACGGGAGGGGTGGGGAAGGAAGTTGGAAATGGGGTGTAAGTGGCGCGTGGAGTCGGGTGTTGCTATATAAAGCAGGCGTTCTTTGAGAGGCGGGGTTGAGAATTATGTGGTGATGGAGGAACTACTCGTAGGAAATTATGTGTTTATTTGGGTGCGATTTAGGGAGAGAAATGGAGAGAGGAAGGAAGAGTGGGATCGAAATACGTAATAATGGATTTTCACACGATAGTCTTCAAGTCATCAAAGCTGGTGTGTTGCGAGGACTGTCTTGCCATATTTTGTCATTTTCTGAATGCAGTGGCCTCTTATCTTCGCTGATCATTGACTGCCGGGCTTCAATACGCTTTTGTTAATTTCTATGTTTAGAACTACATCACTTAGTATGGAAATTGAATTTCTAGTTTCATGAAGGCTCAAATTTTCATTCCTAATGCGACCTGTCATCCGTATAAATAAGGGACTATTTATTTTAAATATTCAATCTCGAAAATGAAGGAGCGCCCTCATGTGAATTCCTTATTTCTATCTCGAAGTTAGGCAATGCATTTATGAGGTCTTTGAGCATTATGAGTCTATCAAATTAGTCGACATCAATTAATAAGTAAGAATTAGAAATAAGATTCCTTCCTTTAGATGAAATGGGATTCTTGGCGAATATTTAATGAAGAGATATAAAAATTAGGTACATGTTCAAGAGAAGAATATCCCTTAAATGAGAAGCAGTAGAATGAAATTATCAGTATCATAAACATGCACAATTCCAATATCAGTTTTGGGCGCCACAGAAAACGTCGCAGATAGGAACGAGCCCAGTAACTCCATTGTCTAGGATTTCTTCATGAGCTGTTGATTTAACAGCATTGTTTTGTGCATAACCACTAAACATATTTGTGCAGTCCTAGTATATAAACTGTAGATGCGAGCTAAGGATATCATAATTATTAATGCAGATATCATCCGAGAATATATCGGTAGCCAGTTTCATACAATTGCATACTCTTCTGGCAAATGGTAACTAATTGAAATTATTTGGGAAATTATAACGTTGACATTCTCATAAATTACAAGGTTGATGTTTTCGTGTGGTTAACTCATTTTCTAAAGCATTTGTATTCCTAAAGGAGCATTTTTTTCTACCCTGTGTGTATGAAATAAATGCATTTGAGGAGTGCATAATTGTTTCCGCAATTATTTCTTAATAATAGGGCTCAGGAACATCCACTAGGTAAGAAAACCCCTAATAAATATTTAAACAGTGCCATTTGTTTCACTGAGTTGACGCATCTGCCGAAGGACATCCAACATCGCCCTATTCCTCCTCCTCTCCTTTTCTTCTCCTCGCACGTTCTTTCCTCCTCCTCCAAAACTCCATGCATGTGAGAGAATGGCCAGAGGGGGGGAGGGGGGGGGGAGAGTGAGGGTTCTGGCAATCGTGGTCGCTCTTTCCCGTTAGTGCGCGCAACAAGTGTCCCTCCCTCACACCCCCGCCGAACCCCTCGCCCGCATTCCCCCGCCCACCCGCTGTTGGAACCGCGCCTCCAGAGGGAGAAAGAGAGAGAGGCTCACTAGCTCTCACTCCAGGGCTTCTTACCTCGGCGGAGTGCGCTGCCGAATGCACTGAAGCTCAGGCAGTGGGCGATAAGCTGTCAAGTGGCTGTGTTTCTCGCCTTGTTAAGCACCGCATCCTTACAAATATCTTTCCGAGATCAAAAAAGTTGGGGCGGGTAGCGGCGTATTTTATAAATGAGGAGGGGAAGTCCTACCTGTACGACACGAACAATTCACTGGTGTCGCTAAACATCGTTAGAGTAGGGTTAGCGTCACGAGGATGATTCCGAGCGGGAGTGAATTCGTTCCACGTGTAAATACGTTCTTACTTTTGTATTGATGTGGTAGTGATATCCTAAAGGAAATGCTTTCAATTTACGTTATAGTTTTCGGAAATTGGTACTAAAATTCATGCAATTCAATCGCAGTCTTATTAGAAATATGCAATGCAATTTTTGCGTTGTGATCAATGTCTCCAAATTTTCGGATTTATATCCACAGAATGTATTTAGTAATAGTATTGCTTCTTGAAGACTGCTCGTGTTCTTTTGTTTATTACTGATTCATTTTTGGTCCATTACTAGTGGATATGAATGACAAAAAATTATTTGACCAACTTTCAATGATTTGTTTAAAGTTACGGTAAAGGCAGTATCTTGATTTAATTTAGTGGTTAATAAAAACCTATCAATGATATACTTTTCGATATTAAGTATCTTGCTTTTGTTATTTTTTTGTCAAAAGAATTTGAGTATTTGTCTAAAAACACCCCATGATATATATATATATATATATATATATATATATATATATATATATATATATATATATATATATTTATATATATCACATTATTAAACTTAATTTTCACTCTACATTGTGGTTTACAGCATAACTTCGGTGTACTTATAAGTTGTGACCTGATTGTGGCCTATGCAGTGCTATTACACTCCCATAGCATCACTCTCCTAATGATATTTTGAGAGTGATGGTGGGTGTCAACAAAATGTTGTGGTTTTAACTACATTTTCTTCCATCCTCTCCCAAACACATGTAGAATCGAAATAATTATCTTCTCCTCACGATCTGATTCCACGCTGCCAACCACACTTTCTTGTGAATAAATATTGTGGAGATAAAGTTTTCCATTATTAAAGGGTTTTTATGTCGGTTTATATTTATTATCCTTCAAAAATGTCTGTTTGGCCACCGTAATTATCGATTAAAGAATATAAATTCCTTAATTTTTAATGTTTTTAACAAGGTTCAATTAAATTATACTTTGAAATCTCTTTGCTATATCTGGAATACTCTCTCTTTTATCTCTCCCCTATTTCATCCGCTGCCTATTCAATTCCCTTTTTATTTCAGTAATGAATATGACACCGGTATAGCATCGTTTTGAGATGCCTTGAAAAATTTGTTTGAATGAAAATTTTTTATTGAAATCAAATCTGTATATGTCCGAAATATTTTAGTTAAGTATTTTCTTGATATGGTTTGACTGTTGATTAATAGAATTTGACCCCCCGTTGACCTGATGAAAGGAACTGCATGGAATTGCGATTGTTTTCGACTTAAGTTGCACGAAAATCTGATAAGTATTTGTTCACATTTGTTTTAAGGGTTTTGTGTTCGTCACTTTCTCCCTTTACTAATGTGGCATGTTCTGGCTTCCAGGATCATCCACGAGAGCGGTTTCACGTCGGAAGACTTCAAGCAATATCGGCCGGTTGTTTACAGCAACACGATACAGTCACTCGTGGCTATCCTTCGTGCCATGCCAAACCTCGGCATCGCTTTTGGGAACAATGAGAGAGAGGTGAGTGCTTGATTCTAAATGTTGGCCCGTCCTGTAGGGAACTTTGGAAAACGCATCGCTGGAGTGTTGAATTTCCTTTGAAATTAAACGAAACGGTGTTTCAAAATAACATAACAACGAAATGTAATAGGGGTTCGTGGGAGTCATTTTAATAGTCACTCTCAATGAACTAGTAGATGACTGGAGTAGATTTTGTTGGCGTAATTATCATTGAACACAATATTTTTTAACGGTTACTAGTTAAAATATCAACTTGCTAATCATTACAATTAGCGGAATTTATTGCTAAAATATTGATAAACCTAGATCAATTGGTATTTGCATCAGTAATTATTTAATTACAATCCATTAAAATTTATCGGAACTCGGTTTCCAAATATAGATAACCCTGAAAAAATAAATTCCGAATCTCATTCAACTCAGAATGGATGTACCTTGTATTGCGTGGTTATATATTACAATTAAGTAGGTTGTTGTTGATAAGAGACGTAGAAATAATGGTTCATAGACAAAATCATTAAACAATAATTGCATTGAGCTGTCATGGAGTAAAGTATTCACTTTGCATGGCTTATACATGTTCTATATATCAATGAAAAACCAACAGATTACCGGATGGTATTCTGGTAAGGAATAAACAAATAATTTCAATTACTCGATGTTCATATTTACAGGATAGAATAAATGAAAGAAAAAAATCTATGCACATCATATAAATCGACTTTGTAATAGATTTAATGCATTAAATATTTCAGGTTTAATATGCTTTCCCATATTTATCCTGACCACTCCAATTCTTCTTGTTGGAGTATGACTTTCTAACATTTAGAGAAATATTTCCAAAAACCGGCCAAATTAAAAACTCCCAGCATTCTTGTGAGGAAACATAAAGATGCAGCTTTAAAATACGTGAGATAAATACATAGCTCTCTCTTAAATTGGCAGCAATAATTTTAGTCCTCCCAAGTCTTCGGCATAAGTCTTATTTCCACCAAGTGATAGTGTCTGTCTACAGAGACGGATCAGACGGAAGACACAGAGCAGTGGCCACCACGGACGTGGTGAGAATTAGAGTGAGTTGTTATTCGACTTTCAGTAATTGACGAACAAATAATTGATATTAACGACGTACCATTTATATACGGTCCTTTCCTAGGCAAAACACCGTAAGTATTTCCGGTTCGAAAGTAACTTTCTGGACTCTTATACGAATGATGCATCCTCCTATTTAAACCGTCCTGGTATAATACCGTATGAGGGGTCCTGTAAATCAATTTATTTTTCTCTCTAACCAAAACCAAAAAGTCGCCATTTGGGATTCTGACCTAGTTCAGTCTCAGAAGATTTTGAACGAATCAATTTGATTTCACCTTTTGCAAAAATCCTATTCATTCTGAATTTACCCTGCCTAAAAATTTAATTTTTGCATGCTTGTCCCCCCTCGTGATGTATACTACCGATGAATTTTCATTTTTGTGATCCGCATTAATTTCCAAATTGTGACCAAAGGCATATGCAAAACCATGAAATTGCAAGTTCGGTTAGAATTAATTTTTGCGGGTAGTGTAACTCCAACATTCGATGAAGCAATTATTTCGAAGCCTAATTTACTTCTCTATCATCTCTTGAATCGATCATTGCATTATATTTCCCGCAATCCGCAAATACAGTCATTCCACCTACTTAGGTGAGGCCTCTTAGGTCCCTCGCTTCCCATCGTTTTGGAATGTCATTCAAGACATTTCCTCAACGGTGTGGGCATGGCTTGTCATGCAGTGGATTTAACCATGCAATGGTTGCCAACCTGTCGTTGGTTAAGATATGACTTTTCGCGTGAAGGCGTTATCTGTGCAATGGTTGCCAACCTAATCCGAAAACCGCAATCGTGTCACATCCACTGTTGCGAGGAAGTGGTGGATAGATGGGGAGATATTGGGAGGGTAGGCTTTTTAACATTCAAAATTCGTATTCCCCTTCTAATTAATATACTCCGTTTTGGGGAAATAACGTTTTCAGTTGTATCACTTGGTACTCTTACTTCTCCGAGTCTGTTTCGACCTCAGTTGTCGAAGGAACGGCGCGACGTCAGAACTCCCTGACCACAGTGTAAGGGAAGTGAAGATTACCATTTCCTTTCACATGAATTGTTTCCACATTGTTTCGGCGTATTTTATCTACACATTTTTATTTTATCAGAACCGTTGTCTGAATCAGAGTTAGTACATGTCGCTTACCATCTTATCCATTGTGCATCAGCTAATGGCAAAGTACCATCATAAACACAATACTAATTGGTATTTTTCGGTTACTATACGTATCCGGAAATTTATAGTTGCCAAATTATTAATAATAGAAAATGTTTGTTAATTTTAACGCGTTCACACAGTGTATATCCTTTAATGTTCCTCTGTGAGTATTTTGAGCATAGATATATCCCATACATCCCAATGAAGTATTATTAACCTGCAATAAAGCCCATCACTACTTTTGCCTAAGGCCGATGGAGAATTGCTTTAATACGCTTGACCCCGTTAACAGCTTCTTTTGATAAATTTGTATTCCTTTGTTTTGTGAGGATCATTCATTCGGTTTTTGTTAAGTACTTCACTGCGGCCACTAACGTGACCTCAATTTTCAATGAGCGGCACGAGCGATATCTTTAATTTTTTTTCTTTATTCATTTTATTGTTGGGTAACCTTTTGATGAAGATAAATTTTTTGGTGTCACTCATCAAAGGATAGCGTTTTATTTTTCTAAATGGCTATTGCGCTAGTTTACCGGAAACTCATATGTTTATATATTTTTTGCATTCACCCGAAGCTTATTCTTCAATATCAACCCCATGCCGCTAAATAGTTTCAAATTTGAGAACTTTTGTCGAAACTTGGCATTCTTCACATATTTGAGAGTGATAGTGGGAATTTCTGAAAGCAGCGATATTTCTTCGGCATATTTAAAAATTGTCCTTCAGCCATCTACTTTGATTGCTGTCCCTATGCAATTTCTTTTATCAGTACGTGTTCGCTTTTTTCCATATCTAACATTACAATATACGGCGATGGGGTTGTTCGAAAAGTTAACTAAACCGTTAATAATTGTTATTAGGTATTAAAATTATACTTTAATTTTGCAGTAAAACATATTTGCCAATAGTTGTAAGTGTGAGTATTCCAAGTGAAGCATGAAATTACCAAGAGCTTCATGGGCTCTTGTGGAGAAAAAATACCGTTTCTCATTGGTGGTAAAATATTTGGAACGTATCTCCCAGATTAACTTATATTTTTAACCATGCCTTAGTTTCTAATCATTTTTTCTCCTGCAACCGTTATCGTTTATGCTAAAAAAAGTCCATAGAAAGTCATCTAAACCTATCCCGCTAAAATTATAATCTTGTTTATGGATATAAAGTTTTTCCGCGTCATTTTTACCTTATTCCTCTGCTCCTAGTACATAGCATGTGTTCTTACATGAGCTAATCTTATAAGCCTGTGGGCTATTCGAGCGAGATGTCTGCCCATTAGATCACCAAATGTTGCTACTTAAGCTTGCTTACCGTATTATTTAACCTTTACAATAACACTTGCTGAAATTGGGAATCGGTGAGATACGCGTAATACTGTCGATGGCCTTGCTGGACCCACGAAAAAGGAAGTCTCCCGTGCACATGAGAGCGTCGGTTTGAGCTATAGACCTGCTGTGCAATGCATGCCTGCCTGTCTGAGAATTTCTGCTGCAGATTCTGTGATGATAAAAATGCTCAAATGCCTTGGGAACATGCATATGAATGTTTGTACATTCTGCAGGAAAATTTCAGTTAGTCGTCTCCCTCAGCAACTGCTACTATCAGACTGTAGAACAGTTTGGGAACAATTATGGGGCCAATCTTCTATCTTTAAACTAAATTAGTCGTGGAATTTTCTGTTTAGGATCACCTGTAACAGGATGGAAATCATTGCGTAAGTACAAGGGAGTAATTTCATTCGCGAAATATTTTTTATATAAATCTTGTATATCTAAAACAGATAAAACGCTGAGTAGTATATATTAGAATGAAAATTTGGGCGGTATCAATATGCGCTTGTTCAATAAAAACATGTCATGTATAATATTCTGTGGTTTTAAGGATAAGCTAACCTAAAGGATTGTACCATTAGCTCTGTCACTACCATTATTGCTATACTACTATGCTTGAAAATCAAAGAATTAAGTAACGTATTGCCCTGAATTTTTAATTATTTTAAACCTGAAATTTTTGTGTAACCTTCCCTTTTTATGTAAAATAATGTAGATAATCAATGCAATGAATGATCATCTATAAATGCATTTGTGTGGAATTGAACTGTTGATGAAGAAATTTGAAGGATTTCTAAGTGAAACAATGAAATGTAAGAACACCTCATTTTCTCTTTCCCATTAGCGTATAAAATACATATTTTCTAAATGGCTTACCCGTGTTCTTATATTTTAAAATAATTGCGATTCTGAAATGTATTAGATATTAGGTCAGTGAAGAACTTCTCATGTATGCTTGAGGTTTTAAAACTATCGTGCTTATTTGCGGAATCCAACTACACGTTTTATACTGAATTATGGAAGTAATATTTCTCAGAAATTGTCCCCAAAAGTGATGTTCCAATTGAATCGGGTGAATATGATCATAACATTCTCTATGCTCAGAAGCATAGGAGGGCTGACATTTTAGCAAATATTTAGCAATACAAACGGTACGATTCCGTTACGACGTACGCAGAGGCTAATTATGTATGGGAAAGATCTCATAAACACAAAGAAGTCTTTGTGAATGAAAAAGTATCATGGAGTGGTTCAAAATATCTGTCCGAGATGGAGCGTATCCCAAAATTTATTTAATATGATTAAGTGAAGTGAGTGTATTTGTTTTTGTCAGCTTTCCGCTTTGC
Organism: Hetaerina americana; assembly: GCF_022747635.1. Taxonomy (NCBI): domain Eukaryota; kingdom Metazoa; phylum Arthropoda; class Insecta; order Odonata; family Calopterygidae; genus Hetaerina; species Hetaerina americana. Next base: position 34,812,566 of record NW_027286874.1, on the reverse strand, counting down.
TGCTAGAAGTATGGCATAAAAGAAAGAAATACAATAAATCAAAAGGAGAAAAGACATTAATTTCGCACACGAAAGGTTTTGTGCAAGACCATGGTACTCAAAAGTCTAATGGATTGATAAAAACGTCACTAACGCTTTTAGGCCTTTGTTATGGCTCATTAGCTAAATCAAGAGTCAACGCAGTATTGCAATCAAAGCAAAGATTTAGAATGGTTGGATTTGCTCGTGAAATGTAGTATATTCTTGTTACTCCACTTAATAGATTTACCCCAAGCTATTCTCTCCAAATTTCACCCTGTATTGCTCAAGAGTAAATTCATGAAAATGCATATCTTGGCCCAATACGTAGGCTTAACCTTCTAAACTTGGAGGGAATTCATTGTACATCGATTTGAAAATAAATGAGGCGTTTAAAAATTTTAGTTGTTTTAGAATTGCTAGCTTCGCTGTCGCATACGGATTTTTTTATGAAGCTCGGTAAAAAAGATTTTGTCGCTATAACTTGGATGGATTCGATTGAAAGACATGTTTCCCATTTAATAATTAATGAGGATTTTGCTTATAATTGTTTTATTTCCATTTTAGATTTCCTTGTTCATTACACCCGTTAGAAAATTCACAAAAACGCACAAAAATTTCACATATGACGTATGTATCAACCCGCGTTTTTTGGGCAAAACATGCATTTTAGCATACTATTTACCTAAATTCGGTCAATTTAATTACTTCTGTTAGTTAATTCGCCTTGAAATTTGTGTTTATTGTGTTGTTGAGGTGATTACGGTCATTAACGAGGTTGCTTAACATTTTGAAGATCGGCATTTTTGTTTAAGTCTCACTCTTCTACATACACTACTTAAAAACCGAAATATCATCACATTTTCCATTGCACTTTTGATTTAAATATGTGGCTGAAGTGTTTAATGATGCCTAGTGATTTTAAGGATGATGTACTCCATCCACACTAATTAGAGAATCTCAACATTTTCAGAAAGAAAATAATTTGATTTCGGGCCAAGAGAATATTTTTCATTACGCCAAAAGAAATTGCGTTTGAAGGGAACTGCCCGATTGTGGCTAGTCGTACCAGCCTTCCAGAAATGTTTTTTTTTCATCTCGTATATTTGACGGAACGGGGCCGGAGGAAAGAAGAATCCTCACATCGATCAGTCATACGTTTTGTGCCTCTCTCGTTTTCTTTTCTCTCTCCCACGACCTCAGCGAACGGAAGCCTCGATAATATCCGGGACTTGTCCACTAAATTCCACGGGCCCGAATTCCCGAAGAATCCGGTGCCTGGCATACATCCGCCCCAATCTCCAGCTTGCTGTGCGAGGTGGGGATATTAATTGTGAACATTTTGAAAAGACACCCGGCCTGGGAATGTATCGACGAATAACCTCCGTCAGCTAGATTTCGCACGCATTTTATGTATAAATATTCTATTCTCTTGGCATTGTCGTTCTGTCACTGTCACGAAGTTTTATTTTGTTGACATGTTTCACCTGACGAAGTGGGGCTTTCACTTGCTTCGAGCGCACCAACTTGTGGTCTTAAAGAGGCCACATTTATTTTAAATTTCACTATCCCCACATGATGGACCGTAAATCAGCGGAAATACATTAAAAAAATAAATTATGGAAAAAAATCAGTGGAAATAGAGTTTCAGAAAAACTTTGTCTTGCATGAATCAGAAAGAACGCTTAGTGGCAGGTGTATAGGGAACTTCAAACCTTATCACTAAAGCTTTTTTGTATGTATAATAACAATATGTGAACTATGGCTACATGTGGTAATGCCATGGCTCGTGTAAGGCACATCGGTTTGTTGTTGTCATTCTAAAGTGTCGGTGGAGATACTCTCCCGTGGAAAAGTTATTTTTAAGATTTATTGTCTTTTTGATTCTATTCTTATTATTTAAAGCGCGCACTGTTCTACTGCCCACTTGTTGTAATAGTGCTGTATAGTGTGTAAGAAAATAATTTTTCGAAAATGAAAGTTAGCTAGTAATGAAAGTGGCCAGTTGTATATTCGCAAATACTAATACACACGATGTGTGCGGAGAGGATTCTAAGAATTGTATCGGTGTTCAGTCTGTGTCCATCCAAAATCTACTGTAAACGGTAGACTACCTAAAAATAATAACGCGTATGTACGAGTATGTACCGTTCAAGAAGCGATGGGTCCCGGTTTTATAAATGAAAACCTTTGTTCAATCTTAGTTACCCATTAATTTCCGAAAACATGGGCATGTCCTCCATTTTCAACTTCGTCCACCCCGCCTAGTGAACAAAGTGACTTCGTAATAAATCTGACGGGTGTACTTTCTTTCTTGAGTTTTTTTGGAGTGCAATAGATGGTCTTCTCTGTGCATTGAAGAAGGAATTTGGCACTTGATACTTATATTTATGAAGAAATTCAAAACTTTCTCGATCGCTCAAAATTTGCGTCGGCCTTCTGACGAACCAAAGTTGTCTTGGTCAGGGTTGAGAAGCGCCCAATAATCAAGTTCCGGATGAGTTAGTGATGGCATATATCGTGTGAATGAGTTAAGGGAATGGAGTCGTTGCACGTGGGATTAGGTATATGGGTTTTGCTCATACATCACGCTATGTTCTCCCTCTTTTTGACTCTACAACAACAGTCGATACATAAAATGGGACCAATGATTAGTTTCTATTTAAATGCGACATTTTGGGAGGATGGCCGTTTAATTAATGGTCACTTGATACAAAAATGTCAACATGTCGCCCAACGCAGCTCCCTTATGAGGTAGCTCTTCGCTAATAACAGGTTAAACTTTGGTACTTAGAACGCCGAAAGGGGTTTTCGGGTATCCGCCACGCTCTCTCCCTTATTGTTGGTGTTCGATCTGCATTTAATAGCACGCTTCATGTTGACGGCGATGAGGCCTGGCCGTGTACCAGCACCCAACCACTGCCTTCCCCAAGAGTTCTCAAGAGTTGAGTGCCCGGACATCCCGGTAGAGATTTTGGCTTGTTACCGCTCAGAACCCGTTCCTATCGTGCAGTCCATCACGCGGCGAGGATCGTGGGGGAGCTTATCACGCCATCTGCCACACCTTTAAGTAGACCAAGCAAACAAGTAAATACTCGTGCTCCGTGATAAGGAGGCTGGTCAGTGAGCCCTTTCCCGAAACCCCCCCTTCATTCCCTCGCTCCACCTAACAGTACGTACACGACGTGAAATGTTTGCCTCGTTCATGCTACGAGACAAGGAATTGCCGAACGCTTCCCTCCGCCCCCTACCCCTCCCCAGTCCTCCTCTTAACCATTTCTGCGTAATCTCTAAACTCTCCCCGTTTCGCGTCACCCCCCACCCTCCTTGTTACGTGCCAAACGGGTTGCGAACGTCACAGAAAGAGCAAAAAGGGAGATGGAAAGAGCGTGAGAGGGAGGGAGGGAATTAGTGAGAGAAGAATTGGATAGGAAGGGGAGGCGAGAGAGAGAGAGGGGGGAGGAAAAAGTGGAGGTGGGGGACGAGAGGGGAGGGGCCCCGGTTGAGTGGAGCGAAACAGAGGAATAGCCGTGGGCGGGTGGTGGGTGTACGCCCTACCTACACTGTGGAGAGCGGAGCGGGTGCTAGAGATAGCGAGAGCGTTTGAAAATAGAAACCCCCTCGAATCCTCCCCCCCCCCAACTCCTGTCATTTTTCTCTCCTCCGTCGAGCGAAATGTTGGTTTTTTTCACAAATTTTATGCGGAAGGTCTGAGAAGGAGTGAGAGACGGCTCCTGTGTCAGAGATCAATAGCGGACAACCGGATAAAGCGGAACTCCAAGCTTGAGCGCTTGCTCGTGCTGAACATCCGCACCTAGTATGTTGAATGCTCCCCCGCCCTCATCACGAGGGTGTGTGGCATCCAGGTGCTGAAGCCGAGGGAGATTGGCCCCGGCCATACGCAGTTTCCTATATCCGCCTCCTGCTACGACCCCAACTTTTTAATTTTAACTTTTGGTTAATATATTCAACCGTTTCATTTTATTTTGTCTCATGAAATTATTTATTAAATGTAGCATTAAGAAGACAAATTCCTTTCAGAAAGAATTGATCAATCGGAAGTAGGATTTAGGGTCTATTTAACTTTTTGTTGATTTTTAGAATTACAGCTAAAGCTTCAAATCGCTCCTCTTACGGCACCCTAATCCCAAGGGATGAACATGAACCGAACGTATTTCGTAAGTAACAAAGTAAAAGGTCAAGAGTCAGTCTATCCATGCACAGCTTATGTGATGGATGTGTAAGCCACCAAAACGCCGCATGTTATGATGCAGATGTAAATTTTTTGCTATTCTTATGCAGCCAAGTTTTTATGATAGATATCTATCTGTGAAAACATACCTTGGAAATAAAATGAACTCTCATTCCGCAATCCATACGTACAGCTCAATGAAATAATCATTGAAGACGAGGGAAAGATTACTTTGAAGGTAAGAGTAATTTCATTCATTCAGTTATATTAATCAAATGGCGTAGTGCTCACTTTTTCGTAGCAGTCTCCATCATTGACTTGCTTTCCGTATTGCATCAAACGTGGCTAAATTGGTCAAAAGGAAAAAGCTTCTTTGACGCTGAACGACTATCAAGATACGATTTAAACGAGACGCGTAACGTATCCATATGAATCACGAGGTTATACAAGTTAGAAAAAATTTATATTCTGACAGTCGTCTTGCTTATTTCTAACTCCAAGAATCCAGATGTTTCCTTCTTCCATTACGGCAGAGCCACCCGTAGTTCAAGGGACGCATTGAACGTTGGCATATTCTTTGTATGGCTCCATCGGGAATTTTTCCCCGATACACGATTGAAAACTCGTTTACCCATAAATACCATAAAATTTTAATGGCTCGGAAACAGAAATGCGCAAAACAGGGCCGTCCCTAAGTGGGTGCTGGGCTCGGGGCGATCAGTGTATGCGGAGACCCCTTAACAACCTTGAATTAGCAGCAATTTACATTTTGATGATTAACATTGGGGACGTCTGTCCGATTCTTCGTACCTTTGAGGCGGTCCAGTAGCGAAACATTGGTTATGTAACTCAGTTTGCCGTTCGTGCTAGATATGAATGCTCCGAACGGCTGGTCGGTCGAATTTAAATTGAGACATTAATGGATAGCCATGTTCCCGGCGAAATAAATGTCGATTTCGCATTTTTTCTTATCTCCCAACTGTTATTTAAATTCTGTGCCTTCAGTAGAAGCAAATAAGTCATGTAAGAGCTAGTAGGCACTATTTCGGGAAATCGTCACAAGAGCATCACTGTCAGCGGCTTAAAAATTAGCAATAATTATGTGTATATGTTTCCGTTTGCTAGGATCTGATGGATATTTGTCTGGAGAAAACCCAATCACTAGTCCCATCGTAAGCGTACATACGTATGTGTGCTTCGAAGGTAAATATGTGCATTGACGCACCGTACAGCTTTTTATGTACTCAATGTGTCGTCATCGTCAAGTGAACGTAATTTAATTCACCGTTTCCACCCTCTCTTCATTTGACATTAATTTCATAATCAAAGTCATTAAAACTGACTGTCTTCTACGCTGGATCAACGCTATAAGTGTACTACCTGCATGCCCCCCGAGCCTGTCTCTCTTGACCAGGTGCGAGGATAGTTAAGTTACCTTCTTGTGCTTCGTTTATTCATCCATGTATTCAGTATCGTTTTCATTTTATTAACGAAACCTGGAGAATTTTCTAATTTAACTCGCGTGCCTACACGGGACTTTGAATAACTCTGGCATACACCCATAATCAAAGGTGTGATTGAAGTCCTTCACCTGTCGTGAACCCACACCTTGCAAACCTTTGGCCAATTAAATGGAATCCATGTAAGATCGAAAACCATCCCCAAGCACATATGGTAAGACATTGATTGTCCTTGTTTTTGCCAGCTAGGATACGTAGCTCAAAATTTGGATATCATAAACTTCTCAAATGAAATCAGTCTCTGTGTAGTCCTTCGCAGAAAAAGACTGATTTCACTAGCCTCGCTGTATGCGGATGTTTTCTCCAAATGTCACTTTGAGTAAGCAAGTCATTGATTTTCTGTCAGATCAAAAACAAATCTTGTTTTATCTTTAGTGCAGTTTATCATTTATTCTTTCATTTATAATCATGAACGTTAACCTCATGAAATACCTTTTCGTGCCCACTTCACTTCAGCATGCTATATATCCGTGAATAACTCGGCAAATGTAAATTATTAAATACCTATATATTTCTATATATATATATATATATATATATATATATATATTATGACGCAATCGTGCTTCTGTTTAAACCATTGATAATACTCAGCAAAAAATCTTTAAGGCGGGTCAACCCCCTCGGGTGGCGCAGCCCCATGGGAAGTAGCTGGCATCCCCCGCTCTCGATTCCCCTTTTTTTTAAAAAAAATAACGATTCGATCGTTGGCTAACTCTGTAATTACTTTGACGGAACTCATCAAAAATACCTCAGCCACCTAATAAAAAGGACATACGCGGAGAACAACTTAGTCGCCGTTAGTAAAAATGTTCTGTGTGCAGTTTATTCTTACAGTATATATTCCACCACGATAGTTACATCTGCTCTGGCATTAGTGAAGATTTCGGCGCTCAATCTTTCCCAAATGAACAGTAGCCTTTGTAGTTTGAACTTCCTAACTCCACTACCAAAAAAACGATTAATGCTAAAAACGACATGGGAGCTCGGTTCAAATGGAAACGGCATGAAAGAAAAATTACTCCAGTGAAATAAGAGCATTCAGTTGGAATGTCTAGCTCTTTACTTTTTGGTTTCTCTAGATTATTAGTCTGGGTGTCAATTGTAAGGCGGGGCGGACGAGCGGCGTAAGCACCGTATCCATACCCGAGGTCTGATTCATTGAAAATCTGCCAAGATTCGGTCTCGCCATTTATTATGAGGTACTGAGTTAAATTTATGGCTTCAATATTCACATAATAGTGGCCGGTTATATATTGGACATAAGGAAGCTTTATTGTATCTTGACTAGGATCTATGTGTGTGGTTAAAAAAGCTTAGTTATATAATTCCTGAAAGTAAACGTCTTTGATTCAGCACACGTTTACGTGGTGGCTCATTTGACAATTCATAAGCGAGAAAGAGAATAATGGAGAGTAGTAGCAGGTGATGTGATACAATTCCCGCCTTCATAAGTGAATGGTTCTCCGTTTATTCAAATCTGTGATTTCTTACAATTTGAATGCTCCACCAATTTTACGTTGTTGGCAGTGAGATTCGCCAAAGCTCTGGTACTGATCCAAGTCTGAATATGTATGGAAGTAAATGGTATACGATTTGGAATCATTATTGAGTTTCATATTAATTATCCAGTACTTTCTTATCATTTATATTTCTCTACTACCGGAATTAATAGCATTTACGGTCTTGTATAGGGACGTATTTTTACTATGCATTGCACACGATTGGTCATTGTCGCGTTATTTTGAAACTCGTATTAGCATTTATTATCTGTTAATATATATATATATATATATATATATATATATATATATATATATATATATATATATATATATATATATGCGTTGGTGAAAAACAATTAAAAATTCAATTAGAATCAATGAGAAGCAGAAGTTAACTTATTTCAAATGTTCAATTACGAGGATTAGAAAATGTAGAGCATTCGATAAGGTAGTCCGACGAACTTAGAACAAAAAGTGGGCAGAGGAAATGTAGTTAAGTAAGAAAGTTTCGGGGATCGAGATGGTGCGGTGGCTATCGTGCTGACTTCCCACCCTGAGGGCCCGAGTTCAAATCCCGCGGTGTTGAATTTTTTTTGTCAGTGGTATCTCGATCCCTACTTGAGATGCTTTGTGGAGGGCATTTAGAGTGAGTACGCAGTCCGTCGGATGGGACGTTAGGCTGCGGCCCTTTTGGCGCCTTTCGTAAAGAGTAGGCTAATGCCGACGCCGGGTTTCTCTCCACCCTTAATCCTTTCCTGTCCATCCCTAATGGCGCAAATAACCTCAGCTGTCGGTCGCCTCCCCTAAATATTACTACTCAGAAAGTTTCTTCCTTGTTTATTTCTTCCTTCACTCATTTTTGGATATTTTCAATGGGATTAACACTGCCTTAATACTAGTGAAAGGTTTTCTTAGTTACACTAATGTCCTCTCACTCACTTCCCGGGATTGAAATGGTAGCCTGTTATTGAAGCCTTAGCAGCTGTTTGAATGCACTGGCTATTTTCACCATTTAAAATGGATGAGTAAATAGATTAAGGCAAGTATAAAAGGATGTCCGTAATGGAGGAAGAAAATAAACAAGAGAGTCTAGTCTTCACGAATTGTCCTGATGGAGGGCAGTTTTTTGCTCCATCCGAGAGATAGCTCTAAAGGCTATGAAAGCGGCGGCCGTTTGAGCAGCGAAACACACCTGATTTGATACAGAAAGTATCGAATAAAAGATAAAAGAAACCTTCGGCTTTGCGAGCGCTATGCCTGGTCCAAAAGCACATAATTCCCGCCGTTTTCAAAACCAGTAGATGGTCCATGAATTGAGTTGGTGAACATGAATGGGATGCTAGGATTTATTAACCAATTCATCAATTGTTAAGGATAGATGATTTAAGTATCCCTATATCCATTCTATTTCCCCTTCTTAGAGTAGAACATCTTCGGAATGGCGTTGTATTATTTTGTCTGGTTTCCCAAGCTCGTTGAATTCGGCGAATGAACTTAAAGACCTTGGCGTTCTTTGTGAAAATACAGGTACACACTGATTCCCACCGTTTTCGTCGTCTCAATGCCTCCACTGAAACTTACGGATTCTCTTCCTTCGTTGCATTCCTTCGAGGAAATTCCTTTTTTCTTCCTGCCCTGGTCGCCCTTATCCCCTACGTTCAACACAGAATGTTACGCAGGTAACCGTTAGGTATCTCAGGTTCTCAACTCCGAACAGGTTCGCCGCGTAACTGGTGGCCTCAGGAGAGTGGCCTGCCCTCCGTTCCGGAAGCCAGCCATTTTTACCTCAAGGATAACGCGTTTTAGTGCGCTCTGCCATTATTCATGTTTTATTTCGGTTGTGACAGGCCCTCAATCAATTTCTCACCTCAGACGTTGAAATTTTTACGTTCGTTGTCCATTGACATGTAGTCGCCGTAAAAACGAAATCAGCTGTCTGAATCTTATTAGGTTCTTTCTCAGCGTGATAATCCTTGAGACATTATCTGAATTTCTCATGTTTCTCTTCGAATTTTTACGTTGTTCGCGCATATTATTTGCTGATTATGTTTATGTTATTAAAAGCTTTGGATTAGGTTGTCCCACTTCCTAGCCCGTGGATGAGCATTTTTATGTCGAGATACTTATTGTCTTCCCACATTCAAGGGATTTTAATCCGTAGAAAAAATGTATATCTCCTTATGAATAAATGGAAATTATGTTTATCCAGTAGCTCAGGTTACACGTCTCTGTTTGATGGTACTAATAATTCCAGTTCGCCTTACTTCGTACAGACTCAAACTTATGAAACTCTATGTGATATGAACGCAGTTTGAATAAATGACCATCCAAAGTGGCCGCGAGAGATTGATTTTCTCTCTCTCTCTTTCTCGCCTTAGCGAATGCAATCAAGAAAGGGAGGACGTGAGAGGAGGTAATTTACGTTTCTGTTTGCTTGTCATATTGCTCAAAAGTAATTCGTTAACAAGTGTTTTAAGGCATTTTATGATGCATTTTTCTTTTTTTCTTTATCTATTTATCATTCTCTTTTTTATGATTTTATTTTAGTACTACAGAAAAATAAACGCTGGTGGCTATTATTCTGTGACCTATTCACATCGTTTGAAAATACTATTTTTGCTATATCTTCCAATTTCTAAATACATCCTTTTACAACCTTGCGTACAACAGCTCTTCGACGTTTTGTTCTTTCATTTCAAATATTCATGTGATATCGTCCATAATTCCTCGACAGGCTAGTACGGGATGCCGTGTAATTCATTTTTCTTACTTTTCACGAGGTAATTTTGAGAATCTACGATCCTGGGAAACGTGAATATACATATGTTTTAGAGAAATTTTGCCCCGACAGTGCAAGTATAGAGTTTAATTTTAGGTTCGATTTTCACATGCCTGATGTCACTTTTCCGCAATAACCATCATTTGGATTCAGCTTTAAAACTCAAGTTTACATTTTCGAGCAGAGCGCTTGGTCATTAAAACCGATTTATTGTGCGTCAAGGATACATTAAAAATTGATCTTTGGGAGTAAAGATTCACTAGCCATGTTTCCTGTTGTGAAAGTCCGTTCACAAGATACATAATTATTGATAATGTATTGGTTGTATACAGTTTTTTCTCTCAAATTTTGAAACTAATTGCCCATATTCTTTCTAGTTTAAAATTTCCTCAGCTGTACTACATTATTCGAAAATCGATTTTTGTTGCTCACAATTTACTAAGATCCAAATTCGCGTTATACGCGCGCAGCACCATACCGACATAAATCTAAATCATTTTGTTGATCTGAACGCTTTCCATCAAAACTTCCGGATGAAGGATTAGAACTTTTAGAGCAGATGTATTTGTCGCTTCAGGGCAGTAGAATTATGTTTAATGAAGCATCTCGTAATATTGAGGTCCGTTGCAAACCCATCGAAGCTATCGAAACGCTCTTACTTACTGTGAATACAGTTACGTAGCAATATATAATAAATTGTTTGTTTATCATTTTTTTAAAAGCTTAATTCAACTCATTTTTTTCGTTAAGTAAGTCATATCTCTATGGGAATCTGCTATCTGCTCCACAGCACCAAAACATTCTCATTTACGTAGCCATTTCCGACAATTTTTAATTTATCACATAGCCGTCAAAGTAGTTTCGAAAAAAAAATCACGATAGCTTTTAAGCACAGTATTACAAAAGGACAAGTCCTCCCCGTCTCATTGTCAGTCTTGGAAGCCCCGGCAAACAAATCTCGTCGCTGAACGTGAGAGGAAATTTTAAGTTGTGTGGGTGGCTGCCGTAATCCAGGTAAATACATTGACTATTTATATATATATATATATATATATATATATATATATATATATATATATATATATATATATATATCCATAAACACCGTAATCAACCCGAAGGTCGGTTTGGTAGGTGATGATAGAGTTCACCCATTACTAAGCCCGTCGGCGTGTGAAATTCACACATCAGGGTATGGGGGCCAGTTCCTTTCCCTGTGCCGGTTATGGTTTCCGAAGAAGATCTGGTACCCGAAAAATCACATAGCCTGGGTAGAGCTGCAGGTGCCCAAAGACTTGGCCGGGAATCGAACCCGGAACCATCCGGTGGGTAATCCAACGCTCCGCCCTACCCCCTGGACTACCGCGAACCCCATATATATATATATATATATATATATATATATATATATATATACGCATACGCATACTTGCAGGCTTAGCAATGGCATAAAAACACCAAAAAGCACATTGAAAATTGTTTTTAATAATTCCGTTCCACAACCACCTTTTTCAGCAGAATTATGAATACCTTTCGTTAAAAAACGTTGTGTCACGGAAATATTTTTTTAAATAATTTCTTTTTTTGTGTTTTAGACCATCGTCACGTCCGAGACAAAGCGTATATACTGTATGCACGTGTGTGAACGTTTTTCGGCAGAAAAACATACACAAACGCAAAACACTTCCAGTTCCTTCCTCCTACTAAATGCTCAGCCGAAAGAAAGCTCTTGCCTGCAGCAGATCCTTCTCCCCTCCTCCTCCTCGCCCCAGCCAGGTGAAGTCGCTGCTACTCGTGCAACCACCGCCGCCCGTCATGCTGCCGCCTCCCACCCTCCTACTCTCTCCCCATCCACCCGCCCGCCCCGGCATCCCCGCCCGACCAACCGGCACACCCTCTTCCTCCCTCGCCCACCATCCTTTCTCCTTCCGCCTTCCCCTCTCCCCGCAACCTACCCCCTGACACTGCCATTCCGCTGGGTCAATATTGCTCAGACAGGCGGGCACCATCGCTCGCACGCACACCCTCTTTCCCATCCCCCACCTTCGCTCCCGGAGCACCCGTCCCCACCCCAACCACCTCACTCCATTTCCCCATCTCGAAAAATCTTCTATCACCTTTCACCTCTCTTTCTCTTTCAACCTCCCACCCTTGTCCTTCCGATGGGGATTGGCGGCTGGCCGTAGAGGGGTAAAGGGTGGACACTGGGAAGAGGAAATGGCTTGGAGGAGCAGGGGGCCGGAGGCGGGTATAGCGTGAGAGCCATGTGTGGTGTTGTATTTACATACTTCAGGGTCGTAACTCCCATGACAGTCTCTTCGGCTGCGCGACGCATTAGTTTTTTATTCCAAAAAAAAACGGTGTCTGGATGCCAGACTGGTTGTGTGTCTAGTTGCCAGGGTTTCCTATCTTAGGAATTCGAATTGATTCCCTAAGATGACGAATATTTCGGCTATTCTAATCCGTTACTGGGCACCGTGTGTAGAGTTCTCCAAATGTACAATCCTTGGAGCTAGCTGGATGTTGAATTGTGTTCCCCTCGGTGACTTTCGTGCACTCTAACACTATCGTCGAGTTCCTCTCTATCCCTGTAGTTTTCCCTGTCATAAAGCCAGCATGCCTTATATCGTTATTGCGTTGTACGCGACCATGTTTTTTTATCCGAAATAGGGATCGCCAAGAGGCTAAATATTCGCGTATTTTACAACATCAGGAACCGCGCCAAACAGCTGACCTGAGTAGCACCCAAACACTACGAGATTTATTCAAATCCTGATGAAAATGAATCACGTAAAAAATACTCTTCCTATTTTAAAAATTTCTTGCTTTAATGCCGAATAATTTTTTCGTTTGGAATAATTTCTTGGGTTATTTTCAATTGACATCCAAGGGGTATTTTTCAGCTGTTCACGGAGCGTTTTTCCTAATTATGTCTATTAATAATCAAGTCATTTTCTTAAGCAAATATGTCCGTCGGCTCACGTAAAAGCCCGAAAGTGCTCTTCCAAAAAAATTAGACCGTGGGTAAACACCCCTTCACCTTTCGTTGACGACGAAGCTGTCTCTCGTGACCGAGTGCGGTTTTGCTTTTAATAATCATGAATGCCTCCCTTTATTTTTCCTCCCTCTACACCCTTTTTCATGCCCTCACCCCAGGCACACCAGGTGCTCCCTCGCGACTCCCTCAGTCATGACTTCTCGTAGTGTATCCGCAATCAACTCTGTCCCCCTTCCATCTTCCCCCTCTCTCCTATCTAAACGCTATAAAACTCAATCACCTGCCATTTATCTCCGATTCTCGTGGCCTACTCAACATTTTCCTCCCATTTCCCTTACGCCCGTGCACCCTCTCCTCTCGTCCATTCCAACCCCCTTCCCTGCTCCTCTCGGATTTCCCGGCAAAAGTCTGCCGTCGTCGCCGCCGCCGAATTTGGACTGTCCCATAACTCGTCGTCATTGGCGAAATGCGACTGCATTCAGCTCCTTTCCAACCGGACGGAAATCTGTGGACTCAGAAGGTGTGAACTCGCGACAGCGGAATTGAATTTTTCCTTCCTCTCCCGGAGCAGGGGTGGATTAGCGTTAATTCGGTGCAGGGAATCATTTCTAGATTGCCATGTATAGCTACTTATAAATAATCTGTACCAGGACATCGTCTATTCCTCTTGAAGATTTTTTTATTAACCGTGGTATCAGTCATAACTGAGATTTATACACGTTTTTTCACACCGTGGACATGCTTACCCGTACCAAATTTCATTTCTGCCATTTTTTGCGACGTGCTAAGTAGTATGCTTTCGGAGGAATGAATTTCACGTACGGCGTTACATGGCCGGTTTTTAATGCCATTCTCTTTTGCTGGATTCGTACTGTAATAATTGGTATAGGATGAAACAGGAGTAATTTGCTAGAATATTTTTAGCCGCAACCCTGAGACATTTGACTATCACATGTCGTATATCTTTTTCAAAAAAAGTGTTATGTCACGTCTCATTCTCTACTCCTACTCTATCTTATCTGTTTCTTTTATGTTCCTCGGATCCGCTATGGTTTTCGCTTTTAATGCTCTCAAGGTTTTTTGAAACAATAAATTTTCATGGCGTCATATGTGGTCGGGGTAGCTATCTCGAGAATTTCTGCGTCGTAAATTATCGAAAACGAAAGTGAATCCCAATGCAAATTTGACGTCTAGTACGTTCGCTGGGTATGGTATTAAAGAGTAATTTGCCATAATATTTCTTGAAACGTACTGTGACTTAATGGATGAGAGTTGAATTTCAATATGACAGCCACTTTCGAGAAACAGTTTGGAACCTTTTCAAAAATCCTTTCAGATACTACATGAATGAAGCTTTGTTTGTTGTGACAAATCAAAAGAACTTTCAACTTGTAAGGTTACTCGTAGACAGGAAAAAGATAAGGATTTAGGCTGTTTGTTTGATTGTGACCGGTGCATTAGTTGGACCAGGGTACTCTTATATTTTGCCAGTATTTTATGATCGTTGTTAAACAATCGTTAATAATTAAAACCATTTCACTTAAAATATTATATTTCGATTATTTTTCAAAAAATCGTTGTTATTCTTGTATAAAACTCAGGCTATGCGGCAGTTAGATTAATTTTTAATAATGAATATGGAAGAGTGTAAATTTCTATACTTTTCTTCATCATTTTAATAGGGTATTGCTCGGGAATTCTTTGCAGAGATGCCGGCAGTTATTTATTCCTATCCATTGAAAATATCTGACTTTGGTCTTAATTTCCAAATAGCCTGCAAACAAAAATTTAACTCATACAGTAATGTTACCAAGCCGATGGATTTAGAATAGATCCATACTCTAAATATTGACATCCGAAGTATCTCACAGACTTGACCCGAGTTCCATTTCCATTGTTATAGAACCTCTAATTTTAGTGAAATAAACAATTGACACAATTCAATTCAGAGAACAGTTAATAATGCAAAGTCACTTCCAAATAGAAATAAAGATCAGCTACATATTTCTTTTACCTAACAACTACACGCCCGTCATTCTTTGTTCCGCTCGGATCAAGAAAATTTCAGAGTTCAAGCATTAATATTAGTAGGTCGATTTGGTTTAGTCAATTAAAATTTCCGGCGAACCGTATAGATGCATAATTAATGGCAAATGATTCGGTACTTACCAACGGATTTGAATTTTTTAAGCATTAAATGATACTCTTAAAATTTTCTCTCGAAAGTGAGTATTTTCATTTAATACATGTCAGAAAAGTCTCGTAGAGCAAATACACCAGAACCAATTAAGATGAAATTATTGGTGTCTCCACTTGAAAAAATAGCATTCTGTTAAAGGAGAAGATTTTCCATCATTTTCGGGACCCCAGAAGATCTTTACTCTCTCGAAGCGTTCGAAAGCCTATTGTTCTTGTAGATTCTAATGAACAAACCTATCGGAATCGTCAAAATAGTTATGTCCCGTGCCGTGGATTGAGCAAGTTTTTAATTTTATATTAAATAATTAGCTCATCTCTAGGTCACTAGAGTTGTGCGCAATAGCGAGTCCAATTTGAAGTAAACATTCACGCACGTCATCGATTGTACGTATAATTAAATATTTACCTATTTTAATTTCAATCTGTATTAAGGATTTTCAATCTTCCAAAATAGTATCTTTCCTTAAAATATTATTTTTCCCTAATCCCAGAACACTCATTAATTGGCAAGTGTTTGGGAAATGTAATGAATTTTAACCTGAAGTGCAATTCGTAACTATGAAATGATTACGGTGAAAATGATGGTGATTATTTTACCCCTTGGTATACTCGAACTATTCGTGTATGCACAGACAGCAGGAACCATCCAAAACTCGCCAGAAAAGTTTTGAGGAGCCTCAGGTTAACAACCTCCGTCACAGAGCTTCGCATTCAGTTGGCAATGCGGGTGAAAGAAGGCCGGCGGGGCTAATTATCATACAGCACACTTCGTCAGGGATCATCGCTGTTCGTCCCTTCGCCAGCTATCAATTCGTTTCTGCGACTCCCCTCCCCTCTTGCTCGCCCTGCCAAGCCCACCCCACCGTGCCCCTCTTATCACCTCAACCCTCTCCTCTATTCGCACCTCAGCCTCCCCCTCTCCAACTTGACACGCCCCCGCGCAACTAATAATTCCCCTCCCCTCACTCTGCCCCCTTTTCCCTGCCACCTCTTTATGTGTACCTATCCCCTCCGCGGTATTCTATCCGTCCACGTGATTTGAATGACCGACCAAGTAGGTGGGCGGGTAAGCCGCACCCCGCTCCCCACCAGTGCCTTGAGATATGGCTCTTCGCCGTCGTCTTCGCGCCGCTTCCCTCCGCGGGTAGAGGCGGGGGAGGGAAGGGCTGATGCGGAGAGATTCCGGACGACCCAACGCAGCGGTCGCCTACGAGGGGCGGCGCGCATACGCAAGTAGATTTCGGGGCTTTCCCTCGCGTGTACCCCTCCTTTCCTCCCTCCTCTCATACCGCAGCCGCCTTTTCGCGGTTTGGGTCGATTTGGGGGGAGGGAGGGCAAATAGGTCCCCTACCCAAACCCTTTCTCTCCCTTCTCCCCCCACCTATTTGGCCTACTTGCTCAACGATGGCCATGATTTCCTCCCCCCCCGCCCTCCCGTAAGAATTGCCTTACCTCACACCCTACATGCATGCATACAATCCCTCCCCCGCGTCCTTGGTCGCCCACGCATTCCACCTATATTTAGACGCGCCTTCCCTGTATTTTTTTCTTCCACAGCCCCGAAACCTACAGTCCCCGCCTCGTCCTCATCCTCCTCTTCTCTGCCGCTCCACACACACACACTTCGTGCGCTCTCAGGAATCCGTAACCAGCGAGCATGAAAACGGGAGTTTGGTCCAAAACTTCTTTCTCCTCCTGCTCCTACTCCCTCTCCTCCAATTTCCCCCCCACCCACTTCTTCCGCGAGGGAGTATCGCGGTTGCATGCGTTGTTTATGACCGGTTTACTCGCGACGAAATCCAAATGCCCTCGTTTCCGAGATTACTGGGATGACGCATTTTCTCCCCGGGCGCAAACGAAACAAATCTGTTGCGACAACACCGCATGGTGTAATTTATTTTTTGAAAAGTGTTTTTTGAACTTGAATAATTATTGCAAAAGTTCATTTGATGTTTTGGGACGAAGTCTACCACACACGTACACTCTAATAGAACCTTAATAATACGTTCGATTGATCAAAAAGACCAAAATTCTTTTTTTAAATTTCCGTTCCTCCCTCTAAATGCTATATTCTCAGTACGTTTCCGCGAGGAATGCGGGTAGTGAACATATTTTACCGGTTGCCTCTTTGGGGCCTCCTGTGAATCTAAATTTATTCTGGTGTTTTCGTGTTTGTGACCTTATTTTCGAGCTAAGGACCATGATTTTGAGATTTTTCACGGTCTCAGTAGGAAAAAAACATTAGACACAAAGAGTTTTCCTTGGATTCCAAGAAGGCACAAAATAGTAGAGAAGCAATCGGAATAGGCTCTATTTTTAGTCGAGTCTGTCATCGTCCCCCAATCTTCAGAGACGTCATTGAAAAAGCAATAGAAAAGTGTTGATGTTGATTTCTAACACTAAATCATTGAGGTACCCAAATACTCGTATGTCAGGAATTCTTGTTTCAGTCGTGGAAATATTTGATTTAAATGATTTAGCATGTCGTCCGAAGAATGATGTATTGAGATTTCATGTTATTATTTTGGAATTTTGTTTCAAGGCTAAAAAATCTCGTCGCATGAACAGTATAGGTAAGCGCTTAACGAAAGTCTATTTAAAGTGCTATTCCTTCACTCCTTTATTTTCTTTTACTTTCTCTCACTTTCTCAAACTTGCGCTATTTTTGTTTGCTGAAGAGTCAATATTGTGCCTTTTTGGTATTTCGAAAGTGTTGTTCTAAAAAAATGAATTAGTGTTCGACCAAAATATGTGCCGTAGCGTTCGTGCATTTTTGGTTTAATATTCTTTGGGGACTTTCAAACGTGAATTTACCCAGAAGAGCCTGGGTTTTTCCCAGCTTTATTTCTTCATTCAGTGCGACTCGTCACAGTTTTACTGCTGGCCATATAAATCTTTGTTGCCTCCGTTTTCGTCTTCATTTTGTGAAGGTCATTGTGTCCGACGACGTCTTCTATGAGCTAAAGCTTTCGTGGAATGAAAAGTGAAAAATAATAACTTTGTAAGTTCCACTGATTTTTATTTGAAAAACGACCGGTTTCGTCGAATAGTCGACATCATCAGGACCATGAAGTTCCATCAAGTTGAGCCCTAAACCATAGAATTCTTTCGTGGGATGATTTTCGAGGTGGATGAATTGGCATCGGATGTGAATATGACACTCTAGCTACTATTTAATCAACCGAAAACGCAGACTATATGAAACTTATGGGGCTAAATTTTCATTCGAGTCCATAATCTGTTAACCTCGTAGAAACCAATTTGTTGGAAATGCTGGAAAGAAAAAATGTGAAATATATTCTGCCTCAACTTCCGCAATGTTTACTTGACCAAATCGTTCTATCTTTTGATGCTGTTATTGAGTTGCTAATTATTTTCAGTGTTAGCTAAGGATTGCATGAATTGTTTGAATGTTTTAATTCTGCCGTACATTTACTGTGGGAAAAATTATTAAGTTCTTTGTCGCTCCTACAACAATTTCAATCCAAAACTTAAACGACCCTACATCTGTAGTTGCCTCTATCATCTTAGACGTAGTCGCCAGGTTCTGTGACGAAGGCTTTCGTGAACAGTTTGACAAACATGGCCTAGTCTATTTAGGATACTCCGACCGGAGAGTGTGCAGTAGAGGCACATCAAAGCAAGTTATTTTGATCGGTTACTTCGAATTCTCCATTTGTGCTCTTCGACGCAAAAAGGTTCTCCTCGTAATGTGAAGAAGATGAGAAGAGGTTGGGTGAAAGGGTTGCTTGAATGGCGGCGACATGCTCCCGCTCACGTA
Source organism: Hetaerina americana (assembly GCF_022747635.1). Lineage (NCBI taxonomy): Eukaryota > Metazoa > Arthropoda > Insecta > Odonata > Calopterygidae > Hetaerina > Hetaerina americana. The sequence continues at coordinate 34,793,574 of NW_027286874.1, read as the reverse complement.
GATCGTCGCTTCCTTTTTGAGTCAGGGGCATCCACCACCGAGCACATTGGATGGTCCTCTTTTTCGAAAATTATAAGCTAATTGAGTCGCAGTCTCTCGATGCTCCACCCGTGAGGCCCTCCCCGTTCTCGTTGCCCCCCTTTTTCCCGTCGAACGCTGCCTTGATTGAGTAATGAATTGGCGAGATGCTTTCGGGGAGGGGAAAATATCGGAGACGGCGCTCGGGAATAACGTTAATTGGATGGCAATTGCACGGAAGACGAATTGAGTAGGGAAGTTATGTGCTGTGTCAGCCGAACAATGTGGAAAGTAAGGTTATAATTTGTTCCCGTGAAGGAATGATACGTCGTCGAGGAAATTTTAGATCCGAATGTTCTCCTCGTAAAGAGTGTAAAGATTTTTTTTTCGCCACCGTACGGATTCGGTGTGAGTTTTCACGAACAAACGCCCCTCTCTAAGAAGTTGTTTGCCTTGATACTTCTGGACGACTCGTGTTTATTGGGAGTTTTTTTTTCTCGTCATGTGCCGTAGATGGATGTTCCGCCTCACCATGCTGCCGCCAAGTGTCTCCATAGTAACGGCAGGCTTTTCAGTGTGGGGATGAGGCAGGATGAGCTGAAAATGGCAACATCCTCCCCGACGTCATGGGTTGTCGAACTTCGTTTTTTCCCCTTCCCTGGGAGGAAATGAAAGGAGATGAGGGTTGCAGGGGCGCCGCCGCTGCACGTGGCGCAAGGGCAATTGAATCGAAAGAGGGAGCAAGAAAAAGTGGAAGGAACGGGGATATGACATTCTGTTTCCCGAACATTTCTATTGCAAGCCGTTCCACACTTTGTCAGCAATGAAAATTAAGTCTTCCATGCAGATAATTACAGCTTTCGTTTTCTTGCCAATGGCTACGAGCGTTTATTTCGTTCGAGAGTCGGCGTTCGACGGAGATCATTCTGACCAGGTTATCGTGACCTATTCACGCTCTGACGCAGTGATTCTCAATCCTAATAATTGGCGACCTTACTCCTTCCTCCATGTGGGTTTCCTTCTTTGATGATTAAAGGTACTGATTGCATTATCTACATACCACCAAAAGTCCCCTGACTATTTAACGCAAGGGTCGATTGGTCGAATTACAGAATAGCATGTTTTGAATGAATTCAGATTGTAAATGGCGCTAAATGTTTTATTCACACGGGGAATAGATGACTTATCACTGACTGAAAACACAGAAAATATCCACTTTTTGGCCAGATTGTTCAATGATTTCCTGATCGCAGTCTTGAATTATTCTCAAAGTATACTTAGCGCCTTTAGAAAAGCATCTGATTGTTCAATGGATTGTTTCCCATAAACTTTAAGGGGAAATTGTGATAATTTCTTTTAGAAGCGGCCAATTTAAATGGTGGAAAACTTTGGTTTGGGCAGCCTAACCAAAGTTTGCTTTTGAATGCTTGAGCTCCCTTTGAATAATATCATCTGGGCAGCTGCTTAGTTCGTCTCGCACTTCCAACTGTCCGAGTTCGCTAATCCAGAAACACCGCCATTGGGAGTGTTTCGACGGATAATCATCTCACGTCTCCAATGGCGTCGTTGTTATGGAAATACCACGCCCTAGCCCGTGCCCCTGCCAAGCCGCCAGCCGGCTGGAGTGGGAGACCTATGCGGACTTCCATTATTATTTTCCATTTTTGAACACCGATCGATATATCGTCTTATTTTGGTTTTCATCGAAAGGAATTTTGCGGGTATGCTGCGACGAATCAAATCTTGTCCTCTCGTGAACTGTGTGATTTGGGAAATGGGCGTTGTTGGGGACTAGGAGGGGTATTTTAAGGCCCCTTTTCTTTCGTCTCAAACTAGGGTGTCTAATTCTTTTGTCGGTTATTTATATTTAACTTGGCCATATGCTCATACCCCTGGAAATAAATTTCTTGCCCTACGGACAGTCATCATGTGTTTTTTTGTGATCTCCATATCCACCTTAATGAATTAGCCGTCAGTGATTTGTGGTCACTGCAACTTCTCCACTTATATGCATGTCTCTATGAATGCTCAGCGTTTTTGAAACATTACATTCTTTTAGAAATGTCGATGGAATTTTAACCTACAGTTCCGTAGTAGAAGTAATTATTATAATATTGGTCTGCGTGCTTTCTTCAGCATTTGAGCTGCTTGCCAGTTAATCGGTACATTTAAAAGTGTTAATTTATTGTATGCTGCCGAAAAAAAAAAATTTTAGGAATAGCCACTGTTCCTTAAAGAAACCAGTAAACTGTAATTTGCTTCGATTTATTTCGTCATTTCGTAGTGTGAGGGGTGAATTAATTACAATAGTTTTCTTTTTTATCCATCAACACGTGAATTTGAAAATTGTATATGCCACTATCATGGCTTTCTTCCTGATCTTTGCGTTTACGTTCTTTCGAAACGAGCACTTAATATTAAGAAATAAGTTGGAAAAACTCGTACATAAATCCTTATATGTACATTTTCATTGTTTTCATATTGGCTTTCAATTCTTTTCATGAGTATTTTGTGAAATGAGTGAGTCAGATTGCCACTGCAAATGTATGCTTTCTCGTTCAATTTTGATGACCTCACGTCTTCAGTAATGAGAAGGGGCTGTGTGCATGATGATTCATTGCTGAAGCTACTATCTCACTGATAACATAATCGGGATGGCAGCAAACGAGATAAAGCAAAAGATATAACGGGTTTTTGATTACGCGGAGAGAAGATAATAATGTGCTGTGAAGGAGACATAGTTTCACTCTCAGAGAAGATATAAAATCTGTCTAGGGTATTGGTCGGGACGGACAAGAGGATGTAAAAGTACAAATTATAAAATGTAAAACGAAGATCTATAGTTGAAGCTGGGAATATTCTGGTAACCTTGACAAAGAATGCAGTTGAATAAAATAAACTTGTAAGCGGGAGTATTTTGTGATGGAAGGACCCAGAGGAAAATAGCGGAGTTACCGAATATAGGAATTCTTTCTTTCATTAACACCAGATAACAACAGGAAATGACAGAAGACATAAGACAACAGTTTATGTAAACCTTAATTTGTAATAGGTGGGCAATAGCAGCAGTGCGGAAAAGTCAATTAGGTGCGATGTTTGTTTCTAACAAAGAATGATGAAAATAAAATTCACCGAGTAGCTAGATGCCCATGGGAGAGTGAGTGAAGGCAGACAGGGTCAAGTTGAAGAAAATACATTCTGTTCTCATTCTGTACTGTGTTGCTCAATCTATCGACAGTAAGTGGTGCCTTTGTAATGTGTCCTTAGTTATTTCTCTTCCCGTTTCGCATTATCTTAAATGGAAGGGTTTGCCAATATTTGCAATGATTCAGAGTCAGAGAGGATGAAGTGGAGTATTATGGGCGATTTCTCTCCCAGAGACTTTGTTAATATGAGCGTTTTCCTTACATTTTTTTTCAAAAATCTCTTGATTAACTTTCACCCCGCTGCCTTTCGCACCCCAATAAATGTTTGTGTTCCGATGCGTCTGTTCAAAGAGCACTGTTTTAGATTCCTTCCATGTGTTGCCATGGTTTTTGATTTCTTCCGCCATTCGTCTGTTGCTTTTTCTCGATTCCGCCATCTCCCGTATTCGGTCTCCGCCAATGCTCAATTAATTCGTCCTTCTCCCTCTCGTGTCTAGAAACCCTTACGCGTCGTTGTTTGAGTCGCAGGAAATAGAATTCCGGTAGTTTGTTAGAGTTCGACGTTTGGCTTATTTTTATTTTCCGTTTTGTTGCAACAATCTGTTAGTCTCTCATCAGCTGTAAAAAGTATACCCATAAGAATTGGAATCCGTAAATGATGGTGCTTCAAGCGGAAGGAACGTTAGCAAAAACATATGTAGCCGAAAAAAATTGCCTGGTGGGAGAAGGAGATGTAGGCGAAGGGATATGGAGTAGGTCGTAAAAATACGTGTGGCATCCACAATCCGATGAAGTTGAAAATAAGCGGATGGGAAAAGCTGAAAATTACTCAAGACAGGGAAGATGGACGCAAGAGTTCCACGGATTCCAAGAATACATGCACGTGGGTTATTTATTTGTACTCCAAAGACTTATGTAGTATTTCTGGCCTTCGTCATTTTTGTTTATTTCACGCCTTTATTTCCTTTCGCCGTTTGATCTCTTTTCCATCAGATAGACAGCGGCGCCTCTGTGGTTTATTGAGGTCCTTCGCAATGGACCTTTCTAATGTCTTCAAGTAACGATATATTTATTTTGACGCTACGTCGGGGGGTGACATTCTCGCATTTTAAGTATGCAATGTTATTATCTGTTTCTATGTAATTACAGCGTACCCTGAAGTTTTGGATTGATTTTTAATTTTAAATGAACGAGGCTATGATTACCAAACAGACATGATACCGATTGCGATGCATTACGAAAATATTACCCTAATTCTTTTGTGTAGTAATATTAGTGTCATCACTGCAAGTAAAGAGAAAACGTTGGATCGATGAATACATAATTCAATGTACTACATTTGTCAACTTATTATCTTCTATTGTCAATATAATATCGCATATAGTTTTGGGTCATTTTATTAAATAGGCGCATTCTGATTTTTTTATGAGTCAGGCACGGCGTACGAGGTAACTTAATTTCAAAATTACCCTAAGTAATGTGGAAATTAGGTTTCTAAAATTGAAAGAATTTCTTTTAAGAAAACATTCTTGGTACAAGCCATTCAAGCGTTTACACAGTTATGCATATTTCTATTATCCTCAATTATGCGTAAATGCGTATTGGAAGCTTCTGTTATGTTCACCCCTTCAATGGCTGTAGATATCCTTAATATTGCACTGCATATGAATGTTTTGCCTTTTTAAATTTAATATATTGTAATGAATGTGTTAATTCGGGATCTAAGTTTTAATTTAACCCAAAGAGCTTACAATTATTTTTCAGCCTATGAGGCTAATTTACCCGTTAATGTGAGATTTACTCCATTATCCCTTCCACCGGGAAGAGCAAAAATTATGTGGCTGTATTTACCTATCACATATCTCGTTCTAAATGAAATTCTAACGAGTTTTTTCGATTCTTTCACTTTTAGATTGCTTAGAAATTTACATCATAGGTATGTCTTTCATAATAATGACCATAATGATGACCTTAACTGGTAGATTAACAATGATAATAGATAATATCTTAAGGGTGTCATTTTTATGTTATTTAAGTTGCGCAAATAGATTTTAAAATCTCAGTTCGGTTTATACCTTGTTACTATGGTCGAGTTTACTCTTGAAATGAAGGCATACCTCAATTTCACAAATCTAACTTCCTAAACTCCATTATGCTTAAGCTTCGAGGCCTGGATTTAACTGATACAGCTTTCCTGTATTTGCATTTTAAAGAGAAAAATACCACAATGAAGGAGATATTGAAAACTTGGGTGAATGGGGCCCAAGGTGTCCATATCAAGAAATTTGACGGGCTGGATGAAGTAATGAATCACCGCAGAGCGTCTTAAAGTTGCGTGACAATTTTGAGAGAGGCATGGAACGACAAAAAGTGGCCAAAGAGACAATATATCACTCAATTCACCCGAATAATGGCGCTATAGTCGTGTCACAGGGCGAAACGAACGTTATAATTAATGAGATAATTTGACTATACAATTGATTCCAACCACGAGTTTCAATAATATTTTATAATCTTCCTCTTGAACTTAAGTTTTATACAGTGCGGAAACAGGAAATGCCTAGTGACTGAGAACTAAGTGGAAATCCACTCATAATTCTTTGCATAGAAGAGTTTTAATCTCTGCTATTTCTATTTAAAGCCGACTCTTAATTGATAGTTCAGTATTTGTCTTCTTTGTGTTGTTCATTTTTTGCTTTAACGTTATTGGGTATTTAGTTAATTTTTATTCTTCCATTGGATGACGGTTAATATACTAGGATATCCATGAAGTGTGATGGCATTCTGTCACGCAAGGAAAATTACTAATATTTGAACGAATATGGTTTTTTTAAGTTTTACTCATAGTCAAATAAGTTCAAGTATATACTACTTCAACTTTTATATATTTCAATCTTGAAATTTTTCGTTCTTCAATCTATTTTGCCATGTTACACAATGATTTATGTTATATGATTTAATTCCACAGAATATAAAATATGCCCGTGATAACCTTTAAGAGAGAACTTTCCTCTTAATTTCTTTTGTGGTCCTCGGTCGTATTTTTAGCTGTAAAGAAAGTTTTGATACTCTGTCAGTCTCATTGTCTTGGCACGATTATGACTTCTCCAGGAGTTTTAGTTGCTGGGTCTTTAATTTTTTTACTTCTCCAGCATCGGCTTTTATTTTAATTACCTAATGGTAGTCAGGACAAAAAAATCTCTCAGGAGTTATTCTCAGGGTGAAGCAAAGCGTACTGTCCCTTTTGAGTGATGTTGAATCGTCGTAACGAGTCTTGCATGAACGGGGGAGAGTAGAGACTATTATGAAGTGTTAAAGTCACATCTCGTGATTACTTTAGCAAATCGCTTTGTGATTTGACACGATGTCATCCCGACCAAAAAGTCTCCTCAACGAACAAAAATCGACATGCGCCAGCCGTTGCACTTTGGTAACTAACTCAAAGAGCTCTGGCATCGTTCAAGAAATTTGATCCTGGGCTCTTTCTCTCAGCATCAAATGGCATTAACGCTTGAATCGAATTTAACGCGAAATATCCATCGGTTTGATAAGGATAGATGTAATATATGCATACAAGGATTGTATAAAAAGTATCGGAAACAATTTTTTCATGGCGTAGCTGTACATCGCAGCGCGTTCACACCGCGCAGGCTCGACGGTGGGGGGTCTGACCTTCAACACGCGCCAATCGCCTGCGAGCGTTCGTTCAGGCTGGATCGTGTTTTTAGTGGACCTCTGTGGAGTGACTTGGTGCAAGCGCAAAATGCAGCGAACGATTGATCAGCGGTTCGCCATCAAATTTTGCGTTGGACTATGGAAATCGGGTACGGAAACGTTGGGCATGATTACAAGTGTTGAAGGATGAAAGTATGTAACAAGCTGCAGTTTTTGAGTGGCACAAGCTCTTCAAAGAAGGCGGAGAGAGTGTGAAGGATGACCCCGCGGTGGACGGCCGTCGACATCAAGAACCGACAACGTGCAACATGTCCGTGAAGATCTGAATTCAAACCGTCGCTTAAGTGTGCGCATGATCGCTGATCCTATTAGCATTGATTAGAGGACAGTGGACTTCAATATCACTGAAAATTTGGCGATGCGAAAGATCTGCACTTAACCCGTCCCGAAGGTCTTGACGGACGACCAAAAGCAGAGTCGAGTGTCAGCTTGCGAAGACCTTATTGCGATTCCCCAACTCCCTTACAGTCCCGACTTGGCACCAGCAGACTATTTCCTATTTCAAAAAGTGAAACCCTCCCTCTAAGGATACAACGACTATGGGACCCTAAGTGCCGTCAAAGAGGCTTGCACGTACCCTTAAGGACATCCGAAATCCATCTACCAGGGAACTTTCGAGTTGCAGAAAAGCCTCTAGCAAAAGTCTGTCGACGCTCAGGGGATGCACTTTGAAAGATTTAGAGCCAAGTTTATTTTCAGTAAATTTATCTCTGGCATTGTTTGACTCGCCACACTTATGTGTTGTGATGTAGATTAATGATGACTTTATTCTCCACTAAGTGCTAGTAAATCTAATAACACGGCAATATATGTTTAAATTTTTAAATCCCTTCCATTTGATCAGGGTAACAATTGAATTTCGAGTATTTTTCAGATCATTCAAAATGACTGAGCGACTCGAAATTTGGTCGAAGCGAAAGGAGTGTGATGCCTGGAATGTCATGCACATTTCTGACATTCTGTAGTGTTTGTGTGAGTTTAGAGACTTGATATTTATTTCCCAGTAAACCTAAATGATGATATTTATTTCTTGGTCCTATATTAACCTGGTTTATAGCAAACAGCATTTTAATTATCACGACATGTACTTAAAAGATATTATTTTAAGCTCGAATGATTTATACTGTCTACCATTAATTGGAAATGTAGAATTATTTAAAAAGGAAACGTATGATGTTATCAAATTTGAAGCCATTTAGTGAAAACTGTCAGTATGATGATTCTGTGTTCATTAAAATAATTTAATTGCGTCTGTAAATTAAAATCATAACATCACCAATGTGTATGAATATGCAAAAATGAGGGATTTCATTATTGTTAGCATTTTTAGCGTTGTTAGCACCTGGCCAAGGCAGGCTTTGTATGGACCCAGAGACTACTGAGCACTGCCAGATATCTTGGACCCACCAAGGCACGACACTAAATATTCTAGCACTCCACATTACAATAATTATTTTTCACTTCACACGTTTCCTACCTCCTTTCATGCCGACAAAAATGGCTAATCTTTTCCTCCCACTACCTCGCCCAGCATTCTCTTATATGAGAGTCTTAGTCCATTTCCTCTCAGTATCGCCTGAACCCACATTAACTCTCGTCGAATGAAATTAATTAATTTACACGTACAAGAGGTACATCTACGTCTACATATAACCCTGCAAGCTACCGGAAGGTGTGTGGCAAAGGGTGTAGCCAAACCGGGCGTGCACTGTACACGAGCAGATAAAATCAAACTCAGTGCATGAGACAATTTAATGGATAGGAATTCTGATATGCAAATGAATTTGTAATCACTTATCGGACTCAGGGGGAATGCACATAGCGCCGCCACCATTTATAGTAAAATCATGCAACAAGAGTGATATGTTTATTGTTAATTATTACTTGGGCTACTTTAAATATATGTACTTATGCATGTGCATGCATAGACATCTACATTCAGATTCATACATGTATATACATACACTAAAATATGCACACACATGCATACCTAGAGTCGTATATACACGTAATGATGGGTTTATTTGTTTCCTACTTTATATTAATAGCACCTGTTACTGTCTCTGATTGTTTTCTGAAGAAACGACGTATTAAATCTACCCGTTGTGCAGTCTATCTCTCTCTCCTCAGGTACCTACTCACCAATGTAATTGTTCGGAGCTTGTTTGAATAATATCATCTAGCAGTCTAAATTAACCCATGAATTTTAATGCTAACAATTTTTTCTCTTCCTTTAATTTATTTATCGCTCCTTGATTAACTTTGCTTCCACATTACGAATTTTTAAATAATTAGTATTAATGTTCATCTGTTATCTTTTCTAAAGCCTCACATATCGCCGTATATACATTGGTACTTAGGTTTTACGCATTATATATTAAATGAGTCTGTATACTTCTATAATTAAATCTTTGACGAACAATGTAAGCTACCTGATTGCTATCTGCGCCTGCACATGCATTACCTATATGTTTTTTTCGTTTCTTACTGACTCAAACTATCCTTCTTCCCCTTGACTTCACGTATATGCGTGTTTTCCTGGTTGTCCCAAGGGCATAAAAATTTATGAATCCCCAATGATAAATACTTCGCTTTTAATGGATGTAGCCGCATTTTCCAATTCATTAGTTTCCTCGTTTTAATTCAGTCAGAGTTCATACGCGACTTTGGTGCGCTGTTTCGCAATTAAATGTTACGATTATTGCATTTCGGGATCACATAGCGAAAAAGAGAAGGGAGTGATGTCGCAAATGTCGTTTTGCAAAACTGGGAATGTGTACTTTTAAGGTCGCCTATGAGAATTTTAAAAGAGTGAAAGCTACGTCTGCATTTAGGTTCATTACGTATATACTTACTTTGCGTTACAAATTATTGTAAATCATAAAAAGGAGTGAGTGAGAATTTAGCGAAATGGGAAGAAATTTAACGGAAAGTTATAGTGAGGATGTCATCTAATGTATGTTTATAAAAACCTAGAATAAAAACATGAAGATTTGAAAATCGATCTACAAAAGTATGCAGAATTTAGATAAAGATTTAGCTATAAACACTCGTAACACTAAGCCAGAAGAAAGTAATGAATATTTTAATTCATAAAAATTAAAGTCTAAAATCAGATCATTGTCTTTCTCTGTGAAAATAGTAATGCTAGAGGGCATGGTTTTCGTTGGGTAAAATGAATGAAAAGTTGTGGTATAACTGGTATGAATGGTATCAATGTCAAATCGAGTATTAATTTATTTTGCTACTCCAATTCCAAAAACCGCGACCAAACCAGGTCCCTGCCCACGGTGGGCCATGAATCCGCCATCTGCCGGGTATAAATCTTTTGTTTACTTTTCTACTTGCTATGGCATGTTACAAAATTGATAATCATCAAATGCGCTTTCGTAATTTATTATTCACCTTCAAACACATCTTTCAATGCATGGCAACGAGTAAGGAGAGGGTTCATAATGTAAAAAGTAAGGAGGAAGTTTACTTTAAAGGAGCTGAAAAGAAGCGAAGTCTTTAGCGAAAAGATTATGCTTACTGTAAAAAGTGACATCCTGGACTGAGCAAATGCCAAAAAAATGTCGATGCCCCAAATTTTCCATTTTTTGGAATCGAGCATTTTGACCGTGCGAATATGCAATGCGGACGCGCTGAAAAATCCGAATGTTCACGCGGTCTTATTTGAAGAATCAGTTGGGATATGAGGTTTTAGGAGGCTTTGTTAGTAAAACGATCCATTTAATTTGTGTGCATTACTTAACAAAAACTTCCTCCGTCGTAATTCTCGCTTCACTGAGGAATGCATATTTGATAGGGTAGTGAAAGGTGCATTGATCTACACTTTCCGCTCACATCTCTTTTTCCACTCTCGGTCATATTCCTTTGCCTCCCCTTGCCATCTCGCCCCACCTTCTTTCCAAAGTCCTCCTTTCATCCTAGTTTCTTACCGCCTCTTTCCCCCGCGCCTCTTTAAATTTCCTCCCCCACTACCGATTCCCTTCCACAGTGTCCCCCTAATCCCCATTACCGTTTGCCTCCAAGCGACTTCCTGCTCAACTGCCCGTGCACCCCCCTCCACTCACCCATACGGTGCCATCCCACAAAGCCCCTCTCAATCTTCGTACTCTCTCCTCCAACCCTTCCAACATCCCCTCAATCATTTGCACGCAGACCGTGGACAAAAAATTGAACAAAATTCATTGAAGAATCCAAATTATTAGTTACCATAATTTATCAAAGAATTGCATTTTTAGTGCTCGCGATAAAAGGGGCATTTTCATTCTCCACCTGCAATTACTCGTAAATTGTGATAGGTATGGAATCGAAAGCAATGGAACGGTATTTGCTGATGTGCCGAAGTCGAATTGCTTTACTTTATTACGATCTGAGATAGAGATTGGGTTGATATTTTTCAACAGTTATCGACAGCATCAGACACATGTTATGCCTATAATTAGTTTCGATAACATGATTAACCTAAATATATGTATCCTGAAATTATCACCGTTCAATAGTAGTGACATTAGGGACGTCATAAAGTGCCTAAATTGTGTACATCGTGAATTTTAACTACTTCGAAACGGAATACGATATGCGTTAGTCTTCCTCAAGATGGCAGAATTTGCTGTCAAAACAGAATTAATGCTTTGCTCTAGTAAGGGCTTCCGCTTTTCCCCATGGTCATCCTAGAGTCATGGCGACGCCAAGTTGTCTCCGAGATTTGTTCGAACAAATTCTAAGCTCATATATACTTTCGACGATTACCATTTCTCCTGCTGAAATACCTTTTAGGGTGTTATAAGGTTCACGTTGGAGATGATTATAAAATAATATTGTTTAACTTTACTTCATTTTTATGTATTAAAAATAGAAAGAATTTTCGAATTACAGCATCACGCCTGAACAAAGAGTTTAAGATTAAAAAATGAGCCTATTGTTGTGAATTTTGTCCATAATTAAAGCAAATTCTGTCAAAAATGGAGATTTATAAATGGCTCTCTGAGTATCTATAAGGTAAATAAATATATTTACATTAAAGTCACGAAATGTATTTATTCAGGAGAAGTATTCCATGTCAAAATAAGAAATACACTTATGAAATTTTGAAATCAAAATAATTAACTAAAAGCACTCTTAATGGTAAGTGTACTGATAGTTGTCTCTACCATCAGTTTATAATATGTTCAGTCACAGGATGAAATCAAACTTTAATTCCCATGTGCTGTATTAACACGTCGTATGCATGATTTGTTTCCTAGAAATCAATTAATGGTGCCCTAATATTTTTCTATTTTCTCTTTTCCGCAGTCCGACGCCAAGATGGTATTTGACGTGATTCAGAGGATGGAGGACACAGAACCTTTCTCGGAGGAACTCCTCGCGGCCATGAAAAGGCTATGGGCGGACACGGGGGTGCAGGAGTGCTTTGGTCGCTCCAACGAGTATCAGCTCAACGACTCCGCCAAATAGTGAGTTTTCAGTGATTGTCATACCGATATGTACTCGAAAAGCAGAATTCTGGATTGTGAATATCGTAAATTAGTCTTCAACTTCATTTTTAAGTGAATGATACTAGCACTTCCGTATTTTAACCTTGATTTTTTCAATAGTTCCTGCGGTTCTTTGTTGGCTTGTTTTGATCATAGGGATATATTCATAAAACTAGATACTTGATTAAACTTCCCTGTATTCAAACTCATGAGTTCGGCAGATAGGTTCTTCTTATGATCAGTACGAACAAGTTTAAATTATGTAAAAATTAAATGAAGTCAATTTAATTAATTATAATTAACACTATGGTAGTGTGTTTGAATTAATTGATCATATTTACGCGAGTTACATTTCATAGTTGCGTTCCTGCTTAATTTGACTCTTTTTTTATTTCCCATTTTCACTTTAAATACCCTGCCTGTATTATCGTTGACTCACGCTCCTTCTCTCATTTTTCATTAAACCAATTCGAAGAAGACAAGTAGTTTTTTTACGGGTTCTGTGATAATTTTAAAACGTCAGTGTGTCAATAACTTGGTATAAAATTGTGGTGTTTAACAATGAGTGAAGCATACCACATTGCTGCATTTGCATCACAGGTGTGGTGCTGAAATTTTTTTTTCTGCCTAATCGCCACCCAGTAAGAGTGGTTACTTTAACCAAATTATAGCCTGGGAAAATTGCTGAATTTTAAAGGAAGTGTTTTAAATGTTGTGTCAAAAAGTTTTGTCAACCTTTTTTGGCCATCGATTCGTCTGTCAGTAACATATCAACTTTGGAATATTCTCCTCTTGAACTAACGAAAGCAAGAGACATGTGAGGTTATGGGGAGTTCTTCGAAACCAGGCTTAACCGGGAGGGTTTATTTCGTGGACGTTATATATTTCTTGTGCATCAGTGTGTCTTCTTCATATGCTTTTCTTTTATTCTCTAACTATCGGTGATTGAAATCTTCTGCTTTCCTCAGGCTTTAGCTATTAAGCTCTTTATGGCCTTCTTCAGTAATGGTCTCTCCATTCATTAAATCTATTGTAGTAATAACTGGAAGGCCTGGACGTTGTCCTATAAAATATTTTTTGGTTTCTTTTTGTTACTGTTTTCTGGACGCTTCCCTCCTAATGAGCTAAATGCTCGTTCAACGGAGTGTTTTCCCTTGCGATAATGATGCGCAAGCTATGAATTTACGCTGACGTTTGAATCGCTCATAGTTTTTCGTTATTGCGCCGAGATAGACGAACTGAAGAACATGCCTTTTTTAATTGGATCGAGGATACCACGGTGCGTCGCGATAAATGTCGCAATTACAAGAGCCCGAGGAACGCTAATGAACCATCCCATCCCATGTCTGACCTATTGGGGCGGCGAAAATGCAAATTATGTCCTCTACTTCCGAGTGCGTAGTCGAGCGTGACAGCCGTGTGCACCCGCCTCTCCCGCCCACATCCAGAGCTGGGGCCCCTCGGCAGATAGTTGCAAAACGGTCACCGTAAAAAAGTTTTCCCTGAAATTTTAATTTCCCCGGGGCTCTGAATCTGAGCCGTCTATCGGTCCCCGCGCCTCACTCACCCGCCCAGCCAGCCGCCCGCGTGTTTACCGTCGTCGGCTTTTAGTGTTTGCGATGGTGGACTCGAGAGCGTTTCGGAGGGAGTGAGAGGAGGATCCGGAGGGAGTGGGTGGGTGAGAAGGAAGGGGGAAGAAGAGGTTGAGGAGTTTTTGGTGGCAATAGATTTCGCTCGTGGGTGCCATAAATCTAGGGGAAAAAACGATGAGCGTACGAAAGTAGATAGCTAGCGTTGTCCCCCTTCCAACGAAGCCCTCTTTCAACCCTCCCCCACCCCCTTGATACTCCCGTCCATAATTGCAACCAGGGTGGTGTTTGCGCGCGCGTCTCCGTAGTTTATCTTTTCCACCCACCTCCAGCAGCCCTTCACCCCCGGGCACTCCTTCGTTCCATCCCTCCTGACTTCATTTCACTCCCGCCCAATGCTAAATTGCAAAATATCATGGCACCCCTTAAGCGCATGTCTCTTAGCAGATTTTAAATGATAATGAAGGTTGTATTCAAATTTTTCTTTGCTTTAAGCCTCAAATTCTAGCGAAGGGTATTAAACCCACGAAAATCAAAATATAGGGTTGAATGTTGATTCTTTTGTACTCCGACTTTTTCTTGTTAGGAAGCCCCAGATTTGGTTTCCGTCGCAAATACTTGTCTTTATAATACCAGGACAGCCTAATTCTCCTCTTTTACATCCATACCCTGCTCCTTCGATGCTCTCTGGTTTCGTCTTTGTAGTCGAGTTAGTGTTGGAGGCGAGGGATGTTTACCCCCCCGGGATGAATTCACAGCGTTAGGTGAAATTTGAATTGTAACTTTTTTTAGAACTTGATTCTCTGTCCTGACTTTCAAGGTTCCTTGACCTTTCTAAATTTTATTATTTGTGTATACAATATATATATATATATATATATATATATATATATATATATATATAGGTAGGTAGGTTTTGTAGGATTGTATAGTAGGTAGGTTTTGGGTGGATACAACTACTAAATAAATATTTTGTGACTTCTAACAAAACAAAATCCAGCAACCTACTTTACATCAAGTCCCTCTTTATCTCTGTGTACTTCCTTCCTCCCTTCATCCCGTCCAACATCCCTATCCTGTTCCTGCCCATTCCTCGTTTGCCCAACATTGTCCCCTCTATTACAATCTTCAACATCCCACTGCCGGTCATTACGCCCCTCATCCATTTTTCCTGCCTCCATAGGATTTCTCCCAACGAACCCCTCTCTTCGCCCACCATACCAAGTACTTCCTCATTTG
This sequence comes from Hetaerina americana, assembly GCF_022747635.1. NCBI lineage: Eukaryota > Metazoa > Arthropoda > Insecta > Odonata > Calopterygidae > Hetaerina > Hetaerina americana. Next base: position 34,778,364 of record NW_027286874.1, on the reverse strand, counting down.
TTTTCTTATCGGTCCATTTCACCTTCTCCATTCTTCTCCAAACCCACATTTCAAAAGCCTCCAGTCTACGTCTATCCTCCTGCTTCAATGACCACGTTTCTGCGCCGTACATAGCTACACTCCATATCAAAGTTTTTACGTGCCTTTTTTTAATATCCTTACTCAACGTCCCTGTCATCAACTTCCTCCTCCTTGTGAAAGCCTCTTTGCCTAGCGCAATTATTCACCTTACGTCCCTACTACTTTGACCTTGTTGGTCCAAAACACTTCCGAGATACGTAAACTGGTCTACCTGCTCTAGTTTTTGCCCTCCTATTTTAATGTATAGCTTAGCCTTTTTCTTTCTGGAAAATCGCATAACCTTTGTTTTATTAATGTTGATTCTCATCCCATATCTGTCGCACTGAATTTTCAATTCTCTCAGCAATGTTTGCAATCCCATGGCTGACTGACAAGGCTGGGCGGCTGACATTATGTATGTATCTGTATATGATTATAAGTAATTAAAGCAAAATCATTTCGATTTAAATTTAATACAATACTACCATCCGTTCAGTATCAATTCTCTCTACACTGATTCACCCTTCCATCTCCTCACTATTGCTAACGTACTCCTTAGTATTTCATCCCTCATACTCACCTTGAGCACAACATTTTCATCTCGCAATTTCTAGGCTTTGTTTTGTACTCATATTGTAAATTATAATTAGTAACTCCTCCTCTATAGAAAAAGTGCAAATAGTAATTTCTTCGAGATGAAGGAAACAGGGATTAATTTAAGTTCCATCGAAAGAAGCTTACGTTTTATAGTAACCAATTGATATCATTTGGAGAAAGTAATATGAAAGACAACTAGAGTTCGAACCTCAACATAATTCTGAAGGAAAAATACCACGTGTATTTAGCACTAGTGAATCATCGTCTGGTGCCACTGATAGAAATTTGCTTGATCACAATAAATAGGTTTCTGCTGAATATCGTCTAACCAGCAGGGCAGAGGTCTTCATTGCATTCGTAAGGACTCTTACTTGAGGCTGCTTTAAGTGATGAGTTTCTCACCACGGAGTTCCAAGTTCCAACATAATCTGCCTATTGAATATAGGTTTTCCATTTTCCTAAATAGCACTCCGCATTATGTACCCAGTGAAAGTCCTCGTTTGTCCGATATTATTTACTTCTCCGGGTCCTCGTACCTTTTACTGCCTTCATTCCATCTAAAAAGCCTATTCTCTTCCTTTCCCTACCCCGCTTAACTAATATTCTGCCCTCTGCTATGATTATGAACACACCGCTAATACTTCCTCTCATTGTTTCCTCCAGCCACGTCTTCCGTTATCTTTGGATTTCATCAAGCCAAATTATCTCGTACCTTATTTAAAACTTAGTCGTTGGTTCTTTCTCTCTCTGTCAATTTTCTGTTTTCCATTGCCACATCTCAAAAGACTCTAAACTACGCTCATCTGCATGCCTCCAAGATCAGGTTTCAGAATAATGAAGCACTACTCTTGGTATTTAAGTTTTTCTCTTCACATCTTTAATTAGCGTATCTGCCGTCAGTTTTCTTCTTACTAATACTTAATTCGCCAATGCTGTTCATCTTGTTATAACAGTACTGCTACCTAGTCTCATTTTTCCTCCAACATACTACTAAAATACATGGTCTCCTCTAGTCCACCTATACCAGTTTATTCCTTTCTATTACACTCGTAAAGTTTAGCTAATTCTAATTTCTGGAAAATCTACTTTGGTTTTCTGATGTTAGTCTTCATCACCTATCTCTAGCATTGCTCCTGTAACGCACGCAATGATAGCTACATGACCTTAGGTGTCTGAATAACTAATGGTTGGTCATGTACAAACATATCTTACTAATGACTTCGCCGCCCACTTATGATAAACTTTGGAGCTAAAGCTCTTCGCAGGAAAGGCTTTAGCTCCTCAGCATAAATGCAAAAAAATTAGAGGCAATAACCGGCCATCGTCGCTCTCTACATCTACATCTACTTAATACCCCTCAAGCCGCCGCAAGGGCGTGTGGCGGGGGGTGTTAGGACTCTTATGCCGATTTTCCTTCCCATTTTAATTTGTGTTGTCTGACACGTACACAGGTTTAGAATTTGTCTCCTGCCCGTCCAGTCTACTAATAAAGTTGCCAATGCTGCCGTTAGCTGTAAGGGATAAAGGACTATGCATCTCCAAGGGATATTCCTATGTATCCTCCAAAAGTAAAAAAAAACTCTAATTGCGTCGTGTTAATGTTTGCCGCTTTTAGTTTCTTCGTGACGGCCGTCGGTATATAGTATTTACGTGCGTATAAGAAATTGGCTTCTATGACGAATAGAATGGTTTGAGACGTCAATTTGTGGAAGCGATTCATATCGGAAAAGAAATACTTAGTTATATGTGGAATAATTAAGTAATTCTTTTCCGGCTTCTATTATATTATAACCTATTTGGAGATACTAAAGCAGTGGACATAGCTGATAAATTCGTTTACGATGGCATGTCATACAGGTAGCATTATTTTATGGTTTATTGTTTGCTTGCATTAATTTTTGTTAAGATTATTTATTTGAATATTCTTATATTACTTTGAAATTATTCTCATGCGCTATATTAAATTTTCCTAATAATTGGTACCTGTTCTATGCATCTAGTATGCTTTATTGTCATATAAAATCGAAAAAAGATATTGGACACGCCCTATTTTCTGGATTTTGAGAGATTTCAGCTACTATAGTTCGTGCATACCCGAAGGCGACGACTTTCAAGGAGTGAATCATTTTTCCAAAACCTTTGATGAATTAAGTGCATTTTAGAGTAATTTAAAACCAATATGTAATGCAATCAGCAGGTAAAAATTTCAGTTTGTGCTTACATGAAAAGATTTTTAAACTTCATAATCTCTGTAAATCCATATATGTGCGGTATATTGCATTCTCGGAGATAATTTTTCCTAGTCAGTGAGCAAAAGTAAAGAGCGTGCGAAGTAATAATTAGTTTGTGAATTCTTTGTATTTTACTCCTTTTACTTTTGGTAACCGATAATACACGCAATTTCTTATTTTCGGCTCAGTAAAAACATGTTACCCCCCTTGGCCACATTGAAGCTCTTATGAAATGATTTAAAACGAAATTTTGTGGAGGCATCATATCAAAAAATCTTCTCAGATAGCATTATTAGAATCAACTCTTTCACTACAGTAGATTTACTTTGGAAAATGTAATTTTTATAAAATTATTTGTGTATTCAATTATCTACATTTTATATAAAAAACCCGGGATTTCTTAACATTAAGAACTTGTTTAGAATCAGTTCTATGTAGATAACTCTTGACATCGAAAATGGTGAATGTTATGTTGAACATGAAACATACTACCTTGATCAAAAAGTTCCCGGAATAACCACCGTGTGGCGCTCCCATCGTTCCGATTTGAGTTCTGTTTTTTTTGTTAAATTGGTACATCTGTTGTTGATATTCCCTTTAAATCTTAGTGTCATAACTTGACATTTGCAAAAGTTACGGTCGGTTTTCGGTATGTCCATCAGTGCTTCCTGCGATTTTTCCATTACTTCCTCTCGGCTGCTAAAACGCGTTCCCCGTAATGGTTTTTTAACTCGATTGAACAGAAAGAAGTCACAGGCAGACAAATCAGGTGAATTCGGTGGCTGTTGGATGGTATTTGTTGCATTTTTCGTCAAAAAATTACGAATAATGATAGCACTGTGCGACGGTGCGTTATCATGGTGCAAAATCCACGAGTTTTCTGCCCACATTTCTGGTCTCTTTCGGCGAATTGCTTCACGCAAACGTCTCATAACGCCCAAATAATACTCTTTGTTTACTGTCTGGCCTTCTGGCAAAAATTCATGATGCACTACACCGTTGTAATCCATGAAAACCGTCAGCATTGCCTTCTTTTTTGACTGAAAACGACGTGGTTTTTTTGGTCTCGGCTCATTTGGTGAACGCCATTCACTTGCCTGATGTCTGGATTGCGTGTCGTACTCATAAACCCACGTCTCGTCTCCAGTAATGATCCTTTTGATGAATGTGGGATCGGATTCAGCCTCGCAAATCATGTCTTTTGCGACGTCAACACGGTCTCTTTTTTGCATGAAATTGAGGTCTTGCTTTGCTGCTACACGACGGAAACCCAAATCATTAACCACAATGTCTTGGGCGGATCCATAGGCAATGTTCAAGTCCTCCGCTATTTCTCTGATGGTTAATTTGCGGTTATTGACCAACATTTCTTTTACTTTATCAATTTTTTCACCGACTTTCGATGTCGATGGTCTGCCACTGCGTTCATCATCTTCGATTGACTCACGACCACTTCTGAACCGCTCGTGCCACTGGTAAACGACCGTTTTTTTAGAGAATCGTTGCCGAAACACTTTTCCAACATTTCCAACGTCCGTGCGCCACTAAATCCGTTTTTTACGCAAAATTTAATACAAGTTCGTTGTTGGAAATTTAAATCCATTTCTGCAATTGTAAAAAATCGCCAACACACACAGAGATAGATGTACTCTTGGCTACGTAACTTTTGCAAATGTCAAGTTATGACACTAAGATTTAAAGGGAATATCAACAACAGATGTACCAATTTAACAAAAAAAACAGAACTCAAATCGGAACGATGGGAGCGCCACACGGTGGTTATTCCGGGAACTTTTTGATCAAGGTAGTATGTTATTCTGAAGTCACTGATTTGATTCATCCATAGAGCATAACTCTCTTAGTCCGTCACCTTACCTTCCTTTTCTTTCTCTCGTATACTCTCCTTACCTTTCCCACGTTTGTCTCCTTGACACCTCCCCCCGCAGTTCCTCTCGGGCATGCTACCTTCGCGTCTCTTCTCGCCAGGCACAGGGCCAAAATCATTTTGTGCGTGGGTCTTCGTTTTGGGGGCGTGGCTGAGTTCACTCACTAGGTGGAAACGTTTAGTAACTTGCAAATGTGGTTAGTCCGTAGATTATCAGGGAGTGGTTCTTTCCTGCAACGTTTGAGGGTGATTTCCATTCCATTCCAACCGGTTCCATTGCCGGCGATGGTCGCAAATACATGCGTTCACCTGAGCGATAATTGAAGCAAAAGAATCAAAAGTGGGACTATTCAGCTCAGGCTTTTTAACAGCTTCATTTTGTGATAATTGCTTTTAGAGTCTTTAAAAGATTTGTACAATTATCCTGGAAGATAATTTGAACATTAATGATGTTTTATATTGAAGCTGTATAATATTAGTAGATTGTGGCAATGTGTTTTACGGCCAGTTTTCTCTAAATTATTGTCAAGTATTTCCAAACGTTTGGATATATGTGCTCAACTTTTTTTCTAATCAGATATATCTGCATCTTTTGAGGACGACGTCAACATAATCAGTTTTCGTTCGTCAATGCAATTCTTATCCTCGGGCAGGGTTCGGAATGGGTAAATTTAGCGTTTCTTTCCAGTGACCCTTGCGTTGACTAAGGTCGTAAGCATAGTTCTCTATCTTTAAAGAGGACATAGGGTTACTTACTATCCAAAAACGGAGATTGGAACATGCTACCCTTAGATTGGCCTGCTGATCTTCAGTATTCGTACTCGTGGTAGATTCATTCAGTCGTTTACTGACTGTGCATTAAAAGCTTGGAAGTGGTTCTTGGAGGAGTTATTAGGCTATCTAATGGACTTGAAGACCATTGGAGATCCATCATGACCATAGTAAATGGAGAATCATGCGTTGATGTAAAATCATGACTGGAATGAATTTTTACGATACAGTTATCAACCCAAAAGTTGGTTTAGTAGGTGAAGGTAGGTTTTGAATACTTATTATTACTAATTTTAGCGGTATGTGAAACTCACGCATCAGGTTAGGGGAGCCAGTTCCTTTCGAGTGCTGCCTGCGGCGATGAAGAAACGGTACGTGGATAATCTCGCAGTTAAGGTCTATTATAGAGGGTGCCCAGTGGCATCACCATGAATTGAACTTGGGCCCTCCCAATATATATATATATATATATATATATATATATATATATATATATATATATATATATATATATATGTGTGTGTGTGTGTGTGTGCATTTATTACTTATAACGTATTCAATATACTCATTAGTTTTCCCAATTCACTCTATTAAACGCCTTTTCTAAATTTGCGAAACAGAAAAATAACTCCTGATTGTACTCAGTATTTATTTCGATAGTGAACTCATTACTGCAATGGCTTCGCACGTACCTCAACCCTTCCTAAACCCAAACTGATCATCCCCTAAGTAATCATATACCTTGCTCTCCATCCTTTTGTTGATGATCCTGATAACTACTTTAGCTGCATGGGAAATCAAACTTATTGTTCTGCAGTCCTCACATGATATAGCCTTTACCGTTTTCGGAGTAGGAACTAACACTGATCTTCTAAAGTTTTGTGGCTAGGTTCCTTCCTCATACACGCTACGAATCAGTCCATATAGCTTCTTCCTCCCACATTTTCCCTAACCTTTTAATAGTACCGCAGGAATGTTGTGTACCCTAGCGGCCTTATTTGATTTCATCTCCCTAAATGCCCTGTCTATCTCATCGTCGTGTCTGTCTGGACCTAAGCTATCTTCCATTACGTCATGTTCTCTTTTTATGACTAACATTGTTGGCCTGAGTTCTTATATATATTCCTTCCATCTCTCTTTGATCTTTTCTGTTTCAACTATTATCTTACTCAACTTACTTATCTCTAACTGTTAGCGCTAATCTCCCCTTCTTACTTCCCGATAGTGGTTTAACCTTGCTGTATAGCGCACCAATTTCACCCTTCCTTTGCAAGATTTCCAAATCCTTGCGCTGTATTTTCCGCCATGCTTCTTTTACTTAATTTGTTTCCCGTCTCAATTTATTATTTGACTCTTTGTGCTACCTTCTGACTAGATCAGTGTTGGCATTCTTCCATTTTCTTCCCACATCTATCTATCTAATCATCTCATCCGTGATCCATGGTTTCCTTGTCCTTTTCCCATTTTTCGTCGATAGTACTCAGCTCTTTACCCTCATCAATGATTTTCTTTACAGCCTGTTGATGTTCCTTCCTTCAAAGGCATTTAATGTTTCTACATTCCATTTCATAACCGCCGTCCCTGCTTAATGTTTTTGAAACGGACGCTGTACTTCATAACAACTAAATTGTGGTTAGAGTCCGCATCCGCTCCCGGGAAGTTGTGCGAATTGATCGCACTGTTCCTGAATCTGTGCCTAACCATAATATAATCTAACTTACACCTATCTGAGTCACCTGGCATTTTTCATGTAAACCGACGCCTTTTGTGTTGTCTAAATCACGTTTTGGTGATGACTAATCCCTGTCTGCCACAGAATTCAAATGCTTTCTCCCCGTGGTCATTCCTCGTATCTTACCCTGAACTTATCCGAAACCTAATCACCATATCTTCCTTCGCCTACAGTTGCATTCCAAACCCCATTACTATGAAATATTTCTCAGCAGGAACAAACGCGATTGTTTGCTCTAACAGGCTGTATATCCGATCAACTTTTTCCTCCTTATGATTGCTCGGTGGCGTGCATACCTGAACAATGACCAAGTTCGTCAGTTCTGCTTTTATCTCTACTAGTAATATTCTATCCGTTGCTTGTCCTATGTTGACTACGCTTTTTCCTACCCCTTTATATAATATTATGGCAACCCCTCGTTGGCTCTCGTCCCCGCCGCTGTATATTATTCTATAACTGTCACTCCAGTAATCCCCGCTATCCTTCCATCTCACCTCGCATAAACCTAAAATATCTTTATTTCCTCTTTCCATCTCTCGCTTAATATTCTCTAATTTTCTCGGCCTCAACATTTCTTACATTTCAAGTTCCTATTCTAACTAATTTGGTCTTCTTCTTCTGCGTCTTCTGCCCTACAACTGTCGGTTTTCCTTTGCAAGTGTTTCTTGAGATGACGACCGCGGAAGCCTTGCTTCTCCCGCTGCCGGGGACGCCACACGACGGATTGGGCCGAGTCCTGTAGTTGCCAGGACTAATATTCTCTATTTTGTCCATCATAATGCTTTTGGGTGAGGTGGCTTTGCCCTTGGATAATGGAGGTGGTTTCCCAGTGCCTTCCTCAATAGTATTTTTAACGTGACACCATCACTCATTGGCCGCCCCACTAGGGTCAAACGCCTTTACAGCCGCCTCACTAAGAAACAGACACTGCGTGGACACCACCTTTCGTCTGGCTCCTATCTTTCGACCTGGCATGGGTGAACCTACCAGGAGCAATTATCATTACTCCCGCGAGCATAGTTCCAGGGGACATCGGAACGCACAAGCTCTTCCACCACCTAAAAATTGGGTTCTACGGGAGGGGGTTATATATATGTGTGTATATATATATATATATATATATATATATATATATATATATATGTGTGTGTATGCACACATATACATGTATATGTATACACACATATATATATATATGTATATATATATATATAATTATATATATATAGTATATATACACACATATTCATGTGTATAGCTATTGAAAGCAAATTGCATTAAAATTATTCATATAATACTACTGTGTATGGCTATCGTAATGGCTTCCCACCCAGAGGGCTCGGGTTCAAATCCCGGAAGTGTTGAATATTTTTCAGAGGAATCTCGATCCCTACTTCAGGTGCTTTTTGGAGGGCACTTTGAGTGAGTACGCTGTCCGTCGGATGGGACGTTAAGCTGCGGACCCCTTGGCGAGAAGTATTTAGAGAGAATTTGTTCTTTCATGAATAAATAGGTCGTTCTGCACTTCTCTGGCGGTTTATAAATGAAGTCTATATGGCTCTCTTTATATTAGTTCAAACTTAACCGATTTTTATCTTTTTTTCAGCAGTTTTGTGTGTTTTTAAGTGGCGATATTAACTTTTTCTCTGGTGTTAAGAATATGAAATATAGTTTCGTTTTTGGCAAGAATTATTAGGCCATTTTTCACAAACCGAGCTTTATAACGCTCACATATATATATATATATATATATATATATATATATATATATATATATATATATATATATATATATATATATATATATATATTTATATATATATATATTTATATATTTATATAATCATATGATAATAGATATAAGGGGAAGGGATGGGAACATACATAAAAGGACGAACACGGAAAGTCGGGCAAGGCGGAATTGAGCAGATCACAAGTGCAAAAATATTTCTTTCACTGGGACTTGAAGCACGGATCTTTCGACTTTCTGGCTATACTACCTTGATCAAAAATTTCCCGGAATTTATTCAGAAAATTAAAAATACAAGTTTATTCATCTAAATCTATATTGTCCCCTTCAAAGTAATCCCCATCGACTGCAACACACTTATGCCAGCGCTTGATCCAATCCTCGAAACAATTTTTATATTCGGTTTTCGGTATGTCCATCAGTGCTTCCTGCGATTTTTCCATTACTTCCTCTCGGCTGCTAAAACGCGTTCCCCGTAATGGTTTTTTAACTCGATTAAACAGAAAGAAGTCACAGGGAGCCAAATCAGGTGAATTCGGTGGCTGTTGGATGGTATTTGTTGCATTTTTCGTCAAAAAATTACGAATAATGATAGCACTGTGCGACGGTGCGTTATCATGGTGCAAAAACCACGAGTTTTCTGCCCACATTTCTGGTCTCTTTCGGCGAATTGCTTCACGCAAACGTCTCATAACGCCCAAATAATACTCTTTGTTTACTGTCTGGCCTTCTGGCAAAAATTCATGATGCACTACACCGTTGTAATCCATGAAAACCGTCAGCATTGCCTTCTTTTTTGACTGAAAACGACGTGGTTTTTTTGGTCTCGGCTCATTTGGTGAACGCCATTCACTTGCCTGATGTCTGGATTGCGTGTCGTACTCATAAACCCACGTCTCGTCTCCAGTAATGATCCTTTTGATGAATGTGGGATCGGATTCAGCCTCGCAAATCATGTCTTTTGCGACGTCAACACGGTCTCTTTTTTGCATGAAATTGAGGTCTTTTGGCACCAACTTTGCTGCTACACGACGGAAACCCAAATCATTAACCACAATGTCTTGTGCGGATCCATAGGCAATGTTCAAGTCCTCCGCTATTTCTCTGATGGTTAATTTGCGGTTATTGACCAACATTTCTTTTACTTTATCAATTTTTTCACCGACTTTCGATGTCGATGGTCTGCCACTGCGTTCATCATCTTCGATTGACTCACGACCACTTCTGAACCGCTCGTGCCACTGGTAAACGACCGTTTTTTTTAGAGAATCGTTGCCGAAACACTTTTCCAACATTTCCAACGTCCGTGCGCCACTAAATCCGTTTTTTACGCAAAATTTAATAAAAGTTCGTTGTTGCAAATTTAAATCCATTTCTGAAATTGTAAAAAATCGCCAACACACACAGAGATAGATGTACTCTTGGCTACGTAACTTTGGCAAATGTCAAGTTATGACACTAAGATTTAAAGGGAATATCAACAACAGATGTACCAATTTAACAAAAAAAACAGAACTCAAATCGGAACGATGGGAGCGCCACACGGTGGTTATTCCGGGAACTTTTTGATCAAGGTAGTATATGTATGTATGTATATGTATATATAGATATATATATACATATATATATATACTTTGATATAAACATTTATGTATAGAAACTCAGAGAAAGGACACTCACATATCTAGTTTACGTTTAGACTTACAGAATCTGAAGATGACGGCCTTACTGTCGGAATGTCAACTACAAATGTGAGTGTTCTTTCTCTGTGTTCAAATGTTTTCATCAAAGTTTTGATAAATTTTTGTCGTCGCTGGAGAGCGTTATTTTTCGAAGATACATATTTTTTCGATACAAACACATGTTTATGTGTGTGTATCCTTACATCCCCTTATATATATATATATATATATATATATATATATATATATATATATATATATATATATATATATATATCTATATATATATATATATATATATATATATATATATATCTGTATGTATGTATGTATGTGTGTATATGTTTATCCATTTCTCGTTTGCCATTACTTCATTACTTCAATTCTTCACCGAGTACTTCAACGCTTGAATTTAACCCTCTTTCTTTTGCCACCCTTTTACCAAACACTTTCTCTCTCTTTCGGTCTCCGATCACTCGGTCATCGCTGTTGTCTCTCCGCCGCGCTATTCCTCCACGTAATGTATCGCCTCCCTCTTACCAACACTTTCCTCAGAGCCTTTCCTTTCATCGCTTTTTTATCATTTCGTCTCCTCCGCTGAGGTTTTCCGTTCCTCTTCCGCCGTGAGCAAATGAATGGATTCTTGTGTGAGAAGAAGAAGGAGAGGAGGGAGTGAGGACCTAGGAGGGAGCCCGGCGTGGTCTGTAGGCGTCTCTCCAGCTCTCGCATCAAGGCCACCCCATCCATCCGGCCTTTGCATCCACATCCATCCATTCGTCTCCGCCGCTCCCCCCCCTCCCTTCCGTCTTGGGCGCCTTGTGGTTTGGTATTTGTTAGCGTGTGGGAGGGTTTCGAAGACTTGCAAAACGCTCGTGCACACCCCAGGGCCGTCACTGTAAGGCGTCATGGAAGAAGGCCAGAGATTTTCCGACAGACTGTCAAGCTGAAATTGAGTTGACGGGCCCGCTTTACGCATTGTCCATCCCGTGTGCATGCGAACGAAGTCCTTTCTAGCTCGTTCGGTTCGTCGCATTTCATTTGCTCTCGCTTTTCAGTCCGGCCAAGCTCTCGTTAAGCTAAAGAAGGTGCGTGACTGATCAAGTTAGTGAGTGTGGCATTCTGTCGTTCCTTACATAACCAGATGAGTCAGAACTGAAGCGATTAGGAATTTCATTGATTTGAAATTACAAAAATACTAATTTATTTCATGTTCTCTTTTCTTCCTCTTTGAATGAATTTGAGCCGGTGCGTGCCAAGGATATGATGCTCTTTATTTATGACCAGCATTTTGAATTATTTACGTGAATGATGTTTGCACACGTCATGTTAGCGTGCTGCTTCTGTACTCATTCCTGGCCAAACACTCTTTGGGCCGGTCACGGATAGCGGGGTAACCACGAGTATTCCATTTAAAGTTCTGCACGAGTTCGCAGCTACGCAGTTGGGCTTTTGATTGGTGGTCTGACTCGCTCAATTGGATAGCCTCGCTTGTTTTCTATCAATGGACTCCCTTGAGTGAGCGAGTCATCTGGACTTCCTCGTTGTCACTAATTTTTCCTATCCCTCGCGTCTTCCAAAGAAATGTCGACAGAAAGATCCTTTGTATTTAAGCGCTTCGTTGCTTTACTCTGCGCTATAGCGTCTCCAAGTCGTGCTGTATCAAACGCAATGAAATTAAAAAGTAGTATTCTTTCTGAGTGACTTTGGATACTCAGCTTCGAATATTGCTATGTCTGATCCATATTCCTGTCTGGATCTGCTATCTTTATAATATGTTGCTCAATTATTAAAGAAAATGTTGATATTTTATTTCTGTCGAGGATCAAGTGCACCATGGTATTTATTTTAGAGTATAAAAATGAGCGCACTAAAATTTGCGAAATACAATTTTGATGTTGAGCTGTGAGATTCATAGAGTCTGCCGTAATACGACTGAGGTTGGTGGACGCACTCGCCTGCCAACCAAAATGTCGGGGATTCGATCCCAGCCTCGAGTATAGGTGTCCTATCGACTCTGGCGGTTAGGCCACTGAGAAGCTTGATTAGAAGCCAAAAGCTTATCGAAATCCTAAGGAGCGCACGAAGTACCAGAGGGGTCTAGGGAGCAAATAAAGCCTAATGGTAATTTTTGGTAGGAAGTACACACGTGAAGCCATCTTTTTAAGGATTAATCTTCTTAGTATTACCTGTATATTTAATACGGAATGATTTTTTTTCGTTTTATGGAAACCTGATATGCAAAAAATATTGGCAGGGAAATTACAGGTGACCTACATTTTTGTTTTCTCGACTTCTCATTTCGCTTTATAAGCTTAAGCGTGTAGCTCAATGCACTGTACAACTACGATTTACAATTGTGCCTCCCTTAAGTTACAAAGGCTATCGGCTTAAGAGCTGTAGTCATATAGTAATATCGTGTGACCACGAGTTACCTTGATAAGTGCGCAGGAAATGAATGCTCAGGGAAACTAAACAAAGTACCAAAAAATCGTGGCTAAAGAAGCACCATTTGATTGTGTGTATACATCTTCACTCAGTTAGGAAATCAGCAAGGAAAACTCCTAAGTGATGAGGATGATGACGTTTAATTTTATGTTCGATCATCATGTTTGTACCATGGGGGCTCCTCTGAGAAGGGCCATCAAAATTTGCAGGATGATTATAAGTATTCGAGTTAAAATATGTCTATTCTTTACTGAACAGCTCTTATACGCTGTTAAAGGCGCTTGAGAATGCGCGCAACGGCTGCAGGCATCTCTTATCATTTGAGGCATCTATTGATGCGAGAAAGCCATTAAGGAGTCCACAGGTGAACTTTCCCATCGGTGGATTCAGGGTTGGGATATCATGTATCCATCAAAAACCTCCATCACGCACCTATACACCCTTTGGGGGGTGAGGGCCTAGGTACTCGTGCGTACGCGCTCACCCTCCATGTTCACCCAGCTCTTCCCGGCCCTTTGAGGGCCCTGATGATGGTCCTAGAGCTCTGTGGGTCCGACTCGAGGGAGAAGAACCTCTGGGTCGGATGGTGATGACGATGATGACGGCGATGCCTTGCCCCTCCCTTACTTCCTCTCCCCCCCCTTTCCTCCCCCGCACACCGCCACTCCCCATTTTGACCCCTTTCATCCTTCCCCCCCTCTATGCTCCCCATTCAACCTCCCCCCTCCCTTTGGTTTCCAGATCCCATCTCCAGGCCTCTTCCTCCCGCCTCTCATCCCATCCTCCCCCGCGCATACACCTCAGATTATTGATTTTCTCCCCAAAACTCACTGCACATCACTACCCTTTCAATCAATCATTAACGCTCCATTTTTTATTTCATTTTTTTGTGTCCTGTTATTTTTGTGCGTTGCAGGCGTTTCCCCCCCCCCCTACTCCCTGAAAATGGATATCTATTTCTGTAGGCTTTTTGTTTGTGTAGAGTCGTCCGTAATTTATGCATATTTTTTAGGTTTTTTCCCCGGCGTTCTTGCATGTGAAGTAACTTATATAAAATGGAAATAGGTACAGTTGAGCAAATGGAGAAACGAAGGATAGGTTAATATCTTGCTTAGAACAAAAAAAAAGATGTTCTACCTAGTGGTTGATGAATCCTTAGTTTTACGGTTGTAGTCTCAAGGTGATTTCTGTGTTTAATACATAGATATTTGTACCATAAAATTACTCATTCATTTATCCGTCGTCATGTCCGAAATGGTTGAAATTCTCGTTCTTCGGGCAGATTATATCTTATTACTAGTAACTGGTGATCTTTTGACGGCTCAGCATCTAATTTTAAGTCGGCGATCGGAAAAATATAATTGCCTACGTGCTACGGGTAGTGGTCCTTGATGCATATATTTGAACTTTTACCCTACGGCGCTAATTTTTCTCTCGTGCTTCCAGTTTATGAACAAATCAAAGTTAATAAAGAAGAGATAGTGAATATTTTCCGATAAGTTTAATAGCACGACCGGGTTTCGATGTATTACATCATCTTCAGGTGACAAAATGAATTCAAGTGCCGTCTTAAATACATTTTACTATCCCGGGAAGGAGGGGGGATGGATGTGGAAGGAAAGGAGGGACGGAGGACAGGAAAGTTGGACAACTAGTCAATAGAATGCAAACTACAAAGAAATAGAAATGCGGCACAGCGAAAGGAACTGGCTCCCCTGCCCTGATGTACAAATTACACATTGTACTAGATGATCTCTCACCTCACCCAGCAAAGCGACCTTCAGGTTGATAACTGTAGTAAAAATTGAAATGATTCGTGTTCAAAATACAAACAAGTCGTGGATTAGCCCAATCGATTAATGAAGTTTATAATTCACTTACATCGAAGAACGATGGAATACACGTAGATTACTCTGATAATCTGAGTTTTCCCTATCACTTATAGACATTTGATATAATATTAGAATTTCTTTAAAAATGTTGGAACATTTTGAAAAAATCAGAGAAGAGGTTGTCGATGAGTTTACGAGGCTAATGTTGGCACATAAGCTTGGTGAATGAGTTAGTGTAGCAAAATAAAGAAATAAGGTGTTAAGTAATATTAGAGGATGAGAAATAAATAACACTATGTAACATAAATAACAGATATACATGTCTGGCATATAAACATGTATGTGTGTGTGTGTGTGTATATATATATATATATAAATATATATATATATATATATACTTTCGTAGACGTAACACGGAAGTGCCGAATAGTACAATACACAGTAACACACAATATAGAAACACAAAAAAAGAAGAACACTCACACGTTGTTTCTTAATATTTCGACGGAAACAATCCGTCTTCATCTGAAGATATAGAAGTACTGATATTATATATATATATATATATATATATATATATATATATATATATATATATATATATATATATATATATATATAAAATGTGTGTATACATTTATAACGTAATCACAATTACCAAATAAAAGAAAAAAATATCACCCATAATAAGTTCAGTTTTTTACAGTGTTAGTTTGGGTCTGCTGTTTGATGGAAAACTACCTCTCATTCAATAAAAACCAAAACGCCATGTGATTGTTGCCATTGATATAATATTTAAGTCGACTTGGGGAGCTAATTGGGAAACAATTCCGAAGGAACATTGATATCCGCTAATCTGAAGAAAGAACTTTGTTAAAAGAGAGTGAGGATATGTAAAGTGTAGCCAAATCTATAGCTACAGCTGTTTCGTTTTTTAAGTGAAATGAAATATGCGTTGTCAGTAGTTCACCAAAATAATTGTGAGATGTTTAATCGATTGGAAGCTGAATGCCAGAGGGAAATACGAACATAACGGCGTACATACTTCTTTTGTGATTTAGGAGATTAATGTAGCGACAATGTTAAATGTATTCATATTCGTTATTTAATTCATGCGGTGTCGTTTATTTACGTATCACTAGATTGACGAAAGAGATCGATTCTTTCGCGACGATTTCTCTTAACTCCAATGCATTTGAGCCCTTCGCCGAATTGGTTTTATTTATTTTATTCCAACGTACAGGATTGGATTTCGCGTTTTTTAGTAGTGATTTTAGTAATACTCGCCGAACGCAGAACTTTTTTTTACTGGTGGAAACGGCAATCATGCAAAGGCTTACCTCGAAAAATGGGAAATTTCGCAATTTGTCACTCAAAATTCCTGTTATACAAAGGACCCTACCTTCTTCAAGAATCTCGTAGTAGGATTTTTTAAAAGATACTGAAGGTAAAATAAGCCGTTTAACGTAAGCATACCGAATTATTTTTCAATGGAACCTTAATATCAGTCAATTGGGTTTAAATCCATGAGGTTGTTGAATAATTTCTTCTCTAACGCCATTCTTCCATGACGGGAGGGTAATTAATGTCTTTGGGAAAATATGCGAAAGCATTTTATTAAATAGTGTTCACCTATTTATATTGTCATGATCTATTTTGCAAAAATTGAGTGCCATTTTATGTTAGTAGCGTATTGTTTAATGTGGTTCAATTTTCATAGGTGTACAAGTTTTGTATTTCCAGTATATCGTCAGCGGCAAACAGACATGCCTAATGTACAATTTTTCCGTTATCATCTTCAGAGTGTCTCTGATGGTCCTGTTTACGCTATTCGACAATCTTCTCTAACATGGCAGCAGCCAAGTTAATATTTTCTTCCGTATGAACATTGACTGTAGATCTGGGACTGCCTTCCATTGAAATCGATTGTTTCCCCTCCTCAACATTTTAAACCATCTTCTAGTTCTTTTCTATAAGAGATCAAAGTCAATAAACTTCCTGTATTAAAAGCTGGTCATTTCTAACTGTGGTCAGGTAATGGTAATCAATTTTTTGAGCACTGCAGTTATTTTTTGCTCCTAAAGTGAAAGAGTTAAAATTAAGTCCAACGTCTTGTTTAATGAGTGCACGAATCACTATGTAGTAAGTAAATATTAGCGTCGTGATTGAGGACTTTCCCAATGCTCTTCTTAAAAAATTCTGACCCTTTCATAAGTCAGTATTACTCCTTATTCTGACACTATGATAAGTGAAGACTCGATTTCAAACATCGCATGCACACATTACTTTATCCCTAAGCAAGCATTTTCTGAATGTGGCACGGTATTGATATACATGTACATACTTTCACCATATTATTTTGACCACCCTTTCACTCGTAGATGTGTTGTTTTATTACCAAATTACTCCAACCACAAAATATTGGATGAACTGGATTTTTTAAATTTCAAGTCGGAACTGTCATCACTAGTTCAGAAAACTTGGATGATTGAAATTTGTTTTAAGAAATTCTGGATTCCATATTACCCCAGGGTTAACATTCAGGTGCCCGGATGGAGAAGCCACGTTTCTAATTAGCTATGGTGCCTGGATAGACTGTACCTGTTTTTAAAGCCCCCCATCTATTTTTCTGTTTTTAAAAAACCTGGATTTTTACATCATAGGTTTTTTCAATTTTCTCTCATTTTTTTAATTTTCCGTCGAGAATCGATTTCCCTTCAATTGCAATAAAAATGCCACAGTTTTCAAATTAATACTTTCATGGGCACTAGTTTAAATGTATTGACCGTAACGTTATTTTTTTATGTTATCAATCGTTTAAATAAATGTAAATGGCAAGGGGAAATATTTTTCTCCCCATCCGTCTGTTAAAGCACATAGGAGTAAAGTCAAATTTATTTACTGGTCTCCCGCCCTAAGTCTAAAGCCTGGGAACCGTGTTTCGACCGCTGATCTTGATGTCTGGTGTTTCTTCTTCGGTGATGCTTTTCGAACGATACTCCCCCGTCGTCATTGAATTATTCAAAGGAGTTCGTGCTGCAGATTCGTCGCAAGCCTTCGCGCCAGGCTTTTTAATATGATGCAAACCTGAGTGTCTGGAGTTAAGTGCATGCCTTGTAGGACCTCCCCTCACTCGTTCGCGTCAAAGGAGACCTGTACATTGGCGTCGTTCCATGGCCGGGGTGTTTGTGCGTGTTTGAGTACGAAGGTGTGCGTATATGCCCTCTCCACATCGGTGTGGCCTAAGGGAAAGTAATGCAATGGACTTCAGCTCTCCTGGGGTCCCATCGAGGGAAACAGCGGGGTCACACCTTCGTCAGCTGGCACCATGCCATTTCATGTTGTTCAATGCGTGGGTCTCATGATACGCTGTTGGCGCTAGCGATATTGCTAAGACTGTTAGTACTTTCTCTATTTCAACAACTCCTTTTTTTATACGCCTAGTTTCTCCAGAATTATCTAATCGCAGCTGAGGGAACCATTATTTTGTCTTTTTGTTTTCTTTATTACTCAAAACCCCTTCACAGGTGTCAGGCATACTAGGAAAATATTGATAATACCAAAGTAATTGTATTTAGAGAACTTGAGGCACGTATCGACTTATAGAGAAACGATATTTATTAAAAAGTAAAATTAAAAATTTTTGTAAGGTTGGATACTTCCAGATGTTTTTAGTATGGTATGTTTACTGCTGCTTTATTGCGTCAGAAAATGCCTTCTAATATTTTTGTTGGAATTATTTTTTCAGTAAAATTACATATCGCTTCATAATATTAATAAATATTCGATTATTCGCTCGGTGTCTTGATGTAATCGATAGATTTATATTTTTCCGATATGGGAGTTCTTTGTGCTAACACCCTTAATCTTCAAGTACTGATATGCCCCTATTCACGGTTCTAATAGGTAACGTTAAACGTCACATGGCATATATTTTGGAACCGTTTGATGAACCATTCCCAAATTTTTAATGGAGAATTAACTTTTAAGTTATTTAGAGATGATGTGTTATGCACCTCTAGTACGATAAAACATTTGTACTTTTGGTTTATCATATAACTATGCGCATCTGGTATGAAAATGGTGAAGCAGATAGGGCTCGTATTATAAATACATCTACGTAAAAGAGAATTTATTATCATCTGTAATTAGCTCTGTTATGTGCCATCGAGACTATACGGAAGGAGCATATTTTCATTTTTCTGCTTCGTTCAGTTATGCTTATTTTTCGCTGTTACCATATAAGTCAGTCTTTTCACCGCTCGCTAAATTCCATGGGGTGAAAAAACTTCACACAGAATGGCTTATCTTCTATCAAAGGGTTACGTTTGAGATGCTAATAAATAAAAAAATCGAACTCGCTTCCTTGTGGATAGCCAGGAAATAAGTTTAAAAAATCGGAACTTCTTCAATCGAGCATCTGTTACTATTGAGATTATAAAGAATTTCATGGGCAAATGCTCCTGATTTTTTAAAACTATTTGAATGAAAGTGTTAAGTATCTACTTTGAAGGATACCAAACTGAAGTTACGACACAGAAGTTTTTTTCTGTGAAATTTTACCAAGAGCTTTATGAAAATGCAAAAAAATACTTCTTCTGTCGACTCATTTCCTTCGATTTCAAGATGGCTTAAACGAATGGACTCAGTTATGTTGGCTGGACGATTTACTTTTTGGTTTCACGTAGTCGAACCAAAAAGTCGCGAAATCGAATCGACACCTCGGGCATAGGTGCTGTGCTTACTCGGGCGATGTGGCCTTTGGGAAATCTTATGGAAAGCCAAATGCGTTCTATCGGGTACCCAGTTGGCACACCGAGCCACCGGCGACGTTCGATAGAGTAAAGAAACTGACTGTTTTAGTCTCAATAAAAAAATAATCCCATGAAATTGCTCAGCTTTTACATATTCTTGTACTTTTCGAGTCAATAATTATTTTTGGTGTTTCTATCAGGGTCATATTTATTTTACTCATGTAGATTGGAAAAGATATTTGATATTTCTGCGGCGTTACACTTCTGCTAAAAAACTATTGGAAGGTTCATCGTGGGAAGATATCTTTTATCAAGCATTTCAGTACTCTCTTCCAGACTTGGAAGTTTGTTATGAGCATATAAATTACGGACATTTTGAGTTTCTCTAAAAGTTAGGATTATATCACCTATAATTTCGTCAATTTCTTGGGCTCTGCGATTTATCCTTTGTATTTTTCTTGTGTTGCCGTCTTAGAGCTCATGTTCCCATCGTCAGAGAATACCATTATCATTACAGAGCTTATTTAATGGGACTCTAATTTGTAAAGTTTTGTTATTGCGTATTTAAGGAAATCCGACGGAAGCTTCCTTCCGATGGCTTTTTTTCTTTTTATCCGCCCAATTCTCCGACTTTCAGGGCACTTATAGCTTCCTACGGCGACTCAAGGCGGATCGTCTCACACCCCCACTCCCTTCAAAGCCAAGGTTTCGAAATGCGTGCTCATCTTCCAATCCCACTGAGCGGAGGCAGGGAATAAGGGAGTGTTGAATTAAGGATTTCTCTTGCTTAAATCTTTCTTCTGGGGTTGCCTTTGACTCTCCGGAGAAATTTAAGGAAGTTTTCTCGACGAGTTATTTTTTGACTGTGGTGATGGATCGATTGGAAACCTTAAAATTACTCCTGGATGTTTGGTTTTAGAGAGCCCTAACTCGATGATTTTGATTTTTTTAATAATGCGTGTGGGGAAAGATAGAATTTCTAAGCTCAAATAACTACTCTATCTGCTTATCGCCGCGGTTGTAGGACAGCATGACCATAATTTCGGGTTGACAAATAGGTTCTTCAAATAAGGTTAACATCTCCTGCTCAGGCCACACTCGCATGTTACCAAACTCTCAATTCGCAAACAGGAAACCTAGCATGGCAAGACTACATTCATGCCATAGGCAGGCTTCCAAACTGAGACTTGTTCCGACTAAATCGTCCATCGCGAACAGGTTAATAGGTCGTCTTGGAGACGGAAAGTATTTTTGAAATGGACATGTGAAAATCATACCGCATTCAGAAAACCCCCGTCAAACTACAGCTTTCTATCGAGTATTAGTGAGAATTTTTATAAATAGATGCTCAATCGAATGGATTTTTGAAGGTCTCCTAACCGGTTTTCATCCAGTTGAATTTTTCCACGCTGAACGGTAATAGTTGGTATTTCTGTTACGGTGGAGTATTCTACCGTAGTTTATATAAGAATATTTAAAAAAAGGTATTTATCAATTGTTTCTATAGATTTTTATGTGAATTTGCGCAAATAATTTATGCTGCAAAATGGACCGTAGACACAGTTTCAATGAGCTCGTTCTTTGGCGCCATAGATCGGAGAATTGGCTTTAATTTATTTAAGCACTTTGAAAATCATCGATTGGGGTTTCAGAGTGCTGCATGGAACCGAGCGGATGATTTTGCAGATGATATAATTTGTCCGGGTTGACGACTTTCGCCGTTCCACGGAGTTTTACCCAAAGACGGGGGCGTAGCCGGAATGGGAGTTCAGGGGCCATTTTCCGCCCTCCGCTACCGCTGAACTAAGGCCCACGTGAAGGTGGTACGTTCACATCTAAAAAAATGACAATCGCTGCCTCCAAACAGGAATTCTGGAAAGAAGGCTCCATTTTCCTCTCTCAGATGGAATGCTTCATTTGCTTGTTGCCATTTTTAGGTTCCTTACTAATGAGCTCGGGGAACAGAAAGTCCGTTTTGTTATTCCTCAGAACACTGCGAATGAAATTCTCGTGCCATTTTTTTCCGCGGAAGAATTGCATGAACTTTAATGGAGAATTGTGTGATGGAGGCCATTTCGTCATTTCGTCACAATATCTCAGCTATATTAAAGTAACCCACAACGGTTTATTCTCCGAATGAATACGGAGAGATTCATGCCGTCGGGGCTCGGCACCTTGTTTCGTTCTTGACCGAGATAATTTTTGCCATCATCTTGTCGTGTTTAGTATAGCGGTACCCATACATAAATTCCAAAAGACAAAATTTGTTTTATGCACGTTTTTTACAACTCTTTTATGTCGCGTCGTGTGGCATCTTTCTCCAGTGTACTCCTTGTATGCACGTTCGTGCGTGCTCTCAAATTTTTGAAAAGAGATTATTTTCATGTGAGACCTTGATTGAACATAAATAAGGCGTGGTGGTCGGTAGGCAGTGGAGAGAGTGATTGGTCCGGGGAAGATTGACCATATAACGCCGTCGATGTTCACTACCTATCCTCAAACAAGAGAGACCGCGGGAGGTGTAAGCAATGGAGCTGAACGGGAGTGCGGAAGGTGTAAGAGGCTGAGAGGAAGAGAGAAGATGAGGAAGGTGGAATGGAGCAAGGAGAAAGGACGAAGAGGGTATGAGAGAGGGGACGATTGGCGAACGTGACCTTGCCCGAGGCCGTTTTGATGGGCCCAGCCCCGTGGACCGCTAATAACGATTCCCTCTGCTCTGCTGCCGGGTCCTCCCCGGGAGGTCTCTCTTTCTCACTCCCTCTTTCTCTCCACCTAAACTCTCTCTCTCCTGCCTTCTTCGCAATCTCCGCCACCGCCCACGCTCCTACACTCCACGGCGGCGGCGGCGGCTGCCCTCGCTCGCTCCTATCGATCCGTTCCCCAGGAAGGCTAGGCGGGGGATTCCCCCTGGCGGCTGAGGGGCAGGGCGGGGATCACCCCCCCCCTGCTACCCTCCACTTCCACCCATCTCTCCTCTCCCCCCCCTTTCCCACTCTCCCCACGTCTCTCTTCCCGGCCCCGCCCTCCTCCAACTCTCTCCCTCTTTCGCACCATTTTATTTTTCTCCCCTCTCAACTCACCGTTTCTCCACATCCCCTCATGTATTCCCTTCATCTCTTTTTCCTCCCACCATCCTCCGTCCATTTCTCCTCCCGTTTCCCCAATTTACACCATCCCACTACGTTTTATTCTTACCCTCGCAAAACTTCTAGCCATCCGCCAAAACTGTGTTTCTTGCCACTCACCTCTTCCTCCTCCCCCGCATGAAAAAATATATACTCGCTTATAGCCATCACCCTCACTGCACCCTCTACTTCCTTCCTCCTCGATTATGTCCTATCTCTTCATGTAGTGTCGGGAGGGGTGTGGTGGAGGGGAGTGGGTTGTGGACGAGGGGTACTGTGGGTGGGGCGTAGCGGGTAACTCCCCCCCTCTCTATCCCTCCGCCGTTTCCACACATTCCTCCCTCCTCAACTCTTCCTCTCGCCCACACGCCACCCCTTTCTCTTTCTACGCATTTACTCCACACCCTCGCTCTCCCCCCTAACGTTACTCTCTCCGTTATCCATTTCCCATCCCTCGGGCTCCATCTATTCCCCACGGTTTTGATAATGGTATTGTTCTGTTTAGAAGCGTCCCAACATTTAAAGTTATTGGCGACCAACAGGAAGGGGTAAAAAGGACGTGTAGGGAGGGCGGGGTGACCCGGGTGGAAGGAGAAACCTGGCGCCCGTGGCGGGGCTTTCCTCTTCCTCGGCGCCGTGGGACCTTGCGTTGCCGGCTCCCCGAGTGTTGGCGGCCGGGTAAATGTTCGCTTGCCAGTCGGGCGCCTCCACTCCTATACATTTCCAAGATTATGTTCCATGCAAGATGACCTATCTCGTTCCGTCTTTTAAGTATCCTGTGTAATGTTCAGAAATTTAAGCGAAAATTTTTATTCGGCTTTGATCGATTCCGTTCTGGTTCATTCGTTCCTCTGTTCAATAATTGCGAATGTTGATTTTATCAGATTATGGCATGAAATCTTATTTGAATTTACAACTCGCTGGAAGGTGCAATCCACCTAGCCATCTCGATCTAACCGGTGTTATACCTCGGCTTGTATTTAATCTGACAAGTGTAAAGGGCCTCGGGGAGGCCTTCAAAGAACCCTAAATGGAACATAATTAGTTTAGTTTGGCGACGCCTATTAAATAATCACACTTACTAAATGCAGAGTACTGAGTATAGCATCTCATGGGAAAAGGGTGTGAAATATCCTGCTACTCTTCATTTCTCCTGGCTTAAACCCTACGCAAAACATTTTAAATTACTTTTAATTGCACGATTATACTATGTTTTTCCTCTCTTTTCTTGTTAAAGATAATTTAAGTCTATTTCTTCCGTGAAACATAGAGAGAAAAATACTGTGGTCAAAATAATACCAAGGTCTGGAATTGGGTGTGTTATCAGGTCCTCAAAAACTGTTCATTATTTTGCCAATGGCATCGTCCAGAATGTGGGCACATGTGGATTTCTATAAATGATCGAGAGTTTTGAGTTTATGAACACTCAGACACTGCTTCTTCCGAAAAAAATTTTTAATTGAATATTATTTGAAAAACCGATGAATAACCGAAAGATCTCGTAAAACAATTTGGCGAAAATGGACCATAGGTTATGTAGGACTTTAGTGGAGAAAATTTGTCGTTTTAAGCTCAAGAAAAAAAAATAGGGAGTTGGTAGGCTTATTGTATGTGGATAACATATATTGTTGTATGTTGTGTTGTATGTTTTGTATGGATCTGGTATATTGCTGCAGTTATTTTTTGACAAAATGTTAAGAAAACTGATCGTCTATTAAGTATTTTGATTGTCTAGCCTCAAAAATAGCCTTTACTCTCAAAATTAGTGATGATTGTGGCTATTGATTGTGTGGAAAATAAAGATAAAATTGTGCGAATTTGGAGAAGAATTTCAATGGAATCTCTAATTGCAAAGATATTTTGAAAAAATACACCACACATTGGTGGATTCACGAAACTACGCTGCACTTTTACAAGAGAATAAGTAAAAATAAAAGAAGAGAGACCTAATGGGAATATACCTTTTGCAATAAATATCTTTCAACTAGAATTTGCGCCCTTGAAATTTGGCAAAAATAATTTGATTGTGTCTTTTTCTACTGTGTATCTCTTCAGCTAATGCTAAATAAATGACTACTGTAATTATGTTGTATTTGCCAGAAAAATTGTCCATAGAGAGAGAAGGTATCAAAAAGGCGCCAGAGACTTCAAGCCAAAGGAAGCTTACCCGGAGTATAATTTCAAAAGGAAATACAAACGATTGCAGCCCTTCATCAGACTTCATTAGAAAGGTAGAAAACGTTCTCGGAAGGATTTACTACTGACCACCGAGAATAGTTAGCTCATTGACATTATGTCCAGCGTAGATAGAGCGTTTGGAAGACAATTTTGTCGATTAAACACGATTGTCCTAAATAAAATAAAATAGCATAGTAATTATTTGGAGGAAGTTTATTTTAGTCTGAATTGCCTAATAAACTGCTACCGCTTTGTCGAGTTTTGCCCTTTTTCCGCTGATTGGTAATGTCCTAATGCCTCCATTCAAAAACCGCGGTGGCGGTTTTCATGAGGATACACAGATATGTATCACTCCGTGGGAAAACTAATTATTATCGCTCCCACACAGCCTTCCCCGTTTCTACCGCGGTCCCCATTCCCATCGATCTCATGCTCTTTTATTCGTTCTTCGACAAGGACCCTCGCAATCCCCTGCCCTCGCCGCCTCGCGCGAATATACAAAAAACATTATAAATCTCCAAACCCTCGCTTCGTTCGTATTCGGCCGTCCATTTGTCCTTCCAGCTTAAATATGTTCCAAATACTCCAGGTTACCTGGAATCCTCAATCATTCCTTCTCCGAACCAGATTATCCTAACCATCCGTCCCAAATCCAGATTCTTTCCCACCTCAGTTTGTCTCCTCGAACAATATCCACACCGTTCATGTTTCCACAATTTTCACTTTTTCGTTCACCAAGGTAAGAATTGCCCAGCGTTGAGTATGAGCAAAGGAGCAAATCGAGACGATTTAACTGCGCGATGTGAGTTTCGCCGCCGGGGAACCTTGAAATTCAAATTCTACACCTATATTAGTTGCAAAATAGCAATTATATACATTAATTTCCTAAGACCGATAGTGATTTCAGCTGGAAATTTTAAATTGTGTACATAGAACAATCTGATAATAGACTTTTGTCTACTATTAAATGACATGTATATGCTCATATGTTAACCTATACGACACCTTCATTTTCAACTTCTGAAATATTCGTGAGATGTACAGTGACTACTGTAGATTCTAAGTGACTAGGGTACAAAAAGTTTTATCCATACTAGTTTGCACAGCAGTCCAGAATAGATAAAATGAAAAGAGAGAGATGGATAATCAATATAATATGCTGAAAATGTTGTGTGCAGTGAAACCTTTCCTTTGCATTTTTTAAGGTGCGAAAAATGTAAATCAGGGGAGTACATTTTGTAGGATATAAATGCAAGAAGTCTCTGGGGCGATATGCATATATGTATGTGTATGGATATAATATAAAACCATTAACACAGTAATCAACCCGAAGGTCGGTTCGGTAGGTGATGGAAGAATTCACCCAGTACTAAGCCCGACGGCGTGTGAAATACACACATCAGGGTAGGGGGGCCAGTTCCTTTCCCTGTGCCGGTTATGGTTTCCCAGGAAGATCTTGTACCCGAAAAATCACATAGCTTGGGTGGAGCTGTAGGTTCCCAGAGACTTGCCCGGGAATTGAACCCTGGAGCCCTCCTACCCTCGTGTTTATATATATATATATATATATATATATATATATATATATATATATATATATATATATATATATATAAACACTGATATAGATTTTGAAAACATACACCCAAAGAAAGGACACTCACGCAGTTAGAAACGTCAACACTATACACGTGAGTGTTCTTTCTTTTTGTTTATATGTTTTAAAAATCTATATCAGTGTTTTGAAATATATTTGGTGTGGTATAATTGAAACATGTTGAATTGTATGGCATTTAATGGTTTAAAGAAATTCCCCAAGTTATGGAAAGACATATTCCGGAGGAGGAAACATGTGGTATCACTGCATTTAGATGTTGACTTAGTTGTTGAGGTACATTTTCAGTTAGGAGTTTGATGTACAGGTGATTCCTCAAACCTTATAGTGCATATGTTGTAATTACATAATGCGTGCGTGTAAAACACATTTCCCATCACATCATAACCTATCTAAACTTGATAATCTGTTGAAAATCGGACATAAATTTGCTTTGACTTAATTCCCTACCCAATCTATTAAACAGTCCTAATCATTGTCCGTGAAAATTCCAAGCGCGCGCCGAAGAGTAGTATTTAATTGATGCAATGACGACTGAGGACAGTGTCCCTGGCATTTACACCTCAGTGTGCGCCAATCCAATCGTAGCCCGTTTAATCCATAGCGCTCGTGGCGATATTGGATCTGGTGACCTTTTAGGTCAGTAGGTGAGTGTGTTGCTGCCAGGCCCCTTGGACAACCCTCCGCTGGCTGTGTGGGAAGCGCGTACTTCAACACACGTTGCCATCCCATATATCTAACCTAGCCTATATCATTTGAGTGCAGTGAGGCTCATTCCAGCTTGCTCTATACCCACTCATCTCTGCTTGGATCGTTAATGTGTTTTTTGCGCGAGGCCGTGTGGGTTTAACATTTTATTTTCTGCATGTCCTCGGGCGAGTGAAAAAAATAACCCGTCCCATCTCATCTTCGATTTTGAAGGGCCTTAATGTTAAAGGCACTAATAAACAAAAATGTTGTGGTCGAAGGGAATGGAATACGTATTCTCTCTCTCCCTCTCTCGGTGCATTTACCTATGTGCATAGTCATCGCTCTCGCGTTGAGTTCCGCCCCACCCAAACACACACATATCGGTTTCCTTTCCTTCCTTCGCCTTCCTCCGTCGCCTGTCGTCGTTCCACTCCTTTCCTATTCATCCTCATCCCCCCTGCCAACCCCACGTCTGCATGTTATCCGCACCTTCTCCTTTCCAGCCCCATCCTCCCGCTGCCCTCTTTCGCATTCCCTCCTCTCCTTAAAGCTTTTAAATTCATTCATCCTCCTCCGTCGTCATTTCTCCTTCAACTACCCTCCCGCCGCACAAATCCCCATCTCTCTGCCCGCACCTCTCCCTCCGAGGTGCCCCCTTCCTCATCGCCCCGCTGCCCATCCATCCCTCCCTTGTTTCCACTCCAGTCCTAGTTCATCCCTTCCCTTCCGCATTCTCATTTTTCTTATGCCCCCTTCCCAGCGCTTCCACCCCCGAAAATATCACTCTCCCCCCCTCCCACCTCTCCATTTTTTTACACATATTCTCGCCCCACCAGGCGTCTCACCCCGGCCTCTTGAGCGTTTGTCCATTACCATTCTCCATTCCATTATAACCACCGGAGAGAAGCGTATGCACGGTGGCAAGGGTGCGAGGGCTCTCTCGACCGATGTAAGTCATGTTCCGATTTACCGTCGAGGAAGAATTTTCATCATTTCCCCTCCCATTCCCCTTCCTCCCCCTCATTCCCTCAACCCACCCCCGCACCTCATCCTCCTTTTCCCCCCTTCCCCTGTGCTCTCATTCCGAACCCCGTCATTCTCCGTCGGCTCCGCTACGGTTGAATACGAGAACAAACGAGTGGATCTTTTCTTCAGGATGTTTCTCTGACGTAATTTAGAATTGACTTTGACGCTAAGGATTTTTTTCATTTTATTTCTCTTTCAGCAACGTTGTAAGTAATCGAGTTGGAAGTGGTTGAGCGGTGCATTCACATTGCAAAATTATTTATTCCTCTACTGCATATGCTATGGGCCATCCATGTGCCTCCATGACGTCATAAACCTGCTGGAATGGATGCTATCTCGACTCTAGCCCTGGGCATATTTGAAGAATTTGAATTTTCAAGTGCTGAGTGGACAATAGTTGCTTCTATCGTTGCTTCGGTCTCCCTTCATTACGTAAATTGTGAATGGAATGAGTCCACGTGTAACTCTGCCTCTTATTCTCTAATTGGCAGAATTTATGGCTAAAGCAATTCGAGTTGCGAGTTAGCTTTCATTTGCTGTAACCAAACCTAATAAACTGTATTTATATAAACTGTTAAAGCTCGTCGTATCTTCGTTGTAGTCGCCATTATTCCTACGTTACTGACTTTGCATATGAATGATTTATGGTATATGGCATTCCCATTATGAGTATCTTGTGCCCAAATTGACCGAGTCACCGTGAGATATTCGTGAGGCAAGACCGAGATTTGAACCAGACCGCCTAAGTAAATGTTGTAGTTCAGTAATTCTAAATGTTTTGAGCGAACTATTCATGATACTTTGATAAGCTTTCCTCCTGATTATTGTTAAAATTTTTCTCAAAGTAAATTCTTATGTTAACTTCTTTCTCTTTGCATCTGCGCACTTAGTTTCGTGTGACATTTTAATCGGTAGTAATGGTTTCGGAGTTTATTAATGTGCGTCATTGTTGTCGGCTTAGTTTATAGCGCCCTTATTTCCAAGTATACATCGTGTACGTGGGTTTTTTTATGGTTTCTCTTATCCATAGCAATGATATTTTGTACTTTTCAATTACAAAATCCTGGTTACTTGGGGTATCATTCCGTTGGATGCGAGAAGGCATGAACATTTCAACTCACTCTAATCGTGGTGTGAGTATATTTGTGGGTTAATCATAGATGTAAGGATAGCATCGTGAGTACAAGATTTTACCTTCCTCAGCCCTTATTAGTGCTGATAAGAATCTAGATTCTTTCAATTCCTGACTCTCCCTTTCCCAACCTCTCTAACCAGGAGAAGTCTCCACTCCGGTAGCCTTATCTGAGGAGGAGCTTTGATCGCCTTTTGGGAATGCACCTTTTGTTTATAATAGATATTTATAGTGCCGTCTGTTAATTCACTCATTTGTATTATTAGTTTTGTTTGATAGTGTAGGTAGGTCTTTAGTTTAACGCTAATGTTGTGGACAAGTTATTCATTTGGATCTTCATCTATTATTTGATTCGACGATAGCGGTGTTATTAGAATTTCGACCTCCTCCAGTGACTGAAATTATGTTACAAGGTCACTCAACTCGAGAGAAATACGTGCACAGTGGTGCTGCTGAAAAACCTGGCAGTGATGTTACGTTAAGTAGTGGTAATAGTTTTAGGGTAGACGAGATCGACAGCTAAGGTCCTTCACGCCATTAGGGATGGTAGGGCAACGAGGAAGGGTGGAAAGAAACCCAGCGTCGGTATTAGCCTAATCTTATCGAAAGGCACCAAGGAGTCCGCAGTATAACGTCCCATCCGACGGACGGCGTACTCACTCAAAGTGCTCTCCACAAGGAACCTCAAGTAGGGATCGGGATAGCACTGAAAATATCTGTCATCTCTAGGATTCGAACCCAGGCCCTCTGAGTGGTTTTATCCTAAGTATTGGTAAGCATTACGTCATGTGGATGGAGCTTCTTTTGGAGATTGGTCAGAAGATTTGGGTTGGAATCCTGGGAAGATGGAATAATATTTAATAGTTTATCCCTAGGCCTTAATGAATTAAAAAATATCTTCTCTGAATCTTGAATCCTTATTTTAATCCTAATGTTAATTTAGAAGTTGTTAAAGCTTAAGTAAATACTTGTAGAGTTAAAAACGTGGCTTGATTGTGAGAATATTAGAATACTTTTTCAGAAAAGACCATTACCATAAGTATCGTTGACTCTCTATGTGTGGGCGATTCGAAAAGTAAAGTCTCCTATTTTTTTCATGAAAAATCAAATTCATTCTCAACTGTGCGTGCATCGTTTTTCTACATTGTCGCCTTGACGACCAATCACTTTTTGAATCCTTGTAACCAGCGTTTTGATACCGGCGTCGTACCTTTCTCCCGCCGCGTCACGAAGCCAACTGACGACTTGCACTTCCTCGTCTGACTTGAATTTCTGTCCTCCAACGCGTTTTTTGAGAGCGGGGAACAAGTAATCGCTGGGGGCAACGTCCGGGCTGTAAGGCGACTGGTCGATGGTATCCCAGCCGAATTCATTGGGTAGGGTGGTCGTTTGATGTGACACATGTGTACGTGCATTGTCATGATGCAAACACACTCCTTTGGTGAAACACCTCGTTGTAACCCAGGACCTTCGACACAATATTCTGCACGGAGAGGTAGCCACTCTCTTCATTAAGGCCTTCCGTTGTCTCATGAAGGGTAATTCTCGGATTATTGCGCACCATCTCGTCAATTGGAGCCACCGTTGATTCCGGCAAACTCGGCCGCCCCGACCACTGCTCATCGTGGACGTTTTCCCGGCCATCAAAAAATTCCCTGAACCAATTCCGCACGTTTTTGGCGTCCATACACTTCTCACCGTACGCTTCCACTGAATGGTGGTGAATTTATACCGGAGAAGCAGTCATCAGTTGGCTTCGCAACGCGGCGGGAGAAAGGTGCGAGGCCGGTATTAAAAAGCTGTTTACAAGGATGCAAAAAGTGATTGATCGTCTAGTCGACTCTGTAGAGAAATAGCCAAATGCTCAGCCTTTCCAATGATGTACGCGAAGATGAGAATGAATTTGATTTTCCATGAAAAAAATAGGAGACCTTACTTTTCGAATCGCCCTCGTATGTATGATTTTATGAATGTAAGCAGTGAATATTAAATGAAGTAAAAGTAAATCGTAGGAATAAAGTTTGCAAGTAAGCATACTTGTATTATTGAATCAAAAGGAAAGCGCTAGCTCGAGATTTATTGACTATCCCGAGCGTATTTATGGCAAGTTATGACGTGTGGAGAAAAATACGAAGGTGGTAATTCAGTGGGCGACACATTTTTGGAACTAAATTATGGAAGATATTTTTTCATAAATTAAGCTTATGATGCAATAAGACTCGATTATTGGCGGGATTCACTAAACCTATGACTAATATGTGTAAAACAAAAATCTTCGTTGGCAAATAAAATCATGGTTGCTCATTCGAAAAATGAGAGAATGTTTCACCGTTCAAACTTGAAAGTAAAAGGTTATGCATATGCAGAAACGTAGGCATTAGCAATTGTTAACTCAATCGGTATAAAACTTGTGAAAAATTGGATCTTGAACTTGGTTTTATCTAATGTGTACTCTCACGTCAGAAACATCTTCTGATCTCGTTGGACCCGATTGCAGGGAGATTAAGGTTGGGCAAGAGCAATAGTCTTCGGAGGTGACAATCAAAGGGGTAGTACCAAACTCGTGCTGCCATTTTTTATTCATATTGCTTCGACATCCCAGGCAATTTCATGCTGTTTACTTAGTCCGCCAACCATAGTATGTTACAGCATCCATTCCTGAAACAGAATCCAATCTCTCAATTTTAGGGTTGTCCAGTACGTACATGCGTCTGATGAGGATGGCAAGTTAAAGAACCTCGACTTCGTAATATCGTAAAAGCTAGATCCGGCATTTTTGCGTCGTTTCCTTTTCACACTTTTTCTCGTTAACTCCAGTGATTTAGTGCCTTCAGCGGCTCATTATGTATAAAAATGAGTATCCCCACTCTTTCGAGCAGCTTCTCACCTTCATTCCTTTGTCTGCTGAAAGAATTAATGTCTTGTTCAGCAAAATACCACTTCTCTTCTCCATGGATGTTTCTTTTAGTGTTCTCGAAAGGATTTATTACAATTATTCACTCTGTTTTATTTGAAGTTTGAATTACTTGCGACTATGTCCACATCAAATGAAAAAAAATTACCTTAATTGGACGTCCTACAATTTCACGGACTGTCAAGTTTGGAGTATGGAGTTTCGCACGCTAAATTATTCGACTACGACCTGCTTTTACGGATCAATATCAGACGCAAAAGATAATAATTAAAAATTCGATTTTTTATTCAGTTTACGGTATCCCGTGGCCTGAACGTCACAAAATGTCACTGAAGAGTTTATTTATTAATTTAATTTCAAAAGCCAATTCTTTCAATATTTTTCCCATCCGTCCTATCTGATCGCAAAAAATGTACAGGTTCGATCCGGCTTAAAACTAGGTTACGTTAAAAGTTTGCCTATTGACTAATGACCTTGCTAGCCGTCAATATGGTTGAATGCGACTGCCGCGTGACCGCAGAGCGAGCTCGGTAGAACAGCTGAAATTACACTACCGAATGCGTGAACAGCATTTTCAGCAGCATGATAGATTAGATCCCTATTTATGATACCTTGCTAATCACCTCGCTCCTCTCCCTTGAAGCAAAAGCAATATCCTATCACAAAATTTCCCACTCCAATGGTGTCACGTAATTCTTGAATCCCCAGTACAAGGCTAAGAGCGTTTTGTGAGGCAAATTTTTCAAATATCCGAACGCATACTATCGTAATAAAATTAAGAGCCTAGCTACGTTCTTTGATTTGAATATGAAACTTTCTATATGTAT
Source organism: Hetaerina americana (assembly GCF_022747635.1). Classification (NCBI taxonomy): domain Eukaryota; kingdom Metazoa; phylum Arthropoda; class Insecta; order Odonata; family Calopterygidae; genus Hetaerina; species Hetaerina americana. The sequence continues at coordinate 34,745,118 of NW_027286874.1, read as the reverse complement.
ATGCCGTGACAAGATCCACTGCCAAACTATGCGTCTCCGATGGTAGCTGGAAGAAGATATGCTACATTTCGCTCTCTTTCTCTAAGAATCCTCCTTTTTAATGCGGAAAAATGATCCTATGGGAGTTTATCCTAATTTTGCTTTTTTCACTTATGAAAAATTGACTATGAGCTCAGTGAATGTGTACAGAAAATTGTGTCGTGCCTGCCATTCGTGCTGGAAAACGAATGGCATTTTTCTCCTTTTTCGCTCTTCAGAAACTTTATTCCATTTTCGTGGTACGATCTCAGGTATTTCATTTCAGGACGCTGTTATTTCACCAATTTACCCATTTTTTATTAATATTCTATCCAATGTGCAGACATTGGCAAGGCAGATTACTGAAAATGAATTATTTTTTCCGTTCAAAAATCAATATGCAAATCCGTCTATTATCTATGTATTGCGGTGGATACGACGCTGAGACTATTAAATTCCTAATTTTTAATCCTAACGACTCCAGGGGATATGTTGATTTTTGACGCAGTGCTTTGGGGTACATTGGTGTGCCTTTCCTAATAAAGTATCAAAAACGCATTCAACGAAGTATTGAGAAAGTCATGGAAATTTTCAGTTTTAACTTCCACTTGTAATTTTAAGTTTATTGAAACGTTCAATCTCTTTCCTTTAAACTGTAGTATTCAGGAGATGAATTTATTCATAGCATTTTGCGCTAATATAATGTAAGGTCGCCCGAGGAGTCGGGTGGCCTTACATTATATTCATTAGCCGATTCCGAGTTAGTATTACAATGTAAAAAAGTAAATCTCTCTTTTTGACTTTTAATTTGTAATTATCACAAAAATAATATGCGGTATTCGTAATTAAGTTGAGCCATAAAAGTTGAATCCAAGCTAGATGATTAACTTAAATAAATAGGAAAATTACCCACGTGTTATCATATTATATGTATTGAGAGATATATGACTAGCTGAAGTCCTGCAGAAATGCAACGAGGGATAGTATATCTATGAAGATAATGGTCATATTTAGGAAATAAAGAAACATAAACACAGTAATCAACCCGAAGGTCGGTTTGGTAGGTGATGGTATAGTTCACCCAGTACTAAGCCCGACGGCGTGTAAAATTCACACATCAGGGTAGGGGGGCCAGTTCATTTCCCTGTGCCGCGAATGGTTTCCCAGGAAGACCATGCTATCCGAAACATCACACAGCTTGGGTGGAGCTGCAGGTGCCCAGAGACTTTCCCGGGAATCGAAACCGGGACCCTCCGTTCAGTAGCCCAACGCTCTACCACTTGGACTACCGCGACCCAATAATCAGGAAATATTAATGTTAAAGCAACGACGATTGCGTTTATCAAAACATGTCCACATAGTGGAAAAAAGGTTTTTAATTTTTCATCTCCAAATATCCAGTTATAAAATGTTAAAAAATTTTGCTTTTCTTCTCCCTGGACATATAATAGATGCAATGTTCTAACTGCAAAGTTTGTAATGGTTTTCTTTCTATTGCCGTTTAATAACTCAATGTTACGTTATTTAAGTCTGAGTTAATCCGCAACATCTGGCATCATTATTCCTTTATAACCCTTCAAATACAATTTTCTGTTTTGATGAAATTTTCAGATTTCTCTACGAATGAAATGTCTCCTTTTCTATGCATTCGTTTTCCTCTTCTATGTGCATTTCTTCTTTATTCCATTGATTTTCTATGCATAAGATATGCATCGTTTCATCCATTTTGACGTATTTATAGATTAATAATTTGATGTCTTACATCGAGTTGCGTTGGGTCAATTCCAGCATTTCCTTCTATTCCTTCTCTGCCTCTCACTCCTCCCTTCATTTAATATAGCGTTAAAATTTGCTGACGATATTAAGTGCTACCTCCTGGGTTAGCCTGATGAAAATGATATATTTTTTTTCGGTATTCACATTTATAGCCTACCTAAAAGTATATTTTTCCGCATTTCCGACTCTTCCCTTATCATATACATATATATATATATATATATATATATGTGTGTGTGTGTGTGTGTGGGGGGGGGGTCGCAGTAGTCCAGGGGATAGATCATTAGACTACTGACCGTAGGGTCCTGGGTTCGATTCCCGGGCAATGTATGTACGTATGTATGTATGTGTGTGTGTATCTGTGCGGGAGATAGATTCAGGAGACAACCAGAAAATTGCAGATGTAGGCATCATACTTACGGAGAAATGGACGAGGAAAATAATATCGTGCTGACAATATAATGAAAGGGCAATGATGATAAAGTCAGTGGCAGAACCTACGGATACAGTGATAGTACAGGTTTATATGCCGACGTCCAGCCATTCAGATAAGGAAATAGAGGAAGTATACTTATAAACAACTGTTAGAGGCTCTAGGAACAGTATAAGGGAATATATATTCCTTAGATATTTTATCTCATGCCGTCTTCTGGCATGAATGAAAATATGGTGAATTTTGAGCCCTGGACCTTACTGTTATTTTCTGAAATAAAACCTCATCAGTATTTTTTATTTATTAGAGGAAGGTTGAAATAAAGAAAAGATTGATAAAGAAGATGAAGTTATTGTAATGCGTGTGTGACAAGTTTTGTTTAGATCCGTTGATCCATGGAGAAAAAATATATAAGTATATAACTATTTTCATTTCCGTTTAAATAGGTAATGGGAAGTCTTAGAGCACATTTACATTTTATTGCTCGTGCAAGTGAATGTAAAATAGTCGAATGAATGGAAAAATGCGAAATTTGTATAAATGAGTGAACAATGAAAATCACTGGCTATGTATGTATAGCTTGAGCGAAAGTCGCTGCTTCAAGTTCAGCGCTACAAATCGTGAAACACTTAAATTGTGATAAATTTGTGCTAAAAATGAGAGCAACAGGAAAATCCAAGAAGGTCCGAGACGCATTCGAAATAAGCTTAAACTGCAACACTCCGCCTCTAATTCCGGAGGGACTTGAACCACCATTGATAAAGCGAGGACACGGATTGCTCTGCCGTCTTTTCTAGCTTCTATAACTTGATGAAATCCTAGAGGTCGCTGAATGCATTCTTTGCGGTAGCAAAATGCATATCTCGTAGGTACCTTTAATCAGTCATTGCATGCTTGATGCTACTCCGGAGGAGTCCATGAGTTGGTGAAATGGGCAGTTTTACTTGCAACATAATCACGTTTCGAGTTGTCATGGTGCTATAAGGTATTTCTGCTTTCGTGAGCAAGTCATTTTTAAGTTTTTCTCTAGCTCTTATGTTATCGTTCTTAAGCCTGAAGTTTATTTAGGGTTCATTCATCTCCTTTGGACGCCTCTGCTTCGCTTCCTTGAGAGGAGAACTATGACCTCGCAGATTGCACGTGGGCCGAAGAAACTGAAAGATTACGTGGGAACCGCCCAGGGAGATGGGGATTGAAAGAAATAGGTCAGAATCCAAACGGGAGTATAGCTTAATGGAAGAGGGAGGAAATTGAAATGGCAATGGACCAGACACATTTCTAGAGGACTAGCGGACGGAAGAAATGCTAGATTGGATCGCAGACCCAAAAAATAAAGTGTGGCGAAAAAGGAGAAACAAGGAATTTCTTTTCGGTTTTTAAGTGATGCGTTGGGGCCGGAAAATGGCCGCCGCCGTTTCGGAAAGCAGGAATGCATTCGTGCCACCCCGAAAGCGCCTCGTGATGACACCATGACCTCAAGGGTCACCGATATGTTGTCGTTAAACTTCACCCAAAGCCGTTATTAAATATATGCTCAGTGATTTTTAATTGTGACCGGATCTCTAAATAGCATCCGCGAGTCAGCTACGTTAAAAGAAGATACTGTGGTATTTAAAATATTTCAAATTTATTTAAAAATTTAATATATTTTAAGATATTTCACCTAAAATATTCTCTATCCTTGAATTACATCGCATCTCCTGCCATTTAAGCATATTGGCCATAGTATGAGTAGGCATATATCTTATTTCAATAAAAACAATGCAATGACTGGGGGCTAATAATAGATGCTCTTAATGGATCACTGTGATGTGCGAATATGCATCCTTGCAATTTGAACAGTGTGAAATGAAGGAGGAATTTACTCGTTTTTGGCAATTGCTCAAAATTACTCTTAACATGGAAAATCCACCCTAGACTGCTACGCTAATTTAAAATCATTGGCGGAAAATAGAATTTCGGCCTGCGTTTCTCTATTTTCTTCCCTAATTTTCGGTTAATCAGCATCCGGAAGTCGTGTTAGGAGCAAAATGATGCGGACCCCTTTCGCAAATAAACGATTTACGTATTGATATTGGGGGGTCATGGTGATGGTCGTCCTCGTGTGGGTGGGTGGGAACACCCCACGGTGACTGGTGGTTGGTGGACCACGGTTGAAGTCGAGGTCTTCAGACCCGACCACTCGAACTCATGGCCATGTGGACTTTCTGCGGACGTGAATTATGTGGGCAGAGAAGGGAGCTAGAGGACAAAGGATGCCCCCTCCCTTTCCCGCCTCTTCTAACCCTCCTCCCCTCCCTTGCCTCCCGCACCCCTTGTTGTGCCTTCTGGGCCTACTTGGCTCCGAGCTCTACCCTCATCGCCCCACGATGCTCGTATAAAACGGGCATCGGGATACTATCTTCGCCTTATCTATTGATCCCCGTGTGCATCGTGTTACTATTTTATGTGATGCTTGGTGGTCTGGGACGGTACGACTTTCCAGGAGAATTCCCTCCGGGTCTCTCCGAGGGATTCGGGGATATTTATCCGGCCGTAAAAGCCTTCAAAATATTAATGAAATAATACTGAAGTAGTTGTAGGGAATTTTTCCTCCCACATGTTCAATCACTTCTCCCGGGGCCTTCGTTTGTTCGAGAAGTTCCACTCACTCCTTCCTTTACCTCGAGGATTTCTTCAAGCTTAAGGGCTTATTAAACAGTAATCCACAGTTAATAAACACCGCGTCACTTTGAGCCACAAAGTGCAAGTTTATCTTCAGCTCAGTTGTGACATTTCAAGAATAATTCGCATTTGTTTAATCCATTTAGAGGGGGAATATATTGCTTATAAACCCACAAGAAATTCTCCTGTTGTCAAGCTAGCTCATTAGCATAAATTATTCGCACATCCTACCGGAAATTGTGCTAATTGTTCCGTGTTTGTACCCGAAAAAATTCAAATTATTTTAAATGCTCTGTTCTCATTTTTAAGTTACGTGTTGTCATGCACTCTTATACATTAATTTTCGACTCATTTTCCGGATTGTTTTAATTCTTCCTTCTTTTAATTCCTTATTACGGGCCGCCACGTCCAGTGATTTTTCTTACGCTCATGGAGTATGCACAACTAGAACAAATAATGCGCTACGTCGATTTTTGTTAAATAATGGAGCATTTTCATTGCTTGGATGTAATATTTGCCTTTTAAACGTGTAATTGGAGCCCTTTTTCATTCCGCTCGGACTGCTTTGGTTATGACATCACAAAGGTTACGCGGGACTTTCAATTGACATCCTTTCATTCATATTAAATGTGCTGCTTTAAATGCTCCTCCGAGAAGGAGACCATGGAGTTCGGAGAACGACGTAGAGATTTGGGACGTGACTAAAACCTTCTAAGCGTTCTTGAAGATTCCTCACTTTGCATGAAGAACCTCGGTTTTGTCAAACACAAGAATCGCGACAGTTTTCGGCGCTGCGTATCCCTTCTTTTTAATGATTATATTCTCATGTTAAGCCGTTATGTACTCACTATTGACAATCTACCTGTAAATCCGTGAGAAGTCAAATGAGTGTTATCTGAAGTCGGTGAATGAACCCGGGAAGGTTATAAGTGTTCTTCTCCTTATTATGTGTTTGTTTTAGTTCCAGTATTTTGTCATTTTTGGTGCATTCGAAAAATTATACTGAATTCAAAAACAATTTGTCATGTACGATACCTTTTTACTTTTTAGTTAAACATTGTCAAATTTGAACTGCAATATAATGAATACGATTCTGGTGTTTACACCTCATAGCGGGGACAGGGTTGTCCAGTTGATAGAGCGTAAGGCTACTCACCAGGAGTTCCAAGTTCGATTCCTGAGGATGCACCTGGGCACCCTTGGCTTCACCCAAACTGTGCGATTTGTTGAGTACCAGATCTTGCTGGGAAATCATATGCGGCACCGGAAAAGGAACTGGCCCCACTTTTTCTCTGATGTGTGAATATCACTCTCCAATGGGCTTAGTATTGGGTGAGCTCTACCTTCACCTGTCATACCAACCTTCGAGTTGCTGACTGTGATGTTAGTTTTATACTGTATCAAATTCTGAGGTAAATGAAGTGTTGTGATGTGACTTTGAGAACGAAATTCCATTTTATGTCCCTACCCCCTCATAGATTTGAAATCAGCATAAATTATATCATTGTAGTGAATATTGTATATCGATAGACCCGATACCTTGGCGAGGTGGTGCTCAAAGTGACATACCATTGGGGTCATTAAATCTCGTTTATAGTACTAACTTTGGATGACGTTGCTTTATGACGATGTCTATTAATTTACACTTTAATGATACACAATGCTAATAACTTTGTGATTCCACAGAATTTTCTATGGAATTACAAAGTTGTTAATGTTTCATTTTTAATACGAATTGATTCCATAAAATTACGCTTGAGACCATAAATTCTTCCTCAATGTTAAAATACGAGAATAATACTACCATAAGCTTAAAAGAAACATAAAAATCCAAATCAATTTAACAGTGAGATATTTGAAAAACGATATTTTAAATTAAAAATGTGTAAATCAATCAAAATATTACCGAATGATATTTAGTCAAGCCTCTGTGCACCGTGACAACCACTCCATTTATTTAGCCAACGTTGTGTTTTGAGAAAATACATACATGAATGTGTTTCCAGTGGTTGACTGTCATTCACACAATATTCTGGGAATTTATAGATTATTTAAAGAATCTTTATCACATTTTAGGAAGCCAGTGTTGAGTAGGTTCCCTGAGAAGAAATCGGGGAATTCCTATGAAGGCCAACTAGAGACCTATTTGAGGCATCCCTGAGGACATGTCGCCGAGGAAATGTAGCATCCGTTTACACTTCTCTCTCTCGATGCGTCCATTTATTTTGTGCTCGTCATCCTGTGTGTGTTCCAGCACTTCTTAATGTCATTCTCGTCCCCAAAATCCGATTTAGCGGCAGTGGCTCATCCTTCCCGTTTCATCCTCCTCATCTAATGGCGGTCGGCCTTTTTCAGAGCCTACAGTGAAAGCCTAGTAAAGATGAGTCGAATGAAAAAAAGTAACCACAGCCAATAGACTCAAATTCATTCAAGGGTGATAAACGCGATACTGGTGACAGTCTTAATAGTCTCTATTCCCGTTCGGTGCATTTCCTTTGAGAAAAATAATAAAACTGACTTAATTTGGAGCCAGATTCGGAGTACGCTTTTGAGCGCTCTTGTTGATTTTTTCCCCCTGGAATCGGCTGATAACTTTGCGTTATCTTGTTTTTACCAAGTATGGTGATAATTATAACCGGTCATTTATCTGTCAGGTTAAAGCTGAGCGATAAAATTAGAAAAGCCGATTGGAGAACGGAATATAGATTTTATAGACTCGGTTTTTATACTGCTCAAAATTTCATGAGTATAAGGAAGAATCAAGGAATCCCCCTGCGAACCCCTCATGTAGTTTCAGCAGGTAAAATTAGTTCCACATGCGTTAAATTTATTTGAAATGTGTCATTTTTTCCCGTTAGAAAAAATATTTTCTCCTAAGCCACTCGCTAATTCTGTTCACTAAGAAAATAGAATGTACTATTTTTTGTCATTTTTTTATTTTATTCTTGCCGGCACCCTGAGACCATCTCCCACACACCCTTCGTGCGAAACATGTGGGTAACAATTAGCGTGCCGCACCTACTGCGTTCGTAAGTCAGCATCGCCTTCGGATAGGGAAACCCGTTACAGCCGAGCACATGCTCACCGTCCGTGATCCCGTTTCCTCTAATCCTCTCCAGTTTTTTCTCTTATGTCAATCCTCTTTCATCCTGTCCTTTACCACTTTCTCCCCATTCACCGCTGCCCGAGAGCTCCTCTCGCCCCCGGTTCTCCTTTACCCACAGACATCTCCTCCCACTCCTTCTGCCCGTTCTCCCCGAGTCCCACATCCCCTGGCTCTCCCTCCACACTCATTCCCTTGATCTATGTCGCATTCCGGCGTGAAAGCATGAAGCCCGCCTTTGCATCTATGATCCCATCGATGGACCTCTCCTGCCCCCTCCATATAGCCCACCCCGCCCATGCCGATCTCTTCCCCTCTCCTGTTCCGGCACACCCCGGTCACATCAACCCCTTGGACCACCTTTCTTTGGCCTTATTTTCCTTTTCCCATTTTCTTACCCTCCTTCCATCCATCTCGTTTTCGTATTTCGCCGCTTCTCCGTTTCCTTCCTTTACATCCCTTCTTTTATTTCAATTTTCGACTTCCCATAATATCTGCCCGCTGCTCCTCCTTTATTCCTTCTCCCTCCATCCAACATACTTCTCTCCTAATTCCCTGCTTCTTTCTCCTTTTTTCCTTATTCCTTTCATCCTCTCCTCTTCACGCATTTTCGTCGGGTCGGTTTTCCAAAGGTTCCATTCTCGTTCACTTCTATTCTCAATTCAGGCCCTCGCCCATATCCTCCCCTTTTGTGTTGATATATATGTGCATATATATGTATGCATGTATATGTATGTATGTGTATATATATATATATATATATATATATATATATATATATATCCATACATATATAAACATATATATACACATACATATATAAACATATATATACACATACATATATATACATGCATACATATATATGCACATATATTTAAACCATAAACACAGTAATCAACCCGAAGGTCAGTTCGGTAGGTGATGGTAGTGTTAACACAGTACTAAGCCTTACGGCGTGTAAAATTCACACACCAGGGTAGAGAGGCCAGTTCGTTCCCCTGTGCCGGTTATGGTTTCCCAGGAAGATCTGGTACCTGAAAAATCACTTAGTTTGGGTGGAGCTGCAGGTGCCCAAAGAAGCTTGTCCGGTGATCGTACCCGGGCCCTCCAGTAGTCGCTCCAACTTTCTCCCCTTGACTAACGCGACCCTTTTATATGTGTGTGTATATATATATATATATATATATATATATATATATATATATATATATATATATATATATATATATATACACACACACACACATACATATCTGTGGGTTGGTGTATATACACACAAGCTTATGCGTACAGACCTTACAAACATACATGCATGCGTTCAGAGGCAGGCGTATATACATATTTAGTACATGTCCATATATAGCATGTAATTATATGAGTGCGTGGCCCTCTCCTATCTTTACAATACGCCCTGCCATCTCTCTTCCTATGCGCCTTCGCCTCCCTCCCCCGAACAAACACTTCTCTCTCTGCCCCCTCTCTCCCTATCCCACACTCTCCCTCCTCTCTTTGCTTTGCTCTGGCTTATTATTGATCCCAAATGTGTGACGTCACAGCTAGCATCCCCTCCCCGTACTCCCCCTCCCGCGCTCCGTTCAGTCTGCCTCTCTCCCTTCTCATCCTCGGGCTGATTCCCGTCCCACTCCCCGCCTCATCCTCCTGTTCCGGAAATCCCCTCCCCACAACCTTTTTATCCTCTCCTCTTTCTCCACCACACCTTTTACGCCCTCCTCCGTTCACCTCTTTACTCTCGTCCTCCCCTCGCACCCTTTTTGACTATCGCCGGAACGCAGCCTCCTCTTCCCTGCATCATTTCTCCTATCCTTCCCCTCGCCTTCCACACCCCCTCGCTTGGGTGCACCCCCCACTCACCACCACCCATCACTTTTCCCGTACAATTCAGCCATAACCATATTGCCAACTCTTCCTCATTCTCTACTCATGCATTCCTTGTACCTTCCTCCACTCCATCTTCACCTCTATTCACTCCTACGCTCCCCCACTCTCCCTCGGAGTCGTCATCCTCTCCCATCCATCACTCGCAATATATATATATTCTCCTCCCTCCAAAGCCTCCCTAGTCTTTTCGCATTCACCCCAACTCCCTTTTCCATATCCTATTTCAGATCCCCTTCGTTCGTAACCTCCCGTCCCATCCTCTAGAAGCAAACACACACAGACACGTAGCTTCCCCGCTTCGTCTCGCCCCCTCTCTCAACGCCTCTCCAAGCCCCATTTCACCCCAACTCCTCTCCCTCCCTCCCTTCCTTCCATCCAGCCCCTCTTTCATCTCTGCACCTCACTCGTTCAGCTCTCTCTCTCTCTTCGCCCCTCTCTCCCTTTCTCCTTATCCCATTTAGGCCCGCAAATCTTCCGTCTTTTACCCCCGCTATATCTCATCTCGTCCCACAGCCTGTGACCCCCCCCCGCGCACATGTCCATTCGAAGCCACCAAACTCACGAAAGGACACTCACGCTCGTGCCCTCTCCCCCGCACACGAGCACAGATTCGCGTGCATGGAACCACACGTACAGACACCGTTTGTGTTGCATGTGCACGTGCGTATGTAAACACGTACCTGTTCGCGTTCTTGAGCATGCTCACGCGTACGTACATTTCCGTTCAGTCCGACCGTATCCTCAGTCGCAACGGACGTTACACCGCCCCGACCCAAAATAAGATCTCTCTGCAACCCCTTCCTCTTCTTCCGCCTTCCTCTCCCTCGCATCCTAGTCCTCTCCTTCGCGCTAACCCCCCCCCCCTAACCCACCAACCACCCCACACTCCAGGTTTCCAGGCAGATCCCGACTCGACCCACTTCGGCCGTCTCGCAGGAGGTGGGGGCTGGAGGTGAAAGGAATGGGTGGATGGGCACGAGTGTGGAGAGGGAACCACTTTGCTCCTCCCCGCCCCATCTCCCTCCCGGGCGGGCACAAACTCTTTCTCCCCATCCACACATCAGCCCTCCTGTTTTCTCTCTCTATGTCCATATCCCACCTCCACGCCCCATCACCCTTCTCCTCCTCCAACACCCCACAATGTCCCCTCTAAACTTGAGATATCCCCGCCTAAACCCACTTACCCTTCTCATCACACAATATCTCATCTCCCGTGATATTCCGTATTAACTTACACGCCATTCCATCTCACCCATTATGTCCCGCTCTTCCTTGCTGTCTTGCCTCCTCCTCTCCCTCCTTCCTTCTTTTCCTCTTCCCCGTCGAACTTCTTTGTCTCTCTCTCTCTCACTCCTTAACCCACTCCATCATATATCCACGACATCGAGTCCGTCTAGAAAGCGTTAAAGAAGCTGTGAAAGGGCTTTGAGGATTGACCAGCGAAGGAGTCGTTCTCCTTGCGTCATCTTTTGAGTGCTCACTGCGTTCTTCCCCTGCGATGGTATGGGTTCTTCATCGAGGAAACCCTGTATTGGCGCGTTACTGAGTTTTGGACTCAAGTCTTGACTGTGTTTCTCGCCATCCCCATCACCCTCCAAGTTGCCCACCTCTACCCTGTCTTTCCCACTGTAATTTAAACCGTTTTATGTTAGTTGCAGTAATAAAGTTGATGCATTGCACACTACTTGTGTATGAGAACTTAAAAAATGTCGACGCGTTGAAATTTTAAATGTAGTTAAGGGTTCCTGTTGCTATTCACATATTTGACATTTAATTTTAAATCTAAGTTCATCCTTAGCCGTCATGCTACCTTACTCATCCCTACGGTGTTTGAATTAAGTACATCGAAATAGCTCTAAATATACCGAAGGCTGGGGAAAGGAGTTCCTGCTCAACGAGTCCGCAAGTTGCATTTGGTCGATGACATATCTTTAATGTCAGAGAGAGAAGACGCTAATTAGATTGAGAGTCGGTTGTGAAACGGCACAACCTGAGATTGAAAGCAAAACACAGTCAGAGCCAAAGTACAAGTCTGGTGAAGGAGAACCGAAGGAAGAAAAAACTTAAAATTATGCAATCAAAACCTCGAAAAAGAGAGGATGTTTTCTGTTTCGGAGGTAAGGTCACCAATGGCGGCAAAGGCCAAAAGGGCACGGCAGAATAACATCAGTTGATAAGGTACTCCTCAAGATGAGCAATTTATTTCAGTAGGTGAGCTTTGTTGAGCACTCACGGCCTTGGAAAGTACGAAGCAAAATAAGGAAAGTGTTCTGCAAAGGCTTAATGAGCGTCAACAAGTGTGGGAACACTGATCAGTGTTAGAAAATTTAAAATAGGATGACGAACGAGAGGAAGGGACGAAATAGAGGATGGACTCAGGAAAGAAACGAATTTTGGGAGCTATGGAAATGTGGCATTACTGCAAAATTATGGAATTCGAATGAAAGGCTCGAATAGTTAGCGAAATCTCTTCAGAGTAGTAATACATAAAATGTATGCATGGAAAACACTAAAAGAAGTGTTAAACTCATCCCAAAAATGTTTACTATGTTGTTATTTTAATAGACCTCGGAGAACTTCAGCGGCCGATGCTATACATGAAAGAAAGCCATTGGTGTGCATGAAATTTAAGTTACATGCAGGCATGATGAGGCTGGATGGTGAGAGAAATAGCTGGAATACTTCGTCTGCCCCAGGAATGATGTGCAGTCATGATGATGATGAGAATAAGAAACCCTCATAATAATCCTCCTTCATAATATTACATTACCCTTTAGTTAGTTGACTCGTAATTTGTAGTGTTGCTTAGAGAAATATTAGAAAAAATACATAATACAGCCGTATAAGAATTTTACTAAACGACTTGCAGCTTGAAGGATTAAGTGAACATTTTTAACGAAAATTCTAGTAAATCAAAACTTCATCATTATTGTCACTGTAAATAAGCTCATATATTTTTTAAAAACATTGTCATATTTTCAATTGGATCAATTAAAATGTTATCTTAATTTAATAAAGTCCGTGTAAGTAAATAAAATAAAGAATAAGCTCTTAATTTCAATAAATGCTATATTAATTCAATATCTGAATTTATCTTCTTTTAAATAAACTACGCTGTATAATTAAGTGATGTATTAATATGCTTCAAACATGAACTGTCGTATAAGGTTCCCTCGTGTTGGAAATACAGTTAGAAATTTGCCGATATTACGTCTGTCCAATTGAATGCCATATAGCATGGAGATATTTTGGGCAGCCAATTTTACTTCTCTCTATGGAAAATATTTCGAGTTCCTTCAATTCCTTGGGCCTAGGCGAATCATCAAATGTTTGAATTTTCAATCAGTTCCCATATTTATCGCTGCAGTTTTCGAAAAGTGGGCCTTAATCGTTGGGCTCTATTGATCCCGTTATGGTATGTATTATATAGCTGAAGCAATATGGTTTATCTAATAATAATCTGCAAAGAGAAAAATGATGACATTTTACGGAAGAAGAGGTACCTTCCAAAAGAACTTTAAGTAGTGAGAGAGACCAACGTTATCGGTTGATATTGAATTTACTATAATTAGTTTGAAACTTAGTCGACCATAGTGTCCTAGGTTACGGTTCAATCTAGCTTAACCAAATTTCCTGAATCAAATGCATATCAACATCAGTTTTATTTTTAATATCAATCACAATCATATTTAGGTAAAAGTTACGTCAGCAAGCTGTCGAGAAGTGAAGTCCATAGTGGAATTACCAACAGTATTATCTACACTTAAAAGGAGATAGAATGTGTTTTCGCTAGAAGTTTTAAAATATTCACTAAACGCAGCCAGTGGTGAGTTTCCTAAGCGAATTAGGTATCTTTAAGTTTAATTTTATCTAGCACGTTTCTTGCGTTGCGAGCGTCATGACCTTGAAAGAGGATATTTTGCGTATCTCTTTGGATAAGAAGTAGTTTTCAGGGCTTATTTAATACGATACATGTAGTCAGATGACACTATTGTTTCACGAACGGCCTTTATACGCATGCACGTCATAAGTATGTCTTTCCAAGACTAATATCCATCAACTTTTTTCATAGTGAGAAACAGAAACTGGAAACGGCTTGTTTTTCGCAAGAAAAATCCCAATTTATGAGTCTCCTTTCCTGGAATTCTTCTAGCCATTATTACATTAAGCTGCTTTTCTACTTCGCATTAAGAAAATGTCTCGGTGATGGTGATTCTTCACCGCACTTCTATCCTGGTATTTACCGTTTATGGAATTGTTTTATTGATCTGAAAACAGAAACACTATGGAGTGAGAACTCTCCAATTACTATATGGCGAGGTACAATTCAGTAGTTATTCCGGTGGCAATGGGGATGATTCGTTATTTGCCATTTGTGGTTGATTAAGTGACATGTCAGTCAGTGCTGCTACATTTTTCTGTACGTTATCCAAGGTAATTCAACCGACGAGAAAAAAATTGCTTGGTTTTTATTCTTCTTTATTTGAAGTCGAAAATGAACTTTCCCTGCAATGATGCCAGCAATGATGATTATGGAGTTTTTAAATTAGCTCCTTTCTGGGTAGGTGGAACCTCGTTCACTGTGGATTTTCCCATTTTACTTGTATTCTACGTGACGAGTTGTTGCTTTCGATTTATTTCAGGCCATTGAAAAGTATCCAGGATGCTCATAGGATAGGGATAGCCTTAATTAAGATGAAGTCACTAGCTGTACACACATAAATAGCTCTTGGCTGCTGTCACCTTCTTAGCTTCGAAATTAAATGTCAATATTTTAAGGATTTTGTCCGTTAGAAGTGGTATCATAGTATATTTTCAAACAGAATGTGTTTTCGGTTTTGAATATGTCATATTTTTGGGGGATGTCGGGAGTTATCTACGTTCTTGAATGCCGTTCGCATGGGTTCCGTGAACGGTTAGGCTTTTGAGTGAGTGGGCGTGTTATGATGTCACTTACGTAATCCTGGTATTTCGTGGATTTTGATTATTGAATTTGAATTGATATTAATTCGAAATGAAATCCAAATATCAAAGTAGCCACTCAGCCGCGAAAATAGGGAAGATGTCAGGAATCATTCAATTTGTTCAAAATTTCAGAAAAAAAGGAAAACATCTTGAGTTTTTAAATCGATAAATCATATAATATATGCGTCAGCAGTAACCGATGAGAAAGAGAGAGACAGAAATGTATTAAAATGTCAAATAAGGTAGAGAAATTTGTATTTCATGCTTTGGAAAGTTGAATTAAATTATCGATTTATTAACCTGAGATAGTAATTGTTAGGGACCATTATTGCATTTAGGTATTTCGTGAATGTGCGCGCTAAAACTATCGTAAGGATGCAATGTTGGAATGGGAAGTAAATTTTAATTTAGACCTGGGAAAAAAATAAATTAAATGGAAAACAGTTCTCGTCAGTAAGTGAATTACAGTTAATTTTTCTGGTTTACGTTTGCTTTGCAAATATTTCCTTCATTCTCAAGTATGGTTTTTGATAAATTTCACAATAAATGCAGCTATGACAATTTAAAATGTACACATATAGCATAGTGCCCGTGATTCGCCTCTTTTTAAAAATTACATACACTTTATTTCACCGTGTTTGAACTTTACTGTGAGGAATTGCTGTAGAGGAAATAACTGGCATCGCGGAGTCATAACAGCCTCACCCCCGAGAGGCTTTTATGACTCCGCGATACGTAAGTGGCACGTTGTGTGAACCTAAGCAGTTAACCTAGTCGATATAATAACAACAGCGTGGCAAAGAAAATTCACCGTCATAAGGGAATATTTTAATTTAATTTGATATATATACTATATACATAAAAAGAATAACACTTCTGGATAGCTTGAGGAAATGCCTATTAGACTATACACGTTCAAGTCGAAAATGATTCAACCAGCCGATCACAATTAAACTAAAAACCCGAAATAAATGTGTCATATCCCTAAAAGAGATAAAAATGTAAGTAAATATATCCATTAACCATAATCGTATTATTAGTAATTATCTTTATCCCTTACCGTTTTAGGAATAGTGTTGTAAGACTCGTTTGGCGTGCAGAATACTTTAAATTGACAGTTAAATGGCTGTCATTAAGGATACGAAGCCATTTTGATAGCACATTAGCACGGCTTACCAAACGTCCATATTAATAAGGTCCCGAGAGAGTGTAAAATTTCCAACAATAACATTGCAACTAATTATTGCAATTGATATTATACAAATAGTAATCAATAAGAAATACCCTGTTAAGTAAATGGAGTATGCAAATGAATAATGTTGAATTACTAAGTTTTACGTGCATTGGTAGGAGACGAATGATGTTTCGAAAAGTTTATAGAGACACCTTAAGTGATATTTCGAAGAAATTTTCAAATACGAATCATCTAGCGTATGGACCTTCTCTGGGGCGCACAACGAATATTCTCTGAGGCCATGTTCCCTATATCAATTTTGAAAACGATAAAATTCAAGAAAGATAGCGT
Source organism: Hetaerina americana (assembly GCF_022747635.1). NCBI lineage: Eukaryota > Metazoa > Arthropoda > Insecta > Odonata > Calopterygidae > Hetaerina > Hetaerina americana. Next base: position 34,728,732 of record NW_027286874.1, on the reverse strand, counting down.
GGTAGCCGCTTAGATATATATTTTATTCCCAGCACCCTATCATTTTGGTTTAATATATCAGTTTAGTAAATTGCTAGAAGTTATATGAGGTCCTCTCATTCTTGTGTGTTGAAGTAATGTTCAATTTCGCAAACGCTCAATCGGAATTTCACAAATGACTTTCTTATCTTGATGCATGTAGAATGAATTTGTGTTTGTCGGAGCAGGGTTGTCTGATGTAAATTTACTTATGATGCATTTAATTCTGATGCCTTAAGCGACAGATAGAATCCCCCATAATGTTTAATTATGAATGCATGCTTAATATGGGATAAATGTGTAAATAAAGTGTTTGAGTTAAGCGAATGTGAGCGTCTAGTTTTTAGAACCTGGTCACTTCACTTGCAAATTCTGAGAAACTTCGGGAGATGCCACAACAGTAACTCAGTGCACCAATCGGAATCTAACTGTGGGACGTGAGCGATATTGAATACTATAAGCTGAGATAGTGGAAGGCCTCTCTTCAAAGAGCATAATTGGTATTATCTATCCTTTGGCTGTTGATTACATTCAACTGTCACATCATAGTCTCCCTTGCTCACTTACATGTTCGTTATATGCAAATTGTGGCGCACCTGTTAATAGACCTGGCAACAAACCTCATTTTTATCTTTCCTTTCTTTAAGTCTTCACTAATGATACAACGTTTTTTGGGTTTTTCGACTTTCGCCTTCCATTATCAATCGAAAGCTACCAAAAGGCAAATCTCGTAATTGGCATTTGCACCCAGGGATTCATGGTGGCAGTCCGGAAGCATTGAAATCCTTTGTCAAGAATGATATTTTAGCTTTTGGGATGGTCCTACGAGTTTCATGTTACTATTTTGTCAAATCTGCTTCATTTCTGCATAAATCGTTCAGGGCTAGGAATGATATTTTTATCCTTCACTTGAAGGATTCTATCAGTCGTCATATAGAAGGATAAGTTTAGTCTCCACAAAATTTTTATAGGACAAGTAATGAATGTCTGTTTTGAAATCTATGGAAATTCCAGATTCTTGTTGATTCGTAAAGTCGCGTTATTCCCCGAATAAATTGCGTAGAAATTAATTGCAATACTTTGTTTGATCAAAATGTTACTTGTTACTAGAAAGTCTGGGAAGCCTCAACAGCCAATATTTCTCTAGTATTTTCATCAGAGATTAGTTTCTCTATTGCGGGTAGGTAACAAGTGAATTGTTTGGTTATCCCATAAATATTTATATGACCGATATCAAAGCCTATATTTTAGTGCTTCTGTGTTTAGTATTCGTTGTGTCAGTGTAAAGTTTGTTGCTGTAGATATCCTGACAGTTCTGCTATCAGGGTAAACAGAAAGTAAGACTTTAATCTCTTATGTTTTTCGTATTGAAAGTACGAGAAAAGCAGTGCCTCCCTGTCTATTTAACCGTCATAATGTGACAAAGTCACTTGTAAAAAATGTCCATGAGTTTGAAGATTGCTGTTAAGTGACTTGTTTTTTTTTGTAACGCCTCGCTTTAGGCAATAGTGCATATTTTCTTGGATTGGCAAACCAATCCTCCGACTGCAACCAGTAGCCAGCAGTACGTACGTATGGGTGGGGTACCTTTTCACCATCTCACCCAGTTAAAGAATGCATATATTTTTAATTCTTCAATTTACAGTTTTACCACAATCTTAATTGAAGGATAGTATTGATGTTTCCCATAGTTAATTAATTCCATTCGGGATATTTTACCATTAGATAATTAATCGGCAACCAAGGGCTCAACCTTGAAAATATTATTGGCAATAAAAAATAATTATCTTATGAATATGCTGTAATTATTCATTAGCAGGTATTTCAAATATTTTTTGTTGCCTAATGGTAATAATTTAATACTTTTCACGGAAACCTCCAATCCTTTGACTTATGTTATTTCATTCTTCAGTTCTGAATTCCTCTAACCTGCCTTCATGCTGTCTAAAAAGCCCAATCTCCTCCTTCCTCTACCCCATTTTCCAAACATTATCTCTTCTATGATGATCTTTAACATTTCACTACCTTTCAAAATACCCCCACCGACTTTTTCTGTCTTCTTCGTATATAACCTGTCTACTTTCTCTTTTCTAACACCATATTTAAACTTATCGTTAGATGCTTCCCAAAGCCAATACTACTCCTAATATAATTAATCCTAGATGATATATTTTGGCTGCAAGCATAACGATTTTCTGTATCAATGCAAACGGTTGTCAATTCATTTCATAATAAAACTCGTTCCTTCACCTATAATCCAATGGTTGAAATAACTTCCCTGTACTAATTTTCCCTCCTTAACACGTGGGCACAGTTGGGTACTTTCTAATTCTTCATTTCATTGAAGTAACCTCTAGAAATATGGGTAAGAATAAACGTCACTCGGAAAGGAAATAACCTTGAAACTATGATTGAGTTTAATTCACTTTAATCGTTCACTAATGCATTAGGAACATCTTCAAACGATTCTCGATTGTTTTTCCGTCCGTGTGACATAGAAGCGCGACAAAAAGTTCAAACTTTGAGGACTGGGGATAAAGAATAAGAACTAATATGTCGAGTGTGAACGTCCTGTCGATACTGTTACATTATTAAAATTAAGAATGCTTTTTTCAAATGTGAAAGAAGTTGAAAATAGAAAATATAAGTTATGAGTGGTATAATTGCAATGATAAGTAGCAGACAGTATCACTACTGTGTGCTACTTATCATTGCAATAACGAATAAGCCTTTTGAAGAGTTGGCGAAGCGAGGAATCCATGGTGGAAACTGATAAGGAGAATGAAATTTATTGGGTTTGTTCCGAGGCTCATTAGTGCACCGAAGACGGTAATGGAAGGAACTACGCAAGACTAAAAACTATGGAGAAAGGCCAAGGACGAATTGCGAAAAACTGGAGATGGAAAATGCTTAAGTCGTGGGTAGGGATAATGCGACTGCATCAAGGTTTACGTAATGCCGCACTACCACAAACAAGTAATTCTTGGGACATTTTACTCTCCTTTGAACATTGAAAAAAAAACTCTTCCGCTTAGTAATCGATTAGTCAATAACTAGCCTAGCAATAGTAACTTCGCTAGAGATGCGCTTGATTGGTGAGGCAATGCTCACATCGTGCTAAAATCGTGTAGTATTCGCTCCTACAGCTATTTTTCCCATTCTGCCTTCGATTTCCCAAGATCTGATAGTCGAAAAATATCACTGATTACTATTACCTTCCGAATCCAACCAAGCCATTACCAAAATACGTTGACCCCTCCTGGTACCACATCGCCCCACACAGCTCCACGTTATACTTTAAGAAAAGCGTAAGGGGTCCAAGGCAAAAAAATAAGGAAACTGCATCCTCGGATTTCAAAGCAATGCGAGTGGGAGAGCGGGCGAGGACCGTGAGATGAAAGGAGGTTAACAAGTGAGCGGGCCTCGCCTCGGTCAAGGGATTCGGAGTGGCCGGGCTGCCCCTGCAGTGGGAACACCATCTTGGCAGTTGGCCACCATGCGAAGTGGGCGGTATTCGAGAGGGCGTGGGGCAGCAAAAGAGGCGGAGGAGGGTGGGAAAGAAATGCAGAGGGGAAAGAAACGTTCATTCAAAAAAATTGTTTCCTCCCAGTTTTCGAGACCACTCAAGACGACGGACTTCCCCACGTTTTGTTATAATTTTGCGAAAACGCTGCCCGTGCGGTACTTTAACTCCATCGACGTCAACTGAGTTTCCATGAGTAAAGGCTTCATTTTCCACAGAATGTTTTTTCTTCAAGTCAGTGTTTTGTTAGGTTGTACTCGTCAAAGTTTGAAGGATTTGCATGCCATTCATTCCTTTGTTGTTAAAAGTTACATGTTTTTCACGGCGTGGTGCCGGTTGTTAAAAGCCTCTTGAAATTTGTTTTGTTTAAGTAACTTCTAATGTGAGTGAGAAAATTTATTTCCATATCGTTCCATTTTCCCTGATAGTTCCTTACCATAGTCTGCCTTGAGTCATTAATCGGCGAGGTCAGTTGTTTTAGTGGAATTAGTGTTTAACTCTAGTTATCATCACGTCCTCTGTTTTAGGCATTTGCGATTCGAGCGTTTACCAACATCGGTATGTTACTTAATATACATTTGCCATTAGTATAAAGGTCTCTCCAGAGTGACATCACGAGTTTCTCCGTGATAATTTGTTTCAAATTACCTGCCTTCATAGTTATTAAGGCAGATGGAGGTATGCTATATCAAAATTATTATATTTATTTATTTCAAGATTGTGATTATATTTTGATTTAACGACATTCGCGTTCACATGTCGCTCTCTCTCTCTCTTATTCCTTCATTTTACATTCCTCTTCTCTCGCCTTCAGTTGTGATCTTGAGACTGAATTGTTTCCCTTCCTTCCTTTCCTTCTCTTTCCTTACATTTTCTCTTTCATCGTATATTTTGATATATATGCTTTACAATTATGTGCTTATCTATTATATCTTTTGGATGGAAAACATATGAATAAGGATTATTTATTTGTGATAGTGACTGGATATATTTAACTTCAAATATATTTAACAATGCTTGGATTATAATTTCCAGAATTACAAGTACCAAAATATGCATTGATGATACAGAATCAATCTGCAAAATATTTTTTATTGATTTTTACAAAAGCTCACTGGTTGAATGCAATGTTTTCAAATAAGGTAGCGATGACTTCTTCGTAAAACCCATTTCTTCGCTGTGCTCTGAAAAACCGATTGCTTGTTTATCTCATGATTCCTAATGTGCTAGGCGATCCATATGAATCCAAGGTTTCCAAATAATCTATTGTCACATTAGATAGATGGCAGCATTTTTTTCTGGTGTACTTCAAATGACATGCGTCTACAGATAAGCAAAAAGAGCATGCAATACCTGTAATTCAAATACATTAATATTTTCTAATTATACAATTTTACTTGTTTTCTTCGTTCCATAGCATTTGGTAAAATGGTGATTGAATGAAATTTCTTCATGGCTAGTGAACTCGAGTTTGTGAGCGGTCATTAAGAAAACAGATGAACAGCGTGTCGTCGGGTGAAAGTTGTAACTGTCAATTAGCTAATTAAAAAAGGTTCATCTTCGAGCATTTCCTGACGGTGACTTGTAGATATTCCGTAGTCATTTATATATGTGGATGGTCTTTGCCTAATTAAATGTGAACCAATGCAGAATTAAATAGAGGTTAATCCCCCTCTTCTACTTATTCAAAGATTAATTTCTTAAGATAGCATAATTTATATTTAGATATTAACGACTTGTTTATTACCGATTGAATTAACTGTGATGAATTTTCTTTGGTGCTATTTATGAAAAATTCATTTTATGAGTGAAGGATATTCCACTGAAATTAAGGAGTTAAAAAGCGATGTTCGCACTCTTACATATTTGTAATGTATCTCCTTTGGTTCCTGTGGCTTCATCCATGGCATTATTTGGTCCTTTTGGCTATTTTGCTCTCTTGATATACTAGTATAGTATTGCGAGTGTTGCTGCACACATTTTAGGCTTTTACCCGGTCTAATTTTAGAAAAATGTCTTTTGAGTTTTAATTACAACTGCTATTTTTGATTCGTGAAATCCTTTGTTGGCTCTGTTGGTAATTATCAAATGCTCATTTTTTTATAATGAGTAAACAAATCGGTTCTTAGGCCCAAAAAGAGATAGAATGAAAGCAGAGGGATTATAATTGTGTATATGCGCTTCTGCACAGGAAGTCAATATTGTATTTTTCCTGGATTAAAATGCCTTTTGTGGCTGGAGACTTCTCATATTCTTACATATTACCAGTGAAAAAAAAACTTCATTTTCCTTTATTGTTTTATTTAAGGAAGTAAATGGATACCGTTGACTTTGTAAAGGGATTTGTTGAGCTTTCTTGTGTTCGAAAACACCATTTTGCCAAATCAGCGCATTCATTGTGTTGTTTTTTTTCCTTTGCTGCTACATAAAAAAATGTGTATTCCTTTGTGCGAATATTTAAATTAAAAAGTCAAATAATTAACAATAAAACTTTAAATATGTCCAAGATTAGCATCAATTTCTGTGCTTTATTTCATTTATGTGCTAAACAGAGATCTGCCGTAAATGAGCATTATCCCGTAAAATTCTTTTGGTGAGTGCTTATTTCATAAACAGGTAATCCGCATTCAGCATTTCGAGATTGGAGACGAAGAAAATGAAAATTGCATAAAATGTGGCTCGTGTGAAGGTGGAACCCTTCCATGTGTTTTACATGAAAAAGACAAATGGAAATCGATGCCCAGTATTTCATCTTTGAATATTTGGTGTTTTTATGTCATACCACCATCTCTCCAATTTACTATTTTGTCCGAGTTATACCCTAATATTTTCTCCTATTTGCGTGGAGCGGCGTATACAAATCGAAGGATGCGAAAACTAGTGAATGATTTTCCTAACTTCAAAGAACTAGGAACAGAAAAATATAAAATACTGAGAATGTTTTGCTTCGAGAAAAACCGCAAGGTGGATCGGCCATGCTTCTGATTTGTTGAAGGAAAAATGAACGGTTATTCTATTTTCAAGAAACTTCAAACAAAACATTTATTTTAATTCAAATAAATGAAAGTCTACTATATCTTTTTCTCTTCTACAGCTACGTATAAACTACTTAATGATAGTCACTTCCCTTTTATTCCTATAGTATGTCGTATTATTTTCGAGAAAAATACGCCAGAGGAAAATTCCCCGAGAATGAAACTATGTGAAGTATCGTGTTCACTTGGCATTATGGATTAATCTAACAAAGCCAAGCTGCGGGTGTCTACTGACGCAACGCCAAAGATTGAGAAACTACAATTTCATTTCGCAAGGGAGATAAGACTCTTCCGAGTAATAAAGTATTTCTGTTATGTTTCCTCCAGCAGTGAAATATAGGCAATGCACGTACCTAAGTAAAATCGCAAGGCCGCGTCTTCGATCAGTTTACTCGGTCTGCGCATCTCGCTAGCCAGGCTGGGCACAGTCGACCACGGATCTTTCAAGCACCCGCCGGAACATTCACTGCGACCTTCCGCAGGAAAAGATCGTAAACCTGTGACCTCCTGCGCCGCATGTCTTGAAGCCAACCAGGGTGGCGCATTTTGTCTCTACTGCGCTGCGCCCAATCTCTCTCGCATGCTTCCAAGCTACTTCACTTTCGTTTTGCCACGCCCCTTCCTTTCCGAAATCGAACAAAGAAAGTGTGCATGTACGTGAGGTCTGAAAGAATAAGCATGATGTCTCAATCCAAGATATTGAGGGATACTATGCACACCGTAAGTAATGTGAAGTGTCCAAGCACACAATGCCCCAGCGCAAAATCAAAGTGGTCAGTCAGGTGTGACTAATAACAAAAGCTAGTTGACTCTTGCTCCAGAAATACGCTATATCCCTCCGTGAACAGCATGGACATGGACGCTAGGATACACCCTCCTTTCTGTCTAAATTCCTACCCATTAGCTGGCTTCCGCTCATGAATTGCTGTTATTTAATCCTTGAGCAGAAACGATTACGTTCATAAATAATGGTGGACTTGGTATTCTCTTTGCGGAAGAGCCACGGTGCGGCCAATTTTTGTTCATCTGCAATTTTCCTCGAGTTTGCGGGGCATGGGTGCGCTAATAGGAACAAGCAAATGTGGGCGGAGTGATTTTTTAGTCTCTTCGAATACTTCTATCTGTTTGATAATGTATATAGAAATAAATCAGATCTGATAGAACTGACACTAAAATGTCTTCAAAAGCTCGCGAATGACCTAACCATTTCATTTTGTTGGCGAGTACCGAAATTTATTTACATTTTTCACTGCCATGAAAACCTAAGTGGGAAAGAATTATAATAAAAACCAGTAGAACGAATGCTCGTTGTTCGAGCATGGAATTGTGAATACTGTAAATTAAAATATGTAATTTATCAAGTAGTAACTACAGATAAAGACGGTTGCGTCGCGATACGTTTGGCCTCCCGTTATTTTTATGCTGGTGTCAAAAATACTCTCATCATTGAATCCCTATTTATTTATAAATATGAATGAAATATCATCTTTAGCAACGGAGACGTATCTACTACTAATTCATTGTCGCCATCCCATATTATATTTCTTGTCTCTCCCTTTCGTGGTGAACTTTTCTCTTTTGTCGGGGTGTAACCCTTCCTTTTTTATATGTTGTTTTGGTGGATGAATATGGTAAGCTTTATAGGAGAAATTCCTGAACTAATAATTTAATTTTCTCTTCTCCCACAGTTTCTTGGACGATTTGGACCGCTTGGGCGCGAAGGACTACCAACCCACGGAACAGGACATCCTTCGGACGCGAGTGAAGACGACGGGGATCGTCGAGGTGCACTTCTCCTTCAAGAACCTCAATTTTAAGTGAGTCCACGTCAATCGCGCATCTTTCCGCTTCATATATTTGTCTTATCAAATTTGTCGCATTTTGTGTTTAATTTTAGAAGTGACGAATCCTATACCTCCCTCCATATGCCTGTGCTTCTTATTACTATTTGAGAACTTTCTCCGATCCCATAAAATTGTGTCGGGAAAGCAAACTCAGTGCGGTAATCCTCGGTAATCTCTCTCTCCACGGTCGGTTGGATGTCGGCAAATAATATCCGAAGTTTCCCGACGATCCAAAATCCGGTCTAAATCTTCCGATTTCTGTATGACACTGACTCTAACTTATACCTAAGAAAGTATCCACTAAGTCACATCTTTGCGCGGTTCGAAGGGAAATAACTTTGCATTCCAATAGGACCCTGGAAATGGAGTGACTCCGTGTCTAGCTGTCGTGCTGAATGTATTTCTTTGACCTTATGAATCACATTTTTTGTGGACTTTTGAGACTGTGTGACTTAATTCACATGTTTGTGTAATATCTTCTGCGGCGAGTAATCTTACCAGAATATTATTATCTTTCGTCTTTGGTTTGATTTTTTTACAAGGGCTGTAGAATTGGACAAGATACATCCTGTTGTCTTGTCTGCGGTTTTCCTTCGCACCTCTCCTTGCGTCCCCAATTTGTGATAAGCATTGGAAAAATGCGCCGCAAACGTAGGCACCAAGGTAAACACAAGGTGAATATCTGGTTATGCGGGAAGTGATCATTGTAGGGGCCAATGCCACTGGCCGTATCTTCATCGGAAGCCCTCGATAGCAGTTTTCAGGGAAATCTGATGTATTGAATTAATTGTCGGAAGGATTGATATATAGTATAATGGTTTATACCTTGATGCATCCAACGATAATTGCCAAACAGAGGTTGTTAATACACTACCTCGCTGGGAATATTACTTAGCTACTGATCAATCAAATGATATTCCTTGGTGCCAATTGGTGACAGAGAAAATAAATCGATTGCAATCCTACCAAATAATACAGCCAACATTTAGTGTTCTGCGTTATATTTTAAGATCATATTTCCAATTGGAATGGTGAAAATAAAACGCGCCCAAGGAATTATGGGGGAACCAAAAAACATTAATTCGAACAAATTCGTCAAAATATCTCGATTGTAATTTCTTTAAGATTTTCTAAGTCGCGCTAGTGGTCTAATTTTCTCCTTCTTAGTGCCGTTTGTAATAGGTTAGTACTCTCATAAATGATTCTGACGAAGAGCATCTATTTACGAATTTTTTGGTAGGTACTGTGGATTGTTGCACTTTTCAGATCAGAAAGCTTAAAGCGACATCATTGGCAAATGTCAAAAGGAGTAGTGAATGTTAGAAACGCGGTTATTGGGAATGATTGATTGACGTCCTTGTGAAGGTGGCGCAATTACGAGGCGTTAAAGGTTTTTCATGAGCTCAAGGTCTACTTGTAATTATACGATTCGTATACTGCATTGATTCTTTTCGGATTACTCCATTTTAGTGCAAAAACCTATTTCCTAATGCTTAATGGCACTAATCAACAGGAAAACTCAATCTTTAAAGTCGTGATGACATTCTGGCTTTTGTTTTACCTGAAATCAAAATCTCATCTTGTTATTTGAAGTCTAGATTTATTATTTTTACGTGACTGTGGTTTGCCAATTGCGTTACCCCGATGTAATTGTCGATACTGAATTAATTGGTTCGATCTGCGCGAACGCTTTCATAAAGGTAGCAATAACTTAACGATACCTCTCATTCTAAGTAATGGCACCAAGTATTTCTTAACACTAAGGACTTAAAAGGAGTTCCTTGTTTCTAAATCAATTGAAATTTTATCAATACGTTTTTTATCTTGGTTTTTAGATGATGTAGTTAATTTAATTTCTTTTGCCAGACATCTGAGCTGTCTTCATATTTATTCTAATGAAACAGTTTTCTCCTCTTCTGGTGAATATTCCGACGTCCTCTGCACTCTTGCAAGGTTTCTAACAAATTTTCGAAAACTTATCTAAAAGTGGCTTTTTGAAAAAATATTTTGTCATCCCTGAATTTGAGAACATTCAGGAACCTACATTAGTTGCTAATACAATATCTTTGTGTTAATCGAATAAAAAGATAAAAGAAAAATTCCCTGATTTTTAAAGCTCTAAAAATCTCGCATGATGTCACGTGTCGTCGCTTTCATGTTAACAACCTGCACATGCGTTAAACTTCACGCAGTACAGTGTTCTGTGTCAGCTTCTGGAGGAAGAAAGACTGATTGACAAGAATCAAAAAAAGATGCTACATAAAGATCCTGGCATCAGAAAGAGGCATTGACATTCTTAGGAGGACATTGACCTCTGGAGCTAAGAAAATTACTCAAAGAGAACGTAAATGCGATGCTCGTGATTCGTTTTAATTCCATACGAATGGAAATACAACAGATGAACATAATTCTTGAATTTTAACGTTCTCAAGCATCATCCCATTTTTTCTCCCCTGATGAAACTGCAAGTCACTTCGGTCATTTTGTGGTGCCGGCGTAAGGGAGAGTATGGGGTCGAGAGGGGGAAAAAATCATCTTACCTCTTCCGTGAGCCCATTTTATTTGAGGATATCCTAATCCGATCAAATCCCAGCTAATGCAAATGTCAAGATCTTGTCAGGATGTTTGGTAAAGAGGCCTAATATATTCCGGCATTCCTAAGCAGCACTCTTCCGTTCTTAATTTCCGCCGCGACTGTAGCCCATCCGTTTTTTGACGCCTCTAATGGCCTTCAAAACAAACCTCTTCATTCATCCCTGATCCTAAGAGCCACCACGGCTCTGCTGCCATCGGTAGACGACTTCGCGCGCTCATCCTCCCTCGTGAGATATTTTCTTTGGAAGTTTCTCTCTTTTTCAAGTCTCTCCTTATGTAGCAACGTGAATTTTGTGAGGGCGAACCTGGAGAACTTTCTGGGAGCCAAGGTCGCGGTGTGATTTTATTTGCAAACGCTTGAGAATTCCGAGATGTGAAAATTCAAAATGCACCCGACAGAGGTCTCAAAGTCAAGCGTTTTGGCCAGCGTTCCCGCGTGTAGAAGGAACGTCGCAGCTTGTCTATGCTGTCTGCTGAATAGCGCCCACTTATTTCCTCCGTTTAATATTTACGTTGCAACGTCAAAAATTTTATTAATTACAGGTTGATCACCAATAATTATCAGGGGTGACACACCTGTTTTGAGAAATTGGCGGAACGGGAGGCTTATTGGTTATTCATGTCTGGCCTTCCCACAAACTTGGAAGCGATATTCCCCGAAAATGGCCGTAAAAATTGAGCAGCAAAATTTATAGTCTTCATTATCATTCATATAATCTACCTTAAATACCCTTCCATGTATAGAATCATCTTTGTATTCGTAGAGATTAATAATATATTTATGTAACTACCTTTTGACATGGTATCATTGTAAAATATCCCTCAAACTGCCAGAATTAATGAAGAGGCTCATAGATTCGAACCATTGTTGATATACTACCGTGCTGGAAAGGAAGAACCTCATATCCGTATTCATGCATAAATATGAAGTAGTTATGTATTAAGTTCAAAAATCCGGACTTCCAGGTCATCTCATTTGCAACCTTGTTTTTTTATTATTGATAACCTAGAATTCTTGTGGAATATCCTATGCATATGAGAACAGTTAGATTATTTCCCCTAAACAGGGGTGAGTTGGAGAATTCTGTTGGCATTTACGTCTTTTCCAGTTGTTTGAAATGTAAATTAAAACATTTTTCATTTATCAAATGCCATTTTCATGATAAATATCCCGTCATGCTTTCGCTGCCATTGATTGATTTGATGATTCAATTTCACGTTTATGTGTTACATGACCATAAAAAAAAGAATTTTTATTGGTATGGAGCAATTACGGTTACTGGATCGGAAATAAGGCAGTAATCCTTGATTCCAGAGCTAAGCACTTTTCTTCTATATAAAAACTTGACTATTAGTGGCAGTTTTAAGAACATGAGTTTTATGGGAGGGATTTTCTTATTTCATTCAGTTGAAATTCTACGAGAATTTGGAGAAATGACTTTTCTCCATACTACAAGAGTTTCTCAGACGATAAATAGTAGAAATATGACTGGTGCTACGAAGACTGAGCTCCCTAAAGTGGTTATAATATTTTATGTTGAGTAGGCATCGGAGTAGAAGTTTATTTTTTTCAGGGAACAAAATCCTCGGTACTTGAGTCATAATCTTATTTTGGCGAGCATGAGAAAGCTCCTGTGTTTCGAGAAATAGATTTTTTAAATAGAGTTACACCAGGAGCATATTATTCAACTCGCAATCTAGGTTGTCTTTCGTAATCCTAACTAAGTCGCTGTCTACTGACTAAAACTCATCCAGTGAGTTTGATATGCATTAACTTGACTTTTCATATGCTCCATACATGAACACAATTAGTGTCAAGATAGCCGACAATTTAATAAACACCGAACGGCGTAGTTAATCATTAAATTTTCTGTGATTCAAAACAGCAAATATTACACTAATACATTGGCGTTTGTATTTTTCATCATCGTAAGGTTTCCTTAGTTTGGTGATGGCACCATCTTTTAGCGTGTTAGTCACAGTTGAAAGTTATATCTCACGAATTAACACCGTCATATTTCATGAAATATCCCTCCTGGTCTTGGCCTAAGGTAGTAAAGTAAGACGTATCCTGGCTTTGGTACTGGTATAATAAGTGCTTGACTGCATTCATTTTACACCCCATTCCGACGATGCCCTAACGTCAGAATCATTCCCTCTAGGGAAACGGCATTGACTGGTCTAATGGCCTAAAGGAGGATGCAACCTCCGTGTTGAATTGATCTTCCATCACAAATATCCGTTCTTGCCATTTTTTATCATTTCATAAGTGTTTATATTCACATTTTCCGCACTGCCGTAATTATGTGCCTTTGTGTGAAAATAACTCTAGGTGACTAAAGTTGCTTACCTTTTCTACTTTTAGCAATATTTTAGCAATGAAATCAAAACTAGTTGTATCGTTGTCACTTTAGTGGAAGTGTGTACACTGTAGTGGAAAAAGAAAATGATTTGACGGTGTCTGTGAGGTGAGCGGGTGGGCGAAGGTTATCCTCGTGGTTGCTATCACGGCTACTTGTGGCTGGGGCTTCAAACGCGGAGTGCTGTTCCAATGGGCACGTTTAATAAAAAAATGAGGTCGCTTTACAACCCTCTCGGCCCCTCCATACCACTCCGGGCACGAAATCTTTTCAGCCATTCCCTCAACACGACACTTAAGCAATATCCTTTTCGTCTTTATCCTCCCTGTCCCGTGACTTCTCCTCCTCTCCTATCTTCATCTACCTTTCGCTCCCCACATTCCACTCCTGCTGCACTCTACGGACCCTCTTTAACATGAACAATGGCCTGTCGTCTTCCAAGAGCTATGTTCTTGCACCAGTGAAAGTCACATCCTCAGCAGCGTTATTAAAAATAAATGTGTACAATGGAACCTATCAGGACTAATGCCAAAAATACTGTATTGCGACTGTAGCGTAGTTGACATAAGTGCGCCACTATCGTTTCTTACAGCACATGCTTTTTTTTGTTTTTGGTTGACCGGTTTAGTACCGTACTCATGGTTGGTCCATCTTAATAGAATCGCGAAAAATACCTTAGCATTGAATTGTGTAAAGAGTTTGGGTCATATTTTCTCGTGTTACCGGTGATGACTTGGGCTTTATTCATAGATTTTAACCTAAGCTCTTGTGTTGATTTTTTCATATTTTTGAAATTTTTGTGTTAGAAACAATTTCAGTCTCAAAATTATCTTCATTTCAATGAAGAAACAATTTCGATTAAAAATAAAGTCTTGAAATGGTATACCGAATACCCATTGAAGCTTTGATATTTTTATTTTGGCAATCGTAGAAATATCTCTATTCAGTTGCTTTAAATTAATTTCCGAATTCTGAATTTCTTATGTATAATTACTTAAATTATCCTCATCTCTCTTCTGAAATGATAAATGTGAATGGAAAGTATATTCTAGAAAAGTTTTACTCACGGCTATACATTACATCCGGTAGCAATCATTACAGAGGTTACAGTTAGTACTGTCACTCTTTACGTCCCTTGTACGAAAGTAGGTGAGGAGTAAGACTTTGGTAAGACCGTTAACTCTACTTAACTTTGACTATTGTCTCTAAGGCCTCAAAACAGCTTAGCATTTTTTCGTATTAGCAGTCACTATAATCGGTTGGTCATAAGCATACCTCTTAATGGATTGAATTTGTTGATATTAGAATTACAACTTTATGCATTGTGAATTTTTTAATTGACCACGGTCCAATTCAATTCCATTAATATCAAATCATAGTGAAATTTGGTTGTGTTCTATATTTCAGCCGTCATAAGGTAATTCCCTTGTGAAGATGTGGGGTAAATAATTTAAAAAATACTTAGATCTTTGAAAGGTCATGGCGTGAACTACTTAAATGTAAAATTTAATTGGTTCGGTAATTTTTTATATGGTTAGTTGATGTAATATAACATCCTTGTAATACCTACAATGCTTGAGTAAGTCCGACGCTGTCCAAGCAAGCAAAGGAAATTCATCTTGATGAATTTTCTTTGCTTGCTTTTATAAATATATTGCCCAATTCTGTCGATATTAAACTCACTACCTACCTACGAATGGTGTATTTCCTGCATCAAAGATAATGGACACGAAATGGCTATGGCTTTAAAATAAAAGTAAAGTAATTTCTCAGGTGCTTAAGGGAAATGCTTTAGCCTATGGCATCGCTATCAAGCCACTCTGTTGAATAGATATGGTGAGGTCTTAAAGTACGTCCAGACTCTTCATCAATTTTGTGTACCGTGTATGAATAGTTGATGCATGGAAATGGCGTGTGTTGTTAAGGTCAGAGCGTGGCATTGGAGCCTCTCGTTGGAACTACAATGTGAAGAGTAATCCTGTTAGACTCTTCTTCCCGCGTAATCCGTTCAAGATTCATAACAGTGCTGAGCCTTACATTATCCTTCTAATTGGTAATGATTTAGCTTCAAGGTGGGATTCATGTTTTGAATACATTGACCATTGTTCCGGGAGTTGTGCTTGAAATTGTATAGGAATGAAAAATTGAGGGATACCTCCTCCGTGAATGTTAACAGAATGGAATTGAGTCCATCGCAGTTGTTTTACAAGTCCTTTTCATTGGGTGCAACGTTTTAGCGGTAATTTATATGAAAACAATCCCTGGCCGATGCTTTAAACTTCGCTGCTTTTATATTTATGCGTAATATTATGGCTCTTGGGAATATTAGTGATTCGAATTTTTCGAATTTTATTATGTATATTAATGGCATCATTTATGACTTAAAAAAGACCTAAACTCTATTAATGACTACCATATGGCTAATTAATTAATTTAAAAAAGAAATTGTTTTGCTTGTCTATTATTTGTAGACTTAAAATCTTGAAGAGAGATTTTCCACCGAAGCTCAAAATTCTAAGCAAAATCATTGATGTCTCGTTGTCATGGGTTTTCGTATATCTCCGTTTTCTCTTGGTTAAATCCTCAGTTGATCATAAAAATGTTTCTCAATCATATTCGTCTTTTCAGTATCTCTCACAAAATGAACCATACCATCACATGGATAATTCATCGTAAGTTCATTGAGGATGACAATAGACATAAGTAGGCTTGCTTTTTCACTTTCGTAAACTCTATTAATCATAAATTGATGTAGAAATTGTTGAGAAAGAAGTCTGTACTATAGATAATTTCTACCAATTCAAAAGCGTGAGTATGACAGGGCAGAGTCCCCTTAAGCCTCACGAATTATTTAGTTAGTCTCCTCTCAGGATTTTTGTTCAGTTTAGCACAAAACTTAGTAATCGCTTAACGTTACTCGATCGTCGATTTCATTTTTTGCGGGACACGGTCGGCGCGCAGAGATTTACAATAAATGACGTCCGGCCGCTTCCACAGCTTGGAGAGCACTGAAACTGGTTTCGCAGCAAAGCTTAGCGTCCCCCTCCCCACCTCTTCCAAATGGTTTGATTCCACTCCAATCATTGGGAGCGGCTCGGGAAATTCAGTCGCATTACTTTCGGAATGCACCCTGTATGTTGAACAGCACCGGTGATAATAGAGAACCCTGCCTTTCTCCTCTTTCTAATACCGCCCACCCGGACATTCCATCCCCCACTCGCACCTGAGCAGTCTGAGGCATGCACATGTTGCGGATTAATATCCTATTCATCCCATATACGAGTTTTTCTTTTTTGCAATATGTTCATTAGTTTTTCCCAGTTCCCCCATTCAAACGCCTTTTCAAAATCTACGAAGCAGGCGAATACATTCTGATTGTATTCTATGACCGTCTCTATTAGTGATCTCATTACTGCAATGGCATCGCGCGCACCTCTCCCCTTCCTAAACCCAAACTGATCATCCCCTAAGTAATCATATACCTTGCCCTCCATCTTTTTTTTTGATGATCCTGAGAACCACTTTAGCTGCATGGGAAATCAAACTTATTGTTCATATATACGAAGTGCCTCATTGTAAACTACTCGCGAAGCTAGAAGCATATGGCATAGATAAAAAATATCCGGGGTTGGATTAAAAACTTTTTCGTCTACTTGGCATTTAGAATTAAACTTAAAAAAGTGCGTCAGTAATTTTTGGAAAAAGAGCAATTCCCTTCCGAACGCTTACTGCATGGGAACACCGAAATGGAATGTGTAGACTCAATTAAATACCTAGGAGTTACCCTCACCCACGATCTCTCCTGGGTAAAACACATATGGGGAAAATGTGGACACGCAAACAAAAAATTAGAATTTATTAGATTAGTACTAGGTAAATGTGATGAAAAGGCAAAATAGAATGTTCCCTTTCACTAGTTAAGCCTCATTTAGAATATGATGCGAGTAAATGGGATCCTCATGAAGTTGGATTAATTGCCTAATCAGATCGCGTGCAGCGTAGAGGAGCTAGATTTGTAAAACGTTGTTATGATAAGCTTAGTAGCGTATCCAAAATATTAGAGCAGCTAGGCTGGGAATAACTAATGGAGGTTAAATTACAGATTGAAGCTCTTGCATAAAGTGAAAGAACGTCTCTTTAGCAGTGATGTTGAAAATGTGTTATTATCCCCATCGCCCAACGGTTGGAGGGATCATGTCAATAAAATTGGAGAGATCAAGTGCAGTACAGATAAATTTAAGATGTATTTATTCCTCGAACGATAGGGGATCATAATAACATTGTCAGACCGTAGATTCGTGTTCGGGTAAAAATTAGTCTGGTGTATATTCACCCCTTGCCACACACCCTAGCTTGCAGGGTACATAAATAAATACTGCTGACTAACGCGCAAATTTGTAACATTTTATCTTATTGAAAACCGCAAACAAAACTATAGAAACGGTTGATGGGAAAGGACAAGGCAACCATGGATCACTGATGAGATGATTAAAAAGAAGGAGGAGAGAAGAAAATGGAAGAATGTAAACACAGAACTAGGTGGAAGGAAGTACAAAGAGTGGAATAATAATTTGAGACAGGCAACAAATGAATCATGGTGGGAGACGTAGTGCGATGAAATAGGAAGTTTGCTGAGGAAGGGTGAAAGTGATGCGCTATACAGCAAGGTTAAATCACTATCGGGAAGTAAGAAGGGAAGATTTGTGCTAACAGTTAGAGATCAGTCGGGTAAGATAATGGTTGAAACAGAAAAGATCCAAGGGAGATGGAAGGAATATATAGAAGAACTGTATGTTAAAGAATTCAGGCCAATAAGGTTAGACATAGAAAGAGAACATGATGTAGAGGAAGATAGACAGCTTAGGTCCAGGCATACTCGACGATGAGATAGAAAGGGCATTAAGGGAGATGAATTAAATAAGGCCGCTAGGGTAGACAACATTCCTGCGGAACTACTGAAAGGTTTAGGAAAATGTGGGAGGAAGAGGCTATATGGACTGATTCGTAGTTACTATGAGGAAGGAATCTGGCTGGAAGACTGTGAGAACAGTGTTTGTTCCTATCCGAAAAAGATAAAGGGTACATCATCTGAGTATGTGCCTGTTTCGTAGATTTTGAAAAGGCGTTTGATAGAGTGAATTGGAAAAAACTCCTGAGGATATTGCAGAAAATAGGAATAGATTGGAGGGATAGGAGGCTAATCCGCAACTTGTGCATATATCAGACTGCTCAGGTGCGAGTTGGGAACGGAGAGTCCGGATGGGCAGTGTTGGGAAGAGGTGTAAGGCAGTGTTTTCCCATGTCACTTGCGAGGTTCAACGTATATGGGGAGGAAATGATTGAAGAGGCATGGGAAGAACTTGAGATAGGAATGAAAGTGGGCGTGGAATTCGTAAAATCAGTTAGGGTTGCTGATGACCAAGCTTTAGTTTGTCAGTCAGTCAAGGGGTTTGCAAGCTTTGCTGAGTGAATTGGAAATTCAGTGCGACAGGTATGGCATGAGAATCAATATTAATAAAACAAAGGTTATGTGATTTTCTAGAAAGAAAAAGGCTAAGCTAAACATTAAAATAGGAGGGCAAAAACTACAGCCTGTAGAACAGTTTACGCATCTCGGAAGTGTTTTGGACCAACACGGTCAAAGTAGTAGGGACGTAAGGAGAAGAATTGCGCTAGGCAAAGAGGCTTTCACAAGGAGGAGGGAGCTGATGACAGGGACGTTGAGTAAGGATATTAAGAAAAGACTCGTAAAAACTTTGGTATGGAGCGTAGCTATGTACGGCGCGGAATCGCGGTCATTGAAGCAGGAGGATAGAGTTTACTGGAGGCTTTTGAAATGTGGGTGTGGAGAAGAATGGAGAAGGTGAAATGGACTGAGAAGAAAACAAACGAGGAAGTACTTGGTATGGTGGGCGAAGAAAGGGGTTTGTTGGAAGAAATCCTATAGAGGCAGTAAAAGTGGATGAAGGGGGTATTGACCGGCAGTGGGGTGTTGAAGAATGTAATAGAAGGGAGAATGCTAGGCAAACGAGGAAAGGGCAGGAACAGGATAGGGATGTTGGACGGGCTGAAGGTTGGAAGCAAGTGCACAGAGATGCAGGAGGACTGCTTGGACCGGAAGGAATGCATGCAGACAGAAAAATTAACCTCCATTTTCAACTTGTTCGTCGCTTATTTTTTTCTCTTAATGGTTTTTAACATTTATCCTTCATCTTTATTAGCTGGTGTCTCAGAGTTCCTAGCGTCACTCTCCCCTATATCTCCACCAATCCGTCACGGTTTGCAAAGTAATACCTGGATAAAGAAGAACATTTAGATCTATGCGTTGTTTCATCACATTGCGTACTCAGGAGCAGCAACACCACACGTTTTATTGATGCAGCCAAGTTCCCCTGGGCCACCGTCGTGGCGGTCGAGCCGTGACTCGGCGCGAATGCCACTGGTCCTGGAAACCGAGCTCGAGGGAGCGCGCCAATCTGAACTTGTGTGTTCATCGTCGCGCGGGACTCAAAGCTCATGAAGGATCACGAGGCGGAGGAGAGGAGTGTTGCGGCTCCATGCCACCTAAATGCAGACAGCCGCCTTCGCGCCTCCCTCCTCACCTTACACCTCCTTCCTAATCCTCACCCTCGCACCCTCTCCTCCCAACACACTCATCGTCTGCTTCCCTTTCATTTTCCTTTGTCTCGCCCCCTTGGCATCTCTCTCCTCCCTTTCCCATCCCACTCATTCCTCCCATCGCGCCTCAGCCCTGGCCCTCCTATGTCGCTCCCGCAGGTGCTTACCCTCTCCTCCATCCCATTCCTTCAACTTCACTTTTTTTATTCTCCCTCGCCCCACTGTCTTCCCCTCCCTCCCATTCGATTTTATTCCCTCCTTCAACAGCTCACTCTCCTCGCCGAGTTCTCTCCCTTTTTCTCCAACAGTCGCCCCAAACTCTTCTTCAACGCCACCGTCCTCGTTTTTTAACCTCTCTTCTGTCTTTGTAAGATTTTAGAATTTTGTTTCAGCTTCTCTCAAAATTGGACTCTCGGAGTTTATTTGCATCCTCGTCTCACTTTCACTTGGGCGTACTTCCGAATTGGATTTGTTTTTATATGAAAAACGAGGGAAATGGGAAATCCTCAATTTTTCTTGAAATATGATGAATATTTCTTCAAATGTGAAATATGAGGAGTCTCCTAGTGCATTTTTTTTCTCACACTAGACTGGTGTGCCAACTCGTATCATTGTTTTTATTCCATGGACCGTTACTGTCTTTAATAACGGACCGCATTGTTCTCGGCCTCGTTCCAGAGAGTAAATACAGTAACATTTCTTCCTGTCAGGTTTTCTGTCTTTATCTCCCGCCAAAAATCCTTACGTTTTCGAAATCGTCTCACCATGACTGACTCCCTCCTCCCCTATGTTTCCATCTCTCTCCCTTTCTCTTTTCCTCTTTCTTTTCCTCTCTCTATCCCTATCTTTCCTCTCTCTCTCTTTCCATTTCGTCTCTTTACTCTTCACCCGCAAATTTCTCCTCCCTCACGCCCCACCCAGTCCCATTTCCCCTTCTCGCACGTTTACTCCTCCACTTCCCTCTTTTTCCTTACCCCCCGTTCTCTCCAACCACCCTCATCTCACTCCTCCCTTCCCCTCGCTCTCACGCACACAAGAGAATTCGTCCGTAGGTCGCTCTACCCTTATACCTTTCATCTCCCTCACCTTCCACATCTCCTCTCTCCCCGTTCCACTCTCTTCTCCGTCATCCCTTCTCCCCTTCATTCTCTCTCTCCTCTCTCCCCCTCCCGTATTCCCCTCTCTCTTGTGGCTGCAGTGGTGGCGCCACAACGCCCGAACCTCCGGGGCGCAAGCGTCCAACGTCCCCTCCCCGAGCACCCCCACTCCCCTGCCGCCGCCCGAGCGATGCCCCCCTCGTCGACCCCCTCCTCCATCCCCTCCTCCGTCTACCATGCGCCCCTCTCCTCCTCTCGCTCCCCTTCTTTCCACCCCTACCCCATAAGCCACTCCCTCATCTCCTCCCCCCTCTCCGCACCCTCCCCCAGGCTTCCCGGCTCCTCCCCATCGTAGTGCTGTGAGGTAGATCGATACTTGCCATCCCTCGCCGCCTTCAACTGCAAGCTTCAAATTTTTATTGGCTCGGAAGGAAGGACCGGAGAGAGAGAGAGTGTACATACACAGGGCGAAGCAGGGGAAAGGAGATTTCCCTCCGTGCGCTCCGAACCAACAACGCACCATACGCCTTTCTTCTTTCCTCCGCTACCACTTCCGTTCTCTCTCTCTGCCGAACGGGCGCGTAGGTCGGCGGTAGAGGAAGCCACCGCCTCAGCTCCGCTCTCATCTGCCGCAGTAGCATCGTCCCGCGGGGAGTCCCGACCCTTCTTCCCCCGACCTCTTTCCATCCATTCCCCCATCTCCCTCTCTCTCTCTCCCAACCTGCCCAGGCCGCCGGATGGTCGGCCGGTCAGTCCGTCAGCCCGTCCGTCAGGTTCCCGGTCCGCCGCAAGATACCCTGGGGGGGAGGGAGAGGGGAGGTGGAGCCGGGCTAAAGGGGCGGCTGCCAAGCCCCATGCAACCCTCCCCTCCCCAACTCAACTCTCACTCACTCGCCGGCGGAGGGGGTGGGGGTTCCGGAGAGTGGGTGGAGAGAAGTGCGGGGGGGGGGGCAAACGCTCTCCCCGCACCGAGGCCATCATCCCCGCCTGAGCCGCCCCGCGCGCGCCCTCTCGCGCCTCGCCATCCAACCCTCTCTCGTATCTCCCCAAATCTCTTCTCCCGCTCTCGCACACGCCGCGCCGCCCCTTCACGTAGACGTGTTATCTTCGTCTCTCTGCGGGAGAGAGTGGTGAGCAGCGGGCTCGTGTGTGAGTGAGTGAGTGCGCGTTCGGCTCGGGAGGAGGGAGCGGGAGGAGAGGAGAAAAGGGGGCGGGAAGGGGGGGTACGAAACTACTATGCTCCCTGTTGCCCCCACCATCCCACCCCCTTCTCTCTCCTCGGCGACGAGTTTTGGGATCGATGCCGGGGTCGCCATGGCGCGATAGCGAGAGCGGCGAGCGATCGAACGCCCGCGTCGCAAGGATTTCGGTTCCCCTCGCTCCCGCCGTCCTCTCCGCTCCTTCCCCCGCCGCCTCCTCTGCCTCATCCCGCCCCATCTCCGGTGTACTTCCACCACCCGCCGCCTCCCCTCCTCCCCCTTGTACAATCCATTTTCAATCGCCTTTTTTCTAACCAGAATGTTTTGCAAAATGTATTTTGCGATTTTTTTTGTCCTGCCAATAGCTTTGCTCCATTTTTCCATTCCTACATTCTCCGCTCACACACATCTTTGATAAGATTTTTTACCGTTCGTTATGAAAAGTTGGGAGTGTAATCCTGACTTACGAAAACTCGGCATGTTTCCCCTCATTTCTTGTCGCTGTTCCTTCACGCGGTGGGTGGAAACGGGAGGCAATATGGTTTGATTATAACCAGATTAACTAAGAGAATCGCCCAACATTATTGCTGTATAATTAAATAAACTGTACATATGTTGACCTGCCTCCAAATTTATTTCCACTGAGTTATGCCTCTCGCCATCGTCCAGCTACCGTAGATCAATCATCGTCGCTTCCGCCTCTCACATTTTTTTACTCTCATTCCCACCTTGTGTGGCTGACGAGATTGAGCGTTCTTTTTAAGTCGGCTCGTCGGCGAATGGTAGTTTTTCCTCCTCTCCCCTCGCTTTTAAGTCTTAAAATAGTTTGAAACTTATTCTAACCGAGGATTCAAGCCGGGCCTCTCCCGAGCACGACCGCGAAGTGGCGAGAAAAACCCAATGCTGGAAAAAGTCTTTTCACACTCAACTCGCCTTTGGATCACGACATCCAGATTTCCCTTCCTTGAAGATCCAGATAGATAGAGAGTCAGTGAAGGACTTATTGCTAGTGTATTAACGCCAGCGCCTGCCCGTTCTCTCCCAATGCTCCCTTCCCCAGCCTCCTCTCCCCCACCCCACACGACTCCTGACTGGTCCTTCTCCGCGGTGTAAAAACGAGGGAGTTTTTGGCGACGTTCGGGAGTGCCCATCGCCCCCTTTAGATCGATCCCGACCTTCCCAATGGAGTGCAAGTTCGCTGGCCATTTAGCTCCCGCGCACACAAACCGTTTATGCCGTCGTTAAAACCACCCCTTAAGTCCACAGTTGGAACACGACGTGGTAATCCCCGAAGGAACTAACTGCCACTAGCTAATTTATATTCATGAAGACGCCTCCGCTCGAAGGTCTGTGTATGTTTTTGATCCATTTCATTTCGTTTTGTCTTCCCAAAATGAGTTCTTTTTATTCTGTTGAGGACGCTTAATTTTTTTCCAAGTAAAGCGTAAGCATTCATATAGAAGTGAAACGCACCCATTAATAGTCTGTGATTTGATTTGTCATTGGAAAAAACACTATTTATAGCACTACTGCCAAATTTTTATCATAATATGGCTGCTGTGTTCGTATTTTCGAGGGATTCATTTCTGTCATTTTGATTCAGTATTTGAAAATGTATCCCCTAATAATCAGATGAACGTCGACTTTATTCCAATTAATTATTTACTCTAGTTGGTATCTCATATGCTTGATTATTCTTACTTTTGCATCGGGAACAACGAAATGAATGTGTATACTCGATTGATCACCTAGGTGTTACCCTCACTCACGACCTCTCCTGGGTGAAACACACGAGGAATATGGGGAAAAGCTAACAAAAAATTAGGATTTCTTTGAACTCCTGGAGTACTGGGTAAATGTAATGAAAATGTCTAAGAGGAATATTATATTTCGCTGGTAGGCTTCATTTAGAATATGCTGCTAGAATATGGGATCCTTATGAAGTTGGATTGAATGCCAATGGGATCGCGTGCAGCGTAGATGAGATATAATTGTAACGTTGTTATGATAAACTTAGTAGCGTATCCAAAATATGACAGGAGCTAGGCTGGGAATCACCCCCGGAGCTAAGGTTAAATTACAGATTAAATCTCTGGCATAAATTGGTAGGACACCTATTTAGTAGTGATGTTGAAAATGTATTATTACCCCCCATCGTACTACGGTAGGAGAAACCATGTAGAGAGATGAAGTTTAGAACAGATTTAAGATGTAATTTTTTCCACGAACAATTGGGGATCATGATAACATTGTCCGACCGCGGTAGGTTGGTGTTCGGGTAAAAATAGTCTGGTGTGTATTCGCCCCCTGCCATACACCGTAGCGGTGGCTTGCATGGGTTTAAAATAACTAATCTTTGGGTTGTAATTACTTCCAAGGATGAAACTATCGTGTTTTAGTTTCACGAATGTTCTCATAGGTTTACTTCCTTTAGTGGTGTAGACCCGTTTACGGAATGTCAGGTCTCATTTTTTTCCGAAAAAAAAATGTTCGCGGAATGTAATTAATGGTCACGCATTCGATGAATTGATCATATTCACAAGAAATATAAAACGTAACGAAGGCAGATGCATTCTGAATCCTTTCTTCTCATGATGTCGTTATCTTAAGTGGCTCGCGGTTCACGAGTTGGAATTCCTTCCATAACATATCTGACCGTGACTTGTACCCGTGGGCACACTTGCAATGGGAATTAAGTCGAAGGACGGAAAATTTCCCCTTGCCAGGGATGAAGCCTAGGCTTCGCAGGGAAAGAGACCCTTTCCATTACCCACGGCTAGCCGCTCTCTTCCCGCGGACCATTTCCACACCACGGCCACAGTGTTGCCGTCCTAGATTTTCAGTCGACCCTCTCTCTACATACATATCGTAATCCGGCATCAATAAGCTCAAGTGCATGGAAACTGGCACCCCAGTTTATGGCAGAAAGGAAAAGAAAAACACTTATTACCTCAAACCATCGTGGTCCAATCTGCAGTAAGAATTTATTTTTTTTATTAGAAATAAATAATGAATAAAAATATGCTGAGATTCGTTGAAAAGCTTTTCATTCGACTTGACGAGCTGTTTTACCCTGTGATTATAGAGAATTGATTCTCTGAATAATGTTATAGGATAATATGTCGAAAAGCCTGGTGGTAAGTTATGAATCTGGGGGCATTATATTAATCGTGAATACATGGCCAAATATTTATTTGCCACCTGTCGAATTTTTAATATCTGTGGAATGAGCTCCACTAAAACCATCCAAGTGGTCGTTATATAATGTGAGCATGTCTGATGCTGCGCTCGAAAGCGCTGTCACGGGGAAACTTCGTCACTGCTCCTCCGAGAAAGGATTTGGAATGCAGATATAACGTACAACGCTCCTTTCTCTCATTTCTCCGCCTCCCCCCTCAATCCACCTTCCTCCCGACGCCGACGTCGACCGGAGGGTTACCCTCTTCCTCGCTCCCCAATCCTCTCCATCGTTTCCTTTTTTTTCTTCCTCCGTCGGATGGGAGACGCCTGCTCCGTGGCGTCGTCGGAGAGGATGCGAAAGGGGTGAGCAAGGGTGGGGAAGGGGAGAAGTCTAGAGATCTCAGGAGAGGAGGGTGAGAGGGGAACAGAGGGAGAGATTTTTAAAGGCTCGATGGGCGTGTGGGAGAGAGTGCATGCGATGCCTCCGTGGGTCGGAAGCGGCGGCCATCTGCCACCGGAGTGGTCCTAAAGGGAGCGCAGGGTGTGGGGAGGCTGAGGGGGGAGGGCTTGACGGAGCGCTTGGGGATTGGGGCGGCGTAGGGCGCTCGCGTCAGCGGGGAGGGTTTTTGCCTCCGGCGGCGGCAGTGGAGAACAGAAGAAGACCGGAAAACGTGAGGCGCACATGAGCGTTTTAAAAAAAGCGACGACCCCACCCACCCAGCCTCACCGACAACTCCCTCCCCACGCCCACGCCCCCATCCCCGAAAACTCCACTTCCCCCTCTCACCCCCTCTCCTCTCCCAACATCTCTCGAAAGAGCACCCGTAGGTAAAAGTAGAAGCGGTGGACATTTTTCAATCGATCCTCCTCACCCCCAACTCTAAAGGGTTTGTATGTGTATAATGACGACACGGCAGGGATGGTCGCTATAGTTTTCCGCCGCTCGCCGGCGTAGATTTTATTTTTACCCTCGCCTTCCAACCCCGCCTCTCAACTTGCGCGCGTGTTCGTTTGAGTGCTGGAAGTTCTCGGTGGATGGTGATGGTGATGGTCAGTGAGACGGGTGATATAGCCGCAGATTCGCCGCCAACCCAACCCAACATCTCCTCCGCAAGGACTCTTCCGTCCTGGCCTCATTTGCGTCGAGGCAACCTCACCAGAGGGTGATAGAAAGATCCCCTCGAGCCCTCCCCTTTTTTTCTTTCCCTGCGGTCGATCCACGCCCATTCTCTGAAGACCCGCGCGGATGATAACCGCGGCTTTCAGCCGAGAGGCGTATTTGTGGGTAATCGCCCTTAACGTGAATGCCATGAAGGAGGCGTCGTTCCTAAGATTGTACTCAGTTAACGGGTCCCATAGACCTTTCCTCCGCAGCCTCCATTCTCAATCCTCTAAATAGCTGGTTTTTTAGGGCTAGACTTTAGTTGCAGTTATTTTTAATGGTAGCAGCTCTGTGGTCGGGGGTATTATTGTATTATAGTGGTAAAATTATAAAATTGTCGTTGGCAAGAAGAAAGGGCGAATACAGGGTGCTTGTCGAATCTGGAAATCTTTGAGCATCTGAATCTGGGTATGTGATGTAGTTCAAGCTGTTAACCTACAAAACTTTTAAATTTTAGGAATGACGGTCGTTTGTGGAAATAATTTTAGGCTTGTTATTCACTTTTCATTGTTTTGGGATAGCAAATATTAAGCCAACTCGTACGTGAATTTTTGAGAATGATACCTTGCATACACTTGTTGACTTCCTGTAAGCTACCATATCCTATCCAGCATCAAATCTCAATAAAATGCGAAATGTGCGTCGAAAAATCATTAATGGTGTTAACCAGTGCTTTTGCACATTCGATTTGCCATGCCTGTGCATTTTGTATAATCTCCGCGGAGAAAGAAATGGGAAATATTCAGGATTCGTTCGCTGCCTTGTTTTTACCGTTTTATGGCCATATTTACTAATGCTGCTAAGGAGAAACGAGGATGTATACTATATGTGCCATTTTGGCAGTCATCGTCGTATTCTATTGTTCTGTTTCAGTAAATATTCCTGCTGTGGAAAGTAAAATCGCTTATCCTCTTCCTTTCATAAATTCTGACTCTTCCGTAAGGATGGGTCCACGTATTTCCCGTGGCGTAAGAATTTAGGATAATTTTCCTTCGAAAGGAATATTTTTATCCACGATCCAATTTTTACCAATTCATTATCATTCCTAATTATTGTAAAAAGCTACACACCTTTATTAACCCGTTGGTTGATATTGACTGGTGAGCGCAAAATTCATCTCGCACTTAATCTTAGTGTGTGAAATTCACACACTCATAATAGGAAGGGAAATTCAACTTCTCCTGGAGATTTTGGTTTCCGAGGAATTCGTAGACCTCGGAAAACGACTCATCTTCGGTTTAGTTAGAGGTGCCCGAAGACGTAAACCAGATATGGACCTGGGGCACACCAGTCAATGCCCTAACGCACTGCCCACATGGCTACCATGCCGTTCTGAAATAGCTCCTCATAAAAATCATCGTAATGGCATCTTAAGTTGTAGGCCATCGGCTCATCGACCCTCTCAGCAAGCCCATTTGTATGTCGCGGGAAGTATCCAGGGTCGCACGATCCTTTCCTTTCCTCGCGTATCCCCACCTAATCTAGCCTGTTTTCATCTTCCCATAGTTTTTCTAAAAATTCTCCGCTCCTTGGAATGAACAAGAATGATTTACTACACTCTCCTCTGGCTCCCCCTTCCCCCTCATTCTGCCCACTCTCATCTCGCCTCCCCCCGCACGTGATTAATTCCCCCTCGCGCCAAAGTGACGCGTTGGCCGTAACGCGTATGGACGGTGGCGTGCGCTGAATTCGGTTTCCAGCGCAACGCCCCCCTTATTCCGCCAACGCTCACCCGCCGAACCCCTTCCATCTCCCTCCAAGAACCAGGCTTGCCATCCAAATAATATGAGTTAGTTGAAGTTTCAAGGTTTATGTGCTTGCTTTCATAAGCTGGCTCGTAGGATTGGGTCCCGTGGTACGTAATTGCTTGTTGGCCAGTTTCATGTTCTCGAAATGACTCACATCGCTGTAGAGAATGCCATCCAGCAATCGGCTACATGTTTGAGCGTCCAAGATTTAAATCCCTGACTTATGGTCAGGGATTTAAATCTTGGACGCTCATACATCAGCAGCTTAGACATCCCATGGCTAAGAACATCTGAGTGCCGTAAGTTAAAATGGAAATAGTAGGATGCTCAGGCATATATTACCCGTATCGAATGTTGTGTGAGTTTTAAACACCCCCAATCGAGTACCAATACTCTCACCTTCGGATTGACTCTGAGTTGAAGAACGGTGGTGAGCGACTGGTGTCGGTTGTTCAATTCATCAAAACAAAAACCTTTCACTCATCTGAATTTCTCATTTCATTCATTCTTATTAGTCCGTTTGTAAATTTGTAGTAGAAAAATTTCCATGTGGAAGAGCGTTGTTCCTTAAGTCATAATGGCCTTTTGATGTTTTTTTCGTCTTTATTTCTTTGTAGAAACCTCTAATTATTTTCCGAATACTTCAAATCTCTGCGCTAAGTGATTAAATTGTGGGCGGTATTTAATTATTTACCTTTGGATCTTTCCCTGTTTCATGTCATGCCATAAAAAGTGAGTTTTGTTCGTATGACGTCCGAAAGTACGAAATTATGTATATTTGATGCTCTCATCGCTTTCGATTGTCGCTGCAATGGAACATTTTGTGGCTTGACGTTGCATTTAGCGCCTCAGAGAGCGTCCGTCCTCTAGAGTGAAGGAAGATATCCCACAAAACCTTGCGTTCTGGAGTCTCTTTATAGTTTGAGACACTTGGTTTGGATCGTGTGCACATTATTCTGCAGAACAATCTTTGAACCACCAGGGTTTTTATACGCAACTCACGGACCCCAACGAACGATTCGACAATAATGTCAAATCCCCAGGAACGCGTGACTTTTTCGGATCGTAAATTCCCGGCATTTTAATTTTTTTATATCCCTGTGGAATTTGGGAAGAAGATCAAGTTAAAGACGGATGGTGCCGCAAAACACATCGAGGGAGGAAATCCTCGGAATTGGCTTGTTACGACAGTGCCCTCCCGCAGCTCGTTTAGTCGGTCCCCGTCATCTCATATATAATCGGCACGCTCCGTCCATTCGGTCGCCTAAACATTCCCTTCAGCCCGTCCTTCCCCCCATCTCCCCGTCCCTCGAAGAAGAAGATGATCCTCTCAGCCCTCGCGTTCCCGCCTTTCCCCATTCCCGCCCTTCCCTGACCCCGATTCCCGCCCCTCCCCCTCTCCTGCTAAACTGCCCACTAAATGCCCACTCTCGGTGATGCTGCCATCCGATCTTTCCAGGGGTGTAGCTAGGCTAGCCCCCCTTACATTTCTGCCGAAAGCGTTTCGTCACGTATGAGCATTCACCATTCGTTTGAGACACCGTGCCGTCCACTTCGGTCTCTCGATTAGTAACAAATGGTCATGATTTCCTTTTGGTGGCCGGCGATCACTCATATTTTCGAACTTCGCTATTTTAAACAATTCCGCCCGGTCTCAAAACAACCAGAGTATGTTCAATCAAGAGGGTGACCTTTCGATATCGTGCTAACCCAAATTCATAATAGTAGTATCAAGGCCGATTGATTATAACCATGAGAGAAATCTAAAAAAATGCATCTATTATTTTATTGCACGTGTTTTAAATTTTAGTATTTTGCGACCAACTAAAATGAATTTGAATAGTCTTTTGGTAACTAGTAACGACCGACTCATCGTTACTATTATATAATTGGTCATTTATCAGAACATAAATCAAGCCCAGGAAGTTACTTTAAATTGCATTTTACCACCAACCAAAGTTACTATTATTGCTTAATTTTGAAATGAGGGAAAGTCATTCGTTTATCTGTACATCTACTGCTTGCATCATAAGTAATATAACCCCTAGGGGTATAAACACCAATTAAGAGAGTCAGGAATGGGGAGAGGTTTTAAGGTATTTGATTAATACTGCAGTTCTTATAAGTTTTCGCTATCTGCGGAGGAAAAATTGGGTCTGTAATTAGTTCGAGTACGCTTATCATATTTTTATATTTGTGGTCTGTTTAGCGCGAAATGTAATTTGGTTTTATCATCATCAGTATTTCAATCCTCGGATTGCTTTAATGCAACCCTCAATTCTTTTCAATTCAATGTCCATTCCCTCAATCTATTATACCTTCTCTGTTTAACGTCCTTCTTACTTCGTCCTATGTGCATGTCTCTTGGTCTTCGTGGTGGAATCTTCCCTTCTATTTTTCCTTTTATTATATTTATAATCAATCCATTGTGCCTCAGTGTGTGTCCAATTCATCTATTTCTTCTTTGCCTAAGAGTTCTCCATATGGTCCTATCCTCCTCTGCTCTTCTATATACTTCCTTGTTTGTTTCTTGGTCTGTACATTTAATCTTCAGTATTCTCCTCCAGTACCATGTTTCAAAGGCTTCTATTCTTCGCTGGGTTATACTCTTCGTTCCTACGTAATAAACCCACCTGATACATATTTCTTCATTGATATCAATCGAATTTCAACTATTTTCCATAAGTTATAAGCGGCAACTTTTCGATGCTAAGTAACAACTGACGTCCAAATGTGCTTTGCCATGTTGAAAATCATATTGAGCGAGAATGATTGTCGCCATTCCTCCATGAAAGATACTTATCCGTTTTAAACGAAAGAAGAATTTTCTCAGTATTTTTTATCTTTCGTTGGTCTTAAAGCTTAAGTTAGATTCAGACTCCAACCTGTGATGAAAGAGATATCATCGTAATGAGCAGTGCTCGGTCACCGTTCACACCTAGGCGTCTCCATCGAATCGTTCACCATTGTCCCATCGATATATAATGCACCCTTCCCCTCCAACTCCCCCCTCCCCATACACACAATCTCGAGAGCTGTCTTTCCCGCGATTTCGTCCTTACTCACCTCTCCCCTCTCCTTTTCCTTCCTTATATATTTTTTCCTTCGCCACCTAAGTTTTCCTTCTCACCCCACACCTGCTACCGCACCCTTCCCTCCTTCGGCGGCGGAACGGCAGCCCGTCTGTCTCCAGCACACTCTCACTCTCACTCCCACAACACGCACACGCCCACGATCTCTTCCCCCAACCCATTTCCCGCCCCCCATGCCCTTTAGCGAACCCTTTCTCCCTCGTTCCCATCCAGCCCCCGTCCCCTTTCAGCCCCCGTCCCGTCCCCCGTCCTCTCCTCTCGTCATTTTCCATACGTGCTGTGGTTATCTATTATCGCTGTGGAAAACGCTAGTAAAAAATTTAAAGAGGGCACCCGAGGGTGTCCGTACCGCCGTCGAAATTTTTAGGCCGTCTTACCTTTCTGCCTCCTTCTCTCCGTTATATTCTTTCCATCCCGGGCTCGTTCTCCGAGACTTCTCCTTCTTTTTGACTTCATTTCCCTTCCACCTTTTCTTCTTTCCGCGCTCTCCTTTTGGCTCTATGTCTTTTCTTCTACGCCCTCGTTTATTTCGCTCGTCAGCCTTTCACCACTCGACATCCCTCTTGTCCTCTTTCTCTCCAGTAAATAAACTGCTTTGCAATCCTCCGCGGTTCTCCCGTTCTCTCTTGAACTAAGGCGAGTGGCGGAAAGCGAGAGCATGAACGTCAACAGATTGACCATGTTTATTGCATGCTCGAGTGGAATTAAATATTTCTTGAACCTCTGTAGGCAAACTGTCAAAATGCGAGCGAGCGAACGCGACGCCTTTACTTCTGCTATTGTTAGTTGGTTTTTGTCGGTAAATTGGCCGTTAAATTCCTATGAAAACATGCCCTAAAGGCTTATTTTATGCAAAGATATTTTCTTTCTCTGTAGTATCGTGAGTTGTAGAAATGGCCATTTAGATAAATGTTGTTCATCAGGTTTGGGTTAATTTTTGCGATGCTTGTCAGGAATGAGAATAAGTCTAATCTAGTTATATTCTCGTAAGGCTAATTTTTTACCACGCTCAAATCATCTCCCGTAAATGTTCTTTACAACCCTGTTGATCCCTTTATCTTCGCATTGGCTTCCCTGTTTTCCTCAGAAGTTTTAATGGTTTATTTTAATAGTAATGTTACTACTAAAACTCATTGACCTAGTATTTCTTGTTTGCTTGAAAAAATCGCCCTTTTATACGAAGTTACAAATATACTATATCCTGTATGTTAACATTCTAGGCCATTTAATTTTGTTCATCACTTCTTATTTAATTGTTTTAATTTTTTACTGCCACGTCCCATGCCGAAGTGTTATTTAAAATAATGGATTGAGTACTATCAGACAGAACTGAAAAAGTAGCACAGAATGCTGTCCACTTTGGATCACAACGATAAAGTATGCAACCTTTTAATTTTACGATTCCGCAGACTTTTTATCAAAGATTCAAGTAATTTTTGACATGAATCTAAATATTATTTGTCAACCTCTTGGCTGGAGCGTTTTCCATTGCTAAAATTATTCACGCCCAGGAATGAGTGGCCAGTATTTATTACTATGGAGTTACTTCTTGAACGAAATATTTTCTGCCCACGGTATCCAGGAATCACCATTTCTTTGAACATCGTAATTTCCTGGGATTCATTCCCAGCGCTAATCGGGTTTCGACGATTTGGTTTAATATACGGAGCGTTCCTGAAAGTTGGGAGAAATGTTGGATTTACTTCAGTGATTATGCATAGTCAACGACCTCTCTCCCTCTCCTCTCCATCCTCGGCCTCCTCTGCTTCGCTCCTCCGTCCCAACGCCCTTCCTCGCCTCCGTTGTCGTCTCTCATTTCCCCTCCTCTCCCCCGCAGTCATACCGCTTTCCTCCTCCGCCCATGGGTCAGCTACACGTTCTTTTTAATTGGGTTTTCGCCGAGGCTTGGACCTCATCTTCGCTTAATTTGACGCGAGCGTGGAGAGAACTGTTTCTTGCACATCCCTACCCCACCTTGTAGTTAAAGCGAAAAAGAGGAAGGAAGAAAGAGAGAGAAAAGGGAGAGAAGTGAGGAAGACGGTTAGAAGATGTCTTAAGCAAAGGACATTCGCGAGGGAAATGACTGAATCCATCGCGCGGGGAGGGATGAACCTTGGGGGCCCCCATTCCACATGTCATTCGGCGGACGGAGGGAAGGAAGGAGGATGGGGTGAGGAAGATGAGAGAGAAAGAGGCGCAGCGGTGAGTTTTCGTAGGAACGAACGGGCGGGGAGTGGTTCAGGGTATGGGAGTGGTGGGGGCTGTTCGTGGACCGTCTCCCATTCTCGGCGTGGGTGTAGATGGCTGGGTTCGGGGCGGGGAATCAGGGTTGGGCTCGAGAGGGGTGGAAGCAGGCGAAAGGAGGGAGGAGGAGGGTGCGTCAAGGGAGGGAAATGGGGGTACGGTGGAGTCAAAATGGTGGGGAGGGATGGGCCCCTTGGAGGGTTTAGGTGTGTGTGTGTATGTGAGTGTATATATGTGTGTGTAAGGTTGAGGGGGAGGAGCCATTGGGGCGTGTGGCGTGGCGGCGGGGCGATGTGGGGGCGGAGATACGGGACGGGGGCGGGGGTCTGGGTGTGGTGTCGGAGGGGTTGAGGAGAGAGAGGGAGAGTGTACGAGTTGGTCCCTTTGACGTTCGAGGGCGGAGGGGAAGAGTTCAGGGGAAGTGCGGGATAGCGAGGGGAAGAGGGGGATTTGGGGGTAAAGAGGGTGGCGTAGAGGGTCCGCGGAGCCGAAGGGCAGGGAGGAGATAGAGGGAATCGGCGGGTAGGGGGAGAGGGTCCGTTTAGGAGACGTGGCAACGTCGCTGAGCCATCCGCGTTGCCATGGTTACAAACAAGTGAACATTCGATCTCGAGCGGTGGTGCATGGAGAGAGAGGGAGGGGGACGGGGTGTCGGAGGGACGTGTGGGAGGGGTTTTGGATGGCGGAGGGGTGTGTGCGAGAGCGTAGTCTTCTGGGCGAGGGGGTTGGGAGGGGAGGGACTGGGAGTAAATTGGGTGGGAGAAAGGGTGGGAAGAAGGGTGGAGACGGCGGGGAATAGGTAGAGGGGTGATGCTTGCGCGTGTGCACTATGTCCTTCGCCCATTTCCGCTCCCATCAGCCACCGCGCTTTTAAGAATGCTGTCTTACTTAGAAAATTCCAAAATACCTACGCCATTAACATTTCTGGATCTGTCGAAAGTGGGGGTGCTGGATGCGAACGTGGTAGAATGTTTAATGTGAGCTGGAGAATTTTTATTCTTCACTCCGTTATTTACTTTTGTGAACTTACATAGATTCTTTTGATTGGAGTAACGTGCGATCGTGTAGAGGACTCATTTTTCACGTACCGAAGCTCCAAAATTTGGATCCTTTCTTCTATTCACGAGGCATTCCCCTTTAATTGTGGAATCATTGCTTAATGAGTTGTAAAGAATAGTTAAACTCTTGGTGTGTATTCTTCGAAAATTTTCAAGTTTGTATCTGTACAAAAGCTTAGTTACGCATATTTTGTCAGATTTGTTTTCACAGCACATATTTCTCTATTAGTCAGCCTGCAGCTTAAAAAGAATTTGATACGAGACACAATCAAATATTCCCATTTTCTTTATCTTCATGGAATATAAGTTAACTATTCCTAATTTAATTGACTTAATCTGTCATAGAGAAACCTGAATCTTGCCTTTTTCCTCTTCTGAATAGTTAAAGAACTGGGGAGAGTTTTTACTTGATATACTCGTATTAATTCAGAAAATATTGGTGTTGATTCTCATTGTCTGCAAAATTTGTTCCTCAAAACTTAATTGTACCATTTTTCTATAATGATGTATAATTTCGTAGGTTTCTTGGTACCCCAAGTGCCTAGTACCTACGTCACTTAATAAGAGATAAACTCTCAATTATTATATCTGCTATGAATCAGTTCAGTCATTAATAGCATGTCTATTTTCAATGAACCTAGAGTGGAAATTAATATCACGATGTCAGAAAATTATGAGTTTCATTGTAAACTGTATTGAATGTCGTGATTTAGTTGATAACTTTCGGGCATAGTACATTTTCCTTAGAGTGGTAAATAAATATGAGTTCCGTGAAAATTGCAATACCATGGCAGGCTCCAGGGGAAATAAGAATTCAATTTATCAATTCTTTATTTCCTATACATGTTAATATGAAAATAAGGTGTTCCTTGGAAACCTTATTGTTAACATTAGCGACAAAATATTTTTCTGGCAAATAACCGTTATCAAACAATATTTTGATTCAACCCAGGAGGTGAAGTAGTTTTATAAATATGCATATTACTCTTTCATCGAATTTTTAGCTTAATAATCCAAAACCGTTGAAGAAATGCGTCAATTTACTAACAATCTCTCTTAGAGGATGGATGATTGGGGAGAAATTATTGGCGTTTAATTTAATACTCCACGCCCTAAGCCAAAAATTAAATTAATTACTTTGAGATAGTGAATTTATTTGAAATATTTTCATCAATTTTATCTTCGATTGTATTGCAAATGTGTTGACTAATTTTTTAAAATATTAGTTGGTATAGTAACGACTTTTTAGGGCCAAATATGTTGCAGAATAATATGCCCTTCTTTTCCAAACTGAATACGTGACTCATTTTCTCCAGTAACCTCAATTACGTTTTTCAACCTAAGCGTCGCCTACTTCGCTTCCGAAATCATTGCAGCATAAAGGAAGCAATTTCATTCTTAGAAGTACGCGAAACACTTAGGGTATTGGAAGTAGCACGTGTTAGCGTAATATAACTCCATTCCAATTTTCCAAATAATGGTTGCTTGAATACTCTAGTGGTATGTGATAATAGAATTTTCAG
Source organism: Hetaerina americana (assembly GCF_022747635.1). Classification (NCBI taxonomy): domain Eukaryota; kingdom Metazoa; phylum Arthropoda; class Insecta; order Odonata; family Calopterygidae; genus Hetaerina; species Hetaerina americana. The sequence continues at coordinate 34,692,436 of NW_027286874.1, read as the reverse complement.
TTTATTATTAACGCTTTCGTTCAGGGTGAAAAGATATATTTATATACTCTCTAACGGTGTTAAGGAAACCTGAAGGAATTTACAAAAAAAATTCGCTCGTTCGCTGGGTCAAGACATAAGTATAAAAAATAATTTTGATTAGGGCGAATGACGTTATCTCTCTTTCAAAGCTTATTTGCTGTGTCTAAATGTATTAGTATCAATATGGGAATCGATGAATACTCTCTTCATTCTTCATGGTTGAGTAGTCAAACCCACCGCGCATCGTTATTCTTTTCCGTTAGCACCTTCAAGCATTTAATGAATAGAGACCCTCTCGAGCTGAGTCGTTGCGGTCAACTTTACAGGAGCTTCGAATTATTCTTGGTGTCACAAGAAGATCGATTCATTGCACACCTCTCTAATGTTCTTTTAGTATTTTTTATCGCCTATAAAATAATGCTATTATATCAACCGCAAGCCATGGTGGGACGAATTTTCACGTTACAAGGTATTCGGTTCCATACGAACTAGAAGAATTTGAAATTGGAAGCCAGGCCGGGGTAGTGAAGGATAACCTGCAGCGTCTCTATTTAATGTTCAAGGGATATCATTGATTTTTTTCTCTTTATTGTGTGTGTCATATGAATTTACAACAAAAAAATCAAAAATAAAATCTCAAGGAGACATCGTTGCCGACGCATGATGAAGATGTGTATATTTCTTTCACGAGCTGCGAGGTTTAGGATTTTCGACTTTCTGTTCTGAAGATAAACTTCATGGCCGTCCTTTTTTTGTCTCGTTTTCAGCTTCTAAATGGACTGGCAACAAAATAAGTGATTCCGTGAATGGGGTATATTTCTTTTCTCCTAATTAACTATGTGACAGCAATTACCAGTAATCTGTTACCTATAACTTTTACGCCGAAACTCAAAAACTCCTACTTGGATACTAGTTATAGTCCTTGGAAAATGTATTACAGAACCTTTATATGAACACATCATACCGTATGTATATTAGATTATTTTAAGTTGCTTAGTATTCTGTCGCGTCATATGTACTTTATTTTCAGCAAATGCTTTATGTAAACTCGTGATATCATGGACCTAAGAAACGGTTTTAATGTGTATTTTATGCATGGTTATGTTGGAACTCATGCATTATATGCATGAGTTCCAATATTTTAAGAAACATAGGATAAAGGTTCTCGTTTTAATATTTGACGAACATTATTTTATTTAGGACTCCGAAGTGTCTTATACTTAAGCTTAAACTCCCTACAATTTCTCTCTGGGATATATCCCATAAGTTGAATGGAGTAGCTGTGACTTGGCATATCGGAACTTCTAACAATAAATTACCTATATTACAACCAGAATTCTTAAAAAATAATTAATGCTATGTGTAACGTGAAGTGTTTGAAGTACTTCGGTGTATCAGATTGACTCGGATCATACACTCTACATCAAGTAACAGCACAACGCAGCATAACCTTGGCGAATTCGGAAATGTAACGTCTAGCCTGACTGCGAGTCCCTCTGGACTTAAAAAGATCAGCAGAAACTATATCGATAGGGAAGAAAGAATCCTTTTTCGAAAGTAAGTAAACTTCGTTACATTAACTTCCTTTCCTGCCTGAATAAATGGTCAAACGGCAGTAAAAATATTTTTAGCGGCCCAGAGAGGTGCGTTTAACGTTTGGGAAACGTGAAAGTAAAAGTCGTTCTCCGCACCATATAATTTAGTAGCCATACTGTTATACACCATGGTAGTATCGGCCGCTAAACATTTGTGTGCAATATTCTAAATCTTCTGTCGTCGTTATCCTCCCATCTGATTATTCATTTCGAATGGATACTGCAGTTTTGCTTTGATCTTGTGGAGATTTTTAAGGATATTTTTCTCCGCCATTCCGACAAAAATGCCCCCTTAGAATCTGATTGTCCTTGAGATAAATTGCTGGCATCCCTCGACACTACTGTTGTGAAGAATGCATGTCGATGATTAATTTGATTTCGAAGGCCCAGAAGTGGTAAAAATTTAAGGTCGGAGGACAACAACTCACGTTACTCGGTGAAAACCGTTCATGTTTTTCGTGAGGAAATAAAGAATATAAATTCGTAATTATTTTTCAAATGGCTTGTAAAAAAATTTATTAATTTATATCTTTGTTACGTTGTGCTTTATCGTTGAATTGTTTTTGTAGGATTCTTGAATAATACTCATCTTCTTTGTCATGTTCAGTTAGGTAATGCATTTAAATCAACGGAGATATCCATGAAACACAGAAAATTGAAAGTGTTACTAATAATGTTAATAACTGAAGTATTGCAATTTTCGTGCAGTAGGCGAAAAATAAATGAAATAATCAAGCTTTTTTGTCGGTACGTTTAAAAGCCTACATGTTTCCGATCAAGCGTTAAAAGGTTGACGATGATATTCTGGCAATACATTTGATTATTTCTTTATCTTTTTAATTTTTCCTTTCGGACCTCTTCTTCGATCAGTGTTATTCCACTTTTATTGATGGACGGAACCGAAAAATCAATCTCAGAAGCACGCGAAGTCTGATCTAATTTTCTTTTATATTGCCATATGGTTTGAAAAATGTAAATGTAGGTTTCATAAAAATTTGAAGGCATGGAGTTCCTTGTTATGAAATTATATCTACGATGATTTTAGGCAAATTCTCTTGCCATTTCTAAAAGTTGATTAATTCATTCTTAGCTGATAAGATTTGTTGCGTTCTGTGACTAGCTCTCTCACTGGATAGCGCTAAGTTATGAGCTCGAACTTCATCTAGGGAGTGCATATTTTCATGAATTGAACTTCTTGTGTCACTTTTACACTACGTTTTGATCTATGTCGTCAGAGTCATTGGCAACCAAAATGCTTCGTGTACATAATATTTAAAATGCTTATTCCTTACGATCCATCCATCCTCCTACATTTGGAAGCATAAAATATACGTTTTATGCGATATATTTGAGCGTACTTATTATAACTTGTATTAGTACTTGAGCGTATTCATAATTTATTAACTAGCATTCGTGAATTTAAGTATTAATTTACAGAATACGAGCCTTGGTCCTTCAAAAATTCTTTCAGTTTAAGTTGTAAAAAAGCTACAATTAAAATATATTCCATTTCCACAAAATATCCTAAAAGTCATCCATGTTTAATGACAGCATATTTATTAATCAGTTTTATGCTGTTAATTGTATGCTTTTTGAGGAGAGTAAGTGACTTTTTCTTATCAGGAGTTTCAGTTATGAAACCTTACCAATTATTTTTACCTGTTCACGGCGCTCATGCTCATGACCTCCTTCCCTTTGGACTAACGGTGAAGAGCATCCGTTCGGCAAATAGCGCTGCCTCTGCAATCCGTCCAAATCAGTTTTCCATTCCTATTTCATTCTTTTTTTTCTCAGTAAATTTTCTGAGATAAGTCATCGTCTTTAAGACGATATTGTGTGACAGTATATATGAATATATAATTCTCAGGCGTTGTCAGTGGGGTTGCCTGTCCTCCGGCGTCTTGGCGCTCGAACGAGGCACTAGGAGGCTCAAGTACCCAGGAATCGAAATGAATGGTTCGAGGTCGGGCTATTTCCTCAACCATTCCTGAGCACGAATTTAAGCTTTTCTCACTGAACTACGGTTGAGGTAATAATAATCTAATCATTTTAAGAAATGACAAAATAAAAGGATTAACTTTGTAAAAGAAAGGAAGCACTCTCTAAGTTCTAGTGTAAACTCTTACCTATTATGTTTTGACAATTTTTAATCTCTTCATTTTAAAAAAAGTGGAAACTGAGGTGATCGTGAAAATAAATGTCTTCCTTGTACTTTCCTTTTGAAACTAAGCACTCTGTTAATATTCTTGGGGAAAGACGGCAACAACCTTCGTGAGTAGTATCGGTGCAGGAAATATTTTATGTTATTAGGTGTAGAAGGACATGACAAGGTTGCTCCTCTTGCTTCCATGAAGGTGGCTGAAACCACCGAACTATTTAAGTGAGTCATTTTCGGTTTCATGAATATTTTCTAAAAACAAGTGTTTTATCTTATAGGTGCGTTTGAATCGAACACACACACACACACGTATATATATCGGACTCCCTTTTTTTCGAAGCGTGGTATAAAATAGCGAAGTCAACATGACCGCCCTGGAAATAAGCATTTTAGGTCTCCCTGTATTACGACAACCACATCACAAATATCGATCCTGTATTTTAAATATTATGATGGTAAAAATTGCCAACAGAACCTCATCGTGTGTTAGCTTCTTTGTTAAGGAGTTGAATGCTTTTGATTTCGTTCAATCTTATCACATTAACTACTAAACAATCATGTTGATGGGGAAAATGTTCAGGTATACTAACTTTTTGAAGATCATAATTGATGGGAGAAGTTAAATTAAAGTATAGCCCTCGGAAAGGCATTTATAAGATATTAAATATTATTTTACTTTCTACTCTCAAAATAAAGTGATACTCTTCGATCATAATATGTGAAACCGAGTTATCCTCTCACGCAGATGGTTCAGCAAGATGGAAGAAAATACCGAGAATGGGCTTAGGTGAGCCAATTTTTGAGTGAAGAAAGATTGACTCACTCACCCTTTCAAGTATGAAAATAAAGTTCCAAATAGGTGAAATATTTTATGAAAGATAATAATATAATAAATGAGAGAGTGATGAAGGATTGTTGCTTTGACAAAATTAGGAGTTACTGCTGACCAAACTTAGAAATTTTCTCTGATGTTTGAAGTTAAATATTGTTTATTGGTGGGTTTTATAATAAATTACGGGAGTATGAATTCAGTTCATTTGCTTTGTAATTTTAAACAATTTTTTATCGCTTGATTGCCATCATTTGCAGGTTAGCTAGTTAAGAAATGATTGTCGTGTCCTGCGTGACATACTGATCAATTTTTTTTCAGGTTTTTTGAGCTATGGAGCAGGTATTTTAAAATTATGCCTGATGTTTAAATTATGGATATAAATTCTATATACGTATTGAAACCAAATTTGCCTAGTATTTCGTATCTTAGGTGTGTTTCATAAGGCTGAAGTTTATGTATTCGTACGTCTCCTTTCTTTAATTGTGAACATTGAGCTTTTTACTCAGCAGAATTTGCAGAACATACGATTGTTTTATCGTTTTAAATGCCAATACGAGAAAAACAACACCTCTTGATTTTAAACTAATCGATTGGAGACGTGGCATAAGAGATCAACTCCGATCAGGATGAAACGATACCTTTTACTCCTTTTTGGTAAAATTTTGATATCACTGTTGTTTTCGTTGCTAGTAATTGACGGTTTTATCGCCTAAATTTCACGGACCCTGGATCCATTGTCTTTGAAGTTACTAATTAAAAAATGCATATCGAATGTAAATTGTTGGGTATGCAACGCCCACCGAAGTGGCCTTGCTTAAAGTGGCCCACAAATTCCCATAATTTCGCAGTGCCGTTGATGAAGTGCTCTAATGATGGTATTCAAATCCACAAAATGTTCTTTTTGCCTTGTGAAAACTTACTTTCTACTGGAACACCCGGCACGTTTGTCGGAGTCCCGAGCTCGACACCTGCAAAGGTGAACCTCCCACCCTCATTCAGCCCTCCATTGATTATGCCCCCTTGGTTAGCTCACCGTTCTCGGAGCCAATTGCGAGTCTCCCTGGGCATCCACCGTCGATATGTGTGTGATGTGTCCTCCAGGACGGCCGTTGAACGGCGGCCAATTGAACGCCGCTGCTCTCCATCAGTATCTGACATACTTTTTTTCTCTCCCTCTCCCCTTAGGCTGTTCGACGTAGGTGGACAGAGATCCGAAAGAAAGAAATGGATTCACTGCTTCGAGGACGTGACGGCGATCATTTTCTGCGTCGCCATGTCAGAGTACGACCAGGTGCTCCACGAAGACGAGACCACGGTAAGAAACGCTTACACACGGCCCCCTTTGATCAGCATGTCAACTTTCAATCGCTCCATAGGGTGTGGCAATGTTAGCTCGCGATTGGCAGCGGTGGGGCCTCATCCAGAAATCTAAAATTAGGTTTCCTGTGGCTAATTTTGAGGAAGGCTTCCTGTTGAAAGTTTCTTTCTGGAATTGAACCTTTTTCGGATCGAAATACGATTTATCATGGAGAACCTTTGCAATAACTTTAGTTGAAATAAAGAATTAAACTTTTGTCAAAAAAGTGTTTGGTGGAGTAGTCTCATGACTTGTTGGTGGATGAGATACAAGGGGCGGCTCTGGGAGTTGAAAGTTAATACTGAGGAAATTGGCTGAAGTCCTAGCTTCCTCCTTATCTAAGATATCCCTTTGCTTACTTAGTAATAATACGAGTATATTGGAAAAAAATAATATGAGGGGATTTCTACTTTTGACTGTGAAAAATAAAAGCGTAAGATCGTATTTCCGATGTTACATTAACTTCAAAATTGATTCATAAATGACTCGACTTGATCGCTTCCAATCGCTTGGAATGGTCTTGAAAGGATGAAGTTATAATGAAGGGAATGATCAAAGAGGAAATAGCTCTTTGCTGTAAAATCAGAGGAATTTATGCGATTGACTTTAATTTACTGTCATATCCCACATTCGTTCATTCCCGCGTTTCCATCCCTAATGCATTCTTTTTCAGTGAACCTCGTCCTTCATTTTCGACATCAATTGCAAAATTTAAATATCAATTGCTTTGAGTGTAATCTTCCCATTTACGTCGCACGTTTACTGTGTATAATGATCGATTCATTTAAGTGGGAGTTGCGAAATAGTATAGTAAAATAACCTTTTCACCCGTAACGCTTTGATCAAGAATTCCATAATAGAAGATCTGATCGCTAATGGATTTTTTCTATGCATGTACAGCTCCAGTCATCTTAAGCCAACTTAAGCCAACCAACACAGAGATGGGGCAATCGATGATTTCATATTACAGAGGCATATTTTTTCTCTCGTGGGGTAGCTCGTAGGGTGTACAATGTATTCGCCAATGTGTGTTAAGTGTAAAACGATGAGCTGTTTAAAAAATGTAATTCCTGAGATCATCGCTCTGCGATGTCTGTCCGGTGACACCCTTAGCATGGGTGTGATTGCCCTCGTCATTAAGTGAGATCGGCGGCGGCGGGAGGGGGAGAGGGGAGGAGGTAGGTGGGAGTCCTCGGGATGAGAGGATTTTTCGTCTCCCTCCATCTCATCCACACACCCCTCGCACCCACTTTGTCCCTGCTGCAGTGAATAATACACAAAAATCCCTCGCCTTCATTATCGCCTGGCTCGTCCATTAATCGCCGCCCTCTTGACACTCCCTCCCTACCTACCCTCCCCCCATTAAGTCACTTTGCCTTGCTCTCCTTATTCCTTTCCCAGTCCCTCTTCCTCCCTCCCTCCCTTTCCCTTTTATAGGTTGCTCCGCCGAGGAAAAACAACCTCACGAAGAGGCCTTGAATGTTGAGTGTGTACCCCCAATATGTACAAGGTACATACAAATTTCGACACTAACGGGCGAATTACCACGAAACTTGGCGTGTGAGTCCCTTTCTCCGGGATGGCCTGAGGGTGATCCCCGCAGACCTTCCATCCCAAGGGCCTACTCCAAGTAACGAGCCCCTTGAGTGATCTTTTAGGATCGGTCCTTCTTCTAGTCGAATAATTCATCATCTCAGAGTAGTAGCCGTCACGAAATGCTTCTCCATTCTGCATAAAAACGAATTCGGGTTTACGAATTTTCATTTGTTCTCAAGTCCTTTCTTCGAATGCGTTATTTTTTCCTCAGGCTACGATAATATCATGTGATGCATAATATGACTGTTACACTCACGACTTTGTTTAACCCTAATTCTTTCTTCTTCGTTTTTCTTGTTGGGTTAAGGACTGCCTCATTAATCAATTCAAAATGTACATGTCCACTATCGTGTGCGATGGAAATCCACGAATCATTAGCTGGAGCGGTTTGAAACAATCATGGGCGGAAGATCTAGGATCATTTCCCTTTATGGGTGGGTTTTAGTTTCATAATTGACTCGAAATATTTACCAAGATGTTGTTCGTTCCCTATTTCTTAAATATTTAGCCATGGAAATTAGTTTCAATATTATAACTTGAAGATTAGTGTCAAAACGTTTGCTAAATATTTACTTGATTAGAAAAGTACCCAATTGGTGGATTTGCTCCGAATCTGTATTTCGCTTAATTCTCTACACTTTATCCTCGTTTTTAGTGTATTTTTTTCGAAAACTACGCATATTCTGAACATTCTCAAAAGACGTACGACCTATGGCATGAAGTGTGTATCCATAAAAACCACGCAAGGTAGCCAGTATTCAAGACTCATAAATTTGACTGTCCCTTCCTTGTCCCCCCTATTTCTCTCCTCCGTCCTCCAATCCTATTTGCCTTCCCTTTATTGCCACCTCCTCTCTATTCCTCCTCCACCTGCTCTCTCTCTCTCTCTCCAACTCACCTCTCCCACTTTCCTTTACCCATCCTCGTATTTTATCATTCCGTCCTTCCCCACTTATCTCTCTTCCGTTGCCCTAAACCCTTCCTCACGCCCTATTTATTTTCTACACTCGTTCATTTCGTTCTGCACGCATTGTCCACTTTTCAATTGGCGAAATTGAAAATTCTGTCAGTAATCTAAATTCGACGGCAATGCAGAAATAAAAGAGGGTTACCGTTGCTAGTCCTCTCATCTTCTCCGCATTGCTTTTTGCCTAGAATAGATTTCGCTGCAGTACATCTTTCCACTTGTATTCACGGTAATGGTGCCTGAAGATGCGTCAGTCGGAAGAGGAAGAGTGAGGTGGAGGTGAAGTGTGCGATGGGGAAGGGAATTGCCCATTTCAGTCGCCCCTGTGCCCCGCTAAGATCTTATAAAATTGAACTCTTTGAATTTTTCGCGTCAGATTCTGAAATCATTATTAACGTATGGAATCGAGCAGTTTATGCTAATGTTTCCCTGAAGAGTCGTTAAGTCAATTCATGAGGTTTGTATGAAAAGTATGGGTAAAAATTTTTTCCTGACATGTGCATGAATTTGTTGAATTCAGATCATCAGTTAAGTGTGCGCATGATTTAAAATCGTACTGGCATTGATAAGATGGCAGTGCACATCATTATCACTGAAAATTTGGCAATGCGAAAGATATGCACTAAACTTGTCCCTGAGGTCTTGACGGACGACCAAAAGCAGCCTCTCGTGTCTGCTTGCGAGATTCCCACATCCCCTTACTGTCCCGACTTGTCACCAGCCGACTATTTCCTATTCCCGAGAATGGAATCCTCTCTCAAAGGACACCACCATGGGACCCTAAGAGCCTTCAAAGAAGCTTGCACGCGTACCCCTAAGGACCTTCCGGAATCTGCCTACCAGGGAACCTTCGAGTCGTGGAAAAGCCATTTGGCAAAAGTGTGTCGACGCTCAAGGGAATGTACTTTGAAGAATTTCGAGGCATTGTTACAATATCTGAAACAAATCTATTTTTCCTAAAATTTTCCCGATACTTTTTATACTATCCATGTATATTCTATTAAAATAATCACGAAGCCTGTATAGGGCTTCACCTTAGTGTCCGATGTTTATTTTTTACAGGAGAGGCATTTAAATGTGTTGTTGTAAAATTGTGTTGGCTGTGTCCATCCAAAACCTACCTTAGCCTGTAGAATACCAAAAATAATAACATTAAAGTGATTAATCCGCCTCTTATTTTTCCATCTTGTGGAGTTCACAATTTTGTGTGAACGTCTTTGAATTCGAGACGGCCTAAACGATTGCTCATCATAATTCGTGGATAAATTTGCCCTGTGAAAATGACCTGTCAATTTTCACTCTTTATTCAGGTGGTTATATCTCTGTATTCACACTTGTTCACTGAATGCAGCTTTTCCCTTTTGATGTTTCACATTGAAAATTGAATATTTTTTGTTCAAAATCTCAATTAAATGGGTGAGACTTGAAATATGCTGCTGCTATAACTTCTGATAATATAAAAACCTTAGTTATCAACCCGGAGGTTGGTATGAAAAGTGAGGTTAGAGCTCAAGTAGCACTCAGCCCAATGGGTATTATGTGTACATGTGAAATTTACACATCAGGGTAGGGGGGGCAGATTCGTTTCCTTAGATAGCAGAGGAAGTTGAAAAACTCTGTACTAGTAACACACGTTATATTTCCCATACACTCCATAGTAAATCGTATGGCTTTCAGGAACAAGGGCGTAATGTTTTGTGTCTGTACTAATGTAAATTTATTTATCAGTAGATTGTATGCTGCTGTTTTTTTCACAACAAAGTGTTCTTTCAAAGTGCGTTGCAAATACTTCGCTCTATTTTCAGATCCAAGATCAATCCATATGAAGGCTATCCGTCCCGATCAAAATTGTTTCCTCTAAATTCCATAAATTTTATTTCTAAGTCTGGCGAAGAGATATCATGGTGTGGCAAACGGAGTACATGTAATCGACTCAGAGCAAACGAGTGGATATACGTAGAACACGAGGGCTAATTGATCCTGTTGTGGGTTGTCGGAATCGTTGACCCTACTTGAATCAATAATGTAGGGTTCTAATTTCAGTATCGTAGAGGTTCAGGCTCAATTCTCGAGACGAATTGTACTGAAGTGCAGATTTAACTGAGAATTGCCCGGAGACGTTCAACTAATGTGTCCTTCATGTGTTCCCCGACTCCCAAAACTGTACGCTAGAAACCTTACTGCTTACACAGATCACTTAAACGCTCCCAGAAAAAAATACGTGTGTGGGAGCACGTTCACGACGGGGAGATTGGCGCCTCGCTTCCGTGACAATTTTAGCACTTTCCTTATCCGTCAAAACTCGCGCTTCTCGAGAAACGTAGCGGAGTAGGTTGCTCTTTGTTGCACCTTCTTCAAGATTAACTTTTTAGTTATCCGCGTATGGGTTTGATATACAGTTTTTTGTGCAAAAAAGCTTTTTGATGATCATACCTTTAGGTTACATTGTGAAGAAATTTATTTCGGATTTGGGTGGCTATCAAAACGAGTTTGAGTGTTAGACCTTAAAAGAGAATGATCACGCCTTGAAGATCGTATATTACTCTGTTGGAGCCCTGGGGGTAGAAAGATCAAGATAGTAAGTTGGAATTATAAATTAATTTTTTTTTCTTGTTTATTTGTATTAATTAGTAAAACATGCCGTTGGAAATATACATCATTGTGATTATGTTTGGCGCGAACACTTGAGAGGTACTCTTTCTTCTTCATCTTCCAACACAATCGAAAGACGTTCAGAACCTCTCTGATTTGTAAATGGTAGGAAATGTATTGCTGTCATCAAGCTACCGGGTGCTTCATTTTTCATGGACTTTAAAAAGCCGAGAGACTGTAGTGAAGTCAAAGAAGTAATTTCTTAACTGAAATTGAAAAAGAAATGCTTGTCAAGTTTATTGATTGCAAAGTTTGCGTAATGCTAACTGATTTGCCTATAATGACCTTACAAATTACTTACAAAGACCTTCACTTAATATACTAGAAAGAAAATTTGTGTTCGGGTAAGTAAATTTGCACAATTTAAATCAAAAACAAAAATATACATGTCAATGCTACTGACAAAAAATTGAATGCATTTGTTCAATTCATTGTCATTCTACCAACGAGAAAATGTCAACCAGAATGGCTTTAAGTCTATTTATTATTATAAAATAAATAAATTAGTTGCTGATTATCATTACCTATTTCCATTGTAATATGCTTGATTGGTAATGCTTCAAATACTATTTAATGGTTTTGTTGTATTATTTAATGTTTTATTTTTAGGGAACTCCATTATTATTATTTTCCCAGTACACCAATAACCGTAGTACGGAATTTCCGCAGTGCCCTTTCCCAAATTCGAAAGCATTGCCGTTAATCTTCCCTTGAGGGAGTCCGTTACAATTCCGATGTGCATCGCTTTTGCATTAATTGCTGTCCGAAAGTCCTTAATGTTATGTGATCCTGGAAACAAGGCAGCCTATCTGGATCATTTTGTTCTCATGGTCATCACTTGATGCATGGTGCAGTAGTGTCCCGCCCGCGGCTTTGTGAATTAAGCAGTGGACGAACGATTTTACTCCTCTAACTGAAAATAGGCCGAATTCCTAAGGTAGTTAGTTCTTTGGTTCAATTCCATTTGGTACAAAAACTTAACCTTCCCTCGTCCAATTTCAAACCCAATCAGTCACTTTTTGGGATGTTTCATAAAGAACCACGTAACAAAAGCACAACCAAATTTGTCTCCCCAAGCAAAATTATTGCCAGACGCACCCATTTTTAGTATTCTATTCCAAGGGTAAATAATTCACTCCTGGGAAAATATCACGTCTTCCCATTTTACGAAATTTTTGGAAAATGTGAAAATTTATATGATGCTATCAGTTCTAATATGTAAGTTAATTTAGCGAAATTTGAATTTATTCACTTATAATATCCTCTCTCCTACGAAGCAGGACTCACGCACCAGAACTAATGGCTGGTGACGTGATCGAATTGCTGCCCTAAAATGCTCATTTCAACCTTTCAAATTTATGTGCAGCGTTATCTGAAGACGAAAATAAACCTCTTTCTTGTGTTTTGGATGCCAGAAGGCGTATTACATTAAACGTCAATAACAATTGGCAGACTTCTCGCTGTGGATATTTCTATTGTCGCTTGGTACAAAGGCTCCTCAAAGCCATTAATTACGAACACGATGCCCTCCTTCTCTTGCCTTCCCTATTACCGCTTCCTTTCAGTTTTCTCGACCGCGCACCCAGCATCTCTCACCCCATGGCACCTCTCCCCTCCCTTTCTCTTTCAATCCAGTCCTGCCCTGGCTAATTTCCTTCGGCATGCGCTCTCGCATTTCCATTACCTATCATCTCGTCACGCCCGTTAAATCGCTTCATGGCTTAAGGCAGGGCCTCGGGTGTGCTGGATTATAATTTCTTTCGCTCCCAACCGTTCCTCCCTCGTCCTGACGCCTTGCATTTATGTAGCCACCTCTTTCTCTTTCCCGCCCGCTATTCTCTCTATCAATCACCCGGTGAAACGTTTTCTTGCCCCCGTGTCTCCGCCTTCCCACCCACCCCATTACAACTCGCACTCACTCCCTCCATCCATTCCCTCTTCCTTAACAACTTTTGTGAACGGGGTCGAGCAGGTAGGTTTCCTTTCTCGCGGGAATCCCCAGGGTGAACCTCATTTTCATTTCGGAAGCCCCATTATCCATACTGTTTTTGACTCTTAATTACCCGAGAGGAGTTGGTGCAGCGACCCTTCCTCCCTCTCCCCTCCCTGCCTATCTGCCCTTTCGTCCACCCACACACCTCGAGCTCCCGCTCCCTCATCCCGAAAATCCACTCCCTAAACCTAAAACTCCGTTCCTATCTTCTTCCTCCATGTCCTGAGGAAATCCTTTCCTCTCCGCCATCTAAGACCTCGAAGTCCCCTCCCTCCTCTCCTTCTCTCACTCCCTGGCGATCCCCCTGCACCTACACATGTGTTCACAGCTGTACGCTTCTTCGCGAGGAGGCGTTATCGTGCAGGTGCATTAATCTTTCATTGGCTGGGTGGACCGTTTTCCTTCGCTCGCTCCCTCCTTCGTCCGACCCTCGGATCCGGACAGAAGTACATACATTCATATGCGGGGACCCACACCGAAAGAACGTAGGCCATCCCCTCTCTCTGCCCTCGAGGGCTCTAAACCGTGGGACTTAGACCCTAGGCCCGGTTGCGAGGGTTTCTGAGAACCTCTTCTACCCCCGAACCAAGTGCTGCAGTTTAGCTCCGAGGTACGAGAGTCAGGGCCAGGGGTTGGTGTGGAATTTGAATTTTGTGTCGCGGCGAATGGAGTTGGAGGGTGATTGCTCCGGGGCGACCTCTCCCTGAGTCTGGTGGCTTTTAACCGAGCAGTGTGCGCCAGGTCATGCCATTTTCGATTCTCTTCTATTCATATTCCCCTTCCTCCATGCGAAGGCTATTTTTTCCTGAATATGGTGTTATTCTCCTTACGACCGAGATAGGCCGAAAAAGAATTTGGCTGGAGTCGAAATCAGCGTCCTGGAGGACAAAATTACACATTTTCTTTTCACATGCATGAGAAGCTAAGTTTGGTTTCTTCTGCGTTCTCAAAACGGTGCTTATTCCGCTGGGAAACTTATCTCGTAAGAACATGCAGTATTTAGACACATACGTGCGTGAGTATGGCATGACCTCGGCGTGACTTTCAGATGATTAGCACCCTTACTGAGTTATCCAGGTTGATGCATGAAGGCTAATGAGTACTGGTAGCTAATTGAAGAAAGCAGGTCAGAAAATAATTCCAAATTACTGATTTTATTCGAAAATTTTAACATATGTTTCTCAGACATTCAGTTCCTTTCTCTGACGTGAAATGCTTGTGGTTTCTCAGGAAGTTCTGCTGTCCAGAAAATCGCGTGTCTTGGATTGAGTTTGGGGGGTCCAGAGCTCATCACTAATAGCGACTGTGTTACATGAAGTGAAAACGCTACTCTGGATAGATAAGGCATTGTGAATCGTAAAACTGAGCAGTTCTAATCCCCCACTTCTGATAAAGGCGTCGTAGTTTTCCTGATATTACTAGTTGAATGTAAATTCACTAGTTACAATAATTGTTCCAATTTTCTGTTGAATTATGAATAAGAAATCTAAGTTTTGTTTTTTCTTCAGTGTAATCCTTAATACATAATCTAAATTCTTGGAGCTTAATACGTATATCTCACATTTTGGTCGGTTTTGTCCTGTATGGTTATTCCTGCACAATTTAAAAAGTGTGCCTTTTGAAAGATATCTCCTTATATATCTTAGTTTTGGTGGGTTTTGCGTGACTCAAAACTGTTTTATTTTTGCTCCTTTGAGATTCTTTAAGTCCTTGAAATTAATTGCTAATTGTTAAGGCCCTGATGAAATAGCTTTTGTGAAACAATTCGGGCAATCCTATCGTCTAGCCCTACGATGTCCATTCTGAGAATGAAAATTCACGTCGAGTTCGTGGAAATTCGGTTAGCGCAGTGGCCGGCGTACTCGCCTTCTAAATCTTAGGTATAATTGGTGTGCCGGATTGGGCTGGTTTTTTTGTAAGACACCAGCGAGATATTACTTTGCCATTTAAGAACAGAGAATCGCATATACATTCAGAGAATACAATCACTTGTTTATAATTCGACTCAGACTTCGGGCAATTGTTTGCGTTCCATGATTTTAGGTCATCGTCATTTTATTTTATACCAGATAGCATTGCCATAATAGCAGGTGCAACGCGCAACTCTTCTTTTCAATATTAAAATCATGTAAATTATCAGCCTGATTTTTTTGAATTCACTTAGGAAAGAGAGACACAACTTCTGTGGCATGCGTGTTGTATCCCTAACACCGTCATTCAAATTGGTATCGAGCGTTCCAGAAAACTTCCTGTTGTGCATATCTGCAAGCACGCTTGTAACATTCGACTGCAGTCTTCTATTCGAACAGATCGACCAGACCGACGAATGAAACTAATCAAAGAAACAGGATAACTGGACTAATCCGGAAGCAGTTTGTTGATTCCCTGTATTTGTGCTACTTTTTCTTGTTCACACCTCCCCTCGTGTCCTGCCGCCACCGATCCACTCTCTTCATTCCCAAATCTAGACCATCCATGATATTCTGTGCCACCCTTTCTCTCTTTCAACGAATTCTCACCCTCCCCGACCAACATTTTGCACCACCGCTCTAGAATTACCGATCATCTGCGGTTCTTTCCCTGCGGGTTGGTAACATTCCCTGCTCGATCCCTTTCCTCTCTTTCACTTCTCCCATGTTTTTCCTTCCTCTCTCTCCCACCCTCTCTCTCTCTCCTTTCTCCCCTGGCCTTCCGCGCTACCTTTCTCCCGCATTGCAGTTAGAGTCTTTGGAAGCGGACGCGGACGAAGCGGACTGATAAAAATGTTATCTCGCTCTAAATCGTCCCTCCCTTTCGATTTTTCTCCGATTTACATCTCCGTTTACCTGGCGCGCTGACAGTTTCTTCTTAAGGTCCCTCAGATAGGCTAGTGTATCAAGAAACCGGGAAAACCGTGTAAATTAAAATAAATGTACTGCGGAACATTTTTGGCTTAATAATTTGGATTAGAAATACAATTATTAATCTAATGTATGAGAAATTAATCGTTCTTTCAAAACAAAAAAATAAATCTTAAGGCTTTCTGCTATTTAATAACAACATCGTTTATTAACTCAGAAAATTACACGGGCTGCTGTATCTTTAGGCTTCTTGCGCTGTACTTGATATCCTAATAAGACAAGCAGCGATCTCGAGAGAAAACGGAATTCTCTGAATGTGCGCCCAGGTACCCTAGTTTTTCTAACAAGCGGTTCAGCTGGAACTTTGAATAGGCGTAATTGTCCTGGCCTTCGCGTATACGCAGTGGGGTATGCGCAGTTGCGTTTCTGCATTTGCATCCTTATTCGAATTCGACTGGACAAAAGGATTACAGCGTGAATGGCAAAAGACTCCACTAATTCATAGCACATGTTCAGATGGGTGAAGGTTTAGGGAAATCAAGCTCAAAAGCGGAAGATTTTGTCCGAATATACCGTAAAATTTCTGGGGTATCAAAATGTTATCATCATGTCCCCGGTGGCTGGGATGATGGACATTTGACGTCTCCTGGTCGAGTCATCTTCAGCATTTCGTTAGTACTCGAAATTCCTTATTTTTTAAGTTTTCGGATCTCCGATTTTGCCTTCATGACCCAATTTCAACTTAGAATTTTATGAAAAAATAGCCCAGGTGATGTTAATATATTCAAAACTTGGCCCTTCGCTCATCCTCTTCCCATACCAACCCGCCCTTTAGATATCGATTGTTTCATTAACGCATCTTCGCGAATATCAATTTTCACTCTGCGCAGCACTTTTCGTGAGAATAGAAAAAATTCTCATGGAGCATATCGTTCGACTCAGGCTTTTCCTTCTTAAACAAACCTGAGGAGGGCTGTTTTGTGAATTGAAATTAGTTGTTCTATGTCGAGGTCTCGTGTTATTTTCCACCCTGAGAATCGAATATTTTATACGGCGCCATTATTTCCACTCCGTAACCATATCAGTATCTCATTGACTGTCCTGTAAAGGCTCTCGGGAGGCCCGCCCGAATAATTTCCTCGGCTCACGCGAAGTACTTGGACGCTGAGTCCGCGCCGGACTCGCTACCCAGAACTAACGCTTCACCGTTCAGCACATTCTCAGGAGAGTTTGGTTGACAACATTTAATCCGATTCCCCTTCTTTCTTATGTTTCTTGTGGAGTTGTCGGTGAAAATGACCTTTTTGACCTCAAGAGTTCTCGGTGAAAAAATCATTAGCTTTTTCGAATTCTCTACAAAAACGCTGGTAATTAACACGCGCACGTCGAGCCGAAATCGTCAATTCTTGACAAAAATTCTGACAGATCCATCAATAAGTGTTTTTTTCTATGTATATTTCGATTGCCAATATTATATGCCAAGACTGACGAATTCCTTCCGAATCTACTATATCATAATCAGATTCCAAAATATTGATCTTATTTATTTAAGAAAGGCATGGTCAAGAAAGCCCTAAAATATCTTTGTTCGATCAAATGAACGCAGAGAATGCGCGTTTTGACTATTCAGTCAATTCCTCATCAGTACTCTCTTTCTTTTCTTTGCATTCATTTGATACTTTTCGTAAAACCAATTATATTCTTTAATAGTTATCATGCATTGCCTCGTCATTTTCCATAGGTGTACCTTCAGTTTGTGACTTCGTGAAAAGAAACTTATAGCATTCCACTAATGACCCTTATAATAAAGTTTTGTTCTCAGTTTCATGAAACTATTTTTTGAAAATTTTCAACCGCAGAACCAGATTTTTCATTGCATGGTTGACCCAAAATGTCTTCGTGAGCAATCGCCTCTCGAGATCAATTTGTGCCCTTATCCACGATGGCTGAAACTGAGGTTGTGTAATAGTTCATTTTTCAAGATACAGCGAGAATAAATGCGCTTTCTTCATAATTTCCTTCGCGAAAATAGTTCATATTGTTGTCGTCTTTACTGCAGACAAAGTGGAATCAAGGCAGTCTGAGTAAAAATTATAAACTGCATAATTATCTCTTAAAGTTTCCGCTAAGTTGAAGAAAGCGGGAGAAGAGTTACGGATGTATGCTTTTATTCTCCCAAGTGTGCGAATTTTGGGTCCCCGTTCAATGCATTCCTGGTACCTTTTTTTTCCCTTGGAAAATGGAATAGTATATCCAATTTTGAAAATTTCAATTAAAAGAATTTTTCTAAGTAAAAAATTTTTGTAAAGTTTATTTTTTCCTATTTGAGGAGGATAAATTTGTTAATGTGACGAGCTGCACTATCTGGGTATCATCAAATAGCTCTGAAGTCTTGTAGCTTATTCAACTATTTGAATTTTAATTATTTAATATTTGCAGTGGAAAACGGGCTTATAGTGCCTTACCCAAATGGTGTTAGTTTTTATAACTTGAAAGTTAAAACATAAGCGTTAACTTTATTGGTTTGAAAGGGCACATGATTAATAGCATGTTAAATTTTATCTATTTCATATTGACTACCTATCATATTGAAAAAATGGCATATAAGTTTATGAAAATTTCTGCGTACATAAACCATCAATGTTTTAAACTCTCCAATCTGAGGATTGTTTGTTTTCTAGCAAGGAGTCTTGCTATTACATGACTCACTTAACATCTATTTCCTATTGAGAAACAAATTTTCACTTTTCCACAGATTTATTACAACATACTTTGTAACGTACTAGTACATTACAATTAATCTGTGGAATAGTGCAAATTTGTTTCTCATAATATGAACTTCCTCTGCATCTCGCCCGACTCTGTTGAATCTCTATCTTATGCATGGAATCATCAGATTTCTCATAACTCCATTTGGAACACACTTCTCTGTGTTATTATATAATTAGTATGTGGTGGTAGATTAGAGACTTGAAGGAAGATCCTAAAAATTAGTGATATAAAAACCATTTTCATAGCAGACAATGCTCTCATATGGAATTAGTTCAATATTTTATGAACATCTGGGAAATTTAGGTGAAGAGGACAAGTTGAGTGAAACTATCAGAAGTGCGCAGTTAATAATAATAATAATAATAATAATAATAATAATACTTTATTCATTTTAAAAATGGTACAACCATATTAAATGTCGTCAATATAAGTATTATTTAACATATAAACATACTTTCTTAAATGTGATGAAAATTGTCACAAAAGAATTCATCCAATGAGTATAGTGGGTGAGCAAGTAACCAGGTATATACCCTATTCTTGAAACTCTGGATACCATCTGATTTCAACTGAGTAGGCAGATAGTTATACAGTCGTATGTTCATATTGTGAAATGTGTTGTAAGTTGATGACAATCTACAATAAGTAGTATTTAGATTCGATTTACCTCTTGTGGAATAGTTATGGAGGTTGGATCTTAATTGGTAAGTTTCTAGATTAACTTTCACATGAATCAGAGCCTTAAAGATATACAAACAAAATACAGTCATGATTCTATACCTAATAAAAAAAGGTTTGCAGGAATCACGTGGTGGTATATTAGCAAGAGAGCGAATAGCTCTCTTTTGTAATAGCAAAATTTGTTTAACATGAGGGGAATGACCCCATAACTCAACACCATAATTCAAATGACATTGAAAGAAGGCATGGTAAAGTGTTAAACGATACTCATTTGAAATGATAAAGTTGAGCTTTCTTAACATATAAACAGCTTTACTAAGTTTATTACAGGTCTGACTGATGTGAGTCTCCCAATTAAGTTTTGTATCAATATAAATTCCTAGTATTTTAGCGGTTTCAATATCAGTTATTTTTGATTTAAGGCTGCACACAATATGCTGAGTTTTGTTAGTATTTAATTGTAAATGATTAACATCAAACCATTCCTTAGCCTGTTTTTGGGTAGCGCTAGATCGTAACTTTGCATCTTCTGGATGTTGACACTTTTGCACAAAAGTAGTGTCATCAGCGTATAAAACAGATCTAGGTTTCATATTACAGGGCAAATCATTAATCATGATAATGAAAAGTACTGGGCCAAGCACAGAGCCCTGTGGTACACCACATTTTACTTTAAGAGCTGCAGACCGACAGCCATCAAGTTCAACCAATTGGTGGCGATCATCCAAATATGACTTCATTAGTTTCAGTGCAACTCCCTTAATACCATAATATTCTAGCTTTGTTAGTAATATTGAATGATTAACACAGTCGAAGGCCTTACCCAAGACAGTGGGAAATGAGCCAAATAATAGGTGTTAGGTGCTGTATTTATTGCTCTCATCTGACTGGGAACTGAATTATCTCCAGAATATCCTACTACATCCAAGAATTAAACGTCTACCCTTGGTAGGGAAAATCATCACATTTTCTATTTCCCAAGATCATTCTCTTGCCAATACAATAGGTAAATTGAATAAAGTAATTATGAGCTGGTTAGATTAAGTTTAAGTAAAAGACGCAATGCAGATTAAATCAGAAGGAGATAAAGGAAGTGGGAAAGAATAAAATAATAAATGGAATAATAATTGAGGATGAATGCAGAATGGGTGTTTCTGGAGTTGATTGTTTGCCTCAGTGGTTATAAAATTTTTTGCTCCAATTTTGTTTTTCTAATTATCCTGTCATCATTATTTGCACTGTCTAAACTCTATTCAAAATCTAAAATAAAATGAGAGCTAAATAATATGATGCTGTAATTGGGTTAATTGTTGTCTGTCAATTTTAATTAGTTGAAAAACCTGTTCTTATATGCAGAATTATATGCAAGATCACCTGACTTTGAATGTCTTTATTCTTTCATGTTGTATGCAGTTAATATAAAAAGGCTCAATCATAATCATCTAGGAAAAGTCCTTCTTTTACTTACCTACTAATGTATGTAAATGTTGTTATCACTTGCAGCATAATCAAATCATACCATGAAGTTATCAGATAACTTCCATGAAGTTATGGAAGGAGGTCGTAATAGATTGCTATGAATAATTATGTATAGCTTAATATCACACCTACTGCACTAATGTTAGTACTATATTAGGACAGTAGTTTATATTATGAAATCTCATGGCATGACTATAGAGGACCATGTGAAATTTACCCAGGCATTTTTAATGAGTGACTAGGCTCATAGTAGCATGTAAATGTTATCTTGTGTATTCCCATGAATAATTAAAGAACTTACATGTAGATGCATGTAAGATTTTGACCTCAATATAAATGCATTTATCAGGATGTCAAGTAATGAATACTTCATCTACATTGTTATTGTAAGCCAATGCGTAAAAAATGGATCACTGATGAAATTCGTCTGATGTCGATTCATCTTAAAGAAATGGCTGTGGTCTGTAAATCCTCGATGTGCAAGGAAACTGTAGTTCAATTTAAAATCTTGAAAAAATTATACCGCAAAATGCTTAATGATGCTAAAAAGTCGTGTAACAACTATAGACTTGATCAGGCAGAAAATAAGACTAAGGCCATATGGGAAATAATTAATGAAGCCAAGGGAGCAGGAAAACAAAGAGTCAAACTCAATATCAATGACCCCAAAGGCCATCCTATCTCCAACTACAGCATCCTAGCAAATAGTTTCAATGAATTTTTCTCCAAAACAAGTGCCCCCCTAAATCCAGCTCACCCATTGGAGCCAAGCTTTACCAGTTCTTGCAAATCCTTATTTCTTTACCCCTGCACAGACATAGAATTGAAAAATATTTTTCAGAATCTACGAAATAAATTTAGTTCAGGATTGGATGAGATTCCCAGCCCAGTTCTTAAACGCTCATTT
The DNA here is from genome assembly GCF_022747635.1 of Hetaerina americana. Taxonomy (NCBI): domain Eukaryota; kingdom Metazoa; phylum Arthropoda; class Insecta; order Odonata; family Calopterygidae; genus Hetaerina; species Hetaerina americana. The sequence goes on along the minus strand of NW_027286874.1, from coordinate 34,670,586 downwards.
CATCTGATCAGGACACCTCTATTACATATTATAAATGAATCCCTGCTGCAAGGAATATTCCCACCTCCTTTGAAAGTTGCAAAAGTTATCCCGCTCTATAAAAAGAAAAGTAGCCCCCACGAAATGAATTCTTATCGCCCAATATCTCTCCTAAATCAGTTTAGCAAAATATTTGAGAAAGTGTTTCTCAATCGCCTCATCCCATATGTTGAATCTGAGAAGATTCTGTCAAAATTTCAGCATGGTTTTCGGCAGAATAGGTCCACCAAATCTGCTACTTATCAGGCAATTGATAATATATTGACAGCTCTTGATTGCAAGTTAGAATCTGTAGGAATGTTCTTTGATTTTTCTGACGCATTTGGCTCAGTAAATCACAATTTACTATTGCAAAAAATGCATAAATACGGCATTAGGGGCAATGCACATGACTGGTTAGTCTCATATCTTCAGGGCCGTCAGCAGCACGTGGTATTGCTCAATGATGGAAAAAAATTCATCTCTCCTGGTAAAGTTGTATTCCAAGGTGTCCCACAGGGTACAGTTCTGGGTCCTATCCTGTTTCTCCTCTACATTAATGACTTACCTGAGAATATAAGAACCAACGAAAGGGATGATCCACTCCTATTTGCAGACGATACCAGTATCATACTCACTGCCTCTACAGTCCAAAGTTTAACAAACAATGCTAAACAAACCGTTCAACATCTGAACTCATGGTGTAGCAGGAATCAGCTGAATTTAAATGTGGAAAAGTCCCAACTACTTTACTTTGCTAATAAAAACAAAAACATGGCCACTTTTGCAATTGAATCAAGTGGAAAACTAATTCCCCAAGCGCCCCATGCAAAATTCCTAGGAATAGTTCTAGACGGGCGGTTGTCCTGGTGGGAGCATATATGTCACCTGGGCAAAAAAATGAATACCATTTGCTTCCTTATTAGAAGCATCAGGTTTACCGTAACAATGGATGTCCTCATGTCAATATATTATGCAAATATCTACTCCTGTATAGTATATAGTATCCTTTTCTGGGGTTCTTCTCCGCTTGCAGACACAATATTTAAAATTCAAAAGCGAGCCGTACGGCTAATTGTCAAAGCAGAGCATAATGCTCCTTGTCGTCCATTATTCCATAAATTGAACATTCTACCTTTGCCATGTATTTATATCTATGTATTACTGGTGTACACCTTTGTAAACCTTTCAATGTATGACACAAATTGTGGTATTCACCACTATGGGACCAGGTCTAAAAATGATCTGCACCGAACTTACGTAAGAACTAGAACCACCGCACTAGGCCCTAAATCTATGGGTCTCCTTATGTTTAATAAGCTAAATGAGGACCTGAAATCCAGCACAAACATTTATCTATTTAAAAGAAAATTGAGAGCTTTTCTTCAAAGGAATTTGTTCTATTCTATTAGGAATTTCATGGAACATGAAACTTAGAATAGGCATATGTATTTACATTGTGTATTATTGTATATATTGACGTGTCCTATACTATGTACAATTTTTTTTGTATGATGGTCTCTGGACAAATAAAAATTATTATTATTATTATTTGCCCGATCCATAAAAATTGTGTTTTTGTGAAATTCAATTAAAATTACCTCATATCCTTTATTTTTCTATATTTGGTGGACTAACATTTGTTCCTCTTATTTTCAGAACCGTATGCAGGAAAGTTTAAAACTTTTTGACTCCATCTGCAACAACAAGTGGTTTACGGATACATCCATCATCCTATTTCTAAACAAGAAAGACTTGTTTGAGGAGAAGATAAAGAAGTCTCCTCTCACAATATGCTTTGTTGAGTATGCAGGTAGGTGGCGGTTGAAATATTGATGTTACACTTTCAGTAACTGGAGAATATTTTATCAAAAGAATTTATGGTAAACATTTTCTTTCTAATAACATACCATAAACACTTTCTGTCCAATACATTTTTTTAATTTTACTCTCCTTGATGCTTAATTTTCATGCTCGGATTGATCTCATTGGTAATAATTATTATCATTAGTTATAGTTTAAAGGGTTAGAAGACAGAACTAATCAATATTGAGCAAATTACATTGCTACCAAATAGAGATGTACATTTAAATAACAGAATATCTACTTAAAAAACAGAGACGAAGAAGAAAAAATTGAAGATACGGCAAAAGATAACATGTACAGTTTGTCATGGAAGAATTTATGTGTAATATATTACATTTTGATTAACATCATTTTGCTGTGGTTTCATTTGGCTTGTAATGGGAGAAATAATAAATAAATAGATTTTGGAAGGTTACTACAAATTTGAGATGCATAGGGTCCTGGTTAGAACAGGTTAGGTTTTGGCTATTTATGTTGATTTTTATGTTGCCATGACTCATAAACTTATGGACAACAGAATTTATGAGGGACAGAGGAAAATTTTTATTATAAAAACAGAAAATTGTGTAGTCTACAAGGGAGGAAGGATTTGAAGTTACCCAAATATTAGCCTACCTTGATGGTTAATAGATACCCCAGAAATCTGTCTGACTTTTTAGCAATGAGAACGCTTCATTACCAGCTCTTGAATGTCCCAAGAAAATATATATAACATGACAGATGGGAGTGAATGTAGACAAATGAATTCCTATTCAAAAGGTTCCTTATTACCTCAGCTCATTGGCAGCACAAAATAATGAATGGAAAATCTATATTTATTTTTATTTATTAAAATCCACGTGGGCTGATAGACAGTGTCAGGTGGCACACAAGTCCCAAGTAATCACAAAAGATAATCGGTAAAATCAATCATTAAACAAAAGTACATTTAAAGGGAACTTCAAAACCTAAATCTCTTTCACAAAGCAAGAAAATCCCCATCTCATTAACATCAATCAATCAGCAAGAAAAAAAAGATGAATTAAAAAAAAATTAAGCTGTTACATATAATTTTACACCACACATTAATCGAATTATTACAAATATTCCTTACATCTTTTCTTAAAAGTATGCACTCTGTTAGGAAAGGGCTTGAATAATTTTGTAGGTAAGGTGTTCTGATCAACAATTGTTTCATTTAGAAAAGAAATTCTTTTTTATTTGTTCTTTGTGCCCGGCATTTTACCTTGAATTTGTGGTCATTTCTCCCTATAAAATTTTGGTTCCCCACCTCTTTCCTAAGATCTGCCCAAGCTCTCTCCCCCTTCAGAATGCCGAACATTCCACAAAGTCTGCTTATTTTTCTTCTAGTTTGTAGAGGTTCCCAGCCCAGCGTTTTTAACATGTCAGACACTCTCTCCATCCTCCTTATGCTTCCCCAGTACATATCGGGCAGCCTTTCTTTGTACCTTTTCCAGTTTTTTGATATGTCCTTCTTCATGAGAGCCCCATACAAGAGATGGGTACTCTAAAATTGGTCTTACCAGGGTTAGATACGCCTTTTCCTTAGTTGCTCTAATGCTCCCTTTGAGGTTTCTCATCACCCAATGAAGAGTTCTGAAAGCTTTCTTAAAAATGTACTCCACGTTTAGCCCCTACCCTAAAATCTTAATTAAATATACACCTAAGTATTTGCAGCTATCACTTCTAGGAATGACATTTTCTGAGGATTTATTGTCCCTATTGTTTCGGTATACCTTGTTACTAAAGGCTACATTTGCTAACATTAATATCCATCCCATTATTTGTCACCCAATCCGCCATTTTATCAATGTCCCTTTGAAGTATGTTGTGGTCACTGTCATTTTCGACTTTCCTGTAGATAATACAGTTGTCTGCAAAAAGTCTTATCTGAGAATTAATATTTACTGTGAGATCATTTATATAGATTAAAAACAAGAGCGGGCCAAGTACACTTCCTTTTGGGTGCATAGGGTGCGTGTAAATAGGCAGCAAATCTAGAAATAAGTAATGAGAATGTTTCTAATTGTTATGTTTTAAATTTAAAAAAATCATTCAGTAAGCATTTTAGTGTGTTGGAATAGAACAGGGTAAAAACTTGCCATAAAGATACAATAAAAATTCCATTGTGTGTAAAAATTGTTAACTCTGTTTAAATTAAGCATTTTAACTCTCAATTTGAAATAAATAATACTTCTTCAATTTAAAATTGTTAGATGTTTTCTACTTGCATATTTATTAACTACATAGAATAGTATTTATACTACCCAAAGTCCTTGTTTTGTAAGTATTACATAATGGCTTTAAAAATATATGTAATAAATTATTTGTTAAGAAACCATTATTAGCTGTTAATTGATGTGATTTGAGCTAATTTCCTTATCATATACCATATTGAGATAGTTTGCTTGTTAGATGATTGATATAGTGATTCAGTAAATAAGTATAAGTCTCTTATGTATGCTTAAAAGCATTTACTCCACCTGCAGGAGACTCAAGAAGTTGAAATTTGCCAAATGAATTAATTTTATATCATAACTCACTTGTGAATTCTAATACCACATGTGAATCACCTATACCCTACCAAAACAAGGTAACTTAAGTCATTGGTAATGTTACAGAAAAAGCCAAAATTCCATGCAGGTTGTGTATTGATGCTATGATGCCCTTGAAGCTAACTTTTGACCACAAAAAATGGCCTTATGTCGCAAAAAACTGAATATTTTCATTTCATATGATTTGTTTTATTTGCTCGTCACAAACTTGAAAATGTTTAAGATGAAACTAATTGATTTTTAGAGGCAGAAACTACACAAAAACTTTTTAATTTTCAACCTCTTCAAAACTATATCTAAAGATTCATGTAAATGAAATGATCTGTGAGGTGCACCTTATGAACACCCAAATGTAGCATCATGTAAACAAAAACATGCTTAAGTGCCATATGGATATACCGTGCAAGTGGCCACAAAAATTTTTAAAGATTAGTGCCGTATTTTGCCAATATCACTGTAAGATATATGACAGCATAAAATTATCAATTTACTTCATTTGCTTGGACACTAGAATAGTTTATTGCCTTTGATTTGAAAATAACTGACATTATTTAGGGTAAAGTATCAAATTTTTTGTGCCTATTACATGTATATATATTATTTTACATGTTAATATGACATTATATTGAAAGTAATATGTCACATTACACTGCTGACATAAAATTTAAAGGGAATTAGAAATATTGTGAGATTCTCAACTTTTAATTAAAGAGAGTCCTTCATTATTATAAGAGTCCTTATGATTAAAAAGTATTTACATGAGCTAACTCATTTTGAAAAATATTTTCAAAAATATGCTGTGGCTCTTAGCATCCCAGAGAGGGAGTGCATATGTGCGATGAGTATAACATATTTAATGGAGCCACAAGGTTTGCTGCAATAATCAAAATACACTAAGATTCACTGAAGAGACTAAAATGTAACAAGTTACGTTATGTCATTTGTGCTTTGAATGAGAAGAATGTCAGGTTTATGGAATCATAATTTTTATTTTGCACTAATTGGGGCTTATTTAAGTAAGACTTAAAAATGGATGAAGTAGCTGTGTAGTCATTCATTGGTTTAAGTTTAAAAAAAAGAGAGGAAGAAATATTTCTATATCAGTAACAAAAATGGTAATACAAAGGATTATGTGCATAATCAAAAGGATTTTGTTTGTGTCAGGTATTGTGATAAATTTTTGAATAAGTTTAGTGGTAATAGTATTATTCATTATGGCATATGTGTTACAGGAGTGATAGTTTGATTTTTGTAAGTATCTGCATCATTAAGACTGAAAGATCATTCTTACTCATGCCATGTTGCTTTCTTTGGGGCCTAGCCTGACACCAACTGATCACTAGTCAGTTTAACAAGATTTTTTACTCTGAAAACTTATACAAAGCTTACATGTGGATGCCATTGAAATACAAGGCGAAACTCAACAAAGAATGCTCAAAAGGTTTATTAAAGCATGAATTTAATATTTGCAATTATAACCATCCCATGAATATGTACTGTATGACAAGCAGAGTAGAAACTGACTTTGATGAGTAAACTGGTATCACATTTTTATAAAATGTTTGAACAACCAAAGTATGTTATCTCTATGACCTGTTTAAAAGCTCTTTATAGTATTTTCTTCACCACCATTTATTTCTATGTCAAAATTTTGAACACTTAATGCAGAATAATTAAAGATTTAATGGGTTTATCATATGCATGGAATCGGTACAGAATAAAATATAGGAAAGTAAAAATGATCTAGTGATGACAATTTTTTATTGATACTGCTTCTTTTGACTGAATTTATTGATCAATTACCAAAACTTGTGACAATTTCTTTTAATAATAATAATAATTTTTATTTGTCCAGAGACCATCATACAAAAAAAATTATACATAGTATAGGACACGTCAATATATACAATAATACACAATGTAAATACATATGCCTATTCTAAGTTTCATGTTCCATGAAATTCCTAATAGAATAGAACAAATTCCTTTGAAGAAAAGCTCTCAATTTTCTTTTAAATAGATAAATGTTTGTGCTGGATTTCAGGTCCTCGTTTAGCTTATTAAACATAAGGAGACCCATAGATTTAGGGCCTAGTGCGGTGGTTCTAGTTCTTACGTAAGTTCGGTGCAGATCATTTTTAGACCTGGTCCCATAGTGGTGAATACCACAATTTGTGTCATACATTGAAAGGTTTACAAAGGTGTACACCAGTAATACATAGATATAAATACATGGCAAAGGTAGAATGTTCAATTTATGGAATAATGGACGACAAGGAGCATTATGCTCTGCTTTGACAATTAGCCGTACGGCTCGCTTTTGAATTTTAAATATTAATTTTTTTTATTTAAAATATTATTTTTTTTTTAAATTTTAAATATTAATTTTACTATAGCTAATCCTAATAAATTTGTTGAAAGAAGAAATAAGAGCTATTTGAATTTTCACAAGCATGATTATCAGTTACCTCAGGGGAGAAGAGGCTGCTGCTGTATTTAAGGCAACACCTACTGAAGGCATTTTACTGAAAATGCCTGGCCTTAAGGTCCTAAGTGTAACTTTATACAAATTAGCCAAGAGAGTTTTCTATCTGCAATTAAAAAATGCACGTATCAATATCATTAAAACATTCTTCCTCATTGTATTCCCTCATAAATGTATGTATGCTTTATTATCAAAATCATATATTTTTGGAAGTTTCTCCTAAATCTAGTAACCGCACTTCATTCATGATTCAAAAGTTGAGAGTACCATGCACTGATATTTTTTAACCTTTATGTATATATTCAAATCATGGGTCCTCAAAATCCAGTGTGAGACATCATGGAACAATAATATATATCTAATATATATCTTCAAAAATACTCCATTACCATATCTAAGTATTTTTCATACCACAGTCATTGTCAAAATCATCAATTTATTCAACACTGAAAAACTACTGTACACTGATATAATACTGTAGGCCCCAATAGTCTTTAAATTGTTCCTATAACTTGAGTTTATCCAGCAAAAGTTACCATTTTAGAATAATTCAAGTTTTATGAGCAGCTGAGATTGCAAATTCCATGACGAGCGATATTTGACCATAAAATGTGAAATTGAAAATTTGAACTGTCTCTTAGTTCATACAATTCGATGAATGAATTCATATTTATGGCTCAAGTTAACTATTGACCATGCATTTATGCTGTACTTATTTCATCTTTACTGAATTGAATTATTCTATATATATAACTAACATATATGTACCACCATTTCTTGAAACCAACGAAATGTTAATAGCAGTGGAGGAATTAGAACTTAGGCCTTAGTGGAGCACATCAAGAGGGAAGGGAATAGTGAGTTAGGTAGAGGGGTGAGATGCATATTTTCATTAGCCTTAGCTTAGAGTGGCATTGTTGTTTAAATAATTAAAGGGTGTTTCAAGATTTTATGGAAGGTAATGCCATATCCCTTTGCCTTGCCCTAATCTTGATAGATGCTTCATTCCTGCCATGAAAATAAAAGGAATGTGGAAGTAAGAGGAATGTGGAAGAAAGGAATTGTGAAACATATGAAACATTCTAGACATGACTTAAAACAGTTTGGTTGCAGGATGACCCTGGTGCCAAACCAGGCTTAATATTGGCTGATTATGAAGAATTCCTTTGCAATTGTATTTCAAAATTATGGATAAAACTATTTACAATCATGATGATTAGTGGGACAACTCAACTCTGTGATAAAAGACTAAAAAGGAGATGGGAGAAAAGGGGATGAAAAGATGTGTCTTGAAGTCCAATGCTAGCAATAGGCAATGAGGGAAAATCTTCCTTACAAAATACATGCTCTGACTGCTCTAGTATGTGTAATAACATACCAGTGTCTTAAAGCATACTTTAAATCAGCTTGTAGGAATTGTTATGTGCTCTGCACACTGCTGTCTTGTGAAGCAAATGTAAAGAAATTTATAAAAACCCAGGATGACACTGTTTCCTGGAATACCAGAAAGGTGAGCCATCTACTGCAGCAGATTCTTTCAACCACTTTAACTGTTCCATGAATATTATTTAGGTTTACCATCATATGTCCACCAAGAAGCGACCAGCAGTAGTAAGAACAAATTAATACACACAATCAATGAAGTTAAAATAAAATGTGCAAGCCTTTAAGTGTTCTAAAAGTTAACAACGCATTTATGTTTTTAAATTAAAGCATTCATAAGTATTCCCAAAGTATATTCTGGAGGGGTGACCCACCAAAACTTCAAGGTACACCATTGTATTCCACCATGTAATTTATAAGATAAGTTTTACAGGTTGGGTATGTCTCATAATGATAAGAATTGATTGCTCTCTTAATTTTTCTAATTATACGTTTACAAATTCCAAAGATTTTGAATCATGGTCAACTTAGGTATACAGTTAATTTTATCAAGTGATTCCTCAACCCCTATATGCATTCTGCAAATGGTTACTTCTTTCTGTCCTGATGCAAAAAGTATTTTCAAAATTTTACAGTAATCACTTTGGCAAACAAAGATGTTGCCTTGTGCATATTTAACAGCTTTTCTCTAAGCCTTTTCAAGTTTCCATTTTAAGTTTTGGTCTATAACAGGAATCAGTACTTGCCATATAATTTTGGTATTTGGTATGGTCATTTTGTGTTATTATTGCATGCATGATTTACTTACATTCTAAATTGGTGGAAGTAGGGGAGATATTTAATGTGTTTATGTGTTGTGGTTGAATTCCCAATATTTTATTTTTAAATCCTGTGTTTGGTTTTTGCAGGAGCTCAGGAATATGGAGAAGCAGCAGCCTATATACAGGCCCAATTTGAGGCAAAGAACAAGTCCACTACCAAAGAGATTTACTGCCACATGACCTGTGCCACTGACACCAATAATATCCAGTTTGTGTTTGATGCTGTCACTGATGTTATTATTGCTAACAACCTGCGAGGATGTGGGCTCTACTAAGTAGAGATAGAGGCGGGTGGAAAGGGAGTGGGAGGGAGTTATGGTTTGAGTTGTCTTGAAAGGAGGAAGCATGGAATGCAAGGCAGGAGGGGGCAGAGGACCCATTTCATATTGAGCAGAGTCATGTTGCTTGATATGCATTTGGTGGGAATTAAGGGACAAGGTGCAGATTCAAGTTAGATGGTTATTGTATGCCAAGGTATGTTTATGATGGTGTGAATGGGCACGAGGTATTCCTGTGACGGGTATATCATGTATGAACTGTAAAGGAGAAGTATGTGCTGAATAATCTTTAAACTCAATGTTAAAGAGAAAACATGGCAGATTTATCAAATTGGGAAGATTGTGCTTTTTGATCAGTGTTACAGTGTATGGCCTTGTTTAGGAGCTGGTCAATAGGTGTATGTGGTTCATGGTTGAACAAGCCTATAGGAGAGTGAGGATGTATAATGAGGTTTAAGAGATGGGCTACCAAAATGTATGTGAGGTTGGAAAATTGAAAGGATACAAGAAAATGCGAGAAGAAAAATAATAAGGTATGCATTAATGAGGGAAGTAGGAATGTTTCCTTGAATTTAAAAAATCAAGGTGTGAAAGTTCAAAGCTTTTGTGAGGGTAATTTTGAAAAGAGACAAGTGAGTGACCACTGAGTTAATTGGAAAGTCAAGGAAACAGCCATGGGATATTGTGTATAAAAGAGGTAAGATAGAAATGCTTGCAAGATTAGTATCAAGGAGCAGATGTAATGTTAATGCAATCTTTACGCTGACAAAAATGCAGTAAATCTTGCTGCCATGACTGCCTTCTGCAGAAAAATTTGGCCTGGGATGTAGTAGTTAGGCAACAGTTAGGAAGGAGCCTGCTTTGATCCTTAGAGAGAAGGCGTGGGAGGCCTGCTAACTCTGTTGAAGGTTGCCACTGAGGCACGAAAGTCGATATGTCATTGCTCGAGTTGTTCCGTTTGAACGACCTGTCTGTTAACTTGGTTCTTTTTAGCTTCCTTAGTGGCCACCTCAACTACAACTTACAAAAACCAGGAGTGTTCAAATGTTTGTAAGAAGAAGCTAAATGGCATTAAAAAACGTTTAGTGGTCCGTAATGTTTCCTCATCCTTGTTAAGGTAAAAAAAATCGGCTAGAATAATTTTAATTTCTATTCTCATCATATCAAAATGAATTGTATTTTTCAAATTAAATCATCATTAATCCTAATCAATATTCACTTCAGAATTCAAATTTTAAAAGTTTTCCAAAAATAAGTTGTAGCAGTTGTCAAGTAAAATATTCAAAACTATTATTGAAGCAATCAATGGTTCGGAACTTGTCATCAAAGAAAATGCCTCGGTAAGCAAAACCTGCCAAGTCTACCTCCTCTTGCCAGTTAAAAGAATGAGTGAGTTTTTGGTTGAAAAAAATCGCTGAGGAATTGATTAAAATAGGTATTAATGGTGAAGGGGAGGGGAAAAATAGTTTTTCCCCATGTAAACTGTGAATAACGTAATATTGAGCATAGTTACCCCTCCACCATCACCAAAAGCCTTTTTTCTCCTCCTTCTACCTGCCCCCCCAATACTTGTTCCTTGACATCTTCCCATTTGTTAAAGGTTAGTTGGGTGTTTCCCATGTGAGAATGAAATTTTTTGAGTGCTGCAGGGGCAAAATATACAGGATTAAGGAAAGAAACTAACATGGGGATTTATCACACAATCATTCTTCATTGTCATGTTTACCAAAGAAGTAATAGAGCTGTGGACCAAACAAAGAGCACAGGAAAGGATAAAATAATGTTCAGTAGAAAGTCTACAATATTTATTTTTATTGACTTTTAGAGGATTGTAGGAGGACGCATACTTGTCGCAGGCGATTCACAGTTCGCGCTCTTCCAGCTTAGCCTCCATTTTACCCATTTTTTTCCATTTTTGCGGCAGATGTATCCCTTTCAGTACATTCTCACCTCAACTATTCATGCAGCTCCAAGATGAATTTAATGGGACCTGAGTTAGGCGCACAGCTATAAATAGGAATTTCAAATAGGGAACTAAAAATTTAAGTGCTTAATTTTGTTTACTTAATGCAGTACTTTCTTTTAATCCTTCATAAATAAATCTACAGCCTGCACCATAAATCAAGTGTTGTGATTCCAATATGGATATTTTTGCTTTGTTTGAAGCAAGCAAGCCGTTAATAACTGCCAGTTTCACATGCCGGAGGATTTTCAAATAATAAAATGGGCTTTGAAGCCAGAAACTGACATTGGACACTATTAATATGGGATTAAAGCCAAATCAACCATGGCTGTGAATATTTGTTAAGCCAAAGCAAGAATTGGTATTAGTTGCATTGACGAGCTATTTATAAATGCTGAAATTCTTATTTTTCTTGCACACAAGCTCAAACTAAAACTTTTCTGAGGGGTAGTTTTGGATTCCAAAAAACGTCTTCTTAATTTTTTCAACGTGCTATTCTTTTGAGAAGGCATTTAAAATACTGTAAAAGTGGCTGATTTACTGGAGAAATAATGAAAGAACACAAAAAAATAACATTGACATATCAGTATTTTGGATGACCTTAAATGATTTATTACTTCACATTTTCAATATCTTCACAATCAATTTTTAAGTAAAATCTCATTCTATGATAGTAGGAAAAGTTTTGAAAATTTGACCATTATGTAACAGAGGTGTAATTGCCAGCTCTGTTTTTGTAACTAATTTAGCCTTAAAAGCAATCATCTCAGTCGAGCAATACCTTTTCACTGCTTCAGCTTAAAAATTGCATGTTTATTGCTGACTTGTTACCTGAAGCAACATTGTTTATAGGATTACAAAAAAGAAGATGTGTTGACAAATGTACACATTTGAATGATATTTTGTTGAACGGACAAAATCTATTCTCTTTGTTTTGTAATTTAACATGTCCAAAATTGTATATTACAAGTTTCTCATTCCATGAGCTTTAATGTAAGACATCAACTCGCTATATTTTGGGTTATTAGTTTTCCACTGTCTGTCTATTTGTCATGAAATACTGCAGTGCAAATCACAACATCAAAGGGTTAATGTTGGCACAATTGTAAGAACTAAGTCACTCATGAGTCTAGTCATGTGACAGAATGTCATTCTCTGTTCCTTTCAAAAAATTCCCTGATTGGCTTCTGGCCCCCTCCTCCCTCCCTCCTCAATTTGATGGGAATCCCTTCTTGGATGCCACGCCCTATGATATAACCGATAGAATGAGTGAGAAGAGGATGTGAAAACAGTGAAAGAAGAATTAATGCTGTTTAATTTATTTGTTATACTATAGCTTATTTATGTATCCATATGAATGCATTTTCATTCCTTCAGATTAGCATAATTTCTTTTCATCTATGTCCTAAGAAGCCACTATGTTGTGGCTGAGTTTGCCTGGAAAGAGTGAGACAGGGAAAGACCGAGAGGCAGGACAGTAGGATGAATATTGTTGTCTAAAATGGACAAAACTATTGTTAAGAGAGTCTTTTCCATGATACACAAAGTGTGGGCAGCAGAAGTTGTGAATTGAGTGACATAATTACCTGTAATCTTTTAATGTGTTAATGAATGCAGTTAAGTCATCCAGCTCTCCCAGTACAGTTTACCTGTTACATTTTCTTGTTCCCATTATCTGTGGTCTTATAGCTCTGAGTCAACACCAGTATGATGGGACTTTGAATGCAGTATAATTTTTGTGTGAGAAGATAGTGTCAGGCTTCAAGTTATGACATTGCCTTAGTCCCACCTATCTCCCTTCCTTTTGCACTCCTTTTCCTGATGTTTTGAGCATCATATTTCATTGTTTTTTGTCCATTTCAATGTCCAGTATTTTTGTTTTAGAAGGCATTAAAGAAAGAATTGACTAAATGGAGACTAATAGTATAATATTATCCAATTCAATTGATGCTAAATGGAAACAGAAACAGCCATTCCTGATCTTTTCCGTATCCAATCCAATAATTCCTTGCATTTCCTCTAATGCCTTTCATGGAAAATGAAACACTTTCCTGATGTGTGAGTTTTTTTTTCTTTCTAAAAAAATAAGAAATAGTATGTATTTTACATATATACACTCATAAAAACAGTATTGTTGCTTAGTTGTGAAAGTAATAATATTAATAATAATAATTAAAATGATACATATTATTATTATATATAAATATAATAATAAAATTAAAACAGAGAACCAACTACTATATTAATGTTCTTCAGGCAAAGAAGTAAACTTGATTGTGGACAATGATGTATGAGAAATTGTGCAAGAAATGAGTGTGGACTTACTCACTCCCAAGCCACTGTTTTCTACTGAGGTAACAGGAGGAAGTAAGGGCAAGAATTAGGGGGAATTTAAACATGAGAGTTGAGATGATTGAGGGAGAGGTGTTTGGTGCAATTTTAGTTTTGATGTTGGAAGCAGTGAAATTTAGAAAATTTTATATTCATAAAAATGTGACTCCTCTTTGGATTATCATGTTGTAGAATGGAGTTAGTGGGGAAGAGTGTGTGATTGAAGACAAGTGAAGATGAGACTGCGTGATCCATGCAAAATACTGAAAACTGTTAGGTTTCCAGTGAAGAATCTTAAAAAGATGAGAAAAGAGCCAAGAGGAAAAAATAAATTTTGGGAGGCAATTGTATCTGTTCATTCTTTTTGTCAATGGATATTCTGTAGAACTGTCAAAAAATGTAGAGTTACCATTATTATAAATATATATTTTTAATTTCTCTTTCTAGCCCAACCCCTCCCTCATGCGAACCCCTCTCGTTTTCACTGTACCCAATAGCCTCCTCTGAGCTCCCCCGGAGAATATGCGCACTGCCTTCTATTTCATGCTGGCCAATGGACAAATTCAGTGTCAATTGCCATTGAATATGGTTTGGACTCCTCATTCATAGGGAAAATACAAAGAAGAGGAAACAGACAGGCGAGAGTTTCCTGGGAGGGGGAAGGATTAATGGGAAGAAGGAGAGATGCTTAATGGAGGGGGCGTATGGTGTAGTAAAAATGGCATACTGTTTATGGCTATCCTCTGGCCTGGTGGGACCATCTCTACACATCAGAGCAGTTTTGGGAACATGTAATACTGTGAAAGGAAAAAAATACTATTTAGGGGAAAATATATCCTCTGCAAAAATTAAGCTGATTTACATTCAACTCAAATTAACCCTCCAGTAACTATGTATTTAACACATTCTGAGTTTCTGTATTTTACCTTTGTAACATTTAAAAGTTGTCTTTGTATTGATTCATTATGCTGCTGTTTGTCTCCTAAGCTGGATGTCTTGCCAAGCACATATGAGTTGTGGTCATTTCCTTGGTCCTAGAATATATAGAGTGTAAGAGAGAGCCAAATGAGAGATTTGTTGAATATCATAATGAATGTGTTATTTTAGACAAGCAGATCTTTTACTATGATGCCTTCTGATGATGTGACCCCATCCCCCCAAAATTAGCTGCTGTTTTAAAAGAGAAGATTGTTTTTCTATGTCTTATTTCTCTGCAAACTGATCTCACTACCATTTTCATCCTTAGCTCCAAGAAGGACGTGGAGTTTTTCTCCTTTAAAGTGTCACAAGAACAAAACTATCCCTAATTCAAAAGTGTATTTTTTTTAGTTCATGTGGCTATGTGTGGAGAAAATATAAAAAGAAATGATGGTTGTAGAGTTTTTACAGCATGTTTGTATTATCATGGGAGAGGAAGATTTAAAATTGTGAGGCATGACTCATCAGTGGTGTTCATCAAATAGTTGTACTTGGTTTGTTGATGATGATAATAATAAGAAACATGATGATTACTGTTTGTTTTGGTAATGCTTCTATCTATATATCATTATATATGAAAAACAAGAAATAAGAAGCAATTGGCCAAAATGGCTGCAACAAAATATATGAGAGATCAGTACTGTCTCTGGGATTTTTGTTTACTGGACATTTATAGTAGTGTATAGTGTGAAGAAAAACATGAAATTTTCACAATTCTAAATTCCCCTCGAATCAAGGAACTGTAGATATTATTGAAAGAGTGATTTATTTGATACATTGTGAATGAAGGTGATGATGTTGATTGGACAATGACCTGGTTCAAAGACGAAGGAATATATCAATCACAACTTGTGTCTGTAGACTTAGTAATGTCCTCCTATTCTCTCTGTTTCTCTGTCTCTTCTAAGAAAAAACAATGGCATGGTGTCAGCTGCTCATTTTTGTACAGTGTCCATACCATAGAAATGTGAATTAGCCCTTCATTCTATGGCCAACTACTCCCCCTCCCTTACACTCCACTAGTAAGATCCTTGATAGTAGATCCATCCCTGTATGTTAAGATTTTTAAAAATTGTGTTGGCTGGAATATTTATCTGTTTATATAGACAGTGAAGCTTGCGTAAACTTTTTTCTCTCCACTTACACAAAATACACCCCCACATACACACATTAATGTATTTGAAGGATGACCCATTGACAGTGGATGCCATTTTTATTGAGTACCAACATATTGCCAAATAAATGTACATTTCATTTCAAATCAAACCCTGTTGTTGGTTATTTCATTTTATTTTTAGTTACAACCCTGATTACCTTAGTGATGGTGTCTGGTTCCTCATCGGTATACTTTTTTTTTGACTATCGTCTTTGTTGTGTGCACTCCGAATAAGATATATTTTAAATTTAAATGTGGAGTTAAGTCTGTACAATGGATTTTAACGAGCTGATGATGACTTGATCCATTATGCAATGGCATTCAAGTTAAAAAGGATGGTAATCAATGGAAAAATATACTCAAGCTGATTGGTTTAGCGTGGTGGACAACATTTGGTCCTGTGGTGAGGATGATTGAAATATATAATTATGGTAGCTTCGATTTCAAGAAAATTTTATGAAAAGCTTGAAAAAAGTTTTTTAGTTTACTTTCCAAGGTCTCAGTCAGCGCTTAATCCGCAAGGTAGTACCTGCAAGTAATACAAATGTCATCTAATTCTCATAAAGGAATTATTTTGTACCTGCAATTTAAATGACTATGAAATGAAAAGTTGATTAGGTTCACCATATCATTTCACATATTGTGTGGTGAATGAATTCATCCCATTCTACTTTTTTTTAGTAATGACAGATAAAGAAGGAAAATAATGTACAAATAACGTGGGCATACTAGGTGTCTAACCTTTATGGAGTGAACCTCACATATTCTCTCACTAATTATAAGAAAAACCTTAGCAAACAAATGCTAAGGAAGATTTTTATAACCATTCACATTAAAGGCAAAATGTTTAACTTACCAACTAATTTATATATAAAATGAGTCATTTTAAACACTAACATCAATGGACTTCAGGAAAGTTACTTATGAAGTATTTATTTTAGTTTCATTGGCCACCAGTTCACTCAAGTTGATTAACTTTATTCCTTGCACCCACAATGGAAATAATCCCATAAATGAAATTCTTCCTTTCTATGATTTTCTGTTTGCTTCCTCTTTACACCACAAAGACTTTTATCCAGTACATTTTATAGTGTGCGGTCTGACAAGTTTAGTAATACTGTGACTTCCTTCCGAGAAACTTCCAAGTTGTTTGGGGTTTCTTTTCAATACAGTGATGATTTTTGCACAATAATAGATGAGCCATTTTTAATATTCTCAGTATATATGTATACCATGTTCTGTTGGGAAGCCCCAGGTCATTAGCATTTTACCCTGAAGTGAGTTAAATTCTTGTTTTTTATGCACTTAACAAGGAGTTATTATTGAAAAAGTCATTTAGAAGCTAAGGGACTAAAAGTTATAGTATCTGATGGCCGTAGTATAACCCTTAATAAAATACTTGATAAGGTGCTTAATGATCTCCTTTTCTTCTTAAATATTCAAAATAAAGAAGGATACCTCTGATAAAGTCAATTTTATTAGAAGTTAGGGAACTATGCTCTCTTATATTCTTGGAGAGAATGCAAGAAATCATTTTTGAAATTCCCAGAAAAAAATGCACATCATAGATCTGGTTGTTGGATCCTAGAGGAATGAGCATCAAGATATGAAACTTTCGGTAGCAGTGAACAAGAGAACGTATGCATAATGACATAATTAAATGCACCAAATGTCAGATATGTTATGCTAATAATTAGGTAATTTATTGACAGCAGTTTATCTCACCTTTATTTTAATTGAAGTACAAATTTACAACACAACCATGGTTATTAAACCAAAGGTTGGTTTGAGAGATGATAGCAGAGCTAACATAGTACTAAGCCAAACAGCATGTAAAATTTAAATATCAGGGTGGCAACCTATGGCTACTTGGAAAGATCTGGGTTCCAAAAAATCACTCATCTTGGGAGAAGGGTGCACAGAGGTACCACCCAGAATCAAAACCAGGGCCTCCTGTCTGCATTTTAGTGCTTTACACCCTGGACAAACATCCTCCACAATTCTAAGAATATCATAAACTCATAAAAGCACTGCATCCACTGATGAATGAAATTGAAGTCATTCTGGATTATTAGACGAGATATAATCAATTTCAGGAAGATAATTCCTCAACGTAGGCCTTTGTATTAAGGGGTAGAAAATATAGTGTGGAGTTAGGCAAAGATGTAATTATAAGATGTATGATACAATTAATTACTTAAGCCACTGCCAGAACTGTTTAACATACAGATAGAAGAGATGTTAAAGAAGCACCAACAAATTAGATTCTAAGGTATTTAAATAGTTGGTATTATATTATTATGGTTTAATTCGTAGATACCTTCTTCATGGCAATACAATATTCTAACAAAAAACCATTTCAAAAATTCATTCCTCCCCTCCCTGGATTTCCATACTGCCAGACAGCCCCAGTAGTACCCATATCTTTGGAAAAGTCTTATTGGAACAGTGTCCACATTTTAGTCAATACTCTCTTTCCTGACTCACCCCAAAGTTTTCAAATTAGAGAAATCATATGTGATTGAGGATAAGATTTAAACTGGTGACCGTAGTCCTTAAATGAAAAGAATCAAAACCATCAGGTTTGTTGTTGAAGCAACTTCATTTAGAGCATTAAATAATTGTGTAGCATTCTGCATCATGCTTATCCAAATTGCTAATTTATATTAATGACAATTGAGTAAAAGATGAGAGAAACTTAAAAAATGTAAATATAAGATACAATAAGAGCTCTGTATAATGAAGGTATATCTGAAAAATGCATTTTCTTGCCCGAATAACTAATCCCACTTTAAAAGAAAAAATAGCAAACTGTATGCTAGTTAATAGTGTTGTTTGGCAACCATTTTGTTTGGTAGTTTGACTCTTGAGCATGGGGAGGCAATTGTAAAACTGAAGATTCTCCTCTCTAGTCTACCCATCTTGAACCAGGCATATATTTCGTTGCTGTATCCTTTCTGCAGAGTGTGTGAGAATTGGGGGCCATTTAATCCTATGGAAAGGTGCCCATCCAACACGCAATGGAATGTGCAAACCACCTACTCGCAGTACCTGAGAGGGAAAACAAACTTGAATAAGTATGATTTCATTCAGCAAATAAACTGAGGATATTTGATGTGAATAAATTCTTGTATTACATTAACGCTTCGGCCGTAACAGCCGGATTGTGGGCGAAAGGTGACAGAGAACATTACTCTCTCCAACATGTAAAAACGAACCAGGTAGGACCTTATAATATCCAGAATGCCTTTTTTCCTCTGGCTCTTTGTGGTGGCCACTGTAGAGTGCATCTAGTTGCCTCATTAGTGAAGCTTCTCATTCAATACATTAATTAATTTTTTTAAGTACGAGAAAATGTACAGAATTTGTTTCCCTGTTTTAACTGATTAGTTTATCACAATATGGTTCACAAATCCTTGGATATTCAGACATTTAATTTTTACGTGTTGAAAAGTTTTTGCCGCTGTAAGTTGCCATTATACATAAATATTTTAATTGTTAAAAATTGAGTCAGGACATCGGTCAAATTAATTCAAGGAAACATTTGGCAACTTTCGTGAGTAATGTTCATAATTAATCAAGTAAATTTAAAAAATCAATTAAAGCTTTTCCTTCCGTTAGAATGCTTCAATTGAATGGAGACAAGTTAGGTATTTTAAATAATAATTTTCTCTAATTTTCCCTCCTTCGTACCACAAGCGCTAGCAGTTTTAGCTCATGATTATGACATTTTATAGCCTTGAAGAATGGCCCACGTTCGTAGTGCTACCATTGGTCGAATCGGAATCAACTCATTTCAAACAATTACGCATCGTGTGCGCTTTTTTCATGAATGTTTGGTAAACAGCGTAAACTAGGCGAACGTTGTTAAACAATTGTTTAAGTGATTTGGTTAGACTTTTCCTCTTATACACCCGAAAAAATGACCTAAGAATCATCTAGTGGTGAAAAATATTGTTTAGCTTAAAAGTAAGTGGTGGAAAATGGGTTGTGATGGAGGAACAATTCCCAGGCGAGATGAACTTGTCAGAACCAAAAAGAAGCCCGAGAAGGTAATTTAATGTCACAAAAATTCTGTTATTTAAATAGATTAAAAATATTATTTTAAACAGTTTTATTTGCTTTACAGAAAGACAAAGCTGCCGAGTTGGCTTTCAGGTGGAATTGCTGCACAATTTCTCAGAATACTTTGCAGAAACCTGTGGTCGCTTGTGGTCTAGGAAGACTTTATAGTAAAATGTCAGTGCTTGAAAACCTTCTTGAAAAAAAAGAATTTCCCGAAGTAGCTAAACATGTTAAAACTTTAAAGGTATGGTAACGGTGCAATAAAAAAATTGTGTTAACTGTTCATTATGTTATGAATTTACCTTTCAATTGGCAATAGCTGAAACAACATCTGTTTCAGATGACCTAAGTTTCATTGTTTGCGGTTTTTTTTAAGGATGTCAGAGAATTGTCCCTGACCCCGAATCCAGCCTTCAAAGATGGCTCTATTGAGAAGGGAGATGCATCTGGAGACCCCGGGATATCACCCTACATATGCCCCGTCATTGGGCTGGAAATGAATGGCCGTTTTAGTTTTGTTTTTCTTTGGAGCTGCGGTTGTGTTTTCTCCGAGAGGGCTTTGAAGGTGGTGAAAACTAGCGTTTGCCACAAGGTATGTAACTAATTTCTTTCAAACGAAATCCTTGAATTCCTCGTAAATAAGTTCAGGATAATGTGTATGGGCACTATCGATCTTGAAACATTGAATTGAAAAAAATAGAATATCTGGAGTTTGCTATACATGACAAAGCTTTCAACATATATATACACGAGCGTTCCTAAGATGCCATTCCTTTATAAACAATTACTTAAAGTAATTCTGAATAATTACGCCCCTCCTTAAACAATTTAAAATGAAAATACCAATGATCTCTAACATTGCAATCAGATTAATTAACATTAAATTCGGCCTGCATATTCACAGCTCTTTTTCCTTCAGTAATGAATTGATCAACCCCAGGGCAATGTTTACACTTTCATTTTCCATTCATAGAAAATGGGTTTTGCATATTACCTTGCATTTTTATTATTGGACTCTTTAAAAACCATGTCCCAGAATTTTGTCATGAGCATATTTATTACTTTTTGAAAAAGCTAAGACTAAATTTCTTGCAAGTACACATGATCAATCAATTATCTCAGAAATATGCTCATCGTGTGAGTTACTAAAAAAACTATTACTTTTTAAATTATTCCGCGTAATGAATTTCAATTGAGTAGAGAGTAACGACTTCCCTGAAAATAATTGAGGACAATTAATTTCAATATTGCAAATTTAAGTGGTATTTGGTCAATATGGCCTAATTATTGGATTTTCAACATACTGTATACCCTGTTGTCTTTTCAACACTCATTTTTCTTTAAAGACTCATGGAATAATTCCGAACTTTCCCTGCAAAAATAAAGAATTTGATTCCATTCATGATGAATTGCTGGTATTAGGTATATTTTTGGCAATACTAAATGACACTTGACCTGCTGTGCAAATCTCATGTTGGCACTGTGAATTGTTTTCTTAAGTAACAGTAAGATAGAAGACGTTCGTTATTTATGAGAAAACACCAATATCCATGGCGTAAAAGCCATGTGAATCAAGTTGGTTGAAGCAAAGAATAACCCTTCATTGATTTTAGTTAACAGGAGGAAGATTAATTCTTCCAAGATTGTGATAATTTTACAGTTGTGAACTATGCATCAACATTATTTTAAGATGGAAATATATCAAGAGAAGAGATTTGTGCTTTCATCAAATAAATAATGAGTGGAATATGTAGATTTTCTAATTCAGTTTTGATCCTCCTCCAGTGTGAATTGTCAGAATTTGATGGTACCAATATCATTTTGTATCTTGAGAGTATCATATCGGTTATGATTTTGTAACCATTTTAATTTCATATTTAGTGGTGATTATGCAGGTGATTAATTGTTATAAATGAACTCAGTTTACATATCCTCAAATAAATTGTATTATAGTAGAGTATTATGTAGAGTTAGTGCTGCTTAGGGTGGTTCTTGACTTTGCCGACTCTCATGGACAAAGCAAAAATATTCAAGTTATACCTTTTTAGTTTTGCTCTTCACTCTCGGTATACTTTCTTCACAAAATCCAAAGTCTCTGGGATGCATTTCCTTCTGAGACCCTGGAATTGTTTTGCTTTGATACAGAATTTTTGTGTGTGAACAATTTAATGTGGCATCAATGGGTTGAACAAAAAGTGGGGGTGAAATATTGATAAACTGTAAAAGTGAGGACTAAATGTCAATTCTTATGTGAAAAATATTCCACAAATTTGCTTTTCTTGCTTTCTTTTTGGTGGCATTGATGCCCTCCATTTATGAAATTATCAGGGTCTATTTCCTCTTGTCAGTTGGTGTTTTATGCATGCGATGGAAAGATTTTTCAATTTCATGATGATCACAGTAGGTCATAGGTAATTCTTTATTACTCCAATTTAGAAAAAAATACAAGAAAACATTTCTCTTCTCAAATTAACTTTGTGTGGGAATTCAGAATCTTTTGATTCTCCACTGACTATTTGTCTTTTCCCTTCTATGCTCAATGACTATTTCCAGGTGTTCACGCATTTTTTTGGGTTATGTTAATGCATGATTCATTACATCTACCATGTTTTCAAATAGACATATTTTTAAGCTCTCATATCACATCATTGTATGTGTAATCATTTAATATAGAAGTAATTCTGGAAGTATAGCTCCTCACAGGCCAAGAAACACTGAAAGGAAACTGGTTTCAATGCATCAAACAGCTCTCAAGCATCTGATCTTGTTGCTGTATTTTCTTTCACAACAGTTTATTAGACTGAAGAACTTAAATTTTTTTGATAAATTACTTTTTACAACACTCACAGCTTCTCTTCTTTCACTCCATTGAGTATCATTGTGCTTTACAACTTGACCGATGACTTAAGTCAGAATATCCTAACAATGGGTTGGCGAAGAAAAGAGTGAACAAATATTCCACACTTCCAAAAAAGGTAACAGAAATGATATCTTCATGTACACCTGTCACATTCAGCATGCAATTTGTTCAGGTTACAATTATGTTTTTTGTTACTTACCTTAATACATCACGGAGCACCAGTATACAACCACAGTAGCATTATCATATGCATGCCACCTGTAATTTTTAATGTCAGTTCTGTAATTTCGAAAAGTTTTCCAAAATCATACATATTTGAAGTACTATTTGCCATTTAATTTTATATTTTCATCAATTATCAAATATCAGGAGTACTGTTAAATACTATAAAAAGTGTTTGGATTGTTGAATTCATTCGATACTTTTACATCTTACTTATTCTCCCAAATTTATATAAACTTTTTCTGTGTAGTAGGAGACATGTGGGAAATAGCAAATTATGTTCCCAGTTTGATTTATAAATGTTTGCATAGCACAGGATGATACTTCACAATCAAATGAACTAATTCTAAAATAGCTTCCCCAATTTCCTGTATCTTCTGGGCAAATGCCTTAATTATTTCTTTCTCAGTGACCCCACAAATCCAAACTGTTCTTTGGTTAGCGTAGAATCTAATGTAATCAAAAGGCCTCGAAAGGAATCCTTCACTTCTTAACATTTTTTCTACAACTTATTGTTCTTTTCATCAATTTATGCTCTAAATGTGGTCATGATTTCCAACTAATTCAATCGTATTTGGCAAAGTTCAAAAACCCACTCGCATATTAGTTTTCTAGCATGCCCTTGTGGTTTGCACGCACTGCCACATCACTTCACTGAGGTCATTCTCAAGATCTAGAAAAGCATAATTATTAGGAGTCGAAGAGGGTTTATAGGTCGCTCACGCCACAAGTATGTACGAGTATGTGAGAGGAATTAAGAGTAAGAGAAATCAAACTCAATGCAACTTGTTTGATGTTGTTTTTCACATTTCTTGGGTTTAGTTTGCTAAACTCTTGAGTGAGTCTTATAAATTCAATTTATTTGTGCTAATGCTAGCATTACTACTGCATGGTACTTTTCCCTCATTACATTTCCATAATATTATTTTTCACACGGTTTGTAAAAAGTATTGGGAAAAGTATAGGAAAAATAAATTTATTTCATATATTGCTACAATGCCTCAAAATTTTTCAAGTGCATCCCTTGAGCATCATCACACTTTTGCTAGTGGCTTTTCCACAACCCGAAGGCTCCCTGGTCGGTGGATTCCGGAAGATCCTTAAGGGTATGCATACAAGCTTCTTTGATGGCACTTAGGGTCCCATGGTTATGTCCTTTAAGGCAGGATCCTTTATGTCCCATGGTTATGTCCTTTAAGGCAGGATATCACTTTTGGGAATAAGAAATAGTCTGCTGGTGCCAAATCAGGACTGTAAGGGGGTTAGGTAATCATTGTGCTGCATTACAGGTCTTAGCAAGTAGGCATTCGACTTTATTTGTGGTCGCCCTTCTAGACCTTCGGGATAAGTTTAGTACAGACCTTTCACATTGCCAAATGTTCAGTGGGAATGATGGGCGCTATCATCTTATTGATGCCTGTATGATCTGCAATCATGCGCATGCTCAACTGATGGTCTAAATTCAGCACTTCATGGACATGTCAGGAAAAAATTGTTACCGATACCTTTTATACAATCCTGTAAGTTACAGTTGTCATGGGTTAAATGTAAATGTTGTACTACAGAGCATTTTTCCTCAGTATAACATATTCCTGGAAGTCAGATTGCCTTACTCAGCATTTGCTTTGAACACCATATTTTTATATAAATATTTCTTGATCAAGCTGTTCACCATTGACTTTTTAACTCATTCAAACCTACTTTAATGCTTGACTTTGATTTCTCTTTCATTGAATGACATGTAAACTAAACTGCATTAGTATCTTGAGGGACATGGCAGTCCAATAGGTAGAACCCTGGGCTAATACTCTTAAGGACCCAGGCTGAATTCCTGGGCCCTCTGTACACCCTCAGGTTCATCTAAGCTGCATGATTTTTTATTTACCAGAACTTATTGGGTAACCATAGGTAGCACAGGTAAATGCTTTGGCGCACATACTCTGATGTGCAAATTTCACATGCTGTTGAGCTTAGTTCTAGGTGAACTCTACCTTGAACTATCAAACCAACCCTTTTGGTTAATATATTATGACTTGTAGGTTAATTGTCATGATCCATCTGAAGTAACTTGCATTGTACTTTTGCAAGCGTTACAGAAATAATTAATCCAACTGGCTGAGTTCCTGTTCTGGTTCTTTCGTATATTTATGACTGTTAAGGTTATTTTTGATCATTTTTGTTGGTGTGGAAATAAGTTACTGACATATTCATATATTATCATTCTGAAGATTGGTATGTTGTAACTTTTCAGGCTATTGAGTTGCCTGCCAATCTTTTAATGTCTTAGTGGTTCCTTTCAGTGAACATCTTCCATAACCTGCTTCAAGTAATTCATTATAGGTCTTTCCCTGTTATTACTCTCCACTATGGCTCATTTATGGTTCCCAGTACTCTATTATTTCTCTGGATGTGTTCTGTTAGATTTCCACCGTTTCTTATGTTTTCCAGTCTACGTCTCCTTAGATTTTTCTCTTCTCCTCTTTGATGTGTGTACTCCCTCATTGTCATTCTTCATGTGTCACTCTCTTGATTTTATTTTCTCCTTTCTTCTGTGTCACTATGTTCCCATCGCCTCTATCATTCTTTGTTTTGATGAACCACTTGTAAATATTTAGGTTAGTACTATTTGCCATTGTTAGATAGTTGTTTCTTCTTTTATAAAAAGAAACTGAATCCACCATGAAGGTGCTGCACCATTGAGATATTATTATCGATTAAGTAGCTGCAGTAATGGTAAATCGCTTATTATGAAAATAATTGCTGTGGTCATGAAATTTATGATGCTGTGTGAGTGAAAAGGACAGTATGAACACTCTGCATACATGGATTGTGCAAACTGCTTAGCAGCTCTTTCTAAAATATACATAACCACTCATTTTAATTGAAGCATTATTTCTTGCTAATTATTATGAATTCTAAATGGAGGCTGTCTTCAGTTCTTTGCTTGAGCCATTATTCTATCTTCCTCTTGCTCCTTTTCAATCACTGGTAATCCTGATGCCCAAATAATGCCAATTCTCTTCATGAGAGTCATATGAATGCAGTGAGACCTTGAATTTATATTTTTAAAGGGACTGGTGAAAAAACTGAAAAATATAGTTAAATGTTGCAATTGGGTTGAAAATGTTAAATATGTCATAGGATTATTCTGAAATAACTTATATTATCGAAATGTTGTGCATAAAGGGAGGTTCTGTAAATAAAGAGGAAAAAAGGCATAATTTTTATCACATTTATGTTTCCACATAATAGGCCTAAGGTCTATGGTTATAAATAAATTTCTGAAAGAGGGTTAGTGGTATTCATGTATAAATTCTGAGTTCACTTCACTGTGGTGGTAAGGTTTCTTTTATGATGAATCGTATCATACCTTGGAATGATAATTGTTAGATTTTCCAATTGTTGGCCCTACTTTAAGTGGAGAGACTGATTGCATGAGTAAATGAAAGTTACCCTCGAGATTATATCAAATATCATCACCCTAAAATGTATTAAATCTTCATTCTAAAATTATTCCTGACTGAAGCATATCAGTACATCAGTGGATAAGTCATGACCTGACCGAAAGTAAAGCTCAGCTTGTATTTCAGGATGCTTAGAATCATGTGTCACATATGAATATCAATCCAAATTTAGTCAATAAAAGCAAAATGTTGTATAATGCATTCAATAATCAACAAAATTGTTTCAAAATTGAAATGTGACATGTTGAACTAAGCATAGTGGAACATTTTTCCTTAAATGGGAAAACCATAAACACAGTAGGATAGGCAGGGCAGTGCCTTTCCCTGTGCCGGTTAGTGTTTCCCAGGAAGATTTGGTACCCTTAAATAGCATAGCTTGGGTGAAGTGGTGAGGTTTGCCCGGGAATCGAACTTGGGCCCTCTGGTCAGTAGTGAAAGAGAAATGGGAAAAACGTATAAATGGGAGCATTCCTTAAATAAACAGTTAAACATGAACTGTGTTGGAGTAACGGTCTGAGTAATATGCTAGTTATGTCTGAAAAGTAACCTGTAAGTTAAGATTTTTTTTGGGCAGTTAACGTATTATCATATAGGCTATTCCCTGGACTCTACTGTTATTTAAAGAAGAATTAAAATTGTATTTAATGGAAAATTGTCTTTAATTGTCAATTACTCAGTTTATATAATGGCTTTGATGCATCAACTGAAAGCAGGTTTTCACTTGCTCAGTCACTGCTAACATTTCCATGTGATGGAAACAATTTGAAACTTTGTACTATTGTGATCATAGAAAAATGAAAACTTATGCGAGGCATTAGTCAAGATCAAAGAATGTATTGCCACTGGTCATTCAATGAGGCAAGCTTAAAATGTTGTTGTGAACTTACCTGTCATATTATTATTATGCTTTGTGAATCTTCCTAGTTGGTATAATAATGACTGGGCAGCCTTCATAATCAATTATCTTCATTACTTTGCATGCTTATAAAGAGGTATTCAGTTCTATGTGTCTTGTTTCCTTAAATACAAATTGATGTTAAATAATCTGAGGGGAAAGAAAGACCATTAATGATTGCCACCTACTTCTATCTATTGCTTCTACTTTTGTGGCTTCATTAGATGGATAGGAAAGTCCAAAACTATCTTTTAAGCAGAGACCGTTAAAATCTAATACTTAATCATTAATGATCCTATGTGTCCACTCTTCCACTATATGTCCGAGTAAAATCCTGAACCTTGTTTCATGTGGTCTGCTTCTTAGGTGTTATTCCCAGGATCCTTATACTCCTCTTGCTCTTCATCTCACAGGAATATATTGTATCTAGTCATATTTTATCTCACCAGATACTTGGTTTTCCACTTCAAGCCTACTATGTTTGGGTTCTTCAAAAAGCTATGCTTCTCATGCCATGATTTGTACTGAGGGTAGAGAAAAAAACTTTGCTCTTCCACTTAAAAAGGTATATTGCAGGACCCTGGTTTCAATGTTGGGCATAATCGTCATGTAATGATGCAGAGCATCTTAAGCATCATTAAGTGCTCCTTTCAGTGCAGCGCATCATCATCAGGTGATGATGATGTGCAGCATTGAAACCATGGTCCTGCAATATATAAGAAGTTTCACCTAGCCTGAAACTGTCAAGTTTATGGTTTGCAGATTGTTTCTACAAAGTAACCAAGGTCTCTGTTTTTTTCTCCATGGTAAGTTCATTCCTCTCATCCACTAGTAATTCTCAATGAGCTGAGTATCTATATCATTTCTAATGTCTTCATCAGAAGATGGAATAATGTGTTGTCAGTAAACCTCTTCTTGTGTACACTTACCACTGAATATCAATAATGCATTTGAAACACTTCTTTGGTTCCTTCACACACAGCTCTGCAAATGCAGTTCTCTGTCATTCCTCTCTATCTTTCCTAGTTCTTTAAAAGCCACTTCTGTTATGCAAAGTTGTTTGATGTCTCCTTTATTGTGGTCGCTCTCAAACCTATGCACCTCTCATTGATTTCCCTTCATCCAGAAATGCATTCCCTTAATGAAAAATAATAAAAAATATCATCACCTTGCAGTACCATAATATTAGCTTCATCCTTGTTGTTAAGGGTTACATGGAAGAAGGGACTGTTAAGTCCAAGTCTCAACTCAGTAAAGAAGTTTGTTATTGAAATATCCTCTCTCTAATTGAGCCAGCAGGCAATCACACAGTTCCAATAGGCATAATTCGTACTTAGTGAACCAGCATGTCTCATGTACCAACTTATTGCTTTAATAGTTGATTTATGTTCTACCTCATAACAAGAGAGCCAAGTGTTTGATCCCATAATCAAACTGCTCAAACTCCATCCATCACTAATCTTCAATGCTAGTTTGTTTTTTCATAAGAACTGTTCTAGTGCTGCATAGCCTGTTAGGTTCTTAAAATGTATTCATTGCAAGTAGGCATGGAATTTTGATGGTAGCTAATAGCTACATTTAGCCATTCATAGCTCAAAAACTAGATGGTTGAAAACATTTGAGAATCTAAAGTATGTCAGCAAATCAGATCTCTTAGTATATATCGCCTCAGTATGGATATGATGATGGTTATCAGGAGAAGTACTGTATTGGAAATGGAATTTTAACTCATGACCCTTGAATTAGCTGGTGTTGTGTCAATAATTGGTTTTAATAATAATTCTCTCTATACAATTTGAAACCACAGCAAGGTAGGCACTGTTCAGCAGATGGTCTAGCAAAATGCCACAAAGAAATCAGTACCAAATAGTGTTGAAATATGTAATTTCGCACTTATATATTTTATATTATGTACGTTTGCATTCTGCTAAGCTAGTGGTAGAATCTTGAGTTGCAACAATGCCTTAATCATCAATGAGCCTGATTTTGTAGAGATGTGTAAATTAATATGCAAAATTCTAGAGATTTGATCTTTAAAATCATAAATCTAACAAAAATCAAAATATGTTACAATAATAGTGACACTGGTCTCAGGTCTTACCACCTGGAATGTTGCAATTTCTTTTTAGAGAAATGAATGGCAAGTTATAAGATCTCACTATAGTAAAAGTAAAGAAAACTTTATGAAAAAGGGAAGAAATAAAATCTTATGGCCATGGTTATTCAAATAAATTGGGAAAATTTTCCCACTTTATGTGTATACATGTTACATGTCTTGGTTGTGGAATGTTTTACAATTAAAACATGTATGCAATAGCAACCACAGTTGCCGTAATAATCAATTCCTAATTGGTTTGAGAGATGAGGCTGGAGCTCACCTCATACTTAGTCTAATGGAATGTGAAATCCACACATTGAGGGAGGGGGCAACTACAGTATGGCTAGACTTTGAAAAATATTGTGTGGTGATTTCCAAGGAAATTTAACTCCTCGTTGGGGATAAAAACAGGAAGCTCACTCCGGCAACAGTCACGCAAACATGCACTGCACCAATTAATGTCCTTGTGACTGTTAAATAATTCTTTGGCTTGGAAAGCCGCAAACAGCAAACATACTCCTATGCCAAGTACCTTTCTGAGGTTTTTAAGGACACCTTGTAAAGTTTTACCACAGTTTCAGATCTTCCCTTAGCCACTGGAATTTTACCTTGTGTATCGCTCTATTGGGTCTGCATATCTTTCTTTTTGCTCACTTTGCTCTCGTAAGTCTGTGGAAAAATACAAAATCTTTTAATATGGGTGTCAGGATATTTTTTCCAGCCTTGTGTTGTAGTGATATTATGCCGTTGTGCTCGAGAAAGCCACCTTATGCCATATCAACTGGTCACCAACTGTGTTTCATTCCTTCTTTTTTCTTTCATTCTTTTATTTTTTACATGTCTGATACTAATTTTCTGTTTTTAACTGGAGCAACTTAATGCCACAGCCTGCCTTTGATTGTTTGACATTGCCTGTTGGTTAGTAATATAGGTGTGTGTATGTGTGTATATATATATATATATATATATATATATATATATATATATATGTATATATATATGTATATATATATGTATATATATATGTATATATATATGTATATATATATATATATATATATATATATATATATATATATATATATATATGTATATATATATGTATATATATATGTATATATATATGTATATATATATATATATATATATATATCTATATATATATATATATATATATATATATATATATATGTATATATATATATATATATACACGAGGGTCATCCGGAAAGTAGTACCCGTTCGTGCCGCATGAAGTGCTGACGACGCGAGTAGCCGCTGGACGAGGTCAGATAGCTTCAGTGGCTTGTCTGCCTTCTCTGAGCCAAGTTGCGTGACGCTAGCATTGCCTGTGTTGTTTCTGTGATTGTTTACAATGTTTAAAAAAATTGAGAACGCCGCCAGTTGTGAAGTGAGGGCAGTGATTAAATTCCTCAATGCAAGAAACGTTCGCCCATGTGATATTCATCGCCAATTAAAGGAGGTGTATGGAGACAATGTAATGGACGAGTCGTCTGTTCGGCGGTGGTGTCGCAACTTCAACATGGGGAGGGGGAACACACACGACGATGAGCGTTCGGAGAGACCGTCTGTCATTACAGACCAACTGGTGAGCTCAGTTGACGAATTCGTGAGGAACGATCGGCGCGTCACAATTGATGACATCTGTGAGCATTTTCCCAATGTTTCTCGAACAATTGTTCATGAAATTGTTAAACACCATCTGCATTATGCAAAAATTTGTGCAAGATGGGTCCCTCGCGTATCTCAATGAGCTGGCGGCGAAGGACTATGCAGCAGGAATACAGAAACTTGTCACACGTTATGACAAATGCCTTAATTTGCTTGGAGATTATGTTGAGAAGTAGTTTAAAGTATCCTCTTTCAAATAAAATTTTTTATGTTTGTTAATATTTACTTTTGTGTCTTTATTTCACGAACGGGTACTACTTTCCGGATGACCCTCGTATATATATGTGTGTGTGTAACATATACATCTCAGAGTACTTTCTTCCTCCCTTCATCCTGTACAACATCCCTATCCTGTTCCTTCCCTTTCCTCATTTGCCCAACATTCTCCCCTCTATCACAATCTTCAACATCCCACTGCTGGTCAATACCACCTTCATCCACTTTTCCTGCCTCCATAGGATTTCTCCCAACAAACCCCTGTCCCTGCCCACCATACCAAGTACTTCCTCATTTGTTTTCTTCTCTGTCCATTTCACCTTCTCCATTCTTCTCCACACCTAATTTCAAAAGCCTCCAATCTAAGTCTATCCTCCTACTTCAATGACCACGTTTCCGCGCTGTACATAGCTACGCTCCATATCAAATTTTTTACGAGTCTTTTCTTGATATCCTTACTCAACGTCCCTGTCATCAACTCTCTCCTTGTGAAAGCCTCTTTGTCTAGTGCAATTCTTCTATTTTCACCATTTTGGTCCAAAACTAGTTTCTAGTTCTAGTGGTCTAGCTCTAGTTTCTACCCTCCTAATTTAATGTTAACTTTAGCCTTGGTCTTTCTGGAAAATCGCATAACCATTGTTTTATTTACATTGATTCTCATCCTATATCTATTTTACTTAATTTCCAATTCACTCAGCAATGGTTGCAACCCCTTGGCTGACGAAAGAACTAGGGCGTGGTCATCAGCAAACCTGATTTTACGAATTCCCCTTTGACTTTCATACCTATCACCAGTTCTTCCCATACCTCTTTAATCATTTCCCCCGCGTATACGTTGAACAGCACCAGTGATAATGTACAATCCTGCCTTAAACCTCTTCCTAATACTGCCCATCTGGACTCTCCATCCACCGCTTACACCCGAGCAGTTTGAGACTAGTACAGGCTGTGGAATAGTGTCCTATCCTTCCAATTTACTCCTGTTTTCTGCAATATATTCATTAGTTTTAACTGGTACTCCTTATAGAGGTACATCTGAGGGAAATATCCATCAGCATCTTAATTTTGAAGGGAAATAGTCAGAAATCCAAAATGACAACTAACACCATAATTTCTATCTCACTGTAAAAATGTATGAGACATGGTATGTTTTCATGCGTGTTCGTAATTACTTATTGAATTCCTCCCTAATAGCAGTCAGGGTGCTTGTGGATAATCATGGAATTGGTTTCCCCTCTACTTTAAAATAGTTTCTTTGGTATTTATCTGACTGCATAAAGGTCTACTCAAACAGAAGAGAAAAAGAGATGGGCATATGCTTTTTCATGATTTACTTTAAAGTCATTGTTTATATCTCCAACATTTCTTTGTTTTTGCAGTGCCAGAAACCCTTCACTGAAGATGACATTGTGGTATTGAATCCAAGTGGGGATGATGTGGACAGAGCAATTGTAAAAATGGAGGCCCGCAAAGCCAGGGAGAAAGCTGGGAAGTCCAAGAAAAGGAAAAATCATGCAGAAGAGAAGGTGTACATTCCAATAATAAAAACAACCATACACTAAAAATTATTATGCTCCTTCTGGCAGCATCTTAATAGTTGTATTTTTTCAAATCTTATTTAATTTATGGATAAAACTCATTCATTTGAAACTTTGTGGTTATCCTTAATAACTTATTGTAAGGAAAATTTCATAGAAGCACTGGTAAAACAGTAACATGAACAGAGTTTTAATACATTATCATCATCATCATCAGAGCATTGCCTGTTATGTGGAAACACTGGTCATGTGGCCATTTTAGCTGTGACCTTGTAAATGTTTCCCAACAATAAATTAGTTAAAATATTTAAAAAGTCAATTTAGTGTTCTCCTCTGCATGCATAAGCTGCTCATGGTGTTTAGAATCCTAAGTAGATTAATATTGCCGAGCCAAATGGTATTTCAATTAAATTTAGTGGGAAGAGAAATGAGAAGTAGTATTGCAGTGGTGATGATGTTGAGTAGTATTAATCTGGATGTAAATTAATGTAACTTTTTCTTAATTAAATGAAGAATACAATGTATCTTTCCAATGTACCTTTCCACTGTCCAGGACAGTGGAAAGATGCCTTGTATTCTCCATTTAATTAACATGAATTTCGACAAAGTTGAGCTGGGAACAATTGAATATTTAGCTTTTTCTTTTTTAAACTGGAATTCTTCAATTCCCAGTTGTAAGTCATTGTTCTCATTGATCCTCCAAATTGCTCTTCCAATCCAAAATCCCGACTAAACTTCATTAAAATGCCATTAGACTGACTGCAGGAGATGCCACGACAGTAACTTTTAATGGAATCATCCACTAATATGATGTACTTTTATGCATTACAGTGCAACAATTTCACTGTGTAAAATGGTCAAGGCGAATGATTTTTACACTCTGAAATTGTTGCATTCATTGAAATACTCCAAAATATTTTTCCAGTCATAGCTTCTGTTGTACTAATTGCTTGCTGTCTTCTATTCATTTTAATCTTTCAAAATTTATTCCAAATTTTCAAAAAAATTAAGTAATTAAAAAATGGCCGCATGAGCTGATATGCTTTATCGTGGTGTATGTAAAAACCAGTCCTTCATCTCCCACAAATCGGGCCTTTGTTCTTGCACACTGTTATGCAATCTTTTTACAACCTCCAATTAGGAAGTCTGATTAATAGTAAGACCTGGTGGGACAAATTCAACATGTACTATCCCTCTCAAAAAACAAACTAGTGTCATCTTGAGGTTTGATTACACTTCTTTTGGGAATGGCGACAATGAAGTTTCCATTGGCTTGACTGTTGTATGGCTTAGTGGTCGTAACCATAGCATGATGACTCATCACCAGTTATGACCTTAGAAAAAAAATCGGGGTTTCAATGCACGGCAAGTTTTAATTCAATTCTCTTTTGCTGCTCAGTCAGGACCTGAGGTGCAAATTTTGTAGTGACCCTTCTTCTTCTAAACATATTCAAATCTTCCGACAAAAGTACTGAACCGAGCTCCATGTTATATAAGATAACTTGCTAATATTTTCAATAGTCCATCATCAGTCTTCAAATACTACCTTGATCAAAAAGTTCCCGGAATAACCACCGTGTGGCGCTCCCATCGTTCCGATTTGAGTTCTGTTTTTTTTGTTAAATTGGTACATCTGTTGTTGATATTCCCTTTAAATCTTAGTGTCATAACTTGACATTTGCCAAAGTTACGTAGCCAAGAGTACATCTATCTCTGTGTGTGTTGGCGATTTTTTACAATTTCAGAAATGGATTTAAATTTGCAACAACGAACTTGTATTAAATTTTGCGTAAAAAACGGATTTAGTGGCGCACGGACGTTGGAAATGTTGGAAAAGTGTTTCGGCAA
The DNA here is from genome assembly GCF_022747635.1 of Hetaerina americana. NCBI lineage: Eukaryota > Metazoa > Arthropoda > Insecta > Odonata > Calopterygidae > Hetaerina > Hetaerina americana. The sequence continues at coordinate 34,635,854 of NW_027286874.1, read as the reverse complement.
CGATTCTCTAAAAAAAACGGTCGTTTACCAGTGGCACGAGCGGTTCAGAAGTGGTCGTGAGTCAATCGAAGATGATGAACGCAGTGGCAGACCATCGACATCGAAAGTCGGTGAAAAAATTGATAAAGTAAAAGAAATGTTGGTCAATAACCGCAAATTAACCATCAGAGAAATAGCGGAGGACTTGAACATTGCCTATGGATCCGCCCAAGACATTGTGGTTAATGATTTGGGTTTCCGTCGTGTAGCAGCAAAGTTGGTGCCAAAAGACCTCAATTTCATGCAAAAAAGAGACCGTGTTGACGTCGCAAAAGACATGATTTGCGAGGCTGAATCCGATCCCACATTCATCAAAAGGATCATTACTGGAGACGAGACGTGGGTTTATGAGTACGACACGCAATCCAGACATCAGGCAAGTGAATGGCGTTCACCAAATGAGCCGAGACCAAAAAAACCACGTCGTTTTCAGTCAAAAAAGAAGGCAATGCTGACGGTTTTCATGGATTACAACGGTGTAGTGCATCATGAATTTTTGCCAGAAGGCCAGACAGTAAACAAAGAGTATTATTTGGGCGTTATGAGACGTTTGCGTGAAGCAATTCGCCTAAAGAGACCAGAAATGTGGGCAGAAAACTCGTGGATTTTGCACCATGATAACGCACCGTCGCACAGTGCTATCATTATTCGTAATTTTTTGACGAAAAATGCAACAAATACCATCCAACAGCCACCGAATTCACCTGATTTGTCTCCCTGTGACTTCTTTCTGTTCAATCGAGTTAAAAAACCATTACGGGGAACGCGTTTTAGCAGCCGAGAGGAAGTAATGGAAAAATCGCAGGAAGCACTGATAGACATACCGAAAACCGACCGTAACTTTTGCAAATGTCAAGTTATGACACTAAGATTTAAAGGGAATAACAACAACAGATGTACCAATTTAACAAAAAAAACAGAACTCAAATCGGAACGATGGGAGCGCCACACGGTGGTTATTCCGGGAACTTTTTGATCAAGGTAGTATGATTGCACAAAAGTTTTCGACATATTTGTCAATTCTAGAAGTTGATGGACGTCCTGAACTAGGTTTGTCATCGAGTGACTTTTCACCTTCTTTAAATGAGAAAATTATTGATACATTGCACAATCCTTGTTAGCTGCTCTTAACATCGCTGCAGTTTCTGTGGTGTTTTTCCCAAGCAGGAAGCAAAATTTCACAGCAGCGTGCGTTTACTTAAATTCGCCATGATGACAAACGAGGAGCAAGCAAAATTGTGTTTACAAAATGATTTGTGCAATGCTCACCTAGTGGAAGAAATGCATACTGCGTAAGCTCCACCAACCCTAGCACTATTCGCGTTATTTTTGGGCACCCCCTTATATAGATCACCAGTTTCACCATTCCTTTGTAAACTTTTCAAAACCTCATACTGCATTTCGACTATGCTTCTTTTGCTCTAATGGTTTCCAATCTCTGTTTATTATTCAGTTCTTTATACTTCCTTCTGCACTCGTAATGTTTACCTGCCTCCTGCTGAACTCCACCCTTGTAGTCATTTCTTGTTCCCAAACTGTGGTCTCCTATCTCTTTACCAAGTCTTCCATAGCCTACTGTTGCATTCCAATCCCCCATCGCTATCAATGTTTCCCTCCTGAAGCACCTGTAATCATGTCCTCTGTCTGATTGTTTCCCCTGTAGACAATGACTAAGTTCATTGGCGCAGTTTTTAATTATGCTAATAATATTCTATCAGTTTGCTTGTACTGTGTTAACTATTCTTCTTCTTACCTTTTTGTTCAATATTATTGTCTACCCTCGCTAGCTCTCTTTTCCTCAGCTGTAATTACTTTAGAACTATCACATAATCTCTGCTGTCCCTTCATCTCTCATCGCACAGCCCTAAAATATCCATGTGTCCTCTCTCTATCTCTTGCCTTATATTTTTTTATTTTCTGTCCTCAATATGGTCCTAATATTCTTTCTAATTCAGTCACCTTTGATTTCTTCTGTGCTGCTTTTGTCGCTTGTGCTTAGCCAGGTTTTCAGAAGTTGATGTTGAAGAAGCCAGGTTGAAGAAGTTGGGATAAGTCTCATTGTTGCATGGACTCATTGTCATAATAGCATTCATCATAACATTCTTGAGATAAATAATTGGGGTAGTTTCCCATTGCCTTCCTCAATAGTGTTTAAATATGACACCATTACTCAATTAGACAACCCACTAGGATTAAATGCCTTTACTGCCTCACTGAGGAACATACACTATGTGCAAGTTACCTTTCTTCTGGTTCTACCCTTAAATCTTCTTTCTGGCATGGGTGACCCTACAAGGAGCAAATATCATTGCTCCTACCAGCACAGCTCTAGGGGTAATCAGAATGCACAAGCCCTTCCTCATCAAGGTTGTAATCCGTGGGGGAGGGGATTATAAGATTATGAGTTCTAAAATCACAAAACTAGAATCCTTTGTCTTTTTTAAAAAAGTCAATATGTTACCTATCAGAATGGCTGTGCGGTGGACTCATTCCTTTACCCATGAAAATATCTATGTATATCAAGGAAAAGTTTTCAAGTATTGCTAAATAATTCAAGTTATTAAAAAATAATGAAAATAACATTTGACACCAGCTAATATACCAGGAATAATATAGCCTACAGTCATTAATTAAACATGCATTTTAACCTGTACATTTCAAAATTAGATAAAGGTACTTAAGTTCAAATTATGCTTTCATTGAGAGTAATAATTTGTCTTCATTATGGGTTAAATGATAGAGGTAAGTAATTGTTTATGACAGTGGCTTGTATTTACGTATCCATTTGATAATGTACTCGGATATTTAAAAATATTATTAGTACTCATTAATTGATCTGGGTGATTTTTTTCTATCTTTAGAGTGATTTGGTTCAAGCAGGGCCAAGTGGAATTAATGTGGAAATAAAGAAAGAATCAAACGAAGATGATGACCAATCAAATGGAAAACAATTGAAGTTGGAAACTTTGGTCATCAAAAAGGAAATAATTGAAGGACCTAGTACATCCGGAGCTAAGATGAATGGAAAACCTCAGAGCAAGCTTTCTAATTCAAAAGGTATGTTTTACAGGTGTCTCTTAATATCATATATGCCAGCCAGATTAGTCAGATTAGTAGTGTGCCTACCTGTTAACTTTGAAGGTTGTATGTTCAAGTCCTGCCTTGGACTGGGTTTTGTATGATATGGATTTTTTGTCAACTCTGTTGGCTTGGCTCCTGGGAAATATGAGGAAAATGGAAGCAAGTCTAAGTGGCTTATTACGGAAATGCCAACCACCACATCAGGGAAGCAAAAAAGATTAGTTTTAAAAATTGAGTGTCTATGACAAGAAATGAAATAGGATGAAAGAAGTCACTGTATATTGCTTCTTGCAGGCATTTTTTTTAATTGTGTACTTTAATGTTCACTGTTACTTTAAGGTTAACTTGTTAGAAAATATTTATGTAACCCCGCCTTTTCTTGGACTTACTAAATCTCCCCTGTAATTGTTTATATTTTTAATCCCTCAAGAATGTTCAACTATATGCCAAGAAAATACAAGCAAATTGAAATTGAAAAATTAATTGTGAGTAAAAGAGTGTAATGATGATTATTTCACTTCACTGATTGTAAACCATCTGATTGCTAGTATTTCCAGATGCTTCAATGGCTTCATCAAGTGTAAATGGAGCAATTGAGGTGTTATCTCTGTTAATACAGGGTGCAGCAACTTAACTTCCTTTTTTCAAGCCCAAGACGATTTCAAAAAAGGAAGTTATGTTGTCACACCCTCTACATGACCCTGGCAACAATTTTCTCTCATTGCCCCTACTATTTGGATTTCTTTTAAAGACTTTCAAAAGCTTATGGAAGAAATAGCTCTGCTCTGTACTTAAAATGGTTTGCTATAAATTTTTATGTGGTCACTATAGGGAAGCAATAACTTCTTTTTACGTATGCAGTGTCCTATTTATTTTGATATTCTTCTCTTCTGTTCATTTTCAAGATTGATTTGCTGTATAAGGCAAGATGCCACCTTAAGGTCCTTTCATGCTCATTTAATCACTAACTCATAGAAAACAGGGCACAAGGTTATATATTCTCTTGACATTTTATAAAACCCTTTTAATATGTGACAGATTTTCCTGCCAATTTTTTTATGCCAAATAATTTACCCAATTTTACCCTTGGTAATTAATGAGAATCAAATTTGATTTTTTTTCCCACAGTCTACCCTTTATTTATTTCCCATTTATCCGCAAAAATTACCTTTGCCTTTACATCGAACTTTTTTTAATGATGATATTGCACAATAAGCAATTACAAACACTCAATATCATTTAACCATCAATTAGTGATGACTGTGCAGTTAGTTTGGTTGCATTTTTTCTTTTTAATGTTCTTATTGATTAATTTTTCAAGTGTGGTTAGTTGAATATTTTTTTCGTTCTGATGCTTCTTTTCGATGTTATTTTCTTTGTTTTCAAATTTATGAATCATTCATTGTTACACATGGTGATGAATCAAATAACAACACCAGAATTCACATACATGTATGTAAATTCTGGTGTTGTTAAAAAATATTAAGTGCAGATAGATTGTTGGTGACTTTGTGGTTCCCATAAATTTTATGAAGGAGGCATTGACTCAATTTATTTTGCCGCACTGGCATAATAATATGCTATACATTATGGAGAATCTGCATGTTACTAAGCTGTGGGTAAGGAGGGGGAGGATGCAAAGGAGTTGGGGAGAAGGTGGAAGGTAATAGGCTGGGCATAGTTCTCTTCTTATGGCATAGTCAATGGATGGAATAGGGGGAGGTGTGGGGAGGGTAGAGGGAAAGTTCTCAAAAGTGGTAGGATGGTTATAGCATGGCATAGAGGAAGTGACCCATCTGTTTTGTCAGTAAAATCTAATAATTAGCCTCTCAAAACAGTTTCAAGTTGAACTTTGTGGAATTCCTTCATTGTGAGGGTAAAAAGAAACTTTCTCAATAAAGAAATTGTGAAAGCTGTCTTTATTGTGGAAATGTTAAGTTTCTTTTTACCCTCATAATTAGCCTCTCATTGTCTTTATTCCCTCTTAGTTTGACATCAAATAAGGTAGGGATTCCATTCTCCTCAATTATTTCTTCTAAGTTTATAAACCTGGGTGTGATGGGATATCATATCTAAATGCTTTGGATTTTGTTTAGATTTATGCAGAATCCTATGATACAAGTTCCCCCTTGCCCCACCATGATATTAATTAGTAATATTGTTAATAAAATGAAATGGTTGCTTTGTATGATTGAGGGGATGATTAAGCATCTAATTTATTGTGCCATGCTGTTGAATATGCACTTTATTAGTGTGTCTGATGTCTGAATGTATGTTTCTTTTATGCAGCAATATTTGATGGAAGTGCAAGTAGTAGCAATGGCAAGTCAAAATTGGTGGACCCCCTAATGAAGAAGGCAGCCAATAGCTACAGTGTCTCCAAAGATCCAACTGCATCAGAAGTGTATAAGTCCTTGTTCACCACCCATGAGAAGGCACGCCAACAGACCAAGGCCCACTGGGTTACTTACAATCCATTTTACAACTGATCACTTCATTTTTACTGAGTGATTTATATTTTGATCTTCTTATCTAATTGGTGTATTGATAAAGCATGCATTTATCTGTGATGGAGTGATGATTCTTTGGCAGCATGCAGTGATATCAATACTTAGACAAACAAAATTATACTATTTATCGAATTTGTAAGATACATAGCTGTATTTTAAACTCTAATTTTTGTCAGTAGTTTATCATAATTTTTCTTGTTTAAAAATACTTAGTTGAAAATAAATACTTTGGAAGAAATAGAATGGTAATTTCATTCATCAATCTTGGTTTTGGTTTACTTTAAAAATATACCTATGCAATTTTACTAAGATCTAAGCTAATCCTTATTCAAGTGAAACTTCCAATTAGTGTCATTTCAACTCAAATTCTGAAAATTTGTATAATATATGCTAATTATGTGCCATGATATAATCCTTGCATCAATAGGGTGTATGCATAACAAGATACAAATTTGTTTTTTTTGCAGGTAATCATGGTAAGTACAAACAAATCTATTGAAAAATATCATGCAAATAAATTACTTATTATATGATAAAAGCTGATTCGTAGTGTCTATGAGGAAGGAATCTGGCCAGAAGACTTTGTGAGATCAGTGTTAGTTCCTATTCTGAAAAAGGTAAAGGCTACATCATGTGAGACCTACACAAGAATATGTTTGATTTCCCACGCAGCTTAAGTTGTTCTCAGGATCATCAACAAAAGGATTGAGAGTAGGGTGAATGATTACTTAGGGGATGATCAGTTTGTGTGTAGGAAATGGAGAGGCATGCGTGATGCCATTGAAGTCACTAATGAGATTACTGATTCAGAGGAATATAGAATACAATCAGGATATATTTGCCTCTTTTGTAGAATTTGAAAAGGCATTTAATGGAGTGAATTGGAAAATCTAATGAGTATATAGCAGAAAATGGGAATAGATTGGAGGGACAGGAGACTAGGGTGCGAGTTGGGAATGGAGATTCTGAATGGGCAGTGTTAGGAAGAGGTGTAAGTCAGGGTTGCTTATTATCACTGGTGCTGTTCAACTTATGTGTAGAGGAAATGATTGAAGAGGCATGGGAAGAATTGTAGTTAGGAATAAAAATGGGAGGGTAATTCGTAAAATCAGTTAGGTTTGCTGATGACCAAGCTCTAATTTATCAGTCAGTTAAGGGTTTGCAAGCATTGCTGAGTGAATTGGAAACTCAGTGCAATAGATACGAGAGGAGAATCAATATAAATAAAACACAGGTTATGTGATTTCCCAGAAAGAAAAAGGCTAAGTTAAACATTATAATAGAAGGGCAAAAATAGAGCAGGTCGAACAGTTTATGTATCTCAGAAGTGTTTTGGATCAAAATGGTCATGGTAGTAGAAACATGAGGAAAAGTATTGCACTGGTCAAAGAGGCTTTTACAAGGAGGAGGGAGTTGATGGCAGGGATCTTGAGTGGGGATGTTAAGAAAAAACTCGTCAAAACTTTGATATGGAGCGTAGTTATGTACGGTGCAGAAATGTGGTCAATGAAGTAGGATGATAGAAGAATGGAGAAGGTGAAATGGACCGAAAGGAAAACAAATGAAGTACTGTATTTTCCCATCGATAATGTGCGTGTTATCTATACAAAAATGTTCAGATTATCAAATAAAATGATGATGCACATTATGTAATGAAAATTTTTAAAATCCAAAAACTTACATACCTATGTACACAATAATTTAAAGAAGAGTCTTGCAAAAATAAATTAGTCTGGAAGCATGTCTTTCTAATTACATTCTATTTTATACACATCTGCCACTGTTACAGTTATTTCATCTCTTAAATCCATTAGAAAAAGAAGAAACATATCCTAATATGTAGTACTTCTTTATTCTAATGCATAGTACTTCACGTGTACGTAGAGTATGTCGTATTACGAGGCATGCTGATAAAGTAAAGGCCATTTGGTTACTGGAAAAAATGTACTCATATGAAACACATTTTATTGGCACTTTTAGTTAGCTGCAAGCCTATTTTACTTCTCTACATAATCGCTGTTCACTTCTAGGCATTTTTGTACTGCTGCGCCAGCTTATTTAGCCCTTCTGCATAGAAACTTGCTGCCTGAGAGTTGAACCAATTGACAACGCTGTTCTTGAGCTCCTCTTCGGTTTTGAAACTTTGTCCCCTGAGCCACTGTTTCAAGTGCAAGAAGAGGAAGTAGTCTCTAGGTGCAAGGTCAGGACTGTATGGTGGGTGGTCAAAGAGTTTCCAACGAAAATCTTGAATTTTCTTATTGGTTTTGGCAGCAGTGTTTCAGTACCCACCTTGAACACAATTTGTGGTATCTGAGGTTTTCCATGACAATATTGTAGACAGTAGTGCATCCAAGTTGAGGAAATTGTTCAGCCAGGCCATTAATTGTCAATCGACGATCACATTGCAGTTTTTGTTCCCCTTGCAAAACAATTTCATTGGTCAGAATATTGGGCCTGCCACTTTGCTCTTCATCATGGACATTTGTTTGTCCATTTTTAAAATCACGGCACTATTGTCTAACCTTTCCTTCACTCATAACTGTAGGTCCATAAAATTGGGCATAACTCCCAATGAATTTCAGCAGTCAACAATCCTTTTGTTATTTATTTTTTGATCCTTCTGTAGTTTGGAATTAATTTCAATCACCTGGCTCTAATCTTCAGTATACTTATGGTAGATATAGCCACAGTTAATTATGATTTCATGTATTCATTAGTTGCTACCATTTATTAGTGCATGGATATAGATGTATTTTTACACAAAACATGTACAATTCTTATGTGCATATATATGTACATATATACAGATGCACGGCATCTATACGTGTTCATGATAACTATGAAGCTCTGGGTGTATGGTATCTACACAAATTCATGATAACTAGAAATTTCTGGGTATGCATTATACATAAGGTGATCAGATCAGATCGATGGGAAAATATGGTACTAAGTATGGTGGGCAAGAAGAGTGTTTTGTTGGAAGAAACCTTAGGAGGCAGGAAAAATGGATGAAGGGCGTATTGATCGGCAGTGGGGTATTGAAAACGGTAATAAGAGGGGAGAATCTTAGGCAAGCAAGGGAAGGGCAGGAACAGAATAGGATGTTGGACAGGATGAATGGAGGAAGGAAGTGCACAGAGATGAAGAGGCCTGATGTAGAGTAGGTGCCTGGATTGTGTTTTGTTAGGAGTCACCAAATAATTATTTGGTAAGTTATGTCTACCCAAATTCTAACTTAACTGGTAGATTACTAAATAATAATAATATGGTTAAAGCATGTGACAATATTTTAAGTGAATATTCATTATTTTAACAGAAGGTCAAAATATAATTTTAGAAAGACGACATTATGTGTAAGGAAGTTCCTTGAGTGGGAAATATAGAATTTGTGAGCCAGTAGTGACACCAAATTATGATGTAAATTCTTACCCATCCATAAAGATATTTAAAAACTATCTGCATTAATTGCATGAAAATTACATTTATTCATGAAAATATCATAAGGTGTGCCAAAGAATTCTTCATAACTTCTAATAGAGCGTGGACAGTGAATTAACAAGTATATTGATCAGAGCTTTCATGTAATTGGTTGGCTGAGAACTGCATCATAATGATTTTTAAAAGTAAGCTTTTAATGAATGACTCGGTCTTTCGGGGGGTGTAATTAAGATGTGATTGGCTGATAAATAGTCAATTTTCTCTGTGCTACCCACCCCTGTCATGGCGAGATACCCCAAATGTCTCACCTGTTTGTTGTTGAGGGCCACTACCTGTACGAATAGATGTATGTGGTTTTCTCCCAAGCTTTTTAAAACCACTCACCCTTTTGACTTTGTGGTTTCTAAATGTATTGTATGTTTTTGAAGGTTCATTTTTTGAAATAATTTAATGGGTAACTCAAAAAAATTATTTTGGGCCCCCAAAATACATGAAAATTTCTCTGAAATCAAATGGAATGTAATGAAGAATGCTTAAGGTAAAGGTATGGAATTGGTAAAAAATGTAGTAATACTTAACATTTAAAGGGTCATATTTTTTAAATGCCACCATATTTTTTTGATAATTATTTAATGTTTCTTGGAAAATTTTACTTGATAGGTCAGCTGATTTTATTTTTAAAATAATACATTTAAGCAGCAGCTAGCAAGACAATATGTTTAGTGTGTAAGTAACTGTGATAAATATAGTATGCTAATATCATATTTCCCCTGTCTTTTCTCTTTGGCTGATAAGCTGGATAAATAACCATGTTACTCGAAAGGGAATGAAGAGTATTAATTCTCCCACAATAGGCGCATATGCATTTGTTTTGGGATGACTTGGAGCTTCTATAACAACTAGTCACCCTTCACCCCTTGTTTTATTTCTGTCACGCAGGGGAGTATATATTGTTGCTGTGCACCCAGGGGCAAACGCGGTTTTAGTAGGACCTAAGTAAAGTGTCTGCACATGTTTAATGCGTGGCCCTACTAAAATCTTCATTGGAAAAACTTTTTGGATGGCCCCTAAAAGCTATTACACGCATTGTTAAGCACTTATGTCTAATATAAAAACATTTTGATCTCCATTATTACCTTTTCCAGAGGCGTTATAGTTTCTGTTTCCCTTTGGACATAAAAAAATGTTCACCTCAAAAAGCTACTGTATACATTTCCCCATATTTTTCCACAAATAGGAAATTATTTCTACAATCACATTCTTCAAGATTTCAATGTCTCTCATGGTTTAAATCCATTAGAACATATCGAAGTCGTAAGGTGCATGTTTTTATGCACAAGTATTTTTTCATGCCAATTTTTGGTGGTATCAATCCATAACAGTGTTACAACTAGAAGACTCAGTATTCATTCAAGTTTGCACGTTAAGATGTGTGCCAAGCTAAATTTCTGTGCTCGTGTTGCGAACGGATTTTGTTGCCTTATACGAAAAGGATATTCCATTTCAGCAGGAGCATTTAACAAAGTGTTTACTTCTCGATAGCTGATCCAATTATTTGCAATAGATTGCTGGTTTTTTCTATGTCAGCTGTCGAATGTATGATGCGATGATGAAATATAATGAACTCCTAATGTTAGTTTAATTCCAAGAGGTAGTAGCATTGTTGTTATGCTCCTTACATGCGCTATTCGTAGAAATACTTACATCTACCGGTACAAATGTTTAAATGTTGACCCTTGGCTTTGAAATTAGGCAAACCTGATTTTTTACCCTTTTCCGTCACTACCCGATTTGCATATCCCAGTGATAACCCATATTTTCTTGATAGATTTGAATCCGCCCTTGACCCACCATGAGTTCTTTTGTAGCAAGCCGCTCAATGGGTTATGTAATATTGGGTCCCCGTTTGTGTAATTATTTTTCCTGGGAACAAAACATTTTTTCGTAATATTTCATTTCATATTGACCACAATCCTATCCAAAATATTTACTTCCCTTGTGAAATTCACATTCCTTCTCCTATGCGATGAAATACTTGTTTACATTTTCTCAATAGGAGGTGCGAAATGAATTATGTGTAATTCACGTACGTGAGATAAAGTTGGCCATAGTGCACTGTTTCTCGCATCATTTCGTATGGTCCCTGTAGCAGCCAGTAATGAATAAACTTTTGTCAAATACATGTTTGTGTGTCTTTACTCGCAAACATTGTGTGCTTTTCAGGGTAACCGTTTTCTCGGAGCGAACGGAGATACGAAACAACTAAGCACAATGAATTAATTTAAATAGGCACTGAAGTGACATTAGTGTGGGAAAAGATATTTGACAATTAGCAGAAACCATTGAAGAGGGCAAGGGCAAGGACTTCCAGACCTAATAAAGACCTCTATAAAATAAGATTTCGTTTAAAAATCAAAATATCATCTCCATGTAATTTTTTTATTTAAATAAGAAAAGTCTTATAACGTCTGACCAATTACTTTATCTTAAAGATCCTATCCTCCTTTGTTTTTGTTAAGGTAAATTTTGGTATCGCACCTTTTCTGGTTCGTTCCTTTCTCAAGTTCATTAGTGTGAGTAAATATCATCCCAATGGTCACACATCGAGGCTATTTACAACTTCTAAATGACCGAAATAGACTGTTTACCGGCGCGCTCCACCGGAGTGAGAAAGTGTGCCCTTTTACCTTCAGCATTTCTGTCCACCCATGCTCATTTGAAGCATGTCAGCGTAAGAAATGTAAAACGCTTTTTAAGAGAATTTCAGCGAAAGGGTTTCGCATTATTTTAGATGCATTCTCTTTTTTGCGAACAATCATTTGGGTATCCCATGTGTAGCAGCAACAATGCTTTTAAAGTTAAACTTAAGTAAAATAATGATCAATGATAGAGTAATATGTAGTTGCGACGAAAAATATGGCCCTAAAAATGAATTTAGATGCGAAATCATTAACTGCAACTATACTTTATTCATGCGTAATGCTGAGCGTGGAATATTAAATATGTAACTTGGAAATAAAGTCATTTTTCCATTGAATTGTAGCCGATATTTCTATCCTTGTTATTATCTGAAGAAAACTATTAATGCGTGATATTGAGGTGATAAACAAATCGTGAATAGTCGTCTCATGGGATTACCAAACTTTATGATCTTTTAAAGTTTATGCAATTGAGTAATCGGAAGCACATCTTCCTTTTGAATTTGACAATTTGAGCTTAAAAAAAACCTGGGTGATGTGTCCTTACAAGCGAATGTGCGTGATGCCTAGCTTCCGCTGCGAATGAGGTTATTGATTTTCATAAGAAATATCACAATAAAGAACATACTCGTACTAAAGTGGAAAGATTTTTTTTACAATGTTTGCTCGAGGAAATGTACATAATAATATACATACCACAATTTCGTCATCTTTGGGTTAAACCGATATTCATGAAAAACATTGAAATTGTGACAGTTATCACGCGTAATATTCTTGAATATGTCATATCTTACGAACTTATCCATAAGGAATTTAAATAATAAAAGTGCGAAATTAATATAAATCCCCGGTAAGTGAATAAATGGCGTAGGAGTGAAGTACTTCCGTTTAGAATATCTCTAAGAATGTGACCCAGAATCGATTTGGATTGTCTTTGTTGAAATAAATTATCCTTTGTTTAACTATATCTAATTAAATTTTTAAAACACGGATTTAATTGTTCGAGAAAAAACATGGAAAACTACTGGTTTAGAGGTAAAAGCGGTCGCCATGATTATTCATGTATGAGTAATTAATATCTTCCAGTTTCAGGGAGCGTGTCTATGTAAGAAAAAGCTATGTTTGGCAGAGATATATGCAACTGAGATTTTGGCTCATGATTATGCTGCGCACATTTTTTGCTTCATCGAAAGGAAGATTTCAAAGAATATAATCAATAAAGAACATTGTTTCTGCTCACTGTTAAAAAAAGCACATTTCAACGCGTCGGTATTATAGTCAGGTACAATTAGGCTCATAAACGTAGTAAACCAATCTTCTGACTGGTAACTGCGTATGACTGTATGAAGTACCTTCTTACTTTAGGGACCCTAGGAGTTTTATATAGTCGTAGGGCTACAGCACGACGATTTCAATACGGATTGATTCTGAGAGAAAAACTCGTTTGGGTTGAAAATGAATCCCTAGATAGCAGGTAACTTCATAACAATCTGGATCCAATCAACCTCGGCTGTTGATGATTCATCGTGAAATTTACGTATCGTTGATGGCTTATAAACAGAAAAAAAGTTTTCTTACCAGATGTATATTACCTTTCATTTTGATATTTTTGCAGAAAAAATGAATTGAAATTATGTTGTGGCCGAAAATTTATATTACCATAGTGCATGCAGCGTAAGAAGTAATGATGTTACAATTAATTTAAAAAATTATCAGTGAATTGTTTTATTGTTGACATTTCTAGAAATTCAAACGCTACGAATGGCCAGCGAGAGTTTTCAATTCACTTTGCAAAATTAATCTGGTATCTCTTTTTGAAATTGAAAACATTTGTTGTTCAAGGTGTATCTGGAAAACAGAATGCAATTCTTCAATATCCTTACAATCGTGTTCGTGATTTCCCATTATTTCCACATTTGCATTCTTAAATTAACCTTCACTAGCTGTAAGTATTTGTATCGTGGTATTACAAATTGAACTCTGAGGAACACCTGAATTGTATATTTTAGTTTGAATACACTTGGAGTTCAGGATTAATCTAGCAGTTAATGTATTCAGAGCAGTAGTAACTGGGTGAGCCACTCCCTAGTAGTATGGACTGTATAACCGGAATATGTGCTGCTCCGTCGCTGAGGTACTAGCACTTTGTAGATTCGACATTGAAAGATACACTAAATTACGAAAATCGAATCCACAACCTTCGAGTAGGCCTACAAGCGTGCCTATCGGACAGACCGGGTCTTAATGCACTCTAATTGCATTAAGTCATTGGACCAATACGTGCTCTTATTACTGCTTGAAAATATTCATTGAAGTGTGAAGGTTGAAGAAGTTTCGGATTACTTTTTGCGGCAATATATAAGAAATATTCCCAGTGTCATCGCGTCTACCATGGATTAATACGCTATATTTAAAATTTGAAAAGGTTTTTGGAAAACCACTCAATACTATATATGTATTTAATATTCCGCTGCTATGCCTACCTATAGCTTGTCATTAATACGTAACTGAAACCTAAGACTCTTTAGTTGAAATATCTTGTTGTTTGAAAATAATGTCTTTATTAACGCTCTGTATGAGGGATTTATTTAGACCAGGAACTCAAACTTCAACCAGAAGAAAATACTCTCGAGCCATCAATTGAATGGCGGGTAATCAAAACTCTACTCGTTAGCCGTTGCCTTTAGCGTGATGTTTTGCAAGTCGTTTCCAAAGATTGCAAATGGAAATAACCTCATTACTTCACATGCTTTAATACAAACCGCAGGGGTCCTCTTCATCTTCACTTCAACGCTCCATCGCTGGTGTCTCGCAAAAACAACCGATTGAAAGGGCCGCAGCCGAGAGGACTATTTTTGATGGGAAATTCGGGGATTTATGAATGGGGAGGGGAAACACTCAACCCCTTGGGTTATGTCGGCGGCATTTTATTTCCTCACGGTGTTTAAGCGAACGCCAAAAAGCGATGTGCCTCACGTGGGTGAGCTGTGCTCTGGGCTTGGGTAGCCTGGGCAAGGGGTGTGCGTAGGTTAGAAACGCAAAGGAGGGAGAGAGAGAGTGAGAGCTGTGAAGGAGGAGGCCAAATGCATTTTTGACGAAGAGAACGGAATGGATGCACACACGCAGTCTGTGCAGAAATGGGGAAGACGGAGAGGAATCGAGTAGAATTGAATGGGGGGAAGGGTGAGAAGGGGAGGGGTTTGCCGAGGATTTCGCGGAGGGGGAAGGTGGACATGGAAAAGGAGAATAAAGAAGAGTGGGGAGGAAGACATGGGGGAAAAGACAAGGACGGCGGAGGGGGAGCTAATGAGTGAAGAGGGACTACGTGGAATGGGAGATGTATAGTGAGGAGAGAGAAATAAGAGCTGGAGAGAGAGGGGAAAGGTCAATGGAAGGCGATCCAGAGAAGGGAAGAAAGTCGCGGATGTGGGACGGGGAGGGAAATGGCTCCAAGCGCACGGGGGGCGGCTTTTGGGCGGGGTAGGCAGGAATTGGGATGCTGTGCAAGGAATGGAAGAAAGTGAGGGAGAGAGAGAGAAGAAAGGAGGGATAGAAGAACTGGGTAGAGCCTGAATGGGGAAAGGAGGGGCGAGAGGGAAAGGACAGGGAGGGGGCAGATGGAGCTAGGGAAAGGGTGGGGTGGGGTCCTCCAACAGCAGAGGGAGAGATGGGAGACTTTATGAAAGGATGCGAGAGGGGTGTGTACCGGGAGGGTTGTTGGGGTGGGGAAGGAGGGAGGGGGAGTTGTCGGACTGGGGGTTGGTAGGGTGGGGGAGGGGAGAGGGGGATGGAGGAAGTAAGGGGAGAGGCCGTGAGGTGTGTAGGGATGCGGAGGGGAGGAGGCGCGGAAGGTGGGAAAGAAGTGAGGCGGTGGGAGGTGGAGTGAAACGGAGGGGGAGGGTCGCGGGTGGGCGAAATGTGGGTGAGGGAGGGTTGGTGGCCGGGTGACGGAAGGCGGGACGGGATGAATGTCATGAAGGGATGTGGACTGGGTTTCGAGCAAGTCCCCGAACATGTGACGGTGTGGAATAAAAAGCCTCGTGCCCACCACCATCCTCAACCCCCTCCCTTCCCTCCCGACAACCACTCCCCATCCCACCTCGCCCACCCAAACCTACTTTCCCTCGCACACATCTCTCTCTTTTTCCCTCACTCATTGTACCCCCGAAAAACCTCCTCTTCCTGCACCCGCCCCCTCCCTCCACCCGTTCCAAACACACCTCCGCCCCTCCACAAAAATACCCACCCGGCATCCCTCCCTCCGCCACACACACACATACGCACCCACCTCCCACACGCACCCACCCCTTCCTTCCCATTCTCCGCCCCGCACTTTCAACTCTCCTGCCTCAACACTGTTCCCGTCTTCTTCCATCTCCGCCCCCCAAACCTCCTCCCCTCCCCTCAACTTCCTCCCCCTTCATATACCACACCTCTCTCTCTCTCTCCGCGCCCGCTATTCGAAGGGAAGGGGTTCGGCGGGAGGGGGACCTAGGAGGGGGGGAAGGGGCAGGGGAGGAGGGCGGGGCATGAGGCGGGTGGGCGAGGGAGGGAGCAGGGGCGGTGGGCGCGCGAGTCGGGAGGGGAGGGAAGTGTGTCGTACCGGGCGATCGAAGGGGCGGTTTCCTCGGTGCGCTTGGCCCGCCGCTCGCCGGGGCTTCCAATGCGAAGAGGCGAACCTCGCTCGGGAACCCCGTTCACTCCCTGCGCGCCGAGGCGGCAGATAGGCGAGAGGAGACGTCGCACGCGGAAGGCACCTCCTTCACTCATTCCCGCCGCGCGCGCGAGAGACGGCGCGTTTTAAAACAGTGACTTGTGAGTGAGCGAGCGAGTGTGTGTGTGTTCGCGCGCTTTTGTGTCGATTGTCGGTGTGGCTCTTCTCCTTTCTCAGGGCAGGACTCCGGCGTGGGAGCCGTGTCTTTAATATCCCCGGTTTTTTGAGGGCAGGAGGCGCCGTATCCGGCCGCGGGGGTGTAAGAGTGACGAGGACAGAAGAGGGCAGAGTAAAAAGTGAGAAATTAGAAGGGGTGAGAAGGGGGACAGAGCATAAACTCTCCCGCACCGCGAAAACCATCCGTGACACCTTTCGGTCCGAGGCGGCCAAGAAAAGACCCCGTCGAATGAGGGACGTCGGGGGTCCCTGAGCGGCCCCCGCGGGGGGTCGCGGCTGCTGGCATCAGCCCCCTTTAAAGACTCCTCTCTCCCGCGCGCCTCTCCTGCGCTCTCCCCCCTTCCTACACACACACGCACGCACCCCCACAACCGAAACCCCCCGCCCCCGGTAGGGGGGCGAGAGGTATCCCTCCGAGTGGTCCGCTGCCGCCGCACTCCTCTTCGTCGGCCGCCGCCGCTCTGCTCTCTCTTCTGCTGGGGCGGTGTTGCGAGCCCCTCCGAGTGTGTATGCCTCAGTTCCCTCCCGAGAGAGGCTCCGCTTATCGATCGGCGTAAAAAGGGGGGACCAGTCAACAGTTCGGGAACAGTTCGTTTCGGTGATCGAGAGAGAGGAGGGGGATCGAAGTTTTTATTATTTATCGAAGAGTCATCGGCTTCGGGGGGGAGGGGGGGAAGAGAGAAGGAAGAAGTAAAGGGGCCGTCCGCTCTTTATTTTTTTCCTGAAGTGTTAGCGAGGGAAGGGAAGGCGGGAGGAGGCCACTCCTCCCCTCGAGTGTGTGTGAGAGAGGGAAGAAGGAGACTAGGAAGGAAGGCTAAGCAGAAGAAGAGGCCATCGCTGTCGTCGTCCCTCATCCCGTCGGACCCACACCGCGCTTTCGCGTCGACGGCGGCGGTGGAGTTGGTTCGAAGTTAAGTCGAGCGGGTGTGTGTGGTGCGCCGCTCCTGCCTACGCTGCTCTGCCCGGGACGCCTCCTGGTGAGAGGGAGCAGTGCTGCCAACCTGTAGTAGCTACCCGCCTCTTTCCTCTATCGTCCTTCCTTCCTTCGCTTCCCTCCGACCTCTTATCTCTCACTCTCTCTGCCCCTCTTCCTCTCCGTTCTCCCACCTTCATTTTCCATTATTCGTCATCCCTTTTGACCCCCCGCCGCGTATGAGAGGAGGGTGGAGAACACCTATCCCGCTGCCCCGCCCCCTTCGAAATCTCCTCACTCACTCCCCCTTCCCACTCTCTCTCATTCTACCCCCCCCTCTGCTCCCTCTGCCCCTCGGGCGCCTTCTTTCCCGCCCCACCCCCGACCCCCTCAATCACTTCCACCATATCCCGATCATCTTTCCCCGCCATCTTCCGCCTTCACTTCCACCCCCTTCCTCCCTTCCGTCCCGAAACCCTCACGCCCACTCCACCACCTTCGCATTCCGCCCCAATACCCCTGCTCTCCCGTTCCTCCTCCCTCTCCTCATGTGCCATTCTCTCTCACACCCTCTTTCCGTCTTTCATTTTCTTCCCTCTTCTTTCCGCTAAAATTTGTTCGCGTTCCTTTCTCTCTCTCTCTACTCCTTCCCACCCGTTCCATTACCCTTGGTTCGAGCTCCCCTTCCTCTCCTCCATGAACTCACCCTCTCTCCTTTGCCCGCCGCCTACGCCCTCTGACCCATACCTCTCCCTCGCCGAGTCCCCCTTTCCTATCTCCCATTATTTCGTCATTATTCGCATTTCGCCATTTTTCCTCCCACCCTCTTCTCCCGAATTCGTCCGTCTCTCTTCGATCCGATCATGTGCCCTTCCATCCCTCCATATTCCCGTGTCGCCACCATCAGCCCCCTGCACCACTTAACCTTACGCATCTCTCTCTCTCGCTCCCTCCTTCGCTCACGTTCCTCGGCTCAGGGCCTCGTGAGCATCTGTCACCTACTTTCTCCCCATCCGCCCCTGGCTCCCTCTTCAACACTGGCCCTTGAGTCATGTGCATCACGCAAGCCGCCACCGACGTCCCCCGCTGCTAACTCCCATTCCGTGTCTCACCCTCTCTTTCATGTCTTCATCTTCTTCTCCATCCGTCCGCCCTTCTTCAACCCACATCCTTTCTTGTCTTTCTCTCTCTCCATTTCTCTGTGTGTTTTCCCAGCCTTCATCGTGTATAATGTGCCCGTTAATGGGCAACCAGCATTATCGATTTGTGGCTCAAATGTAATCTTTTTCGAGGTGGTGTGAGGAGGGGGTGGGATTGGAAGGAGTGTGAGTTCGGATGAGAGATCTTGTGCTTCACACAATCAGGTTAGCTTTTATTTTCCCACCTCTCTCACCCCATCACCCCCTCCTCCCTCCCTATCCCCGTTCTTCCCCGATTCCATCGCACTCTTTCCCCGCCAGACCTCTCTCTCCTCCCCACACGGCTCCTTACACTCAGAGGAGAGTGTTTGTGCGAGTGAGCGAGATTTTTATGCTTCCATCTCGGCGGCCCACATCCGTGGTTTTTGGGAGTTCCACTCCTCCGGACCCCCGCTCCCCCCACCCAACGCCCTCCCAAGTGTTGCTCCGCTGACTGACTGAGCCATCTTCTACTCCTCTTCCTCCTCCGCCTTCCTTCTCTTCCTCCTCCTCCCCCGATCCTCCCTCCGTTTGAGCAAAGTGAGATGTTGAAAACGTTAGCAGTGAGCGGACGAGTGAGGGAGAAGGAAAAAAGAGTGGATCTTCTTGTGTGGTTGGTTAGGGCCATAAGGGCGGCTGTTACGTTAATGAGGTCGCACCGTAGTGCTACTGAGAGTCGAAATTCAACAGAGAGCTAGGAGGTTTCGTCCTCGCTCGCCTTCCCACCCCCTCCTCTCTTCTCTTCCCCTCACCACCCAGCCCTCCCGCCCATTTCCCCTCAGCCCTCCTACCCCGTCCCGTCCGCCCCCGCGAAGCTTTGTTATTGACTAGGAAGAGATGCGATGCTCGAAACAACTTCCAATTTATGATTGCGCCTCGCTAGAACTCATCAAGAGCCCCTAAAAGCGGTAGCATTCGTCCTTCCGAGCCCCCAACTTCCCCTTGCCCCTGTATGCGTTTTACTGTTCTTTCTAGTTATCATTGGGTAAATGGGCCACCACCTGTATTACCGACCGAAGCTCAGAAGCATTGAATAGAAAGCATGAGTCACTTGTGATGACAATCACAGCTGTGTGGCGTTGTGGGGATGGCGTTTCAATTCGTTCAGCTCTTTGTGCCCTCATACAAACTTTTTGTACTCTCATACGACTTTGTGGCATGACATAATTGGTGATGGTTGCTTGTATTGGTCCATCTGTTAGACCGTGTGGGTGGAAGGTCAACGTCTTGATTGCAATATACCATAGATCGATAAATGGCGTTCATCTGATTAAACATTTTATTAACTTAATAATTGTGGAAAATATATAATTAATGGAATAAATCACGGATCACGAATTGAATAACAATATTTCGGCCTCTGAGGAATATCGCTTCGTCCGCATCCCATCTGACAAATATGGCCGAATAGGAGATACGCGCAAGAGAAGGAGAAATTTGAGGCCAAGAATAGCTGTTCACTGATAAGCTGGATAGCAGGTCCGTTGTAGAGGAAGAAGTAAAGTGATGCCTTCGGAATTTGTTGCATTTTATTATTTTATAAATTATAGTTTATCAAAATCCATTTTTGTCCTATAGCGGAAATAATTGGAAAACAATATCAACGGAATACTTCTGACTCTGAAGGAAAAGCTGATAAAATGGCGTGTACGCAATAATTTTCAGAGCGTAGGACTACGTTGATCTATTTCAAATAACACAAAGCATCTTCTATAAAATGCCTATTGGTTTAATGCTTTTTTTGCCCTCTGTAGGCTAACTGTGACCAATTTTATCCACGGTTACTGTACGTCAGGGAACCTCGCCCAGGAAATCGCCACTCTTTGATATAACATAAAAATTCACAAAGTTATTTCGAGGTATTACGTCATTTCGGTTGATCAGTGTTTTTTCTCCATTAAAATTTTCTATTCAAATTAGAAAAGGTATTGTTTAATGCTTTTTAATTTGCATGTAATCATTCTAATAAAATAATGTTCATATGCTTCAACACAATATCTCCCCAGTTCTCATGATTCTCACTTTTTGCCGCTGTTAATTTACTCTGGAATATAAGCAAGGCAATTTTTCCGGATAACTTTATTTGTACAGACATTAAAAAGTTCATTTGTTCCCAGTTGATATTATTAATAGTAGACATACGTGACGACAGTTGAGGTAGGGAGCAATTATATCTAAATATTCAAGACTGAACCATCGCCAAAAAGAAGAGGAAATTGCCCCGGGTATATTCGGTGGACGATCGACAATGGCGTCACAGGAACTAGGCATTCTGATGTTATTTTATAATTTCATGACCAGCGCGACGGTTTAAAACGCATACAACTGTACTACTGGAGTTTGCAAAACTTGAGATACTGTGGAATGTAGATAGATGAAAAGAAGGCCAAATGAATGTGTAATTTGAGGTTTTCCGCGAGGCGAACACAATCGAAGCCTTTGATTTTAAGTGATTTGGAAGTTGCCGAGCAGTTCAATGCGGGAAACGCCCAAACCCTTGTCGCAGCATATGTTTCCATTTTCCCTCATCCAACTTTGCAATTCGAAATCACAATATACGCATAATTTAGAGGATCGATATTTAGGTGGATAAGAAGATTTTTTCCACAGGCGTAACCTTTGGAGTTCTGACCCCATGCCCTTTGGCCCACGTAAAGTGAATTCAGAGCATTCGGCTGAAAATTGATTCCCTCCATGAGATAATGATACCTTGAAGGTTAAATGAAAACACGTTTTTGACATGGATTAGAGTGAACTGTACTTGACGTGAGTGCATTTTGCATTGTCAAGTACTTGTTTATTTGAACGAATGTACGCGTAATAACATGCTTACGAAATTTCAGTGCAATATTCTGCCACTGATAGCATTATTTAGCAGAAAGATTTTTCGCTATTGTAATATATGAAACATTCTATCTATAAATGAGGATAAGCTTGTTGCATCTAAATTGTATAGCATTTCAACAGAATGGTATGTAGCATCATTACTCATAATGTCGTATTCTTAATACCGATTCGTTAACTCTTCAGTGAATTATCTTTCCTTAATTTGTTGATTAGCTTGCTTATTTATGCTTCTTGAGTTTCTGAATTTTCTATTAATATGTTTAGAATTCCATGAAAAACTTAATTAATAAAAATCCAAAGTGATGTGAGGGTAAATGATAAAAAGAATTTCGTTTTCAAAAGTAGTTAAATGAAGTTTTCAACAGTTGGTATTGGATTTATGTATCTGACTCATGGATCAAGAAAATGATTAACACATTTTTTCAAGTGAAGGCCGACTTGTCCTGATGACGTTATGATATTCATTTGTACTGAAATTTATGTTATCATACTGATAGTGCAATATGCTTCAATAAAACCGAGTTTTCTCACAAGCAGGGCTCACTTTTGTCAAAGGAAACACAGACATTTTCTCCTGATGGAGAATGAACTTGAGTGGCGGTTAAAATCGATTTTTGGACGGTAGCTTTGATGTATCGCTCGACGGGAGTAAATGTGTTTTGTATCGACCGTTGTTATCCATATAATTGACATTTCTGGCGTCGCTCAACAGTTGCCCAGCAATAAATTTGATCTGGGTAACAATTTCTGCCTCGAACAAAACTCGTCGAGGAAAAATATTATTTTTATATTCATCATTTATTTTATTATATATTATATATTTTATCGTCTCGTGGCATTTACGCTAACAGCTTCATTTGAAGTTATGAAATTATTTAGTCTCTGAGAGAATACAAATAGTTGTACACATTTTTCTGGGATAGTAATTCATCATATAATTAATAATGACTATTTCGCCAATAGGTAAAAATGTGATTGCAACCCTTTTTGTTTATTATAAAATAGTGTCCTCATATATTTACTTACTGAGTTAATTGTGCACATTATAGTCACCGACCCACAGATTTTTATTAAGTATAATTACAATTTCTGTGATTTGTGTTACATATGTATTATTCTTCACTAAGGCCATTAGTTTGATTTTCGGTGGAAGGATGTTTATTGATGCTTCTGACTACCATAATGGTTTAAATAGTTGTGATATGATGGAAGTTGAATAGTTTTGATTTTCGTGAATACTAAAAAATTTACCAAATTCTATCCTAATTATAATAAACTTCATCTTAGTCCAATTCAAACTGTTGCATGTGCGAGTGTATGAAGTGAAACAATGATAATTTGATTGGTTGAGATTCATTTGGATTTGTCCTAAGCATCAGCTACTTATCAAAGACCAATCAGCATGAGACATCATTTATTTCTTTCGGCGAATGAAAACGAATATTATCTGTGCTTTCATTATCGAAATATTATTTTATATTTGGAGTAACCTATAGCAGGAGCTTGATAATCACTGTTCCTTTTCCTATCAAATGAAGATGGTTATCATTTTAACCATACATATTTTTATTTTCTGTTTTAAATCAATATTTATTTATTCACGTGCAAGTTTAAATTGGAAAAACTTCTTAGAAACACTTTAGATTGGCTTTGATAGGACTCACGTTAGTAGGGTTAAAATTGATTTTATAAATGCTTAAACATGTTATCTACTCTTAAGCTTTGTAAGAAAGTGAGCAATCATTACCAAGACTACTACCAGCTCTTAAGTTTCATTGATAAAAGTATAGCCTGCTCGGAGTCGATCGATGACCATCTAGTGGCTGTGACCTCTTGCCACTAGGCCACGCAAGGAACATGACTGATACGCAAGGTGGTCTACGTTGTACTATGCTAAGAAATGTTTTGAAAACCAGGAATAGGAAACGCTTATTTGGAAGCAAAATATATTCCTTATTTCCCAGCATCCGCTCCTCATTCGACCCTTAATTCATTCCTTCTGTTTTCCCGCAATTAATCGTTAGTATGCAATTACCATTGATGGTCTTGACTCAGAGGAATACGGAATGCGTTTTCCCGTAGTCATTCGTTAGAGTTGTCTCTTTCCTTGTGAAAAGATCCGAATCTCCGTTACTTCTCTCACCTTTGCTCATTGCCTTCTCCCGTCATTCCTCGTATTTCTCAGACCCAATCAAGGGGCAAGCCTCGCTCTCTCTCTCTCTCTCTCTCTCTCTCTCTCTCTCTCTCTCTCTCTCTCTCTCTCTCTCTCTCTCTCTCTCTCCTGCATTCTATCAACCATCTGAAATTCCAACCCTTTCCTATCTCTCGCGCTACCTTATCGCCACCGCTATCGCGCCAAAATTCCCAACATCATTCCAATTGCTTCTCCTATCAGCCTCTCTTTCGATCCTCCCGGAATAACAAATACTACGATTTTCAACCTTTCTGACGTCTAAATAATTGTATCACTTCGATGTTAGTATTTCTCATTGATAATGAAGTGACCTTGTCATTAAGCGTGTAATTGGAGTTATTTTTTTAGTTCCTCTTACCATTCTGTGTTCAATTTGTGATCCATCGTCACGCCTCCGAATATTCGTTAAAATATATATCATTATCCATGCATGAGGTGAAGGCACAGCTCTCATCTCGATGCCATTTTTTTTGGCAATGTGGCATATTTTTCGAATAATTTTCTCTCTGCTTATAAATCATTACTGTACTTCAATGCAACAATTTCAGAGTGTAAAAATCATTCGCCTTGACTGGGATCCCAGTCAAGGCGAATGATTTTTACACTCTGAAATTGTTGCATTGAAATGCACATTAGCGGATGACTCCGTTGAAAGTTACTGTTGCGGCATCTCACGCAGTTTCTTTGAAATTTGTCATTACTGTACTTGTTTTCCATTTCCGCATTTTTTCACAGTTAGTAGTAAAATTTAATTACTGATAAACATCGCATCTCTGCGCATTTCCCCTAACGCTTCTCGCGCCTTCTCTTATCTCGTTTCAAGCATTTCCACTCCCTGTTCCTTAGTTTTCCTAGCTTCGGGTACGGAAATTGGGTTAATTTGGTACTGATCGCTTTCTCACCCAATATCCGAGCCCGAGCCCTCTCGGATAAGTATGGATAATGGCGTAAGTCTGTCATTATTAAAATAGCTTCTATCACTATTCCATTTTAGTAACATACGATAATAATGCTGAAGCGTATAATAAGGCACTAACTAGTTTTTGAACGAACATAACTTCATTTTCTCAAACTTCTAGTACATCGAATGGTGGCTTCATGTAAAAAAATTGCAAAATTTGTTGAAAAAAATTTCAGTTCTCAGATCTTGATGCCTTTGATGAATAGAACAGGATTTCATTTTTACTTTATAAACAACATTTATAGTTTTAACGTCTTGGTGTGTTGGAATTCTTAATTTAGCTTAAGTCTTTCAAAGGTTATTTTAAAGAATTTTATTAAATTCAACCAACAATAACTTAATTGAACGGAACTACATTCCGATCAATACTCATAGACCCACAGTCTATCTAAACAGAGAAGTTGGCGCCCTTCGCGTTGTCACAATACGTTTTGTAGTGATTTAGAACAGTCAAGAACTAATTGTATTGAATGTATAACAGGGCTATTCAGTGTGCACATAAGAAGAGAGAAGTTTGAAATAGTATTTTCAAGGATAGGAAAATACACAAATAAGGAAAAGTAATTAGGAAGTAGTTGGCTGGTCACTTGAAATAAATAAGGGCAGGAAAATACGTTCTAATAGTGTGGCGGTTTTCATTGGAAAAATAAATCCACTTGTTATCTCATTACTGGTGGTGGCTGGTGGGAAGGTCGATGGGAAAGGGAAAATTGGGTTGGAAGGGGTTTCAATCGGTGCAGGTGATTTAATTGAAAATCTCGGAGAGATTTTTTTCGAAATGGAGGAGGAAATTGTGTTGAAGGGATGGGGAGCAGAACAGTGATTTGAAATCCTTCCCCTTCTTTATCGAAAGGCATTAAAATGATGTTCTTGTGTCTCAGACTCTTAAGGAATTGGCAGATTGTTACAACGGTTGATGTCGGCCAACATGAGTTTTGCCATGAACGAAGGGTTTTGCGACTGTGCTGAGTAAAAACTTGATTAAATATCAACTTAGAGTTGTTCTTTTTTAGGATAAGTATTTTCCCAAATTAAATTTCCTCGCGGATAAGAATCAATTGACAAATGAGGACTCTGATTTTTCTACAATTGACATAAACGATAGTGTAAAATGGTATCATAAAAGGATATTATATTAATTGAAAATGAGACATAAGTACTAAGTATGAAAGTACTGATTTTTGGCCTCCAAATCTATTGAAATTGATTGGTAATGAATTTCAAAAGATTTGGAATCAATCAAATACGTAACCTGTATCATTATCAAAAACCTTTTATATTTCTAATCCCTTTTATATCAGTGTGATGGTAAATCAAACGTTCTGCCTAAAACGGTGAAGATAGGAGCTAGCATTAAAAATACTTGTCCGGTGAAAATTTTCGAAAATCAGATTGAAATTTGTAACTTTTTATGAAACCAGTGTTTCAACAATTTAAGATATCGGACGAGAATGGGAAATTTTGATTCGCATAGAATATTATTCTTTAGTCAAAATAGAGCCCCTCTGGCTGTGCAAGAGTCAGTTAGTCAAACCGAGAAGGGTAAATGGTTCGAATAAGTAAGCTAGCTGTCTCGATGTGATGGAACTCGACTTGGTTGAATTGTTAGAGGCCATTTTGAAAACAAATATTGGATCCTGAGACATTATATGTTCAATATGTTATATCAATTCAGCCTCTCTATTGTCCATTACCATTGATATTCTTTATTATCCAGTGGTTTGTTTTTTTAGATCCTACCCCTTCATTCATTAGCATTTACCAACCAACTGGTAACATTAAATTCGTACATTTATTTCAAATATGTATACTTTCGGTAATCCTGCAAGGAGTCATTTAAAGAAAAATCATGAAAGAAATGGCACTCCAAGGTATAAAAATAGCATACAGTATTAGTATTTTAAAACAGTGGAGGTGAATATAAAGTATTCACACAAATACCAAACTCATGATCTAATTTTAAATTTTCTTGATTTTGTTAGCGTCTTCTGTCCTCTCAAACATTTACATATTATTAAGCAAGTTTACCTATTATTGGCTATAAACTGAATACTTCTTTGTCATTACTTAATCGTCAGTGATATACTCTTATTTCGCAATGTGAAAATCATTCGCCAAGAAGTCCTGCTACAATGTGAAATTCTAAAGGTGAATGATTTTTTAACTATAGAAATTTACTGTTTATACACTATAGATATTTACAGCGTAGGACGGCGCCAAGGTGAACGATTTTTACATTGTTAAAGTCCTGTATCCCATTTCACATCGGCGGCTGACTCAGTTACAGAACTATCTTGGCACTGCCTGTAGTTCTTTGAATATTTTTCTCTGTTTATGAGCGTATAAATAAGTATTTAAACGTGGACATTTTCTGTAACCAAAATCAAATTCCCATCTATTGATTTAAATTTATTTCAGCTGCACTTTTCCATATATTATGGTAACATATTTGTTTCAATATTAGTAATAGCATTAATTTATCTTCCATTGACTTAGAAGGTTACCTGTGATCAAGTGATATGCGCGACTGACCTATGCCACGACGTTCTCCAAAGGGTAGGAAGGAAATTAATGAGACAATGTGAACTAGGCGACATTTCCTTCGTTTGGTTTGTCCTGAACTAGTTTTATCTCGTGTTTACGACCGACGCCGTTGCGCCCATCTTGCACTCCACATTGGCTGTTTTAAATTCTACTTGTTTCCCTTCGCTCCCATGTCCGTCCCTCAGGGTAGCCTAAACTGCCTGTTTCGTTCCCGCGCCAGAAAATTTGGCAACCACTTACTCGACCTGTCTCCCGCAAACAACCCACATCCTCTGAATCCACATATATTATTCCATTTCCTCCGTCCCAAAACTATCCGAGTATCTCATAATCTAGCTTTGGCTTCACCCTTTTCTAAATAACTATTTCATATTGTTCACACTCCACACGTGGAGCACTTTACTAACGATGTGTACTTCTTGACTTCCTCAAGTTTCACACTTCATCATCTATCTTTAGAGAAATACGGCTGGAAAACTCTGTCGTCAATTCCAAAAGAAAGTGAGAGTCAAAGTATTTAGTCGGCAACATTTTGTGCCCAGTCGATAGATACTCGTTTTTGCCAATTTGCTGTAGTATGAGCCACTGACTAAAATTCTAATCGTAATGCTATGTGCGTGTTTTGTCCCAGATTTGAAATATATTACTTGTATGAATATGCCACACGTTTACATCTAAACGTACGTGTGCAAGGTACCAATCGGACATGTACCTGGCAAGAGGATTTTAGTAAGTACACTAGCCATCAGGAAGAATGTGCGAATTTTGTAAAATCATGAATGCAGAGAAAAGAGGGAAGTCAAGAGAGGGAGACAGAAAGAAATTTGTGAGCCTAACGTTCACAATTGTTTTAGTATTTCCAAGAGCTGATAGCAAAAATACTAGAAAGCTGAATAAAACGTTATTACTGATTTCATGATGCGGAATGTAGTTCTATGAAATCAATTAATAACAAATTCGAAATCCCTCTTCGTCTAATAATTTTCATGTAAAATACTTGACAAGAAAATGCTTCCATTCATACTTGACTTTCATTAATTTTCACTCATTCAATTGAACTCATTTAGGAAGACAGAAAGTATTAAATATAAATTGTTCACTATATGCGTGGGGTTCGTAATACTATATACGTATATTGCTTTGTATAATAAATAGTGCTAGCACAATTTTTGTGATTTTTTATTTCCCTTTAATACTCGTATATACTTCATGTGGTAGCATTATTCTTTTCAAATGAATATTTAAAACGTAAGGGAAGTGAATCCTCAAGTACTGGAGTTCAGTTCTAGTGAGATCCTCAGGCACAATCTGTGCATTATTACAAATTACCTACGACAGAAAATAGGGCGTTCTTTAGAATGTTTCATCCGAACAGGTATCGTGGGTACATAGTCAGGGAAACATCATCTTAAGCCAGAGCCTTATTATTATACTAAGCCTCTTTCAACGATTTTCTTCGGCGTCTTTTATCTATGAAATGAATTCACACTATTTTTTTCCGAATTGCCCCCGCCATGCATAAATCTTCTGTTTCTTCTTCCTCTTTGAAATAAAATACGAGGCTTGATCTAATTCCTTTTCCTGCTTCTTAATTTGTACTTATCAAATCATCTTAGAATAATAAAAATTACTGACTCGTTTTATCATATTGAGGTTATACATATATGCATCAACAACCTTTAATCTTTTGTTTTTGTAAAATTTATCAGAAAAATCACTTACCCTCATGAGTTTTGATTTCAAGGTTTTTTGTTCTTCCGTGATAATATTCATTAAACTCGGGGACTGCTGAAACAGTAGTCCACTTCATGCGCGCTCTATTATGGACGCATTTACCATGGTAACAATATTACCAGGTTTTATATATCTCAGCGCTTTCACTGCCTTTACCCATATCCTTGAGTACACCCCCTACCATGGGTGAGGAAGTAGCCACGTCACCTCAGATTTTGAAGTCTTTCTGGAAGATAGAGTTTACATCCATTGAGGAAAATGTCAAGAACGGGCCATTTTATCCGACTGGTAACAGATAAAAATGGAAACGAAGAAGTAAATCACGTTGAAAATATCCCTGGCAATAAGACATACACAGTTGACGTCTCTCATCGGCATCAAATTCTTTTTTTTGTTCTAAGATAGGAGTGAAGGGATTATTTCCCCTGCAAATCATTTCCACTGGGTCCAACTATGAAATCAAAAGTGCCTCCGGTGTCCAATTTTGTGCAAATTCACTATGGCTCACGCTACCGAGATGAATTTTCCGCTTTGCTTTTGATGACACAAGAAATCCTTGAACATGAAATGCGTTTTAAGACTATTTCTTCTAATTAAAGCGTTTAGTGTAACGATTCAAATTTCAAATAACATGTCAATAAGTTATTTACGCTCATGGGTAAACATTTGTCAAATATTAGAAATATTTTTTGCTGTGTAACATTTTGGAATTTAAAATGTTATACATGAGACATTATACGAGAGATATGGTGATACCGTCAGCTGTGTTTTTGAGCCATAATGTTCAATTGGTCCATATTTTGCAACCGTTTTTAAGAAAAAAACCATTGCAGGAGGATAATGGGAGAAATGTGTAGGTACAGTGGCGTATGTATTAATTTTTTACAACAAACTATGCATTTATTTTTTATCATCAAGCTATATTGTTGACATCGAAGATAATCTGGTCCCGAAGAAAAGTATATTTTCATTTAATCTTACAAGTCTTGAATTATAAGAACATTTAGGACCTAGTTGAGTAGACAGTTTCAATGTCCGTGGTTTGAATCCAGTCTCAAACTAAAGTCCTAGTGGTAACAGAGCAGGAACGGGATTTGAAGCTGAGATGTTAGTATAAGAATGGCGAATTAGCTTTCACTTTGGAGACGACTCGGGTTTCAATACTGGTAAAATGCTTATTTTCCTTTCAGTTCCGTAGAATGGAAATATCGTGTCATTCCATAATTGAACTTGGTCTTGCAACGTGGAAGGGAATTGCTCCATGAAGGAGAAATGCGGTGTA
The DNA here is from genome assembly GCF_022747635.1 of Hetaerina americana. Taxonomy (NCBI): domain Eukaryota; kingdom Metazoa; phylum Arthropoda; class Insecta; order Odonata; family Calopterygidae; genus Hetaerina; species Hetaerina americana. The sequence continues at coordinate 34,605,543 of NW_027286874.1, read as the reverse complement.
ACAGGTGGCGCCATTTTCTTTCTATATTTTGGGATTTTCGAAATATACAATTCACCATTTAGATTTCTAGGACGTGGGAGTGTGAGAAACCTGTTGACAGCTAAAATATCCCAATTGATTATTCTGGCGGCATTGGAAGGTTTGCCAACCTTCGAAACGTGAATGAAATCCATACCGCGTAAGATAAATACCGAGTCCACCCGCATGCGCGTAGCATTGCTTGGGTAGGTTTCTTTCAAACTTGGAGAAATACCATTGATACCGCCACATGCGCCGTTTGTCGTACCAATCAACCTGTATCATAAGTTTTATCTATATACATGGAATATAGCTTTGGTGTTGCTAAAACTATCTTTACGAAATTATGGTTAATTTTTATTCAGTTTTAAAATAGAGCTTTGGTATTGCACAGGTTATACTCTTTGTTTGTTATTTATCATACTATCATTAGATAATAAATTAAGCCCTAATGGTATAAGCAACAAATTAATTACTTATAAATGAATAATTCACCATAAATAAAAAATACTTTATAACATATAGGGTAATGCTGTTTGATTAAATCCACAGTCATAGAAATGTATTTACGAATCGAAGTTGTTTTGTTGTTAAATTTGTGCTAAGAGGTTTCGCCTTTCCTTTGGGTTACATTTAGAAATACCACTTGTTAGCGGTAGTCATACTCGGTGATGAGGTTTCCTATCTCAAGTGTCAGATTCATTTTAACCAATGATTTTTCTATAAAAATTGCGTTTTTTTAAGGAAACAGAAAATGTACTGAAAATTAAAAGTTTAGGAGACAAATAAAAAAATGAGATGGATTGCCTGACTGAACCTTGAATAAATACGCCGAGAGTAAAAATTTGATACAACTGTAGTCAAAAGTTATCAAACTGGAAGCATTTTATTTGGGGAATAATTATAACAGTTATTCAAGAATGTGGAAAGATAAATCATCTGATAATAGAGTAATTTTTAAGTTTCCACTTCCGGTTGATAAAATTAAAACTTTTGGTTTCCGAATTTTTTTATGCCTGACTGTTTTAGCTGCATAATGGTATTGATTTTACGTATTAAATTAGACCAGTGAACATTTTAGAGTATCTCATTGAGTCATAAAATACGAATTACACTATCGTTAGGACAAGGACGAACGCAACGCAGAGCTGAACAGGATATATTAATCCCTAAAAATAGTCTATCAGGACATTTTGGAAAAAATACATTCCTGTTAGGGAGACTTTTCGAGTCGATAGGCCAACTATTTATGAAAAGGTCCTCACTACGGCAGCATTTGACTTGTGCCATTCAGCATGCTTCCCTCCATGAGAAACTGTGACTCGCCCGTTCATGAGAAAATAAATTACACGCAAATATGAATAAAGCTAATCATTATCCCATTAGAATGAAATATCACTTCTCGCTGAATGCCAATCAAAAGCAAATACGGCACCCAACCTGCGCAGAGCTTTCGCATTCCTAATTATTCGTGGAAGATGCTTTCTACCCTTTCTTCCGATATCCCCACGGCCTTAACTATCTCACTTACCCTCACTCGCCTATGGTCCAACACCATATCGTGGACCTATTCGATGGTTTTTGGCCGTCCTTCACGTGGGTCATCTTCGAGGGATGTACGACCACATTTAAATTCAGCTGTCCAATTTTAAGGAGCAGAGCCTCCGTACACATTGTCAACTTCGGATGAATTTCCTCAGGGGTAAATCCATCCAAAGCGAAGAATTTTATGACTTCTCGATATTTAAGTTTTTCCATGTTAATGAAAAATACGAAAGACGTCTACTACAACAATACGTGTAGGCAAACAACTTGAGAGAACTTGTTAAAACTTGTCTTGCGGACAAGTGACACATACACCCAGCCAGGGATTATAATTTTTCGCTGATTGGCTCGGTGTCAGGCCGAGAACATTTCACCTTATCACCATACTAGAGCATTACACTGTAAATGGTGTAGTTGTTAGAAAACGTACAAATAAGGCATAACAAAAATTATTTTTATTCCATAAAAAAATATTCGTAGAAGCGAATTATTCCAAAGTGAACATTAAAATAAAAAATAAATAGCAGTGATTCATTAATCATATATTTAACTTTATTCGAAGAACAAGAGTGTATTCATGGGATTGTTTAAACTTGAGAAAAATAGATTGAATTGGCCAGTAGAGATGGATTTTGCATAGTCAAATGTACTTACACATAAACCTACCCTGTTGGCATCTTTCACGCTCTGAAACGGTTTTCATACTATCAAAACCTATCATCATTAATGAGTGAGTGATGATTGAAGGAATTCGTTTAAGTTGGGAAAGGAAAAGAAGCCCTGTGAAAGGAGTTAGAAACAGAATATTAAAACGGCTTGAGAACGAAAAGGAAAATTTTTATTTTAATTTGAACACGTGCAGAGGTAGTTCCTCAGGGTCGATATCAGTGCATTTGGCAGGATATCAGTTGTCGGATGATACCGATGGATAATAGGTATAGATACAATCAGAGAAGTGGTTACAGAAATGTGTATGGCCGCGTACTGTGGATGGTCCTTCGAAGGTTTACACCATCACGTCTCTCGGAATATGCTTTCGCGCGAACAACCTAAACTCGGCGACCCGAAATATTTAGCCCCGTCACTAGTGGATGCATCTATTAAAAAGAGGGCATCAGGCGTTAAGGCTCCGAGGGGGGGCAGAGGAGGTGAGGGGAAGGATCAGTGCCCTCCCTCCCCCACACACCCCCGAAATGCGTCATCAACACGGCAGCAATGACTGGGGGAACCGCGGTACGGTTTTTATCTCCTTCTATTCGCTAACTTGAAGCGTCTTTCGCCCGCAATCTTCCCCCTCCGGTCCCCACCCCTACGGTTCTTTCGCCTTCATCGTTCCCACTCCCCTCTCTCGCCCCCCTCCGATCCCGGGCACCATCCCGCCGCCCCTACTCCATCACACGTAACCCTTCCTTTCCCCATCACTCCCCCACCGCCATCCCCCATCGAGTGCCCCCGATCCCTCTCCGCACCGCATCATCTCTCCACCTCCCCTCCCCCGCTCTCCCAGGTCCCATCCGCATCTGCCTCCCCTCGCCGCTCTATTATTCTTCTTAATAAATTCCCATATCCCTCCCCTGCCTCCTGCCGCCTCATTCCCGCCACCGCCCTATCTCATCTCGCCTTCCTCCGTCGCCCGGCCCCTCCACCTCATTCCCTCCGCTACCCCCCCCCCCCCCGCACTCACTGTCGACTTCCCCAGCACGATCCCCATCCGCGGGTGAGCGCGTGAGCGGGACGGAACCCCCGAAGCTTCCCCTCTTCCCCGGTAAGGAAGGGCGGGGAAGGGGTTAGTGGGCTTCGATTTCCCCTGTCGGCCGAAATCATCGTCTTCCACCCGACCTCGATCAAGAGCGCACACACTCGCACGTACACACACCTGGGGGAGAGTTGATGCAGAAGATGTATTACGGCCGGTCTTTAGATGGGGTGATGATCTGCAACGTCGTGTGCCCACCAGCGCGCATTATCGTGAGACGACGGGGGAGGAGGGTGGCGTGAGAGCGAAGGGAAGGATTGGGGAGGAATGGGCAGCACACGCTAGGACTGGCTTGCTTATGCCTTGCCTACCCCCTCCCCCTCGCACTCTTTCCCGCTCATATTTTGCCCTCTTAGGGTGGGAGCGGATAACGACTTTAAAACGTCAATCCTCTCTCCCCTTTCCCCCCTCACTCTTTACGGTCGCGTTTGGGGGGAGTGGGGTCGCTGGGAGTGGTCGCGCGTTCCCCGGGGGTGGCGAAGTTCCCGACCCCTCTCGACCGCTATTCCTTTTCTTCCTCTCTCTCTCCCTTCCGGAATCGTTCTTGCAAAGGTGCGAAGCATCTAATGATCGATGATCGAGATGAGTTAAGTTTGCGTAATGCAATTCACGGTGGTCCCGGCGATGTGACTACCGTCGTAGCTGGGCAGCGGATGGCTCTCGTATTGCATCGGATGGAGGCGGATGATGCTGCGTCCCCTCTCCATCTCTCTCTCTCCATCACATCCGCCACCGCCGGGAGTGGTCCATCTCTTTGCCCGAGGATCCGAGCCGGAATGCTCTGGGGGGTAATTGGTTGGGGATGGGGGAGGGAAGAAAGGAGGCGCGGTCTTGGTGTGCTTAAGGATAATAAAAAACACTTCCCATTACGCACTAAGTGGTCACGTGGAAAGTTCGACATTGCCGTGTGTTCAAACCGCTCGCTTCTCTTCCCACCAGGTCTTTCCGTGACTTCTTATGTTGACTAATAATAATCATTTCAATCAGGTCGAGGCACAATGTTCCTTAGCCCATGAATCCATAAGTTTTCAAGCCATTCGTTTCGAGTGAAACGGCCTTTCACTCTGTGTTTATAGATGGAAAAAATAACGAATGAAGATCTTGCGGTTGGTTTCTGAGTTAAACGATCGGCTCAGCTCCGGCCGATTCAATGATTCCGATAACAAGAATCGTGCCATTTTCTGTCATTTTAGGCGTTTTTCTACCATCCCAGTCTCTTTATTCCTTTATTTTGGCCGCTGATGCATCCATCAAAATTTGAATTTAATTTATGAGTCATCACGGATTACTCTATAAATGTATTCAGATGGAATTAATCTGTTTAAATGTTTATCGCCTATCATGCATGTCAAAAGATTTTAAGAAATGCGGGGGATATCACACTAGTAACTTTTAACGGAACCATCTACTACTGCATATTACAATGAAACAATTTCAATGAGTAAAAATCATTCGCTCGATTTTCAGCCCAGTGCTTAGCCAGTTAAGCTACCGAGTCGTATCAAGGAGCCGATTTCGGAATGTAAGAAGAAATCTCGGTAGCTTAGTTGGCTTTTGCACTCGGACGGACAACGAGGGATCCCGATTCGAGTCCCTATTAAGGTGAATGATTTTTCCACTTTGAAATGGTTGCCTCCTAATGTCAAAATATGTGCATTGGGAAACTATAAAGGATTGTTTTGATAGAAGTCGTAAACTGACTAGTAGCTTAATGTAATGGGCCATAGGTTTAGGGCAAAATAAGCGGAAATTATCGACTGAATCAGAAAACTTTAATTGGTTTCGTATAGGCATTAAAATTTGGTAAATATCGAACCCTGTAAGGAAAAAATGACCTCTTGCTTATTTTTAATAATATAATAATATGTCATGCACACGAAATAAATGTTATTGATCCCAATGAAGGATATACTCCGTTGAAATTACCTGAAGCGGCGTTTTATCTCGAGTTTACGATGGAGTTGTTTGTGCACTAATAGGATCACACTGACAAAGAAGATCCATTCCAATGGTTTAGGGATAGGGCTTGCTCCTATAAATCAGATATGGATACGTTGATTTCCTAACTATCATAATATTTTTTAGAGCTCTCTAATTTTGTTTAATTTTTATCCTCTATCTCTCTAATCCATTTCATTGGACTAATAAAACTGTTTAATATTGTGAGGCCCATTTGTTGCATTCCTCCTAAAAGGTTGAATATAATTTAAGATCAAGATAAATTGATCAACAATTGCTTTATTTAGTACCAAGGTCAGATCGATTTTATGGTAATCGAATCGGCCATAGGAATCATTCGAGGAGAGAGCAACAACAGTTGTGAAGCATGGTAGCGGAGTAATACTGCCATAGTATTACTTCTACTGTTTCTCTAAAGATCAAAACAGTCCCATTCCCACTACTACGGTGATAAACCGCGTTATCTGCTCAACACGACGCTTGGCAAGAATTGTCGCTCGCCTTCGCGGGTGTGGCTCACGGCATACCGATTCGATTATTAGAAAATTGATTCTGTTTCCAGCCGAGTAGTGCTGTCGCTCAGCGTGGTTTGCACCCAAAATGAAAACACTACTGAGGAACAAGCATGCATGAGAGCCACATCCAGCATCCATCGAGGATGGAGCATTAGTCCCGTCGTTCAAAGCCACGAATTACGTGTTCTACGGCCGCGCAAGTCATCCACCGAAAGTACTGTGTCGAAGAGTTTTCGTCATCCATCGCCACTCAGGGGATTTCGTCCGTCTTCCGGGGGAGGGCGCATTTTCACAATGATGTTATCTCGGCTTGCCGTGTGACCTACGAGAAGATGCACGAGGGAGGACTTCGATCTCCTTTGCTCCTTGTGAAGGATCGGCAGAGGAGAGGAGGTACGGGCTAGGCAGCGGCAGAGCTTAACGGGCGCTCTTCTCAAAGTAGGCCATTTCCTACGCCAGGTTTCATTTCCCCATTTCTCTAGCTCATTATTCCTATCCTTCCTTCGTCGCCGCCGCCGCCGCCTTTCCAGTGCCGTGGGCATTAATGACTCGGGGAGTTGACGGGCCTATAAACGTTGCGCCACTGATATCGTTTGACGTGCTTCTAAATGATGTGATACCACACCGATGCCAATAATGACTTTCATCAATGCACTCCCCATTTTACTTGCACCTTTCTCTCCCCCTCCTATTTTCTTTTCGGCTATATTCTCCCAACACCCTTGTGCACTTAGAATCTACGTCTAATTTTAGTCGAATTTGTTTAAGGCTTATGTGATCTCGAGATTAATAATTCTTCACGAATATGAAATGGGTGTAAATAGGATCTTGATGTCCGGGATGTCATTATCTTCGTTTCATTTAACTGCTCCAATTTTATCGTGCGTGTCCATTAAGTTATAAATTCGTGTACAAATATTTAATGAGAAAATAAGTCCTTGGGAGGAACATTCAATTCCAATCCCTTTAATCCAGAATGTACGCAATGCAGGGAGGAAAAATATGTTGAATAGAAAATAAATAGGTTAGTACTAAAACATATGTGCTGCTAAATTACATTAAATTCTCAAAAATCATCTGACGAGGAAAGAACGGCTTCAAAAAGTATCACTATCAACAGTACGACGTTGAAGTAATCGATCGGTTTTGACGTTCAAAATTCAATACACTGTTGCAAAACCCGTTAGACTTACGGAGAGAAATATATGTAAGACGATCTTTTTTCCTATTGGAATCATTTTGAGGCATTCAACTGCTTTGGTTCTTGTTCCTCAGGGCTGGGTTTTTACTGCCTCATTGCCTCCCTCGTACGTGTTTAGCAACAAGCAGTCTTTGAATGAGTCTAGAACGAGATATGATGCATTAAAAATATTTTGGCTTTGGTTCTTCATTTCTAATGATCCCTAGAGAACTTCCATTTGTATTCGCATGCGGATTTCCAAATGTCTCCGCGGTAGTTCTTAAAGAGGTCCTGGAGGAACGGAAAGTGAAATAACACTAAACAGTACTATCATTTTAGTTCCGTGACTAATGATACATTTAGACTATTTCTGTAGTTTAATTAAAGTTCTAGGGTAACTAGGTCCCAATACAAACATAATTGTTTACACCGTAATAAAGGTCTGGAAAGGTTGGGTAGTGGATAGAAATGCAAACAGCTTTCACCGTAATCTTCGCTACTTGGCCGGATATGAAATTTTGACTCAGAACTTCTCTCTTATCTTACTTCTCAATGCACGTTGCAATTGTTCAGTGTGTGGATGGAGAAATTTGCAATTTAATCAATAATTAAAACGAACATTTCTGTCACGCTTCTTTCGTTAAAAATGGTTATTTGTACGCATTATCAATGAATGCAAACCGTTAACGTTACGAGGACTGGCCACTTGCTTTGGTTACCCTCTAAGCCGGCAGAGGAGCATGCGACTTCTAATATTGTGGACCTAGCCGACGACATAGCCAACAGATATTATAATTCTTACCAGAATGCTGATTAGTTTTCTTCACCTTCCAATCTGTTATTCCCGTACCTTCCTCTTTAGTTTCTCACAATTCCTTGCTGTCAAATTCTTGCGGTGTGTCGGTTACCCGTATTCATTGAAATACTCTATAGTCATTCCTACTACTTTATAATCTCACCTTCTTAGGACGTAATCCGCCTTTCCATGCATTCCAGTCCTCTCCGTTTCTGTGCTCACATTCTCCACGCCTCTTTCCCAAAACTGTTAAATAGCGTTCTTTATGACGGTATCCCTTCTTATTACAAGTTATCCTCACTATACGAGTGAGGATAACTTATAGTCTTATGATCTCTTACCTCGCCACCATGTAAAGCAAACAAATGCCTCCAAAACGATAGAATCAAAACTTAGATTCGGCCGAAAAGAGAGGAATATTTTTAAGGTGTGGCATTAGAGTTATTTCAACTTCGCCTTTTTTCTTCTGTTGTGGTCAGAAATGCTGTTATTGGGTTGATATAGGGGAACTCCAACCATTATCTTTTTCAATATAACTCATTTCCCATTGTATTTTTACGATTCAAGAGTTTCAATATTAGATTTTATATCGTCTGCATGAAGATATCGTTTTTTTCTTTTTATTTGTTACCGGATCGGAAATACATATTTATCATCAATAAGTCATCCATTTACCACGAGTAAATCCAATGATACTGCCAATATTTTAGTGGGAAATGGAATATGAAGACTTCTGAGAATTTTGTATCCAGAAATCTGGCTATTACTTATAGTTATCATGTTGTTCGAAATGCGGAATTCCTGCTTAAAAGCGATTAGGAAAAATATTTATGAATATACACTAAAAATGTTGACTGATCTTTCTCGTGCGTTGCTATTAACACCATATTCGTTTTTGCTGTCGTAATCTTCCTGAAGATTTGCCCTACTTTTGCTGGCTAATCCTTCGCATTGAAATTTTAGATAATGGTTAAATTTCTTTTCCACGCCATCTTAGGCTTTTCTCTGAAATAATATCTGTCGTTTTCCTTTTTATAAGCCTTCGGAAATCTGCGTGGCGTTGGGAATCATCCTGTCGATTTGATTACTTAATGTTTTTTTTACAATTATGTCTGGTATATATTCCATTATCAAACATCTTTCAGAATGAAATCTCGGGCAATGCAATGAAAATTCGTAGCCGGTGGACTGAATACAAAACCGTGGTCTTATGTCTGATGTTTTATTACAGGAGCCACGTTGCTGGCGTTGTTTTAATGCAAGCAAAAAAAATACAAAATTGATTTCCAAAATCCAACAATGTATTAATTTCGTTCAAGTGTTGATTAATTTCATGACGGAAAGCCTTGTCAATAATCAGAGTACTTTGTTTAACAATATTTCGCGCTCGAATCAACTTGTTAGAGAGAACTCGGTCAGCATCCGCTGAAACGTACACAGTCTCTGGCTCCAAATCGACAATGGAGCAATTGGAAAGACGAGTGATCGTCCCAGTGACTCGAATTGTGAAAAAATCGGCCTTTAAACCATCTTCCAGTCTCCCCGCGACCCACTCTCGCCGCCCTCCGTGCTCCCACCCATCCGCCCGCCCCATCGCATCCCCCTCCGCGTCCTTCGCCAACCACCCCCTCCTTCCTCTCACCCTCCCTCTCCATCCCCGTCAACCAACCCTTCTCCCGGACGTCCCGCCCTCCCCTACCCTCGCCCATCCCCTCCCCTCCCACCTCTACCCCCCTCATCGCTCTTTGAGAGCCAAAAGTATCGATTCGGAGCGAGGAACCCACTTATGAAAATAGGCGTTTTCAGATATGGATACGGACATTAGCCTACGCTCCCACAGCGGTGTGAGGAGCAATTCCTGGGTACGCAACCTGTATTTCTCATTACCTTTTCTTTTTTTCCATTCTCTTTTCCCCTACTCTGTGTTCTCCCCTTCGATGCTTCCCCACCCTACCACCTGGCCACCTCCCCGGGGCCGGCTGGGTTCTCGGCTGCTTCCGCGGACCCCGCCCCTCCCTCAATCCCTCCCGAAGAGTGAAGCTGCAAGCCCACGGTGCGGCATGCCATTTAAAAAAT